>NC_136412.1:179751754-181086754 GCF_051521515.1 Lactuca serriola | reverse complement strand
TTATTTCAATTCTATTTTCTGCCAACCAAACATAATATGAAATTGGATTGCAATTCCTGATAGATTCCAATTCCTTAATAGATTCCAATTCCTTAGAAAATATTTTTTAAACCAAATGCCCGTTATTTATTATAAATTATAAATTAAAGTGTAAATTACACAAATGTTCACTCTCCAATTTCGTTAAGGGATAATTTCATATATACCCTAAATAAAAAGCTAAATATCATATTTGTCATGTCTAATATTAAAATATATATATATATATATATATATATATATATATATATATATATATATATATATATATATATATATATATATATATATATATATATCCTAAATAAACACTTAAAATATCATATTTGTACTAAATGTTTTTTTTAAACATTTTAATTATTTTTTAATCATTATTTTGTTATTTAAATTCATTTTAATTATTAATAAAACTTAGCTTGACCATAATGCCCTTAGATTCTTTCTAATATGATCTCGTTCTTTTTTTTTTCTTTGTGTTTGGGGTGTGCTCATGTACCTGGAAAAAATGAACGCTCAAAGTAGGGTTCTTCCGGCAACTCAAAAACTTTCGACAGCCTATTTATTTTTTCTAGGTTACAACTACTATTCTTTATCATGTAAGTGGATTATCAATCTTATTATTTCAAATTCTGTGATTTATCGTATAACATGCAGTTTCTAGAAGATATTATTAAATTTGTGTTTTTACTCTAATGAATAATGTATTAATAGTGTGAATCATTTTAACTTTACTGTGGCAAAAAGTACATTCATATATTTGGATACCTATAACTAAATGTCAAACCATCTGCATTCCACGTTAAAAGTTTTATACAGAAATTTATTAATCTACTATGTTAATATCCGTGGAACCCACGGGTGTTAATTTTAAATAGAATTAAAAAAATTAATTATTTAATAAAATAATATATGATTAATTTACAAAAACTTATAAATTGTAACCTCTATGAAATAATATTCTGATCTACACAATTTATTGGGTTATTGGATAGTGGCAACCAAAGCATGTCATATATCTTTTCTTTTACATATAAAAAAGACACAATTTTAATACCCTGAATTACCCATGTTTAAAACAATGCAAGACATTATCATTTCATTTATTTTATTAACCTCTACGAAGTAATATTATGATTTCTCTATCAATAACTTGATGTGGAAAAAGTTTCGGTTAATTTAGAAAGCTTTATGTTGGCTATATCGTCTTATTCCATAGACATCAACAATTCCAGGAGGGAATACAGGATCAATAGCCCCTCTAACAGCAACTTTTGCTACAGCTTTAACATGCACAGGTGGAGTTACTGAGTTAATAATGGATCAACGGCTGCAATCTGGTTTAGTGACTTTGCATATTGTAGAACCTGCATTACATATAAGTTATTATCGAGAGTTATCGGTCGATGGAATCAGGGAAGGAATGTGTTCTAAATCTATGCATGTGTACAAATAAATTATAAATATACAAGTTACCTTTTAGCAATAAAAGGGTATTTGGGTACTTCTAACAAAAGAAGAATTGAATTCTGTTAGTCAAATGTTTGGAATTGAATATCATAGGTTTTAAAATGGAATGCTGAAATCCATTAGTCAAATGATTTTGTGGATCCTTTGCAACAAACACCGGAATGGAATTAAATTCCAATTCTGGCCAAATCAAATGGAATTAAATTACAATGTGGATCCTTTGTCAAATTAAATTTTTAATTATAATTTTGTGGATCCTTTGGGTATTTTTTTAACAATGAGGAAATGCTTGGAATTAGATTACATGAGTTTGTGTAAGGATGTTAAAATCTGTTAGTCAACGGATTTTGTGGATTCCAATTCCATACTCATTTGCAACTAAACGCTGGAATGGAATTGAACTCCAATTCCAACCAAACTAAACAAAACCGCCGATTAAAAAGCATCTTCATGCTTGAAATTTGACAAATTGGACTTTTTTAAAGTGTTGAAAAGATATGTTATGAAACATGTTGAACTCTTTCGACTTTGATATAGAACAAAATACTAAAACACAATGTGCTTTCACCATCTAAAAGATTATTTTTACTATTATTATAACGATCATAAAGAAGTAATATGTCAATACATAAAATGATGAAAATATGTTGTGATTTTTGTATTTAACCCATTGTAACCGTGAAAAATGTTTTTTTTTATTAAAACGGTAAAAAAACGTCAAATGACTTAATTACTACAGAAAGTAGTTAAAGTGAGTAAATCAATAAGATGGTGAAAGTAGAAGTATTATTCTGTATTTTCCCCTCCTGGTACATTACAATCCAAATGTGCAATCAGCTGCAGATAATAAGTTTATTGGCAAGAGATTATTACATGTTGTGGAAAATCTCCATTTTCCATCTGAGAATTAATCAATACTCTTGCTACACGGTTCAATGGCGTTGGATCTCTCTTGGCCTGAGAAAAAGTTTGGACCTTGAATAATTTATGGAAAGGTATACATAAATTCACTGTTGACTTAATTAGAAACTTTTATTGCAAATAAGATTAGCTTTGCGTTATTTTGAAACTTATCTACAATTGTAGTTTGTTAGAAAATTCTATTATGCATTAGGTTAGGCTTATTACAAAATTAGTTGTAGATCTTGGGATTGGGGATATAAAAAAAACCTGGCTAAGTTTAATTTTCACACAGGAATATGAAATTAGTATGTGTCATCCATCCATCTTAAAAGACAATGTGTGACCTTAAGCAATTACCACAAGCAAGCATAAACAACATAAACAATATAAAGATTATTGACAAACAACATCAAACTCCACCAACATGATTAAAACATGATAATGATTAACTGATAACAATTAGCAAATATCTTATACTCATAACCCCACCAACATGATCAAAACATGATAATGATATTGCTACACAAGTTACTTCTTCAACAGAATCAGCTAAAAAGTGGTTTGGTCGTTGACATTACATTCTTAGAAACAGACCAACTAACTTTGACAAGTTTGTATCCATTCCAAGTTAGGAATGGAAAGTATCTATTTACCAGCTTGTAGGAGAGTTCATTACTACAGGTTGTTAGAGGCTAAGGTATACCTTACATTCTTCGATGCCATAATCCTTCTGTTAGATTGATATATATACAATTTTCTTTTTTGATTCACAGAAAAAATATCCTTCTTAATTGGCATCTGAAACCAAAACTAACATGATGTGAATTTGGTTTGGATGCATACCTTCTCAGCATCAATGAGAGCTAGCATAGCCAATCCCATGTTTACCACATGAGTGCGATATCCCTCAAGATTGGTTTACACCTGCATAGATTTAGAACACATTAATGCATTGATGAAAGCGTGACCTAATCAGTTTTGGTACTTGTGATTTACTTAAAGTCAGATCTAATAATTGACCGCTGACCTCCTAGTTTCAGATGTTGTTCAACATTGATTACTTCTTCCTTTCACAAATCCCTGATTTCTCGAAACTGTGAAAAAATTAAGGTGATTTGATGATTTGATGTTCTGAAGAAATCATAAAGATGGAAACGGAGGTGGAGGAGAAGATAGTCCAAAGTTAAACTGTTTTTTAGAGAAATCAGGCTTACCAGGCTATGCCGAAGACAACAGCCATTCGAGGAATGTGAAGCGAAAGTAATTGGCGGGGAAGAAGTTCCTTTTCAAGTAGTCAATAGCGACTCCAAAACCAATTACAGAAAAGAAATCACACCCAAATCGATTGTAGCTTAGTTCAAATCCGAAATCAAAAGCTAATTACTTGTATGTAGTGTTTCGAACGTCGTTTCTTGAGAAGAACCATTGATGGAGAGGGAAGAGGATTAGGGTTTAAGAGAATAAACATCAATACTTATAATTAAAGCTGAAGGGGGTATTTGGGGAAACTCACTTTGTATTTTGAGCGGGATAAATTGAATGGGAGGGGGCTAATTGAATGTCACGTGTCAAAAATGCTCTTATTTATTAGATTAGGGGATTTTATTTTGGTCTATTTTAATAATTTTACAATTATATAATGGAACCAAAATATATTGCTTTGGCTCTAAAAATGCATCTACATAGACACATGGTCATACAACTTGAGCCAACTAAATGAAGAAGTCACAAGGCGTTTTTCAGCAAAGAGCAATCCAAAAATTTCAATCTCCTATGTTGACAAGTGTGCACAAGACCAATCATTTATAGAGCTTGATTCTGATGAAAAGTTCATTACTATGCTTAACATATGAAGACAAGAAAGAAGTAATCATTTATGTCACAACAAACAATAACCACAACTCAACTAATCTTTTCTCGAGTAACCACTTATGTGGCAACATAGACGAACCGCATGACGATTCAGACTATTGTCCCAGTGAGGAAAGTTATTATAGTCATATCAGTTCTGATAATGAAGATGAGCCACTTAATGATGATGAAGGTTACTCATTTAGCAAGAGTAGTCAAAGTTGGAAAGTAGGCATAAAATTTGAAAATGTGGTTGATTGTAGGAGAGCTTTAAATCATTATGTTATCATAAATGAGTTTGACTACTTCATATTATATATATATATATATATATATATATATATATATATATATATATATATATATATATATATATATGGAAAAAAAACTTTGATTTTAAATGAAATTTTCAAAATTTTCATATATATATATATATATATATATATATATATATATATATATATATCAGACATAGGCATATTTTTTGATTTTTTTTTTAATTTGATGTTTGTGTATATGTATGCACAAAACTGTTCAACTTGAATCAACACATTTTTTGGAGCAATTTTCAACCTTATTTTATTTTATTTTTTTTTGTTTTTGATATTGGAAATACATAATACATTTTCAAACATAAAAGCACAAAACATCCAAATTGTCATGCTAATACATCTTCAAATATAAATAAAGACATAAAATATAAAACATCGTTGTCCTTGTAGTCTTCATTCCAAGTCCATAGTCATTGTTGTTTGTATTTATTCATCATCCGCCATGTCGTTGCGCAATTATCTCTCATACTCGGGCTCTTCTAGGCTAGGGGTGAGTTTTGTTCTTCTTGGTGATATAAGCATGCCACTAACAGAAAAAGCCGATTTTGAAGCTACCATAGAAGCTTGGGAGCTTAGTAGATCATGGGCCATAGTGGCTAGAATCCGAAATTGGGTTTCCTTTCCTTTCCACAAAGCCAAAATATCTAAAATTTTAAACTCTTGAACACTCATTTGTGACAAGCTAGATAGTTATAGCGGTCCAAAATCAAAAATCGGTAAAGGGCTGATATTTGATATATAGGTTATCGCGGTGGGATATCGGTGGGATGTTGGTATTTTTATATCATGCATAACTAATATATATAAACATAAAACATATATAAAAGTAATATCAAAAGTCAAAACTGAAAACTATCAATGTTCTAAACATAATCTTACGTAAGTCATGAAATCTTCCTCCAAGTCCACATCAACTAAGGCATCTAATTATTTTATCTAAATATTCCACATCAACTCTAATATCATCATCATCATCATCATCATTTGAGAATTAAGTACTTAACACATCAACATGATCTAGCAAGTTAACAATTAATTATTTAACAATTAACATAACAACAAGATATACTTAAAACATGAGTTTATGACCTAAAACTAACAATTAAGTGCTTAACATAATAGTAGGTTCAGTTAAGTTAAGACCATAAGACTTAATGCCATGACTTAACACTAAAAAAAGCAAGTAAAATTACTTAACTGATATCCCACCTGGAAATCATCTGGAAATATCGAAAAATATCGGTTAAATATCAGTAAATATCACCGATTTTTGCGGTCCAATATTTTGGATCAGTATTTGACACCGCTATTTTGAAAAGCATTGATAACCGATACCCCACCTGGAAATCACCTGCAAATCGCCGCTATTAACTACTTAGGTGACAAGAACTCCGAAACAACCCAAATTTTTTTGAAGAAATTTGAACTTTCCAAAAACCATTTTTACACAAATAAAAGTGATCCAAACATCAACAAGTTCTAATTACTTTGAAAATGTTTTCATATCAGAGTTCCTAGAAATCCAAAATCATAAAAACGGGGATGTGTACGTCACACCTTTGCCTTGCCCTGGTCAGCTGATGTACCAGAAACAATAATCAGTAAAATGTAAGCTTAAAGGTTTAGTGAGTTACCCCCAAAATACCAGCCTCTAGCAAACAATAATAAAGGTAATGACAATAATAACAAACAACATGCATAATAAGCCTTCAGCATGACTGGACTGCCTCCTATGGGCCTACAACCTATCTGGACCGCTACCAAGCCTTTAGCATGTCTGGACCGCCTCCTACGGGCCTATAGCCTATCCGGACCGCCCCGGGTATGTTGGCCTCAACCGCACAAAGCAGGACACCGCCTTAACCCAACCCATCCATGTATGTCGACATATAAATAGCACATAATCACACAATAAGCACAAATCATACAACTACTAAACATGGCACCATTCTATCTATCGAGGTACCAATCCAACTAATCATGAATATGAAACACATACTAACTCCGAGATAAAATCCCAAGGGACCGACCTAGTGTCGTAGACCCTGTTGGTATAGTGAGGATAATTCACCTAACAATAGTGCATAACTGAACTGAGAGGCCTCAACTGCTACGCCCGACACCCTTGACTGAGAGATAAAGAATACGAATTAATCAACATGACCCAAATTGTCCAAGTCTATTATTGGCCCAATTTATTAAACTGGGCCCATCATTCTATTAGACATACACAAAACCTACAAGTCCAACCTGGCCCAAACAGAACTATATCCATAGCCCTTTAAGGGATCAAACCCAAGTGACCCATAACTGACCCAAGGCAATAAGCCCACAAGCGAAAAATCCAACAAGGAGCGTACCCGGGGCGTACCTCCCAGTTTTCGCTGGGCGTAGCGTAGTTCTTCGTTGACCATCATCGAGACCGCTGACCACATACGTTGGGCGTACAGATCTTACGCGGGGCGTACGCGGGCTTTACGAAGATCTAAATAAGTGCTTAATGGGTTGAGCTCTAGAACCCATATTCCAGATCCATCGACCAAATATGCCATAGAACCATAAAGTTTCGGACTTTATTACTTTGGACATCCAAAAAGTCCTTAACTCACAATATTAACCCATTAAGACCTTCTTATCACATGCATGGATCAAGTTTAGCCATAAAGGACCAATTTTTATCACTTAGGGCCCCTCTAAACGTATGAAAGGACAACTTGTTTTGTCTAGGACTTCACATGCATCATCTTGGGAAATCTAGGGACCATAAGACCTTCATAAAGCTAAAATGTCTAGATCTAAAGTAAATAACCATAAAGTTTCAATCGTTTTACCTTCTAGAGCTCAAATTGTATAACCCAACTTTAGATCTAAGGCCTTGCTTTCCTCCTCTAGCCTCTTGGTGCAATAACTCCACTCTCCAAAGCTCAAGATGCACACTAACTCACTCTTCACACACAAACTAGGGTTTTGGGGCGTTCTCTGAGGTATGGAGGCTGAGGTAAGGGAAAAGAATGAGCCATAAGGGTGTTTATATAGTCCCAACCTCGAACATTAGGGTTTTTAGTTGACGCGAGTACGCCCAGCATACATAAGCTTATGCCCAGCGTACTAGGGCGCGCGTAGTATGCCTAGCGTACTCTTATGTACGCTTAGCGTACTCCCTCTTTGGCCCAAAGTTTCAACTTTAGCCCCTAAACTCCCCGGGACTCAACATAACTTCTCCGAGGGCTATCAAAGACAATAATCAAAAGAAGGCGGGTTTCGAAATATATTTGCTAGGTTCGGGGCGTTACAAAATCGGAATCAATGTACCTTCCCAGCTCGCTACTAGGGGTGTTAGATTGAGATCATTTGGAATTTTTATTCCTCAAAGTATTATAGAGCCGAATTGTTTCGTTATTTTGGTGAGAAGTGGATCCGGATGCCCCCGTATTTTGCATCATGTCATGAATGTTGTTGAACCATATTTTGTTAAATAAACTTCAAACAAATTTTGAAAAACTTTGTTAAATTTTGAAACTTCATTTGATGCATAATCCATGTCATTATCCAATAAACCCAAATCGGCGGAACAAGTAATAACGGGATGCATTTCTTCAAAATAGTTTTTTTTTTTAACTTTGCTTTCATCGGTTTCATCATACTAGCAAACATTGCGCTTCTCATTTCAATCTCATCTATTTTCGCACATATTAAAAATATTTGGTTTAAAACTAAACAACTTGTAGGATAATAAACCACCGATAAAAAAGTAGTTGCATTTTTAAAAACATCAAGCATGTCCGTAACAAGTTTGATAGTATCCCAACTTGATTCCGGATAATATGTAACCTTATTACGGTCCGCAAGGTTTTCATGAAACATTTTTAATGTATCTTTTTGATGTAAGGTACATTGAAACATTTTGCAAGTGGAGTTCCATCGGGTATTATTTTCCCAATTCGGACCTAAAAAGAGGGCATTCACATCGGCACTAATTTGCATATAATTATGATATCGAGCATTCCTAGAACTATAAATATCTCTTCGCATGTCTTTGAAACCATCTTTTATAATTTCAATGCTAATTAGTCCATATTGCACAACCAAATTAATGATATACGCAACACATCGACTATGAAAAAAACACCATCGTAAATTAGTTTATATTTTAGTTTTAGTGTCCAACTGTGACGGTGTTGTTTGATGCATTTTCAAAAGATATATAAAAAGATTTTCCTTCAAGTTTATAAGTTTTGATCACACAATCCAAAATTTAAAAAAAAAATTATACCGGTGTGCGGATACTCAAACAATTCAAACGTAATCGTACGCTTCATCATTACCGAATTATTTAGATTAATCCAATGAGCGGTAACACAAAGGTATGCATCCGGTGAACCGCGAGGAGCCGTTCAAACATCACAAGTTAAATTCACACCGGTTTCTAAAGATTGAAATCCTAAAATCATTTCATGTTTTGCAAGTTTCCACATTTCAATACAATCACATCTAATAGAAGTATGACTCACATGGCAAGATTGTAGTTGGAGAGTATCTTGGTTGAGTGAAGTCAATCATGTATTGTCGAAGTGGTCAAAAGTCTAGCATTCTTGAATCACGAACTTCTCCATCCTATCCGGAACTCTAGCAAAATCGTAACTCCACAATGTTCTATCATTCGTCATTGTTGTTTGATTATGCCCCAACCCAAATTTCACCGTAGGTAATATCTTGGTCATATGTGTTTTCAATGTTGAATTCCCATCTTCATTGAAAAAAGTACCACATTTCTTGCATCACGCTTTTCTTGGACCGATCGACATTACACACAAATCAAAATTGTCCAAAATAGCTAGATTTCTATTTGTTTCTTTGATGCTAACAATGGTAAGATTGTTCGATAAATCCCCAACACCAACAGAAGTCGAATCCATTTCTTGAACTAAGAGCATTTTTTTATTTACTAGCATTTATACTATCAAGTATTGGTTTAACACCCAAAAATTCAAGCAAATTTAAACTTTTAAAAACATGTCATGTTCATCAAAACATTACAAATTTAGTTCTCAAAACATTGATTATCAGAGTCTTTTCCCAGAAACATAACATAGTAGGAGGAGCTGTACGATCACGCCTTGGCCTTGCCGCGATCCCCTGAGGTACCTGAAACCATAAACTGAAACTGTAAGCCTGAAAGCTTAGTGAGTCACCCCAAAATACCGATACACATACAGTCCACATAGCAATATCAACAATAGCATATCACGTCAATCAAAA
The DNA here is from genome assembly GCF_051521515.1 of Lactuca serriola. Classification (NCBI taxonomy): domain Eukaryota; kingdom Viridiplantae; phylum Streptophyta; class Magnoliopsida; order Asterales; family Asteraceae; genus Lactuca; species Lactuca serriola. The sequence goes on along the minus strand of NC_136412.1, from coordinate 181,076,903 downwards.
CAGAACAGCGTGTACTGGGTCCACAACTTTAAAAGCTGGACTACCCCTGGGCCCTCAGTACGAGTCTGGAATGCCTACCGGGCACTCAGCTCGTATCTGGAATGCCATCGAGCTCTCAGTATGAGTCTGGAATGCCTAACGGGCCCTCAGCTCGTATCTGGAATGCTCCCGAGTCCTCAGTATGAGTCTGGAATGCCTACCGGTCCCTCAGCTCATATGTGGAATACTCTCGGGTTTGTTGGCTACCGCACAGAGCAGTACAACCTCAACCCACCCCACACAACATGTCGACATGTAACAGATAAATGCACAAATAGGTAATCAATCAGTATCACAAGCAGTCCTACAGATCTACCCGACTAGCATATCAACTGGCATACATTACTTACTCAACTCAACATATCAATAACTACTAGGATATCAAATCCATTGGGCCGGCCTTGGTGCCTTAGACCCCTTGGTATAGTGAGGATAACTCACCTCGAAACGTCAACTCACAGAAATTAGTTCCAACCTTCGGGTTAGTGTCACGAATCCCACCACCTCTATTTATTACAAATTGCATACATAAGATTCTGATCCTTCTAGAACTGTCCTCAAAAGTCAACAGATCAACTTAGGTCAATGGTCAAAGTCAACAGTCCATGTTGACCTGACTCGCCGAGTTCCCTCGGCCACTCACCGAGTTTCCTTGGCTTCCGGGGCACTCGCCGAGTCATCGAGTGACTCGTCGAGTTTCCCTCGTTTTTTGACTGAACTCTAAAGCCACTCGTCGGGTTTCCTAAGCGAAACTTGACGGGTGCATACATGGGCATATCCTTAGGAAAGTTCATCTGACTCGCCGAGTTGTTCATCAACTCGCCGAGTTTCATGACGATCTTCATCGAACTCGCCGAGTTGTTCATCCAGCTCGTCGAGTTCACGACTTTCTTCACTGGACTCGCCGAGTTGTTCATCCAACTCGCCAAGTTGTTCATCCAACTCGTCGAGTTTCACGGCTTCCTTCATCAGAATCGCCGAGTCATCCTTGTGACTCGTCGAGTCCGTTTGGTCTTTTTCCATACAGACTTATTCTGAGCCATGTAGTGGCTCCAATTCATAGATCTAGGCTTCTATGGTATACTTATCACGTAAAGTCACAAAATTTATGTACATGCATTGCATTTAAGGCTCTAAATGCCAAGTCTAAGCTCTTAATGGGGCTTCATGCCCAAGAGGGACCTCATGCATGATCAATTCTGAGACTTTATGTTTCTAGAGCTTAGAGAGGGTTCAGATCTAAACTACAACTTTAGATCCAACTCATTGTTCAACTATCAACCTTTAAGGTCTATAGAAAACCCTAGAACTTCAATGAAAGGAAAACTCACAGAAGAGATGGTAATTTAGGGTACCTCTGGAAGATGACAATTGAAAGTAGTGCTGATTTCCCCACCTAACTTGCTCCAACCTCCTCTTCCTTCAAGCCTTCTCCTTCAAAATCTTCAAATCAAGCTTCACACTCTCAACAAGCACACACACTCGAATCAGGGACTCACTAAGACTGTAAAGAGACCCAAGGGAGGCTAAGGCTCCTTTAAATAGGGGCACAAACCCCGGGAATTAGGGTTTTACTTGCCAGATCCTACTCGCCAAGTCCCACTAGTGGACTCGCCGAGTCAATCAATTAAGTCGCGATCCAATCCCGCTGCTACTTGACGAGTAAGGTAACCGACTCGTCGAGTAGGGCCAAAACCAAGAAACTATAATTTGAACAATACCTGAGAATCGAGGCGTTACAACTCTCTCCCACTTGAACTAGACTTCGTCCTCGAAGTCCGCTGGACTAAACAATGCCGGATAGTGCTCGCACATCTTCGCCTCCGACTCCCATGTCCACTCGGATCCCCTCTGATGTTCCCACTGTACCTTTACTAAAGGTATTTCCTTGTTCCGCAGAATCTTCGTCTTTCTTTCCAAAATGGCCACAGTCCTCTCCACATAGTTCAGGCGCTTGTCGATCTGAACATCATCCAATGATACCACAACCTCCTGGTCCGTAATGCACTTTCGCAACTGCGATACGTGGAAGGTATTGTGGATCCGACTAAGCTCTTCCAGAAGCTCTAGTCTATAAGCCACCTTGCCAACCCTTGCGATGATCCTGAATGGCCCAATGTATCAAGGGCCCAATTTTCCCCTTTTCCTGAAACGAATCACACCCTTCTATGGCGAGGCCTTCAGAAGTACCATGTCTCCGGTCAGGAATTCCAATTCAAATCGGCGTTTGTCGGCGTAACTTTTCTGCCGACTCTGAGCTGTCTGTAATCTCTATCTGTCTGCTGAATCTTCCCAGTTGTCTGCAAAACCACCTCCGTCCGGCCAATTACCATGTGACCCACCTCCCCCAACAAATTGGAGTGCGACATCTCCGCCCGTACAACAGCTCGAATGGCGGGGCACCAAGGTTAGAATGATAGCTGTTGCTGTAGGCGAACTTTGCAAGCGGTAGGTGAGAATCCCAGCTCCCACCGAAGTCGATGGCACACACCCTCAGCATGTCCTCCAGGGTCTGAATAGTCCGCTCGCTCTGGCCGTCTGTCTGAGGGTGGAATGCTGTGCTGAAGTGCAACCGCGTGCCCAGCTCCTTGTGAAACTTCTGCCTGAAATGGGAGGTAAACTTGACATCCCAATCCGAGACAATGGAAATGGGAATCCCATGGCGAGACACGGTCTCACAAACATACACCTCGGCCAACTTCTCGGCCGACGAACTCTCCCGTATGGCCAAGAAATGGGCACTCTTGGTCAATCGATCCACAATGACCTAAATAGAATTGAATCCCTTCACCGTCTTTGGCAACTTGGTGATAAAGTCCATCGTGATCTGCTCCCACTTCCACATGGGAATCTCTAGGGGCTGCAGCTTGCCATGCGGCCTCTGATGTTCCGCCTTGACCATCCTGCAGGTCAAGCACCTCTCGATGTACCAAGTGATCTCGCGCTTCATACCCGGTCACCAATAGCTCAAACTCAAATCCCGGTACATCTTTGGTTTTCAAGCTACAACACATTTACCAGATGTTTTGTTTTATAGTTATGCCAAAGACAATATAGATTGAAAGGAAGATATGCAGAAACAGTTTGATCCTCAAAAGGCTAACGGTATATGACATATTATAAAATTATCAAAAGAAAAAAAAGCCTATTTCATGTAGATGGGTCTTTAAATATAAGTATTAATTCAGTGGTTCTGTGGGACGTCACAAAGCAAGGCTCATGGTCAAGGGTTTGCAAAAGAACTTCATGTTGATTATCATGAAATATTTTCTCCTGTAGTCAAGTTTAACAATGTTTCAACAACTGTATCTCTTGCAGTAAATATAGGATGGAAAATACATAAATTTGATATTAACAATGCATTTCTTCATGGTAAATTGCATGGAGAAGTTTATATGAATCTTACCTAGGCTTGCTCATTGAATCACTGTAACGCCTCATTCTTGGTACACATTTAATTGTATATTGTGTATTTTTGTATAGCTACTCGACGAGTTGGGAGCCCCAGACTCGTCGAGTAGAAACGAGATTGGACGCGGGTTTTAAGCCATCTACTTGATGAGTTAAGGGGCCCTCAACTCTACGAGTAGGTCTTCCAGAATGAAACCCTAATTTCGGGGTTTTGCACCATATTAAAGTAACTTAATCCCCACTTTATGGCCTCATTTCCAGCCTCTAAGTCCCAAACCCTAATCCATGAAACCCTAGAGTATTTTGTGAGTGTATGAGCCATATTTAGTAATCTTGTGTGTTCTTGAAGCTTGAAGAAGAAGGAGTTATAAGGCTCAAGGAAAAGATAGTTGATCCAGAAACTTCCCTCCATCCTCATGATTTTCTAGTAATCAAGTCTCCATCTTGGCTATTAGTTCACTAGATCTTCTTATGTCCATTTATGGAGGGGTTTTGGTTCAAGAACCTTGATCCTTGGGACATGGATGTCCCAAGTGTTTTACCTTTCAGATTTGGGATCTAGAAGGGGTTTCATGGCATAAAGGTGCAAACTTTATGACCATGGAAGCCCCATGCAAGCTTAAGGACGTTTTTATGGACTTTTAAGCCCAAAAGGGCCATGCATGGAAGTAAAGTCCGAGACTTTATGTGTTCTTTGGGTGTTTAGGACCTAGATCTAGGTTTTCACGCTTTGGGTTAGGGTAATAAGGCTTTTGGACAAAGATCTATGTCCTAAAGAAGTAGGGTTTGAGCTAAACCCATTAAGAAGGACTATAAGCGGGTAAAGTTGGAAATTTGCCCTTAAGAAGGCATTTCCAGTACTTAGAGGAGTTATGGTGTTTAGATCTGAAGAATAGAGGCTTAATCTGCGAAGATGGACCAAACAGACAAAGGAACTAGTCGAGTCTATAGAGGAACTCGATAAATTAAGTCGTTTTGTCCCGTTTTCTATTTATGGTAGAATTCGTCGAGTCTGAGGATAACTCGACGAGTTGATTCGCCAAATCGCGACCATTAGTAGCTAGGGAACTCGACAAGTCAGGGGGGTGACTCGACGAGTTAGATCGCGATTTCAGGGTTTTAATTCTCGGCGAGTTGATGAAGCAACTCGGCGAGTCGGGTCAACCCAGAACGTTGACTTTGAGCAGAATGTTGACTTTGACCAGGAGTAAAACGGTCATTTTAGCCTTAGAAGGATTCTCAGTTTCTGAGTAAGTGTTTATTGTGAAACTTATAGGCAGGGAGTCGTTGGAGTAGCCATTAGAGATTCCTCACTTGAGATTTCAGCTGCCAGGTTGAGAGGTGAGTTTTCCTCCAGTAGGAACGGGTCGAAGGCATCAATACTGACCCGTTTACATATGTTAGCGTTTGCCGGACATAGGTATGATGCTGGGGACAGCTGGATGTGGATTATATATGTTCCGGACTTCGGTCCGATGTTGAGGCAATCCCGGGGAATGTTTGTATGCTTGATGTCTTCGTGATTCTTGCATGTGTTTGTTTATGTGTTCCCGACTTCGGTCCGATGTTGGGGCAATCCCGAGGAATGTTTAGCTTATATGTTATGTGTTATGTGTTCTGGAATTTGGTCCGATGGCAGGGCAAGTCCGAGGAATGTTTAGCTTATATGTTATGTGTTATGTGTTCCGGAATTCGGTTCGATGGCAGGGCAAGCCCGATGAATGTTTATATAGTTATGTTATTTTTATGTGTGATATGCATGTTGCTATGTTATACATATACTGGACTTCGGTCCGATTCCGGGAGGGGCCCGATGCCTGGCGGGGCCGGATGCCGGATTCGTTCGATGCCAGGCGGGACCTGATGTAGTGGGCAAGGCCCAATGTATGCTATTATGTGTTTATGTGTATGGTATGTGATAATTTGGGGAGACTCACTAAGCTTCGTACTTACAGTTTTTAGTTTTGGTTTTAGGTACTTCCACTAGCAAGAGGAAGAGCTCAGGACGACTGCATGACACACAACATAGCTTTTAGCCTGGGATGTTTTGACTCTGATATTTTGACATGTGATTTGATATAGTATTTTGATACGATGCTTTGAAATACATGACTTATGATTTTATTATTATGATGTTTGATGAATTATGGCTTTCTTAAATGACTTAAAAAGAAATTCTGGACTACATTTTTGGGCTGTTACAATCACTATCTTATGTTTGTCGTTTAAAGAAGTCATTATATGGTCTTAAACAATCTTTGAGATAGTGGTATTCGAAGATGTATGTTGCTTTACCGTGTAAAGGCTACTCGCATTCCTTGAATGATCATTCTCTTTTCTTGAAGAAACTTTTTGGTAGAATTCTCATGGTTGCAGTTTATGCGATGACATCCTAGTTACTGGTGATGATGCTCATGAACTATCATCTATGAAAGAGTTTCTTGATGATCAATTCAAAATAAAAGACTTGGGATTTGTTCATTTTTTCTTGGTTTGGAATTTAGTAAAGTCAAGGAAGGTAGGGTGGTTCATCAACATAAGTTTGTCATGGACTTGTTACATACTTATTATGTGGATGGTGAAAAAAAACTTCTACTCCACTTATAGCAAACTCACACTTGTTGCCAACCATAAGAGAACCTTTATCTACTCCTACAATCTACAAAATTGATTGACAAAATAAAATTTTTTCCTACATACTTGACCTGGCATAGCTTATCCGGTTCATCATTTGAGTCAATTAGAAAATTGATTGATAAACTCATCTTTTGCTACATAGTTGACAAGACTTACACTAGTACAAAACTGGGCTAATTAGCTTATTCGGTTCAACATTTATGTCAAATTAATCAACAACCATTCTAATATCATTATGCAATTGCTCTTCATGTGTTAAAATACTTTAAAAGAATCGCTTTTTAAGGTTTTATTCTTAATAACAAACGATGTTTTCACCGTAAAGCATATTATGATTCATACTGGCTACTCCTATCTCATGGGAATCAAAGATGCAAGTTACCGTTTCTTCTTCTTCGTCCGAAGTTAAATACCAATTTATGAGAAGAATTTTTTCAAAGTTATCATGGCTAAGTCAACTCTTAAATAGATTACAAGTCAAGGATATCAATCCAATTCCTTTGAAATCCGACAATGAAGCTGCATTATATTGCAAATAACCCCATCTTTAATGAGAGAACCAAGCATATCGAACTTTATTATCACTTTGTTTGAGCAAAACTTAATCCTCTCTCTCTCTCTCTCCCTCCCTCCCTCCCCCTCTCTCTCTTTCTCTCCCCCCCTCTCTCTCTCTCTCTCTCTCTCTCTCGTGTCCATAACCAATTGGCTGATGTTCTTACAAAGGGTTTACCTCCTGCACTCCGCATGCCGTTATTAGGGTACTTCAAAGCTGAGCTTATCTCCATACCCTCCTGCTTGGAGGAGAGGGGGCGGGGGGTGTTAGGTTACTTGAAAATTCAACACGTCAACATTACATGTACATTCTAGTTAGTTAAATTAGTCAGTGAAGTTAGTTGAGAAAGTTTGTTAGAAAGTTGTTAGCTTGTAATGTAACTGTATATTCCCACTATGTACTCATGTACGAGATTCATTACATTCAATCAATGGAATTCGTTATTCTGTCTCATTCACGAATGTAACAATTCATATAGAGAATAGAATGTGAAACAAACAACATATGGGGTTTTGTAGAAGGATTTCTACTTTCCAAAAATAGAAAACACCATAAAATCTTTAATAATAGGCTTCATTCTCTCTATTATTTTAATAGTATAAAAGAGTATAACCCTGTATGCAACAACCATACCAAACAAGATTCCCAGGTCAATCCACTTAGAGTATCGCATCTCGATTTGCAATGCACTTTTCAATATCGTCTCACCATCAATTGTAGGAGGACCTCCTGAATACTCAGGGAACTTTAGCCCTTCAAACTCATTTTTGTATAATCCTTGTAATACATACCTGTGGAAGGAAATATAGTACATAGGGTATCTCCAGAAAACATGGGGTAATTCATTTGGCAATCGAAAGAACCCTGCCCCTAGTATCATCAATCCTTGGATTCCAGCACCAAATATGATGCCCATGAGAAAATTTGGAACAATGGTAGCTACAATCATCATAAGACATTCAACCAACGTCATTGATGCAAAGAGTACTAACGCAAAATAAATGAATAATCTGGGTTCTCTTTGAAGTCCTATGAGAAAGTAAGTTATTGCTCCTGGGATTATAGAGACGAGAAGTAGGTATGGCATTGAAGATATGGCATGGCTGATAACGAATGATCCAACCGTGTAGTGCCCATCTAATCTTTCCCATTGAAAGACCTATATGCAGATGTAGTTATGATATAGCTATTACAAAAGGAAACAAATTCAAGTGCATTTTTTTTATACAAGAACACATGAGATGTATCAACCGACCTTCATTTCCTCCACCAAGGAGGGGAACCCGCCAATGGCTAAAATGGTCAGGAATGTAGAAACAAACAAGAACAATGAAACCCTATTCTGTGCCATTAGGAAACAAAACAAACTAGTGTTAGTACGTATTTCAACAAATGAACAGAAACACAACCGAAGACAATTTCTTGACCGACATTTTGTTTTTTTTTAAACGATGACATTGCTGATAGAACTTTGTAACAAACGACATAAAATTGCAACGAAAATCCCTACTGCTTCATCAAACTTTATAAATGCCAAATTCTTTTCAGCAAGCATCGAAAGTGTTCAAATGATTTCCTACTGTTAACTGACATTACTATTTTCCTTAAAGATCCATGATTGGAATACCAATAAACTGTAGATCAAAGTCAATTCCGAACAAAGTCTGGAAATCAAAATCTGATACGCCTCTATTTTTGTCGGGTACTTCTTTAACTACTATAAGTTTTGTCATTAAAAACAGGATTTTCGCTTGGGCGAGCTTTTGGGAGCTTTACGAAAAAGCTAGAAGTAATTAAGTGGTGAAATTATGAAAAAAAGATCAACCTACTCTTTTAGGGTAGGGTTGTTACCCATTCCAACGTAAAACTTACATGTATGGAGCTGAATTCTGTGTCAATTTGGAAAAAGACTGTTCCTAGCGATAAACCAAACCCAATATATAAGGCAAGGCGCAACCAGTAATATGCTGGATCGCGGTGCATGTTTATAAATGATCTTTTCGATAATACGGAGCACTGTGTAATGAAATTGGCTTGTAGCCTTCCTTCTCTCAGAATTAGGTCTCCTTCCTATAAAAACACATTTTTTTGTTATATTCTACTATAATGTATATAACCTTTGTCGTACGAAAGAACACAGCAAGTATCATGTACCTCTCCACATGTCGTGGATATTTCACGTTTCACTTCCATATACATCGCAGATGACTTGTAGGATTCAGCAAGTTTGTTGATTACGTGCTCATCACGAACCTTCTCACTAACAGTGTCCTGATTTTATTACAGCAAGAAAGGGATTATATTTACTAGCAGGTCCTGATAGTGAGAAAACACGATCATTGAATCAACATCGATCTTACAAGATCTTTATGATTCAGTAAGATGAAGTTTCAATTAAAACCAAGGATGTCATATTGAATTCTATGACTATCTATGAAGTATCAGTACCACTCAGATAATTGAATAGATAGCGACCTTTACAGTCGTCCCGACTTCTAGCATATTCGAAATATGATGTCGCATGACCACATGTTTTTATTTTTTTGTTATTTTTAGTTAGTTTTCTCAATCTTTTATTACAAAGATCGAACAACTGTAACCTACCTCATTAAAATCTATGTTGATAGTCATAAGGTAGTGATCCGCAGGACTCTCGAGATCTGGGCAAGGAAAACCATTTACTGCAAAGAACTGAAAATAACAATATATAGTTGTTATAATTAAATTAAACTTCTTCTGATATTATAATATATTTCATAAACACATGATGAAGATATATATATAACCTTATTTGCAGCCAAAGTAGGACCAAAGTATATTGTTTTCCCCAAAGAGAGAAGACAAAGATTGTCAAAGAGTCGGAAAACATGACTACTAGGTTGATGGATTGCTGCTAAAACCGTCATCTGGTATTGGCGAGTGAGCTTGACAATCTGGTTCATGACATGGTATGAAGTTGCGCTATCAAGACCACTCGTAGGCTCATCAAGCAACAGAAGTTTGGGGTGTGTCAAGAGTTCTAAGCAGATGCTTACGCGCCTCTTTTGACCACCACTAAGTCCTTTAACACCCCAGCCTCCTATTCTAGTGTTCACACAATCTTGGAGCCCCATCTCCCTTATTGTTCTATCTGCTCTCTCCCTCTTCTCAGATCTTGGCATCATTTTAGGCAATTGGAGTTGAGCTGAGTAGTAGACGGCTTCTTTCACAGTTAGCGTCCACATCAAAACTTGTTCTTGAGTCATGTATGCCTATATACAATATAAAGCAGATCAAGAAACCAGATAAGTTCTAGACTTTGTAAAAAGTGAGTTCAAATATGGGAGAAAAGAAGATGCAAACTTTTGTACTTTATTATGTTTTCATCAATTAATTAAATAATTACTTTTGTACTTTATTATGTTTTCATCAATTAATTAAATAATTAAGGAAAAAGCGATTCACTGCAGGATTGATTGCTCCATACCAGTGTGCCATAGGTAAGCCTCTGTTTACGTCCGTTAATGAGAATTCGTCCTGTCTGCCTTGTATTGGAAGCCAATCGCCCTAGAATTAATATTAAACACCAAATGATCTAAAATAGTGTCGTTTATATACAACAACATGCATATACAAGTGCGTTAAAAATGTAAGGACGATAAACTAGAGAATTACATACCAGCCAATGAATCAAGGAGAGTGGATTTGCCACAACCAGAAGGACCCATAATCGCAACAATCTCTCCTGGTTTAGCATAACCAGAGACACCAGAAAGTATAGATTTACATCCATCTTTTCCTGTATTCCACTCTGAGCTTGAAACAACTACTCTAAGTTCTTCCCATGTCAGGTATGCTAAACTCCTCCTTTCGTACACAATACCCAACTCACACTCAACAGTTCTGACGTCTGGTTCTAGACTAATTCCATTGATTTGTACCTGACTACCCATGCATGCAAGATCAAATCGCAAAATAAATAATTATTGAGAGAAAGGGTAACTTTCGAGCAGTTCGTAAATTGTGTCCTTGGTGTGGGCTATATGTCTATTTATAACTAGCTATAATCATGGATTTTTTTAGCAAACTTTTTGGGGTTATAACACGAACACATCAACAAACAAAAAACTATACAATATAACTACCGACAACAATTTATAAAGCAAGTAACAAAACAATAATAAAATTATGAAAAAAATTATTCATTAAAACTTATAAATTTACAAATATATTATAAAACATTGAAACATGGGGGTGGCAAAGCGGGCAGCTGCAATGTAACACCGAAAAAAAATTAAACAATTTTTTCGCATTTGTAAATACATTTTTGACAAAACCATTCATTCATAAAATGTCATAGCATCATGTTTTTGTTTCACAAAATGTTTCCCAAGATCAAAATACATCTAATCTCATATGTGTGTGTACGAATCAAGCCGGCGCCTTCCCGCGGTCATCACTGGTACCTGAAACACATAACACTGAACACTGTAAGCATAAGCTTAGTAAGTTCTCAAAAATACCACACTAACACATAATAGCCACTCGAGGCTATAGGTCTGTTGACCCTCTGGTCAATGTGTCTTAGTGGGGCCCTCCAGCCCCAACTCTCTGTGGGCCCTCTAGCCCTAACTCTATGGACCCGAAAGTCCCAACTCTGTAACTTTGAATCATTCATATCACATATCACAATAAATCACAACACATAATAACATGCAATCACACTGGCATATAACTCTATAGTACTCTGTCTCATAACTCTATTACTACACTAGGTAAAGTATAGTGAGAAGACTCACCTCAGGTATCTCGGTGAATCTCTGACTCGGTAAATACTGGCCTAGCCTCCACCTAATCATATGAAATAAACACTCTATTTAATATAACTCTCAAAGGCTAGACTATGCTCTCTAATGACGCTCTCAGAAGGGTAAAAGACCATTTTACCCCTCTCATAACTCAAAGGCCCCACAATAGACCATACCCTAAAAGTCAACTCTCCGGTTTACGTTGCACGTACCAAATGTGTACGCTGAGCGTACCCGGCTGCATCTCAGAATCGGGGAACGCCACCCAATACGCGGCGCGTACTAGGGATTACACCTGGCGTACTCCCCTGCTTCAGCGCTTTAGCTCTTGAGGTCTTAAACAGTTAAGACCTACGTCCATATTTTAGATCTAACCCCATCTAAGCCCCTTAATCCATAAAGTTGATGACTTTAAGCCTTTGCATGGCTGAACAAGTCACCAACTCTCACAATGATCCAACCTTCAACTCTAGAAGGCTAAATACACATGCATGACTTCAAACTAACATCCAAGATGGAAACTTTATGGCTCTAAATCACCAATAACACTGAAAGGGGACAGATCTCGGACCATGGAGCACTTTACACTCATAGTCTCCATCTTTGGGGTTTTTAGCCCTATAAAGGGCACATACAACAACAACCAAAAGAAGAGGATAGTTTTGAACTTTATACCTCCAAGTGTAGCCCTTTTCTCTGTAGATCTCAGATCCAAAATGGCACCTCAAGCTTTAGCTTCCAAGAACTCCCTTGCTTCTTCTTCACCAAGTCACTAAAGCACCAAAAAGCTCAAATCAGCACTCTCACACACTAAGGACGATGAGGCTCTCTTTTAGGGTTTCACTCACTAATATGGAGGCTGAGAAATGAGCCATAACACCCTTTAAATAGTGCACAAGATGGATTAGGGTTTTTGCACCTGGGCCGGGTACGCCCGGCGTAACTCTAGGTACGCCCACCGTACCTTGGCGACTCCGCGTCCAAATTAAGCGCATGAGTACGCGCAGTGTACCCCTCTGGTACGCCTAGCGTACTCACTTGCTACAATCCCACCACTCAAGGACTAAACATGCCCAATCAATAAAAAAAAGGATGAAAGAAATGTACCTGAATCTCGGGGTGTTACAATTCTCCCCCACTAGAGCCAGACTTCGCCCCCGAAGTCTTATTCCACGAACAACTCTGGATGCAGCCCTCGCATCTCTGACTCTGACTCCCAAGTCATCTCGGACCCCTTCCGATGTTGCCATTGAACCAAAACAGTAACACCCCGGATTCCCAGGTATTATTTATTCTTGTATTTTTTGGTGATTTGTGAGGAGACTCGGCGAGTTGGAGTCCAAACTCGCCGAGTAGGATTACGGTTTTGGGCGCAGGTTCGCGTCTGGACTCGGTGAGTCCATGCTGTTTAATGAAACCCTAATTTCCAGGGTTTGAGGCCTGTTTAAAGGGGCTTATGGCCGTCATTTGCAGCCACCAACCCCTAGAGAGAAACCCTAAAGAGATTCGAGCGTTTTGGGAGAGAGAGGAGGCCATTGTTGATCTTTGAAGCTTTGTTTCGCAAGGCAAAGGAGATTCTAGCTAAGAGAAGGCAAGGGAGGTGGACATCCTTCGATTTTGGAGCTCAGAGCATCATCGTAGAGGTATATTTTGGCTCCCTTTTCTGTTGTTATGATGAACATGGGGGTTTAGGGTTTCTTGACCCCTTTGTTGGTTAGATTTGATGTCCATTTCGTCCCTATTTGTGATGAGGCTTGAGATGAGATCCATAAAGGTCCAGAGAAGCTTTATTCCTTAAGCTTTATGAGGGTTCATGAGAGTATTGGCCTAGAGTTATGAGATATGTCTGAAGAACAGACTCGACGAGTAGCATGAAGTTTGCCCGTAACCACTGAGCGAGTGGTCTTGCCGAGTTGAGGGGTCGACTCAGTGAGTCAAGGAGAGTCAAGGGGGGGGGGCTGAGTCAAGCCGGAACTTGCCGAGTTGTTCTTGAGACTCGTCGAGTTGAGTCGTGGTGGCCCCGCGATTCATGCCAGGTGGAACTCGTCGAGTTAGGGAAGTACTCAACGTGTCAAGAGAGGATCCAAGGGAGTCAGTGGATACATATAGACACGTCGAGTCGCCCTAGTGCACTCGCCGAGTCCGGTCAAAGTTGACCGTTGACCATGTTGACCTTTAGGGTTGAGTTCAGTTGTATTTATGGGTGTGTTACTTTGTGTGATTAGGCGGAGGCTAGATCACATTTATTCCGAGACAGATATTTACCGAGATACCCGAGGTGAGTCTTCTCACTATACTTTACCTAGTGTGGTAATAGAGTTCAGAGATAGAGTAATATAGAGTTATATGCCAGTGTGATTGCATGTTATTATGTGTTGTGATTTGTTGTGATATGTGATATGCATGATTCAGAGTTACAGAGTTGGGACTTTCGGGTCCTTAGAGTTAGGGCCAGAGGGCCCACAGAGAGTTAGGGTTGGAGGGCCCCACTGAGACACATTGACCAGAGGGTCAACAGAGTTACAGCCTCAAGTGGCTATTATGTGATTAGTGTGGTATTTTGGGGAACTCACTAAGCTTATGCTTACAGTGTTCAGTGTCATGTGTTTCAGGTGCCAGTAATGACCACGGGAAGGCGTCGGCTTGATTCGTACACACATATGGGATTGGATGTATTTTGATCTTGGAAGACATTTGTGACTTGAACTTGATGTTATGATATTTTATGAATGAATGGTTTAATTAAAAATGTGTTTTTTCAAAAGTGAAAAATTGTTTTAATTTTTACAGTGTTACAAGTTGGTATTAGAGCCTAGGTTTGAGGGATTCGGGTGCACCTTCGGGCGTATCTGAACTAAAACCGAGGATTTGAGAAAAAAATTTGATAATAGAACAAGTTTTCAAAAGAAGAACTTGCGAGATAAATAGAGCAGAGTCGTGTGTACGAACAGCCTGCGCCCGAACGGTGATTTCCCAAAATACCATCATTATAAGTGTTATAATATATGATGTGATATGTTATCTGATTAGCTATGATATGCATGCTAGAGTAGACTAGGTATTCTTATTAGGACTAGAGTGGCCTGATATGTGATGCCTGAGTCTAGGAGTCTTGCTGCTATGAATATTTCAAAGTGGTTAGGTAGCAGCGAGGAGATTTTGAGAGATCTGTTGCGAGTATCATATGATTAGAGAGAGTATAGTGCTTGGGACTTAGGACTCTGGGAGGAGGACTTGCGGTGGATGCTGATGCGGTGTGGACGGTAGTATTGGGCCCCTACTACTGAAGACACCGGGTCAGTGCACAGTCCAAGTAAGAATCTTTGGAGTACCAAGGAACAAATAGGATGGAGTACTCGAGTGTGATTATACTCGAGCGAGTCCCTGATATTATTCTTGTATTTTATTTCAGAGGGAGAGATCATGGTTGGGACTCGCCACACGCTAGGGACAAGTGATACGAGGGATGAGGAGATCCGTAGGATCATCCAGGAGGAGGTGGCTGCGGCCATCAGGGCAGAGATACCAGAGATGTTCAGGTCTATCAAGACCACGTTGATAGAGACATTCGATGAGAAGTATGCTGCTCTTTCCGAGGCTGCTGTTGCTGCAGCCACTACATCTATAGCTGCGACGAGGCCGCAGGGTAGTGATGCGTTGCTGTTCCGAGAGTTCAGCAACACAAAACCACCAGAGTTTGAAAGGACTCAGGACCCGATTGCGGAAATGAGGTGGATTTCATACATAGAGGGGTGTTTCTTCACTTGCTCATCTCCTGAGCATTTGAGAGTCTGGTTCGCGTTGAACCGGCTTCACTTGGGAGCGAAGGACTGGTGGAAATTTGTGACGGCGCACTATACGCCTGCTGAGCTTGCAGTAGTGACCCGGGAGAGATTCACTGCCATGTTCCGAGATGAGTACGTTCCCCAGGTGGAGAGGGAGCGTTTGGCCCAGGAGTTTCTGACCCTCAAGCAGGGTACTGAGTCTGTTACGGTGATTACGAGGATGTTTCATGAGCGGGCGATGTTCTGCCCAGAGCATGTGTCCTCCGAGTAGGCACGTATGAGTCGATATTTGAGCATTCTGAGGAGGGATATACGTGAGTTCGTGGCGAACTCGACGTACCGGCCGTTTGCCGAGCTTCAGGCAAATGCCCGGAAGAGGGAGATAGAGCTAGAGACCCAGGCTAGGGAGGAGGCTGAGTCTCAGGGGAGGGATCGGCGACTGGTGCAGTCTCAGCCGGTAGCCAAGCGGGCCAAGCCCGCCGATTCGAGATCAGGGAGCCAGGGAGCCGCACTTGTGGCAAGTGCTGCAAGAGCCACGAAGGTGTGTGCAGAGCAGTGTCTTGCTACAAATGTGGCAAGGAGGGGCATATGGCCAAGGACTGCACCAAGGGGTTTGCAGTATGTTTTCACTGCAACCAGACCGAACACCGGAACGCAGAGTGTCCGCAGTTGCAGGGATCAGCACAGGGAGCACCTCAGGGATCTGCCCCTGCCACCATCAGAGCTACCGAGAGACGACCAGTGAAGGCCGAGGCACCGAGGGCATGAGTGAGAGCTTTTCAGTTGACCGCGGAGGAGGTCCACGCAGCGCCTGATGTCGTGGCTGGTATGTATTCTTTCATGTAATTATTTTGATGTTGAGTTATTATGCTTATATTATGTTATGCGTAGGTACTTTTCTTGTGAATTCTGTACCTGCCTTGGTGTTATTTGACTCGGGTGCAAGTCGGTCTTTTGTATCTTTGGCTTTTAGTCAGCATACCAGTGTTAGTCGTGAGGCGTTGAGTCGGCCTCTGAGAGTTTCCATAGCTGATGAGAGGGTAATATATGCCACTGAGGTGATCTGTGGGTGCATATTCGAGATTTTCGGTGTTGAGTTCCCAATTGATTTGGTTCCTATATCGATGGGTGATGTCTGTGTCATTGTGGGCATGGACTAGTTGAGCAGATTCGGTGCGATTATCGACTACGAGCGGCAGCTGGTGACCATACGAGACCCTAGTGGGGGAGTTCTTACGGTGTACGGCGAGGGTACACGTTCTGGATCAGCATTTTGTTCGGCCGCTAGAGTGAGGCAGTGTCTACAGCAGGGCTGTAAGGGCTTTGTGGCGTATGTGATGGATACGCGGGTTGATTCAGTGAGGCCGAGGTCAGTTGTGGAGGTTCCGATGGTGCGTGAGTTCTCGGATGTATTTCCAGAGGAGTTGTCGGGTGTGCCTACCGTGAGGCAAGTGGAGTTCAGTATCGATTTGGTTCCAGGGGCCACGCCTATCGCCAAGGTGCCCTATCGCCTTGCACCTCCAGAGATGCAAGAGTTATCCTCGCATCTTCAGGAGCTGCTGGGGAAGGGGTTTATTCGGCCGAGCAGCTCACCGTGGGGAGCGCCCATCCTTTTTGTCAAGAAGAAGGATGGTTCACACCGGATGTGCATTGATTACTGGGAGTTGAACAAGTTAACAGTCAAGAACCGCTACCCGTTGCCAAGGATCGGCGATTTGTTCGATCAGTTACAGGGAGCATCTTTGTTCTCCAAGATTGATTTGAGGTCTGGATATCCTCAGGTGAGGGTGCGAAATGAGGACTTCCAGAAGACAGCGTTCAGGACGTGTTATGGGCATTACGGGTTTGTGGTGATGCCTTTCGGGCTCACCAATGCCCTGGCAGTGTTCATGGATCTCATGAACCATGTGTGCAAGCCGATGTTGGATCGGTCGGTGATTGTATTCATCGACGACATTTTGGTATATTCGAGATCTAGAGAGCAGCATGAGGAGCATTTGAGGGAGATCCTCGGAGTTCTGAGATCGGAGAGGCTTTATGCCAAATTCTCCAAGTGTGATTTCTGGTTGCGAGAGGTCCAGTTCCTTGGGCATCTCGTTAACCAGAAAGGGATATTGGTCGACCCGGCCAAAGTTGAGGCAGTGATGAGCTGGGAGGTGCCGAGGTCACCCTCCGAGATCAGGATTTTCTTAGGGTTGGCAGGTTATTATCGGAGATTTATCAGGGATTTCTCTAAGATAGCATTCCCACTCACCAGGTTGACCCGGAAGGGTGTCGCTTTTTCATGGGGCCCCGAGCAGCAGGCCTCCTTTGAGACGCTTCGCCAAAGGTTATGCGAAGCCCCGGTGTTAGCCCTCCCAGAGGGAATGGAGGACTTTGTGGTATACTGTGATGCGTCGATCTTGGGGTTGGGAGCGGTGCTGATGCAAAGAGGGCATGTGATAGCATACGCATCAAGACAGCTGAAGCCTCATGAGACGAGGTATCCCACCCATGATCTAGAGTTAGGGGCAGTGGTGTTCGCCCTCAAGTTTTGGCGTCACTATCTGTAAGTGGTTCGGTGTACGATATACACGGACCATAAGAGCCTGAAGTATTTGATGGATCAGCCTAACCTAAATATGCGGCAGAGGAGGTGGTTGGATGTGGTCAAGGATTATGATTGTGAGATCCTGTACCATCCAAGCAAGGCTAATGTCGTAGCCGATGCACTGAGTCGCAGGGCGGAGAGCGCCCCATTGCGAGATGTATGTTTGCGATTAACCGTGATGGCTCCGGTGTTGGACACCATTCGTGGAGCACAGGCCGAGGCCATGAGATCGGAGAACCAGAAGAGAGAGCGAGTTGTCGGGATGGTATCGGAGTTCGTTACCGACAGCCGGGGGCTTATGACATTTCAGGTTCGTATTTGGGTACCGTTTGTGGGAGGGACGCATACCATTTTGATGGAAGAGGCTCATCGGTATAAATTCTCGATCCATCCTGGGGCCACTAAGATGTATTTAGACATGAGGAGAGAGTATTGGTGGCCTTGTATGAAGAGGGATGTTGTGTGGTTTGTTGAGAGGTGCTTAACCTGCCGTAGGGTTAAGGCCGAGCACCAGAGACCGCATGGTAAATTGCAGCCATTGGAGGTTCCCGTATGGAAGTGGGAGCAGATTACCATGGATTTTATCACCAAATTGCCAAGGACTGCTAGGGGAGTTGATGCAATTTGGGTGATTGTGGACAGGTTGACGAAGAGTGCCCATTTCCTTGCTATCAGTGAGAGCTCTTCCGCAGAGAAGTTAGCAGAGATGTACGTGAGGGAAGTGGTATCACGGCATGGAGTGCCGATCTCGATTGTCTCAAACCGAGATGTGCGTTTCACTTCTAGATTCTGGAAGATGTTTCAGGAGGAGTTGGGTACTAGGCTGCATTTTAGTACCGCATATCACCCCCAGACTGACGGACAGAGTGAGCGGACGATTCAGACGCTCGAGGACATGCTCCGGGCATGTGTGTTGGATTTCGGGGGGATTTGGGACACGTATTTTCCCTTGGCAGAGTTCTCCTACAACAACAACCATCATTCGAGCATTGGTATGCCACCCTTTGAGCTGTTGTATGGGAGGGGGTGTCAGACCCCCATTTGCTGGGGAGAGGTCGGGCAGCGTGTTATGGGTAGTACTGAGATCGTGCTTCAGACGACAGAGCAGATCCAGCAGGTCAGACAGAGGTTGTTGACCGCTCAGAGTCGTCAAAAGAGTTATGCGGACAGACGTCGGTCCGAGCTTGAGTTTCAGGTCGGCGACTTTGTGCTCCTGAAGGTCTCTCCTTGGAAAGGAGTGATTCGATTCATGAAGAGGGGCAAGTTGGGGCCTCGATATATTGGTCCATTCAGAGCATCATCTTGGAGGTATATTTTGGCTCCCTTTTCTGTTGTTATGATGAACATGAGGGTTTAGGGTTTCTTGACCCCTTTGTTGGTTAGATTTGATGTCCATTTCGTCCCTATTTGTGATGAGGCTTGAGATGAGATCCATAGAGTTCCAGAGAAGCTTTATTCCTTAAGCTTTATGAGGGTTCATGAGAGTATTGGCCTAGAGTTATGAGACATGGGGTTAAACATCATGTATGAGCAAATAGTTGTTGTTTGAGCCCCAAGGTTTGGACTTTACGTGAATATCATGCCTGGAGAGGCTAGATCTATGATTGTATGGAACAGATCTGACCTCAGAAGTGAGTTTGAGTTTATGCATGGCATGGACTCGCCGAGTCTGAAGAACAGACTCGGCGAGTAGCATGAAGTTTGCCCGTAACCACTGAGCGAGTGGTCTTGCCGAGTTGAGGGGTCGACTCAGTGAGTCAGGGAGAGTCAAGGGGGGGGGGGTTGATTCAAGCCGAAACTCGCCGAGTTGTTCTTGAGACTCGGCGAGTTGAGTCGTGGTGGCCCCGCGATTCATGCCAGGTGGAACTCGTCGAGTTAGGGAAGTACTCGACGTGTCAAGAGAGGATCCAAGGGAGTCAGTGGACACGTATAGACTCGCCGAGTCGCCCTAGTGCACTCGTCGAGTCTGGTCAAAGTTGACCGTTGACCATGTTGACCTTTAGGGTTGAGTTCAGTTGTATTTATGGGTGTGTTACTGTGTATGATTAGGTGAAGGCTAGATCACATTTATTCCGAGACAGATATTTACCGAGATACCCGAGGTGAGTCTTCTTACTATACTTTACCTAGTGTGGTAATAGAGTTCAGAGATAGAGTAATATAGAGTTATATGACAATGTGATTGCATGTTATTATGTGTTGTGATTTGTTGTGATATGTGATATGCATGATTCAGAGTTACAGAGTTGGGACTTTCGGGTCCCTAGAGTTAGGGCCAGAGGGCCCACAGAGAGTTGGGGCCGGAGGACCCCACTGAGACACATTGACCAGAGGGTCAACAGAGTTACAACTTCGAGTGGCTATTATGTGATTAGTGTGGAATTTTGGGGAACTCACTAGGCTTATGCTTATAGTGTTCAGTGTTATGTGTTTCAGGTACCAATGATGACCGCGGGAAGGCGCCGGCTTGATTCGTACACACATATGGGATTGGATGTATTTTGATCTTGGGAGACATTTGTGACTTGAAAACTTGATGTTATGACATTTTGTGAATGAATGGTTTAATTAAAAATGTGTTTTCAAAAGTGAATTTTTTTTTTAATTTTTATGGTGTTACAAAAACCAAAGGTACTTCCTTGTTCCTCAAAACCTTGATCTTCCGATCTCTGATTGCCACCGGTCTCTCAGCATAATTCAGGCTCGCATCCACCTGAATATCCTCCAACGGTACTACTGCCGACTCATCGACTATACACTTCCGCAACTGCAACACGTGGAAAGTGTCATGGATCTGAGCTAATTTTGCAGGTAGCTCCAACCGGTAGGCTACCCTGCCTACCCTTGCAATCACCCGAAAAGGCCCGATATATCGGGGCCCCAACTTGCCCCTCTTACTGAATCGGATCACTCCTTTCCAAGGAGAGACCTTCAGGAGAACAAAGTCGCCGACCTGGAACTCGAGCTCGGACCGGCACCTATCTGCATAACTCTTCTGACGACTCTGAGCTGTCAATAACCTTTGCCGGACCTACTGTATCTGCTCAGTCGTCTGTAGCACGATCTCGGTACCACCCATAACACGCTGCTCGACCTCTCCCCAACAAATGGGGGTCCGACACCTCCTCCCATACAACAACTCAAAGGGTGGCATTCCAATGCTCGAATGATGGCTGTTGTTGTAAGAAAACTCTGCCAAGGGCAAATACGTGTCCTAACTCCCCCCGAAATCCAACACACATGCCCGGAGCATATCCTCGAGCGTTTGAATCATCCGCTCACTCTGTCTGTCAGTCTGGGTGTGATATACGGTACTAAAATGCAGCCTAGTACCCAATTCCTCGTGAAATTTCTTCTAGAATTTGGAAGTGAAACGCACATCTCGGTCTGAGACAATCGAGATCGGCACTCCATGCCGCGATACCACTTCTCTCACGTACCTCTCTACCAACTTCTCTGTGGAAGAGCTCTCACTAATAGCAAGGAAGTGGGCGCTCTTTGTCAACCTGTCCACAATCACCCAAATTGCATCAGCTCCCCTAGTAGTCCTTGGCAATTTGGTGATAAAATCCATGGTAATCTGTTCCCACTTCCATTCGGGAACCTCCAAAGGCTGCAACTTACCATGCGGTCTCTGGTGCTCGGCCTTAACCCTACGACAGGTTATGCACCTCTCAACAAACCATGCAACATCCCTCTTCATACAGGGCCACCAATACTCTCTCCTCAGGTCTAAATACATCTTAGTGGCTCCAGGATGGATCGAGAATTTAGGCCGATGAGCCTCTTCCATCAAAATGGTACGCGTCCCTCCCACAAACGGTACCCAAATACGACCCTGAAATGTCATAAGCCCCCAGCTGTCGGTAACGAACTCCGATACCATCCCGACAACTTGCTCTCTCTTCTATCTCTCAGGCTGCACAGCCTCAGCCTGTGCCCCACGAATGGTGTCCAACACCGGAGCCATCACGGTCAATCGCAAACATACATCTCGCAATGGGGCGCTCTCCGCCCTGCGACTTAGTGCATCGGCTACAACAATAGCCTTGCCCGGGTGGTACAGGATCTCACAATCATAATCCTTGACCACGTCCAACCACCTCCTCTTTCGCAAATTTTCATTCGCTAGGGGGAGAAAGAGGGAGGCAAAATATCAAGCCATGATATAAAAAAGAAGGAAATCCCTAAGACTCTATATATAGCCTTAATCACTTCGTAGGTTTTGTACTCCATCACGTGGGAAACTGATCTGAAAACGAAATTCACCAATCCTTCTATGTGGGATGAGACTAATCCTCCTATGTGGGATGAGGAGTTTCATCCAATCTTAGATCTCATATGGGTTGAGGAACATTCCTGATGAACCAACTTTTGATTAACCAATATTCAACCCATTAATTAATTAAATTGTGTAATTAATTCCCCAAATATAATGTCAGTTAGTTTCTAATTAATTATTAAATCATAATAATTAATTAACTAATTTCTCTTTTATTTATTCTACTAAATTTGGGTATTGGGACAATCCGAAAGGACCATGTTTTCGTTAGAAATATTAACAATTTTTAATAATCTTTGACACTATTTCCAAGATCGTGCTATGCTTCAAATCTGGGTTCTAACTTGTCTAGTGCTTCGCAAAAAACAAAAGCCTCATATGCCCAGACTTTGGTACATGCTAGATAAGCCTCATATCACTTTCTTGGTTCACACCCAATAACTCAAAAGCAAAAAATAAAAAATAACTAGGACGTGGGTTCAAATTTCTAAAAACCCTAAAGAGAGTTAAAAACATTTGTTCACTAGGGGGGAGAAAGAAGGAGGCGAAAAGTCAAGCAGAGATATAAAAAAGAATGATATCCCTAATGCTCTATTTATAGCCTTAATATCTTCTTAAGTTTTGTACTCCATCATGCGGGAAAAGGATCCAAAAACAAAATTCACTCATCCTCCTATATGGGATGAGGAGTTTCATCCAACCCTAGATCTCATAAGGGTGCTGGAAAATTGCTGATGAACCAACTATTGATTAATCAATATTCAACATTTTAATTAATTAAATTGTGTAACTAATTCCCAAAATATACTTCCAGTTAGTTTCTAATTAAATATTAAGTCATAATAATTAATTAACTAATTTCTCTATTATTTATTCTACTTAATTTGGGTCTTGGGACAACCCAAAAGGGCCATGTTATCGTTAAAACTATTAACAATAGTTAATAGCATTTGACACTATTTCTAAGATCGTGCTATGCTTCAGATCAGTTTCTAGGTTTATGGCCTTATCTAGCATGTATCAAAGTCTGGGCATATGAGGCTTTTGTTTTTCGTGAAGCACTCGACAAGTTAGAACCCAGATCTGAGAGGTGTTAATTCATTAGGTATCCTAATAATTCATTTGGATATTTGTTGTACAAACCCTTTGAGGAAAAAGTGTTGTTGCTCGAAGGGTAGTCTACCGAAAGAGTGAGATGATATCTTAAGGAACCAGTGGGAGCCAAATTAATCTTGAAAAGATTCAAGTGTCAACGATTGAAGAACATGAAGTTGTCCTACCACTTAATTTGAGGTTGTCTACTTGTTGAGGGATTTAACATACCTCTACAACTACCTCGTAGATCTGATAGAGGGCGTCATGCTCCTGAGTTTTATGGCTTCCACATCACTAAAGGAGATAACACACTACTTGGCCATGATGAGCCAAGTAGCTATTAGGAAGCCATAGTTGGCCTAGAGGTTGCTAAATGGAAACATGTGGTCAAGAGCATGATTCAATCCATGTATGATAACAAAAATTAGAATTTGGTTGATCCAACATATGTTACTGATGGGTTTGAGCCATAAGAACTTTCCTATGTGCACATGCAAACCCTAATTGCTTGGATCTAGGTTTCTCTTATTGAAGATGCAATATATCCAAGACTTTCATGGCTAGATCTAATGTAAACTAACAATCAAAACATATGAAACTTGATCTAGAATCATACCTTGAATTACTTGCTTGAAACCTTCTTCTCATTGGAGCTTAGAGTCATAATTGTCATTCCCCTAATGGCTTACAAACACTAACTAGCAAGAAGATGATTTGAGAGAGGTAAGGAAAAGGGAAATCGGCTCTAGGGTTACTCCAATAACAAAGGTGTCGATTTCCACAACCCCAAGGGTCTATTTATACTGTGAGCTCCTAGGGTTTCACCCTAAAACCCTAATTGGATAACTTAGCCTCAAAACAATCCAATATCCCTTCTAGATAAGCCTTGGACGATTTCTAGGTGATCCACATCCCTAAAGTCGTCCAACCCATATCCATAAGGATTCTTAGCTCAAAATACAACTATCACACATTTGACAGTTTATACCCCTTTCTTTAATTAATCTCTTTAAGTCACCAAATTAATTCCTAATTAATTTATGACTTATATTAATCAA
This sequence comes from Lactuca serriola, assembly GCF_051521515.1. Lineage (NCBI taxonomy): Eukaryota > Viridiplantae > Streptophyta > Magnoliopsida > Asterales > Asteraceae > Lactuca > Lactuca serriola. The sequence goes on along the minus strand of NC_136412.1, from coordinate 181,052,666 downwards.
ATTAATATCATTATTCCTTTAACATATTATTTTCATAATACATTAATAATAATATCTTTTCTGTCTGTATAAATCACCCTGTCAAGTTGCTATGGTGAAGGGAACCCAAAAGGACCATGCACAATCGGGTCAAGTACTTACAAAATATAGTTACAGCCTTAGACACTAATCCAACAGTCTCCCACTTGGATAAGTCTAGTAACTATAAACGCAAACACAATCCGATCAACAATTCTAGCTCTCAAAGACGCTGTAAACTCTAATCTTATCAGTAACCTGTCCTTTAGATAAGGGATCATATAGTCCTCTGTTTTGATATCGTGCAGACGATTACATGAAACATTATCATACTTATTGTCTAGCAACTATTTTATCGATCTAGGATTTATTTGACATAGAACTTAATTGAACACATCAATTCAGTCCTGACCGGGCCCGACACATAAGTCAAATCAAATCATCGAGCGGCTGTGATATCGCTTTTAAACTTTTAGGATAAAAGTAACAGATAAACTTCGACTTATATGCATCTACTTATCGACTAATCAACTATACACAACAATGCGTTTTATGACATCAATTTACTGATGTGGTTTCGCATTATCAATGTACAACCAATTGATAAATAATAAACGATATATCTAGGTTTTAAGACCATATGATATTATCGTCTTACGATCACCCTAAAGTGATTCCAGCAAGCGCGGGTTTATTCCAATGCTCAAAACTTGTTCATAAGCACTCATGAACATTGCATCAAACCTTTTCTATGTCTAATACCATTTAGACAATCTACACACTAATTCATGACAATCTTCATTCATACCTACTTCCAACATATGAGCGATTGTGGACCATTCGAATAACTCGATTATTTCTAATAATTTAATTATTTAGGAAGTCAAAACATGCAAAGTGAAACAATAGCTAAACAATTAACATAAGATAGTAACTTTACTTATAAACAATACTCTTTTATTTAATCATCAAATGTCAATTACATTTACCTATTACACGTTTCTAAAACTATCTAAAATAAACTAATATCATCCTTCAGCCCAATACTCATAGCATGCTGCAAGTGCTTAACCCTGCTCAGTCCCTTTGTAAGCGGATCTGCTGGGTTATCTTCTGATGATATCCTCTTAACTACGAGGTGTCCTTCTACTCGATGTCTAATAAAGTGATATTTTCTGTCGATATGCCGAGATCTACCATGATCCCTCGGTTCCTTGGTCAAGGCAACTGCTCCTTCATTATCATAGAAAACTTCCATGGGCTCTTTTATAGCAGGCACAACTCCAAGATCGCCAATGAAGTTCTTCAGCCATATTTCCTCTTTTGACGCTTCGCTCGCTGCAATGTACTCTTATTCGCACGTTGAATCAGCTACAATTTCCTGTTTGGAAGTTTTCCAAGTTATCGCTCCTCCATTAAGGGTAAATACCCATCCTGACTGCGAACGGTAGTTATCCCTATCGGTCTGGAAACTGGCGTCACTATATCCTCACACCTTTAAGTCATCACTCCCTCCGAGGAATAGAAACCATTCCTTGGTCCTCCGAAGGTACTTAAGGATGTTCTTGACCGCAATCCAATGCGCTCTTCTAGGATACCCTTGATATCTACTGACCATGCTCAAAGCAAAGGCCACATCAGGGCGAGTACAAGTCATAGCATACATGATTGAGCCAACTAAGAAAGCGTAAGGTACTCGGCTCATCTAAGCTATATCAGCTTCGATACTCGGACTTTGAGTCTTACTCAACTTTGTATTACTTTGTATCGGTAGTTCTCCCTTCTTCGAGTTTTCCATACTAAAACGTTTCAGTACTTTATCTAAGTAAGTATTCTGACTAAGTCGTATTAGCCTCTTACTTCTTTCTCTCACTATCCTTATTCCCAATATATAGGAAGCCTCTCCGAGGTCCTTCTTAGCGAAGCACTTCCCGAGCCAGGACGTTACCTCCTGCAAAGTCGGGATGTCGTTTCCTATGACCAGTATGTCATCGACATACAAAACGAGAAAGCTAACTATGCTCCCACTGGATTTGACATATACACATGATTCATCTTCGCTTCGTAAAAATCCAAACTCTTTGACTTTCTCATCAAAGCAAAGATTCCATCTACGAGATGCTTTCTTAAGTCCAAAAATGGACTTCTCAAGCTTGCACACTCTATTGGGATGCTTCGGATCGACAAAACCCTCTAGCTGATCCATGTAATCCTCAACCAACTTCCCATTAAGGAAAGCGGTTTTGATATCCATTTGCCATATCTCATAATCATGAAATGCGGCAATGGCTAGCATCACCCTAATAGATTTTATCTTAGCAACTGGTGAGAAGGTCTCATTATAGTCAACTCCGGGAGTTTGAGTAAAGCCTTTCGCCACTAGTCGTGCCTTATACGTGTGCACATTCCCATCCACCTCGGTCTTCTTCTTGAAGATCCATTTGCACCCAACTGTGTTACGTCCGGGCACATTGTCAACCAAATTCCAAACTTGGTTGTCATACATGGACTGAATCTCGCTATCCATTGCCTCTTTCCATTTAGCAGACTCCAGGCCTGCCATGGCTTCCTTATAGCTGTTAGGTTCATCTAGGTTTACTAGTGTACTGTCACTAATATACTTGTCCCCTTCGGTAGTAATATGAAAGCCATATAACTGGGGCTGAAATCTAACTCTTCCGGAACATCTAAGAGGTAAGTATTGGTCAATCGGTTCAACCGGAGTATCCTCCTCGGGTTGAGTGCCAGCGGTAGAGGTTCCTTCATCACCCGAATCTTGAATCTCTTCAAGATCGATCTGCCTCCCACTGTCTCCTTGGTTGATGAGTTCTCGTTCTTGGAAAACCCCTATCCTTGCTATGAAGACTACATTTTCACTCGGTCTATAGAAGAGATATCCAAATGATTTCTGCGGGTAGCCGATGAAAATACATCGCTCACTAAGAGGTTCGAGCTTGTCGTGAGTTTCTCGTCTTACGAAAACTTCACAACCCCAAACCTTGATGTGTGCTAACGAGGGAGCTTTCCCTGTCCACATCTCGTGAGGTGTTTAGGCAACTTTCTTTGTAGGGACTCAGTTAAGGATATGGGTGGCAGTCTCTAATGCATACGCCCAAAATGTGATAGGTAGTGAAGCACGACTCATCATAGAACGAACCATGTCTAACAAGGTTCGATTGCGCCTTTCTGCCACACCATTCAACTGCGGTGTCCTAGGTGGCGTCAATTGCGAAACTATTCCGCATTCCTTGAGATAGTCGTGGAATTTAAGAATTAGGTACTCTCCTCCTCGATTGGATCGAAGCATCTTGATTTTCCTGCCCAATTGATTCTCCACTTCATGTTTGAATTCTTTGAACTTTTCAAACGTTTCTGACTTGTGCTTGATTAAATAGATATATCCGTATCTACTATAATAATCGGTAAAAGTCACATAGAAGCGGTTCCCATCCTTTGTGGTAGATCTAAAGAGCCCACATACATCAGTATGTATGAGATCCAATAAACCCTCACCCTTGTCACAAGTGTCAGAGAAGGGTGACTTGGTCATCTTTCCAAGTAAACAAGATTCACACGTGTCATCTTCCCTAAGTTCGAATGACTCCAACACTCCATCCTTTTGGAGTTGGGCTATGCACTTCTTGTTGACATGTCCAAGACGACAATGCCACAAAGATGCTTTATCCATACTATTGGAAGAATCTATACACAACACATAATTTCCTAAGATATCTACAACCATAATAGTTTCATAAATTCCATTACAAGACATTGCTTCAAAGTATAAAACACCATTTAGATATGCATAAATAGAACCATTCATATTATTAAACCAATATCTAAATCCTTGTCTAAACAAACCATGAAATGAAATGATGTTTCTTGCCATATCTGGCGAGTAGAAAAAATTATTTAAATCTAAACCTAATCCATTACTAAGCGCTAAAGAATACACTCCAATCTTGGTGACAGGCGACGATATTCTGTTTCCTATGATTAGATTTATTCTTCCTCGCTCCACATCTCTATCTCCTCTTAGTCCCTGCAAATCAGGATAAATGTGGTGACCACATCCTGTATCAAGAGCCCTAGAAATATTATGAGATGAATTATTAGATTTAATTGTGTATATACCTGCAAAAGATGGCTTGATCTTTCCATCCTTGATGGCTTGCAGATATTCCGGGCAATTTCTCTTCCTATGCCCTATTTTGTGGAAATGATGGCACTCTGCCTCCTTCGGGTTAGGATTAGGCTTAGCAGAATCAACTTTGGTCCCACTAGAAGAGGAACCATCTTGGGACTTTCCCTTGCGGTGGCTCTTTGACGGAGCATTCCTTTTCTTTCTCCTTCCTTTCCCTACAGCCAAAATAGGAGCAGCGGTTGGTGTGGGAGTTGGTGCAACAGACTTGTCCTTAAGGTTGCTCTCAGCAGTCCTTAGGAGTCCTTGGAGTTTGGTTAGGGTGACCTCTTCCTTGTTCATGTGGTAGGTCATCCTAAATTGGTTGTAGCATGAAGGCAAGCAGTGAAGAACAATGTCAATGGCCAAATCTTCCCCAAAGTTAACATTTAACTTGCGAAGACGATCAACATATCTTTGCATCTTTTGCAAGTGCACGGTTAAAGATTCTCCACTTCCCATATTAGCGGTAATCATGTTGGTGATGATCTCGTAGCGCTCTTGCCTCGCGCTTTGGTGGTACCTCTCCATCAAGTCTTGATGCATTTCATAGGGATACATGTCCTCATAGGACTTTTGGAATTCTTGGTTCATAGTGGATATCATGATGCAATGGACCTTCGTTGCATCACGTTCGTGTGTCTTAAAGACATCCATCTCTTCAGGAGTAGCAATTTCCGGGTTGACCTTCTTGAGCTTTTCATCGAGGACATACTCTTTGTCCTCGTAACGTGCAATGGTGAAAATGTATCTTATCCATTCGCTAAAGTTCGTACCATCGAAGGTCACCTTTTGGCAAAGACTCATTAACGTGAATGAGTTAGCAGCAGCGTTGTTTGCGTTCGACATCTACAATTAGAAAGGACAAAGTTTGATTAGAATTGGATCCCTTATTACACACCCAAAATGAAAAATTAGGGCTAGGACCCAACAACATTATGTACATATTAGAAAAGGGATGTCGTAATCCAACATGCTAATAATTTGGAGGTAAGTGAATGACGATTCACTAATTATTCACCTTGAAAGCATAACCTTAAGTTTTCTTGAGAATTCCTAGATTTTGAGATTCATTGAACTTTTCAATGGAATGTTTAAATCTCGATATGCCCCTCTAGTTTGTGACTGGGATACCGAGGACCACAAAGCGGTTGTGAATTACCATGCAAATCTACATGGTGCCTTCATTGTTACAATTATCTATTCGATGTGCCGGTAAACCACACACGCTCCATCGAACTATGATAAACAATGAATCACCCTTTGCCACCTTTGCTTAGAACCAATTAATGTGCCGGTAAACCACTCACGTTCGACTAACTTCTTAGCAAGGGTGAAAAGTGCAATTTCATGGGATTGCATCAATTCACTTTTCCTAAAGTAGCTAAGATTGGGAATTTTATAAAATAGTTTAGTTACTTTATAGATTCATTATACTTATTAATGAGGAGAGAGAGTTACCCTATCCTACCCGTTCGGCTAACGACCCTCCACCAGTCAAGCAAACGGTGGGTGTGAGTGTACACCCATTAAGCGCCATTCTATAGGCAGCAACCTTTTACCCACCTTATAGACCGACTTTGTGAATGTGGCCTACTAACGGTAAGGCTAGCATTTTAATTTTACTTATATATATTTATTAAGCTCTTAATAATATAATAGTATAGGGTTAAATTTTAAACTTGTAAAATTCTAGGGTTTGAAATTTAAATTCTTCTAAATTAAACTATTAATTACCAAATTCAAATTTCAAAACAATCGGGATAAATATTGAACTTTTCAAAACAATAGGGATCAAATAACAAATAATTCACATTAAACAATTAATTGCATAATTATCTATATTTGACCTAATCCAAGTTTAGTCATTAGATAATTACCAAATAATCTTAAATAGTCCATATTTATCATATAAATAATTAATATTCATAAGATATGAAATTATCTATTATTATGTCAAGGATAATCATTAAATTAGGTTAAAATTTGGATTTATACTTAATAAAACGATTTAGGTATCAATCCAAGACAAAAACAACAACAAAATCCTGAATTTTCCTCTATCTGATGCTGGAACTCGCCGAGTCAAGCTTTGGACTCGCCGAGTTCATCAACCAGATGACTAAAAATCGAATTTTTCATGCAACAAGCAATTAACCAATGCATCAATAAAATAGAAATCAATCAAAGCTCTGATACCACTTATGGCTTTGAGCCATAAGAACTTTCCTATGTGCACATGAAAACCCTAATTTCTTGGATCTAGGTTTCTCAAATTGAACATGCAATATATCCAAGACTTTAATGGCCAGACCTAATGTAAACTAACAATTAAAACATATGAAAACATATCTAGAATCATGCCCTAAATTACTTGCTTGAAACCTTCTTCTCCTTGGAGCTTAGAGTCACAATTGTAACTCCTCTAATGGCTTACAAACACCAACTAGCAAGAAGATGATTTGAGAGAGGTAAGGAAGAGGGAAATAGGCTCTAGGGTTACTCCAATAACAAAGGTGTCGATTTCCACAACCCCAAGGGTCTATTTCGTTATCATCCGGGTAAAGCCAACGTAGTAGCAGACGCCCTAAGTCGGAAGGAATATTCTGGTCGCAAAGTCAAGTCATTATCGATAACCATCCATTCACACCTGACTAAGCAAATTCAGGCGGCTCAACTTGAGGCCATGAAATCTGAAAAAGTGTCTATCCGACGAGACTCTTGTAATCCCACTCGACGAGATCGAAATCAACGAGAGCCTCAACTTCGTGGAAGAACCTATAGAGATCATGGACCGTGAGGTCAAGCAGACAAAGCAAAGCCGTATCCCTATCGTGAAGGCTCGCTGGAATGCCAAGCGAGGACCGGAATTCACTTGGGAACGTGAGGATCAGATGAAACTGAAATACCCTCACCTTTTTGCTTAGTTATTTGTAAATTCTAGCTTGCTTAAAATTCTAATTTCGGGACGAAATTCCTTCTAACGGGGGGATGATGTGACAACCCGATATTTCGAGTCAATATAATGTAAAACCGATCAAATTTAGGTCAAAATGTAACCTTCCTAAAATCTTATTCGGATTAAATAAAGTAATAGGAATCATATCAAGGTTTGCGTACATAAAAAGAACGTCCAAATCTGACCTCGGACGAGGAAGTTATGAATTTTTGAAGAAATTCCTTAATCACGTCATTTTAATAAATAAATAATAAAAATGATTTCGGAATTTGCCAGCGGAATCTAAACGAAAGTTGTAGATCATGGTCTCACCTTCGCGTGGATATAAAGAACGTCAAAAACGGAGTTCGTATGAGAGAGATATGAATTTTTGAAGTTTATTTAAAATAAATAAGAATTTAATTATAAATTCCCGGTAATATCCGAAGAGGAGTCATCGGATTGGACCGAAGTACGCCCTGCGTACCTTCGTACGCCCCGCGTACTGAGATCGAGGGTCTCGGATCGTCCACGTCGCACTATCCGAAGAGTTCTAAACCGTCCGACCCGTCCGAAGCTCCGACCCGTCCGACCCGCTGTCCCGTCCGACCCGCCGTCCCATCCGACCCGCGTACCCAGCAACCCGTCCCATCCGAACCGAGGCAGTCGAGGCTTCGGTCATGCATGACGTACGCGTACGCGCTGCGTACGAGCGTACGCCCCGCGTTCGGAGGCGGTTCAGCCTTCCTATAAATAGGATGCGAGGCTTTCCGAAAATGTTGCTCATTTCTCTCCTCTCTCTCACAACTTTGTCTCGTTTTCCGTGCCCGTTATAACCCGAAGCTCTGGTCTTTTTGCTCAAGTCCCGAGGGTCGATTTTACTCCCGAGATTCCCGAGAATCCCGAGAAAAATCCGTTTTCTGAGACGAGACTCTGCCCGGTTTTCCATCTCGCTTTCTCCAATCAATCAAGTGAGTTTCATACCCCTTAATCAACCTGTTAAATATTCTAAATGCTTTTATATGCTTTCAAAAGGGGGGGGGATACAAGTTAAATACTTATAGTTATTGTTTCAACCACACGTGATTGTACTAATCACATGTGATTAATAACTAGGGAAATCAGTGGTTTTATCACTATTCAAACTATCTATCAAACTGTTTTACTTCTAAATGTTTTCCAAACCCATTTACTTTTCGAATTTACACTGCAACTGTGATTTAAGCAAATGTTCCTTATACTTAAACTGTTTTAATCAAATCTACACCTTCAAATGGTTTTATAGATTGACATCAAGTCAATCTTTCTTTAAAAATAATACTTATGTTTCAAATGCCTTATAAATACTTATTTATGCTTTTATATTACAAATTGCATGCCCATATATGTATAGACGTATAAATAATGTTTAAAGGACTTAGGAAGGCTATCCACCTTGTTTCCTTTTCCTCGATTTGGATGTGGTCTGATAGGATTTTGGGTGACCATCCGAAGGTCGTTTCCATATTAATTATATATCAAATATACATATATAGACATGAAAGTACTTCCATAATCATATGTACTAAACGCACTGTTAACAAGTTACCATCGGGGTAACACAGAATCAAACTATTACAACTGCTAGATCAATGAGTCAGTTCATTCATGAGTCTATACTAGGAAGAGAATATATACAACTATACTACGAGAACATATACAACAATACTAGAACAAGAAACATTTCATCACACATGCAAGAATACGATAACAAATGTGATCCACTGTATCGGAGCATGCCTTAAATGTCATGGCCCGAGTTGTAGCCAGAATTCTCTTGGAGGGAGAGCGTTGAGTTTGCGTATAGATCTATACTGGATTGACTATCCTACACCTTGCTGCTAGCTACAGCCGGACCTGCAGGTCTGCGGGTGCCAAACGTCATTCCGTTATTACGACCGTTCTTTATGTCGTTGTTATCAGTCGATAGTATGGTGCAATTATCACATTATACCTTAATATAAATCCGGTTTAAGGTAGTAGTAATTAGTACAACAGTAGTTCTTATTATACAAAACTACAGTACTACAATGATTTACCCATTACATATTTTGGTGATAATCTCACTTAAGCATTAATGTACACACTATATTTTATCAAATGATAGTTATACTTGGGTAATCACACACTTTTACAACAGACGAGTTTACAAAACAGTTAAGCCTTGGTAGAAGGTTACTTTTATAGAAAATATAGGATTTTCTGAGAGATTCAAACTTTTGCAAATACTTTTAAACATTTATTTACATTTTTACAAACTTATACATTGGGACAAGTTCAAACGTTTTTGACAATGATCATTGACACTAAAATACTTATGAACTCACCAGCTTAATGCTGATAAACTCTTTCAAAATAACTTGTATTCTCAGGTCATCAGTAGACAGGTACCGATGCCAGCTTTTTGAGATGATGGAGCGTACTCAAGACTCATCATTTTATTATTTTGATTTACGTTATATTTTTGGTGTCTAAAACTGTACAGAACACGCATGTATTAAATTTTATATATTTAATGCAATGGATGATGTTGTTTGCCTATTTACATTTACTGTGTTGTGATTACCTTACATGACGTCCTCCGCCCCAGAACGTTTCCGCCGTTCTTGGTTTTGGGGTGTGACAGATTGGTATCAGAGCATTGTTTATAGTGAATTGAGTATATCAACCCATAAAAGATATACTAAACTATAAACCCATTGGGGATTAAACTCTGACCAAGAGTCTATACTTAAAATAATAAAATATTTAACTAAGTATACTAGTCTGCATTCATACTAAAATAAGTGTCACAATGACAAGAACAAAAGTATTACGATTGTTAAATATCACAAGTGAGCTCGGGGATGTATGGTCAGTCCTGGGAATGGCATAGCCTGATCAACTATGCTGATCCTAGGAGTGATTAGCACATGCCTTAGAATGGTTGTGATAGGTTAACAAGTCTAAAAACTTACCAACCATACCACAAGAAGATCAATAGAATTTAAACTTAAAATACTATAGGAGTATTTTGCGCTACTAGTTACACGTATACTATATTCTTATACCTCTATTCTCGCATAGATCTTGATGGCTAGATATCCATCATGGCGACCCGTACTTTCCCAATGAAGGCAATGCCGGGTGGATCGATGAAGAGCCCGAAGTTGATCATCCAATCCCTTTGGATGATCACCTCGCAGAAGGCTTTTCAGATGGGTCCGACTCCGAGCCTGAAGTCAACAACCTACCGATTGTAGGTCAAGCCCCGAACAACAACCCTCGACCAGCGTTTCCAGGTCCTACACCCATATGGGCAAGCAACCTGAACCGCTGGAGTAATGATCAGGGACAACCCTTACCATACTTTGGAGACCGAACCTTTTACAACGTCAGTGATGGTGGCTCTACTGACCGAGCTCTGCCTGTCATTATCCGCAGAATAGCTCGTATTGTCGAGCAAGGTGGAGCAGCCGTCGACCGAGTCATAGAGATTGATGCCGACTCAGGTGTCAACACAGTCAGCATCCGCCGTCTTGAAGAAGACATGGAACGGACCCGGAGGACAAATAAAACCCTGCTGTAGCAGTTGGCTGCCTCACGAGCTGAAATATTGGAACTTCGAGCTCGTCAGAGGACTCAGGATCGACCCATTCAAGAGGTGTTTCGTCAAGTATCCGACCGCAGTACTCGCCCGGGATTTTCCCATCGCCGTTGGTTGATGTCTAGTACAGCTCCGTCTTTTAATTAAAGGATAGCCTTTAACATCTGTGCTCCAAGTAGCGCTTGTGTGTAAAATGTTTCTAGCTCCCGTACTCAAATTTGAAATCTAAGGACTGTCAAACTTTTCTATATGGTATGATGTATGACCTACTGTTAGGTCGATTTTCCCTGAACTTATTACATCAGTAATACCAGTAAATTTTTGAGATCTATCTATCTGGGGAAAAATCTATACACTTATGCTTTCCTTCTAATATTCCTTATTGTGGTTTCAAGCACCCTTTCAACTGTTGGACGATGTTTAGTTAGTCCATGTGTCACTCTCGCGTTGCTTACAAATTGATTCTTACCATCTTTCTTATCTTTTTAAACTTTCAGCTGGAGGATGCCTCCTCGCAAGTCTCCCAGGAATAGGAATAATCCTGCACCTCCACCACCTCCTCCGCCTCCGGTCATCGATATTGTAGCCCTGAATGCTGTTGTAGCTGCAGCAGTGGCAACTGCCATGGCTCAGTATCACTCTTCTGATGCCAGCAGAGGTGGAACCCCTGTGGAATCTATTCCGATCGAAATCCCTGTGCGCTCAAGGGAGTGCTCTTACAAGGATTTTACAAACTGCAAGCCGAAGCCTTTCTATGGCACCGGCGGAGTCATTGCTCTCTCGCAGTGGTTCGAGAAGACTGAATCAGTCTTCGAAATCTGTTCATGCCCTGCTGCGTGCAAGGTGAAATATGCCGCCTGCACCTTTGAGGGTAAAGCCCTAACGTGGTGGAACGGCCACGTCAAAGCCCTAACTCTCGTCGTAGCCAACGACATGGGCTGGGAAACAATGAAAGACCTCATGACTGAGGAATACTGCCCGAGGGGCGAGATCCAGAAACTGGAGCAGGAACTCTGGAACCTGTCGATGAAGGGCACCAATGTGGTCACTTATACAGCCCGATTCAGCGAGCTGGTGGCCCTCTGCCCCAATATGGTTCCCACCGAGGGGAAGAAGATCGAGAGGTACATATGGGGACTAGTGCCTCCGTATCAGGGGAATGTGCTAGCGTCAAACCCCGCTACCTTCGACAGTGCCAAACGATTGGCACAACGACTCATTGACCATGGAGTCAAAACCTCTGCAACCACAACCACCCTAGCCATCCCGGAACCCTCCAAACCCGCCGATACTAAGCGGAAATTCTGGGATGAAAGGAAGAAGCAGCAGGCTGCCAAAAAGCAGCAACTGGTGGCAATTCATGCCGCAGTGACCCCTACTGCTGCTACTACTGCCCCGGTTAGTCGGTATGCTGGAAGTTCGCCCAAGTGCAACAAATGCAGCTACCACCACAACGGCCCCTGCCGTGAATTGCAGTGCTCTAACTGCAACAGGAAAGGACACACCGTCCGATTCTGTAAGTTCCCGGCACAACCTATCAACCAAGTCCCTGGCTCTGGCGCGAGCCCAACCTGCTATGGATGTGGCGAAGCAGGCCACTTTAAGAGGGACTGCCCCAAAGTGAGGAATGCTGGAGGAGCAGGGAGGGTACTGGCTATAGGCCACGGGGAAGCAGTTGCTGACCCGACAGTAGTAACCGGTACGTTCCTCCTCGATAACTCCTATGCATGCATTCTGTTCGATAGTGGAGCGGAGCGAAGCTTCGTAAACCATAAATTTGCTCGCATGCTTAATCAACCACCGCACGCACTCAAAGAACTATTTACAGTAGAAATGGCTAATGGAAAAACTGAAAACACGAGTAGCATATACTTAGGTTGTACCTTAACCCTAGACAACCATTCATTTCCAATCGACCTCATGCCAGTCTCAATAAAAAGTTTCGACGTCATCATTGGCATGGACTGGTTAAGCCTCCATCGTGCCGACATCATGTGCTTCGAGAAAGCAGTCCGTCTAAACCTCCCGTCTAACGAAACTCTTATAGTCTATGGCGACAAACCCGGTGCAAGTCTTCGCATCATATCAAGTATTCAAGCACAGAAATACCTGCGTAAGGAATACCACGCATTCCTTGCTCACGTCGTCGACACGAACCTAGAAACGAAAGAACTAAAGAACCTCCCAGTAGTGAGCGACTTCCCCGACATTTTCCCAGAAGAACTACCCGGATTACCTCCGCAACGACAGGTCGAGTTCAGAATCGACTTAGTCCCAGGAGCTACCCCAGTAGCCAAGTCGCCCTACCGTTTAGCACCAGCCGAGATGCAAGAACTCTCTGGTCAACTTAACGAACTGCTCAGCAAGGGCTTTATAAGGCCAAGTTTCTCACCTTGGGGAGCACCGGTCTTGTTTGTTAAGAAGAAGGACGGATCCTTCCGTATGTGTATTGACTACAGAGAACTCAACAAACTGACGGTCAAGAATCGTTATCCTCTACCACGCATAGATGATCTATTCGACCAACTGCAAGGGGCGAACTATTTTTCTAAGATTGATCTGAGATCCGGATATCACCAGTTACGAGTGCTAGAGGAGGATGTGCCGAAGACCGCCTTCCGAACTCGTTACGGACATTACGAGTTCGTGGTGATGCCATTCGGATTGACCAATGCGCCCGCAGTCTTCATGGATCTGATGAATAGAGTATGCCGACCCTACTTGGATCAGTTCGTCATCGTTTTCATTGACGACATCCTAATCTACTCCCGAAGTAAGAAAGAACATGGCGATCATCTGCGACAAGTTCTAGGGACATTACGAAAAGAGAAACTTTATGCGAAGTTCTCGAAATGTGAATTTTGGATCCGAAGAGTCGAATTCTTAGGACACGTGGTAAGCGAAGAGGGAATCCACGTGGACCCATCCAAAATTAAGGCAATTGAGAACTGGTCAGCACCGAAGACTCCTACAGAAATTCGTCAATTTCTAGGTCTCGCTGGCTACTACCGCAGGTTCATTCAGAACTTCTCACGAATAGCGAAGCCTCTTACAACCCTAACCCAGAAAGGTGTGGCCTTTGACTGGGAAGAGAAACAAGAAAGAGCGTTCCAAACGCTCAAACGAGCCTTGTGCACCGCACCAATACTATCCCTTCCGGAAGGAATAGAAGACTTCGTAGTTTATTGCGATGCATCGAATCAAGGGCTCGGATGTGTTCTGATGCAGCGAGGTAAGGTCATCGCCTACGCCTCGAGACAATTGAAGACACACGAGGTTAACTACACGACCCACGATCTTGAACTAGGAGCAGTAGTGTTTGCTCTGAAGATCTGGAGACATTACTTGTATGGAACGAAGAGCACTATCTTTACCGACCACAAGAGTTTACAACACATTTTCGATCAGAAGGAGCTCAACATGAGACAACGACGATGGGTCGAGCTACTCAGTGATTACGAATGCGATATTCGTTATCATCCGGGTAAAGCCAACGTAGTAGCAGACGCCCTAAGTCGGAAGGAATATTCTGGTCGCAAAGTCAAGTCATTATCGATAACCATCCATTCACACCTGACTAAGCAAATTCAGGCGGCTCAACTTGAGGCCATGAAATCTGAAAAAGTGTCTATCCGACGAGACTCTTGTAATCCCACTCGACGAGATCGAAATCAACGAGAGCCTCAACTTCGTGGAAGAACCTATAGAGATCATGGACCGTGAGGTCAAGCAGACAAAGCAAAGCCGTATCCCTATCGTGAAGGCTCGCTGGAATGCCAAGCGAGGACCGGAATTCACTTGGGAACGTGAGGATCAGATGAAACTGAAATACCCTCACCTTTTTGCTTAGTTATTTGTAAATTCTAGCTTGCTTAAAATTCTAATTTCGGGACGAAATTCCTTCTAACGGGGGGATGATGTGACAACCCGATATTTCGAGTCAATATAATGTAAAACCGATCAAATTTAGGTCAAAATGTAACCTTCCTAAAATCTTATTCGGATTAAATAAAGTAATAGGAATCATATCAAGGTTTGCGTACATAAAAAGAACGTCCAAATCTGACCTCGGACGAGGAAGTTATGAATTTTTGAAGAAATTCCTTAATCACGTCATTTTAATAAATAAATAATAAAAATGATTTCGGAATTTGCCAGCGGAATCTAAACGAAAGTTGTAGATCATGGTCTCACCTTCGCGTGGATATAAAGAACGTCAAAAACGGAGTTCGTATGAGAGAGATATGAATTTTTGAAGTTTATTTAAAATAAATAAGAATTTAATTATAAATTCCCGGTAATATCCGAAGAGGAGTCATCGGATTGGACCGAAGTACGCCCTGCGTACCTTCGTACGCCCCGCGTACTGAGATCGAGGGTCTCGGATCGTCCACGTCGCACTATCCGAAGAGTTCTAAACCGTCCGACCCGTCCGAAGCTCCGACCCGTCCGACCCGCTGTCCCGTCCGACCCGCCGTCCCATCCGACCCGCGTACCCAGCAACCCGTCCCATCCGAACCGAGGCAGTCGAGGCTTCGGTCATGCATGACGTACGCGTACGCGCTGCGTACGAGCGTACGCCCCGCGTTCGGAGGCGGTTCAGCCTTCCTATAAATAGGATGCGAGGCTTTCCGAAAATGTTGCTCATTTCTCTCCTCTCTCTCACAACTTTGTCTCGTTTTCCGTGCCCGTTATAACCCGAAGCTCTGGTCTTTTTGCTCAAGTCCCGAGGGTCGATTTTACTCCCGAGATTCCCGAGAATCCCGAGAAAAATCCGTTTTCTGAGACGAGACTCTGCCCGGTTTTCCATCTCGCTTTCTCCAATCAATCAAGTGAGTTTCATACCCCTTAATCAACCTGTTAAATATTCTAAATGCTTTTATATGCTTTCAAAAGGGGGGGGGGATACAAGTTAAATACTTATAGTTATTGTTTCAACCACACGTGATTGTACTAATCACATGTGATTAATAACTAGGGAAATCAGTGGTTTTATCACTATTCAAACTATCTATCAAACTGTTTTACTTCTAAATGTTTTCCAAACCCATTTACTTTTCGAATTTACACTGCAACTGTGATTTAAGCAAATGTTCCTTATACTTAAACTGTTTTAATCAAATCTACACCTTCAAATGGTTTTATAGATTGACATCAAGTCAATCTTTCTTTAAAAATAATACTTATGTTTCAAATGCCTTATAAATACTTATTTATGCTTTTATATTACAAATTGCATGCCCATATATGTATAGACGTATAAATAATGTTTAAAGGACTTAGGAAGGCTATCCACCTTGTTTCCTTTTCCTCGATTTGGATGTGGTCTGATAGGATTTTGGGTGACCATCCGAAGGTCGTTTCCATATTAATTATATATCAAATATACATATATAGACATGAAAGTACTTCCATAATCATATGTACTAAACGCACTGTTAACAAGTTACCATCGGGGTAACACAGAATCAAACTATTACAACTGCTAGATCAATGAGTCAGTTCATTCATGAGTCTATACTAGGAAGAGAATATATACAACTATACTACGAGAACATATACAACAATACTAGAACAAGAAACATTTCATCACACATGCAAGAATACGATAACAAATGTGATCCACTGTATCGGAGCATGCCTTAAATGTCATGGCCCGAGTTGTAGCCAGAATTCTCTTGGAGGGAGAGCGTTGAGTTTGCGTATAGATCTATACTGGATTGACTATCCTACACCTTGCTGCTAGCTACAGCCGGACCTGCAGGTCTGCGGGTGCCAAACGTCATTCCGTTATTACGACCGTTCTTTATGTCGTTGTTATCAGTCGATAGTATGGTGCAATTATCACATTATACCTTAATATAAATCCGGTTTAAGGTAGTAGTAATTAGTACAACAGTAGTTCTTATTATACAAAACTACAGTACTACAATGATTTACCCATTACATATTTTGGTGATAATCTCACTTAAGCATTAATGTACACACTATATTTTATCAAATGATAGTTATACTTGGGTAATCACACACTTTTACAACAGACGAGTTTACAAAACAGTTAAGCCTTGGTAGAAGGTTACTTTTATAGAAAATATAGGATTTTCTGAGAGATTCAAACTTTTGCAAATACTTTTAAACATTTATTTACATTTTTACAAACTTATACATTGGGACAAGTTCAAACGTTTTTGACAATGATCATTGACACTAAAATACTTATGAACTCACCAGCTTAATGCTGATAAACTCTTTCAAAATAACTTGTATTCTCAGGTCATCAGTAGACAGGTACCGATGCCAGCTTTTTGAGATGATGGAGCGTACTCAAGACTCATCATTTTATTATTTTGATTTACGTTATATTTTTGGTGTCTAAAACTGTACAGAACACGCATGTATTAAATTTTATATATTTAATGCAATGGATGATGTTGTTTGCCTATTTACATTTACTGTGTTGTGATTACCTTACATGACGTCCTCCGCCCCAGAACGTTTCCGCCGTTCTTGGTTTTGGGGTGTGACAGATTGGTATCAGAGCATTGTTTATAGTGAATTGAGTATATCAACCCATAAAAGATATACTAAACTATAAACCCATTGGGGATTAAACTCTGACCAAGAGTCTATACTTAAAATAATAAAATATTTAACTAAGTATACTAGTCTGCATTCATACTAAAATAAGTGTCACAATGACAAGAACAAAAGTATTACGATTGTTAAATATCACAAGTGAGCTCGGGGATGTATGGTCAGTCCTAGGAATGGCATAGCCTGATCAACTATGCTGATCCTAGGAGTGATTAGCACATGCCTTAGAATGGTTGTGATAGGTTAACAAGTCTAAAAACTTACCAACCATACCACAAGAAGATCAATAGAATTTAAACTTAAAATACTATAGGAGTATTTTGCGCTACTAGTTACACGTATACTATATTCTTATACCTCTATTCTCGCATAGATCTTGATGGCTAGATATCCATCATGGCGACCCGTACTTTCCCAATGAAGGCAATGCCGGGTGGATCGATGAAGAGCCCGAAGTTGATCATCCAATCCCTTTGGATGATCACCTCGCAGAAGGCTTTTCAGATGGGTCCGACTCCGAGCCTGAAGTCAACAACCTACCGATTGTAGGTCAAGCCCCGAACAACAACCCTCGACCAGCGTTTCCAGGTCCTACACCCATATGGGCAAGCAACCTGAACCGCTGGAGTAATGATCAGGGACAACCCTTACCATACTTTGGAGACCGAACCTTTTACAACGTCAGTGATGGTGGCTCTACTGACCGAGCTCTGCCTGTCATTATCCGCAGAATAGCTCGTATTGTCGAGCAAGGTGGAGCAGCCGTCGACCGAGTCATAGAGATTGATGCCGACTCAGGTGTCAACACAGTCAGCATCCGCCGTCTTGAAGAAGACATGGAACGGACCCGGAGGACAAATAAAACCCTGCTGTAGCAGTTGGCTGCCTCACGAGCTGAAATATTGGAACTTCGAGCTCGTCAGAGGACTCAGGATCGACCCATTCAAGAGGTGTTTCGTCAAGTATCCGACCGCAGTACTCGCCCGGGATTTTCCCATCGCCGTTGGTTGATGTCTAGTACAGCTCCGTCTTTTAATTAAAGGATAGCCTTTAACATCTGTGCTCCAAGTAGCGCTTGTGTGTAAAATGTTTCTAGCTCCCGTACTCAAATTTGAAATCTAAGGACTGTCAAACTTTTCTATATGGTATGATGTATGACCTACTGTTAGGTCGATTTTCCCTGAACTTATTACATCAGTAATACCAGTAAATTTTTGAGATCTATCTATCTGGGGAAAAATCTATACACTTATGCTTTCCTTCTAATATTCCTTATTGTGGTTTCAAGCACCCTTTCAACTGTTGGACGATGTTTAGTTAGTCCATGTGTCACTCTCGCGTTGCTTACAAATTGATTCTTACCATCTTTCTTATCTTTTTAAACTTTCAGCTGGAGGATGCCTCCTCGCAAGTCTCCCAGGAATAGGAATAATCCTGCACCTCCACCACCTCCTCCGCCTCCGGTCATCGATATTGTAGCCCTGAATGCTGTTGTAGCTGCAGCAGTGGCAACTGCCATGGCTCAGTATCACTCTTCTGATGCCAGCAGAGGTGGAACCCCTGTGGAATCTATTCCGATCGAAATCCCTGTGCGCTCAAGGGAGTGCTCTTACAAGGATTTTACAAACTGCAAGCCGAAGCCTTTCTATGGCACCGGCGGAGTCATTGCTCTCTCGCAGTGGTTCGAGAAGACTGAATCAGTCTTCGAAATCTGTTCATGCCCTGCTGCGTGCAAGGTGAAATATGCCGCCTGCACCTTTGAGGGTAAAGCCCTAACGTGGTGGAACGGCCACGTCAAAGCCCTAACTCTCGTCGTAGCCAACGACATGGGCTGGGAAACAATGAAAGACCTCATGACTGAGGAATACTGCCCGAGGGGCGAGATCCAGAAACTGGAGCAGGAACTCTGGAACCTGTCGATGAAGGGCACCAATGTGGTCACTTATACAGCCCGATTCAGCGAGCTGGTGGCCCTCTGCCCCAATATGGTTCCCACCGAGGGGAAGAAGATCGAGAGGTACATATGGGGACTAGTGCCTCCGTATCAGGGGAATGTGCTAGCGTCAAACCCCGCTACCTTCGACAGTGCCAAACGATTGGCACAACGACTCATTGACCATGGAGTCAAAACCTCTGCAACCACAACCACCCTAGCCATCCCGGAACCCTCCAAACCCGCCGATACTAAGCGGAAATTCTGGGATGAAAGGAAGAAGCAGCAGGCTGCCAAAAAGCAGCAACTGGTGGCAATTCATGCCGCAGTGACCCCTACTGCTGCTACTACTGCCCCGGTTAGTCGGTATGCTGGAAGTTCGCCCAAGTGCAACAAATGCAGCTACCACCACAACGGCCCCTGCCGTGAATTGCAGTGCTCTAACTGCAACAGGAAAG
Source organism: Lactuca serriola (assembly GCF_051521515.1). Lineage (NCBI taxonomy): Eukaryota > Viridiplantae > Streptophyta > Magnoliopsida > Asterales > Asteraceae > Lactuca > Lactuca serriola. The sequence goes on along the minus strand of NC_136412.1, from coordinate 181,032,920 downwards.
GACACACCGTCCGATTCTGTAAGTTCCCGGCACAACCTATCAACCAAGTCCCTGGCTCTGGCGCGAGCCCAACCTGCTATGGATGTGGCGAAGCAGGCCACTTTAAGAGGGACTGCCCCAAAGTGAGGAATGCTGGAGGAGCAGGGAGGGTACTGGCTATAGGCCACGGGGAAGCAGTTGCTGACCCGACAGTAGTAACCGGTACGTTCCTCCTCGATAACTCCTATGCATGCATTCTGTTCGATAGTGGAGCGGAGCGAAGCTTCGTAAACCATAAATTTGCTCGCATGCTTAATCAACCACCGCACGCACTCAAAGAACTATTTACAGTAGAAATGGCTAATGGAAAAACTGAAAACACGAGTAGCATATACTTAGGTTGTACCCTAACCCTAGACAACCATTCATTTCCAATCGACCTCATGCCAGTCTCAATAAAAAGTTTCGACGTCATCATTGGCATGGACTGGTTAAGCCTCCATCGTGCCGACATCATGTGCTTCGAGAAAGCAGTCCGTCTAAACCTCCCGTCTAACGAAACTCTTATAGTCTATGGCGACAAACCCGGTGCAAGTCTTCGCATCATATCAAGTATTCAAGCACAGAAATACCTGCGTAAGGAATACCACGCATTCCTTGCTCACGTCGTCGACACGAACCTAGAAACGAAAGAACTAAAGAACCTCCCAGTAGTGAGCGACTTCCCCGACATTTTCCCAGAAGAACTACCCGGATTACCTCCGCAACGACAGGTCGAGTTCAGAATCGACTTAGTCCCAGGAGCTACCCCAGTAGCCAAGTCGCCCTACCGTTTAGCACCAGCCGAGATGCAAGAACTCTCTGGTCAACTTAACGAACTGCTCAGCAAGGGCTTTATAAGGCCAAGTTTCTCACCTTGGGGAGCACCGGTCTTGTTTGTTAAGAAGAAGGACGGATCCTTCCGTATGTGTATTGACTACAGAGAACTCAACAAACTGACGGTCAAGAATCGTTATCCTCTACCACGCATAGATGATCTATTCGACCAACTGCAAGGGGCGAACTATTTTTCTAAGATTGATCTGAGATCCGGATATCACCAGTTACGAGTGCTAGAGGAGGATGTGCCGAAGACCGCCTTCCGAACTCGTTACGGACATTACGAGTTCGTGGTGATGCCATTCGGATTGACCAATGCGCCCGCAGTCTTCATGGATCTGATGAATAGAGTATGCCGACCCTACTTGGATCAGTTCGTCATCGTTTTCATTGACGACATCCTAATCTACTCCCGAAGTAAGAAAGAACATGGCGATCATCTGCGACAAGTTCTAGGGACATTACGAAAAGAGAAACTTTATGCGAAGTTCTCGAAATGTGAATTTTGGATCCGAAGAGTCGAATTCTTAGGACACGTGGTAAGCGAAGAGGGAATCCACGTGGACCCATCCAAAATTAAGGCCATTGAGAACTGGTCAGCACCGAAGACTCCTACAGAAATTCGTCAATTTCTAGGTCTCGCTGGCTACTACCGCAGGTTCATTCAGAACTTCTCACGAATAGCGAAGCCTCTTACAACCCTAACCCAGAAAGGTGTGGCCTTTGACTGGGAAGAGAAACAAGAAAGAGCGTTCCAAACGCTCAAACGAGCCTTGTGCACCGCACCAATACTATCCCTTCCGGAAGGAATAGAAGACTTCGTAGTTTATTGCGATGCATCGAATCAAGGGCTCGGATGTGTTCTGATGCAGCGAGGTAAGGTCATCGCCTACGCCTCGAGACAATTGAAGACACACGAGGTTAACTACACGACCCACGATCTTGAACTAGGAGCAGTAGTGTTTGCTCTGAAGATCTGGAGACATTACTTGTATGGAACGAAGAGCACTATCTTTACCGACCACAAGAGTTTACAACACATTTTCGATCAGAAGGAGCTCAACATGAGACAACGACGATGGGTCGAGCTACTCAGTGATTACGAATGCGATATTCGTTATCATCCGGGTAAAGCCAACGTAGTAGCAGACGCCCTAAGTCGGAAGGAATATTCTGGTCGCAAAGTCAAGTCATTATCGATAACCATCCATTCACACCTGACTAAGCAAATTCAGGCGGCTCAACTTGAGGCCATGAAATCTGAAAAAGTGTCTATCCGACGAGACTCTTGTAATCCCACTCGACGAGATCGAAATCAACGAGAGCCTCAACTTCGTGGAAGAACCTATAGAGATCATGGACCGTGAGGTCAAGCAGACAAAGCAAAGCTGTATCCCTATCGTGAAGGTTCGCTGGAATGCCAAGCGAGGACCGGAATTCACTTGGGAACGTGAGGATCAGATGAAACTGAAATACCCTCACCTTTTTGCTTAGTTATTTGTAAATTCTAGCTTGCTTAAAATTCTAATTTCGGGACGAAATTCCTTCTAACGGGGGGATGATGTGACAACCCGATATTTCGAGTCAATATAATGTAAAACCGATCAAATTTAGGTCAAAATGTAACCTTCCTAAAATCTTATTCGGATTAAATAAAGTAATAGGAATCATATCAAGGTTTGCGTACATAAAAAGAACGTCCAAATCTGACCTCGGACGAGGAAGTTATGAATTTTTGAAGAAATTCCTTAATCACGTCATTTTAATAAATAAATAATAAAAATGATTTCGGAATTTGCCAGCGGAATCTAAACGAAAGTTGTAGATCATGGTCTCACCTTCGCGTGGATATAAAGAACGTCAAAAACGGAGTTCGTATGAGAGAGATATGAATTTTTGAAGTTTATTTAAAATAAATAAGAATTTAATTATAAATTCCCGGTAATATCCGAAGAGGAGTCATCGGATTGGACCGAAGTACGCCCTGCGTACCTTCGTACGCCCCGCGTACTGAGATCGAGGGTCTCGGATCGTCCACGTCGCACTATCCGAAGAGTTCTAAACCGTCCGACCCGTCTGAAGCTCCGACCCGTCCGACCCGCTGTCCCGTCCGACCCGCCGTCCCATCCGACCCGCGTACCCAGCAACCCGTCCCATCCGAACCGAGGCAGTCGAGGCTTCGGTCATGCATGACGTACGCGTACGCGCTGCGTACGAGCGTACGCCCCGCGTTCGGAGGCGGTTCAGCCTTCCTATAAATAGGATGCGAGGCTTTCCGAAAATGTTGCTCATTTCTCTCCTCTCTCTCACAACTTTGTCTCGTTTTCCGTGCCCGTTATAACCCGAAGCTCTGGTCTTTTTGCTCAAGTCCCGAGGGTCGATTTTACTCCCGAGATTCCCGAGAATCCCGAGAAAAATCCGTTTTCTGAGACGAGACTCTGCCCGGTTTTCCATCTCGCTTTCTCCAATCAATCAAGTGAGTTTCATACCCCTTAATCAACCTGTTAAATATTCTAAATGCTTTTATATGCTTTCAAAAGGGGGGGGATACAAGTTAAATACTTATAGTTATTGTTTCAACCACACGTGATTGTACTAATCACATGTGATTAATAACTAGGGAAATCAGTGGTTTTATCACTATTCAAACTATCTATCAAACTGTTTTACTTCTAAATGTTTTCCAAACCCATTTACTTTTCGAATTTACACTGCAACTGTGATTTAAGCAAATGTTCCTTATACTTAAACTGTTTTAATCAAATCTACACCTTCAAATGGTTTTATAGATTGACATCAAGTCAATCTTTCTTTAAAAATAATACTTATGTTTCAAATGCCTTATAAATACTTATTTATGCTTTTATATTACAAATTGCATGCCCATATATGTATAGACGTATAAATAATGTTTAAAGGACTTAGGAAGGCTATCCACCTTGTTTCCTTTTCCTCGATTTGGATGTGGTCTGATAGGATTTTGGGTGACCATCCGAAGGTCGTTTCCATATTAATTATATATCAAATATACCTATATAGACATGAAAGTACTTCCATAATCATATGTACTAAACGCACTGTTAACAAGTTACCATCGGGGTAACACAGAATCAAACTATTACAACTGCTAGATCAATGAGTCAGTTCATTCATGAGTCTATACTAGGAAGAGAATATATACAACTATACTACGAGAACATATACAACAATACTAGAACAAGAAACATTTCATCACACATGCAAGAATACGATAACAAATGTGATCCACTGTATCGGAGCATGCCTTAAATGTCATGGCCCGAGTTGTAGCCAGAATTCTCTTGGAGGGAGAGCGTTGAGTTTGCGTATAGATCTATACTGGATTGACTATCCTACACCTTGCTGCTAGCTACAGCCGGACCTGCAGGTCTGCGGGTGCCAAACGTCATTCCGTTATTACGACCGTTCTTTATGTCGTTGTTATCAGTCGATAGTATGGTGCAATTATCACATTATACCTTAATATAAATCCGGTTTAAGGTAGTAGTAATTAGTACAACAGTAGTTCTTATTATACAAAACTACAGTACTACAATGATTTACCCATTACATATTTTGGTGATAATCTCACTTAAGCATTAATGTACACACTATATTTTATCAAATGATAGTTATACTTGGGTAATCACACACTTTTACAACAGACGAGTTTACAAAACAGTTAAGCCTTGGTAGAAGGTTACTTTTATAGAAAATATAGGATTTTCTGAGAGATTCAAACTTTTGCAAATACTTTTAAACATTTATTTACATTTTTACAAACTTATACATTGGGACAAGTTCAAACGTTTTTGACAATGATCATTGACACTAAAATACTTATGAACTCACCAGCTTAATGCTGATAAACTCTTTCAAAATAACTTGTATTCTCAGGTCATCAGTAGACAGGTACCGATGCCAGCTTTTTGAGATGATGGAGCGTACTCAAGACTCATCATTTTATTATTTTGATTTACGTTATATTTTTGGTGTCTAAAACTGTACAGAACACGCATGTATTAAATTTTATATATTTAATGCAATGGATGATGTTGTTTGCCTATTTACATTTACTGTGTTGTGATTACCTTACATGACGTCCTCCGCCCCAGAACGTTTCCGCCGTTCTTGGTTTTGGGGTGTGACATAGCACAAAATACAACTATCACACATTTGACAGTTTATACCCCTTTCTTTAATTAATCTCTTTAAGTCACTAAATTAATTCCCGATTAATTTATGACTTATATTAATCAAATTAATATCATTATTCCTTTAACATATTATTCTCATAATACATTAATAATAATATCTCTTCTCTCTGTATAAATCACCCTGTCAAGTTGCTATGGTGAAGGCAACCCAAAAGGACCATGCACAATCGGGTCAAGTACTTACCAAATATAATTACAGCCTCAGACACTAATCAAACAGTTATGCCCCCGATCAGCGGTGTAGACTTTGGGTTGTGCGACGTTATCATTGATTAAAGTTATTGAACATACATTAAATAGTACACAAATATAAATAAATAGTGAGTGTATTATTACTAAAAAGGAATACTATGATATACAAAGTTTCAATAAGTTGATGTGTTAAACGGTCAGCTACTTAATAAAACAACATCACTAGTTTATAGGTGATTGTGATTTTACGACTTGACATCCAGTAGTGCAAGCTTCCATCTCTTGATTTCCTAGGAATACATGCCATTTTAAAAATGTTAAGATAATGTTGGTGAGTTCACAAGTTTTTATTGTTTGTATTAAAAGTAATCTTATGCCAAAAGTATGTTGATGGAAAACACACTTTCACATCTACGGTATGTTTATGTAAAAGTATACTTTTATACCAAAAGTATGTTTATTGAGACTGTACTTTTATAACAAAAGTATATTTACCAAGAGTGTACTTTTGTACCAAAAGTATGTTTACCGAGAGTGTACTTTTATACCAAAAGTACGTTTGCTAATAGTGAATTTTTATACCAAAATTATGTTTGCTGGGAGTTTACTTTTATAATAAAAAGTATGTTCACTAAGAGTGTACTTTTATACCAAAAGGATGTTTACTGAGAGTGTGCTTTTATACCAAAAGTATATTCACTAAAAGTGTACTTTTATACAAACAGTATGTTCAGTTAGAGTGTACTTTTATCCAAAAGTAGTGTTTTTATTACATATAAGCTTGTTTCAACTTATATATTTGTTTTCTTAAGGGGAATATATCAAGTTTACAATGAGTTCCCACAATCGAGTTATTGATAAGTTGTAGCCCCTCATGGCGCTTCATCGGACGTCATTATGGTTTAGATAGTTATCAACCACATGACTCTTCCATCGAGGTTGTAGCTAGCAACCACATCTAGGGGTGTCAACCTGTATAGGTCTACACATAACTCTCTCACTCACTTAAGATTTAACGATTATAAGTAGGGTTTTAGCTAAGTATTAAACTTAGATGATGAATATGCCTCATTTAACCATTATATGAATAGTCTTAATCGGTGTAGTCTTAATTTTATAAGTTTTAAGTTACTAAACCAAAGGTGCATTGTATAAGTATATTAACACTGATGAGTTTTAGGCATAACAAAACAAACTTATAACTTATAAGTGTGCATGCAACCTAAAACAAGATCTATGTTTTCTCTATTGAACCTATAACTATGAACATCAAAAAGAAACCCTAAAAACCCTAGGTAATTTTCGAAAAACATAACAAAAGGGTTTAGGATTACATAAATTATTGTTATTATAGCAAATAATAATGATCCTTGACTTGTAGACGCTTTGAAAGCAAACACCACAAATGTTGTGCCTCTAGTGGTTCACACCCAAGCTAGCAAGAAGGAGATTAAGGAGAGAGGAGGGAGGAGATAAAAATTTCGGCTATTCCTTGGGAAGGAAGTGATGGCCTAAAATCAAAGTCCTAGGAGTCTTTATTTAGTACAACAAGGAAACCCTAGATTAGCGCAAAATCAATATAATAATATTATCTTGAATTCACAATTATCTAGCTTTCTAATTATCCATATGCGATAATCTAGAAACCCTAGATTATCCTCTTGTTATCGTCCACCCTTATGGTTGAAGGTTTTGAATCCTTTTTTTCAACTATTGAATAATTACACTTTAGACCCTACACTTTTAATTATTTCCATTAATCTTGAAATTAATTCAAATTAATTTCTGATTAATTATTAATTAAATATTACTATTTCTAATGAATATATTATTCGCATAATATATTAATAAATTATTTATTTTAATTTATTAATCAAATAATAAATCAACATTTCTCTCACTAGTAAAAAAATGACCTACAATCACACTTTCCGAAACACGTCATGTGACACTTTTTATTAAATGTGTGGAGAAAGGTGTAGCACCCGGTTCCTGGTATGTATTTCATTCAAGTACTCTTCGCAACTTGGACTGAGACTCGGCGAGTTGATAGCCCAACTCGTTGAGTAGTAGCAGTTTGGACCCAAGGGTTAAGTGGCGGACTCGTCGAGTCGGCAGCAAGACTCGACGAGTAGGATCTGGCTGGACAAAACCCTAATATGAGGGTTTGCACCCTATTTAAATGACCTTATACAACCCCCATCGCCCCTTTATGCTCCTAGAACACTCAATTTCGAACCCTACCTGTGTTGTTAAAGATCTAAGGGCTTTTAGGTGATTTTAGTGTTTTGTGGTGACAAGAAGGAAGAAAAACCAAGAGGAATCAAGGGAAGACCAGAAAGAGTCAAGCTTGTGCATCATCTATAGTCCTTGGAAGGTATAAAGTCAACACCTTGCTTCTTCTTGCATTAGATCCCTTTTTGGGGAGACTTAGGGCTTTTATAAGACATTTTTGGTGACCAACCATGATTGCAAGCATGGTTGGGGCTTGAGGCTTCAGATCCAGGTTCCTTAAGGAGTTAGAAGGTAGAAAGGGGCTGCCTTTGCACCCATGGAAAGCCCCATGCAACTCAAGAACTTTCTTAGGACCATTTTAGCTTAAAGTCCCATGCATGCACGTAAAGTTCGTAACTTTACGTGCGAGATCGATCTTAGGAGCCTAGATATATCATTTGGTCAAGTGTTGTACATCACAAATCGGGAAATGAGACTTGGACAACCTCGACTCAGCGAGTTGTTCTTGGGACTCGACGAGTCCGAGGCTTGACTCCCCTTTTCTATTAGGGTTCAAAGGAACCCAGTTGAGTGTTAAAAGGGTTTTACAGGGTCCAAAGGAGTGACCCAACGTTTTGGACTTAGCCATAGACCTGGAGTTCCTAGGACTTCACGGGTACATAAGGAAAATCAGCGAGTCCAAGGCCATCTCCCAACAAATGAAGATGAACTCGACGAGTTGTTCATACAACTCGGCGAGTCAAGATCAGGACTTGTTCAACAATTGAAGGTGAACTCGGCGAGTTTTTCATACAACTCAGCGAGTCGGATGAAGGATCATTCAAGGTTTGTAAATAAGGAGAACTCGTTGAGGCGTTGCTAAACTTGACGAGCAGAAGCATGAACGAGGGTAGTTGAAAGGATAGGGACTCAACGAGTTGGCGACCCAACTCGGCGAGTCATGTCAACTGAAAGTTGACTTTGACTCTGACTTGGTCAGGGCCAAAGTAGTCATTTTAACCTAAGAGTAGTTATTAGTGTCAGATTAATTTTTTTATGGATTTATAGCCGGAGGATCACCGGAGCAGCAGTCAAACATCTGCCGATCAGCTTTTCAGCAGTCAGCCTTACGAGGTGAGTTACCTTTCAGTAGCGGTGGGTCTAAGGCACCAATATCGGCCGACCAGTAGGAGCCGTATGATAGATGAATGTCTTTGTGATTTTCATGTAGGTTTATTACTACATGATATGTTATGTGCTAGTATGATATGATGTTATATGATAGTAGCAGTAGGGGAGATAGTCCCCAAAATTTCTGGTCGATAGGGCCAAAGAGGGTAGTCATACCCAGTCATGCTAGATAGAATACGATTATGTCTTACATCTTATGTGGTAGTAGTAGAGCGGTGAAATAGTCCCCAGTATCCGGTCGAGAGGACCGAAGGGGAGGCCAGCACCAAGATATGCTAGGCAATATCCATTCGAGAGGACCGTAAGGGAGGCCATCACTTAGATATGCTAGGCAGTATCCGGTCAAGAGGACCGCAGGGGTAGGTCGGACAGCCAGATATGCCTGACAGTATATACATGTTATGTGATTATATGGTATGTGGTGCATTGGGGGAACTCACTAAGCTTCGTGCTTACAATTTTCAATTTAGTTTCAAGTACCTCTTCAGCAAAGGGGAAGGAGCTAGCGCGGTAGCTGCACATCATACACACACGTTGGATTTCTGCATTATGAGATTCTTAGGATTGTACTCTGACATCGTTACATTTATGATTTGGTTTCAGACATGAGATATTTGTTGTATGAAATGATATTTCTTTGCTATGTTTTCTTATGGATGTTTTATAACTCAATTAAATAAAATAAGAAATGAAAATGAAATTTTTGGACTTAAAAATTGGTATGTTACAAGTTGGTATCATAGCCCTGGTTTGAGGGATTCACGCACACCCTCGGGGATCTCTGGACTCAAACCGAGGGATTAAAAGATTTTTACAAAGAAAATTGTTTTCTAAAAGCTATCTTAAAAAGTTTTAAGAGAGAACAAGGTGTGTGATGTGCGCTACCGACCGAGCTCAAGTAAGTTTTTCCCCAAAGTACCCATACATGTTTATCTTATGATTATCGGTTTCAGTAGAACAACATGCTAGATTAGGAATAAGGATCTAGGAATGATGCCTTATGTGCCTGTTATATGTGCCTTTGAGCTGCATGATAGTGTTGACTAGAAAGAGATAGAATAGCCTGCTTAGGTTATGCTTGATTATGTGAGCTTATATCGCATGCTAGTATAGATTCCTATTATGTGGATAGAATTGCTTAATCTTGTTTCCTTTTGTCTAAATGCGGCTTGCTTTGTGCTACGTGGGACTCTGAATGATGGGAGTTAGCTATTAGGTGGGTACGTTAGGTCACATGCTATCTGGGTTGAATAATCTCAGAGTGGTGGATTTGACCCTACTGCATAGCTCTTGTTTGAGTACTAATCGTTTTAGGGATGAGTCATTTACTCGAAGGATTATCTGAGCCTTGTGGCATGTGACTGTATCCATATGGTGGCTAATTGGCATTGCAAAGAGGCCTTTAGCAGCTGAGGACTGGTTTGGGTGGAGTTAGAGGTACCCTAGGGCAACCCTAGGATGAGAGTCGCAGAGATCAGCAGTAGTAGAAGGGACTTAATGGAGTTAAGGTAGTTCTAAAGGAAAGTACGGGTAGATGTGGAAGATAGTATAAGCCCGTACTACTGCAAGCAGATGATCCGTACTTGAGTCGAGGAAGGCTAAGACAAGACCAGGAAACCTATGATAAACGTGATCCCTCTAGATGTATTAGTATCACTGATAGTTGTTGTTATGTATTGCAAAATGGTGGTGCTATGTCCGAGGCCAGCAGTTGGTAGTTCAGGAGACGGATCGGGTTCTGGTTCAGGTTCCGAACCAGCGGATGAGAGGCTAAGCGAGTTCATCGCGTCCGAGATCACTAGAGGCATCTTTGATGCGACCCCGGCCATCTTTGGGTCGATCAAGGAAGGGATTATTAGCTGATGGAGGATTGCTTCAGGGCGTTCAGGAGTGACATGGAGACCAGCCAGTCAGGATCACGCACAATGTCCTTTAAGGACTTCAGGGGCAGTGTGCACCCGATTTCCGTTGGGCGAAGGACCCCATTGTGGCCAGACAGTAGATTGAGGACATGGAGTATATACAGTTGACCAGCTTCTACCCTGAGGGGTCAAAGGTGAGAGACGTAGCAGGGTGGTTGAGAGACAGGGCCATAGATTGGTGGGAGTTGGTTGGTGACTCTCTGGGAGCCTTGACTATTTAGGCTATGACATGGCTTGACTTTGTGACCCAGTTCAGTTGTGAGTTCGCGCCAACTGTGGAGCTTAAGCAGCTGGCCAGAGAGTTTTTGGATATGAGACAGACTACAGAGACTGTGGCGGAGATCATCGCCAAGTTCCGGGAGAGGGCATTGCTGGTGCCCCGGTATGTGGGACATGAAGACATGAGGAGGACCGGCTACCATGACATGTTGCGAGCCGATATTCAGGAGCATGTCAGTTTTTCAGCTTGCCCTACCCTGGATTCTATGATTTCCAGGGAAATGGAGAGGGAGATTGACCTGGAGCACATCCGTATGAGGAAGGCCGAGGAGGGACAGATGACTGGGGCTTCGGGGAAGAAGTCGAAGGGATCAGACGCTGGACCAAAAGGCCAGCCAAGCAGAGGACATTGTAGGAAATGCGACAAGTCACATGAGGGAGCGTGCAGGTTGGGATCGTTGGGTTGCTATAAGTGCGGCAAGTTGGGGCATTTCAGCAAGGATTGTACTGCTCTTGCTCCCACTATCCAAACATCTGAGTTGTTGTGTTTCCAGTGCAACCAGAGCGGCCATAAGAAGGCCAATGCGGTGGCCGATGCGCTTAGCCGCAATGCAGCACCAATTATGGATATCTACATGCGAATGACTGTGGTGACTCTGCTGCTATAGCAGATCCGAGAAGCCCAACAGGAGGCTATGAAGGAGGAACATCGGAAGAGCGAGCGTATTGTGGGTCAGGTTTCCTCTGTCGACTATGATAGCTGAGGGTTGTTGATCCTCCACCGTAGGGTGTGGGTCCCCTATCATGGAGGCGTGTGTCAGACATTGATGGAGGAGGCACACAAATCCAGGTTTTCTATCCATCCCAAGGCGACGAAGTTGTATAGGGATCTTCGTCTTGACTATTAGTGGCCCTGCGTGAAGCGGGACGTAGCACGGTATGCAGAGCGGTGCTTGACCTGCATGAAGGTCAAGACCGAACATTAGAGGCAACACGCCATTGGATATTCCCTTGTGGAAATGGGAAGATATCACCATGGACATCATCTCCAAACATCCCAGGACCACGCGGGGAGTGGTTTCCATATGGGTCATTGTGGATTGGTTGACCAAGAGTGCCTATTTTATACCGATCCAGGAGAGTATCTCAGCCAAGAAGTTGGCCGACATCTACATTCAAGAGGTGGTGGCTCGGCATGGAGTGACACTCTCCGTGATTTCCGACAGAGATATGCGGTTTACTTCCAGGTTTTGGAAGAAATTCCACGACGAGTTAGGTACTCGTCTGCAGTTTAGCACCGCATTTCACCCGCAGACGGATGGTTAGAGCAAGAGGACCATCCAGACCTTGGAGGATAAGCTGCGGGCGTGTGTGCTAGACTTCGGTGGTAGCTGGGACACTTATCTCCCATTGGCTGAATTCTCCTACAACAACAACTATCACGCGAGTATCGATCGTCCTCCTTTTGAGATGCTATATGGGAGGAAGTGAAGGAACATGATATGTTGGGGTGAGGTTGGCTAAAGGGTTATGGGGAGCACCGAAGTAGTGCTCAAGATGACATAAAGGATTCAGTAGGTCAGGAGCAGGCTCCAGACTGCACAAAGTCGGCAGAAAAGCTATGCCGACAAGCGCCATTCAGACGTGGAGTTCCAGGTCGGGGATATGGTTCACCTGAAGGTGTCACCTTGGAAAGGCGTCATCCGATTCAGGAAGCGGGGAAAGTTGGGCCCCAGGTATAATGGACCTTTCAGGGTTATAGCCCGAGTGGGCAAGGTGGCGTAAAGGTTGGATATGCCAGCCGAACTCAGACAGATCCACAGCACTTTCCATGTCTTCCAATGGCGGAAGTGCCTGGTGAAGGACTCGGTAGTGGTGCCCCTAGAGGATATTCAGGTTGACGACAGCCTGAATTACATTGAGCGGCCTGTGGTGATCCTCGATCGGAAGTCGAAGGATCTGATAAACAAGAGGGTCGAGTTGGTGAATGTGCAATGGCAGCACCGGAAGGGCTCAGAGTGGACGTGGGAGCTGGTGGACGAGATGATGGAGAATTACCCAGAGCTTTTCCAGGAATGAGCAACAGACTTCGATGACGAAGTCTAAAATAAGTGGGGGAGATTTATAGCACCCGATTCCTGGTATGTATTTCATTCAAGTATTCTTCGCAATTTGAACTGAGACTCGGTGAGTTGATGGCCCAACTCGTGGAGTAGTAGCGGTTTGGACCAGGGGGTTAAGTGGTGGACTCGTCAAGTCAGCGGCAAGACTCGACGAGTAGGATCTGGCTGGAAAAAACTCTAATCTAAGGGTTTGCACCCCATTTAAACGACCTTATACATCCCCCATCACACCTTTATTCTCTTAGAACTCTCTATTTCGAACCCTACCTGTGTTGTGAAAGATATAAGGGCTTTTTGTTGGTTTTAGTGTTTTGTGGTGACAAGAAGGAAGGAAAAACCAAGGGGAATCAAGGGAAGACCAGAAAGAGTCAAGCTTGTGCATCATCTATAGTCCTTGGAAGGTATAAAGTCGACACCTTGCTTCTTCTTTTATTAGATCCCTTTTGGGGGAGATTTAGGGTTTTTATAAACAATTTTTGGTGACCAAACATGATTACAAGCATGGTTGGGGTTTGAAGCTTCAGATCCAGGCTCCTTAAGGAGTTAGAAGGCAGAAACGGATTGCCTTTGGACCCATGGAAAGCCCCATGTAACTTAAGAGCTTCTTTTAGGACCAATGTAGCTCAATGTCCCTTGCATGCACGTAAAGTTCGTAACTTTACGTGCGAGATCGATCTTAGGAGCCTAGATCTATCATTTGGTCAAGTGTTGTACATCAGAAATTGGGAAATGAGACTTGGACAACCTCGACTTGGCGAGTTGTTCTTGGGACTCGGCGAGTCCGAGGCTTGACTCCCCTTTTCTGTTAGGGTTCAAAGGAACCCAGTTGAGTGTTAGAAGGCTTTTAGAGGGTCCAAAGGAGTGACCAACCTTCTGGACTTAGCCATTGACTTGGAGCTCATAGGACTCGACGAGTACATGAGCAGAATCGGCGAGTCCAAGGCCATCTCCCAGCAAATGAAGATGAACTCGAAGAGTTGTTCATACAACTCGAGGAGTCAAGGTCATAATTTGTTCAACAATTCAAGGTGAACTTGACGAGTTGTTCATACAACTCGGCGAGACGGATGAAGGATCATTCGAGGTTTGTAAAGAAGGAGAAATTGTTGAGTCATTGCTAAACTTGATGTGTAGCAGCGTGAATGAGGGTAGTTGAAAGGATAGGGACTCGATGAGTTGGCGGCCCAACTCGGCAAGTCATGTCAATTGAAAGTTGACTTTGACTTTGACTTGGCCAGGGGAAAAATACTCATTTTACCCTAACAGTAGTTATTAGTGTCTGATTAAATGTTTCATGGATTTATAGCTGGAGGATCACCGGAGTAGCAGTCAGACATCCGTCGATCAGCTTTTCAGCCGTCAGCCATACGAGGTGAGGTACCTTTCAGTAGTGGTGGGTATAAGGCACCAATGTCGGTCCCCCAGTAGGAGTCGTATGATAGAGGACTGTCTTTGTGATATTCATCTAGGTTTGTTACTACATGATATGTTATGTGCTAGTATGATATGATGTTATATGCTAGTAGTAGTAGGGGAGACAGTCCCCAAGATTTTCGGTCGATAGGGCCAAAGGGGGAAATCATACCCAGTCATGCTAGCTAGAATACAATTATGTGTTACATGTTATGTGGTAGTTGTAGAGGGGTGAAATAGTCCACAGTATCCGATTGAGAGGACGGAAGGTGAGGCCAGCACCCAGATATGCTAGATAGTATTAAGTTGAGAGGACCGTAGGGGAGGCCATCACTCAGATATGCTAGGCAGTATCCGGTTAAGAGGACCGTAGGGGTAGGTTGGACACCCAGATATGCCTGACAGTATATACATGTTATGTAATTATATGGTATGTGGTACATTGAGGGAACTCACTATGCTTCGTGCTTATAGTTTTTAGTTTTGTTTCAGGTAGCTCTTCAGCGAAGGGGAAGGAGCTGGCGCAGTAGCTGCACATCATACACATACACGTTGGATTTCTGCATTATGAGATTCTTGGGATTGTACTCTGAAATTGTTACATTTATGATTTGGTTTAAGACATGAGATATTAGTTTTATGAAATGATATGTCGTTGCTATATTTTCTTATGAATATTTTATAACTCAATTAAATAAAGTAAGAAATGAAAATGAATTTTTTGGACTTGAAAATTGGTATGTTACAAGTTGGTATCAGAGCCCTGGTTTGAGGGATTCAGGAACACCCTCAGGGATGTCTAGACTCAAACCGAGGGATTAAAATATTTTTACAAAGAAAATGGTTTTCTAAAAGCTATGTTAAAAAGTTTTAAGAGAGAACAAGGTGTGTGATGTGCTCAACCGGCCGAGCTCAAGTAAGTTTTTCCCCAAAGTACCCATACACGTATATGTTATGATTATAGGTTCCAGTAGAACAACATGCTAGATTAGGAATAAGGATCTAGAAATGATGCCTTATGTGGCTGTTATATGTGCCTTTGAGCTGCATGATAGTGTTGATTAGAAAGAGATAGAATAGCCTGCTTAGGTTATGCTTGATTACATGAGCTTATATCACATGCTAGTATAGATTCCTATTATGTGGATAGAATTGCTTTAGCTTGTTTCCTTTTGTCTGAATGCGGATTGCTTTGTGCTACATGGGACTCAGAATGATGGGAGTTAGCTATTACGTGGGTACGTAGGTCACATGCTATCTGGGTTGAATAATCTCAGAGTGTTGGATTTGACCCTACTACGTAGCTCTTGTTTCAGTACTAATCGTTTTAGGGATGAGTCATTTACTTGAAGGATTATCTGAGCCTTGTGGCATGTGACTGTATCCATATGGTGGCTAATTGGCATTGCGAAGAGGCCTTTAGCAGCTGAGGACTGGTTTGGGTGGAGTTAGAGGTACCCCAGGGGCAAGCCTAGGATGAGAGTAACAGAGATCAGCAGTATTAGAAAGGACTTAGTGGAGCCAAGGCAGTTCTTAAGGAAAGTACGGCTAGATGTGGAAGGTAGTATGGGTCCGTACTACTGGAAGCAGAGGATCCGTACTTGAGTCGAGGAAGGCTGAGACAAGACCAGGAAACCTGTGATAGACGTGATCCTCTAGATGTATCAGTATCACTGATAGTTGTCGTTATGTATTGCAAAATGGTGGTGCTACGTCCGAGGCCAATAGTTGGTAGTTCAGGAGAGGGATCGGGGTCTAGTTCCGAAGCAGCGGATGAGAGGCTACGTGATTTCATCGCGTCCGCGATCACTAGAGGCATCCTTGATGCGACCCCAGTCATCTTT
Organism: Lactuca serriola; assembly: GCF_051521515.1. Taxonomy (NCBI): domain Eukaryota; kingdom Viridiplantae; phylum Streptophyta; class Magnoliopsida; order Asterales; family Asteraceae; genus Lactuca; species Lactuca serriola. Next base: position 181,016,709 of record NC_136412.1, on the reverse strand, counting down.
GGGTCAATCAAGGAATGGATTATCAAGCTGATGGAGGATCGCCTTAGGGCGTTCATGAGTGACATGGCGACCAGTCAGTCAGGATCATGCACAATGTCCTTTAAGGACTTCAGAGGTAGTGGTGCACCGGATTTCCATGGGGTGAAGGACCCAATTGTGGCCAGACAGTAGATTGCAGACATGGAGTCTGTGTAGTTGACCAGATTCTGCCCCAAGGGTTCAAAGGTGAGATACGCAGCAGGGTGCTTCAGAGATAGGGCCATAGATTGGTGGGAGTCGGTTGGTGACTCTCTGGGAGCCTCGGCTATTGAGGCTATGATATGGCTGGACTTTGTGACCCAGTTCAGCAGTGAGTTCACGCCGGCTGTGGAGCTTCAACAGCTGGCTAGGGAGTTTTGGATATGAGACAGACTACGAAGACTGTGGCGGAGATCACCACCAAGTTCCGGGAGAGGGCGTTGCTAGTGCCCCAGTATGCGGGAGATCAGGACATGAGGAGGAACGGTACCATGACATGCTGCGAGCCGATATTCAAGAGCATGTCAGTTTTTCAGCATGCCCTACCCTGGATTCCATGATTTCCAAGGCAAGGGAGAGGGAGATTGACCTGGAGCATATCCGGAAGTGGAAGGCCGAGGAGGGACAGATGACTGGGGCCTCGGGGAAGAAGCCTAATGGATCAGACACTGGGTCAAAAGGCCAGCCAGGCAGAGGATGCTGCAGGAAATGCGGAAAGTCACTTACGGGAGCGTTCAGGTTGGGATCGTCGGGCTGCTATAAGTGCGGCAAGTTGGGGCATTTCAGCAAGGATTGTACCGTTCCTGCACCCACTATTCAGACATCTGAGTTGATGTGTTTCCACTACAACCAGAGGGGCCATAAGAAGGCCAATGTGGTGGCCGATGCGCTTAGCTGCAAGGTAGCACCGATCAGGGATATTTGCATGTGAATGACCATGGTGACTCTACTGCTATAGCAGTTCCGAGAGGCCCAACAGGAGGCTATGAAGGAGGAACATCGGAAGAGCGAGCGTATTGTGGGTCAGGTTTCCTCTCTCTACTATGATAGGCAAGGGTTGTTAACCCTCCACCTTAGGGTGTGGGTCCCCTATCATGGAGGCATGCGTCAGACATTGATGGAGGAGGCGCACAAATCCAGGTGTTCTATCCATCCCGAGGCGACAAAGATGTATAAGTATCTTCATCTTGACTATTGGTGGCCTGGCATGAAGCGGGATGTAGCATGGTATGTGGAGCGGTGCTTGAACTGCAGGAAGGTTAAGACTGAACATCAGAGGCCACATGACAAGATGCAACTGTTAGATATTCCCATGTGGAAATGGGAAGATAACACCATGGGCTTCATCACCAAACTTCCCAGGACCGCATGGTGAGTGGATTCCAAGATGAAGTGGTTCTCAAGACGACATAAAGGATTCAGCAGGCCAGGAGCAGGCTCTAGACTACACAGAGTCGGCAGAAAAGCTATGCCGACAAGTGCCGTTCAGACCTGGAGTTCCAGGTCTGGTATATGGTTCTCCTGAAGGTGTCGCCTTGGAAAGGCGTCATCCGATTTAGGAAGCGGGGAAATTTGGGCCCCAGGTACATTGGACCTTTTAGGGTTATAGTTGGGGTGGGCAAGGTGGCATACAGGCTAGATCTGTCAGCCGAACTTACTTAGATCCACAACACTTTCCATGTCTCCCAGTGGAGGAAGTGCCTGGTGGACGACTCGGCAGTGGTGCCCCTGGAGGATATTCAGGTTGACGACAACCTGAATTACTTTGAGTGGCCTGTAGAGATTCTTGATCGGAAGTCGAAGGATCTGAGGACCAAGAGGGTCGAGCTGGTGAAGGTGCAATGGCAGCACCGGAAGGTCTCAGAGTGGATGTGGGAGCCGGTGGACGAGATGATAGAGCATTACCAAGAGCTTTTCCAGGAATGAGCAACAGACTTCGAGGACGAAGTTTAAAATAAGTGAGGGAGATTTGTAGCACCCGGTTCCTGGTATGTATATCATTCAAGTAATCTTCACAATTTAGATTGAGACTTGGCGAGTTTATGGCCCAACTCGTCGAGTCGTAGAGGTTCGGACCCGGGGGTTAAGTGGCGGACTCGTCGAGTCGGCGGCAAGACTCGCCGAGTAGGATCTGGCTGGACAAAACCCTAATTTGAGGTTTTGCACCCTATTTAAACGACCTTATACATCCCCAATCGCCCCTTTATGCTCCTAGAACACTCCATTTTGAACCCATCCTGTGTTGTGAAAGATCTAAGGGCTTTTTGGTGGTTTTAGTGTTTTGTGGTGACAAGAAGGAAGGAAAAACCAAGAGGAATCAAGGGAAGACTAGAAAGAGTCAAGCTTGTGCATCATCTGCAGTCCTTGGAAGGTATAAAGTTGACACCTTGCTTCTTCTTACATTATATTCCTTTTTGGGGAGATTCAAGGCTTTTATAAGCCATTTTTGGTGACCAACCATGATTGGAAGCATGGTTGGGGGTTGAGGCTTCAGATCCATGCTCCATAAGGAGTTAGAAGGCAGAAAGGGACTGCCTTTGCACCCATGGAAAGCCCCATGCAACTCAAGATCTTTTTTAGGACAATTTTAACATAAAGTCCCATGCATGCATTGGTCAAGTGTTGTACATCACAAATCGGGAAATAAGACTTGGACAACCTTGACTCGACGAGTTGTTCTTGGGACTTGGTGACTCCGAGGCTTGACTCCCCTTTTCTGTTAGGGTTCTAAGGAACCCAGTTGAGTGTTAAAAGGCTTTTAGAGGGTCCAAGGGAGTGACCCAACCTTTTGGAATTAGCCATAGACATGGAGTTCATTGGACTCAACGAGTACATGAGCAGAATCGGCGAGTCCAAGGCCATCTCCTAGTAAATGAAGATGAACTCGACGAGTTGTTCATACAAATCGACGAGTCATATGAAGGATCATTCGAGGTTCGTAAAGAAGGAGAACTCGTTGAGTCGTTGCTAAAGTTGACGAGTAGAAGCGTAAATGAGGGCAATTGGAAGGATAGGGACTCGACAAGTTGGCGGCCCAACTCGACGAGTTAGGTCAACTGAAAGTTGTCTTTGACTTTGACTTGGAAAACGTTATTTTATCACTTATCGATAAATCTACAAAAAAAACTTATAATATGCAGTCCGCAACGCGTACGACTAACGATTTCCCTATTTAAGGGTTTAAATTATAATAGTCATTACTTATTATTTCTCAATTTTTGTCACACCCCAGAACCATCGGGACGGACGGCAGAAACGTCCGGGGGCAGGTGACGTCATGCGTAGTATCACAACAATCATATCATAGCAATCAAAGTAAACACAACCATTACATTACAAAATGAATATTTACATCTGTTTGAATCAATAGTTTGTATACATCGGTATATAACAAAGGTAAGAGACGAGACTCCAAAATGCTCCGTCTTCTCCAAAAGCTGGCAAAGGTACCTGTCTATCGTTGTCCTGAGAATACAAGTGGTTTTAAAAACGTATCATCATAAAAGCTAATGAGATCATAAGCATGTTTTTGTATTGAAAACTAGTCGCTGAATTTGTACAAATGATTTCTTTTCATTATAAGTAAATATCGTTTGTATCGAAACCCTAGTCGATCACCAATATATAAAATATGTTTTGGTCGAAAACCCTGACTACTGCCAGTAAGTAAGATACGTTCTATCGGAAATCCTGGCTACCACCAGTAAGTGAGGTATGTTTCATTTGAAAACCCTGGCTACTGCTAGTAATTGAAGTACGTTTCGTTTGAAAACCCTGGCTACCGATAGTAAGTGAAGTAGTTTGATTACTCAAAATAAAACCAAGATTATGTGTTTGAATATGTAAAACCAGTAAAGAATTTCCCAAACTATACCTATTATAGTTTGACTGGTATGTTATGTTCATGAATTGTTCTGAAAACTATGCAATTAAGTTTAGAAAGCATCCCTTATGCTATAATACAAAAGGGATAAGTTATCTAAAAGTTCAATGCAAAACTATTCTAATTGCGTCAGTTTTTAATTTGTGAAAACCTTTATGTGTGGCTTGTATTCCCCCCGCCCCCTAAAAATGTTATAAAAACTTTTAAAATTGTAAGGGTATGAACTCAATGTTTAATGTTGGATCCGAATGTATGATCGGTATGAGTGTTGAGTGTCCACTAACGTTTTGTATGCAAGTGGACCCTATTAACATATGGTAAAACATATATGTATTACATTAGCGTATTTCATGACTAAACATGACGGGAAACCACCCTATGGACCTGGAAATGCTTGAATTAAGTGTCAGAACCATATAAGATCGAATGAGGGCGGTGTACGGCCACCCTAAGGGTGTGTACGGCCATGGGTGTACGGCCCATGATTGTACGACCATACACTCAGGATGAGGAGTGCATTTGAGGGGTTTCCAAGGTTCTACAAGTATCCAATGAGTGTTCTAGGTCCCATACTTAGTGGTTTTTGCAAGTTTAAGGCCAAATATAAGCATTAAAGTGTGTGTTAGGCCATAAGAGTGGGTGTGCGGCTGTACATAGGAGTGTGTGGCCGTATAGAGGGGTGTGCAGCCGTACATAGGGGTGTGCAGCCGTACACTCTTCATCCATGCACATAATGTCGATTTTCAGGTGCTTCAAGGCTAATACCAAGTCCAACTACTAGATGGGGACCAAGCTCTCACTTTGGAATGTCTTTAAGGTGTGTACGGCCACCTTATGAAGGTGTGCGGCCGTACACCTTCAAGTTATGAAGAACATGATGAATTAGGGCTTAGATCAACCGATCTTTCAAGTATAACAAGCTATATGATGAAATACTCACGTTTTTGAAGCCTTTGGAGTGTTCTTGGATGATGATTTTAGAGAGAGAAAGTAGAGTGCAGCCAAAAAGGGAAAACAGTGAATGGAGGGGTATCCCCCTATATATAGAGGTAAGTGTGAGGCAGAGGGGTGGGTGTGCGGCCGCACACCCATGTGTACGACCGTACACTCCTCCCAAGTGGGTGTATGTCTTGGTTTTGTCTATATACGACTTGTTGACTCATTCCTAATCTCATTCCCGGCTATACTCAGGCTTGGAACACTTAAACGAACTCTTAAACAATGTTAAAAGGTAATGGAATCGAGTTTAATATTGATAGAATTGACCAATCTTTACAAAATAAAAGTTTTGGGTTGTTACATCATCCCCCTGTTAGAGGGAATTTCGTCCCGAAATTCAAGGATAACGATATAAATCATGGGCTTGGAAATAGATGGGGGTACTTCTGCTTCATTGAATCCTCTCGCTCTTAAGTGAATTCAGGTTCCCGCTTAGCATTCCAACGAACCTTCACTATCGGGTTGCGACTTTGCTTTGTTTGTTTTACCTCCCGATCCATGATTTCGATGGGTTCTTCCATAAAGTTGAGGTTATCATTGATTTTAATCTCATCAAGGGGAATCGTAAGAGTCTTGTCGGATAAGCACTTTTTAAGATTCGATACGTGGAAGATAGGATGAATGTTACTAAGCTCTTGAGGTAAACGGAGTTTGTATGCTACGGGACCGATCCTAGAAAGGATCTCGAAGGGTCCTATGTATCTTGGATTTAGCTTTCCACGGTTTCCAAAGCATATCACGCCTTTCTAGGGTGAGGCCTTCAGCAAGACACAGTCACCAACCTGGAACTCCAAGGGTTTTCTTCGTTTATCGGCATAGCTCATTTGTCTGTCTCGTGAGGCTTTCAGTCGTTCTCGGATTTGTACGATCCTTTCTGTGGTTTCGCGGATGATCTCTAGGCCTGTGAGAGTGTTGTCGGGGACTTGTCCCTTGGCTAGCAGCATGTCGCCCACCTCAGCCCAGCATAGAGGGGATCTACACTTACGGCCATAGAGGACTTCGAACGATGCAACCTTAATGCTGGTATGATAATTGTTATTGTATGAAAACTCAACCAAGGGAAAATGGGTGTCGCACGACTTACCGAAGTCGATGATACATACTCTCAACATGTCTCCCAAGGTCTGGATGGTTATCTCACTCTGCCCATCTTTCTGAGGATGGGAAGTTGTACTTATATCCAGCTTAGTTCCAAGAACTTTCTGTAGTGACTGCCAAAATCTTGAGGTAAACCTGGTATCTCGATCGGAGATAATGGACACAGGCACACCATGCAGGCAAACTATCTCTTGAATGTATATTCGCGTGAGTCTTTCCATTTTGAATGTTTCGTTGATTGGCAGGAAGTGGGCGGATTTAGTCAATCAAGCGACTATTACCCAGATAGTCTCATACCCACTCGGAGATTTGGGTAATTTAGTGATAAAATCCATGGTAATCCTCTCCCACTTCCATTTAGGTATCTCTGGCTGATGAAGCAAACTTGAGGGCTTCCGATATTCGACCTTCACCTTCCCGCAAGTCAAACACTCGCCCACAAAGGTGGCGATCTCTGCTTTCATGTTTGGCCACGAATACAGTTTCTTGAGATCAAGGTACATCATGTCCGAACCTGGATAAACGGAGTATCTAGTCTTGTGAGCTTCGTTCATGGCAACCTCTTTGTAGCCACCGAACATTGCGGTCCGGATCCGGTTCATTAAATAGTGGACTTTGTCTCCCTTGTTCTCTAAGTTCTTCTCCATTCCTCTCAAGGCTTCACCCGACATGTTTTTTGGTTTTAAGGCTTCCAGCTGAGCCTCTCTGATTTGCACGGGTAAGTGAGGATGGATCGTCATTGTTTGTGCCTTCACTTTATGACCTGAGCATTCCTTCCGGCTAAGGGCATCTGCCACCACATTGGCCTTGCCAGGATGGTAGTGTATTTCACACTCATAATCACTGAGTAGCTCTACCCATCGTCGTTGTCTCATGTTCAACTCCTTCTGATCGAAGATGTGTTGTAGGCTTTTATGGTTAGTGAAGATCATGCACTTGGTTCCGTAGAGGTAATTTCTCCATATCTTCAATGCAAAGACCACTACTCCCAACTCTAGTTCGTTAGTTATATAATTGACTTTGTGTGCTTTCAGCTGTCTCGAGGCATAAGCAATAACTTTTCCTCGCTGCATGAGCACACAGCCTAGGCGCTGATTGGATGCATCACAGTAGACAATGAAGTCCTCTGTCCCATCGGGCAGAGACAGGATAGGTACGGTGCATAGGGCCTGCTTCAATGACTGGAACGTAGTGTCTTGTTTTTCACTCCAACAAAAGGGTACACCTTTCTGTGTCATATTGGTTAAGGGTTTTGCAATTCTGGAGAAATTCTGGATGAACCTGCGATAATAGCCAGCGAGACCCAAGAATTGGAGGATTTATGTGGGCGTCTTCGGTGCTGACCAGTTCTCTATCGCTTTGATTTTGGACGGGTCCACGTGTATGCCTTCTTGGCTTACCACGTGACCTAGGAAGGTTACTTTTCGAATCCAGAATTCGCACTAGGAAAATTTCGTGTATAGCTTCTCCGTCCTTAGAGTTTCTAGCACCAATCTTAAGTGATGTCTATGATCTTCCTCACTTCTGGAATAGACAAATATGTCATCAATGAACATGATCACGAACTTGTCCAGGAAAGAATAGCACACCCAATTCATCAGATCCATGAATATCGCCGGTGCGTTGGTTAGACCGAAGGGAATTACTACGAACTTGTAGTGACCATATTGAGTCCAGAATGATGTCTTAGGAACATCGCCCTCGAGGACTCGCAGCTGATGGTACCCTAATCTTAGATCTATTTTTGAGACATAGATGGGTCTTTGAAGTTGGTCGAAAAGGTCGTCGATTCGAGGAAGAGGATAATGGTTTTTTACGGTGAGCTTGTTCAGTTCGTAGTAGTCAATGCACATCCGAAAAGATCCATCCTTCTTTTTCATAAATAAAACTGGGGCTCCCCAGGGTGAGGAACTCGGTCTGATGAATCTTTTGCTAAGCTACACATTAAGCTAGCTGAATAACTCTTGCATTTCTGCTGGTGCTAGGCGGTATGGGGATTTAGCTACGGGAGTAGCTACAGGGATTAATTCGATACGAAACTTGACTTGGCGCATAGGAGGGATTCCCGGAAGCTCCTCGGGAAAGACATCAAGAAAGTTGCAGATTTCAGTGATGCTCTCGAGGTCTTTAACTTACTGTTTTTCTTTTATGACGTGGGCTAGGAATGCATGACACTCCTTTCGTAGAAGTTTCTAGGATTTAATGCACAAAATGATACAGATGTTTGAACTGAGTTTATCGCCGTAAATTATGAGGCTTTCTCCAGAGGGAAGATTAGGGCGGATAGCCTTTTCGTAATAAAGGATATCAACACGATTGAGGATCAACCAATCCATTCCAATGATGACACCGAAGATCTTTATGGAGACAAGCATAAGATCAATTGGAAAGGACTGATCATTTAGGGTAAGGGTACAACCCACGAATATGTCGTTTGTGCTCTCCTTCTCACCGTTAGCCATCTCGACAGTAAATGTTTCAGTTAGGGTTGAGGTTTATGTTTGAGAAGATGTTTGAATGCATGACTAACAACACTTCTCTCCGCACCAGAATGAAAAAGAATGAATGTATAAGAGTTGTCGAAGAGGAACGTACCCGTAACAACGGTAGGGTCAGCAACTACCTCCTCTTTCCCCATCGCTAGAACTCTCCCGGTGTTGCCAGTTGTTGTTGCCTTGGGGAAGTTTCTTTTATAATGGCCGACTTCCCCACAACCATAACAGGCTTGACCAACACCTGCTCCAGGTGCCTGATTGGTTGGTTGGTGTTCTGCAGGCTCAAGTCGTGTGACCCGTCTTGCCATAGTTGTTGCAGAGCATATCGCGACATGGGTCGGGGATGCGGTGGTGATAACTGCACTTGTTACACCAAGGGAGGGTACCAGTATATCCACTGGTAGGTGTTTGAGTTGCAGGAGCAGTGATAGGAGTTGTAGCAGCATGGACTACCACCGTATGTTGTTTCTTGGAAGGCTCTTGCGAAGACTGGCCCTTTCGCTGCTTCCAGAACTTTCTCTTCTCACCGCTCCCTTTCGCTGGTTCTGAAGTAGCTGTCACTTTATCAAGATCAACCCCGTGATCTATGAGAGTCTGCGCCAGGCACTTGGCACTGTCAAAAGTGATTGGCCTGGCAGCAAAGACTCTCTATCTTCTTGCTTTCCGGGGTGACCATTCCCGGACAAAGAAGTGCTAGGTCTTCAAACCTAGAAGTGTAGGAAGCAATGTTAGAACCCTTCATTTTCAAGTTCCATAGGTCGTGTTCCAGTTTATGCATCTTGCCCTGTGGGTAGTACTCAGTGAGCATGAGCTCCTTCAAGCTCTCCCAACCCATAGCATTAGCTACCGGTAGGGTTAGGGATTTGACCCGACTATTCCACAAGGTCAACGCTCTGTTGGTGAAAGTGCAAGCGGCGAATTTCACCTTGTTGGCTTCAGAACTGGAGAAAAATTTCGAAGATGGACTCAATCTTTTTGAACCATCAATTCAGGGCAGTAACACCTCCATTGTCGTCGAAGGATGTCGGTTTTGCGTTCATGAAGTCCTTGTAGGAGCACTCCTTCTAGTGCCCTTAACTACCTTCATGATTTTGGGAATGAATACCACTCCCGGAATCACCATAATTTATTTGTGACATCTTGGCAGCCACAACGGCAGTAACAGCTGCCTGGAACATAGCGAGATTGAACTGAGGAGGTGGTGGTGGTGTTGGATCTGTCGAGGAATTATTGCTCTTTTTGTTGAGTCTTTTCTTTGGAGGCATCTTGTTCTATATCAGGAAGAAGAAGATGGTAATTCCCTTTGACTTTTGAGTTAAGAGATATGATAGATAAAGTTTTCTACTAAGCAATAAACATGAAAGTGTTACTAAATCAAGTAAACTATCGCTAAGAAAGAATGAGTAGCAACACTTGGAATGAATCTCTACAATGTATTCGGCTATGACTAAAATACTCCTATAGTATTTTAAGTTGTAGATTTTTTTATATCGATATTTGCTTGTATCGAGACTTGGTAAGTTTTAGGTCTGCTGCAACACCACAGTCACTCCCAAACACATGTTGGTCATTTCTCGAATTAATATAGTTGATCATGCTATATTGATCCTAGACATAATTACATAACTACCCGGGTTTAATTGCAGTATCCAACATCCAAATACCTTTGTTTTGTTCTACTAATGAGATTGTTTCTGGTATGTAGGTGTACTTCATAATTTTCGTAATATACTTATATTTTAAAAGTATACTTTTACTTCAGAGCACTACAACCCCTAAGAGTTTATAGTTGTATACCATGGAAGGTTCAGTATACTTAGTTCACTATAAACAATAGCTCTGATACCAATCTATCACACCCCCAAACCGTTGGGACGGACGGCGGAAACGTCCGGGGGCGAGTGACGTCATGCGTAGTATCACAACAATCGTATCATAGAAATCAAAGTACACACAACCATTACATTACAAAATGAATATTTACATATGTTTGAATACATAGTTTGTATACATTAGTATATAACAAAAGTAAGAGATGAGACTCCAAAATGCTCCATCTTCTCCAAAAGTTAGCAAGGGTACCTATCTATCGTTGTCCTTAGAATACAAGCGGTTTTGAAAATGTATCAGCATAAAGCTGGTGAGATCATAAGCTTGTTTTTGTATTGAAAACTAGTCACTGAATTTGTACAAATGATTTCTTTTCATTATAAGTAAATATCGTTTGTATCGAAACCTAGTCAATCACTAGTATATAAAATATGTTTCGTTCAAAAACCCTGACTACTTCCAGTAAGTAAGATACGTTTTATCGGAAAACCTGGCTACCGCCAGTAAGTGAGGTACATTTTGTTTGAAAACCCTGGCTACCACCAGTAACTGAAGTACGTTTCGTTTTAAAACCCTAGCTACCGCCAGTAAGTGAAGTAGTTTTATTACTCAAAATAAAACCAAGATTGTGTCCCTGGAATACCCTCCAGTAAGTAGATAGGTATTTTTATTAATTAAAATAAAACTATTGAAGAAAGAAATCGTGTAAACAAAGGTTAGTCGATATTATTGTGAGTTCGTATAACCATCCTAATATGACTGATGACCTCCTTGATGTTTCTTCAGGCATCGTACGATTACAAAATTTGTCACCCAAGGTGTGCCCGCCTAACTGTAGCTAACAGTTCAGGTGTGGGACTGTCGGTCCCGAATAGATCTATTCAAAAATTCCATGCTCTCCCTCCAGGAGACTCTGGTTATACTAAAGGTGAGGATTTACTGGTACCCCGAAGGGCATAATGAAGATAGGTCTCATAATCCTATATTAACTAGTTTACGTGTTTGTCTATTGTTCTCGTGTTCGAAATCATTGGTATACGGTGTAGAGTACAAATAATTATACACAAAATAATTATTTAGTAAGATACTCTTGTTATCTGTAGATAATAATGGATAACTAAATCTATCATAGCTTATTTGTTTGAATCAGTAAAACCAGTAAAGAATTTCCCAAACTATACCTATTATAGTTTGACTGGTATGTTATGTTCTTGAATTGTTCTAAAAACTATGCAATTAGGTTTAGAAAGCGTCCCTTATGCTCCGCATAATACAAAAGGGATAAATTATCTAAAAGTTCGATGTAAAACTGTTGTACTTGCATTAGTTTTTAATTTGTGAAAACCTTTATGTGTGGCTTGTATTCCCCCCTAAAAATATTATAAAAATTTTTAAAATCGAAGGGTTTGAACTCGCTGTTTAACGTAGGATCCGAATGTACGATCGGTATGAGTGCTGAGTGTCAACTGATGTTTTGTATGCAAGTGGACCCTATTAATATATGGTAACACATATATGTATTAGATTAGCGTATTTCATGACTAAACATGATGGGAAACCAACCTATGGACCTCTAAATGCTCGAATTAAGTGTCGGAACCGTATAAGATCGAATGAGGGAGGTTTACAACCACCCTAAGAGTGTGTACGACAATTGGTGTACGGCCCATGAGTGTACAGCCATACACTTAGGATGGGGAGTGCTTTTAAGGGGTTTCCAAGGTTGTACAAGTATCCAATGAGTGTTCTAGGTCCCATACTTAGTGGTATTTGAAAGTTTAAGGCCAAATATGAGCACTAAAGTGGGTGTAAGGCGATAAGAGTGGGTGTGCAACCGTATATAGGGGTGTGCGGAAGCATAGAGGGGTGTGCAGCCGTACATAGGTTGTGCGGCCGTAGACTCTTCATCCATGCACATAATGTTGATATTCAGGTGTTTCAAGGCTAATACCAAGTCCAACTATAGATGGGGTCCAAACTCTCACTTTGGAGAGTCTTTAAGGTGTGTACAACCACCTTATGAAGGCGTGCGTCCGTACACCTTCAAGTGACAAAGAACATGATGAATTAGGGCTTAGCTCAAGGGGTCTTTCAAGTCTAACAAGCTATATGATAAAATACTCACGTTTTTTAATCATTTAGAGTGTTCTTGGATGAAGATTCTAAAGAGATAAAGTAGAATGCAACCAAACAGGGAAAATAGCTAATCGAGGGGTCTCCCCCTATATATAGAGGTGAGTGTGAGGCTGAGGGGTGGGTGTGCGGCTACACACCCATGTGTACAGCCATACACTCCTCCTAAGAGGGTGTATTGCCAAATTTTGTCTCTATACGACTTGTTGACTCATTCCTAAGCTCATTCCCGGTTGTACTTAGGCTTGGAACACTTAAACAAACTCTCAAACGATGTTAAAAGGTAATGGAATCAAGTTTAATATTGATAGAAATGACCAATCTTTACAGAATAAAAGTTTCGGGTTGTCACAATTTTGTACGCATAACTTACGGACATTACCATTATCCCCGCCCCCCTTAGGATGATTACGTCTCAGAATCATCAGCAAAACAGGGTTGAATGATTATCTCGCACATCACTTTCCCATCCTAAGTCATAATCTTAGCTCATATGCCTTTCCACACGAGTATCTAACTCTTGGAGTTCTTAGCTATTGCTGGTGCTCAACCATGCACCTGCTGTTCATTCTATGTCGGATCGTAAGTCCTAACCTTTGACATAAAAAATTTTCTTTCATTGAAGACTCCTGCTCCTTCTCTTATAGACTCAATCTGTAACATCTCAAGTTTTGTCATTTGAAGTCCCTAGGGATGGAAGGGTAAAGCCATGAAGAGCCTAAGGGCTAAATTGTAATTTTGGGACCAGTAGGAGTATGATGCGCATACATAAGTGTACGCAGGGCGTACTAGGGCGAACTCGAGTACGTTGGGCGTACACTTGTGTACACTGGCGTACACATAAAGGATGAAAACCCTAATGTCTCGTGTTGGGGGTAGATAAACATCCTTATGGCTCATTTTCTCTCTTCCTTCTCAGTCTCCATCTTTCAGAAATGTCTTCAGACCCTAGTTCTTGTGTGTGAGAGTGAGTTGGTGGGTATTTTGAGCCCTTGAAGGTAAAGCCATTGCAACAAATAGTTGAAGAAGGAGATTGGCTTGTAAATTTGAGGTGTGTTGCGCTATAGAAGCTCCAGAAGGTCAAAAGCTTCAAAATTTGTGCTTGTAGGACATAAATCTAGCATTCTAGCATTATGGAGCCATTTCTTGTCCCAAAAACCCCAATATGGTGAATGATGAATTTTGGACGAAATAAGTTGTCCTTCCTGGACCTTGAAGAGGTGTCAATTGATAAAAATGAGGTACCAATGGCTCAAGATGTCCCATACATGATGTAGAAGGGTCATAATGTATTAAGAGCTTTCTGGATGTCCAAAGTGATAAATTTTGTATACATAAGTATATAACAAAAGTTAGAGACGAGACTCGAAAATGCTTCGGCTTCTCCAAAAGCTGGCAAAGGTACCTATCTATCGTTGTCCTGAGAATAAAAGCGGTTTTGAAAACGTACCAGCATAAAGCTGGTGAGATCATAAGCATGTTTTTGTATTGAAAACTAGTCACTGAATTTGTACAAATGATTTCTTTTCATTATAAGTAAATATCGTTTGTATCGAAACCTGGTCAATCACTAGTCTATAAAATATGCTTCATTCGAAAACCTGGAGTACTGCCAGTAAGTAAGATACGTTCTATCGAAAACCCTGGCTACCGCCAGTAAGTGAGGTACGTTTTGTTTGAAAACCCTGGCTACCGCCAGTAACTGAAGTACGTTTCGTTTGAAAACCCTAGCTACATCCAGTAGGTGAAGTAATTTTATTGCTCAAAATAAAACCAAATAGTGTCCCTGGAATACCCTCCAATAAGTAGATAGGTAGTTTGATTAATTAAAATGAAACTATTAAAGAAAGCAATCATGTAAACAAAGGTTATTTGATACTATTGTGAGTTCGTATAACCATGTTAATATGACTGATGACCTCCTTGACGTTTCTTCACGCGTTGTACGATTACAAAATTTGTCAACCCAGGCGTGCCCGCCTAACCGTAGCTAACAGTTCAGGTGTGGGATTGTTGGTCCAGAATAGATCTATTCAACAATTCCACGCTCTCCCACCAGGAGACTCTGGTTATACTAAAGGTGAGGATTTACTAGTACCCCGAACGGCATAACAAAGATAGGTCTCATAATCCTGTATTAACTAGTTTACGTGTTGATCTGTTGTTCTCGTGATCGAAATCGTTGGTATACGGTGTAGAGTACAAATAATTATACACAAAATAATTATTTAGTAAGATACTCTCGTTATCTATAGATATTACTGGATAACTAAATCTGTCATAGTTTCTATGATTAAATCAGTAAAACCGGTAAAGAATTTCACAAACTATACCTATTCTAGTTTGGCTGGTATGTTATGTTCTTGAATTGTTCTGAAAACTATGCAATTAGGTTTAGAAAGCGTCCCTTATGCTCCGCATAATACAAAAGGGATAAATTATCTAAAAGTTCGATGTAAAACTGTTATTCTTGCATCAGTTTTTAATTTTTGAAAACCTTTATGTGTGGCTTGTATTCCCCCCTGAAAATATTATAAATTTTTTTTAAATCGAAGGGGTTTGAACTCACTGTTTAACGTAGGATCCGAATGTACGATAGGCATGAGTGCTGAGTGTCAACTGATGTTTTGTACGCAAGTGGACCCTATTAACATATGGTAACACATATATGTATTGATTAGCGTATTTCATGAATAAACATGATGCCAAACCACCCTATGGACCTGGAAATGCTTGAATTAAGTGTCGGAACCGTATAAGATCGAATGAGGGAGGTGTACAGCCACCCTAAGGGTGTGTACAGCCATGGGTGTACGGCCCATGAGTGTACAGTCATACACACATGATGGGGAGTTCTTTTGAGGGGTTTCCAAGGTTCAACAAGTATCCAATGAGTTTTCTAGGTCCCATACTTAGTGATTTGTGAAAGTTTAAGGCCAAATATGAGCATTAAAGTGGGTGTAAGGCCATAAGAGTGGGTGTGTGACCATACATAAGGGTGTGCGGCCATATAGAGGGGTGTGCGGCCGTACATAGGGGTGTGCAGTCGTACACTCTTCATCCATGCAGATAATGTCGATTTTCAGGTGTTTCAAGGCTAATACAAAGTCCAACTATAGATGGGGGCCAAACTCTCACTTTGGAGAGTCTTTAAGGTGTGTACGGCCACCTTATGAAGGTGTGCGGCCCTATACATTCAAGTGATAAAGAACATGATGAATTAGGGCTTAAATCAAGGGGTCTTTCAAGTATAACAAGCTATATGATGAAATACTCATGTTTTTGAAGCCTTTGGAGTGTTCTTCGATGAAGATTCTAGAGAGAGAAAGTAGAGTGCAGCCAAAAAGGGTAAAGAGTGAATGCAGGGGTCTCCACCTATATATAAAGGTGAGTGTGAGGTTGAGGGGTGGGTGTGCGGCCGAACACCCATGTGTACGGCCGTATACTCCTCCCAAGAGGGTGTATTGCCCGATTTTGTCTCTATACGACTTGTGAACTCATTCCTAATCTCATTCCCGGTTGTACTCAGGCTTGGAACACTTAAAAAAACTCTCAAACGGTGTTAAAAGGTAATGGAATCCTGTTTAATATTGATAGAATTGACCAATCTTTACAGAATAAAAGTTTCGGGTTGTCACAATTTCGTAGGCAGATGTTACGGACATCACATTTACCCCCCCCCCCCTTAGGATGATTACGCCTCATAATCATCAGCATAACAGGGTTTAATGATTATCTCTCACATCACTTTGCCATCCTAAGTAATAACCTTAACTCCTATTCCTTTGCACACGAGTATCTAACTCTTGGAGTTCTTAAATGTTGTTGGTGCTCAACCACGCACCTGGTCTTCATTGTGTGTCGGACCGTAAGTCCTAACCTTTGACTTAAAAATTTGTCCTTCATCGAAGACTCCTGCTCCTTGTCTTATAGACTCAATTTGTAACATCTCATGTTTTTTCATTTGAAGTCCCTGGGGATGGAAAGGTAAAGACATGAAGAGCCTAAGGGCTAAATTGTAATTTTGGGACCAAGAGAAGTATGTTACGCATACATAAGTATACGCAGGGCGTACTAAGGCGCACTCTAGTACACTGGGCGTACACTTGTGTACGCTGGGCGTAATCATAAAGGATGAAAACCCTAATGTCTCGTGTTGGGGGTATATAAACATCCTTATGGCTCATTTTCTGTCCTCCTTCTCAGTCTCCGTCTTTTAGAAACGTCTCCAAACCCTAGTTCTTGTGTGTGAGAGTGCGTTGGTGGGTATTTTGAGCTCTTGAAGGTAAAGCCATTGCAACAAATAGTTGAAGAAGGAGATTGGCTTGTAGATTTGAGGTGTGTTGCGCTATAGAAGCTCTAGAAGGTAAAAAGCTTCAAAATTTGTGCTTGTAGGTCATAGATCTAGCATTTCTAGCATTATGGAACCATTTCTTGACCCAAAAACCCCAATATGGTGAATCATGCATTTTGGATGAAATAAGTTGTCCTTTCTGGACCTTGAAGAGGTCTCAAGTGATAAAAATGAGGTACCAACGGCTTAAGATGTCCCATGCATGATGTAGAAGGGTCTTAATGTATTAAGAGCTTTCTGGACGTCCAAAGTGATAAAGTTCGCGATTTTATGACTCCTAGGCACATTTGGTCACTAGATTTGGAGTTTGGGCATAAGTGCTTAAGCCATTAAGCACTTATTAAGGTTTTGGTGAAACCCTGCGTACGGCTTGCATACTAATTCAATGGACCGTTTTCGAGTCAATGTGAGACTCGCGTACGCCCCGCGTAGCCTTAGGGTACGCCGAACATACGTCTTCTGTGAACTTTTCGTGTTTTGGGCTTTGGGTTTGGGCTACCTTTTGGGCTAGTAAGGTATGGGCCTTGCTGGACTTTCTAAGTAGATATGTCTTGGCGTAGTTTTGGTGATAATGGATCATGGGGATATGCCCAATGATGAAGTTAGGCCCAATTTAGTAAATTGGGCCAATAATGGGCCTTGTTTTCATAACTAGAGAAATTCTATAGTTATTGGAGTCTAAACTCTACCTAGATACTTATAAATTCA
Source organism: Lactuca serriola (assembly GCF_051521515.1). NCBI lineage: Eukaryota > Viridiplantae > Streptophyta > Magnoliopsida > Asterales > Asteraceae > Lactuca > Lactuca serriola. Next base: position 180,999,191 of record NC_136412.1, on the reverse strand, counting down.
AAATATAATATTCTAGGTTAACTATTGTAATTTATATTGAAATAATAAAAATAGAAATTTATGGAATGAAAAATAAGGTCAAAAATAAAGTATTAAATAAACTCATTTAGGATGAACCAAGTGATAGATATTTTAACAAGGATTCCAAAAATATAAAGAAATCCAAAGCCGAGTTATAATGAAAAAGTTATGACCAATTGAAGATCCGCGAAAAATCCGGCAAAACACTGTAAGTGTAAAAATAAAGTTTTTAAATAAAATACTCTTTATCCTTAACTATCTAAATGAAAGTTGTGGAATACATTAACTTGACAAAGTCTGTAAACAAAACGCCCAAATCTGACCTCGTATGAAGAAGTTATGATTTTTCACATGAACAGTAACCGCCCGATACACATCGCCTGACAAAGTCTGTAAACAAAACGCCCAAACTTGACAAAGTATGTAAACAGAACGCCCAAATCGGCAATTTTAGCATGAACAGTAACCGCCCGACACATGTTGCCTTCTGATTTGACCGAAGTCGCGGTCCAGTGGTTATCCGACACTATTCATAGGAAGATGCCACCGAGATCGAACCCGTGTCATCATTTCATTGGACCGAAGTCTCGGCCACTCCTGATCCGACATATCTTGCACCCGGTGGTGCCCTGCGAGCTGCGCCACGTGCCTCCTTTCCCTCGTCGCCACCTCGCCTGATGACTTTTCCTTCCTGGTCCGAACTTCGGCCTATAAAAGGCCTATGAGATCTCTCGGTTCCAAGATTATTTTCACCCCAAATTTCACACACCTTCATATCTTTCCCTCCCACAAGCTCACCGACAACCCCCAAAGCCCCGATATCATATCTAAAACCCTAAGCAAGGCTCGAAACCACGAGATTCTTGAGAAAAAAACCTTCTCCAGTCGAAAATTTGTCCAAATAAAGTCGGTTTTTCTTCAAATAAACTCCTTTCCAAAAGACGAAACGCTATCCAAATCACCATCTATCAAGTGAGTTCATACCCCTATATTTTGACTATTTTTATAATGTTTTAAATGGGAAAATACAAGTAAAAGACAAAGATTTCTCTTATGAATAACATAAATTTGATTATTTAGTTTATGATTATTATAAACAAACTATTTTACCGGTTCGGAATTTGTTATAATAACAAGCACCTAAACTATAATAGGTATGGTTTAGAGAACACATGCTTTGGTTTCAAGTTTCAAAATACATATACATAGTGTAAAATACAAATAGAATAAACATATAAAACAATCATTAGAAAACAAATGGAACACTTTACCATGAAGTAAACATATAAAACAACCATCAGAAAACAAATGGAATACTTTACTACATATAAAACTATATTTTATATAGTTTATGAAACTTATTTATTCGTATAGTTATATTAAACTAACTTCTTACAATCTTACATATTATCAATATTGCTTTTGTGAGACTCACTTCAAGTACTTATTTAAGTATAAAACAAAAGTCCTGAAAATTATAACAAGAGTCTCCTGGAAGGAGAGCGTGACACTTGTGTATAGATTTTACGGGACTGACAATCCCACACCTAAGTTGCTTGCAACATCTAGGCCGACAGGCCTGGGGTGATAACTGTCGTACCATTTTACGACGCCTGAAGAACATTGTGTTTCAGGCGAGGCTTAGGTCATCAAGTATTGTTATGATAACTCACAATTTGTTATTGAATAATAAGTAAACAACTTCACATAGTTTTATAATAATAAAACTATAAAGGGTAAAATCTTGATATTTACAACTTTGTACAAGTAGAAATACAAGATACTTTTCAAATACAGAGAAAACATATTTATAATAGTTTTATGAGGATTTAAAACTATACTATTTCAGAATACAAATACATATACAACAGAAGATATAGGATTTTCTGGGTGAACATATTTACATTACAGAAAAACAAATGACAGAATATTTTCATAATATACTTATGAACTCACCAACTTAATTGTTGACACTTTTCCAAAAATCTACTTTTATTCTCAGGGAAACAGTGATACAAGTACAGCCATAGCTTGTTGAGAAGACGGGGATTTATAAACTCATGTCTTTTGAACTTGTACTTTGAGTTCATATACATTTTATTTTGAACACAGTTGTAAAACTTATTACTTTTGTAATACAGTGGTTGTTGTTGTACTTTGATTACTTTTATGCATTGTTGTGATACTTGACATGAACTCCTCAACCCCTGAATATTTCCGCCGTTCTGATTTGGGGGTGTGACAGATTGGTATCAGAGCAATGGTTTATAGTGAACTCAGTATATCAATTTACTGAAGATATACAACTATAAATACAATGGGGCCAATGTGCTTTAACTACAAGTATACTTTTAAAACATAAGTATTTTATAAGAAGTATACTAATACTCACTCATACAAAATAGTATCACTACATAAAAGTATTTGGATGTTGGACACTACAGTTAAACCTGAACAGTTATGTAAAACCTACCAAACTCTGCTCATATAATGAACCTTAAAACAAAACACAGATTTAAAATACTATAAGAGTATTTTGTAACACTATATCATTTCTATATTCCTTGTATAGACCTTATGGCAGGATATCCTCCGCCTGGGGATCCCTACTTCCCTAACCAAGGGAATCATGGTTGGATAGAAGATGACCCTGAAGAGGATATTGAAGAGGATCCCGAGGAAGATAGTGAAGAAGAAAATTCAGATGGCACAGAGTCAAAACCAGAGGTAATTAATCCACCATGAGGAGTACAACACCCAGTAGCCAGACAACATTTTCAAGGTCCAACACCAACATGGGGTGAAAAGTTACATAGGTGGAGTCAACAACAAGGACAACACCCTCCATTTGGAATAAACAGAGATTTCTACGACATTTGTAATGGAGGATCGGCTGACAGGGCCCTCCTTGTTATTGTGCAACGCATTTCTCGACAAGTTGATCAATCCCATATATTGATTAACCGGATTCTAGAAGTCACAGTTGCTTCCAAACAAAACGCCGCAAATATTCAACAGCTAGATGGAGATCACGATGAAACCAGACATCACACAGACATGCTCCATGTAGAAATGATTGTTGATCAAATTGAAATGAGAGCACTCCAAGAGCGCCAGACTACACTAGAGAGGCTTTTAAGGGAATCAGAATCTCATAAGGCAGGGCCCAATACTAGGAGTCGTACTCACCAAAAGTAGTATTTACACTACTTCTACTTTGATAATGTAGAATGTATATATTACTTTTTACTATGTGTAAATCCTACGAATAAGTGAGTATACTATTAGTAGGTAGTAATGTTGTTTAATTATTGATATAATATAAAACAAAACACCATAAACCAATCACAAAATGATACATTTAGAATTGAAAATTTTTCATGTTCAAATACTACCAGATTCGTGATCATTGTTGAGTACTTATTATTATTTTTCTCAAATCATTATAGATCAAGATGCCTACCAGAAAGAATTTGAGACATACTAATGTCAATGAAGCACCAACACCACCTCCACCACCGCCACCTCTTCCACAATTTGACGCTGCTATCTTTTAGGAAGCAGTGGCAACTGCTGTGGCTGCTGCCATGGCACAAATCAACTCTAGTGGTAATAGTGGATCAGGAAATGGTGATCCAATTTCTGGTCATGGCGAAGGTCTTGGACACCCTCGTGAGTGTTCATATAAAGATTTTAAAAATGCAAAACCCAGAACTTTTGATGGCACTAGAGGTGCCATTGCTTTAACGTGTTGGTTTGAGAAAGTAGAATCAGTGTTTGAAATTTGTGCATGCCTTGAAGCAAGCAAAGTCAAGTTTGCAACATGTACTTTTCTGGATAGAGCCTTATCCTGGTGGAATGGCTATGTCAAATCTTTAACCCTTCCAGTTGCCAATGCTATGGGCTAGGATGATCTAAAAACCCTGATACTAGAAAAATACTGTCCCTATGGCGAAATTCAAAAGTTAGAGGAAGAACTTTAGAGTCTAACGATGAAAGAATCTGATATAATTGCATAAACTGCCAGGTTCAGTGATATGGTGATTCTGTGTCCAGGGATGGTTCCTAATGAGAGAAAGAAAATTAAGCGGTATATTTGGTGACTCTCTCCTCATATACAAGGGAATGTAATAGCTGTTAAACCTCTCACCTTTGACAGTGCCAAGCATTTGGCACAAACACTGGTAGATCATGGTGTTCGTCATGGCTATATGGTACCTATTCTGGAGAAACCCAAGGAAGGGAGCGGTAATAAGAAGAAATTATGGAACAAGCAAAAAGGGTAATTGTCTCAAGAGTCCTCGAAAAAGCAACAAATAGTGGCAGCATACACTGCTGTTATTCCTGTTGTAGTTCCAACTCCTGTTCCTACCACTTCATCTACCAATCTAGCAACCCCAAGTAGATATGTCGGATCCTTGCCAAAGTGTAAAAAATGCAACTTTCATCATACAGCAGCTTGCAAAGAAATGCACTGCAAGAATTGTAACAGGCAGCGGCATACTGCCCGTTTCTGTAGGGCACCAACACAACCTATTTCTCAAGTACTTATGACAAGAGTGAGTCAAACGTGTTATGAATGTGGAGAATGAGGAAATTTTAAGAGAAATTGTCCTAAGTTAAAGAATGCTAGTGGTGTTAGGACAATCTTGATGATTGGTTATGAAGAAGCCTAATGTGGTGACCGGTACGTTCCTTCTCAACGATTATTACGCATGCATTCTTTTCGATATCGGTGCTCAAAAAAGTTTTGTAAGCCATAAGTTCAAGCACTTTCTAAAACAAAATCCCAAAGAATTAAAAGATACATTCACTATTGTGTTGGCAAACGGGAAAACCGAGAAAACCAATGACATTTACATAGGATGGACACTTATTCTAAATAACCATTCCTTTCAAATTGACCTCATGCCTCTCTCAATTAAAAGTTTTGACATCATAATCGGGATGGATTGGCTAAGTCTTCACCGTGATAATATCCTATGTTTCTAGAAAGCCATCCGTTTTAATTTACCAAGTAACGAATCTCTCGTTATTTATGGTGACAAATCTAGTGTGAACCTTCAAATCATTTCTTGCGTCAATGCTTAGAAATATCTTCGTAAAAACTACTGCACCTTCGTAGCTCACATTGTTGATACAACACAAGAAGTGAAAAGCATCAAGGATATCCCTGAAGTCTGTCATTTCCCTGATGTATTTCCAGAAGATATCTCAGGAGTTCCTCCTGAACGCCAAGTCGAGTTCTGAATCGACTTAATTCCTAGAGCTAACCTTGTAGCTAAAGCCCCGTATCATCTTGCACCTTCAGAAATGAAAGAGTTGTCCATTTATTTGAATGAACTACTCAGAAAAGGTTTCATTAGACCAAGCTTCTCACCTTGGGGAGCACCAGCCTTGTTTGTGAAAAACAAGGACATATCCTTTCGTATGTGCATATATTAACCGAGAATTAAACAAACTTACTGTAACATCCCATTTCGGATTGTCCATGATTAGGGTTCATGGGCCACGAGCCGGGCATGAGGAAGTCTCAGGTTGTGGCGAGTTTCTGGGATCGTAAGGCATCTCGTCACCCGTCCGCAGAAATGAGGATCTTGAGAATCATAAGTTATATCAAAGAAGCTATGATGGTTTGGGAGTTATGGAAAGGTGAGTCCTTATGGAGAAATGAGTAGCATCGGGTACGCTGGGCATATGTATGGGTACGCTTAGCATACCTATGAGCGTGGATTGGACGCGAGGACCACCTAGTACCCTTGGCATACCAGAGGGTACGTCGGGCGTACTAGGCGCTGAAGGAAAACCCTAATTCAAGTGGTCTCCCTATTTAAAGGATGTGATGGTCTCCTTTCTGGCCACCTTCCTCATCCATTAAGCCCTCTCAAACCCTAAAATAATCGTTCTTGAGCATGTGGGTGGCCATGTTGAGCTTGTATGTGTTATTGTGGGCTCTTGGAGTTAAGAAGGAGCATGAAAGAGGATGGAATTTAAGTCTAGGCCTTGGATCTGAGCTTTCTTGGGGCTAGAGCATCATTTGAAGGTAAAAAGCTCAAAGCTTTACCATTCTTTTTTATCTATACTTAGTATGGTCAATTTTAGGGTTTTATGTTCCAAGATTTGAACTTTGTGAGTTGGTGAACTCCAAAGCTAAATGACTTGTCCTTTTAAGCGTATTTAGTAGTGGGGAACCATAAAAATGAGATCTTAATCATGAGATTCAACCCATGCGTTAGCTATGTGCATTTTGGGTTATGGAAGTAAGAGTTTCATGTGTTGTGACCTTATCAGCCATGCAAAGGCTTAATGTCTATAACTTTATGGAGTAGGAGATGTTAGGAAATCCAGATCCAAGACATGAGTTAAGGTCTTAACGGGTTAAGACCCATAAACTTATTTAAGCAAAACTGAGAGTAAGCCCAATGTAATCCTAGTATGCCCCGCATACTGGGTTGAGGTCCCATATCAAATTTGTGCATGCTTAAGTACGTTGAGCGTACCAAAGGAGGTACGCCCGGCGTAACCCCTCTTTGGGCTTTTGGGCTAAGTGATGTTTAGGGCCTTGAGTGTTGGGACTGGAGTAGGACTTCATGCATAGAGTCTTGGACCAGTGGAGTGTATATATGTGCTATGGGGCCCTTGGTTTGGGCTTTCCTTTTTGGGTTGGGAATTGGGACGTATGAGGACCCATTTATTATTGGGCTTTAGTGGGCCCAATGGGCTTAGGTTATTAATGGGTTGTTAGGTGGTCTATATTTAGACCCAATGAGTGAGAGGTTGGACTTAGCTCCTAATTGAGATTTATTGTGGTTTTGGCACAAAGTTAGAGTCTGGTGCGTAGCAGTAGTGATTGCAGGAGCTGTTCTTCATCTGAGGTGAGTCTTCTCACTATATGTTACCTAGCGTGGTATTATGAGTTGACCGGAAGGTCTTATGTGCTATGTATAAGATTGTGTGCCATGAATGAGATTATGTGCTATGTGATATGTGTATTTTATATGATGGTATAGACCGGACAGGAGGCTCAAACGATACAGACCGGACCGGTGTGTCCAACGATTTAGACCGGGCCAGAGGGACCAACGAGCTACGAGACTGGAGTGGTCCGCTGAGACACATTGACTGGAGAGTCGTACAGTAGCCTTGAGTGGCATATGTGTTGTATGTGGTATTTTGGGGAACTCACTAAGCTTCGTGCTTACCGTGTTATGTGTTATTTGTTTCAGGTTTTTCCTATTTGGATCACGGGACGGCACCGGCTTGATTGTACACACCAGATAAAGAGTTCAGAGGATCCTCGATTACCATTTTGATTAAACATGGAGCTATTTTTTGTGATTTTAATAAATGATGTTTGTGAAATATGTACTGAGATTTATATATATTTTTTTTAAACAAAAATTGTTTTGGAATTTATGATGTTACAAGTTGGTATCAGAGCCTTGGTTTGAGGGATTCGGATGCACCTTCGGGTATATCTGGACTCAAACTGAGGAATGGAGGAAAATTTTCAAAAGAAATGATTTTTTTCTAAAAATGAGAAAGAGTTTCTTAAAAGAGAATGAGAAAGAGCAGTGTGTACAATCAGCCAAAGCCCGAACAGTGATTTCCCAAAATACCCTTACCTTATGTTTTATGAGATATTATGAGATATTATGCATGCTAGAGATAGGCTAGGTATTTCATATATTAGGACTAGAGTGGCCTGATTTGTGATGCCTTAGCCTAGGAGTTGTTGTTATCTGTGATGCGCTTTCGAGTGTGTGTTGAGTAAGAGTATCTAGCAGGATTCCTTGTAAGGAGGGATCTGAGTAGAGGATTAATCTAGGAGAGATACCTAGATGAGCATTGGTGCAGCCTTCTAAGAGAGTAGTCAGATACCCGCGGGGAGTAGAGTTGCAGAGTTTGGTGATATCTTTTGGGTATGAGTAGAGCTAATGGAGTTATCACCTAGGGCGGGTTATATGTGTTTATTCGCCGCCTGAATGCTGCTTGCTTCGTGCTTTGTGGCACTCCCGATGATGGGAGTCTGCTACCAAGTGAATGTGATGATATTCAGGAGGTAGATGATTGGCATCATAAGGAGTTTCTCAGCAGCTGATGACGGAGAAATGTGAGAACCTAGGAAGAGCCTAGGAAGTGGCCTTAGTCAGGTGAGTACGCTGACAGATTAGAGCATTTTGCTGGGGAGCGAGCATGCGTGTTGAGATTGGTGAAGAGGAGGTTGATCAGCTACTTAGGGAATCTGGAGTGGTCCGTGTAGAGAGTATGGGTAGATGTGGCAGGTAGTATGGGCCCATACTACTAAAAGTAGAGGACCCATACTCGATGCAGGGAGTATTCCAGACGTTCTAAATAGTAGATCAAGAGGTGATGTCATGGTTCGAGTACCATGATCAATAGCAGATCGAGAGGTGATGTCATGGTTTGGGTACCATGATTGGCGGTAGAGCCAGAGGTGATATCATGGTTCGGGTACCATGCTTCGTAGTAGATAGTGTTTGTGCTTTTGCAGTTATCCTGTCGTGTTGGGGTCAATCTATAATCGGATGAGATAGAATATGGGCCAGGAGGCCAGGATGAACGAGTTTTAGTGGGGCATCCCTTGATAGGGAAATCGAGTTAGCTCAGAGGGATTGTTGGTGATATGCCAATAGAGTCGCAAAACTCAGAGATGAGTAGGGTTGACACATTATGAAAGAATAGGGTCTGAGTTGGGTAACCAGATGATAGTAGGGGTGTCACCTTCTGTGACCCGAGTGGTGCTATTTCTGTTTCCAGAGGGAGACATGATAAGGTGTTGAGATTTCAGTTTCTGAGTTGGGGTGAGCCTTGTGGGATCGCACAGATGGTGATCTTCAATCAGAGTGTCTGGCAGTAGGTCTGTCGCGAGGGAATGATATAGCTCGAGCAGGTTGTCAGTGGGGACTGAGATGGTCAAGGACCAAGATACACCCTATTGGAGTATAGTAGCGCATGTGATAGCTACAGCGTTGGACGATCAAGACGAGTATATCAGGGTGGTGACTCTTATTGTCTTTGATATGTATACAGAGTGGAAATGTGGTTTCTGCTCTTATGATAAGGGACGTGTTGGAGCGTGGGACGAGGAGTCGAGGATGAGGAGTATGATAGTTCATTATTTCCAGATTAGGAGTCAGGGTTGATACGAGACATTTGGAAGGTCTGGTGAGGGTATGATGTGAGATTCTGAATGACTAGAGGCGGTCATGATGGTAAGTTCTGAGGATTTTCTATGAGATTTGGGTATTTGGAGTACTTCGATCTCTGCCGAGGAGATCATCGAGCGTTGTGCAGCACCTTGCGAGATTGGGTGCGATGTTGCTGGTGGTGACAGTCCAAGGGATAGAGTGTTAGTACACCAATCGGTGATGGTTCGAACCCTAACTGGGGGAGGACCGGGTCTTTTGGTTGAGAGGATTAGAGAGCTGTCCAAGAACGGTTAGAGATCTGGATAAAGAGGCCTGCAGTGCGGATTTCTTAGACCCAGGTTATTGTTGGTCAAGGAGAGGTTCAGAGTGACATAATGCATGTGGTACGTGTTTGAGAAAGGATGAGTATCTCCACGGCAAGTGGTCGTTGGTCGGAGACTTTGGGGTAGTTAGGAATCCTTCAAGGTTAAATGGTGAATTCAAGGTGGTTGGCTTGTAAGGTTAGTTCGGCGGTTGAGAGTTTCTGGTTCAGAGTATGGACTAATATATGCGGTATGAGAAGGAAAGAAGTTGGTTAGTCAACCAAATTCAGAGTGATTATGGGTATTCTGGCATGAGTTTTGGGCATTAGAGGAGGAAGTTTCGGATTGTCATCTTTGTGTTTTGAGTTGTTGGCAATTTCTCTGTGTTTTAATTCGGAAGATGGAGTATTCCAGGGTATCCGAGTTCAATGTCCTAAATCTCAGATTATTTTGAGTTTTGAGCTTGAGATGCCAAGTGGGGGTATTGAGTGTCTATGGTTTTCGTGGGAGGCCTTTCAGTTATTTGATATCAAAGGGATTTATTTGAGAATGTGAATTGTAGCAAGAAAAAAAAGAGGTTTTGCCGCGATGTTGGTCGTCCGAAGTAGTGTTGCTTAGCCTGGATGGTTGTACGTGCACCTATCTATGGATGATCCATAGGCATGAGAAATGATCGCAGTGTGGCGTCGATCTGAGAGTGAGATTGTGAAGTGGTAAGAGTTAGCGGAGTGAGACCGCGAAGAGCTGCAATTCAATAAGAGAAAGGGTGTTGTGATGCTACGGGTAGCCGTAGTACTCCCTGGTCAGAGAGAGGGTGTTGTGATCCTACGGGGAGCCATAGTACTCACTGGCCAGAGAGAGGGTGTTGTGATGCTACGGGGAGCCGTAGTACTCACTAGTCAGAGAGGATGGTGACGTGATGCAATGGGGAGCCATAGTACGCACTAGTTAGCAAGGGGTTGTTAAGATGAAGCACTCCTGTTTAGAGCATGACACAGAAGAATCTTAGGCTTAAGTATCCCTAATTTATGAGTTTTTGGGACCCTGGTGGTTGGACCAGTGGTGAGACCGGGGTCTCCTCAATGATCGGGAATCATTGTATTCTAAGTAAGGTCTGGTCATCGCAATCCGAAGGAATTGGATAAGTGAAGTATGCATGAGTTGCGGGGCATGAGTCATGATTTGAGTGGGTCATTGGGATGAATGATTCCTACTTCGGGTCGGACCAAACTCTCGAGTTGAGTTGAGTCTGAGTGGCGTGTTGGATAGACGAGATGAGGTTCTGGAATCAGAGATGGATTCCATATTGAGGGGTATTGTTTATCATTTGATGTCTTAAACCTATGTAGGTCAGTACTCGGGTACAGGAAGTACCGCGAGATGCATGGAACTTTGAGCAAAGAACAAAATATGTCGGGGCTGAGTCGACCTTCAGTGGGTGTATAGCATTCGCTTAGGGTAAAGCGAATTTCATGAATTGTGTGTTACTATGGACCGAGGTAGTTATTGTGAGAAGGGAGCCATTGAGACGGTTGAGATAACGCAATGGACCTTGGAGGTTCAACGGATGGGTCGAGTTCAGACCTGGTGCTCAATGTTAAAAAGGGGTATGTGAAATGGAACTGAGGCTTATAGTTATTTTTGTGTCTGAGGACCCTTCTGAGCGAGCACGATTATTCTCTTGTGTCAGAGGGCAGAGTGTTGAGAATTCACTGATCGGATGGGTTAGTATAGCAGTTCAGTGAATGAGCACTGGTGGAATGTGAACCCTTCCATTCTTTGGGGTGTGATCCATATTGTTTATTGCATTGGTGTGAGTGATCGATAGCCGATCGTTGAATTTTGTCTTGTGAAGACAAAGGAGCAGTGAGTTCTCAGAGTTTGAGGTTCAAGGGGAGACTATCATGGTAATAACATGAGTGGAAGGTTTGGGGGCAGGCCAAGCGACTGGAGTTCCCGATTTTGGGAAGGTCCGAAAGGGGTATCTTAGTGGCAAAGGGTTCGATTCTGGTTCTGGTTTTGGGAGTTCATGTTCGGACTCAGGCATCCATGGGAAGATGGTGGTGAGATATGAGGTCTTTCTTTTTGGTACTTCTGGGTTTTTGGTTTCAATCTAAGTGTTGATAAGAAGAGATTTCGAGGGCGAAATCAAATTAAGTGGGGGAGTACGTAACATCCCATTTCAGATTGTCCGTGATTAGGGTTCTTGGGCCACGAGCCGGGCCTGAGGAAATCTTGGGTTGTGGCGAGTTGATGGGATCGTAAGGCATGTCGTCACCTGTCCGTAGAAATGAGGATCTTGAGAATTTGAAGTTATACCAAAAAAGCTATGATGGTTTGGGAGTTATGGAAAGTTGAGTCCTTATGGAGAAATGAGTAGCATCGGGTACGCTAGGCGTTTGTATGGTTACGCTTAGCGTATCTATGAGCATGGATTAATTGGACGCAAGGACGACCTAGTACGCTGGGCGTACCAGAGGGTACGCTGGGCATACTAGGCGCTGAAGGAAACCCCTAATTCAAGTGGTCTCCCTATTTAAAGGATGTGACGGTCTCCTTTCTGGCCACCTTCCTCAACCATTAAGCCCTCTCAAACCCTAAAATAATCGTTCTTGAGCATGTGGGTGGCCATGTTGAGCTTGTATGTGTTATTGTGGGCTCTTGGAGTTAAGAAGGAGCATGAAAGAGGATGGAACTGAAGTCCAGGCCATGGATCTGGCATTTCTTGGGGCTAGAGCATCATTTGAAGGTAAAAAGCTCAAAGCTTTACTATTCTTTTTTATCTATACTTAGTATGGTCCATTTTAGGGTTTTATGTTCCAAGATTTGAACTTTGTGAGTTGGTGAACTCTAGAGCTAAATGACCTGTCCTTTTAAGCGTATTTAGTGGTGAGGAACCATAAAATGAGATTTTGATCATGAAATTCAACCTGTGCATGAGCTATGTGCATTTTGGGTTAAGGAAGTAAGATTTTCATGTGTTATGACCTTATCAGCCATGCAAAGGCTTAAAGTCGATAACTTTATGGAGTAGGAGATGTTAGGAAGTCCAGATCCAAGAGCTGAGTTAAGGTCTTAATGGGTTAAGACCCAGAAACTTATTTAAACAAAACTGAGAGTACGCCCAGCGTAATCCTAGTACGCCCTATGTATTGGGCTGAGGTCCCAGATCAGATTTGTGCATGCTTGAGTACGTTGAGCGTACCAAAGGAGGTACGCCCCGCATAACCCCTCTTTGGGCTTTTGGGCTAAGTGATGTTTAGGGCGTTGAGTGTTGGGCCTGGAGTTGGACTTCATGCGTAGATTCTTGGACCAGCGGAGTGTATATATGTGCTATGGGGCCCTTGGTTTGGGCTTGCCTTTTTGGGTTAGGAATTGGGCCGTATGAGGACCCATTTATTATTGGGCTTTACTGGGCCCAATGGGCTTAGGGTATTAATGGGCTGTTAGGTGGTCTATCTTTAGACCCAATGAGTGAGAGGTTGGACTTAGCTCCTAATTGAGATTTATTGAGGGTTTGGCACAGAGTTAGAGTCCGGTGCGTAGCAGCAGTGATTGCAAGAGCTGTTCTTCATCCGAGGTGAGTCTTATCACTATACGTTACCTAGCATGGTATTTTGAGCTGACCGGAAGGTCTTATGTGCTATGTATGAGATTGTGTGCCATGAATGAGATTATGTGCTATGTGATATGTGTATGTTATATGATGGTATAGACTGGACCGGAGGGTCCAACGATACAGACCGGACCGGAGGGTCCAACGATTTAAACTGGGCCAGAGGGCCCAACGAGCTACGGAACTGGAGGGTTCCACTAAGACACATCGACCAGAAGGTCGTACAGTAGCCTCGATTGGCGTATGTGTTGTATGTGGTATTTTGGGGAACTCACTAAGCTTCGTGCTTTCCGTGTTATGTGTTATGTGTTTCAAGTTTTTCCTATTTGGATTGCGGGATGGCACCGGCTTGATTGTACACACTAGAGAAAGAGTTAAGAGGATCCTGGATTACCATTTTATTTAACATGGAGCTATGTTTTGTGATTTTAATAAATGATGTTTGTGAAATATGTACTGAGAATTATAATTTTTTTTAAAGAACAATTGTTTTGGAATTTACGGTGTTACACTTACCATTAAAAATCGATACCCTTTACCACGGATAGATGACCTCTTTGATCAACTCCAAGGAGCTAGTTTCTTCTCAAAGATTGACCTAAGATCAGGATACCACCAACTGCGAATCCAAGAGTCAGACATTCCAAAGACTACTTTTAGAACTCGTTTCGTTCACTACGAATTTGTAGTAAGGCCCTTTGGTCTAACGAAGGCACCTGCAATATTCATGGACCTTATGAATCGAACGTGTCAACCTTACTTGGACAAATTCTTCATAGTCTTCATTGACGACATACTGGTTTATTCTCAAAGAAAGGAAGAACGTTGCCAACACTTGCAACAAGTATTGGAGACTTTAAGGGTTGGGAATTTGTATGTGAAGTTCTCTAAATGTTAATTCTGGATTCGAAAGGTGGAGTTTCTTGGTCATGTAGTAAGCAAGGATGGGATACATGTTGACCCCTCCAAGATCAAAGCCATCGAAAATTGAATGACCCCACGAACCCCAACATAAAATCGACAGTTTCTTGGTTTCTCTGGCTACTACAAGAGATTCATTCAGAAGTTCTCGAAGATTGCAAAGCCACTCACCACCTTGACTCAAAAAGGTGTATCATTCAATTGGGAAGAAAAACAAGAAACTACTTTCCAGACGTTGAAACAAGCCTGTGCAGTGCGCCAATCTTGTCCCTTCCAGAAGGAACGGAAGATTTTGTAGTCTACTGCGACGCGTCAAATCAAGGGCTAGGTTGTGTTCTTATGAAACGAGGAAAGGTTATATCCTATGCCTCAAGACAACTTAAGAACCACGAAGTCAATTATACTACGCACAATCTTGAACTGGGAGCAATGGTTTTTGCCTTGAAGATCTGGAGACATTATCTATACGGTACAAACTGTAATGTCTTTACTGCTCATAAAAGTCTTCAACATATCTTTGATTAGAAAAAACTCAACATGAGGCAGAGACGATGGTTAGAGCTATTAAGTGATTATGAATGTGAAATTTGCTATCACCCCAGCAAGGTTACTGTGGTAGCAGATGCCCTTAGTCGAAAAGAATACTCAGGTCGCTGAGTAAAATCTCTAACTATGACCATCCATTACCACTTATCTACACAGATCAAGGAAGCTCAACTAGAAGCCTTGAAACATGACAACATTATAGGTGAGGACTTAAGAGGAATGGAAAAGAACTTGGAAATCAAGGACGATGGACTACTTTATTTCATGAAGCGAATCTGGACACCGAAGTTTGGTGGCTATAGAGATGTTGTCATGAACGAAGCTCTTAAAACTCAATACTCTGTTCATCCCGGTTCAGACAAGATGTATCTGGACCAAAAGAAACTCTATTGGTGGCCTAACATGAAAGCAGAGATTGCTACCTTTGTTGGAAAGTGTCTAACCGGTGCCAAAATTAAGGTAGAATACCAAAAGCCCTCAAGGTTACTTAAATAACCAGAAATACCTGAGTGGAAATGAGAACGGGTTACAATGGGATTCATAACCAAGTTACCCAATACGAAGAGTGGTTGTGACACCATTTGGGTTATTGTAGACAGATTAACTAAATCTTCCCACTTCCAACCAATAAAAGAAACTTATAAAATGGATATTGTTAACAAGCACGTACCTTAGAGAGATAGTACGGTTGCATGGTGTGCCAATATCTATTATCTCTGACCGAGAGAGTAGATTTACCTCCAAGTTTTGGCAATCATTGCAAAAATCCTTCGGAACAAATCTTGACATGAGTACAACATATCATCCTTAGACCGATGGGCAAAGCGAAAGAACTATACAAATGCTATAATACATGTTAAGAGCCTGTGTGATAGATTTTGGTAAAACTTGGGACATCCATTTACTACTTGTTGAATTCTCCTACAAAAATAGCCATCATACTAGTATCAAAGTTGCACCCTTCGAAGCTCTCTATGGTCGTAAGTGCAGATCCCCTCTATGCTAAGCTGAAGTAGGCGCTGCACAACTAGCCAAATATCAAGTAACCAAAAATACTCTAACTGGTCCCAAGATCATACGAGAAACCACAGAAAATATTGTACAAATTCAGGAACGGTTGAAAGCTTCTCGTGATAGACAGATGAGTTATGCGGATAAGCGATGAAAACCCTTGCAAATCCAGGTTGGTGATCGCGTTCTATTAAAGGTCTCACCCAGGAATGATATGTTTTGGCAAAAGTGGAAAACTAGGTCCAAGGTACATCGGACCATTCGAGATTCTTGCTAGGATTGGTCCAGTTGCTTATAAACTCAAACTACCACAGGAACTCAGTAACATTCATCCCACTTTTCACATCTCAAATCTCAAGAAGTGTCTGTCTTATGAGACTCTTGTAATTCCACTCAATGAAATTGAATTAAACTAGAGTCTACACTTCATAGAAAAACCAGTGGAGATCCTGGATAGGGAAATAAAAAGAACAAAACAAAGACGTATACCAATAGTGAAGGTTCATTGGAATGCTAAGCGAGGACCTGAATTCACTTGGGAACGGGTAGATCAAATGAAACAAAAATATCCATATCTTTTTTCTAATCCATGAGTACCACTTTAGAAATAATTTCGGGATGAAATTCCCTCTAACGGGGGGATAATGTCATAACTAGAGAAATTCTATAGTTACTGGAGTCTAAACTCTACCTAAATACTTACAAATTCACAATGTAATAGTCTAGGTTAACTATTGTAATTTATGTTGAAATAATAAAAATCGAAATTTATAGAAATGAAAAATAAGGTAAAAAAGAAGTATTAAATAAACTCATTTGGGATGAACCAAGTTATAGATATTTTAACAAGGATTCCAAAAATATAAAAAAAATCCCAAAACCGAGTTATAACGAAGAAGTTATGACCAATCGAAGATCCGCGACAAATCTGGCAAAACATTGTAACTGTAAAAATAATGTTTTAAAATAAAATACTTTTTAGCCTTAACTAACTAAATGAAAGTCGTAAAATGCATTAACCTGGCAAAGTCTGTAAAAAGAACGCCCAAATCCGACTTCGTATGAATAAGTTATGATTTTTCTAAGTTTCAGAATAGCAGTAGACAGCTAAAAACTCGAAATAAATATCGAGTGATTTTTAGCCGACACAACCAAAACGAGAATCAAAGGTCTCGTCAATAGTAGTACAACGGTAAAAAGACAGACGAAAACGGCCTTCGGACGAAGAAGTTATGAATTTTTAACGAATTTTCCTGTCCCAGTCTGTTAAAAATAATAATATTAAAAATGAAATCAAAATTAGCCAACGAAGTCTAAAAGAAAGTTGTAGATGATAATTTTACATATGCGCGCATATAAAGAATGTTTAAAACGGAGTTCGTATGCGAAAGTTATGAATTTCGGATGTTTTTGGCTCAAAAACCGAGAATTAAAGGATAACCGGGAATTTTCGCATGAACAGTAACCGTCCGAAACGTGTTGCGTTCTGATTTGACCGAAGCCACGGTCCAATGGTTATCCGACACTATTCGCATGAAGATGCCACCGAGCTCGGACCCGTGTCATCTTCTCATTGGACCGAAGTCTCAGCCACTCATGATCCGACGAATCTCGCACCCGGTTGCGCCCTGCGAGCCAAGCCACGTGCCTCCCTTCCCTCGTCGCCACCTCGCCTGCTGACTCTTCCCTCCAGATCTGAACTTCGGCCTATAAAAGGCTTGTGAGATCTCTCGGTTCCAAGACTATTTTCACCCCAAATTTCACATACCTTCCTATCTATCACTCCCACAACCTCACCTACAACCCCCAAAGCCCCGGTGTCATATCTAAAACCCTAAGCAAGCCTCGAAACTGTAACATCCAAACTTTCAAAAGAAATTAAACTTTTCAAAAACCACTCATTTTAATAAAGTTGTTACAAAAAGGTTTTCAATACGTTATTTAACCGAATATTCTCCCAGGTTCATATCATAAAACATCAACGCGAGGAACGGTACGATCACGCCTTTGCCTTGCCACAGACTCTTGAGAACCTGAAACATAAAACCACAACTGTAAGCCCGAAAGCTTAGTGAGATACCCCCAGAATACCAACCACATATACGCCTTTCCAGGCCCTGACCTTCCGGTCCATGTGTCTCAGGGGACTTCCGTCCCTGCCGGGTAAACCTTCCGGTCCTACCCACGCCGACCTTCCGGTCCATCACACAACATATTGCCTTCCGGCCCATAACATATCTCCTTCCGGCCCATAAGCATAAAATGCATATATAACATAACAAATAATCATATAGCAGTTCATAGACAACAATCGATCAACAGATCACATATCATAGCATTACTCTAAACAAGATACCGGTCTGGCCGGTCACTAGCATAACATTACCCTATGAATCAGTCAACATACTAAATGCATACATACGCCTTTCCAGGCCATGACCTTCCGGTCCACATAGTAATGCCTTCCGGCCCATAACATGTATTGCCTTCCGGCCCATAACATATAACAACTGACAACTACCCGGATTTCCATCCGATAAAAGGGTTGGCATTGGTGCCATAAACCCTAGCGATATAGTGAGGATAACTCACCTCGAAACTGCCGACTGAACAGATAGCTCAAGCTGCTCCGATCACTGATACGATCTCCACCTCTGGACAGTCACCAATGCACTGAACTCAAACAATAACAACAATTACCAAAATACCCCTGGAACCACTGGTAAATCCTTGGTCAAAGACAAGGTCAAAGTCAACCCCTGACTGACCCTACTCGCCGAGTCAACCCTATGACTCGCCGAGTCCCCATACTCAGAACTTCACTCAACCCGCGATCTAACTCGCCGAGTCACCCCAAGAGTCGCCGAGTTCAACGACTCTGAGTCCACTCGCCCTTAACTCACCGATTCCTTAAGACACCCTTTCTACACGTCGAGTATCCCCTTTTTACTCGACGAGTTCCTCCTGGAAGAATCGCGGGGCCACCCCGACTCAACTCGCCGAGTCTGAAGAACAACTCGACGAGTCCCAGTTAATCTTCAAGCTACTCGCCGAGTCTGTTCATCGGACTCGGCGAGTCCATGCCATGCAACCGCTCAAACTGCCTTCTAAGGTCAGAACTGCTCCGACCATTCATAGGTCTGGCCTTCCTAAACTGATTCAACACGTAAGGTCCTCATTTCGGTGCTCATAATACACCCCATGATTCATAATTTACATTTTGACCTAAGGCATAAGGATTCCAATCCAAAACCTTCACCAATTCCCGACATGTACAGGCATGGGACATTCTGAACCTCCAAAGGTCCCAATACAAGGTTACAATCGTTTGGGGGACTAGGGTAGCATTCAATCTAATCACAAAAGGGTTCCACAAACCCTAATTCCATAAACACATCAACATAGCAGAGTATAACTCGAATTCTTACCTGGATGATGTGCTCTCTGTGTCCCCAATCCTCAGAACGTGACTCCCTTGCTATTCTTTTAGCCAAGCCCTTCTCTTCCTTGCACAACAACTCTTCTATAATCAACAATGGCCTATGACCTTGCTCCAGATGCACACAATCGATTTAGGGTTCTTCTCAGAATGCTAAAATGAACAATGACGGCCAATAAGTCCCTTTTATACGTCCCAAACCTGAACGGTTAGGGTTTTCGCTAAACAGCGCAGACTCGCCGAGTCCATATCTGGACTCGTCGAGTCCAGTCGCGAACACGCGACCAGGTCTGCGATCCTACTTGGCGAGTCTAGGCTCCAACTCGCCGAGTCCCCTCTTAAAACACCCCAAAAACATAATTATTACAATACTTGGAATTTCGGGCTGTTACAACTCTCCCCCACTAGGACTAGACTTCGCCCTCGAAGTCTCACTCTGAAAATAGCTCCGGATGCTGCTCCCACATCTCACGCTCCGGCTCACAGGTCATTTCCGATCCCCTCCGGCGCTGCCACTGAACTAACACCAGAGGTATCTCCTTATTCCTCAGCACCTCAATCTTCCGATCTCTGATGACCACTGGTCTCTCAGCATAATTCAGGCCCGCATCCACCTGAATGTCTTATAATGGGACCACTGCCGACTCATCGGCTTTACACTTCCTCAATTGCGACACATGAAAATGTCGTGGATTTGTCTCAAATCCGTGGGCAACTCCAAACGTTAGGCCACCCGGCCTACCCCCGCAATCACATGAAAAGGCCCAATATATCGGGGCCCCAACTTGCCCCTCTTCCTTAATCGAATCACTCCTCTCCAAGGAGAGGTCTTCAGGAGTACGAGGTCGCCGACCTGAAACTCAAGCTCGGACCGGCGTCTGTCTGCATAACTTTTCCTGTCGGCTCTGGGCGGTCAATAACCTCTGTCTAACCTGCTGAACCTGCTCTGCCGACTGAAGCACGATCTCTGTACTGCACATCACTCTCTGTAACCGAAAATTACCCAAGATGCAACTCTGCTCTAAATCTCAACGATCACTCGACCCATAAGGGTTAGGAAACCATGAACCACCGGATCCCCGATCCAAAGCCCACTTTGTCCATTCCGGACCGACCGAGAGATCCATTCTCACTCTCAGAGCAACTCTCACAAGTTCTCCTCTTTCCATCACATACACATGCTGAACTAGCCCCAACACCCGCAGGTTGGAAGACCCGATACACTGATGATATCCTCGAACATCTCCCAAGATGAACCACTACATCCACCCTACACTCTGATTAGAATCACATTGAGAATTTAAGATTCTTTCTCCCCCTACATCCCTTCTGAGCCTCAACAGACATCCCCAAACCGGATGGGTTCCTACTTCGCTGCCGCGAACACGATGCTCAAAGCCATACTCGAAACACTCTAACCATAACTTCTGTTCTGCAACTTTCACTTCCATGAACTTGCACTCCCCTTCGGAGTTACACACCTTTCTCTTTTCCTTTTCCAAGGAACCTTCTTGGCCATAATGCCACTCCAACCAGTGTCACGGTGCTCGCTCCAAGCGACACCACCCTTTTTGCGTAACCGCTATCCACATACTCTGGTTCTCATTGCAGGGGCTCTCAATCCCATGCACTCTCTCCACTCATCAAAATCACTGCCTCAGCTAAACAAGATCACTAACCCGGGGCCAGACCTTCCAATGCGATTACACTGCAACATACACAATCCGCAATCTCAAACTGATCCAGCAATACCAACAGAGTCTCCAGCATGACTGAACCGACTCTCATAACACATACTAGCCACTCGAGGCTATATCTCTGTGGGTCCGTACACCCAAACTCTGCGAACCCTCAGGTTCTAACTATGGGAACCTTCCGGTTCCAGATCTAGAAACATGCACAACATAATCCCGTGGGATTAATGCAGTACAACCCATCACGTACCTCAAACATACAAATACTCTGATCGCATAACCCCGGTAACTTACTCAAGCTTGATCCTGGCCTTCTCTCAGGCCTCCACAATCAAATGCCCTAGGTCTGTATCCCGCCCCGCATACCCGACACTCGCTCTCGTCGACCTATACTCTGAGCTGACAAACACTGCTGAATCCCAACAGCTAAGCACCCTCACCTACTCATCGATCTCCCGGAGAATTCTCCAATTCTCCCCCACCCGCTAAAGCACTGACTAACTGCCACCGATCGTCATTAACGACCTTTCAGAACAATCCTGCACAAAGAGAACATTTACACACTGACTGCTTCCCACAAGCATAAGAAACCCTCAGCAAAACACATCTCCTCCCTGATCAATCCACTCAAAAGAATCCGGTCTCTCAATTATCCACTCTACGACTGCAGATGCTACCCGACATTCAACCCAGTGCCGCATCTCCACTAACAACCCTCACGAACGATAACCAACGGAATTCCCAACAATAACCCGTAACCAAACCCACAACCTGCCAAAGGATGAATACCGCATCGAAAACCGCGCAAGGCTACCGACACCAAAACACCAAACTATAACCATACCAAACCATCAGGGAACAACGAATGCCAAAGCGAAAACCTGAAGCACCAATCCATAACCATGCCAAACCCGCGAAACAACGAATACCGCATCGAAATCCACACAAGATACCGGCACAAACAATACGCCACAATCAACGCAAGGCAATCAAGACGTCAAGAAAGCATCATACCCGCAGCTGCCTCCGGCACTGCTCCGTCTCCCTCTGCCGCAAGCCGATAAACATGACCCTGAGCCCTTGGGGCTCCGCTCCATCCTGTCCTCCTCTTGAACTCCTCAAGGTGGCCGGTGCTAGAGCCTGCACCGGTCCTGCAGAAAGATGTGGACAGTTGACCCTCAATTGTCCAACATGCCGACACTGATAACAAATCCTCAAATCCCGAATTGGCACTGACTGCCGACAATCCCGTGCACAGTGCCCCTCCTTTCCGCACTTGCGGCATGCACCACCGGACCAGCAAGCTCCGGTGTAACCCCTCCCACACTTCCCACAAGTGTGGCCGCTCCGATCCCCCATTCTAACATCTACGGCCCTGGACCGTTTCGGCGCCGGCTGCGACTGCATCGGGGCCTGCCTCAACTCACCTAACTGCAACTCAACCTCTAACTCACGCCATAGGGCGGCCTCCTGCAACTCCAACAAGGTCTCACACCTCTGCGCAGACACGAACTGTCTGATATCCCCCTTGAGCATACTCAGATATCGGGACATCTGAGCCTGCTCCGAAGCGAACTCAGGGCAAAACTTCGCCCTCTCAATAAACATCCTGGTGCTCTCAGTCACCGGCTCCAAATCATGCTTCAGCTCAAGGAACTCCCGAGCCAATCTCTCCCTCTCATCTCGCGGAACATAGTGAGTACTGGACATCTCTCTGAACTGATCCCCTGAGACCGCAGCCCTCTGCGCGTCGAAATATGACTCCGTGGTCAATCTCTACCAATCCTTCGCCCCGTGCCTCAATAGGTTCAGAGCACACCTCACCCTCTGATCAGCAGAGCATAAACTCGTGGAGAAACACCCCTCCATGTCTGATAACCATCTCATAGCAACAATCGGGTCCTAAACTCCATCGAATGTGGGAGGCTTCGTATAATAGAAGTTCCGATACTGAAACCCCGACTAGGTCTTCCCTTTGCCGCTGCTACAGCCGATGTAACCGCCGCGGCAGCCGTCTCTGCGAGAGCCGCATATCGCTCATTAAACTACTCAACCATGGCGGTCCTGATCGACCCAAACCATTCTGGCAACTCAGCCCGTAACAATGCAGCAACCTCATCACGCAGGATCTCGCGAATCCTCGCATCCCGCTCGCTCGTGCTCGTCCGATCGATAACCTCCGACGACACCGATTCACCCGGAACTCGCTCTCCCGCTCCCGATCCTGATCCGGACCCACTATCATCATGCCTCGAAATCTCCATACTGAAGGCACCCTACCAATCTCAGACACTTCCCACAATCCTGGGATCCAACTCTCGCAACCCTACCCTAGAGATCATGGTTTCCCTGATACGCGTATGGGTCCTGTGCTTTCAGTAGTACGGGCCCATACTACCTTCCACACCTACCCATATTTGTATGAAGTACTACCACAATACCCTAGAGAACATGCATAACAACTATCAACTCTCACCACTAGAGGAACACTGAGAATATCCCATAAGGGACCCTAGGCTACAGGCATCACAATCAGGCAACATTATCATGAATTCCTGAAGATCCCTAGCCTAACTCTAGCATGCTGTTCTATCAAGCTCAATAAAACAAATATCATGTATGGTATCTTGGGGTTACTTACTGGCTCTGGCTGATCGTACCTCCGCGTCCTCCTTTTACTAAATTTGAAAACCATTTTAATTTCTCATTTTAATTTCTCTTTTTAAAATCCTCCTCGATTTGAGACTGGAGTCACACGAATGTTTCCCCAATTCACTCAAACCAAGGCTCTGATACCAACTTGTAACATCCAAAATTTCAAAACAAATTAAACTTTTCAAAAACCACTCATTTTAATAAAGTTGTTACAAAAAGGTTTTCAGTACGTTATTTAACCGAATATTCTCCCAGGTTCATATCATAAAACATCAACGCGAGGAACGGTACGATCACGCCTTTGCCTTGCCACAGACTCTTGAGAACCTGAAACATAAAACCACAACTGTAAGCCCGAAAGCTTAGTGAGATACCCCCAGAATACCAACCACATATACGCCTTTCCAGGCCCTGACCTTCCGGTCCATGTGTCTCAGGGGACTTCCATCCCTGCTGGGTAAACCTTCCGGTCCTACCCACGCCGACCTTCCGGTCCATCACACAACATATTGCCTTCCGGCCCATAACATATCGCCTTCCGGCCCATAAGCATAAAATGCATATATAACATAACAAATAATCATATAGCAGTTCATAGACAACAATCGATCAACAGATCACATATCATAGCATTACTCTAAACAAGATACCGGTCTGGCCGGTCACTAGCATAACATTACCCTATGAATCAGTCAACATACTAAATGCATACATCCGCCTTTCCAGGCCATGACCTTCCGGTCCACATAGTAATGCCTTCCGGCCCATAACATGTATTGCCTTCCGGCCCATAACATATAACAACTGACAACTACCCGGATTTCCATCCGATAAAAGGGTTGGCATTGGTGCCATAAACCCTAGCGATATAGTGAGGATAACTCACCTCGAAACTGCCGACTGAACAGATAGCTCAAGCTGCTCCGATCACTGATACGATCTCCACCTCTGGACAGTCACCAATGCACTGAACTCAAACAATAACAACAATTACCAAAATACCCCTGGAACCACTAGTAAATCCTTGGTCAAAGACAAGGTCAAAGTCAACCCCTGACTGACCCTACTCGCCGAGTCAACCCTATGACTCGCCGAGTCCCCATACTCAGAACTTCACTCAACCCGCGATCTAACTCGCCGAGTCACCCCAAGAGTCGCCGAGTTCAACGACTCTGAGTCCACTCGCCCTTAACTCACCGATTCCTTAAGACACCCTTTCTACACGTCGAGTATCCCTTTTTTACTCGACGAGTTCCTCCTGGAAGAATCGCGGGGCCACCCCGACTCAACTCGCCGAGTCTGAAGAACAACTCGACGAGTCCCAGTTAATCTTCAAGCTACTCGCCGATTCTGTTCATCGGACTCGGCGAGTCCATGCCATGCAACCGCTCAAACTGCCTTCTAAGGTCAGAACTGCTCCGACCATTCATAGGTCTGGCCTTCCTAAACTGATTCAACACGTAAGGTCCTCATTTCGGTGCTCATAATACACCCCATGATTCATAATTTACATTTTGACCTAAGGCATAAGGATTCCAATCCAAAACCTTCACCAATTCCCGACATGTACAGGCATGGGACATTCTGAACCTCCAAAGGTCCCAATACAAGGTTACAATCGTTTGGGGGACTAGGGTAGCATTCAATCTAATCACAAAAGGGTTCCACAAACCCTAATTCCATAAACACATCAACATAGCAGAGTATAACTCGAATTCTTACCTGGATGATATGCTCTCTGTGTCCCCAATCCTCAGAACGTGACTCCCTTGCTGTTCTTTTAGCCAAGCCCTTCTCTTCCTTGCACAACAACTCTTCTATAATCAACAATGGCCTATGACCTTGCTCCAGATGCACACAATCGATTTAGGGTTCTTCTCAGAATGCTAAAATGAACAATGACGGCCAATAAGTCCCTTTTATATGTCCCAAACCTGAACGGTTAGGGTTTTCGCTAAACAGCGCAGATTCGCCGAGTCCATATCTGGACTCGTCGAGTCCAGTCGCGAACACGCAACCAGGTCTGCGATCCTACTCGGCGAGTCTAGGCTCCAACTCGCCGAGTCCCCTCTTAAAACACCCCAAAACATAATTATTACAATACTTGGAATTTCGGGCTGTTACAGAAACCCAAAGATTCTCGAAATAAAAAACTTATTCCAGTCGAAACTCTGTGCAAATGAAGTTGGTTTTTCTTCAAATAAATTCCTTTCCAAAAGACTAAACGCTATCCAAATCACCATCTATCAATTGAGTTCATACCCCTATATTTTCACTATTTTTATAATGTTTTAAAGGGGAAAATACAAGTAAAAGACAAAGATTTCTCGTATGAATAACATAAATTAGAATATTTAGTTTATGATTATTATAAACAAACTATTTTACCGGTTCGGAATTTGTTATAATAACAAGCAACTAAACTATAATAGGTATGGTTTAGAGAACACATTCTTTGGTTTCAAGTTTCAAAACACATAAACATAGTATAAAATACAAATAGAATAAACATATAAAACAATCATTAGAAAACAAATGGAATACTTTACCATGAAGTAAACATATAAAACATCATCAGAAAACAAATGGAATACTTTACTACATATAAAACTATATTTTATATAGTTTATGAAACTTATGTATTCGTATAGTTATATTAAAGTAACTTCTTACTATCTTACATATTATCAATATACCTTTTGTGAGACTCACTTCAAGTAATTATTTGAGTATAAAACAAAAGTCCTGAAAATTATAACCAAAGTCTCCTGGAAGGAGAGTGTGACACTTGTGTATAGATCCATACAGGACTGACAATCCCGCACCTAAGTTGCTTGCTACAGCTAGGCCGGCAGGCCTGGGGTGACAACTGTCGTACCGTTTGACAACGCCTGAAGAACATTGTGTTTAAGGCGAGGCTTAGGTCATCAAGTATTGTTATGATAACTCACAATTTGTTATTGAATAATAAGTAAACAACATCACATAGTTTTATAATAATAAAACTATAAAGGGTAAAATCTTGATATTTACAACTTTGTACAAGTAGAAATACAAGATACTATTTAAATACAGAGAAAACATATTTATAATAGTTTTATGAGGATTTAAAACTATACTATTTTGGAATACAAATACATATACAACAGAAGATAAGATTTTCTGGGTGAACATATTTACATTACAGAAAAACAAATGACATAATATTTTCATAACATACTTATGAACTCACCAACTTAATTGTTGACACTTTTCCAAAAATCTACTTGTATTCTTAGAGAAACAGTGATACAGGTACAACCACAACTTTTTGAGATGATGGAGATTTATAAACTCGTGTCTTTTGGACTTGTACTTTGAGTTCATATACATTATATTTTAAACACTATAAAACTTATAACCTTGTAATACAATGGTTGTTGTTGTACTTTGATTACTATTATGAATTGTTGTGATACTTGACATGAAGTCCTCCACCCCAGAATATTTTTGCAGTTCTGATTTGGGGGTGTCACACTTGCATAAAGACTATCAAGGTTATGGACTTCGAGTTGGGATTTAGCCCAATAAAAGGGAATGGACATGATGGATTAGTTGGACCCCTTTTTGCCAAGATTCTTATGTTGTGTAATGACTTGGTATTTATTATGTGATAGTTCGATATTTTTAGTGAAATAGCGGTTCGGGAGTTCGTTTTTTCAGTTCATATCGACACTGCGAGGTGAGTTATCCTCACTACATCATTAGGATAATATTATGTTTAGTGACCTGGTTTAGGTCGGTATCCTGGTATATAAGATGATGCTATTATTAGTGATCGGTTAGGTCGGTATCCTGGTTAGGATGTTGTTATGCTATATGGTCTGCTAGATCGGTTTGTTTGTCTATGGACTGTTATGTGATTATGTGTTATATATGCACATGGTTGTTTGATTGGGGTTGGGTTGAGGCGGTTCCTGATTTGTGTTGTAGGCCAACATACCCAGGGCGGACCGGATAGACTGCAGACTTGGGAGGGTCCATAGTCCGGCCAAAGGCCCAACGAGCTGTCTGGATAGGCTGAAGGCCCGAGAGGGCGGTCCAGACATGTCGAGGCTCAAAGAGTAGACCAGACTGACTGAAAGTTCAGTCCCGGTGCGGGCGGTCTAGTCATACTGTAGACTCGGGGAGTGGACCAAGTGGACTGAAGGCCCGGTGCGGGCGGACCAGTCACACTGTAGACTTGAGATGCATGGATGTTCTGTATTTGTTGATATGATATGGTTTTGGTATTTTGAGGTTGGTATTTTGGGGGTAACTCACTAAGGTTTCGGGCTTACAGTTTCAGTTTATTGTTTCAGGTCCAGCGGATGACCGTGGGAAGGCAAAGGCATGACCATACACTTCCTCAATTGATGATTATGATTTCTGGGAACTCTGGTGTTTAAACTATTTTGAAAACAAATTGTAATAACTGAATGGTTTTATATGATTTAAAAAGTTTTAAATTGGCTCGAATTTTACGGATGTTACAAGTTGGTATCAGAGCCTTGGTTTGAGTGAATTGGAGGAACAATCGTGCGAATCCAGTCTCAAACTAAGGAAAATGTTTTCAAAATGATCTTAATGGTTTTCAAAATAAGAAAGGAGGATGTGAAGTGTACGATCAGCCGGAGCTAGTAAGTAGACCCCAAAATACCATATAGTTATTTGATTATGTGATATGTTAGAACAGCATGCTAGTACTAGGCTAGGGATCTTCAGGAATTACATGATAGAATTGCCTGATTACATGATGCCTGCTAGCCTAGGGTTTTTCCTTATATGAAATTGATATCATTACTGTAGTTACTTGTCTATGCATCACAGTTATACATAATTACGATCTTATAGCCGGAGAATGTTTGATTTGGCTTTATGTTTTGTTATTTTCTGACTGGGAGCTTAAGGTAGGATGAGATATTCGAAAGTCTATAGGTTCCGGCGTAATGTATGACTAGCATACACTAGTGCTGCAGGGTTGGTGGAAGTTTCACGGATGAGTGGATAATGAGAGGTCGGGAGGCCGGTTATGATATATTTAGCATTCCTCTAGGAGTGAGGATTGAGTGCTCGTTGTGTATACGTCTATGGTTAGGGTGTTATGGCGATACTTGGGGCAAATATGGGTAGGTATGGAAGGTAGTATGGGCCCGTACTACTGAAAGCACAGCACCCATATGTGTATCAAGGAGGTCACAACCCCTAGGGTTTTGATTGGGAGTTGGTTCCTGGGTGGTTATGAGGAGTATCTAATATATTTTCGGTATGTTTTCAGCATGGTGCTTACTTGAAGGTTTGTGACTTCATCCGGGTCCGGATCAGGAGAGGGCAGACAGGAGGTGTCGGCTGCGCCCAAGACTATCGGCCAGATAGGGCAGACGAGATGGATGACAAGATCCCAGAGATCCTGCACGATGAGGTTGCTGTTATGTTCCGAGCTCAGTTTCCAGATATGTTTGGGTCTATCAAGACTTATATGGTGGAGTATTTCGATGATCATTATGCAGCCCTTACAGAAGCAGCTACCGCAGCAGCCACAGCAGCTGTATCAGTGGCAGGGTTGGGAACTGGCCAAGTTTTTCAGTACCGAGATTTCGACAACACGAAGCCCCTGACATTTGATGGTACCCAGGATCCAATCATAGCCATGAGGTGGCCATCTAACATGGTGTGATGTTTGTTCACATGTTCTTGTCCTACTGACCAGAAAGTCAGGTGTGCTCTGAACCTACTGAGGTCCGGAACAAAGGATTGGTGTAGGTTGATTACTGGATCATATTCGGGTTAGCAGTGTGTTGCGGTTACTTGGGATCGATTTCGGGATATGTTCCGTACCCATTACATCCCGCGAGTAAAGTGGGAGAGGCTAGCACATGAGTTCTTGGATCTGCGATAGGATTCAGAGTCGGTGACGGAGATCACTCGCATGTTTACTGAGAGGGCGATGTTTTTCCCTGAGTTTGCTTTGGAGCAAGCTCAGATGACCCGATATCTGAGTATGCTCAAGACGGACATCAGGTAGCTCGTGTCCACGTAGAGATGTGATACCTTGCTAGAGTCGCAGGAGGCCTCCAGGCAGCGTGAGCTTGAGATTGAGTTACAGTTGCGAGAGCAAAGGCTGGCCACGATGCAGTTGCAGCCGGTGTCGAAGCGGTCCAAGACCGCTGCTTCTAGGGTTGGAGGACAGGGCAATCACACTTGTGAGAAGTAAGGAAAGGGTCATATCGGAGTTTGTACGTTCGACGTTACGTGCCGCAAGTGTGGGAAGGAGGGGCATTATGCGAGGGATTTCCGCCAGTTGGCCCCAGTTCAGGACGTGACGATTTGTTATCACTGCCATCCGGTTGGTCACATGAAGGTCAGCTGTCCACAACTTTTCGCAAGACTGGTGCAGGCTCCAACACCGGCTACTTTGAGGATTACTGGTAGGGGAAAAGGTGGAGCAGAGCCTCAGAGGGATCCAGCGTCGGCTACTTTGAGGATTACTGGTAGGGGACAGGGTGGAGTAGAGCCTTTGAGGGCTAAGGGTCGTGCTTTCCAGCTTACAGTAGAGGAGGTCAGGATAGCACCAGATGCGGCTGCTGGTATGACTCTATCTTTTATCTTGATGTTTATGATTATATTGTGAAATATTTCCTCCTCATTCTGCATGTATCATTAGAATATAGAATGGTCAGGGGAGTTTAGTATCGAGGGGTTGTAGATGGTTAGTCTCCAAGGGCATTGGGAAAGGGGACTTAGGATAGAGGATTAACTAGAAACGGAGATGCAGAAGGGTTCAGATGGGATATGGTTTCTTTTAAGTTCGGTTGATTCATGCTGGGAAGGTTGTTCTACAGAAGTTGCTCACTCCGGGGGTTAATCGTTCCATAGTTAAGGGTGATGATACCTAGTAGTAATGTTTGAGTTGTATTACGGTTTTGCCGCCAACAGGTAGTAATTAGTGTCCCAAGTAAGGGAGAGTTGGAAATTCTCAGATGGAGCATCAGCCATTGAGTGTTCTGTTAGCTGCCAGAGTTCGACGGTGCATCTAGCGGGTATGCGGGTTATTTAGTGTAAGTGGTAGGCACGCATATCTGGGAACAGACCACAGATTTCTGAAACGATGGATAATCAACATGAGGCCTAGGGTTACGCGGGGGTTAGAGTCCGCAGAATGGATCAGGAGTTCGGAACCCCAAGTGGGCGAGCACAGTATGCATGGGAAGGATCACAGGAGGGGTGGTCCAGGGAGATGCTCAATAGTTTAGAGCGGTCCGGATAGACTAAAGGCCGGTGGGGCGAACCAGTCATGCTGAAGGCTCGGAGAACGTTCTAGAGCGGCTGAAGGCCCCAGAGGGTGGTCCAGACATGCTAAAGGTTCTAAGAATGGTCCAGATAGACTAAAGGCCTGGAAAGGCGGTCCAGTCATGCTGAAGACTCTGTATGTGTTTGCAGATCTATTTGCATGTAATGGGTATGCTGCTATGCTATATCAGTCAATAGATCTTTCCCTAGTATTGGACATGTTGATGGAATATGTTGGAGTCATTGTGTGGGTTTAGATAGTTATATGATCAGGTTCTGGGTATATATATATGATATGGTGAAGCAACTTGTTCTACAAGTGGATATTGTGGAGTGAGGTTTCAGTACTGTGACGCTTGTTAGTGTTGTGAATGACACTAATTTGGCCTTCTTAGGCAATGGAGGAGGCGAATACCTCTAGGATGGAGTGTTGGGACAACTTAGGTGACGACAGCATTGTCGATAAGTTATCGGGAGCATTCCAGTCATAAGCCGTGGGCACATAGATTTTGTTGATTTTGTTATGTATAGGGGCACATTCGAGTTAGATCTTTCTCTTGATCATCCTTCATGTGGGTAGGGTTGAGGCGGTCCTGCTCTATGCAGTAGGCCAAGATACCAGATGTGGACCGACTGAAATTCGTAGGCACGGAGGCTCAAGAGGAGCGGTAGGGTTGAGGCGGTAGGCCAACAAATCCTGAGAGTTTCAAATCGATGTTTGAATCGATTCGCATGTTGATATTTCAATCTAAAGTATTCCATCCAGAGGATGACTAGACCCTATGATCTTTTGGACTCGACATTGGTATTCTCACCCGCAGGGTGGTATGGGGTAGATATGAGTGTCGTACTGGTGGGTCGGTAGTTGTAGGTATGTTGTTGGTGGTAATCTCTTGCGGGGCCGTTTTCTATGGAAGTGGTGGATGGAAAGGATTGACATGGTAAATTATCGTCGGTATTAAGTGGACATCCTTTTCTGATGCTCTATTTGATGGCATGTTGTGCTTGCTCGAGCTGAGGCAGTCCTACTCTATTCAGTAGACGAAGATACCCAATGCACTCCAACGATGAGTCGTAGGGGCAGGGATTCAGCAGAATATGACCCATGGTTCTATTTCGGGTAGGGACTTCAGGTTCTCAGGGAGGAATAGCCTGCTAGCAGTTATGGAAAGAGAGTTAGCAATGGATAGTTCGAGTGGTCGGCTAGGGGAGGTCAGACCGAATCCAGGTTTCCAGATTGCAGGTTTTAGGTGGTAAAGGATTATGTGCCGCATGGGATTGTAGAATCTTCTACTTTGGAATGAAAAGATCCCCTTTAGGTTTAGTCTCCTTCGAAATTCGTCGAAGGTTATGGTTGCGGAGGTGCCCCTCAGGAAGTTGGGTTATAAGGATGGTAATTGTAACAGCCCAAAATTCAGGTTAGCTTTATGACCCTTCTATTTTTGAGAGTTGGCAAATTAGTCCCGTAAGGTTGAAAGGTGGTTTGGTGAGTACGCTGGGCATACTGGGGTGTACGCCGCGCGTACTCACGCGCTTAAATTAAATGCGGATTCATCGGGTACGCTGGGCGTAGCGAGCCCAGATGCAATCCCTAATTTCTGGCTTTTGCACTATAAAAGGAACATGTAGTCCTTTGTACTAGCCACCATAACCCCTTGAGTGAGTCCTTAGAGAGCTTAGATCCGTGCTTTAGCTTGTGTGTGTGTTTTGAGCTTGAAGTTATCTTTTCAAGGTGAAGAAGGAGAAGAAGGAGCCATTGTTGGAGCTAGAAGTTGAAGAACAAGTGTAGATCCGAGTTCTATAGTAGTTGGAGATCCCTTTTAAGGTAAAAAGCTCAAATCTTTCCTTGTTCTTCATAAGTTTTGCTTTTTGGACAATTTCTAGGGTTTTTGGTTCAAGTTGGAGACTTTGTGTGCAAGGAGTCTCCCTGAGCTTAGATCTGACATTATCTAGTGTATTTTGTGTTGAGGATTCATAAAAATCCAGTCTTGGACGTGGATCTTGTGTCATGCATGAGTTATAGTCTCATTATGGAAAGAGGAAAGGTGTTTTGAGCATAAAGTGACCTTTACAGCCATGCAAAGGCTTAAAGGTTTCAACTTGATGGATTAAGTCATATTAGAGGAGTCAGATATGAAGTTTGGATGCATGTCTTAATCAATTAAGACCTGAATGAGATGGATAAGGAAACTGGGCATTACGTTGGGCGTAATCCCAGTACGCACCGCGTACGGGGTCGTGTTCCCCGTTTCTGGAGTGTAAGGGTACACCCCGCGTACAGGAGTTGGTACGCCCCGCGTACTGCTTGCTGTTGATCTTCGTTGACTTTTATTGTTTTAGTCAACATGTGGACCTTTGAGTCAGGGAGGGGTAAAATGGTCTTTTACCCTTCTGTGGAATTGTAGAAAGGAATATAGTATAGCCTTGATAGCCGTTAATGATTTGGAATAATTACTTGATGTGATCAGGCGAGGCTAGGTCGTTATTGCGAGATTCAGAGATATCGAGCACGTGAGACAATAGACATCATACGAGGTGAGTCTTCTCACGATACTGTACCTGGAAGGGTACCTATGTGTGACCGAAAGGTCTGGTATGCTATAAGATATATGCATTGTATGTTATTAGTTGCCTGTTTTGTATGCGTTATGTATGCTATGCTTGATATGGGCCAGAAAGCATTATGATATGGGCCGAAAAGTATTATGATGTAGACAGGAAGGTCAGGGAGTTATGGACAGGAAGGTCGACACGGGTAGGACCGGAAAGTTTACCGGGTTGGGACGGAAGTCCCCTGAGACACATGGACCGGAAGGTCATGGCTTGGAAGGGTGTATGTATGTAAGTGGTATATTGGGGAACTCACTAAGCATTTATGCTAACAGTTGTTGTGTTATGTGTTTCAGGTACTAGCGAGGACCATGGGAAGGCGCCGGTATGACTCGTACACACACAGGCGGATTTGGATATATTTGATCTTGGGATTTGACATGTTTTGTGTTATGACTATGTTACATTGGATTTTATGGTTTGTCTTGAATGAAATTATGTTTTACAGAAATGAAATATTGTTTTGAAAATTTACATTGTTACAATAAGGAATGCTTTCGAGGACGAAATCGAATTTAAGTGGGGGAGAGTTGTAACATCCCAAGTTTTGTCATTTGAAGTCCCTGGGGATGGAAGGGTAAAGCCATGAAGAGACTAATGGCTATATTGTAATTTTGGGACCAGGAGGAATATGCTGAGCATACATAAGGGTACACCGGGCGTACTAGGGCGCGTCCTAGTACGTTGGGCATACACTTGTGTAAGCTGGGCATACTCCTAAAGGATGAAAACCCTAATGTCTCGGGTTGGGGGCTATATAAACATCCTTATGGCTCATTTTCTCTCCTCCTTCTCAAGTTCCATCTTCCAGAAACGTCCCAAAACCCTAGTTCTTGTGTGTGAGAGTGAGTTGGTGGGTATTTTGAACTCTTGATGGTAAAGCCATTGCAACAAGTAGTTGAAGAAGGAGATTGGCTTGTAGATCTGAGGTGTGTTGTGCTCTAGAAGCTCCAAAAGGTAAAAAATTTCAAACTTTGTGCTTGTAGGTCATAGATCTAGCCTTTCTAACATTATGGAACCATTTCTTGTCCCAGAAACCCCAATATGGTGCATGATGCATTTTAAACGAGATAAGTTGTCCTTTCTGGACTTTGAAGAGGTCTCAAGTGATAAAAATGAGGTCGTAATGGCTTAAGATGTCCCATGCATGATGGAGAAGGGTCTTAATGGATTAAGACCTTGGATTAAGAGCTTTCTGGACGTCCAAAGTGATAAAGTTCAGGACTTTATTATTCCTAGGCACATATGGTCACTGGATCTGGAGTTTGGGCATAAGTGCTTAAGCCATTAAGCACTTATTAAGGTTTTGGTTAAACCATGCGTAAGGTTCTGTACACATAGCGTACTAAGTCAATGGCCCGTTTTCCAGTCAATGCGAGACTCGCGTATGCCCCGTATAGCCTTGGGGTACGCCCAACATATGTCTTCTGTGGACTTTTAGTGTTTTGGGCTTTGGGTTTGGGCTAACTTTTAGGCTAGTAAGGTTTAGGCCTTGCTGGACTTTCTGAGTAGATATGTCTTGGAGCAGTTTTGGTAATAGTGGATCATGGTGTTAAGCCCAATGATGAAGTTGGGCTCAATTTAGTAAATTGGGCCAATAATGGACCTTGCATAAAAACTATCAAGGTTATGGACTTGGAATTGGGCTTTGGCCCAATAAAAGGGAATGGACATGATGGATTTGGTGGACCCCTTTTTTCCAAGATTATTATGTTGTGTAATGACTTATTTATTATGTGATAGTTCAGGATTTCTAGTGCCATAGCCATTCGGGAGTTTGTTTCTTCAGTTCAGATTGGCGATGCGAGGTGAGTTATCCTCACTATATCAACAGGGTCTAAGGCACCAAGGCCGACTCTTTCTCAGATTGTATACTGGTATTTGTTTGATATGGTTATTGATATGTTAGATCTTTATCTTGGTAATTAGGATGGTATTATGTTTAATTACCTGGTTTAGGTTGGTAGCCTGGTATATAGGATGATGCTATGATTAGTGACCGGTTAGGTCGGTATCTTAGTTAGGATGTTGCTATGCTATATGGTCTGTAGATCGGTTTGTTTGTCTATGGACTGTTATGTAATTATCTGTTATATGTGCACATGGTTGTTTGATTAGGGTTGGGTTGAGGCGGGTCATTCTTTGTGCTGTAGGCCAACATACCCAGGGCGGACTGGATAAATTGCAGACTAGGGAGGGTCCATAGTCAGGCCGAAGGCCCAATGAGCGGTCTGGATAGGATGGAGGCCCAAGAGAGCGGTCTAGACGTGCCGAGGCTCGGAGAGTGGACCAGACAGAATGAAGGCCTAGTGCAGGCGGTCCAGTCATACTGTAGACTCAAGGAGTGGACTAGGTGGACTAAAGGCTCGGTGCGGGCGGACCGGTCACACTGTAGACTCGAGATGCATGGATGTTCTATATTTGTTGATATGATATGGTTATGGTATTGTTGAGGTAGGTATTTTGGGGGTACCTCACTAAGCTTTCGGGCTTATAGTTTCAGTTTATTGTTTCAGGTTCAGCGGATGACCGTGGCAAGGCGAAGGTATGACCGTACACTTTCTCGATTAATGATTATGATTTCTGTGAACTCTGATGTTTTAACTATTCTGAAAACAAATTATAATAACTGAATGGTTTTATATGATTTAAAAAGTTTTAAAGTGGCTCGAATTTTATGGATGTTACACAATCTATGATAAGGTTTTTACTTTAGCTACTTTAAAGACTCGAATGGTCACACTCTAATTACCTTACATCATAGGATACAATGGCTAGACGCATGTATCCATAATTCAAACTCTAGCACAGAAGACACCTTCCTTCATGTTCTAATGAGATATAATCACCGATAGGTAGCACTTCTAGTTATAAGCTGCTTAGCATTAGCGACGGCTGCGATACTTGTCGATTGCTCTATTTCCCTTCAAAAAGTCAAATACTACATCGAACATGGGTCTCTAAATTGAGTAACTTACTTTGTAGATTTATCTTATTCGGGCTTGATTTGATATGACCACTAGGTTCGGAATAGCATTTATATTTGTAGTCATCACCAAAACGAAGGTAATTACAGGAAAAAAAAAAAAACTCAACTACTAGTGTCTTAATAACATTGTAACTTTTCATGATCCAAATGCGAGCCCTATGCTTTCCGTAGTATATGTCTCTAATACCTTTCGCACCTACTTATACTCGTCCTAAAAATTGTTTCCCAATTCTCCAAGTCACCATATAAGAAATTCATATAGCAATTTAACACATAGAATAGTATAACATAATTGGGGATTGTATTATTTCTCAAAATATATTACACTTTTATTCAAGTTTATCATACTCTATGCCTCTTACATTAGGCTACCTAATATAACATTATTTATATGACTACTTCTTATCTTGAACTCCGGATAAGTAGCTCCCTTATTCTTGATCTTCTGTAGAGAAATTTACTCCATTAGCGATTATATTGTGTGCTCCTAAATTTGGCTTTAATGGCACGTTCGGCCTTACTTTTTCGTTTTTCTTTGGACAATCCTTCGAAATATGCCCCTTATCTCCATGTATGTAATATACCTTGGCCTTGAACATACAATCTTTTGAATAGTAACCAGCCCTTCCACACTTATAGCAAGTACAAAGTTTTAAAAAAAAAAAATCACAGTAGTGTCACTATTCATAGACGACATCACCTACGAAAATGGTTGCGTTTTCGTTATTTTATAGCAAAGAAAAACAAAATAATTATTATGTTAATTTTCTCTAATCTAACTATTACCTTTAAAAAAATCTTTTTCCCATTCGTCACGTTATG
Organism: Lactuca serriola; assembly: GCF_051521515.1. NCBI lineage: Eukaryota > Viridiplantae > Streptophyta > Magnoliopsida > Asterales > Asteraceae > Lactuca > Lactuca serriola. The sequence continues at coordinate 180,962,084 of NC_136412.1, read as the reverse complement.
ATTAGCACTTAGATATTGGTGAGAAACCTTATCAATCATAGTTTCTCATATTAAATACGATTAGGTCGAGACACGTCATCCATTATAGTTTCTCCTTGAATTTTGTTTTATATGTTTAGAGAAATTTTCAGAAAAATCCTAAAATTTAGTCTAATTTATAAAAAAGTCTTAAACTAAATTTTATTTTACAGAAAAGCACAAATACCGGTTAAAACTTCGAAAAAACTCTTTTCGGCCGGTTTCACAGATTTTGCCGGTATTCTGTCCTTTTTTGTTAGTTTGCTCAAAATTTTGGAACTTTTCCAAAAATTACATAATAACCAAAATATTAGAACTTTTTTGAAAATTACCATGAAATTAATGAATATTATTATTAACAAATCAATTATAAACATAAAAAATATTTTTATTATAAAAAAAGAAAATACATTTGTTGCTAATTTTTAGGAATAAATTGGTGGTCTAATTTTCTAATGTAATTTAGTTAGCATTCCTCAAACTCTCTGCGTTCTTCCTATGCATTGTTGTGGGTATGGTGGTGAGGTGAATTTAGTTAGCATTCCTCTAATGTTGATGTTCCTTTTATGTTGTTTAACCTAACTACTAACCAACATGCATACCTTACATATTAACAACCATCGACTAACACACATCTATAAAATGTGAAAGTGAACCGTGAATGATAATTTATATGAAACAAGTGAAGGGTCATTATCTATTTAAATTGTCATTCAAAGTTTACTTTTCACTCTCGATAGATATGTGTAATTTTATGGTTATTACCAGGTAATGTTTGGAGGTTAGGTGGTCGTTAGGTTAAAGAACATAATGAAAGATTTATATGTTCGTATAATGATATTTTCTGATAACACGTGATCATATAGCATCATGCCTAATAGCAAGTAGACACTTATTGATTGTGTATTAATAAATATTATCAACTCTTGTATAGGTCACGCCTAACAAAGTACTTCTCACTATGACACCCACAACGATGCATAGGAAGAAAATAGAGACTTTGAAGTGGTCAACAATAGAGAAGTACATAGTCGACCATTCTATTCCTAGAAATTAGCAACAAATGCATTTCTTTTGTTTACAATAAAAAAATTTATGTTTATAAATGATTTGTTAATAATAATATCCATTAATTTCATAATAATTTTCAAAAAATCTCAATATTTTGGTTATCGGGTAATTTTCAAAAAAGTCCTAATATTTTGAGCAAACTAACGAAAAATGACAGAATACCGGCTAAATCTACGAAACCGGCCAAAAGGGTTTTTTCGAAGTTTTAGCCGGTATTCGGTGCTTTTCTGTAAACAAAAAATAGTTCGGGACTTTTTCATAAATTAGACTAAAATTTTAGGACTTTTCTAGAGATTTTTTATATGTTTATTATTCATTTTTTTAGAGTTTTGTTATATGTATAGTTTGACATAAATCCATTTCCTTTTCATTTGTTATAAATAAACTTATTTTCATTCAAATTTTCTTTTGTTGTTTTTTTTTCTTGTATTTTGATATTTTTATCATCTATTTTTATTTTTCATCTTCAACCAAAGAAATAATAAAAGTAAAAGACAAAAAAGATCAAAATAAAAAAAAAACAAAATAGAAAAAAAATCTTTATTCTTTTCATTTGGATTGTCATTGTGGTGAGAGTGATGGTGAGGGTGGAGTGAGGGTAATATGTCATCTATTGATTAAATAAACAAAATAATACAAATACTTTTGAAAAAAAAAACATAGTGAATAACAATATAGTTTTTTCACATGTATTTAAATCATAACAAAAAAAATAATAAAAACATATTACGATCGAACAAAAAAAAAACATAGGGAGGAAACATGATTCCATTAATTCATTCAATTTTTTTTAATAATATTATTTAATTGGATAATAATAATAATAATAATAATAATAATAATAATAATAATAATAATTTAATAAGAACATTAAGAAATAACAAAATAAATAAATAAAATAAAAGATAATAAGTAAAGATATAATAAAACATCAAATCAGAAGGATGCATTAGTAATTTTGGTTTTATAAAAAATTGTATGTTTAGTTTCTATGTTTACGATTTTTTAATGTGGTTTATAAAAAACCATATGTTAAAAATTGTTTGTTTATTTTCTATGTTTATGATTCTCCATTCAGTTATCAATGTCAAAAATCAGTTAACGGTCATATGCCATGATTTGAAATGACGGTTATCGTAGTGAAATATCAGTGATATAGCGGTTTATTTATATCATATATATATATATATATATATATATATATATATATATATATATATATATATATATATATATATATATATATATATATATACAACTAATAAAAATTAGACGACTACTAATGGACTACAAGCTACTGTCGTAGCTATTAGAGTATGCGATATGGGCTAAAATGAGAAGTAACTCGGGTGACGTGGCACGCCTTAACGGCATCGTGACGGGTGGAACACCGCCCCTACTCGTTTTTGCCCGTCGAGATTGAAGCTCGTTGGCATCACGACTGGATGAAATGCACACAATTTAAACGTTTTCAAACGTTTAAATGGCAACGGTATAAAAAAAACTAACTGTTTGGTCAAAAATATGGTTTATACTTTGCTTTTCTGGAGCTTATTTGATCTTATTTTGAAAAGAGAATAGCGTTTTTGGATAGATCTTGCAAAAATAAGAGGGGTTACTTCTTTGCATTTTTCATAAAAACGAGTTTTTAATCGAGTTTTAGAGCAAAAAATGGTGAAAACGTCGTTTTTTTCGCGAATCTGTTGAAGGTGTGCGGCCTGGTTGAAGGTGTGCTGCAGGTTGAAGGAGTGCGGCTCGGTGTGTGCGGCTCAGCAGTGTGCGGCTTGGTGTGTAACAGCCCTTTCATAAAAAAGGAGGAAGCGAAGTTGAGGTGCCAGGGATCGAACCCAGGACCTCAAGGTCATTGCACCAGCGCCTTACCAACTCATCTAGAACACCCTTTGTGTCTTACCTTCGAAAAATAAAAACATAAGCTGTCCCTCTCGGTTTATAATTTCGCAAATTGACAATTTCAACCCCAAAATCAATTTCTTTTTATTTTTAAATTCCATTTTCATCCATTAAAAAAAAAAAAGGAAAATGAGTTCCACATCAATTCCGGTAAATAAAGTTTCATGTACTCCATCTTGTGAAACTACTATTAAATTTCTCCGAGATCAAATCGATTTATTAAAAAGAGAAAATGAGGACCTCAAATACGAAGGCTATACTCTAAGGAAAGGTCATAAACCGTTAAAAGCACAACTAGAAGCAAAAACCAAAGACTTTAGGAAGCTTCAGGAAGAGTACAGCAACAAGTGTGAAAATTACGATCACATTAAACGCAAACTTGCTGCTGTAACTGAAGAACTTGACGCTTTGAAAATAAAGTGTGGAAAAACAGATGTTAGTTTCAAAAATTACACTGCGTCAAGTAAGACAGTCGAGTCCTTATATGAAAGCCAATTAAAATTCAAAGAAAATCAAAACAAGGGTCTAGGGTATGATAATGTTCCTCCACCTTTTAATCATAACTACACATCCATCCCTATGACATAGGACGAAATTGACAGGGAGGCACATCTTCGATATGGAAAACCAGCTGGATTTGTGTCAGTAGGTATTCAAGTTGAAGATATTAATGATTCTACTCCTTGTGCAGGTAAAGTAGTAGATGATGAGAACAAGGAGAAAACTATTGAACAAACCAATGATTCCTTGAACTCTGAATCTATTGCTTCGAACTCAGTTGCTTCTGATCAATCAACTGTTGAGAAGTACAGGCCACCAAATCAAGTGAAACGGTCGACTTGTTGCAATTGTGCTTGTAGGAACAACCAGAAACAAGGCAAGGACACGCCACCAGGGGCAGGAAGAAACAACTCCACAGTGAAGAAAAAGACATGTTTTCACTGTGGAACACCTGTACACATTGCCAGAAATTGTCCAAATCGCGCATACGCTCCTTACTACACACATGGCTGGCAGAAAACACCAAGAGGGAGATACCCCAAAAGAAACCCTTCGAGGCCACATTCAGACAATTGCGACTGGAATGCCACGAAGGCCAAAAATCAATCCTACAAGGGCAAGAGTTCAACCCACAAGACCAAGAATCTAAATCCCAAGGTCAAGAAGGGAATTTCGGCCAAGAAGCCAAATCCAAGAGATGCTCTCTTGAAGCCAAAATCAATGTCATCTCAACGGTCGACATCAAGTTCAAAATCAAGTGTTGAGCCACCCATCAGATCGAAAAAGAAATGGGTTAAACCCAACTACAAATGGGTTCCGAAGGCTCACTCTCCCAAATCAACTAATGACTCTAATATTTCTTCATCTTCTGTTTGTGATAAACAGGATATGTCATGGGAGAGAGTACCGTGCAAGGATGACAAAGGTCGACCCAGTTTCAAAATGGACTGGGTTCCAAAGACCAACTGATCCCGCTCTGTGTCGGAGCAGCTATGGAGGCATATCATCAGACTTCGGTTTGTTGGTAGTGGTTGTTCCTGGCACTTGATAGGGGACATCCCTCAACTTTACAACATTTAGACATTTGTTTGAGAGTATGTGTCCTTTGCGGGAAGGGAAGAAAGGAACGGATCACATGGGGTTTGTGCTTAACGATGTGAAGAATTTTTGGATCCGTTTTGAGATTTTGCGTGATGTTCTTAGACCTTCTGGATGCGAATTGAATCGATGAATTACGTGATTTCAGACGTAGATGAGACTCGTGGAGACTGTATTGAAGATCTTCTGAGCCAAGGCTTCATCCGTGAGCATCGAAGAATTTTCATTCAAAGGAGCAAGAAATGAAGATTATTCTTTCAACATTTTATTTGTCAACCCCAGAAGCAAGGTGAAGCTGAAATTGAAGATTATGTGACAGATTGCATTGAAGCCTCCTCAATCAATTTGCTGCTATCTATGAACCTGCTGAAGTGATCCAGAAGATTATTTATCTCTGTTGTTCTCTCTAAAGATTCTCAAGCTAAAAGTGATATCTTTCAAGAATCTTTTCATCAAGCCTCCTCACCCAACGTACGTTCAATGTCAAGTTCTGCAGAAATCCCAACTGCTCAAGATGAAGTCATTTATTGAAGATTCATATGTTCATCTTGATGCTGCGAAGAAATTTGAAGATTAATGCTGAAGCCAAGCTCCCAATGAAGATTAACAAGAAAAAGCCAGCTACTTTTTAGGGGGGAGCTTGTTGGGTCAATTAGAAAAGAAAGCTATAAACCAAGGGGGAGATTGTTGGGTCAAAAATATGGTTTATACTTTGCTTTTCTAGGAAAATATATTTTTTCTATAATATAATATGTAATATTGTGGCTGTGTTCGGCTGCACTTGTGTGTGCGGCCGCACACGCGTGTGCAGCTGTACACTTGTGTGCTGCTGGTTGCCCATGTCTCATATAAATAGAGGAGTGCATGTGGGAGTGTGAGGCTAGAAGAGAAGAAAGAGAAAGTTATAGAGAAGAGTGTGTGTGTGCATGAATCTATTGTAAGGAGCATCATTCATTTTGAATACATCATTAGATTCATAGTCTTCTTCTTCTCATTCTCTTCTATTTGATCTGACATCATCCAATTGATTGGGATTCCGCACCATCAATTGGATCTGATTGATACACAAACAATTTTGGGGACTTACACTAACTATTAAAAAAAATCATTTACCCTATAAATACCTATCATTTTATAAAAAAATTTCATAGAATTGCTCTTATCCTCTCTACATAGTTTCAGTTATCTTCAAAAAAAAAAAAATGGACCATCTCGACTCGTCCGATGATTCAGATGACGATATTTTCTTCAGGATGATGTATCATTATTACACTACCGAATTGCTACAACCATACCCAGCCCCGCTAGTAACAAGACGTGCGATATTAAACAGAAATCGCGAGGAAAGACACAAACATCTATATCGCGATTACTTTGCGGATAATTGTGTATACGGGGCAAAGGACTTCAAAAGAAAATTTCGTTTGAGTAGGGATGTATTCTTACGAATCCTCAACGCCTTGGAAAGCCAGTATTGGTTCTTTACTATACTTTTATATAAAATAAATAACAATGTACTACATGTTTCTTTAATTTTACAACATATGCAATATATTTTTAAACTGCAGTTAATTTATGTTTACGTATGAATTTTTTCAATTAAGATATGATGCTAGAGATAGATGAGGGTTTACAACGTTACAGAAATGTGTTGCGACCCTTCGTTTGATGGCTATGGGGAAGTCACCCGACACCATATACGACTATATGGGAATGTCCGAAAGAACCGTAAAGGAGAGTTTGTATACATTATCAAGGGGTGTTGTTGAAACATTTGGAGATGTGTATTTGCGGAAACCTTCGTTGCATGATTTGCAAGAATTGTATGTGGCGCATGAAGAACGCCATGGGTTTCCCAGAATGATCGGAAGCATTGATTGCACACATTGGAAATGGAAAATTTGTCTGGTAGCATGGAAGTGGCAATACTCAAGTGGTCATCACGGATCACCTTCGTTGGTTTTAAAGGCTATTGCTTCTAAAGATTTATGGATTTGGCATGCATTTTTTTAGTGTTCCGAGTTCCAACAACGACGTCAACATTCTTGATCAGTCGCCAATATGCGACGATCTTTTGAATGCAAAGGCCCCAAATGCTCCTTTCACGGTGAATGGAAACGAATACAAATATGAGTATTACCTTACAGATGGAATATATCCTCAGTATTCCACATTCGTGAAGACCTTCCGCGACTCGATTGAAGAACGAGACAAAAATTTTAAAAGAAGACAAGAAGGAGCACGTAAGGATGTGGAACGTGCTTTTGGAGTGCTGAAGGCGAAGTGACATATAGTCGAACATGCAGCACGACCATTGGATTTAGAAACTCTACGATATATCATATATGCATGTATCATGATGCATAACATGGTAGTAGAAGATAAAAGGCGAAATATTGCACGCTTTATCCCAACGGAGCCAGACACGTTTAGTTTCAACCGGGAATAACAGAGTATTTTTGCATCATGTTGTTGACATCCAGGAGACAAATAAACACAGACAACTCCGAGAAGACTTGACGGATTATATCTTCTATGGTAACAATAATGATAACGAATATTGTTTTTTTTTTTTTTTTTTGAATTTGGATGTTATTTATTTATTTATTTATTTTTTGAATATGTTGTTATGCGTAATTTAATCTCTATGAAAAATATTGTCTAAATTCAAAAAAAAAATAAATAAAAAATAAAAAATAAATTATAAAATGGAAAAAAAGTTGGTGTTATAACAAGATACAACATGGTGATCATTTCCTCACGTGATGTTATAATACTATTGATGATGTGACATGTGATGTAGCACCAAAATTATGTTATTGCCCACACATACTGCTTTTAAAAAATACACAAATCAAATGCTTGCCAATTTAAAGAATGCATTTAATTAAATTACAGAAATTAGAATACGTTTAATTAATTCTTTCGTTATCGTTCGTCGATTAGAGAAAAGAAAAGGTAACACCGACTTCCAATTTAATGGGCAATAAATACAATCTGATGAGTTGGCACATTAAAATGCAAAAGGAAATGCCGACTTCCAATTTTCAGAGAATATCGATAAAAAGCATTATATTGAAATCCAAATTGCGGTAGAATTGCGGAGTATATTGGCGCACGAGTCGTCACTACAAACTCACCGAAAAAGTGGCGCAACCTATGCGTCACGTCACCTTCACCACCAATCCACTCCACTATTGAAATGGTCACCACTAACAACATTCACTTTTATATTATTTTTTTTATTTTTTTACCATTTTGTTAAATAAATAAAATATTAAATAAATAACATATTTTATAAATAACATTTTATAAATAACATATTTTATATTAATTAAAACCATATTACATAATTTAAAACACAGAAAATTAAAACTAAAATACTAAAAAAACATAATCCATACTTAGAAAATTAAACCTAAATTATTAAAAAACATCAAATTTAGTTGCGATATTGGTCGAGAACTTCTTGTCGAATTTGCTTAAAGACCCTTAAATTTTCCGGGTCGAGATTGGGTTGCGGCACTGTGTTTACGATTTGAAGATTGGTAAGTGCCAATTGTCGCCGGCGTTGCTCCTCCGTTGAATCAAATTTTTTTTCTAAAAAATTTAGAGTTTTTTCGATTTTCTCCGCTAACACGTCCTCGTTGGTTGATTTTCCGCTAGACGAAGCCCCCTTTCTCGCTTTGTCCCTACCCGGTGGTCGACGAAGATGGACGTCCGATGGACCCTCACCCTCGGTGGCGTCGAACTCATCATTGAGGTCGAGGTTAGCACCGATCTCCGACTCGGACGTTCTCGGCCTTTTATTGGAACCGGTGGTAGATCCCGAATGCGCCGTTTCCGGATAAAGGACCCATTTTGGGCCATTGCGACAAACTTCCCACGCTTTTTGGTTGCCAAAAGGTTTACCGTTGTTGGTAATTTTGTATTGGTGCAACGCCGTTGACAAAATGTTGAAATCGTTGCTACCACTTCGATGTGTATTTTTTAAATTGTCAAACACGCCGTTAAATTTGGTACATGTTGCTCTAAGATCGCGCCATTTAGCATTGACTGAATCATATGTCCGGCTCATTTGCCTTCCCAATAACGCGTGGAAGTGGTCTAAAATACGATTCCAAAAGCTATGTCCCGATTGCGCGTTGGCGACATCCCCGTCTTGTGATATGGCAATCCAAGCTTTAGCTAAAGTCGCCTCCTCCACCTCGGTCCATTGGGTGTTTTTCTTCTTTGTTGAATCTTTGGATTTTTTTTGCCTTCTACGACTTGGTTGTGTTTCTTGAACCCGTTCGTCGTCGTCTTCATCGTCGAGGTTTACGGGTTGAGATTGCGATAATGGAACTTAAGAGGGTTGTGAACTTGGTTGTGGCTGTTGGAAAGTTTGGTGCTGAAAACGCGGAGGAGGTTGTTGTTGAAAGGGTTGAAATTGGGTTTGAACAAATTGTGGTTGTGGTTGGTTTTGGTAGTAGTGTGGGTGGTATGAAAGATTGGTAAATAAAGGTTGTTGTTGAACGGGGGATGATAACAATTGCATATAGCCAATGTTTGCTAAAGGATCATTTGGAGTATTTGTGGTGGGTGGGTTATTTTGGTTTGGATCCATGGAGGAAAGTGTATTTTTTGAATGAGAGTATGTTTGTTTGTGTTCAAAATGCGGTGTGTGTTTGAATGGTAATATATATGTTGATATATATAGAGAGTTGGTAGTAATTAATTAATTAATTAATTTTTTTTTACAAACGGTAATAAAGCAACGGTCAAAAAGTGAATAGCCAATCAAATCAAATGTCTTCATCCGTCTTCAGCTCCACGGAACAAGACTCCCACCAGAAGGTGGGGCGGTGTTCACGCGTGAAGGGAGCTGACACGTCAGCTCCCACGCGTCTTTTCCTTCCCACTCCTGATAGCCTTAGGTTCGTAATCCGGTATCACACCAAGATCTCAGTGGGATCTCACCGGGTGAGATTAACTGCGTAAAACTATTTAATAATAATAATAATAATAATAATAATAATAATAATAATAATTATTATTATTATTATTATTATTATAAAAGACAAAAAAACAAAAAAATAATAATAAACAAGCTAAAATGGCTCGGCTTGATCTGTTCCTAGGTGAATCTTTCTCGGATAACTACCAATTTGATGTTACTAGTAGTGCGTCTCAAGGGAGGTTGAGAGGTCTTTTGACAGTTTGGGATCGATCTACTTTTAAGAAGATGAAAGTGTGGTCCATGGAAAGTGTTTTGGTGGTGGAAGGGGAGATAATTGCAAAGGGGATTAGATGTTTTCTTGTAAATATTTTGCTCCTCAAGATTGGCGAAAGAAAAAAGAGGTCCGGGATTTTATATTTTCTTTTATTTCTTCGAGTGTTGGAGAGTTTCTATTGTTTGGTGATTTCAATGTGGTGTGTCATCATAATGAAAAAAGTTGGTCAATTTTCTGCCAAGCTAATGATTTTAATAATTTTATTGTTAATTCATATTTGACGGATAATCATATGGGTGGGAGAAGATTCACTAGAGTCGATAAGCTTTGTTCAAAAATGGCAAAGCTAGATCATTTTTTGGTAACTAATGGTGTGTTTAATATTTTTCCAGATCTGGTTGGCACGGTGCTTCCTCATATGTGGTCTGATCAGGCCCTTATTGTGCTAAAGAACCAACATGTTGATTATGGTCCTATTCCGTTTAAACTCTTTCACGTGTGGTTTGAAATGGAAAGGTTTGAGCAAATAGTTTTGGATGCATGGAACAAGAATGATGACTTTGTAACTACAAACAAATTCATTGTGTTTAAAAATAAGTTGTAGCCTGTAAAAGATAAACTGAAAGAGTGGCATAAAAATATGGCTGCCAAAAATTATGGAAATCGGAGAAGTTTGCTTAACAGATTGAATGATAGTGACAGTATTATAGATAGTGGAAATTGAGATGAAGATTTGGTGTTGGCTAAAATTGATATCTTGAAGTTGTTATCAGATTTGGAGAATCTAAAAGGTATGGATGTAGCTTAAAAGGTTAAATTAATGTACTGTCACACCCCAAAACTGAGAACAGCGGAATACGTTCTGGGGTGGATGACGTCATGTACAATATCATAACAATTGCATAATAGTAAAAACAAGCGACAACAACCATTGCATTAATATAGTAATTGTAAATACAAACGTGTTCTGTACAGTTAATAGACACCAAAAGTATAACAAAAATAAAAGATGGGTCTTGTATATGCTCCATCTTCTCAAAAGCTACACCAGTACCTGTCTATCTTTGACCTGAGGATACATGTTGTTCTGAAAACGAGTATCAACATAAAGCTGGTGAGTTCATAAGATTTTAGTGTCATTGCTTGTATAAAAGTGTTTACAATCATGTAATATAAAAGCTGAAATAAATGTTGAGAGTAGAAGAAATCCCTAGAAAATCCTATATTTTCCAGTATTGTATATTTGTAAGTTAAATCCTTTGAGTGCTTAAAAGTATTTTCATTGAACTTTCAGTGTTAAGAATAAGGTAATAAATTTCATACAAGTAACGTAGATGAGTAAAAGTATAGCTGATTGACTGTAGTAGTGTTGCAAACTTCAATATATATTTATTTACTTCGGGAAATTAGCTTAGACTTTAAGTCTTAGTGTGTTAATTTGGATATGGATGTGATTTCTCATGTAACCAAACTGAGTGATTATAGAGGACCCGATGACCTTCCCGGTCATCCGTAGTGTAGTGATGTAGTGCCACCCCTGGGCCTAGTAGGCTCAGACTGTAATTAACAATCAGGATGTAATAGCGTTCATCCTATATAGATCTATACATGTAGTGTTGCTTTCCTTCCGGGAAGCCCTGGTTACATGGTATTTACGCAATAGAGTGCCGTATAGAGGAATAATGTGTTATATTCTGGATTAGTGTATTCTCTTGTATTATAGTATAGTAACTTTTATAATAGTATAGAGAGTGTTCTCTTAAACGTATCTTAACTCGTTATAGTAGTAATTATGGCGGGTATCATAGTGATAGAGGTAACGAGCAGTAGTCTTAACTATACCTATTATAGTTAAATAGAGTGTGGAGTCACATGCCTTTGATTTACAAAGGTATTAAATAAGATGAAAACTTTCATATCTAACACAAATATATATGATATATAACTAAGAAATCAACGACAGTCGGACGGATAACAATATACCCTAAGACCACAATCAAACAAGAACAGGAAATAAGGTGAGCTATCGATCCTAAGTCCTTCAAGTCTTATTTATATAAATATATTGATGTCGATATAGTTTAAAAGAAAAGCAGTTTAAACACAGTTTGAAACTAGTTTAAAAACAATTTAACTTAGAAAATGTGTTTGATAAATATTTAAAACAGTTTTATTAACAAATAGCTAAAAGTGTAGAAAATCCTTTTTGGTTGTAAGTTATAAATCACATATGATTAGGAACTAGAACTTGTTGCATTTACTTCTATCCTCCCCTAAAACATGTAAAAACATTTAAAAAGGTTAATTAAGGGGTATGAACTCACCTGTAGCGTGTAGCGAGTAGATCGGGTGGAAGTGTCGGATGAGCGTTTGGTGTCAAGTAAAGACTTGTACACACTCTATGACCCTAGTAACATATGAAGACATATGTTTACAAGTAATTACTTATTAAGACACTAATTAAACACATCTAGACATCCTAATGTGAAGGAAAACTCTATGGTCAAGTGCTAGAAGGATATTGGGTTGCAAGGAAGGAGTTTTAAGCCTCACTATGGAGTTTACTCCTCACATACTCACCTTAAGTGAGTTTACGGCTGAGGTACCACCTCCCCCATGAGTTTATAGCCATAAACTCATGGGAGGAGTGTATTTGTGTGTTTTCAGGTCTCTTGTGTCTCTAGGAAGGGTTCCAAGGTAAATTCCAAGGCTTGAGGGGTGTTTAGGGTTCAAAAGGGGCACTCCCTTGGAGTTTGCGGTCCTAGGACCACTCCTTGGGAGTTTACAGTCGTGTACCCCATGGTTTACGACCGTGAACTCTTGGACACCCCTTATGCTTCGATTTTTGAGGTCCTTTGTTCACTCGTATATGATTCTAGGTGAAGGTATAAGGCTAATTAGGGGTTAAAGGCTCAATTTGCACAGTTTAAGGGAGTTTACTGCCTAAGGGTGTTCTTGGGCCGTAAAGCCTCTTTTAAGCCTTTCAACATAAGATTTAATGTCTAAAACACTTCTAGGGTATGTTCTAAGTTAGCCTCTAAGCCTAAGGAAGAGATTTGGGGGCATTTTGGCACACTTTTAGGGTTTTACGGCCCTAGAGTGTTCTTGGGCCGTAAACTCTTTACTCTTAGCCTTCTTGGACGATTTTTAAGCTATAATGACATGTAATGGGTTGTAGAACAATTTAAGGTAAGAGTACTTACAGTGTGGAGCGGAAACTAGCGGATTTCGGAAGAACCGGGCCTTGAAGATAGAGAGTAGAGAGAGATGGACTAGCGTGGTAAAGTTCTAACTTGGTGACCATTAAACCCTTATATAGGGTTTGAGTTTGTGGCCATGTGGAATTTTACCCAATACCGACGTTAAACGGGCCTTATGGTCATCCCCGATTAAATGGTCGTATTTTTAATTCGTTTGTAACCAAAACTTCTTAAAAGGATATTTAGGGTGTTTCCCCGCATTCCTAATTTATCCCAATGTTAACGGAAAAGTTAAATAAGAATGAGTTCTATTAACGGAAAATGGGTTACAATGACGGTATAATTTCGGGTTGTCACATCACTCCCCCCCCCCCGGTTAGAGGGAATTTCGTCTCGAAATTAGAGTTCAAACAATCATGTTATTACAATATAACGAAGCGAAAAGATGGGGATACTTAAGCTTCATTTGATCCTCACGTTCCAAAGTGAATTCCGGCCTTCGCTTGGCGTTCCATCGAACCTTCACGATGGGGATGCGGCTTAGTTTTGTTCGTTTGACCTCCCGATCCGTGATTTCCACAGGTTCTTCCACAAAGTTGAGGCTTTCATTGATCTCGATCTCGTCTAGTGGGATTACTAGGGTTTCGTCAGATAGGCACTTTTTCAAGTTCGAGACGTGGAAGGTAGAGTGTATGTTACTGAGCTCGTGGGGTAGGTTAAGTTTGTAAGCTACGGGGCCGATTCTGGCGAGAATCTCGAAAGGCCCTATGTATCTTGGATTTAGCTTTCCACGCTTCCCAAAGTGTATCGTGCCCTTCTACGGAGAGACTTTCAAAAGGACTCGGTCTCCCACCTGGAATTCCAAGGGTTTTCTCCATTTGTGTACGTAGCTTTTTTGTCGATCTCTAGCGGCTTTTAGACGTTCACGAATCTGTACGATCTTCTCGGTCGTTTCTCGAATGATCTCCGGACCCGTGAGAGCGCTGTCAGGAATATGTCCTTTAGTTAACTGAGTGTCACCACCTCAGCCTAGCATAGAGGGGATCTACACTTTTGGCCATAGAGGGCATCGAATGGGGCTGCCTTAATGCTTGTGTGATAATTGTTGTTGTAGGAAAACTCGACAAGGGGTAAGTGGGTATCCCATGCCTTACCAAAGTCGATCACACAGGCTCGTAGCATATCTTCTAGGGTTTGGATCGTCCTCTCACTTTGTCCGTCAGTTTGTGGATGGTAGGCCGTACTCATGTCCAGCCTCGTCCCTAACACGTTTTGCAGTGATTGCCAGAATCTCGAAGTAAACCTACTATCTCTATCAGAGTTGATAGATATAGGGACACCATGCAGTCGTACGATTTCTTTAATGTATGTCCTTGTGAGTTTCTTCATCTTGTCTGTTTCTTTGATGGGCAGGAAGTGTGCGGATTTGGTCAATCTGTCGACGATGACCCATATGGTATCAGGTCCACCCGTTGTCTTAGGTAGCTTAGTTATGAAATCCATAGTGATCCACTCCCACTTTTACTCTGGTATCTCCGGATGCTGTAGAAGACCTGATGACTTCTGGTATTTGACTTTGACCTTAGCGCAAGTAAGGCATTTACTCACGAAGGTAGCAATCTCTGCCTTCATGTTAGGCCACCAGTAGGATTTTTTAAGATCCAGATACATTTTATCTGATCCAGGATGAACGGAGTATCGAGTGTTGTGGGATTCCTTCATGACCAAGTCTCTGAAGCCACCGTGACGCGGTGTCCAAATTCGGTCCATGAGATATAAAGCTCCGTCACCCTTGACTTCCAAGTTCTTATCCATTCCTCGTAGGGATTCTCCCGCCATATTTTCAGGCTTCAACGCTTCGAGCTGAGCTTCTTTGATCTGTGCGGAGATATGCGAATGGATAGTCATCGTTAAGACCTTGACTCTTCGACCAAAATGTTTCTTCCGGCTTAGGGCGTCTGCTACTACATTGGCTTTACCCGAGTGATAACAAATTTCACATTCGTAATCATTAAGTAGCTTGACCCACCGTCGTTGTATCAAGTTGAGCTCCTTTTGGTTGAATATGTACTGTAGACTTTTGTGGTCGGTGTATATCGTGCTCTCCGTACTGTATAGGTAATGTTTCCAGATCTTTAGGGTGAATACAACCGCTCCTAATTTGAGGTCGTGCGTAGTGTAGTTGACCTCGTGTGTCTTCAGCTGTCTTGAGGCATAGGCGACGACCTTACCTCGTTGCATCAGAACATAACCAAGCCCCTGAGTTGATGCATCGTTGTATACCATGAAGTCCTTTGTCCCTTCGGGGAAGGATAGTATCGATGCAGTGCATAGGGCCCGCTTCAAGTTTTAAAATGCCTTCTCTTGTTTTTCTCCCCAATCAAACGTCACGCCTTTCTGAGTTAATGTGTTGAGGGGTTTCGCAATCCAAGAGAAGTTCTGAATGAATATGTGGTAGTAGCCAGCGAGGCCTAGAAATTGACGAATTTTTGTAGGCGTCTTCGGTGCTGACCAGTTTTCAATAGCTTTGATTTTGGATGGATCCACGTGGATTCCCTCTTCGCTAACCACGTGTCCTAAGAATTCGACTCTTTAGATCCAGAATTCGCACTTCGAGAACTTCACATATAGCTTCTCTGACCGTAGGGTTTCTAGGACTTGTCGTAAGTGATCACTATGCTCTTCTTTACTTCGAGAGTAGATGAGTATGTCATCAATGAAGATGATGAAAAACTGATCCAAGTAAGGATGGCACACCCTATTCATTAAATCCATGAATACTGCGGGCGCGTTGGTCAGTCCAAACAGCATTACTAAGAACTCGTAATGTCCGTAACGAGTTCGGAAGGCTGTTTTCGGAACATCTTCCTCAAGCACTCGTAACTGGTGATACCCGGACCTAAGATCAATCTTGGAAAAGTAACTTTCCCCTTGCAGTTGGTCGAATAGGTCGTCTATACAGGGAAGAGGGTAACGATTCTTGACCGTCAGCTTGCTGAGTTCTCTATAATCGATGCACATACAGAATGATCCGTCCTTCTTCTTTACGAACAAGACCGGTGCTCCCCAGAGTGAGAAGCTTGGTCTTATAAAGCCCTTGTTGAGCAGCTCGTTAAGCTGACCGGACAGTTCTTGCATCTCAGCAGGTGCTAGACCATAGGGCGATTTAGCTACGGGGGTAGCTCCTGGGATTAGGTCGATTCTGAACTCAACCTAACGTTTGGGAGGTAAACCTGAGAGCTCCTCTGGAAAGACATCGGGGAAGTCTCATACGATAGGGAAGTATTTTAGATCTTTCGCTTTCTGGCTCGTATCGACAATGTGAGCAAGGAATGTGTGATATTCCTTACGCAAGTACTTATGGGCTTGAATACTCGAGATGATGCGAAGGCTCATACTGGGTTTGTCTCCGTAGATTAACAGGGTTTCGTTATTTAGTAGATTTAAACGGATTGCTTTATTGAAGTACATAATATCAGCATCATGGAGACTTAACCAGTCCATGCCCACAATGACATCGAAACTCTTGATCGATACTGGTATGAGGTCGATCAGAAATGAATGATCATCTAGTGTGAGAGTGCAACCTATGTATATTTCGTTAGAGCTCTCTGTCTTTCCGTTAGCCATTTCTACGACAAATGATTCTTTTAGTGGTTGTGGGGATTGCTTAAGTAAGTGTTTAAAGTTTTTGTTTATGAAGCTTCTTTCTGCTCCACTATTGAATAAGACACAAGAATAAGAGTTGTTGAAAAGGAACATACCCGTGACTACTGTGGGGTCCGCTACTGCTTCATTGTGGCAAATAACGAGTAGTCTTCTTGTTCCTCCCATATTCTCGGCCTTCGGACAACGTTTCTTGAAATGGCCAACTTCACCGCAGCCATAGCAGGCCTGGCTCACTCCCGAACCGGAGACTTGGGAGATAGGTTTGGGTTGAGATCTGCAAAACCGGACAGTATGACCCTTCCGGTCGCAGTTGGTGCAGTGTAATTCACGGCAGGGGCCGTTGTGATGGAAGGGGCACTTGGGACACTTGGGTAAGTTTCCAGCATAGGATTTGGCTGGTACAGGGGTAACAGGAGTGGTGGCAGCATGGACGGCCACGATCTGTTGGTTCTTGGAGGAGGATTGAGTTTTCTTGCCCTTCTTCTGATCCCAACGCTTCCTCTTGTTGTCAGTTGATTTGGGTGGTGCGGTAGTAATCGTCGTGGTTGTTGATTGTGTGGAGGGAGTTTCATGATCAATTAACCTTTGGGCTAGTTCCTTGGTGCTATCAAAGGTCGTAGGACGTGATGCTAACACGTTTCCTCGATACGGGGGGCACTAAACCCCAGATGTATCGTTCTATCTTCTTGCTTTTAGAAGGGATCATGTTGGCACACAGAGCTACTAGGTCGCAAAACCTGGCAGTATAAGCTATTATATCAGTCCCCTTCATCTTGAGATTCCAAAGTTCTTCTTCTAGTTTCTAAACTTTGCCCCTAGGGCAGTACTCATTCATCATCAGGTCCTTCAGTGTGTCCCAGCCCATGGCGTTGGCTGTTACCAAAGAGAGTGATTTTACATGACCATTCCACCATGTCAAGGCCCTTTCGGTAAAAGTGGTAGCAGCGAACTTTATTTTGCTTTCTTCGGGGCATGAGCACATTTCGAAGATAGCTTCAGTCATTTCAATCCATTGGGACAAAGCAAGGATTCCTCCGGTCCCATTGAAAAATGTTGGTTTGCAGCTCATAAAGTCTTTATAAGTACACCCCTGTGTACGTGAGGGAATTTCACCGTGTCTAGAGTTGATGCCCATTCCAGCTCCACTAGCATCACCGAATTTCATTTGAGCCATAGCGGCTGTTACAGCTGCAGTTACAGCTTATGGAATATCACAGGATCGATCTGTGGAGGAGGGGGTGGTGGAGGTGGAGTTTGAGCTGCAGGTCTGCCTTTGTTTGGGCGCTTGCGGGGAGGCATCTTTTACTGAAAGTTCATAGGGATAATGACAGTAGTGAGTATCAATTGCATATATGATGAGAGCATTTCATGGACTAAACCATAGTACAACTATCACATAGAGTCATAGTAACAGAGTAGATAGCTGCCAGTATTACTGATATTAATGATGTAATACGAATTCGGGAAAAGTGGCCTAACAGTAGGTCTTACATCGACTCATAAGGAAAATATTGGCAGCCTAGAGGCCTAATTAGAGTACTTTCAAAGTTAGGAATGTTTACAAGCAAGTGCTCTACCGAGCACAGAAAGAGAAAGGCTATTCCTTAAACAAAAGGAAAAGATAAGTAGATATCTTCTACTGACGACGGGTACTCGTTGGGCGAACCTTAAGATCAGCCAGTTGGCGAACAACTTCCTGAAGGTGTCTCTCCTGAACCCTCTGACATGCTCGGAGTTCCCTAACTTCGGCTCGGGATGCAGCTAGTTGTTGCTGCAGAACCTCATTGGTCCTCCTAGTCCTATCCATGGCTTCTTCCAGTTGGCGGATGCGGGCAGTGTTAAGGATGGAGTTGGCATCAATTTCCATGACTCTGCCGATGGCTGCCTGACCTTGTTCGGTGTTCCTGGCGATCCTACAGACCATAATGGGCAAGACTTGGTCCGCTGATCCTCCTTCGCTTATGTTGTAGAAGCTTCGGTTTCTGTTGAAAGGTACAGGATGGCCCTGCTCATCGCTCCATCGGTTCAGGGTTATTGCCCACATGGGAGTGGGGCCTTGAAATACCAGAAGGGGGTTAGGGTTTGGAGCTACTGGGGGCAGGTTGTTGACTTCTGGCTCGGAGTCGGAGCCATCCGAAAAGCCTTCAGCACGGTGATCATCCAAAGGGATCGCGTGATCATCTTCTGGCTCCTCATCTAGCCATCCTCCATTGCCTTGGTTTGGATAATATGGATCGCCGGGATGGTGGAAGCCAGCCATGTTATCTACGCCAGAATGGGGAAAGAAAGGTTAATAGACGTACTAATCTAGGATACTTATAAGATGATCGTTATTAGTCGACCCAATACTTGCATAGTGCATACCAATTACATGTAACCGAAGCAAGATAACCCTTCGAATAAGCGACCCTAACTCCAGATCCCCAATCAAACAAGAACAGGAAATGAAGCAAAGGTCACAGATTCTAAGTCTATAGCGCCCTAGTCACATGTAACCGTGATGTATCCACTTAGCAACTATTTCCCTACTAGTAATGACCCTTTTTGTTATCACATATGCAGTTAGTAGAGTACATAATACTCCTATAGTATTCTTGTTCTAACATTCTTGTGGTAGTGTTGGTAAGTTTTAGACTTGTTGCAACACCACAATCACTCTTAGGCACATGCTAGTCACTCCTAGAGAGATGTAGTTGATCAGGCTACATCCACCCAGATGTGACTATATGTCTCTAAGCTTAATTATGTTGTTCAACAAACTTTAATACTTCTGTTTTGTTCTAGAATGATACTGACCCTTCGTATTGGTGAATGTATATATATATATATATACATATATATATATACATATATATATATATATGTATATATATATATATATATACTTAATTAAATATTTTAGTATTTAAAAGTATATATTCTTGGTCAGAGTGTTTTAGTCCCGAAGTGTTTATAGTTCGTATATCTTTTATGGATTGATATACTTGATTCACTATAAACAATGCTCTGATACCAATCTGTCACACCCGAAAACCGAGAACGGCGGAATACGTTCGGGGGTGGAGGACGTCATGTACAGTATCATAACAATTGCATAATAGTAAAAACAAGTGACAACAACCATTGCATTAATATAGTAATTGTAAATACAAACATATTCTGTACAGTTAACAGACACCAAAAGTATAACAAAAATAAAAGATGGGTCTTGTATATGCTCCATCTTCTCAAAAGCTGCACCAGTACCTGTCTATCTTTGACTTGAGGATACAAGTTGCTTTGAAAACGAGTATCAGCATAAAGCTGGTGAGTTCATAAGATTTTAGTGTCATTGATTGTAAAAAAGTGTTTACAATCATGTAATATAAAAGCTGAAATAAATGTTGAGAGTAGAAGAAATCCCTAGAAAATCCTATATTTTCCAGTATTGTATATTTGTAAGTTAAATCGTTTGAGTGTGTAAAAGTATTTTCACTGAAACTTTCAGTGTTACGAATAAGGTAATAAATTTCATACAAGTAACGTAGATGAGTAAAAGTATAGCTGATTGACTGTAGTAGTGTTGCAAACTTCAATATATATTTATTTACTTCGGGAAATTAGCTTAGACTTTAAGTCTTAGTGTGTTAATTTGGATATGGATGTGATTTCTCATGTAACTAAACTGAGTGATTATAGAGGACCCGATGACCTTCCCGATCATTCGTAGTGTAGTGATGTAGTGCCACCCCTGGGCCTAGTAGGCTCAGACTGTAATTAACAATCAGGATGTAATAACATTCATCCTATATAGATATATACATGTAGTGTTGCTTTCCTTTCGGGAAGGCCTGGTTGCATGGTATTTACGCAGTAGAATGCCGTATAGAGGAATAGTGTGTTATATTCTGGATTAGTGTATTCTCTTGTATTATAGTATAGTAACTTTTAGTATAGTATAGAGACTGTTCTCTTAAACATATCTTAGCTCATGATAGTAGTAATTATGGCGGGTATCATAGTGATAGAGGTAACGAGCAGTAGTATTAACTATACCTATTATAGTTAAATAGAGTGTGGAGTCACATGCCTTTTATTTATAAAGGTATTAAATAAGATGAAAACTTTCATATCTAACACAAATATATATGATATATAACTAATAAATCAACGACAGTCAAACGGATAACAATATACCCTAAGACCACAATCAAACAAGAACAGGAAATAAGGTGAGCTATCGGTCCTAAGTCCTTCAAGTTTTATTTATATAAATATATTGATGTCGATATAGTTTAAAAGAAAAGTAGTTTAAACACAGTTTGAAACTATTTTAACAACAATTTAACTTAGAAAACGTGTTTGATAAATATTTAAAAACAGTTTTATTGAGAAATACCTAAAAGTGTAGAAAATCCTTTTGGGTTGTAAGTTATAAATCACATATGATTAGGAACTAGAACTTGTTGCATTTACTTGTATCCTCCCCCTAAAACATGTAAAAACATTTAAAAAGGTTAATTCAGGGGAATGAACTCACCTGTAGCGAGTAGATCGGGTGGAAGTGTCGGATGAGCGCTTCGTGTCAAGTAACGACTTGTACACACTCTATGACCCTAGTAACATATGAAGACATATGTTTACAAGTAATTAGTGATTAAGACACTAATTAAACAGATATAGACATCCTAATCTGAAGGAAAACTCTATGGTCAAGTGCTACAAGGCTATTGGGTTGCAAGGAAGGAGTTTTAAGCCTCACTATGGAGTTTACTCCTCACATACTCACCTTAGGTGAGTTTATGGCTGAGGGACCACCTCCCCCATGAGTTTACGACCGTAAACTCATGGTAGGAGTGTATTTGTGTGTTTTCAAGTCTCTTGTGTCTATAAGAAGGGTTCCAAGGCAAATTCCAAGGCTTGAGGGGTGTTTGGGGTTCAAAAGGGCACTCCCTTGGAGTTTGCCATCCTAGGACCACTCCTTGGGAGTTTTTGGTCGTGAAACCCATGGTTTACGGCCCTGAACTCTTGGACACCCCTTATGCTTTGATTTTTGAGGTCATTTGTTCACTCCTATATGTTTCTAGGTGAAGGTATATGGCTAATTAGGGGGTTAAAGGCTCAATTTGCCTAGTTTAAGGGAGTTTATGGCCTAAGGGTGTTCTTGGGCCGTAAACCCTCTTTTAAGCCTTTAAACATAAGATTTAATGTCTAAAACACTTCTAGGGTATGTTCTAAGTTAGCCTCTAAGCCTAAGGAAGAGATTTGGGGGCATTTTGGCACACTTTTAGGGGTTTACGGCCCTCGAGTGTTCTTGGGCCGTAAACTCCTTACTCTTGGCCTTCTTGGACGATTTTTAAGTTATAATGACATGCAATGGGTTGTAGAACAATCTAGGGTAAGAGTACTTACAGTTTGGAGCGGAAACTAGCGGATTTCGGAAGAACCGGGCCTTAAAGATAAAGAGTAGAGAGAGAGAGAGGGACTAGAGTGGTAAAAGTTCTAACTTGGTGACTATTCAATCCTTATATAGGGTTTGAGTTTGTAGCCTGGTGGAATTTTTCCCGATACCGATGTTAAATGGGGCTTATGGTCGTACCCGATTAAATGGTCGTATTTTTAATTCGTTTGTATCTAAAACTTCTTAAAAGGGTATTTCGGGTGTTTCCCCGCATTACTAATTTATTCCGATTCTTATGAAGTAATAGTAAAAGTACAAATTTTTATTTGTTTGATCCCAATGTTAACGGAAAAGTTAAATAAGAACGAGTTCTATTAACGGAAAACGGGTTACGGTGACGGAATAATTTCGGGTTGTCACATGTACGATGTAGATGGTGATGAAAACTCAAACTTTTTTCATTCGGTGATAAAAAGAGAAAGAAGGAAAATTGTTATAAATGGTTTATTGGTTGATGGGTCTGGTTTATGGAGCCGACTCAAGTGAAAGACTGTTTTTTTAGTTTTTTAAAGAAAAGTTCTCAGGTTTTTGGGTGCTAGTTTTTCTCAACCTAGCTCTAGGTTGCCTTCTCTTTCTTTGTTGCATAGAGATTCCCTTGTTTCTCGGTTTCTGAAGGGGAAATCAAGGATGTAGTTTGGTCATGTGGCCGTGATAGGTCTCCAAGACCAGATGGGTTTTCATTTCGGTTCATAAAAAGGTTCTGAGAAGTTGTGAAGGTTGATGTCATTAGTTTTGTGGAGGAGTTTTTATTTTTTATTTTTTTATTTTTTTTAATAAAGAAGATATTCCTATCAACTGTAATTCTTCCGTTATCATGTTGATTCCTAGAGTTGATAGTGCTTCCTCTATAAATGATTACAAGCCAATTAGTCCTATTCGGATTCATTATAAGATTATAGCCAAACTCTAGCTAATACATTAGCGAGTGTGATTGAAACTCGTGTTAACCCTATTTAGTATGCTTTCGTTAAAGGTAGACATATTCTTGATGGCCCTTTCATTGTTAATGAAATAATTAAATGGTGTAAAGAAAGCTATGGTTTTTAAAGTGGACTTTAACAAGGGGTACGATTCAATTTCTTGGGACTATTTGTTGAAATGTATGGAGTTCATGGGTTTTCATAATAAATGGATAAGGTGGATTAAAGTTTGTTTGGTTTCTTCTCGTGATTCGATTCTTGTGAATGGTAGTCCCACTAAGGATTTTTCTCTTAGTATGTGGTAAAATTTGTTTGGTTGCTATGGAGGATGTGGTAAAACAAGGAATTTTAAGAGGTTCGGTTATAAGAAAGCTGGAGTTAAAGATATATCATCTCTTCTATGTTGGTGATGCTTTGTTCTTGGGAGAGTAGGATAAAGGTAACATTGAGAACTTGATTATAATTCTTAATTGTTTTTACCTTATGTCGGGGCTGTGAATTAACTTACAAAAATCTAATTTATATGAAATTCTTATTGATTTTTCATATATTGAAGATATTGATATTGGACTAGTTTGTCA
Source organism: Lactuca serriola (assembly GCF_051521515.1). Taxonomy (NCBI): domain Eukaryota; kingdom Viridiplantae; phylum Streptophyta; class Magnoliopsida; order Asterales; family Asteraceae; genus Lactuca; species Lactuca serriola. The sequence continues at coordinate 180,938,462 of NC_136412.1, read as the reverse complement.
CACCCCAAAACCGAGAACGGAAAAAACGTTCTAGGGCGGAGGACGTCATGTACAACATCACAACACAGTATAATAGTAAACAAGTAAACAACATCATCCATTGCATTAAATATATAATTTTAATACAAGTGTGTTCTGTAGTATATAAGACACCAAAACATAAATCAAAATATAAGATGAGTCTTGAATGTGCTCCATCTTCTCAAAAGCTGGCATCGGTACCTGTCTACTGATGACCTGAGAATACAAGTTATTTTGAAAGAGTTTATCAGCATTAAAGTTGGTGAGTTCATAAGTATTTAGTGTCTATGTTTGTATCAAAATGTTTGAACCGTTGTTTGAAGTACGAGTTTGTAAACGTTTGTAGTAAAAGTATGTGAATGTTTGTAAGTGTTTGTAAAAGTTTGTAACTCCTAGAAAATCCTATATTTTCTACTAAAAGTTGCCTTCTAACAAGGCAAAATTGTTTTATGTGTTTGTTTCTTGTAAACGTGTGTAATTTTCCCAAGTGTAACTATCATTATCAAAATATAGTTTTTACATTAATGTTTAGGTGAAGTGATCACCAAATAAATGTAACGGGTAAATTAATGTGGTACTGTAGTGTTGTATTATAGGAACTACTGCTATACTAACTACCTTAAACCGGATTTATATCAAGGTATTATGTGATTAATTGTACCATACTATCAACTGGAAACACGACAATGTAAGTCGGCAAAAAGGTATGACATTTGGCACCCGAAGACCTGTAGGTCCCGCTGTAGCTAGCAACAAGGTGTAGGATAGTTAATACAATATAGATCTATACGCAAACTCACGCACGCCCTCCAGGAGATTCTGGTTAGAACTCGGTCCATGATAATGAAGGCATACTCTGATACAGTGGATCACATTTATGTTAAAGTAAACCTGTATATGTAATGTATTGTTTCTCATCATAGTATCGTCGTATATGTTCTCATCATAGTATCGTTGTATATGTTCTCATCATAGTATAGTTTTATATGTTCTCATCCTAATATAGTTGTATATGTTCTCCTCCTAGTATAGTTGTATATGTTCTCATAGTAATAAGTAATGACTCATGAATGAACTGACTCTTGTATACTTCATTGGACTAGAAGTAGTAAGTAGTATAACCCTAAACTATACATATTAGTGTTTATTAGTAGACTTGTTTGTATGACTGAATGTACTGAACTGAGATAAAAGTATTTATATCTATACATATATACATAATGTAAAACTAAGGATTCAACGACACTCGGACAAACAACCAGGTACTTTAAGACCACAACCAAACAAGGACAGGAAGTAAAGTGGGTTATCTTTCCTAAGCCCTTCAAACCTTATTTATATAACCATATATGTATTAGACATGGTTTTAACAATATATAGGTTTAAAAACTATAAAAGAAAGGTTTAGTATTGTAGCATCCATAAAATTCATGCCAATTTAAACTTTTCAAAAACAACCCTTAAACATTAATTCTTTATCAAAAATGTTTTCATTACAATTATTATGAGAGTATTCCGAGAACCATATCAAAAAACAAGAACATGAGGAGTGGTACGATCATGCCTTCACCTTCCCACGGTCTCCTGAAGTACCTGAAAACATTAAACCACAACTGTAAGCCCGAAAGCTTAGTGAGATACACCCAAAATACCAACCACATATACCATACACATAACATATCATAACAGAACATAACAGCCATGCACTTCGGGTCTACTGTGTGACTGATCCGCCGCATCGGGCCTTTAGTCATCCTGGTCCACCCTCCGAGTCTAGCCATATCCATCGAGTCTGCAGTGTGGTTGGTCTGCCCGCACTGGGCCTTCAACCCAACTGGTCTAATCTCTGAGTCTACAATACGACTGGTCCACGTGCACCGGGCCTTCAGTCGGCCTGGTCCACTCTCTGAGCCTCGGCACGTCTGGTTCGCCCTCATGGGGCCTATAGCCTATCTGGACCGCTCGCTGGGCCTTCGGAATATTCGGTCCGCCCTGGGTATGTTGGCCTATAGCACAAAGCAGGACCCGCCTCTACCTAACCCCAGTCAACCAACCATCTGCATATAAACATATAACCACATAACAATTAATCATCAATCAACCGATCTAGCAGATCACATACATAACATACTCTAAACAGGATACCGACCTAACCGGTCACTAATATAGCATCATCCTATGTACCAGGATACCGACCTTAACCAGGTCTCTAACATATACCACCCTAACCACCAAGATGCAAACATAGCAAAGCAATAACATAACAACAATACCCAGATTACAATCTGATAAAGGGCCGACCTTGGTGCCTTAGACTCTATCGATATAGTGAGGATAACTCACCTCGCAACTACTAACTGAAAAGTTAAGATCACGTTGCTCCAACCTCCAACACGAACTCCACCACTAATAATACCAAAAGACTGAACTCAATAAATAACAATAATTACAAAATTACCCCTGGAAGTCAACTGGTCAACTCTTGGTCAAAGTCAAAGTCCTCAGTCAAAGTCAGACTTCCTAACTGACTCTAGTCGCTGAGTCAGCCCGCTGACTCATCAAGTCCGTACGCTCTAAAAACTCCCATAACGCGACCCAACTCGCCGAGTCTCCCCAAGACTCTCCGAGTCCCACGAACTCTGAGTCACCTCCTGCTCAACTCACCGAGTCGTCCCTCGACTCACCGATTCACAACTCAACCAAAACGGTTAGGACTTCGCGACTAGACTCGCCGAGTCCAAGGCAATCTTCAACAGACTCGCCGAGTTGTTCTTCCAACTCGTCGAGTTCCTTCCTTTCTTCATCCAACTCGATGAGTACACCCATGTGACTCGCCGAGTACCTCTAGTTCTTAATCTATACAGTGGCTTTTAAGCCATGCAGTGACTCCAATCCATAGATCCAACCTCCTACAACATTCCCCACACGTAAAGGTGCAAACTGTACGTGAAACCATGGGGAAATAAGCTCAAAATACTCTAGGGCTAAGGCTTAAGGCAAAGGGAGTTCACCAAGAACTCTAGGACAGCACCTTTACAACAAATAGGATCATTACAAGCTTGGATCTGTAGTTTCAACTTCAGATCTAGCTTCTAAACTCGAAATTGATTCCACTAAAGCCATAATCCCCAAAATAGCAACCAAGAATGATTCTAGAAGAAGGAAACTCAAGGTGACAGATTGTTACCTCAGAAATGATCCAAAGGAGGAGTAGATCCCTGATCTACAATGATATCCAGATGCTAGCCTCTTGATCCTCAACCTTCTTCTTCTCAATTTCTCTTCCCAAGCTCTAATTCTTCATCAATGGAGGTTATACACGATTTAAGGGTTTTCTGGGTATTGGAAGGTAACAAAGAGGCTGAGGGTGGGTTATAATGTCCTTTATATAGGGCACAACCCTGAAAATTAGGGTTCTCTCCACCCAGCACCAACTCACCGAGTCACTCCTCCGACTCGCCGAGTTGGTTATTTAACACATGACCAGATTCACGACCCGACTCGTCGAGTCAACCCATTGACTCACCGAGTCGGTCTTCCATATTTACACTAAGCACCCTGAACTTTGCTCTTCTGAACTCGGGGTGTTACAATTCCCCCCATGTAAATTAGGCTTCGTCCTCGAAGCCTGTTGCAGCACACAATTCCAATAACCATGACCCCACACTGCAACCTCGGATCTCTACTGACTCAGATCCTTCCAATCACTGTTATCATCGCAAAAATGATCCAACTCCTTGCTTACCGATTCATATCAACTAACTCAAGCCGACCACCGACTTTTTCCTCTGATAGCGACACTTATCACTCTTGATCTCCATATACACTTGCCTCTCGCAAGACTAGATAATACCTTGAACCATTGAGTTCTTACTGGGTACTCACTGTTACCAACTGCTATCCCTTGCCTCGATTAACACAACCTTATCGGGTTCACTGCTAGGACTTATTCCTCTTCCTTTCCGAATTCGACTCTACTCTTTTGGTGCTAACAGGATGATACATCCTTCAGCTCCCGAGCACTCTCATGAGCTCTCTTCCGCAATCGCATAAATGTGCTGACCCTGCTCTAGCATCCTCGGGTTGGGAACCCAACACACTAACGATACCTCCAGAGATCCCCCAGGATGAACTTCCACTACATACATAACCTCCTGATCATAATCATACTGAGAATCCAAGACTCCACCCTTGCATCTCTTTTGAACTCCTCTGGTTCTTTATCACTGGAAACCCTTCCGTGATTCCAACCGACCCCCAACCCGGATGTACTTCCATATCATTGGCACAACATAATGCCTAATAACCATCCTGAAATACTTCCAATCATCCTTTCCCGTTACTGCTCACACTTCTGTGAATCAACACTCCCTCTCGGAGCAACGAACCCTTCATTAACCAAGGAAATCTACCAACCAACCTTGCTACTTCAAGCAATTACCACAGTGCTCACACCCCCACTCTACATTATCTCTTGTAGAGTAACCGCTACTTCACGCATTACACATGCTCTGAATCTACTCACTAGGACTCTCAGGTCCTCGCACTTCCTTCCACTAACATGATCAATACCCGGGGTCAGACCTACCTGTTTCATCACAACGCGCTCAATTCATCTCCTCGTATGGATCTATCAACACATACAGAGTCTTCAACACAACTAGACTGCCTTACCAGGACTTCAGTTCATCTGGACCACTCTCAGAACCTTCAGCATGTCTAGACCGCCCTCCAGGGCCTTCAGCCTGTCTGGACCATTCTCTGAGCCTTCGGCCTGACTGGTACGCCAATCGGCCTTCAGTCTCCCTGGACCGCTCATACTAAGATACATCGACTCGAACTCTCTTTCCCGGGAATCTCTCCCAAACATGCTATTCTAGCCCTCCAGTGGTTCCAAACTTTAACTCCATTCCCATACTCTGATCCCGACCTAATCCCAGGTCTCTCATTAACCAATCAACTTTCCAGGAACCCCGGTCTGTACCCGTCCCATCTGTCTGCGCCTTACCCATACCAGTCCACACTCTTCGTTGACTAAATACTGTTGAATTACACACAGCTAATCAAACTCAAACACTTGTTGATCCTTTAGAGAATCTTCCAACTCTCCCCCACTTAGAACACTGACCTCCAAATACTGGTGACTCATCTGGCCTAGAACAATCATCTCTATCTCATACCTTCCTTATCCATAAACTACTTTCCTCTGAACGAGTAACCTTTACAAAACTGCTCTCCCGGCATTGTGCATCTCGAATCCCAAGGGAGTCCGACTCCCAGCTGAACACTTCTCACATCGCGAATGCTATACCCAACAAGAAGACCACACAACCAATCCTGACCATCCATCCCTTGGATACTAACCAGCTACAACTCCTATCTATAAAACCCTCTACCAAAAGATAACCCAGATGAAAAGGCGAACAATACAACACTATAAATCATGCAAACAAGACTAGCATATGCCATACTCCACAATAACCACAAGATAATAAGATAACAAAATGAAACATACCCGCAGCTGTATCTGGCTCTGCTCTGATCTCCTCTACATTAAGCTGAAAAGCGCGCCCCTAAGCCCTCAGAGGCTCCGCTCCACCTTGGCCCCCGCCAGTAATCCTCAACGTGGCCGGTGCTGGAGCCTACACCGACCTCCCAACCAGTTGTGGACAGTTGGTCCTCATGTGACAACCTTATGACACTGATAGCAAATCCTCATATCCTGGACTGGGGCTGACTGACAAAAATCCCTCGCGTAGTGCCCCTCTGTCCCGCACTTGTGGCACGTACCACCAGACCTACACGCTCCGGCATGAGCCTTCCCGCACTTCTCATAAGTGCGGCTACTCTGACTGCTCAAACTGAAATCAATGGACTTAGACCGTTTCGGTGCCGGCTGCGACTATACCGGAGCCTGCCTCTACTCTCTCAACTGTAACTCAATCTCCAACTCCCGCCGCCGAGAGGCTTCCTGCAACTCCAACAATGTCTCGCACCTCTGTGTAGACACAAACTGCATGATATCCCTCTTCAGCATACTCAGATATCGGGACATCTGGGCCTGCTCAGAAGCAAACTCAGGGCAAAACATCGCCCTCTCAGTGAACATCCTGGTGATCTCCGTCACCGACTCCAATTCCTACTTCAGCTCCAGGAACTCCTGAGCTAATCTCTCCCTTTCAACTCACGGAACATAGCGAGTACTGAACATCTCTCTGAACTGATCACAAGAAACCACAGCTTGCTGCGCATCAAAATATGATCCTGTGGTCAACCTCCACTAATCCTTCACCCCGAGCCTCAAAAGGTTCAGAGCACACCTCACCCTCTGATTAGCAGGGCATGAACACGTGAAGAAACACCCTTCCACGTCTGACAACCATCTAATAGCAAGAATCGGGTCCTAAACTCCATCAAAGGTAGGGGGCATCGTATTATCGAAGTCCTGATACTGAAAACCTCTACCGGCTCCTCCCCCTGCCGCTGTTACAGCCGCTGTAATTTTCGTGACATCCGTCTCTGTTAGACCTGCATATCGCTTATCAAAATACTTGACCATGGCGGTCTTGATCGTCCCAAAAAGTTCCGGCAACTCGGCCTAGAACATAGCAGCAACCTCTTCATGTAGGACCTCACGAATTCTAGCATCCAACTCGTCTTTGCTCATCTGACCGATAACCTCGGGTGGTCCTGACCCACCCTGACCGCCCTCTCCTACTCTTGATCCTGACCCGGATCCTCTCCCAGCATGGCTTGTAACCACCATACTGAAAAACACTGCAAACATCAGATACCTCCCACTAACCCAGGAACTGACTCTCAACCCAGCCCTAGGGGTTGTGACTTCCTTGATACGCGTATGGGTCCTGTGCTTTCAGTAGTACAGGCCCATACTACCTTCCACACCTACCCATATTTATATCAAGTATCACCACAACACCCTAGTGAAGAATAGGCATAACAAGCACTCAACCCTCACTCCTAGAGGAACACTGGAAATCTCATACAGAAAGAAACCCTAGGCTAACAGGCATCATAAATCAGGCAACTCTATCATGCAATTCCTGAAGATCCCTAGCCTAGTACTAGCATGTTGTTCTATCATATCACATAAACAAATAACTTGTATGGTATTTTGGGGCTACTTACTGGCTCCGGTTGATCGTACCTCCACATCCTCCTTTACTCATTTTTGAAAACCATTTTAAATTCTCTTTTGAAAACTCTCCTTGATTTGAGACTGGATTCACACGAATGTTCCTCCAATTCACTCAAACCAAGTCTCTGATACCAACTTGTAACATCCATAAAATTCAAGCCAATTTAAACTTGTCAAAAACAACCCTTAATCATTAATCTTTATCAAAAAGGTTTTCATTACAATTATTATCAAAGTATTCCTAGAACCATATCATAAAACAAGAACATGAGGAGCGGTACGATCACGCCTTCGCCTTGCCACGGTTTCCTAAAGTACCTGAAAACATTAAAACACAACTGTAAGCCTAAAAGCTTACTGAGATACCCCCAAAATACCAACAACATATACCATACACATAACATATCATAAGAGAACAGAACAACCATGGACTTCGGGTGTACTGTGTGATTGGTCCGCCGCACCGGGCCTTCTGTCCACCCGGTCCACCCTCCGAGTCTAGTCATATCCATCGAGTCTGCAGTGTGGTTGGTCCGCCCGTACCGGGCCTTCAACCCACCTGGTCCACTCTCTAAGTCTACTGTATGACTGGTCCGCCCGCACCGGGCCTTCAGTCGGCCTGGTCCACTCTCCGAGCCTCGGCACGTCTGGTCCGCCGTCGTGGGGCTTACAGCCTATCCGGACCGCTCGCTTGGCCTTCAGAATATCCGGTCCGCCCTGGGTATGTTGGTCTAAAGCACAAAGCAGGACCCGCCTCAACCTAACCCCGGTCAACCAACCATGTGCACATAAACATATAACCACATAACAATTAATCATTAATCAACCGATCTAGCAGATCACATACATAACATACTCTAAACAAGATACCGACCTAACCGGTCACTGATATAGCATCATCCTATGTACTAGGATACCGACCTTAACCAAGTCTCTAACATATACCACCCTAACTATCAGGATGAAAACATAGCAAAGAAATTACATAACAATAATACTCAGATTACAATCCGATAAGGGGCCAGCCTTGGTGCCTTAGACGCTGTCGATATAGTGAGGATAACATACCTTGCAACTGCTGACTGAAAAGATAAGATCATGCTGCTCCAACCTCCGACACGAACTCCACCAATGATAATACCAAAAGACTGAACTCAATAAATACCAATAATTACCCAATTACCCCTGGAAGTTAACTGATCAACTCTTGGTCAAAGTCAATGTCCTTAGTCAAAGTCAAACTTCCTGACTGACTCTACTCGCCAAGTCAGCCCGCTGACTCGTCGAGTCCCTATGCTCTGAAAAATTCCCATATCACGATCCAACTCGCCGAGTCGCCCCAAGACTCGCCGAGTCCCACGAACTCTGAGTCACCTCCTACACAACTCAACGAGTCGTCCCTCGACTCACCGATTCACATCTCAACCAAAATGGTTAGGTTTTCGTGAGTAGACTCGCCGAGTGTGACAACCCGAAATTTCCATTTGTACGAACTTTATCTATTCAATAGAAGCTAGTCCAATTTCAGTGAGTTTCATACTTTTCCGAATAAGTTTGTGTACATTAGGGTTTACGTTTAAGGAGATATCAGGAGAGTGGATGCTCCTGGGTTTGTGAAATTTAATCATTCCAAGTTTCATAATGTCATAGTCCAATATCCGGAATAAAAATATTTTCTGCCAAAATATTTCAGGACTATAAATAGATTTCTGAATTTAATTAATTCCTTATTCACATTTCCAAATAGAGAAAAGCCATTTTCTCTCTTACGGATCTTCGGGTTTTCATCCTAGATTGTGAGTCTACTTTCCTAGATGTGTTTTATTACTTGTTATATGCTTTATAACATTGATTACATGTCTAAAATGCAAGATCCGGGAGTTTACCGCCCAAGAACATTCTTGGGGAGTAAACTCCAAAACAAGGCCTAAAAGCTACCTAGTCTCATTTCCATGTTAGGCAACTAGTTAAGGACTTAATGTATGAACATTAGAGGCTAGAAATCAATTAAGAACCACAAGTTATAGGAATTTACGGCCAAGGATATGCTCTTGGTCCGTAAACCCCTTTTTCAAGGGCTAAGAGTGCCCTAAACACCCCTAAGGCTTTAAGACAATTACCCTTTGATACTTGTAACTTGAATGGGGAGTAAATGACATCAAAATCATCCCTTAAAGGGAGTTTATGGCCAAGGAACATCACTTGGGCCGTAAACTCCAAGTGAAGGCACAAATGTGTGCCTAATGTCCCCTTTAGCCTTAAACAAAAACATAGAAGCTAGCCTACATGTGCAAGTGACTTAAATGAATTAAAAACAACACCCCATAGGAGTTTACGGTTGTAAACTCAAGGGGATATGGTCTTTAGGCTGTAAACTCCTCTATGGAGCATTCTAGGGCCTTAAACTACTTCAAGAATTATTCCACAAGTGCTAGGCTTATTTTAGGATTAATATAGCACCTTAAAACACCCAAAACCACCAAGTGGGGAGTTCACGGCCGTAAACTCAAGGGTTTACGACCGTAAACTCCAAAGGTGGGGTTTTTTGGGTGGTGAACTCTTATACAAGGCCTTTGGAAGCTTCAAACCCTTTTGCCTTGTCCCGTAGCAACTTAGATGCAACCATTAGGACCTTTAACACTTATGCAAAGTGTTTTACATGTTCCTAAGTGTCCTAACTTATTTTTTTAAGTTATTATTTGGCTAATTAGTTATATATATGATTATTATATGATAACTAGGCTCATGCGTGTAAGCAAGTCTCCGTTTGCCACCTAGCACGGTATCCGATACTACAGTCCAATCTACTCACCACAAGTGAGTTCATACCCCTTTAATCAACCTTTGAAATGCTTTTAAATGTTTTAAATACTTTATGGGGGGGGGGGGAATACAAGTTAAATACTTACAGTTATTGCATCAATCACATGTGATTGCATTAATCACATATGATTAATAACTAGAAAACCAATGATTTATTCACTATTCAAACTGTTTATCAAATTGTTTCACTTCAAAATGTTTTACAAACTCTTTTACTTATCAAATGCTTTTATTAAACTTTAGTTTATTCCTTATAAAATTGCATGCGCATATATGTATAGATATATAAGTAATGTTTAAAGGGCTTAGGAAGGCCATCCGCCCTATTTCCTTTTTCTCGATTTGGATGTGGTCTGGTGGGATTTCGGGTGACCATCCGAGGGTCGTTTCAATATTAGTTATATATCATATATACATGTATAGACATAAAAGTACTTCCATATTCATGCTTATCATTACATCAATAGTTAGTTACCATCAGAGTAACACAGGAACATATACAATTATACTAGAAACAGAACATATACAACTATACTAGAAACAGAACATATACAATTATACTAGAAGGAGAACATATACAACTATACTAGAAACAGAACATATACAACTATATTAGAAACATAACATATACAATTATACTAGAAGGAGAACACATACAACTATACTAAATCGAGAAACATTACATATACATGAACACGTTAACAATTGTGATCCACTGTGTCGGAGCATGCCTTAAATGTCATGGCCCGAGTTGTAGCCAGAATTCTCTTGGAGGGAGAGTGTGAGTTTGCGTATAGATCTATACTGGATTGACTATCCTACGCCCTGCTGCTAGCTACAGCCGGACCTGCAGGTCTGCGGGTGCCAAGCGTCATTCCGTTATTACGACCATTCATTATGTCGTTGTTATCAGTCGATAGTATGGTGCAATTATCACATTATACCTTAATATAAATCCGGTTTAAGGTAGTTAGTACAGCAGTAGTTCCTATTATACAAAACTACAGTACTACAATGATTTACCCATTACATATTTTAGTGATAACCTCACTTAAGCATTAATGTACAAACTATATTTTATTAAATGATAGTTACACTTGGGAAATTACACACTTTTACAACAAACGAGTATACAAAACAGTTAAGCCTTGGTAGAAGGTTACTTTAATAGAAAATATAGGTTTTTCTGAGAGATTCAAACTTTTACAAACACTTTCAAACACTTACTTACATTTTTACAAACTTATACATTGAGACAGGTTCAAAAGTTTTTGACAACAAACATTGACACTAAAATACTTATGAACTCACCAGCTTAATGCTGATAAACTCTTTTAAAATAACTTGTATTCTCAGGTCATCAGTAGACAGGTACCGAGGCCAGCTTTTGAGAAGATGGAGCGTATTCAAGACTCATCTTATTATTTTGATTTACATTATTTTGGTGTCTATAACTGTACAGAACACGCTTGTATTAAAATTATATATTTAATGCAATGGATGATGTTGTTTGCTTATTTACATTTACTGTGTTGTGATACTATACATGACGTCCTCCGCCCCAAAACGTTTCCGCCGTTCTTGGTTTTGGGGTGTGACACCGAGTCCAAGAACAGACTCGCCGAGTCCAAGGAAATCTTCAACAGACTCACCAAGTTGTTCTTCCAACTCGTCGAGTTCCAGCCTTTCTTCATCCAACTCGCCGAGTACACCCATGTGACTCGCCGAGTACCTCTAGTTCTTAATCCATACAGTGGCTTTCAAGCCATGCAGTGACTCCAATCCATAGATCCAACCTCCTACAACCTTCCCCACACGTAAAGGTGAAAACTTTACGTGAAATCATGGGGAAATAAGTCCAAAATACTCTAGGTCTAAGGCTTAAGGCAAAGGGACTTCACCAACCACTCTAGGACAACACCTTTAGAACAAATAGGATCATTACAAGCTTGGATCTGTAGTTTCAACTTCAGATCTAGCTTCTAACCTCGAAATTGATTCCACTCAAGCCATAATCCCCAAAATAGAAACCAAGAATGATTCTAGAAGAAGGAAACTCAAGGTAACAAATTGTTACCTCAGAAATGATCCAAAGGAGGAGTAGATCCCTGATCTACAATGATATCCAGATGCTAGCCTCTTGATCCTCAACCTTTTACTTCTCAATTTATCTTCCCAAGCTCTAATTCTTCATCAATGGAGGTTATACACGATTTAAGGGTTTTCTAGGTATTGGAAGGTAACAAAGAGGCTGAGGGTGGATTATAATGTCCTTTATATAGGGCACAACCCCGAAAATTAGGGTTCTCTCCACCCAGAACCAACTCGCCGTGTCACTCCTCCGACTCACCGAGTTGGTCACTTAACACATGACCAGATTCGCGACCCGACTCGCCAAGTCTACCCATTGACTCGCCGAGTTGGTCTTCCATATTTACACTAAGCACCCTGAACTTTGCTCTTCTGGACTCGGGGTGTTACAAGTATACAAAAGTGTATTTGATAAAGAGTTTGACATGTAAAATAGTTTAATAAACATTTTGAAGTCATTTGTTTGGCAAAATAGTTTAAAGTATGAAAAATCCATTTGTATGCTAGTTATTAATCACATGTGATTGATCTAATAAGTAACATGGTTTAACTTGTATTTCCCCCATAAAGCATTTAAAAACATTTAAAATCTTTTCAAAAGTTAATTAAGGGGTATGAACTCACTTGTAGTGAGTGGTTTGTTCGGAAGTGTCGGACAAGGTGCTAGGTGTCAAGTGAAGACTTGAACACACACAATCGTCCTAGTTAACATATAATAAACATATATGTATCTAATTATTCAATTAACAACTAATTTAATCAAGTTAAGACACCCTCGGACATGGAAACACTTTGATTCAAGTGCTATCGGTACCAAAGGGTTGCATCTAAGGGTTGTATGGCATGACATTGGAGTTTATAGCCAATGAACCACTCCTTATGGAGTTTACGACCTATGACCATTTCCCCATGAGTTTATGGCCGTAAACTCATGGCACTAAGTTCCATTTTGTGTTTTGAGGTCTTACAAGTCATGATTGCACATCCAATGATCAAGTCCAAGCCTTAGTAAAGCATTAGGGCACAATAAGACCACTTTGTGGAGTTTACGGCCAAAGGACCATACCCTTATGTGTTTACGGCCGTAAACTCTCATGGGGACTTTTTTTGATTGTTGTTTAAGGTGTTAAACACTTCTAGGAAGGATCAAGGTTGGCATCCAAGGCTTAGGAAGGGACTAGGGTCCATTTAACCACTTTAAGAGGGGTTTACGGCCCAAAAACATCCTTGGCCGTTAACTCCTTTGTTCTGATGATATTTGATGATTTTCAAGTGTTATCAAGTTCATATTAAGCACATAAGAAGCTAGGGAAAGTGTACTTACAAGATAGAAGCTTGATTTGGTGTTTAAGGTCCAAGAACACTAGTGTGTGTTCATGGTGTTTTGAAGAACACTTGAAGATCTAGTTAAAAAGCAATAATGAATGGATGAAATGATGTATAACTACTAGATATTAGGTTATAACAACAAATAAAGTGGAGAAACACTTACGTTTTCGGAAGATCAGGTGAAGAACGGGATGATAGTTAAGAGAGAATAAGAGTCTTCTTGAGGGTGGAAGTGAAAAACGAGGAGTTCGGGGAGTAAACTCATGCCTAAGGCATGAATTCATAGTCACACAAGAGTTTACGACCCAAACTCTACAAGTGTGGCTGTGAAATCTTTATTAGGGTGCATTGGGTGGCTTTGCTACTTCAAGACCCGAGATAGTACTTCCTTTCCTTCGTTCGTTTAAAGAATAAACACTAAAAAACACTCAAATAGACTTTTAAATTGGCTAACAATTATTAGAAATGTAATTGACTTTCAATTGAAGTTCTTGACTTTAGGTATTGTAAGAATTAAAATTTTGGGTTGTCACATCATCCCTATCACACCCCCAAACCTGAATGGCGGAAACGTTCGGGGGCGGATGACTTCATGTGGTAACGTAACAAATGAATACATAGTAAAGAAAGCAATACAACCATCATATATATAATTGAAAGTTTACATTTGTCAAAAGTTACATGGTCAAAACCAATTACAATATGATGTCAAAATACGAGATTAAACTGGCGCCGCAGCATCCCTTCATCAAAAGCATAATGATACCTGAAATTACTGATTCCCTGGGACACACAAGTAATTTTGAAAGAGTAGATCAGCATTTAAGCTGGTGAGTTTCAAAAGTATTTAAGTGGCAATGTTTGTATGAAATGAAATGTTTTGTCTTTGTTTGTTTGTGTTTAGAAAATCCTATATTTTCTACTAGTATAAAAGTAGCCTTCACTCAAGACCAATGTTTGTTTCTAAAATGTATGTAAGTGTAAATAACCAATGTGTTTGAAAACCTTGTAAATCAATGCATTTTTAATACCCCATGTGCGTTTTATAACCATACTATTGACTCGGAATGCCTATACACAACGTTCTTCAGGCGTTGGAATGTTATGACGTTTGTCACCCCAAACGGTGGACTGTAGCTAACAGTCAGGGCGCGGGTTGTCAAGCCCGTATAGATCTATACACAAACACCATGCTCCCCCTCCAAGGGATTCTGGTATATAATACAGGACTTGAAATGTGTACTCGAACGTCCGTGAAGTTAGTGTCTCACAAAAACCGTGGTATAAAAACAGATTTACTTGTTAAAATGTTACGTTTGTTCTTGTATACGAAAGTGACTTCTTGAAATTCATGTTTCTAGTACATAAGAGTTAGGAATTTGTTCGTAAAACAATACCTATTATAGTTTTCTAAAAGCGTGTCTCGTTTGTTTAGAAATACCTAGAAAAGGAATCATTTGTTATGAAAGCATATATTTTTGGTGTAGAGTCTAAGATAGGCAAGTATACATATAATCTAATAAAATGTTTAGTTTGTACATGCATTACAACAATTTATATTTCAAAAGATGGAATATAACATATTTTATATATATAAAAGTTCCCTATATAGTTTATAAATCACATATGATTCTACTTAATAAAAGTGTATAAAAATCTTTATATATAACACCCGATAGTAGTCGTGTGTTTTACTTGTATTCCCCCCCCCCCCCCCTTAGAAAGCATATAAAAGCATTTAGAATAATTAAAAAGGGTTAATAAAGGGGTATGAACTCACTTGAAAGTTTGAAGATAGCGAG
The DNA here is from genome assembly GCF_051521515.1 of Lactuca serriola. Taxonomy (NCBI): domain Eukaryota; kingdom Viridiplantae; phylum Streptophyta; class Magnoliopsida; order Asterales; family Asteraceae; genus Lactuca; species Lactuca serriola. The sequence goes on along the minus strand of NC_136412.1, from coordinate 180,923,237 downwards.
ATGGAAAACCGGACAGAGTTTCGTCTCGGGAAACGGATTTTTCTCGGGATTCTCGGGAATCTCGGGAGTAAAATCGACTCTCGGGACTTGAGGAAAAAGACCAGAGCTTCGGGGTAGTGCGGGCACGGAAAACGAGGCAAGATCATGAGAGAAAGGAGAGAAATGGGGTGATTTTTCCGGAACCCTCGCATTTCTATTTATAGGGGGTCTGAGAAGCCTCGGTACGCGGGGCGTACGCTAGTACGCAGCGCGTACTCGTACGTCATGCATGACCGAGTCCTCGACTGCCTCGGCTTCGGATGGGACGGATCGGATGGGGCGGGTCGTATGGGACGGCGGGTCGGATAGCTTCGCATAGGGGCGACGTGGACGGACCGAGACCAAGGCCCTCGGGTACGCAGGGCGTACGGGGTTACGCGGCGCGTACCTCGGATGAGGACGCTGACTCCTCTTCGGATAATACTAGCATTTTTGATTTATTTTATATATAAATTATTTAATAAACTTTAAAAAATCATATCTTCTTCATACGAACTCCGTTTTCGATGGTCTTTATATCCACGCGTAGGTGAAACTACGCTCTACAACTTTCGTTTAGACTCTGTTGGCAAATTCCGAAATTATTTTTATTATTTATTTATTAAAATGACGTGATTAAGGAATTTCTTTAAAAATTCATAACTTCTTTATCTGACGTCGGTTTTTGCCAGACTTTTTACCGCTGAAATACCATTGTCGAGACCTTCAATTCTCGTTTAGGTCATTCCGGCCAAAAGTCGCTCGATCTCCAATTCGAGTTTTTAGTTGTCTGTTGCTAAGCCGAACTTGGAAAAATCATAACTTCAATATACGAAGTCGGATTTGGGCGTTCTTTTTACGTACGATCATGGGTTAATGACATTTAAACATAGAAGGAATTTAAATAGAAACTTTTTGGACATTTTATTATCAAAGTTAATTTTATTAACTCAAAAGTGGTTACAATACTTGACTTTTTAGGTCATTACAAAGAATTGAAATATCGGGTTGTCACAATCCCCCCATTAAAGGGAATTTCGTACCGTAAGTAGAGTTTGGGAAAATACAATTGTTACAAATAAATAAGCGAATAGATGAGGATATTTCAATTTCATTTGATCCTCATGCTCCCATGTGAATTCAGGTCCCTGCTTGGCGTTCCAGCGAACCTTCACTATTAGGATGCGGCTTTGCTTTGTCTGCTTGACCTCACGGTCCATGATCTCTATAGGTTCTTCCACGAAGTTGAGGCTCTCGTTGATCTCAATTTCGTCGAGTGGGATTACAAGAGTGTCGCCGGACAGACACTTTTTCAAGTTTTAGACGTGGAATGTAGAATGTACGTTACTAAGTTCGTTAGGTAGATTGAGTTTGTAAGCTACAGGGCCGATTCTAGCGAGAATCTTGAAAGGCCCTTTGTATCTTGGATTGAGCTTCCCATGCTTTCCGAAGTGTATCAAGCCCTTCCAGGATGAGACTTTCAAAAGAATGCGGTCTCCTACCTGGAATTCCAAAGGTTTCCTGCGTTTGTCGGAGTAGCTCTTCTTTCGGTCTCTAGAGGCTTTCAATCGTTCACGAATCTGAACGATCTTCTCCGTTGTTTCCTGAATGATTTCCGGACTTGTGGGAGTGCTGTCAGGTACTCGTCCTTTAGCTAACTGGGTGTCACCCACCTCAGCCTAGCACAGAGGGGATTTGCACTTCCGGCCATAGAGGGCTTCGAATGGAGCAGCCTTAATGCTCGTGTGATAACTGTTATTGTAGGAAAATTTGATAAGGGGTAAGTGAGTATCCCATGCCTTCCCAAATTCGATCACACAGTCTCTCAACATATCTTCCAGTGTTTGGATGGTCCTCTCACTTTATCCGTTGTTCTGAGGATTGTAGGATGTACTCATGTCCAGCCTCGTTCCTAGGGAACTTTGTAGGGAGTGCCAGAACCTCGAAGTGAACCTACAATATCTATCGGAGATAATGGATATAAGAACACCATGCAGTCGTACGATTTCCCTAATGTATGTTCTCGTAAGCTTCTCGATGTTGTTAGTTTCTTTGATAGGCAGGAAGTGTGCAAACTTGGTCAATCTATCGACGATGACCCATATGGTATCAAGTCCACCCATTGTCTTGGGCAACTTGGTTATGAAATCCATAGTGATCCGCTTCCACTTCCATTCTGGTATCTCTGGTTGCTCTAATAAACCGGAGGGTTTCTGGTACTCAACCTTAACCTTTGCACAAGTAAGGCATTTACTTATGAAGGTAGCAATCTCTGCTTTCATGCTAGGCCACCAGTATAACTTTTTAAGATCCAGATACATCTTATCTGAACCTGGGTGGACGAAATACCAAGTGTTGTGCGCTACGGTCATGACCAAGTCTCGTAGGTCACCGTGCTTCGGTGTCCAGATCGTATCCATAAAATGTAAGGCTCTGCCACCCTTGGCTTCTATGTTCTTATCCATTCGTCTAAGGGATTCACCCGCCATGTTTTCAGGTTTAGAGGCTTCAAGTTGAGCCTCTTGAATTTGTGTAGACAAGTGTGAATGGATAGTCATTGTCAACGATTGGACCCTTCGATCAGAATATTCTTTCCGACTTAGGGCGTCTGCTACTATGTTGGTTTTACCCGAATGATAAATAATCTCGTATTCGTAGTCATTGAGTAGCTCAAACCACCGTCGTTGTCTCATGTTGAGCTCCTTCTGATTGAATATGTGTTGTAAGCGCTTATGGTCTATAAAGATCGTGCTCTTCGTACCATACAGGTAGTGTCTCCAAATCTTCAGGGCAAACGCAACTGAACCCCAGCTCAATATCGTGTGTGGTGTAGTTGACTTCGTGTGTCTTCAGTTGTCTCGAGGCATAGGCGATGACCGAGCCCTTGGTTGGATTCATCGCAGTATACAATGAAGTCTTCTATCCCTTCGGGGAGGATAGTATCGGTGCAGTGCATAAGCCTTGCTTTAGAGTTTGAACCTGCGTAGTAAGAGGTTTCGCAATCTGGGAGAAGTTCTGTATGAACCTGCGGTAGTAGCTAGCGAGACCTAGAAATTCACGAATTTTTGTAGGCGTCTTTGGTGCTGACTAGTTCTCAATGGCTTTAATTTTGGATGGGTCCACATGGATTCCCTCTTCGCTAACCATGTGTCCTAAGAATTCGACTCTTCGGATCCAAAATTCACATTTAGAGAACTTCGCATAGAGCTTCTCCGTTCGTAAAGTTCCTAGAATGTGTCGCAGGTGATCGCCATGCTCTTCCTTACTTCGAGAGTAGATCAGGATGTCATCAATGAAAATGATGACGAAATGATCCAAGTAAGGACGACATACTCTATTCATTAAGTCGATGAACACTGCGGGCGCATTGGTCAATCGGAATGTCATCACCACGAACTTGTAGTGTCTGTAACGAGTTCGGAAGGCTGTTTTTGGAATATCCTCCTCTAGCACTCGTAACTGGTAATATCCGGATCTTAGATCAATTTTGGAAAAGTAACTCGCGCCTTGCAATTGGTCAAATAAATCGTCTATATGAGGCAGAGGGTAACGATTTTTGACCGCCAGTTTGTTGAGTTCTCTGTAGTCGATACACGTACGAAATGATCCGTCATTCTTCTTAACGAACAAGAACGGTGCTCCCCAGGGTGAGAAGCTTGGTCTAATAAAGCCCTTACTGAGTAGTTCATTATGTTGACCAGAAAGCTCCTACATCTCAGCTGGTCCTAATTGGTAGGGCGATTTGGCTACTGGGGTAGCTCCTAGGACTAAGTCGATTCTGAACTCGACCTGTCGTTGCGGAGGTAGTTGTTCTTCTGGAAAGATGTCGGTAAAGTCGCTCACTACCGGAATGTTCTTTAGTTCCTTCGTTTCTAGTCTCGTATCGACAACGTGAGCAAGGAATCCACAATATTCCTTACTTAGATACTTCTATGCTTGAATACTTGGGATGATACGAAGACTCGTGTCGGGTTTGTCGCCGTAGATGGTGAGAGTTTCGTTAGCCGGGAGATTTAGACGGACTGGTTTCTTGTAGCACATGATGTCGGCGTGATAAAGACTCAACCAATCCATGCCGATGATGACGTCGAAGGTTTTAATCAAGACCGACATGAGTTCGATTGGAAATGAACAGCTATCTAGAGTTAGGGTACATCCTATGTATATGCTATTTGTGCTCTCAGTTTTCCCATTAGCCATTTCTACAGTGAATGGTTCCTTAAGTGTACGTGGTTTTTGTTTAAGTAGGCGAGCAAGTTTATGATTCACGAAGCATCTCTCTGCTCCGCTATCAAACAATATGGATGCATGAGAGTTATCGAGGAGAAACGTACCAGTCACCACTGTAGGCTTAGCATCTGCTTCTTCGTGGCCTATAGCCAGAACTTTTCCCGCTCCACCAGCATTTCTTGCTTTAGGGCAGTCCCTTTTTTTGTGGCCCACATCGCCACATCCGTAGCAAGCCTGGCCCACACTAGCACCCGAGACTTGGGTGATTGGCCTTGCCGGAGATATGCAGAAACGGACAGTGTGTCCTTTCTTGTTGCCGTTAGAGCACTGTATTTCATGGTAGTGTCCGTTGTGGTGGAAGTTACGTTTGTTGCACTTTGGCAAACTTCCAGCATACTGCCTTATTAGAGTAGCAATGGTAGGTTCGACCGCAGCATGAATCGCCATGACTCTCTGCTTTTTAGCAGCTCGTTGTTTCTTCTTGTCATCCTAGAACTTCCGCTTATTGTCAGCGGGTTTGGAGGGTTCTGTGATGGTCAGGGTTGTTGTTGATGATGGGGATTGGACTCCATGTTCGATGAGTCGATGTGCCAATCGTTTGGCACTATCGAAGGTAGCAGGGTGTGAAGCTAAGACATTTCCCTGATACGGAGGCACCACCCTCAAGATGTACCTTTCGATCTTTTTCCCTTCGGTGGGAACCATGTTGGGACAGAGGGCCACCAGTTCACTGAACCTGGTGGTATACGCGACTATGTTGGAGCCCCTCATGGTTGGGCTCCACAACTCCTGTTCCAACTTCTGGATCTCACCCCTCGGGCAGTACTCCTCAATCATGAGGTTTTTCATAGTTTCCCAGCCCATGTCGTTCGCCACTACAAGAGTGAGTGACTTGACATGGTTGTTCCACCATGTCAGGGCTTTCTCCTCAAAGGTGCAAGCGGAAAACTTGACGTTACTCGCGCTAGGGTAGGAACAAATCTCGAAGATCGATTTTGTCTTCTCGAACCATTGCGAGAGGGCAATGACTCCGCCAGTCCCCTTGAAGGACTTTGGCTTGTAGTTAGTGAAGTCCTTGTAGGAGCACTCTCTCGAGCGCACAAGGAGTTCAGCTTGAGTAGAGTTAACAGGGGTTCCACCTCTGCTGGCATCAGTGGAGTGATATTGAGCCATGGCCGTAGCCACAGCCGCAGCCACTGCAGCATTCAGAGCTGCCGCATCGAATCGTGGAGGAGGTGGTATTGGAGTTGGAGTACTCGGAGGATTACGCCTTGTTGATTTGCGAGGAGGTATCCTTCAACTATATGTTTAAAGGAAAGATGTACAAGGTGGTTAGAATCAATCGTAAGCATAAAGAGAGTGTTCCATGGGCAAAATCGCCATAGTCCAACAGTTGAATGAGTGTACGTTCTGAAATAGTAGTATAGCAGAAGAGTGGGAAAAACATAACAGTACCTATTTTTCCAATAGATTAGATAACTGTCAATATTACTGGTATTACTGATGTAAATGAGTTTGGGAAAAACGACCTAACAGTAGGTCTTACATCAAACCATATGAGGGAAAATGTTTGACAGCTTAGTAGACTAGATAGTGTACTAAAAGATAGGCATATTTTACAGACAAGTGCTTCGTAGAGCATAGATACGAAAGGCTATCCCTTAATCAAAAGAAAAGATGCGCTAGACATCTTTTAACGGCGATGGAAATTCCTCGTGCAAACCCTAAGGTCTTCCATCTGACGAACCACTTCTTAGTGGTATCGTTCATGAGCTCTCTGGCGAACACGAAGTTCTGTGACTTCAGCTCGTGAGACAGGTAGCTGTTGCTGTAGAGTCTCATTAGTCCTTCTGGTCCTTTCCATCGCCTCTTTGAGATGGCGAATGCAGACCATGTTGATACCAGTGTTGGCATCAATATCCACTACTCGGCTGATGGCTGCTCAGCCTTGCTCTACATTCTGAGCAATTCTATAGACCATGATGGGTAGGGCTCAGTCAGCCGAGCCACCCTCACTTATGTTGTAGAAGCTTCGGTTCCCGTTGTAGGGTAAGGGTTGACCTTGCTCGTCACTCCAGTGATTCAAGTTTGTTGCCCACAAGGGTGTGGGGTCCCTGAAACGCTGGTCGGGGTTGTTAATTGGCGCTGGACCTACTTGAGGTAGGTTGTTGACTTCGTGCTCGGAGTCAGACCCATCCGAGAAGCCTTCTTTGTGATGATCATCCAAAGGGATTTGATGCTCATCATCGGATTTTGCTTCAAGCCATCCAACATTGTCGTGGGGTGGAAAGTACGGGTCGCCATGATGATGGAATCCAGCCATGATATCTACGCGAGAAAAGGGGCATAAGAATCTTATAAAAATAGAAGTACTACCTAAGATAATTATAATATGATCTTTGTCGGTTATGTCAATACTTGTATAGTGTATACCAGTTATATGAAATCGAAGTAGGATAGATCTTCGAATAAGTGGTCCTAACTCCAAATCCACAACCAAAGAAGGACAGGAAGTGAAGCAAAGATCACAGATTCTGATTCTATAACACATGAATTTCATATAACCTTAGCGTATCCACTTAACCACTATTGACCTACTTGATAAAGACCTTTTTTGTTCTCAGATAAGTGATTATAGTAACACAAAATACTCCTATAGTATTTTAAACTTATGTTTTGTTTTAGTGCTTTCGTTGTAGTAGTGTTGGTAAGTTTTTAGACTTGTTGCTATATTACAACCATTCTAGGACATATGCTAATCACTCCTCAAACCAGCATATTTGATCAGGCTATGCCACTCCCAGGACTGACCATACATCCCCGAGCTTACTTGTGATATTCAACAATCGTAATAATTTTGTATTTATCATTGTGACACTGATTTTAGTATGAATGTAGAATTGTATACTTAATTAAATATTTTATTATTTAAAAGTATAGACTCTTGGTCAGAGTGTTTTATTCCCAATGTGTTTATACACAGTATATCTTTTATGGGTTGATATACTCAATTCACTATAAACAATGCTCTGATAACAATCTGTCACACCCCAAAACCGAGAACGGCGGAAACGTTCTGGGGTGGAGGACGTCATGTACAACATCACAACACAGTATAATAGTAAACAAGTAAACAACATCATGCATTGAATTAAATATATAATTTTAATACAAGTGTGTTCTGTAGTATATAAGACACCAAAACATATATCAAAATATAAGATGAGTCTTGAATGCGCTCCATCTTCTTAGAAGCTGGAATAGGTACTTGTCTACTGATGACCTGAGAATACAAGTTATTTTGAAAGAGTTTATCAGCATTAAAGCTGGTGAGTTCCTAAATATTTAGTGTCTATGTTTGTATCAAAATGTTTGAGCCATTGTTTGAAGTACGAGTTTGTAAACATTTGTAGTAAAAGTATGTGAATGTTTGTAAGTGTTTGTAAAAGTTTGTAACTCCTAGAAAATCCTATATTTTCTACTAAAATAGCCTTCTACCAAGGCAAAACTGTTTTGTGTGTTTGTTTCTTGTAAAAGTGTGTAATTTTCCCAAGTGTAAGTATCATTATCAAAATATAGTTTATACATTAATGTTTAGGTGAAGTGATCACCAGATAAATGTAACGGGTAAATTAATGTGGTACTGTAGTGTTGTATTATTGGAACTACTGCTATACTAACTACCTTAAAATGGATTTATATCAAGGTATTATGTGATTAATTGTACCATACTATCGACTGGAAACACGACAATGTAAGTCGTCAAAAGGTATGACATTTGGCACCCGAAGACCTGCAGGTCCCGCTGTAGCTAGCAGCAAGGAGTAGGATAGTCAATCCAATAAAGATCTATACGCAAACTCACTCTCTCCCTCCAGGAGATTCTGGTTACTGTTGGGTTTTGAGCATTCTAACACTCCTCAGTGTACATGCAACCCTAAATACCATGGATCTATGTTTTCTCTATTATACATGCAAATATGAACATCCAAGGTATTATCCTAATCTAGCATACAAAACAATGAATATAACAAGATAGAATACATACCTCTTTGATGTAGAATTTTCTCAAGAAGCTTGAGTGCCTAGTGCCCCAAGCGTGACACCTCAAATGGTTCACACAACATCAATTTCTTTTGGAATAACCTTGAGAGAAATGTAGAACACTTGAAATCGGCTAGCCCTTTTGTTATTATTCCTTATTGCTGATTTTTCCCAAAGAATATGATCTTATATAGTTGTTACAATTAGGGTAAACCCTAATTGTCATGGCTTTCCATTTCCTAGGATCCATGGGTTCAAATACACCATGGAGCATCCATGGAGCATCATATGGGTTTTAGCCCAACTTGATAATCCATGGAGCATTAGCCCACTATACAAGTATGGATGATTTACACAATCAACCCATATATTTAATTAGTCTTCTTTTGATCACTTAATTAATTCTAGATTAATTCTTGATCAATACTAATTAAATAATCTTATTAATATATTAGAACTTATAATATATTAACAAACCTTAAGTGTTATTTCTCTCATTATAGTCTATCCAAATGCATGATGCCATGCAACCCAAATGGACCATGCCGGGTCGGGTCAAGTCTTACCAATTATAGTTATGGACTTAGACATTAATCCAACAGTCTCCCACTTGGATAAGTATAAAACTATTATTGTGTATGACTTCAAGAACAAACTGGCAATCGTAGCTCTCAAAAGCTTCCGTCGAACTCTGACCTTGCCGATGATCTCTGACATTTGTCAATGTCTTGTCCATTAGATAAGGGATCATATATTCCTCCATTCTAGATATCATATGGACTGAGACATGGATTATAAATCATTCTCACTGTCCATTTTCTATTTCCCGATTTCCGATTTATGACGACCGACTGATTGAACAAATCAAATCAGTCCTGGCTTGGCATAGCACTCACATGTGTCATCGCTAAATCATCGAGAGGCCCACAGATATCGCTTTTATCTCGAAAGTAAAAGGAATGGATAAACTTCGACTCATATAGCTTGTTCTACTACTTGTTGAATCATACACAAAGATACGTTTTAAAACATCGAGTTACCAATGTGGTTTCGTGCAATCAATGTACAACCAACTCCTAGTAACAACTCATATCTCTAGGTTTGAAGAATATAAGATATTATCGTCTCAAGATCACTCGTGATAAAATCCATGAAGTGATTCAAATGAGCGTGGGTTGAATCCAATACTCAGAACTGATGAGCACTCATGAGTGTTGTAGCACAACTTTGTCCACTAACTTGGACCTCTACAAGCCAAACCATGACAGTCTTGATTCATATCTACTTCCAACATATGACCGACTGTGGATGGTTTAAATAACTTAGTCATTCAAGAAGAATAACCTGGTTATTATGGAAGTCAAAAAATGCAAAGTGAAACACAAGAATAAATGAATCAAATATGGTATCAAACCCTATGAATATAAATAGACCACTTCTATTTATCACCATACTGATTACTCATTACTCATTGTTTCGGTTTTATCAACTTTATACTTGAATTAACACACTAGGTGTCCCATGCTCCAAGCATGTACACTATGTTTTCCTAAACAATAGCTTTGCCATACACCAAGTATGCACTCTATGTTTATCTATGAACCTTACTTTGTGAAATAAACCAATTGACCAAACTTTCAATGATTCTAATTTCACACTCCCAAATCGAAATCTTGTTAGGATTTAAACTTAAATGCCCTACCCTATTGAAATGAATGTGTACAAAGTTACAAAGACTTGTCAACAACCATTACAAGGTTTTCCAATGAAGACCTACTCCATGGACACAAAGCCTTATGTTCAAAGTATGCATTGCTTTGAACGTGCTTTTGCATTAAGTTCTTCCTAATCTTACACAGATTGCTTCTATCTATAGAGACAACTCTATTTCCCATTTTGACTACTACTTCTGAACAAAAGTTGCCTCTTTTCAGACTATGTCAATATGGCCCTTCCAAAATTCACAATGTACTTCCAACTGTCCTTGAGCAACCAATCTTTCGTAATCCTTAGATTGTCCTCGACAATTGCTTAATCACTTTAGTCATATCCAATTTAGAAAATTCAGAAAGAATAAATATTATAGCACAAGTAATCGATCTTGTACCCAAAGTAAATGGGACACGATTCATGATGTTTCACATAAAGACATGGTTCTAGACCAGTCTTATGCCATAATAATTTTTTCTTTTCCATATTCTCAAAATTTTACTATGAAAAGGGATGCCGTAATCATAATCGAATTTTGAGAACGCAATACACATAAGTTTCTTAAGTTGAACCAATCCAACATGAAATTCATATATATATATATATATATATATATATATATATATATATATATATATATATATATTCTTGAGTAAAGGTGATTAAAATCTCAATATAAGCTCTTTAGAATGATTATAAACTCAATCTAAGCTTTTCATAATTGAAATGAAGTATAATTTCCTCTCCCCAAATTATAGCAAAACAACTTTTTCAATTCCTGCAACCTCACGAATTGAAACATTTGTTTTTTATAATTAACATTGCTAAATTGCAATACTTATCATAATTATCATGCTCCCACTAACATGATGATTATTCGCATAACACTTATGCTCCCACTAGCTTTGACATGTACTCAGAAATCAACTATTGACCTTTTTACCAAAGTTCAGATTTCTAATAGTAGATTGCTTTGATAAGACTTTATCAAAATCATACACCTTATCTTAGATTGCTCACAGGTGTGTCTAAACAATTTCAGAACTATGAAAAGGGATGCCGTAATCATAGTCTCAATTGCTTAGACCTTTGCTATTTCTCATAAGTCCATGTTAGTGTGCCTACTAACAACTTTGAGAGTGCAAAGATTACTATCTACTTACAAATCTACTTAGTGGAAGTGTTTCCTCACCATCATTTCCATGAATCGGAGAGAAACCTTATGACACTTAGATTTTTATGGTGTATGAGTTCCTACCCATATGAATTTGTCAAAACCATAATAACAAGACAAGGTTAGTGACAAATCTAAACTCATATGGATTGAACTTGTGTAATCTTAAGTTCTTGCCATTTGGCAGCACAAGGGCCTTCCATAGCTTCCAAGTAGCTGTGAAACGAATTGAGGACTCTAAGAACTCATATGCAAAGCCAACTTTCACTGGAATGGGCACAGAATGTGTCCACACGATAGGTTATAAACCTCAAGTCGTGTGCTAGTGATGAACATTAGGTTTTATTTTTGATTAGTTCTTGAGACTTTCAAGACATTTAAGACTCCCACTGTCCTCTTGACATATAAGACTCTCTTGTCAAATATTCAAGGGATAGTGCGGATTCTTTATCAAGACAAACACTTCACACAATTGGCCTAAGTTGGTCTTGGTTTTATCCAAAACATCACAACTTACCAACTTCAAATGTACAAGAGTAGGACACTTTTACTCTTACATTTGACACGTGTTTTTAAACCTTTCTTTAAGATATGTCACTCAAGTTACAATCTTAGAGTATAACTCTAAGGATTGTTTTGGAATGAAGTATGACTCATCTTCTTGATTTAACCACTTCAACAAATCCTAGCTGCTCTTCTTAGCTATCAGAATGCACTTAAAGGGTGAATTGTGATAAGGTCTCTTAAACATTAAGATGATCATACAACATGATACTAAAGTACTCTCCCATCTTTTCAAATTTGAGAAACTTTTATCCTTCTGCCTAATTTGATTCTTCTTATTCGTTTTGCCATACATCGAAATTTTTCCAATGTATCAGAATTACACTTAAGCCTGTAAGTATAACCGTATTTACTAAACTTTAGTAAATCATGACGAATAGTCTTAATGATCATTTGTGGTGGGCTTGATCAGTGCAGAAGAGTGTGTACTTGATCCTTTAGTCCTTTACTTGACTCACATATACATGTGAACAAGGAACTAGTCTAAATTTTCCAAAGATGAAAAATTTTCATTCATCATGCTATACAACTTGCATGATTCCAAGTTTCGGTCCAATTAAAACTTGGGTGATGAGAATCTTTCCTTATTTGGTAAATTTAGACATTACCACAAATGAAAGAATCAATTTCATATTTCCAGTCTTGCTATTAATGGACTCTTATAAGCAACAAAAATTTTCACAGATGCCATTGTAAGGATATTTTAAAATACATAAAATCAGAATTTTTCCTTTTATTTTAAAAACTTTGCAGAAAAAATAATCCTTACAATCCATATGAAAACTTGTTGTTAACTATTCCTAAGCAATATCTCATAACTCCTAAGAAGTAGCTCATGAATCCGATCTTCAAACTATGTGATAGAAAATCATCTACGCGATCAGATTCAGCATATTCTTTCTTTAAGTTTCTTCTGTTCTCTTTGATTCTTAAAAACACCAAGACGTGACCCAGTCAAATCATGTAATAAGAATCTCCAAATAGGAACTTAATATAGTTAGACAATGGACTTTACCTGAAATAAAGTCAAACTCATTGACTTTACCATCCTTAGGTAAGTTTGCCAGCTTCGTAACCAAAGCCCCTTCCTTTGGCAATAGAAACATATGGACCCTTAGGTAATAGTACATGGGACTATCTCAGACTTAGCCTTTCTCTTTACCATTTTGTCAACCAAGTTGACTATGGCCAATCGCTTTCCATTGGGAAGAGAATGCTTTTCTCGATTTCCTGTGTCACTATTGTCCCTGTCCATAAAGTTTTGGAAAGTTGATCTCCTAATCACATTTGCTTTACTAGCCTTCCAAATCATTGCTGATTCAGCAGTATTAAGCAAATACATAAGATCATTAAGGGTCTTGTCATAGTCTGTTTCATAGGAGTCCCAAAAGAACTCACTATGTGACTTAGAAAGTGATTGAACCACCAACTTTCTCAAGACTTTGACACCCAACTCTCCCGGCTTGTCAATATGCGACTTCATCTCCAAGATGTGATCATACCTAGACCTTTCCTTGCCAATAGGGCTTGAGTGACCTTAAACTTTTCAAGAACTTGTGGATTAGGGAGAATAATTGGAGGAGTTGGAGGAAGTGAAGTTCCAAGAGATTTGGGAAGATCATAGATGCCTGAACTAGACATCTTTTGGGAGATATTTAAGTTTAGATGATTTAAAAGTCCTTAATATAACACTTAATATGCAATATTAAGGCTAGGACCCCACAACCTATTTATAAATGGAAGAGGGATGCCGTAATCCAAGTTATAAAATAGTTGAAGGTAGGTAAATGACGATTTACCAATTTCCACCTAGAAAAACGAAATATAATTAAGTTTTAATTGGATTTGAAACTCCTAGATCTTTTGAGATTCATTGAAATTTTCAATGGCATGTTTCAGTATGGAGTGTGCCCTTCAGGTTTTGTGACTGGGATGCCGAGGATCACAAAACAAGGTATGAAATAACCATGCAAATTACTTGGTACTCTTAAATGTTTATCACCCAACCGATGTGTCGATAAACCACAAACTCTCCACCGGCCTATGATTAAACTTTAAGAAACCCTTTGCCTACCTTGTTAAATCAAGCAAGTGTTCCGGTAAACCACACACGCTCCACCAACCGACTTAAGCAAAGTGCCAAGCGTAATTTCATGGGTTAGCACCTTATTCACATTTTCCTAAGTAACTAAGATTGGGAATTTATAAAAGGTTTAGTTACTTAGTATTTATCATTAATACTTTTAATGAAGGGAGAACTTATAGTCTTTGTCCTACCCGTTCGGCTAACGACCCTCCACCAGTCACGGAAGTGGTGGGTGAGAGTGGACACCCATTAAACAGCCATCTTATAGGCAGTAACCTTATACCCCCTTATAGACCGGCTTTGTGAATGAGGCCTACTAACGATAAGACTGACTTTTACTCTTATACATATACATATATATATATATATATATATATATATATATATATATATATATATATATATATTATTAACTTATAATATTATAAAGTAAAAGGGTTGAACTTTAACTTTTGAAATTCTAAGGGCTAACTTGGTATTAAAGTATTCATAAGTGAAAACTTTTCAAATTCCAAAACTTGAGGGCAAGTTTTGAAACTATTCAAAACTAATTAATTCCATAACTTATGTGTTTAAAGTAGTTTTAATTAAAAACTCTTCAAGTTCCATAACTTGAGGACAAGTTATGGAAGACTTTAAACTATTAAAGAATGTAACTTTTCTTTATTTTGTAACTTATGGAACTAATTAAGGTTACACCTTTTTTTGATTTATTATTTAATGAAGAGACTCTTGAACCTCCATAACTTGAGGTCAAGTTATGGAGTCATAAAACCATTTAATTAGAACTAGACTCTTCATTTTGTAACCTTTGCCAACTTTTATGAGTTTTATGATTCTTAAATGTGACTTTTCATATAAATTGAGGACAAGTTACAAAAACACACTTTGGAATCAACTCTTAGATTAAAATGGATTGAAAACAACTATTTCACACAACTTTTCTATTAATCTAAGCAACTCATATGAACATAATAATTGGAATCAAACTTTTTCATGTAATTAGCGTAACACTTAAACTAATACAAAACATGAATCTATTGAAAATTATCTTTGAAATTGGATTAGTATGAACATTACCTCATCAAAAATAAGTTTATAAGTCCAAAAACATCTTAGGGTAATGTTCCTAGTCCATTTGTAGCCAAAAAAGTCGAATATATGCTGTCTGGGGCTCCTACTCGTCGAGTGCATGAACCTACTCGGCGAGTAGGATGATTTTACTCAGGGACTCGGCAAGTTCATCGGTGGACTTGGCGAGTCCAGTGCCCAGAATGCCCGAAATTCGACTTTTTCAGCATTTTTCAGCAATTTGCATCAAGTATAATTCAAAACAAGCCTAGGCTCTGATACCACTGTTGGGTTTTGAGCATTCTAACACTCCTAAGTGTACATGCAACCCTAAATACCATGGATCTATTTTTTCTCTATTATACATGCAAATATGAACATCCAAGGTATTATCCTAATCTAGCATACAAAACCATGAATATAACAAGATAGAATACATACCTCTTTGGTGTAGAATGTTCTCAAGAAGCTTGAGTGCCTAGTTCCCCAAGCGTGACACCTCAAATGGTTCACACAACATCAATTGCTTTTGGAATAACCTTGAGAGAAATGTAGAACACTTGAAATCGGCTAGCCCTTTTCTTATTATTCCTTAGTGCTGATTTTTCCCAAAGAATATGATCTTATATAGTTGTTACAATTAGGGTAAACCCTAATTGTCATGGCTTTCCATTTCCTTGGATCCATGGGTTCAAATACACCATGGAGCATCCATGGAGCATCATATGGGTTTTAGCCCAACTTGATAATCCATGGAGCATTAGCCCACTATACAAGTATGGATGATTTACACAATCAACCCATATATTTAATTAGTCTTCTTTTGGTCACTTAATTAATTCTAGATTCTTGATCAATACTAATTAAATAATCTTATTGATATATTAGAACTTATAACATACTAACAAACCTTAAGTGTTATTTCTCTCTTTATAGTCTATCCAAATGCATGATGCCATGCAACCCAAATGGACCATGCCGGGTCGGGTCAAGTCTTACCAATTATAGTTATGGACTTAGACATTAATCCAACAGTTACAACTTGGGCCATGACAATGAAGGCATGCTCCGATACAGTGGATCACATTTATTTTAAAGTATACTTGTATATGTAATGTATTGTTTCTCATCATAGTATCATTATATATGTTCTCATCATAGTATCGTTGTATATGTTCTCATCATAGTATAGTTTTGTATGTTCTCATCCTTGTATAGTTGTATATGTTCTCATCCTAGTATAGTTGTATATGTTCTCATAGTAATAAGTAATAACTCATGAATGAACTGACTCTTGTATGCTTCATTGGACTAGAAGTAGTAAGTAGTATAACCCTAAACTATACCTATTATAGTTTATTAGTAGACTTGTTTGTATGACTGAATGTACTGAACTGAGATAAAAGTCTTTATATCTATACATATATACATAATATATAACTAAGGATTCAACGACACTCGGACAAACAACAGGGTACTTTAAGACCACAACCAAACAAGGACAGGAAGTAAAGTGGGTTATCTTTCCTAAGTCCTTTAAACCTTATTTATATGACTATATATGTATTAGACATGGTTTTAACAATATATAAGTTTAAAAACTGTACAAGAAAGGTTTAGTATACAAAAGTGAATTTGATAAAGATTTTGATATGTAAAATAGACTGATAAACAGTTTGAAGTCATTTGTTTGATAAAACAATTTAAAGTATGAAAAATCCATTTGTATGCTAGTTATTAATCACATGTGATAGATCTAATAAGTAACATGGTTTAAATTGTATTCCACCCCCATAAAGCATTTAAAAACATTTAAAAGCATTTCAAAAGTTAATTAAGGGGTATTAACTCACCTGTAGTGAGTGGTTTGTTCGGAAGTGTCGGATAAGGTGCTAGGTGTCAACTGAAGATTTGACCGCACACAATGGTCCTAGTTAACATATAATAAACATATATGTATCTAATTAGTCAATTAACAACTAATTTAATCAAGTTAAGACACCCTAGGACATGGAAACACTTTGATTCAAGTGTTATCAGTACCAAAGGATTGCATCTAAGGGTTGTATGGCATAACATTGGAGTTTATGGCCCATGAACCACTCCTTATGGAGTTTATGGCCCATGACCATTTCCCCATCAGTTTATGGCCGTAAACGCGTGGTACTAAGTGCCATTTTGTGTTTTGAGGTCTTACACGTCATGATTGCACATCCAATGATCAAGTCCAAGCCTTAGGAAAGCATTAGGGGCACAATAAGACCACTTTGTGGAGTTTATGACCAAAGGACCATATCCTTATGTGTTTACGGCCGCAAACTCTCATGGGTACTTGTTTTGATTGTTTTTTAAGGTCTTAAACACTTCTAGGAAGGATCAAGGTTGGCATCCAAGGCTTATGAAGGGACTAGGGTCCATTTAACCACCTTAAGATGGGTTTACGGCCCGAGAACATCCTTGGCCGTAAACTCCTTTGTTATTATGATCTTTGATGATTTTCAAGTGTTATCAAGTTCATATTAAGCACACAAGAAGCTAGGGAAAGTTTACTTACAAGATAGAAGCTTGATTTGTTGTTTAAGGTCCAAGAATACTAGTGTGTGTTCTTGGTGTTGTGAAGAACACTTGAAGATCTAGTTAAAAAGAAATAATGAATGGATGAAATGATGTATAACTACTAGATGTTAGGTTATAACAACAAATCAAGTCGAGAAACACTTACGTTTTCGGAAGATCGGGTGAAGAACGGGATGATAGTTGAGAGAGAATAAAGAGTGTTCTTGAGGGTGGAAGTGAAAAACGAGGAGTTTGGGGAGTAAACTCATGCCTAAGGCATGAGTTCATAGTCACACAACAGTTTACGGCCCAAACTCTACAAGTGTGGTTGTGAAATCTTTATTAGGGTGCATTGGGTGGGTTTGCTACATCAAGACCCGAGATGGTACTTCCTTTCCTTCGTTCGTTTAAAGAATAAACTCTAAGAAACACTCAAACGAACTTTTAAATTGGCTAACAATTGTTAGAAATGTAATTGACTTTTAATTGAAGTGCTTGACTTTAGGGATTGTACACATGAAAATTTTGGGTTGTCACATAGTTGTTCTACTGCTTCTATACATTTTTCTTACTTGGGCCTTCCGGTTGGAATGAATATGGGATGTGTGGAGAGCTAGAAGTCGATGATCCTAAAGTTCAAGAAACGTTTGGCAAATTGGAAAGTTGATCTTTTGTCGTTTAGTTGGAGGTTAACATTAATCTGGTTTGTCTGTGATAGTTTATGTAACATCCATAAAATTTAGACCAATTTAGAACATTTAAATCATTCAAAAATGAAAATTATTAAAAATAGGTTTTTAAAATGGTTTAATGTCAGAGTATCCTAGAACCAAATCATAAAAACATAAGGAGGTGCATGATCACGTATTCGCCTTCCCGCGATCGTCAGAAGTACCTGAAAAAAATCAGCAACTGTAAGCCCGTAGCTTAGTGAATTTCCCCAAAATACCAACGACATACAATGATAATCATATCATATAAACAAAAAAGATGTATAATAAGCCTTCAGTCTATCTGGACCAGTCTCTGAGCCTTTGGCACATCTGGACCATCTCTCAGGGCTTTCAGCTTATCCGGACCGCTCGCTGAGCCTTCGGCCTGACTAATTTGCCGTCCCAGTCTATCCGGTCCGCCCAGGGTATGTTAACCATTAGCACAAAGCAGGTCCAACTTAACTGTCACACCCCAAAACCAAAAACGGCGGAAACATTCTGGGGTGGTGGATGTCATGGACGGTATCATAACAATGAAAAGTAGTAAACAAGCAACAACATCATCCATTGCATTAATAATATAATTATTGTTCAATTGTGTTATGTCAAATTCTGATAAACACTAAAGCATAAATCAAAATGAAAGATGCGTCTTGATCGAGGACTATCTTCCTGGACCTTGCATCGGTACCTGTCTATGTTTGACCTGAGGATACAAGTTATTTTGAAAGAGAGTATCAACTTTAAAGCTTGTGAGATCATAAGTATTTTAGTGGCTTAATTTGTATGTACGAATTTGTAAGTTTAGGAACTGTGAGTATGGAAAATGTATATGAACTGTAAGTATAAAAATGTTTGTAAAACAACTGTAAATGTTTGAAAAACTCTAGAAATCCCTATGATTCCTACTATTATATAAGGGTGTCTTCTACCAAGACCTAACTGTTCTCAATGTAGTCTTCTACCAAGACTTAACTGTTCTAAATGTTCGTCACATGTAAAAGTGTGTAATTTTCCCAAGTGTAACTATCATTAACAAAATATAGTTTTTACATTTAAAGTTTAAGTGAAAAGATCACTAAATATATGTATAGGGAAAATTAATGTAGTACTAAAATGTAGCGCTATAAGAACTACTGATGTACTAACTACCTTAAACAGGATTATATTAAGGTATCATGTGATTAATTGTACCATACTATCGACTGGTAACAACGAAAAAAGTTAGGTCGTAAAAAGAAATGGCGTTTGGCACCCGCAGACCTACAGGTCCGGCTGTAGCTAGCAGCAAGGTGTAGGATAGTCAATCCAGTACAGATCTATACGCAAACTCACGCTCTCCCTCCAAGAGACTCTGGCTACAACTCGGGCCATGACATTTAAGGCATGCTACGATACAGTGGATCACAATTTTGTTAACGTATTCATGTATATGTACTTATGTAAGCGTAATCATGTAAAAGTATACGAACGTATGCCCTTGCTACCCAAAGGCACTGAACTGACTGAAAGGAACTATTATGTCCATATATGTATACATGATATATAACTAATGTTTAAACGACCTTCGGAAGATACCCCATATCCTATCAGACCACATCCAAATCAAGGAAAAGGAAACAAGGTGGATAGCCTTCCTAAGTCTTTTAAACATTTCTTATATAATTATACAAATATAGGCATGCTTATAACAGGATCTCTATGTAAACGTATTAATGTAAATGTAAAGTAATGTACTGTAATGTTCTGCGTGTGCTAGCTGTAATGTGTGTTCTTTCTCTATCTAGCAAGTATTGACTCATGAATGAACTGACTCATTGTATGATATCGCATTCTAGTAATGGTTCTAGTATCGTCCTAAACTACCCATATGGTAGTTTACTAGTAATCCAACTGGTACGTATGAACATGGATGTATACCCTTGCTACCCAAGGGCATTGGATGAACTGGAAAGACCTTTTATGACTATATATATACACACGATATATAACTAATATTTAAACGACCTTCGGATGAGTACTCGATATCCTATCAGACCACATCCAAATCGAGGAAAAGGAAACAAGGTGGATAGCCTTCCTAAGTCTTTTAAACATTACTTATATAACTATACATATAGAGGCATGCAATTTATAATATAAAAGCATAAAATAAGTTTTGTAAAACCTTTCAACATAATTATTATTTAAGAAAAGATCGACTTGATGTCAATCTATAAAACGGTTTGAAAGCATGGGTTTGATAAAACAGTTTAAGTATAAATAAACATTTGTTTGAAACACAGTTGTAAATAAGTTTGAAATAAAACATACAGAGTAAAATGTACAGTGTAATAAGGAGTTTTAAACATATAAAATGTTTATGAAAATCATTTGAAGGAAACTGTTTCGTAAAACGGCTAATGAGTAGTAAATCATTTGAATGCAGCTTATTAATCACATGTGATTGATATAATAATTAGCATGATTCAACTTGTATCCCCCCATAAAACATTTAAAAATAGTTAAAACATTGATTAAGGGGTATGAACTCACCTGTTGTGGGTGATAAGGATGAACTGAAGAGGTAGGACCGCTAGGTGTCAAGTGAAGTCTTGAACACACTCTATGATCCTAGTTAACATATAATTTCACATATATGTAACAAATTAGTCTATAAACAACTAATAAACAAGTCAAGACACCCTAGGACATGCTAAAGACCTTTATCAAGTGTTATTAGCCTCTAGGATTGCATCTAAGTGTTTGTAGGGGAAGCTATTGTGTGTAGGGCTCAAGGAAAACTCCATAAGGGAGTTCACGACCCTAATGACACTACCAAATGAGTTTACGGTCGTAAACTCATGAGTTTACAGCCGTGAACTCATACTTATGTGTCCATTTGATTTTTGATGCTCTATAAGGCCCTAATAAGCATTTCTACTTAATGGCTTGGTCTATGGAAGAGTCTAGGGCATAATATAACTCCTTTTAGGAGTTTATGGCCCTGGGACCATATCCCTTGTAGATTACGACCGTAATCTACCTTGGGAGGATGTTTATGGTGTTTTCAAGTCCCTAAATTAGCTAGGAACTAAACTAGGCTTTGTACTAGGCTTTTGAAGAGTTTATGGCACCATTTGGCACCATTTTATGGAGTTCACGGCCCTAGAACCTCTTGGGCCGTGAACACCTTACTCTTGGTGTTCTAACTGTGTTAGCTAGTCCTAAACTCATTTAGGTACATGTCCAATTTAGTCTCTTGGCTTAAGGTGGGTTTTTAGGGCACTTTGGCACATAAAAATGGAGTTCACGGCCCAAGAACCTCCTTGGATGTGAACTCACTTTCACCCTTGATTCTTAATTGTTTTGTGGTCTAAACATGTAATGGTAGTCCCCATGTTGAGTTCTAAGGCTTTGAGGGGCATTGGGACATTTTTGGCCCTTAAAATGCAGTTTACTCCCCAAGTGTTCTTGGGCGGTAAACTCCCAAATCTTGGGCTTTTGGCATGATTTTGATGTTTCTAAACACAATCTAAGCTATATAATAAAACTAGATCAAAGTACTCACAATTTGGGATAAAAACCCGAAGATCCGTGAGAGAGAATTCGGCTTTTCTCTAGTTGGAAATGTAACTAATGAATTATTTGGTTCAGATTTCTATATATAGTCCTGAGATTTTTGGCATAAAATATTTTTATTCCCAGAATGAACTCTAATATCCTAGAGTATTGGAATAACAGTGTTGAACAAAACCCTAGTGCATCCACTCTCCTGATATCTCCTTAAGTGCTAATCCTAAAATACTCAAACTTATACCCAAAGTTTGGAATTTTACTGAAACTATTCTAACTTCTATTGGCTTGATATGGTTTGTTCAGAATGGAAATTTCGGGTTGTCACATTAACCCAATCCAAATCAAACAATGATGTGCACATAAATATCATTCACTAGCATGTATATAACAGTCAAACTGATCTAGCAGATCACTAATCATAGCAACATCCTATAACCAGGATATTGACCTAACTGGTCAATAAGAATGCATTATCCTATATACTAGGATAATTACCTAACCGGTCACTGTGACATCCCCATATTCATGGCCAGAAAAGACTGATTTTGTTTATGATTTGTTTAAAAATCAGGGTAACTTTTTTAAGAAAAGTGTTGTGGAATTTGTTCCCAGAAAAACATGATAAATGTATTATTGAAGCATTTCCGAAAAAATGTATTTTATTCTTTTTAAAACATTCGGAATGTTATCGTCAATATAGAAACATAAGCATAAACAGAACATACATTCATTATCACTAGTGATTTATATCTCCTAAATCTCTTAGTGTAATGTAACTTCATATCGACACCTGTGATACAAATAAGTTTGAGTGGGTCAGGTTGGGAAACCTGGTGAGTACATAGGGATTTCAATCCCATAATGTTATGTCATATATATAATTTAGAACTCAAAAAATATACAATTTCCCCATATATATATATATATATATATATATATATATATATATAATCAACCTTTACCCCACCCTATTAATCCTCACAACGAGACTATCCATACTCTCAGACCTTAGATTTTACCTCTTAGTCCCAGATCTAATCCATGTTCTGGGATCAATAATTGTGCTCATTCCATACTCTCGAATTAGGGCAAGTGTCTATGTCTAAATCTATACTCCCGGATTAGTGACGAATAACTATGTCCTATCCATACTCCCGGACTAAGGACAAATAACTATGTCTCATTCCATACTCCCAAATTAATGATACTTGACTATGTCCAATCCATACTCGCGGAATAGGGACAATAATTATGTCTAATCCATGCTCTTGGATCAATGACATATATTAAAGTTCTATTCTCTAAGTATAACTCACTCGTACTCGTAAGAAGATACTACCCAATATTCCTCACAATTAATTTAGGTTTACTCTTGATCCTAAATCATCATATATAATCAGGTATGTTCTTCAACACTTATTTCGGGCAACATCAAATAATTCGTACATAAACATATATTTAATACTTCAATCAATACTTGTATTAAAATCATGTTCATGAAAGGGACTATGCACTCACTTGTTAAGGTGGTGATTCCGAACTCTGACAGCGCTTCGCTTCTTTAAAATAATTTGCTTTGAAGAAACCTAGTATTATTACCACTAGATTTTAGTCTAATATTTACCTTGACTAATTATTAGTCTTATTATTATTATTATATAAGCATTTAAACAATACTTTTCACGCACTATGTACAGACAGAGGCCAGACAAAAACACCGGAGGGCAGGACCATTTTGGCATATAGCACTTCTGAAATCCAACAATGCTATGAGACCCTTTAAATCAGATTCCCCGTTCTGCGAGTAGTTAAAAAGATATTATAATGACACTTATACAACTCGTAATAATAGCCTAAATATGTATTATAAGTTCATAATCACAATACTAATTTTAGATATAAGCTATATTTAAAATATGGTAAGCATAACTTACTTACAAGGGGGTTTTAGCTAGGAGCCGAGCTCTGCATGGGCATAACTTCGTCACTGAATCTTTCAAAGAAAGATTCGTGCAACGCTTCAATGCTGACCTTACTAAACTAAAACTACAGAAAGAGAAGTCGAATCACGAGGGACCGAAACGCTCGGGGGATAAGAAGAGAAAGACTCTTGAATCAAGAGAATGGTGAAAGAAATATGAGAGCTAGGGGCTCTTATTTATAGTAATTGAATTTTCAAAAACTACCCTCTAAGTTACTTAATGACCTTATAGTTATATAAACAACTAAACACCGATTTATAATACTATTTTAAATAGATTTAACTATATTTGTACCAAACTAATGTCAAAATTACTCAACACTAGTCTTATAATGACCGCATCGTCGACACCTTTCTAATGATATATATATATATATATGTGTGTGTGTGTGTGTGTGTACGTATATATGATTTATACTTTATTTTAATACGTAAGTGTGCTATTAAAAACTATAACTCGTTCATACGAACTCTTTTTTGACGTTCTTTATATCCACTTGTAGCTATCGGCAAGATCTACAAATTTTGTTTAGACTTTGTCGGCTAATTTTGAATTTATATTTTTGTCGATATTTTTATAAAATTAAATAATTTTGCTAAAATTATAACTCTCTCGTACGGACTCCATTTTTGGCATTCTTTTTCTCAAATTTCATATTTTAAGGAGTAGTACGATTTTCATTTTGGTCGCATTATATAAAAATCAACCATTCTCTTCGTAGCTTTTTATGTCATGCATTCATTGTGCGCAACTGACTTTTATATCTTATAAAAATCATATCTAATTTATACAGATTCGAATTTCGACGAAGTTAATATTTTCAGGATCGAGACGACATGTACTTCCTAAGTATATAATAATATATATGTTTCGGCGCACTTATTTTTACGATTTACGGACGATCCGACTGATAGTCATCTATAAAAAATCATTTTTAACACTTATTATATCTTAATTGACTAGCCCAAATCTGCAGGTGTTACAGTTTCTAATATAGCATTATCTTATATACCAGGATACCGATCTAACCAGGTCACTAAGCATATCACCATCCTAACTACCAGGATGTAAATCAATAAGCATATCGTGCAATAAACCCCGATACAAATCCGAAAAGGGCCGACATTGGTGCCTTCGACCGTATTAGCATAGTTTGGACAACTCACCTCACAAGTATCTTGGAATGACAATGTTAAACTCCTCCAAATACAGTTTCTAACCCCAACACCTATATATACCGATGATCCACTTCCATAAATTCCGAAATTACGAAAATACCCCTAGAAGTCAAACTGGACAACTCTTGGTCAAAGTCAAAGTTAACGGTCAAGGTGAACAGTTCATGTTGACCCAACTTGTCTAGTGCACCTTACTGACTCATCCAAGTCCTTCCTGAACTCGAGAAATTGTGAAAACCCTAGTTGAATCGACGAGTTTCCAGACAACTCGTCGAGTCCATGCGTATCCATATGTCGGGGAAACCCTAACTGACTCGTCGAGTCGTCACACCGACTCGCCGAGTCCATGTAGAAACCCTCAACGACCAATCTTCGTCCGAATCGTCGAGTTGACCATGCAACTCTTCGACTCCCTCCTGCAGTAGATCCAATCTATACGCCACTTTGCCAACCCTGGTAACGATCCTGAATGGTCGGATGTATCGGGTTCTCAATTTACCCCTCTTCCTGAAAGGAATCACACCCTTCCAGGGTGAGACCTTTAGTAATACCATATCTCCCACCTGAAACTCCAACTAAGATCGGTGCCTATCGGCGTAGCTCTTCTTCCGACTTTGCGCATTCTGTAGTCGCTGTCTTATCTATTGAATCCTCTCGGTAGTCGGCAGAACTACTGCTATCCGTCCCATCACCTTGTGATAGATCTCACCCCAACAGACTAGGGTGGAACATCTCCGTCCATACAACATCTCATATGGCGGGGCACCAATACTGGAATGAAAGCTATTATTGTAGGAGAACTTTTCAAGGGGTAGGTAGGAGTCCCAACTCCAACCGAAGTCAATAACGCAAGCTCATAGCATATCCTCTAGAGTCTGTATGGTCGGCTCACTCTGGTTGTCTGTCTGCAGATGATAGGCTGTACTGAAGTGCAATCGCGTGCCTAGTTCACCGTGGAACTTCTCCTAGAAACGGGAGGTGAACCGAACATCACGGTCTAAGACAATAGAGATAGGAACCCCATGGCGAGCTACGATCTTGCGGATATATAAGTCTGCCAGATTCTTGGCCGATGAACTCTCCCGTATAGCTAAGTGGGCGCTCTTGGTTAATCGATCCACGATGACCCAAATAACATCATAACCCTTCGCCGTCCCTGATATCTTGGTGATAAAATTCGTCGTGATATGCTACCACTTCCACATGGGAATCTCCAGAGGCTATAGTTGACCATTCGACCACTAATGCTCGGCCTTGACCATCCGGCAGGTCAAGGACCTCTTAACATACCATGCAATCTCCCTCTTCATGCATGGCCACCAGTAACTCAATCACAAATCCCGATACATCTTGGTGGCCCCCGGGTGAATAGAGAAGTGAGACTTATGTGCCTCCTGCAAAACAATCTGTCTGACCCCACCAGACAATCGGATCCTATACCCGACCATAATGGGTCAATAGTCCCCGGCTATCCTAAAAAAACCGGGTGTTCTCACCCCTAATCTTCTCAAGCTTAAAATTCTCCTGACGCATACCCTCTTTCTGAGTTTCCCTGATCAAACTCACAAGTGGAGAATCCCCCGGTATCCTCATACATGTCACTGGAGTAGAAGATCCAGCTGACTTGTGGCTCAAGGCCTCCGCAACCACGTTCGCATTACCTGGGTGGTAAAAGATCTCACAGTCATATCCTTGACTACATCCAACCGCCTGTGTTGTCTCATGTTCAGGTTCGACTGATCTATGATGTTTCGGAAACTCTTGTTGTCCGTGTATATTATACAGTGGACCCCGTACAGGTAATGTCTCCAACGCTTCAGAGCGAATACCACCGCCCCCAGCTCCAGATCATGAGTAGGGTATCTCGTCTCATGTGGGTTCAACTGTCGTGACACGTAGGCTATCACCCATCCTCTTTACATGAGGTCCGCTCCCAGTCTTCTGATGGATGCATGGCAGTGCACTACAAAATTCTCAACTCGCTCCGGGAGAGTCAAGACTGGCATCTCGCAAAGTCGCTGTCTGAGGATCTTAAAGGCCTTCTGCTTCTTAGGGCCCCACCGGAAATCCACCTCCTTCCTCATCATACGAGTCAAGGGTACTGCAATCTTGGAGAAATCATGTATGAATCTATGGTAGTACCCTGCCAATCCTAACAAGCTCCTGATATACGACGGAGATTTCCGAACCTCCCACTGCATAACTGCCTTGATTTTGGCCGGATCGACCAAAATCCCCTCATGGTTAATGAGATGTCTAAAGAACTGAACCTCTCGTAACTAAAAATCGCACTTCGAGAACTTGGAAAATAAACGTTTTTGCCTCAAAACTCCCAAGATCCCGAAGATGCTCTTCATGCTACTCATGGGTCCTGGAGTACACTAAAATATCGTCTACGAACACAATGACCGAGCGATCGAGCATCAATCTACATACTCGATTCATCAGATCCATAAATATCATCGGCACGTTGGTAAGCCCAAACGGCATCACCATGAACTCGTAATGTCTATAACAAGCCCAAAACATGGTCTTCTCCATGTCCTCCTCCCTAACCCTGACCTAATGGTACCTAGATCTCAGGTCTATCTTAGAGAACCAAGATGCTCCCTGCAACTGATCGAAAACATCATCTATCCTCGGGAGTGGATAACGATTGTTCACCGTCAACGTGTTCAACTCCCGATAGTCAATGCACATCTGGTGTGAACGATCCTTCTCACTGAAGAAGAGAATTTCCGCTCCCCACAGAGAACTGCTCAGATGAGTGAACTGCTTGGCCAACAGTTACTACAGCTATGATGACAACTCTTGCATCTCTAGTGGTGCCAATCGGTATGGCGCCTTGGCGATAGAGGCTGCACCTGGCACTAGGTCAATCCTAAACTCGACCTGCCTCTCAGAGGCACTCCTGGTAACTCCTACGGAAACACGTCAGAAAACTCCCTAACTACTGGAACCTCTAAAACTGTAGTCTGATCCCTGACCCGTGTATCTACCATGTATTCTAAATAACCTGTACACCCGTGCTGAATATACTGCCTAGCCCTGGCAGCTGAACAAAACCCTGATCCCAATCTGGTACCCTCACCGTAGACAATCAGTTCTCCCCCACTTGGGGTTCGAACTACCACTCGATGACCCTGGCAGTTGATCATGGCAGCGAAGCAACTAAGCCAGTCCATACCCACGATAACACATACATTTCCCATGGGAATCAGAATCAAGTCTATTGGGAAAGATACCCCGTGTTCGTTGGCGATAGAGACTCGCAACTGACACTCTAGCTCTCCTACTGGCACACTGAACTCCCTACTAAATGTTTGAGAGACAAACGACCAACTCTCCCCTGAGTTGAATAATACCAAAGCAGGTAAGGAGTTCAATAAGAATGTACCTAACATGGTACAACACTTATAAGCATAAAACAAATATAATCAGTAAGATAAGGGATAGAAACATACCAACTACCATGTCTGGTGCTACCCTGGACTCGTCTGTTGTAAGCTGGAAGGCGCGTCCATGGGCCCTCGGGGGTGCTGCTCTACCCTGACTCCCATCAATGATCCTCAGTGTAGCTGGTGCTGGAGCCTGCACCGGCCTGGTAGCGAGTTGTGGACAGTTGGTCTTCATGTTGCCAACCTGATGGTAGTGGTAGCAGATCCTCATATCTTGAACTAGGGCTGTCTGGTGACACTCCCTTACAAAATGCCCCTCCTTTCCGCATTTTCTGCATGCACTGCTCAATCTACAAACCCCCAAGTGACCATTCCCACACTTACAGCAAGTGCGGCCTGCTGTCCTCCCGTTCTGGAATCAGCGCTCTTAGAATGCTTTAGCGTCGGTTGTGACTGCACGAGGCATGCCTCTGTTCACTTAGTTGTAACTCAATCACAAGCTCCTGCCGCCTAACGACTTCCTGTAACGCCAACAAGGTATCACATCGATGGGAAGCAACAAACTGACAGATGTCAGTCTTTATCATGCTCAGAAGCAAACTCCGGCCAGAACATTGCCCTCTCCATGAACATATAGGTTTCGTCACTGTCTCACAATCCTATCTGAATATCAAGAACTCCTGGGCTAACTGCTCTTGCTCCAACCATGGACTGTAGTGAGCACAAAACATATCCCTGAACTGCTCCCAAGTAATCCCAGCTCTCTGATCATCAGTGTAAGACCCAATCATCAACCTCCACCAGTCCTTTTCTGATCTTCTGGTTAGTAGGACATGAACTCGTGAAGAAACTGTTGGATTAATGTCTAAGTCCATAAATATAATTGGTAAGACTTTACCCGACCCGGCATGGTCCATTTGGGTTGCATGGCATCATGCATTTTGATAGACTAAAATGAGAGAAATAACACTTAAGGTTTGTTAATATATTATAAGTTCTAATATATTAATAAGGTTAGTTAATTAGTATTGATCAAGAATTAATTTGAAATTAATTAAGTGATCAAAAGGAGACTAATTAAATATATGGGTTGATTGTGTAAATCATTCATTCTTATATATGTGGGCTTGTGATCCAAGATTCCTTATGTTGGACTAAGTCCATGGGGTGACCCATGGATGCTCCATGGAGGTTAAAATCCATGGAGCATAAGGAATGGGTAAAGTCATGAGTTACATGGTGTAACCCTAATAGCCACCATATAAAAGAATCCCATGGCTCAAGAAATCGTGCACTATGGGTGAGTGTGAGGGCTAGACGATTTCAAAGAGTGTTCAAGTTTCTCTCAAGTTATTCGAAGTGTGTTTGGTGTTGTGTGAACCATTTGAGGTGTCACACTTGGGGCACTAGGCACTCAAGCTTCATGAAGACTTTCTACATTAAAGAGGTATATATTCTATCTTGTTATATTCATTGTTTTGTATGCTAGATTAGGATAATGCCTTGAAAGTTCATATTTGCATGTATAATAGAGAAAACATATATCCAAGGTATTTAGGGTTGCATGTACACTTAGGAGTGTTAGAATGCTCAAAACCCAACAGTGGTATCAGAGCCACGAGTTGTTTTCTGTTATTTTGATGCAAATATTTTATTTTCAAAGTTGAAAAAAAGGAAAAAAAAACATGAAGTTTGTCAAATTTTAAGATAATTACTTGTTCTTGTGAAAAACTAATTATTTGTAAAATTTGAATAATTTGCTTTATGAGTTGAATTAGGTCAGATTTAATAAAACATAAAATGATATGATTATTTTATTAGTTTTAAAAGTTTGATCTAAAGAGTTTTATTTTTTGAAACCTCCATAAGTTATGGATATCAAAAGGTTTTAAAAAATATTGATTCAAAGTTTTTATGGAGTTACAAAATTTGGTGTTAATGTTTTAAAGGATTCCGTAACTTAAGAATAAGTTATGGATCACCAAAAGTTTTTTGTGTTACCTTGTTTTATGAGTCAATTTAGATTAATGAATAAAATTATGTGATAGTTGGTTTTAATCCAAATTAATCTAAAAGAAGTTCATAAAATGTGTTATGTAACTTATAAGTCACATTTATGAATCTTAAAACTCATAAAAGTTGCCATAGGTTACAAAATGAAGAGTCTTTTTCCTCATTAAATTCTTTTATGACTCTATAACTTGTCCTCAAGTTATGGTTGTTCAAGAGTCACTTCATTAAAGTTTTTAAAACTTTAATTAAACTCATTAGTTATGAAAATCCAAGAGTTTTGAATAGTTTCAAAACTTGCCCTCCAGTTTTGGAATTTGGAAAGTTTTCCCCATGAATACTTTAATTCCAAGTTAGCCCTTAGAATTTTAAAAGTTAAAATTCAACCCTTATACTTTATAATATTATAAGTTAATAATATTTATATATATGTATAAGAGTAAAGTCACTCTTACCGTTAATAGGCCTCATTCACGAAACCGGTCTATAAGGGGGGTATAAGGTTACTGCCTATAAAATGGCAGTTTAATGGGTGTCCACTCTCACCCATCGCTTCCTTGACCGGTGGAGGGTCGTTAGCCGAACAGGTACGACAAGGACTATAATTCTCCCTTCATTAAAAGTATTAATGATAAATACTAAGTAACTAAACTCTTATAAATATCTAATCTTAGTTACTTAGGAAAATGTGAATAAGGTGCTAATCCATGAAATTACACTTTACACTTTGTTTAAGTCGGTTAGTGGAGCGTGTGTGGTTAACCGGCACACTAACTCATATTTAACAAGGTAGGAAAAGGGTAACTTAATGTTTATCATAGTATCGATGGAGCGTGTGTGGTTAACCGGCACATCGATTGAGGGGTAAACACTTAAGGGTACCAAGTAATTGGCATGGTTACTTCACACCTTGTTTTGTGATCCTCGGCATCCCAGTGACAAAACCTGAAGGGCACACTCGAGATTGAAACATGCCATTGAAAATTTCAATGAATCTCAAAGATCTAGGAGTTTCAAAAACCAATTAATACCTAATAATACATTTCGTTTATCTTGGTGGAAATTGGTGAATCGTCATTCACCTAATTTCGAATATTTTATAGCTTGGATTACGACATCCCTCTTCTAAGTTATAAAATAGTTTGTTGGGTCCTGGCCTTAATATTTCATATTGGGTGTCATATTAAGGATTTTAAATCAACTGTCTTGAATATCTCCCAAAAAGATGTCTGGTTTAGACATTAATGATCTTCCTAAATCCGTTGAAACAAGCTTTCCTAAATGAAGATGATGTCCCATGGAAATGATACTTCTTTCACCTACTCCAATTATTCTCCCTAACCCACAAGTTCTTGAAAATTTTAAGGTCACTCAAGCCCTATTGGCAAGCAAAGGTCTATGTGTGATCACATCTTGGAGATGTAGTCACATATTAACAAGCCGGGAGAGTTGGGTGTCAAAGTGTTGAGAAAGTTGGTGCCTCAACTATTTTCTAAGTCACATAGTGAGTTCCTTTAGGACTCCTATGAAACAGAGTATGACAAGACCCTTAATGATCTTATCTATTTGCTAAGATCAACTTCTTAAAACTTGTGTACATTGACAATAATGACATTGGATATCCAGTAAAGCTCTCTCTTTCCAATGGAAAGGGATCGACCATAGTCAACTCGGTTGACCAAATGGTAAAGAGAGAGGCAAAGTCTAAGATAGTCCCATTATCAAGGGTCCATAGGTAACTATTGCCAAAGGAAGGGGCATTGGTTGCGAAACTGCCAAATTTACCTATGGATGTTAAAGTCAATATGTTTGGCTCTGCTTCAGGTAAAGTCGATTGTCTAACTCTATTAAGTGCATGCTGATTTTGATCACGAAGATGGATTTCAATTGCGTGGTTCGGTGATCAGAATTTTGGGCTATTACTTAAGAGTTATGATATTTATATTGCTTAGGAATAGATAACAACAAGGTTTTCATATGGATTGTAAGGATAAGTTTTCCGCAAAGTTTTAAAATAAAAGAAAAAGGTTTTGAGTTTATTTATTTTAGGTATCCTTACAATGGAATTTGTGAAAAGTTGTTGCTTATAAGATTCCACTGATAGCAATATTGGAAAGTGAATTTGATTCTTTCATTTGTGGTAGTGTTTAAATTTACCAAATAAGGAAAGATTTTCATCACCCAAGTTTCAGTTGGATAGAAACTTGGAATCATGCAAGTTGTATAGCATGATGAACGAGAACTTTCAAACATTGAAAAAAAATCAAGACTAACTACTTGTTCACATGGATGTGTGAGTCAAGTGAAGGACTAAGGGATCGAGTACACATTCTGTAGATGTATGTTGTAAAAGTAGAATAGTGTGTATTGTAATGATTCGCATTTGTATGTTATTTTACTAAGTCAATTTTGCATGCGGAGTGTAGTATGCGAAGTGTCAATGTATAGACTTAGTATATTTTTTGTATGCTCCCTATAAATAGGGACTTAGGCTTGAAGTAGACACATAATCTCGAAACACAATTTTTCTCTTCAGCTTACTTTGTAATCAGTCTTAATGAAAACGAGATTTGATTAATATTTACTCCGTGTGTTCATCATCTTTCATCATTCAAATCTATTGTTTCATTTCTTAATTCTCGATAACAATTCTCTTCAATTGGTATCAGAGCAGGATTCAAACTGCTTAGATATGATTTTCGTATAAGAATCATTTGCTTTTTGAGTTGCAAAATTTACTCAAAATATTCCGCACATTTTTGGTTTTGAAAATCACTTTTGATCTTCAGATTTGAATCGATTATGTATTTGAATTGTTAAGTCGAGTAATCGATTAGTCATTTTTGATCAATTCATTTGATCGAATTCTGAAATTCATCAAGTTTTCAAGTTTTCAGATATTTTCTGTGTTCATCAATGGCGAATTTCTACATGAATACAATGACTTCTTTCTCTCACTTGCTTGGTTCCTCAACCAAAATTCCGATGTTGATTCCAGAATACTATGATCAGTGGGCTGATAGAATGGAAGATTACTTAAATGGAATTGATGAAGAACTTTGGAATTGTATCGATGGAACAGTACAAGCTCCTGCTAATGTTCAACAAATTGGATCATCCACTGCATCTCCTGATGTTGAAGAACAACGAAAACGACTGAAGAATAATGAAAAAAGGTGCATGAGGGAACTAAGAGGTGCTCTACCTCCTGTGGTTTACAATTACATTCATAGTTGTAAAACAGCCAAAGACATCTGGAATACTCTAAAAGAAAAATATCAAGGCAGCGAAAAGACGAAGATCAATTCTGTGAAGCAATGTTTGGTTGAACTGAAGGAATTCAGACAAAAGGATGCAGAAACTCTCGAAAGTTACTATGATTGTCTGAATGAGCTTATGTTTCGTTGCAATAGGTATGGTATCACTAGATCTCTCATGGAATTCAATTTAACTTTCATTATGGGTCTTCGCAAGGAATGGCGAAGTGTGAGCATGATGATTAAGAATCAACAAAGTTTTGATACAACTAAATTGAATGATCTCTACAATCAACTGAAAACACATGAATGTGAGGTCTCAGAAATGTATGAAGAATCAAAACTAGCTATTGCTGGTCCTTTGGCTCTTGTTTCAAAGGTATCAGAAACTGATGAAAAAAATGGTTCTGAGTTTAAAAATCAAACTCTTGACAGTTTTCTCAAAAGCAAAGGCATTTCGCATAATTTTTCTTCACCATATACACCACAACAAAATGGTGTAGTTGAAAGAAGAAATCGATCTCTATGCGAAGCTGCCAGAACCATGTTGACATATGCGAATCTACCTCAATATCTTTGGGCAGAAGCTGTGTCCACAGCATGTTTTACTCAGAATCGATCATACATTCATCGAAGATTTAATGTTACTCCATATGAAATAATCAATAATCGGAAACCTAATGTAAAATTCTTTCATGTTTTTGGTTGCAGGTGCTTTATCATGAATCTAAAAGATAATTTGTCCAAGTTTCAAGCTAAAGCTGATGAAGGCATCTTTTTAGGATATTCACAGAATTCAGTTGCATATAGAGTGCTAAATAAACGAATAAGAAAAATTGAAGAAACTTTCAATTTAACATTTGATGATTACTATTTTAAACAAATTGATAGTAAATTTGATAATAAACCAATACTTGTAGATTCAAATACTCCAATTGATAATTCTGAAATCAATGATTATGATTATGACTTAATTTTTGGAATTCCTGACAGGGCCATTGATGCAGAAAATAATGCTCCTGATAATCAAACATCAGAATCATCAAAACATACGGATGAATCAACGATAACTTGTGAAAGCATATCAGATGTTCATAGGGAACAAGAACATCAAGTTGAGGGGGAGCCTTCGCAAAATCAACAAGAACATGAAGTTGAAGGGGAGCCTTCGCAAAATCAACAAGAACATCAAGTTGAAGGGGAGCCTTCGCAAAATCAACAAGAACATCAAATTGAGGGGGAGCATTCGCAAAATCAACAAGAATATCATTTTGAGGGGGAGTATCAAGATACAAATCATGTTGAGGGGGAGCATGATGAAACAGAGACAATTAATCTTGATAATAATGAAGAATTTCATGAAGTTAATGATAACTTTTCTGTTGCAGGATCTGAAAATGAAGATATGTATGAAGATGCACCATTAGAATTTGATCCAAATTTTCCACCACTCGACAAATGGACACGAAATCATCCAAAAGAACAGGTAATTGGTAATCCACAAGAAGGTGTGTTGACTAGAGCTCAAATTCGTGCGAAAAATGAGGTACTGAATGCAAACCAAGAACTTTGTATGTTTAATGTTTTTATTTCAAAAATAGAGCCAAAAACTATAAATAATGCTATGGAACACTCATATTGGGTTGTTGCTATGCAATTTGAATTGGCTGAATTTGAACGAAACAAGGTTTGGAGATTAGTTTCTAAACCTTCTGATGTTTCAATTGTTGGATTAAAATGGATTTCTAAAAACAAAACCGACAAAGATGGCAATATTATTCGAAATAAAGCAAGACTAGTGGTTAAAGGTTATTCGCAACAAGAAGGCATTGACTATGAAGAAACATTTGCACCTGTTGCAAGACTTGAAGCAGTTCGCATATTTTTAGCCTATGCAGCTCACAAAGACTTTGATGTTTACCAAATGGATGTTAAATGTGCATTCTTAAATGGAAAACTCGAAGAAACTGTGTATGTTGAACAACCACCAGGATTTGTAAACAATGAGCATCCTGATCATGTGTATGTCCTTAACAAAGCTGTATATGGGTTAAAACAAGCACCAAGGGCCTGGTACGCAACACTTACAAATTTCTTGAAACAATCTAAATTTAAACAAGGATCAGTTGACCCCACATTATTTCGCAAGAAAGTTGGGTGTCATCTAATGCTTGTTCAAATTTATGTTGATGATATTATCTTTGGTTCAACTGATCCAGCATTGTCAATTGAATTTGAAAATTTAATGAAAAGTCAGTTTGAAATGAGCATGATGGGAAAAATTAATAATTTTCTTGGTTTAAATATAAGACAGAACAGAGAAGGAATCTTAATCAATCAAGAAAAATATACGAAGAACCTGCTTGAAAAGTTTGGAATGCTAAATAGCACAAAGCTCAGAGTACCTATGGCAGTAGGAACAAGACTAACTCCTTCTTTAGATGCTCCTGCTGTTGATCTAACACTGTATCGTAGCATGATAGGGTCTTTATTGTACTTAACTGCAAGTAGACCTGATATTATGTTTTCGGTTTGTTGTTGTGATAGATATCACGCTAATCCAAGAGAGCCTCATTTGACTGCAGTGAAAAATATTTTTCGCTATCTAAAGGGAACTGTTTCTTTAGGACTTTGGTATCCTGCGAAAACAGGATTCTTCATTCAAGCTTTTTCAGATTCCGATCTAGGAGGATGTACTTTGGATAGAAAAAGTACGACTGGTGGATGTCAACTATTGGATGGAAAGTTAGTGAGCTGGCAATCAAAGAAACAGACTTGTGTGGCTATATCAACCGCTGAGGCAGAATACATATCTGCGGCTGCTTGCACTTCGCAAATTATTTGGATTCAGAGTCAACTTCGTGGTTATGCAATAAACATGAAAAAGATTCCTTTGTATTGTGATTCACAAAGTGCAATTCGCATTTGTCACAATCCAATGCAACATTCAAAGACAAAACACATTGCTCTTCGATATCATTTTATTAAAGATCATGTGGAAGATGGGAATATTGAAATTCATTTTGTCAAAACAATTGAACAACTTGCTGATATTTTTACAAAACCTCTTGATGAAAAATCATTTGTTGGAATTTTAGCAGGTTTGGGGATGATTAATGCGAATTCAATTTCATCAACACAAGAGTAACAGTTTTGTTCAACAGATAAGCGTTAACATCATTCAGAGGTTACTGTTCATTCAGAGGCTTCGCATGGCTTCGTAACCACATATTTTCGCATCTGAGCTCATAATCACTACGGTAAGGTTTACGCATACTGTTCTATTTTTGAAAAATCAAAAAATCCAAAAAGATTTTATTTTTATTCTTTATTTTTGAAAAATCAAAAATCCAAAAAGATTTTATTTTTATTCTTTATTTTTAAAAAATCAAAAATCCAAAAAGATTTTATTTTTGTTCTTTAATTTTGAAAAATCAAAAATACAAAAAGATTTTTATTTGTTTTATTCTTTCATTTTAAAAAATTCAAAAATCACAAAAATATTTTTGTTTTTGTTCTTTAAACTGTGTGTTGAGAAATTAATACAGGGCAACAATGCGAAGAGGTCATACATTTGTGTTTCTGTGGGAAGGTATTAAATTTCTTTTACAAACTAGTTAGGATGTCCCTAGAAGCATGCTGCTGTATGTAGACCTCAAGCCTCGAATGATTCTATGTGTGAGAAATGAAAGCCTTGATGAAATTCTCTCATGAAACATTTCTACCCAACAAGGCTTGTATTCGCATAAATCAAGAAGAGCTACCTTACTCTTCTCAAATGAGTTAAGAGTTTTCTGTTTTGTCCAAATATAACAGAGGTACACTTCGATTCTTAACCAATCTTTTTAAACCCAACTATTCTTAAAATCCAAAATTTTTTTTAACGAAGATTTGTCCTTGAGGTTTTTGGTCAAACCAATCAAAACCTAGACAGATCACAACTCTGTGTTAAAGATCTAACATCATGAGTCCGTGATGAAAGTGAAACCCAAAAATCATACACCTTAAGGAATTGACGGGGAACTTTGTTCCAGATTTTTATGAAACCTTTGTTTCAGTATCAAAAATTTCGAAAATTCAAATCATATTCAATTCGCATGCGTGGTCTTGATCAAATATTT
The DNA here is from genome assembly GCF_051521515.1 of Lactuca serriola. Classification (NCBI taxonomy): domain Eukaryota; kingdom Viridiplantae; phylum Streptophyta; class Magnoliopsida; order Asterales; family Asteraceae; genus Lactuca; species Lactuca serriola. The sequence continues at coordinate 180,885,567 of NC_136412.1, read as the reverse complement.
ACAACCAAGAATGTTTGTTACCCAACAAGATCCAAAACAAATTTTCTTTTGAATATGATTTCAGTGTAAATTTCATTCGCAAATTCTTGTCATGATAAATATTTTCACAAGCCAACTTGTCACTGACTACACTGGTCAAACAAGTAATTTCATTTACAATTTCTCACCTTATGTTAAGGCTGATATTTAATGAAATTTCAAACCAACCCAAAATGACTTTTAAAAGAAGCCCTTTGATACTTCTTTACAAGTATTCAATTGTAATTCACGGGAAACTACACAAGCTCTTGATTATCTCTCTTGATGATTAACGAAGCAACCTTTGCCTGGGGTTTTTCTGCATTCATGTCAAATTAACTTTTTGACATCACAACATTCCAAAATTTTTTGGTTCTTATCTTATTCCATTGACACATTGCACACACGAAATCCTTGAGGTTCTGAGTAAAACCAACTTAGACTGATGATTTCGCAAGTCTGGCATATGACTTCACTTTAAATCCCAAAAGTGAAAGAGCCTTGCTTCCATGCGAAGGGTTTTAACGGTTCGGATTCTATAAAGGATACTTGATAGACTGTATACTCAAAATGGTTGGTATTCTATCCGGTTTTCGAGGAGATGTGACAGTTACTTTTTGCTGCATAGTAATCTATTACAGTCATGATCCGAGATTCAAGGTGCCACATCGGATAACATTAAATGTATCCCGCTTTAATTTCAAATCAATTTTGAGTAACCTATAAAAGGGGGATCAAGAACAATGTGTACGGTTACGCAAACAAGAATTCTCACAAAACTTCAAAGCTTTCATCTTGATCCAAAACTTCCAATTTCTTTCAAACCCTAACAATGGCAGCCACAAATTCCAACACTGATGAGGTTCTTTCTCAATCACTAATGAAGATTCAAAGCACTAATTACCAAGTTGATCCCAACGTTTCTGCGTATCCAGAAGACCTGAAGATGCTTATTGTGGCTTTGAAACGATCACTGTTATCAACTGCCATGTTCCGATCATTCCCAGTTCCGATGGTATGGTTATCTCGTGCTGCTTCCACGACTTCATACAATCACACGGCGGATGTGATTACTTTCAATCTTATCAACAACAAAAGGGTTAAACTGTCAAAGAATTTGTTCGTGGAGTTCTTGCAGATTCCAAACAACCCACCCTTTGTTAAACTTGTAAATTCCCAGATCATCCACATGTTCAATGAAATGGGACATCAACCGGAGTTGGAGAAGATCAGTGACTTCAGGAAGTCGGGATTACCAAGCATCTGGAATTTTCTTTTTGGAATTTTTCTACGATGCCTTACCGGAAGATCAGTCGGCTTGGATAGAGGAAGAGTCGAAGTTTATGCCATGGTAATGGGCCTATACTATGACATTAATGTCGATTTCGCCACTCAGCTGTGGAAAGAATTTGTGAAAAGTTTGGAGAACACAAATTCGGAGAAGGGGATATCTTGTGGCAGATACTGGAGTTTGATCTTGGAGAAAGTATACGAAAAAGAAGCAATTCCAATCATGACAGATGTCGAAGTTGCTGAATTTTCTTTCTACCAATTTCCCAAAGTGGTTGAAGATGATGAAGCCATTTTTACTCATGTGGCTCGTATTCCGGATGCGATGCTTCGCAAAGTTTCTCCCACTCACAAAGTGTTGGTGAGATATTTGCGAAACATTGATACAACTGATCAGACCGGCGTGTTACCATATGTTGCTACACCATCGAAGAAGAAGAAGGTTAGCAAGAAAACTGCGAAGGATTCATCATCACCAACAGTACAAGATGAAGTATCGAAGAAGGAAGTTTTACCTTCCAAGTCTGGGGTTTTAAAACAAATTCGCAAAGCGGAAGTGAGTAGTAAGGGAGTTACTATTCGCAGTATTCCCGCTCCAGTGGCTCCAGGAAAGAAACGCCAACGGGCAGAAGATGTTGCGAAAAATATGCAACGAACGCTGGTTAAAAAGAGGAAAATGGTGATTCGCAATGAATCATCAGATGAAGAAGTCGTTCCCGAAACTCCACCTGTCACAACTATGGTAAATGTTTCTTTACCAATCTCTCAAACTTCGCAAATTTCCACTACTATTTCACAAACCCAACCACTCGAAATAGTTCTTACCAAGTCAGTTACTGAGGAGGTACCTATTTCGGATATGGTTGTCAACGTATCTGATATGGGGGTACCTATCCCGAGTGTTGCACCCACACTACAAACATCCTTACCTATTACCACTTTATCAACCACTTCATCCATCTTTGATCATGCCCTTCAAAACCCATTCACCACACTTTTTCCATCCCAATTACCTGAATATCCTCCACCTTCGCAACAAATGTCTGATCCTGAAATCGAAGGAGGTGCTTTTGGAGGAATTCTAGATGACATTGCTTTTGATTCAGATGAAGAAGACATTCCTGATCATATGTTGATGACAGGAAAGCAGTTTAAAATACTAAATCAAAAGTTGAAGGCTATTATCCAATCGCAAGCCGATTCCGGGAGAATGTCTTCGATCTCAGCAATGGAGGTGGATATCATGATTAAAGGAGCTGAGAAAAGAATCATGCAGAAAGTTGATCAGTCCGATAAAAACAATGAGCTTAGAGTGAAAGCACAAGGGAATAATTTTACGTCTGCAGTTCAAGATCTTAAAGCTGCTACAAAAGAACGACACATTCTTTTTGTACAAGACGTCAAGAAAGTTCGTGTGGATGTTAACTTCAAAATTCAGGAATTGAAGTTTGAACTTGCGAAGGATCTTCAAGATGTACATACGAAACAAGAAGATCTTCAAAAGCAAATTGTGGAAATTTCTTCTCAACTACACAAACTCAATAATATTCCTATTGTTGAAGATCAGAAAGCTGCCACAATGGAGAAGTTTGATCACTTGATCAAATTGGTCACTGAGCTTAAATCAACCGTTTCGCATTCATCATCTTCGCAAATCATTACACCTGAATTCTTGTCTCTAAAGATTAATACTATAGAACAAGCTATTCAGAAAGCCCTTGCTCCGCTTTCAAATTTCACTTCTTTACTTCCGAAGGGTGCTCCACCTGTTTTCACAGGGGTGCAAGGGGGAGAGAAAAGTCGAAGCAAAGAAGATGAGGCTAAGACAGTGGGAAAAGTGATTTCGACTCAACTGGTTGCAACTCTTCCAATTCCTAGAAAACCGATTTCTTCAACAACAATAACCACAAAAACAATTTCCAAGGGAATTGTTATTGGAGAAAACGAAGGAGGTTCTAGCTCAAAACCTCAGAAAGATGTATCAGGAAAAGGAAAAGGCATCTTGTACGAAAATTCGAAGGAGGAGATAAAAGCTGATGCTGAGGCTGAATTGGAAAGGATGAGACAAGTTCAGAGCATCATGAGACAAAGAGCAAGTGATCCTCCCTCCATGAACAAAGGAGATCCTGCGAAACTTTACTCTTACGAAACAATAGAGTCTAAAGTTGTTGGTAGGGAGATGTATGAGTTCGAGAAGAAGCCTAAAAGAAGTTACGATATTGCGAACTCAGATCACTGTCAGTTAGACTTCCCAATTAACGAAATGTTATTCATCACAGCTCAATACAAGATCAGTGAGAAATTCGATAATCCGGATGACTACACTCATATGAAACTCAGATTTCATGCTGTTCTTGGAAAGAATCCTGATGAAGTTTGGTCCCTAATGAAGATCAAGAAGGTGCTTACAATAAAGAAGGATGTTCTGTTTGAAGACTTGCTTCAAAATTTTCGATATTTTGTCATCAGAGCTGACAACAAACAGTATGACTTCACAGTTGCTGATTTTCCGTTAATGAATTGCAACGATCTCATTCAAGTAGCTCTGATCCTGAAGCATATGGAAGAAAACAAACTCAAAGGCTCTGAGACAGATGTGTTTAAAGTTGGATTCGCACATGTGAAGACGTTTATTGACAACTATTTCGATTGTCTGGCACTTACTGATGAAGAGTTAGCAAATGTGCTAGGAAGAGAAGTTAAAGTTCCATGGGAAGATACTTTGACACAATCTGCTCTGTCGAAGTATGTTGTGGGTGAGATATGCCTTAAACCTTTTGGCATGGTGTTTTCAGGTAGAGACACTAAAGGAAAACCGAAGAAATTCCTATTCAAGGCTTCAGAGATTGAAAGATACAATTCTTTGCAATATACGCACTTCATTGTACGTATGAACAATTGCAAGAAAAATAACGAAGGAGACAAGAAGGACTTGAAGAAGGTGATCTCCTGGTATAGAGAAGTGCGAAGAACAATTCACTCTACAATTCAAAAGCTTTTGGGTTGAATTGCATCGAATGTTTACAAAGGGGGAGAATGTAGATGTATGTTGTAAAAGTCGAATAGTGTGTATTGTAATGATTCACATTTGTATGTTATTTTACTAAGTCAATTTTGCATGCGAAGTGTAGTATGCGAAGTGTCAATGTATAGACTTAGTATATTTTTTGTATGCTCCCTATAAATAGGGACTTAGGCTTGAAGTAGACACATAATATCGAAACACAATTTTTCTCTTCAGCTTACTTTGTAATCAGTCTTAATGAAAACGAGATCTGATTAATATTTACTCCGTGTGTTCATCATCTTTCATCATTCAAATCTATTGTTTCGTTTCTTAATTCTCGATAACAATTCTCTTCACATTCTTGTGCACTGGTCAAGTCCACCACAAAAGATCGATAAGACTATTCGTCATGGTTTACTAAAGCTCAGTAAATATGATTATACTTACAAGCTTAAGTGTAACTCTGAGACATTGGAAAAGGTTCCAATGTAGGGAAGAGCGAATAAGAAGAATCAAATTAGGCAGAAGGATAAAAGTTTCTCAAATCTGAAAAGATGGGAGAGTACTTTAGTATCAGTTTTGTGATCATCTTAATGATTAAGAAACCATAGCACAATTAGCTCTCTAAGGAAATCTTAGTGCATTCTTATGACTAAGACGAGGAATCTTGAATTGTTGAAATGGTTAAATCAAGAAGATGGGTCATACTTCGTTCCAATACAAGTTTTAGAATCATACTCCAAGTTTGTAATTTGAGTGACATGTCTTAAAGAAGGTTTAAAACACTTGGCAAATGTAAGAGTAAAAGTTTCGTACTCTTGTACATTTGAAATTGGTAAGTTGTGATGTTTTGGATAAAACAAAGACCAACTAAAGCCAATTATGTGAAGTGTTTGTCTTGATTAGAATCCGCACTATCTCTTGGATGTTTGACAAGGGAGTCTTATAGGTCAAGAGGACAGTGGGAGTCTTAAAGGTCTTCAAAGTCTCAAGAACTAATCAAGAATAAAACCTGAAGTTCTTCATTAGCACATGAGGTTTATAACCTATCATGTTGACATATTCTGTGCCCATTCCAGTTAAAGTTGGCTTTGCATATGAGTTTTTTAGAGTTCTCAATTAGTTGCACAACAAATTGGAAGCAATGGCAGGCCATTGAGCTGCCAGGTGGCAAGAAATTAAGATGGAGTTCAATCCATATGAGTTTGGATTTGTCATTATCCTTGTCTTGTGATTATGGTTTTGACAAATTCATATGGGTAGGAACTCATACACCATAAAAATCTAACTGTCATAAGGTTTCTCTCCGATTCATGAAAATGATGGTGAGGAAACACTTTCACTAAGTAGATTTTAGCTAGATAGCAATTCCAATATTTGCATTCTCAAAGTCGTTAGTGGAGCGTGTGTGGTTAACCGGCACACTAACCTGGACTTGTGAGAAGTGGCAAAAAGGTCTAACCATTATCATTACGGCATCCCTCTTCATAATTGTTTTGACACACCTATGAGCTATCTAAGGGAAGTTGTATGATTTTGATAATGTTTTACCAAAACAATCTAGTATCAGAAATCTGAACTTTGGTAAGAAAGTCAGCTGATTTCTGAGTACATGTCAAAGCTAGTGGGAGCATAAGTGTCATGCTAATAATCATCATGTTAGTGGGAGCATGATAATTATGATAAGTATTGCAAGTTAGCAATGTTAATTATAGAAAACAAAAGTTTCAATTGCGAAAGAGTTGTTTTGCTATAATTAAAGGAGAGGAAATTATACTTCATCTCAAATCTAAAAGCTTAGATTGAGGCTTTAATCGTATTTAGTCAAGGATATATATATATATATATATATATATATATATATATATATATATATAAATTTCATGTTGGAATGGCTCAACATAAGAAAATTTTGTATATGGGTCCATTATTTGCGTTCTAAAATTCAATTATGATTACGGCATCCTTTTTCATAATCTGAATTATGAGAACTTGTCAAATAGAAATGGAAATGTTATAGCAAAAGATTGGTTTAGTCTTTATGTGAGGCATCATGAATCGTGTCCCATATGCTTCGGATATAGGATCGATTACATGTGCTATATTCATCCTTTCTAAAATTTTTCAAATGCCTGGGGCATTAAGAAGGGAAAAGGTCTAGAATTTGATATGACTAAAGGGATTAATCAATTTTCGAGGACAATCTAAGGTTTACCAAAGATTGGGTGCTCAAGGACAGTTCGAAGTATAGTGATAATTCTGGAAGGACCATATTGACATAATCTGTAAAGAGGCAACTCTTGTTCAGAAGTGATAGTCAAAATGAACCTGGAAGTGTTTCAAAGTTAGAATTTTCAATCTATGTAAGATTAAGGAAACTTAATGCAAGAAGGATGTTTCCAAGGAGTTGATCTCCTTTGGAGTACTTTGTAATGTTTGTTGTCAAGTCCTTGCAACTTTGTGCATAATCATTACAAGAGGATCAATGCATATAAGTTTAGAATCTAACAGATTTCAGTAAATCGCATGAATTTGGAATTTTTGCATTTGCAGTAAGGATTTGAGACTATGAAAAGAGGATCATTGGAGTTATGTTCAATTGATCTATTTCACAAAGTAAATATCATAGACAAACATAGTATGCATACTTGGTGTATGACATGGCTAGTGTTTAGAAAACATAGTGTACATGCTTGGAGCATGGGACAACTAGTGTTTTAAGTTCAAGAATAAAGTTGATAGCTGAAACAGTATACAATGAATAATGTGTAATCATATGGTGATAAATAAAAGGCGTTTTATTTATGTTCATAGGTTTTGATACCATATTGGATTCAATTATTCTTGTGTTTCATTTTGCATGTTTTGACTTCCAGAATAAACTAGGTTATTCTTCCGGAATGACTAAGTTATTCAAACCATCCACAGTCGGTCATATGTTGGCAGTAGATATGAATCAAGACTGTCATGGGTTGGCTTGTAGAGGTCTAAGATGTTGGACAAAGGGCTACAACACTCATGAGTGCTCATAAGTTCTGAGTATTGGATTCAACCCGGGCTCATTGGAATCACTTCATGGATTTTATCACGAGTGATCATGAGACGATAATATCTTATATTCTTCAAACCTAGAGATTGAGTTGTTACTATGAGTTGGTTGTACATTGATTGCACGGAAACGCATTCGGTAACTCAGTGTTATAAAACATGCCTTTGGGTATGATTCAACAAGTAGTAGAACAAGCCATATGAGTCGAAGTTTATCCATTCCTTTTAGCTTCGGGATAAAAGCGATATTTGTGGGCCCCTCGATGATTTGATGATGACAAATGGAAGTGCTCATCCGGGCCAGGACTGATTTGATTTGTTCAATTAGTCAGTCGTCATAAATCGAAAATCGGGAAACAACAAATCGATAGAGAGAATGATTATAATCCATGTCTCAGTCCATATGATATCTAGGATGGAGGAATATACGATATCATATCTAATGGACAAGTGATTGACAAAGGTCAGAGTTCATCTACAAGGTCAGAGTTCAACAGAAGCTTTTAAGAGCTACGATTGCCAGTCAATTCTTGAAGTCATACGCAATAATAGTTTTAGACTTATCCAAGTGGGAGACTGTTGGATTATTTTTTAAGTCCATAACTATAATTGGTAAGACTTGACCCGACCCGGCATGGTCCATTTGGGTTGCATGGCATCATGCATTTGGATAGACTAAAATGAGAGAAATAACACTTAAGGTTTGTTAATATATTATACGTTCTAATATATTAATAAGGTTATTTAATTAGTATTGATCAAGAATTAATTTGGAATTAATTAAGTGATCAAAAGGAGACTAATTAAATATATGGGTTGATTGTGTAAATCTTTCATTCTTATATATGTGGGCTTGTGATCCAAGATTCCTTATGTTGGACTAAGTCCATGGGGTGACCCATGGATGCTCCATGGCGGTTAAAATCCATGGAGCATAAGGAATGGGTAAAGTCATGAGTTACATGGTGTAACCCTAATAGCCACCATATAAAAGAATCCCATGGCTCAAGAAATCGTGCACTATGGGTGACTATGAGGGCTAGACGACTTCAAGGAGTGTTCAAGTTTCTCTGAAGTTATTCCAAGTGTATTTGGTGTTGTGTGAACCATTTGAGGTGTCACACTTGGGGCACTAGGCACTCAAGCTTCATGAAGACTTTCTACATCAAAGAGTTATGTATTCTATCTTGTTATATTCATTGTTTTGTATGCTAGATTAGGATAATACCTTGGAAGTTCATATTTGCATGTATAATAGAGAAAACATAGATCCAAGGTATTTAGGGTTGCATGTACACTTAGGAGTGTTATAATGCTCAAAACCCAACAGAAACAACCGTCCACGTCAGACAGCCACCTCATGGCTTTGATCGGATCCTAAGTCCCATGAAATGTTTGGGGCTTCGTGTTTTCAAAGTTTCGGTACTGAAAAGCTCGACCAACTCATCCTCCTGCTGCTGTTACAACTGTTGTGGTTGGTGCGACAACTGTCTCAGCAAGGGTTGCATTACGCTCTTCAAAATACTAAACCAACGCTGTCTTAATCCACCCGAACATCTCCGACAACTGTTCCCAAAACAGAGTAGCAACCTCATCATGTAGGATCTCTTGAATCCTGGCGTCCAACTCATCCGACCCCATCTAACTAACAACCTCGGGCACTGCCGGTCCCTCCTGACCGCCATCTCCTAATCTTGATCTGGATCCACTAAAAAAGCGTCTCGTAACCACCATACTGAAATACACCAAGAAGATATTAGATAATCCATATAAATAATGGGGAACCAACACCAAAGTAAAACCTAGAGGTTGTGACTTCCTTGCGACCCGTATTGGTCCTATGCTTTCAGTAGTACGAGCCCATACTACCTTCCACACCTACCCATATTTGTCTCAAGTATCATCACAACACCCTAACAATATACATTAAACATGACGAGCGCTTAATCGTCACTCCTAGAGGATTGCTAAATATCTCATACCGACCTATTGACCTCGCACACCGCACCCATCCATGAAACTTCCATCAACCCTGCAACACTCGTGTATCCTAGCCATACATAACGCATGACCCTATAAACATTTGAATGCTCGGTCCTACTCTAAGCCCACAACCAGACATAGAATAGGAAATAAAGCTAAACCAAATATCCATAGGCTATAAGATCTTAATTATGTACAACCTATGATGTATACTCTGAGAAACTACAGTAATGATTTCAATTTCATATATGGAAAACCCTTGGCTATAAGACATCATTCTGTCATACAATTCCTAAGGATCCTTAGTCTAGTACTAGAATGTTGTTCTAACATATCTCAGTATCAAATAAATGAATGGTATTTCGGGGACTATTCGTGAGCTCCGACTGATCGTACACTTGCATCACCCTTTAGTTATTTTGAAAAGCTTTTGAAAAATTCATTTTAAAATCTTATCCTTAGTTTGAGACTGGAGACACACGAGTGTTTCCTCCAATTCACTCAAACCAAGGCTCTGATACCAACTACTAACATCCATAAAATTCAGACAAATTTAAAACTTTTTAAATTATTCAAAAACCAATAATTATTACAAACATGCTTTCAAAATGGTTTAATGCCATAATATCCTAGAATCAAACCATAAAAGCATAAGGAGGTGCACAATCACGCCTCCGCCTTCCCACGATCATCAGAGGTACCTGAAACAAAAACAACGACTATAAGCCCATAGCTTTGTGAGTTTCCCCAAAATACCAACGCCACACAATCATAATCATATCATATAAAGAAACAACATGCATAATGGGATAAAAGTCTGACTGGATTGCCTTGCAGACCTTTAATCTATCTGGACTGCTCTCTGAGCCTTCGACACATCTGGACCGCCTCTCAGGGCCTTCAGCCTATGTGGACTGCTCGCCGGGCCTTTGGCCTGACTAATATGCTCTCCTGGGTTGTAACAACCCATTATTTAAAATCAATGAAAATCAAAAATGTTCAAATAAAAGTTTAAACTATCACCGTGTGTGACATTCCCAATATCACGGCCAGAAAAGACCGATTTTCATTTATGCTTTTAAAATAATTTCATAGTAAATCCTTTCGATTTGAAAGAGTCGCGGAATTTGTTCCCAAAAAGAAAACGTGTAAAATAATATTTACCAAAGCATTTCATAAAGAAATGCATTTTCATTATATAATCAAAACTCAGGATGTGATGTTCCGATACAGACCATAAAGCATAAACGATAACATTACAAGTCAATCAACAAATATATACATATACATAATTGTAAACAAAACAACTTGATGATTCATCCATCTAATGCCCTTGCGCCACTTCCTGTAATACAAATAAAACTGAGTGGGTCAGGCTTGGGAGCCTGGTGAGCATATAAGGTTTTCAACCCACAATAAATAATTATATTCAATTTCACCAACCAACAATAACCCGATTACCCATTCCCGTTATCCTCACTTTATGTCCGTAAAACAACATCTATCTCAAGGGACCTAATCTAGGATTTTCATCGGGACGGACATTACTGCTAAGGGGTTTCTTCAACAATAGATATCCTAAAGACAACCATGAGAGGGATAGAGTTCACCGGTGAACACATCGTTCACAACACCTACAGGTTATGAACCTGCTAGCGTTCCACTGGACTGTTTAGAAAGAGTCCGTGGTCGTCATCCATACTCCGCTAGATAACTAGGTCAACATCAACAACATCGAGGCCTCTCATATGTTTATCACTCATCAACTATCTACCCATGTTCTACCCAACAGATTAGTAGATAAAAACATATATTTTTATACATAGTATAAAACCTAGTATAGCATGTTCAATCAATACATATTCCACATAACAGATGATGCACACAAAAATAACACGTATTTGATAAAGAACAAATCAGATCTATGAGATAGAAGAAAGTGAATATACATTCACACATATAACAACAAAATATACACATAACACGTATTTTATATAAAATACTTCATAGTTATGCGTTAGAAGAAAGTAACTACACACTCACTTGATCAGAAGATGATCGGACGGTACTACGACTTGCAGAAGTAGTACCCTCAATAGATCTAGAAGATCTTCAAAAAAACCGGGCATCTGGCGGGCAAAGCTTCGGCTCGGGAATTGCACTTCTCGGGATTAATACCGGGGCTTCGGAACTTGCTTTTGGGCTCGGGATTAATACCGGGGCTTCGGGATACTTCTGGCATGCAAAACGATGCAAAACGGGAGAAAGAGAAGAGAATTTGGCAAAAGAATTAGGCTGCCCTCGCATGCCCTTTTATACGAGGTTGAGGCCTCGCAGTACGCTGGGTGTACTGCTTTATGCGGGGCGTAATGCCTCAAATCGTCACTGCATGCGTCATCGGAGCACTTGAGTCGGAGGCGGTGCATGCATCGGGGTATGCTGGACGTACTCAACTATGTTGGGCGTAGTTCAGATCGGATCGATAACTCCCCCCTCCTTCGGATAATATCGGAATTCAATAATTAAATTTAAATTTTAATTATTTAATAAACTTCGAAAATTCATATCTTCTTCATACGAACTCCTTTTTCGACGTTCTTTATATCTACGCGTAGGTGAGACTACGCTCTACAACTTTCATTTTGATTGCGTCGGTTAATTTTGATTTTATTTTTATTATTTATTTTTAGTAGGCCACGACAAGAAAACTCCGTTATAAATTCATAACTTCTTCCTCCGACGTCCGTTTTCGTCGGTATTTTCACCAACGCACTACTATCAACGAGATCTTTGATTCTCATATAGATTGTTTCAATCAACAATCACTCGATCTCGAATTGAGTATTCAGGCTGGATGCTGCTAAGTCGAAACTTCGAAAATCATAACTTCCTCATACGAAGTCAGATTTGGGCGTTCTTTTTATGCACGCTCTCGGTTTAACAAAATATATGACTTTTTTTAGATCGCTAAGGAAAAATATCGCTTTAACGTAAATTTCACTTTTTACGTCATTTAGCGTTGCCGATTCTGTCACGAAACTTCGACAGGTCATAAGTTCTTCGTTATAACTCGGATTTCGGCATTCTTTATATATTCAGAATCCTCATTTTAACTACTACAACATTATCCATAGATATCGGCTTTATCTAAGATTTCATTTTGACGCTTATTTTTATTCTTAATTCAATTAAGTCACACAGTTAGGCACAAAACACATAATACTAAAATAATACACTTCTATTATTTCAAAACGGGTTACAAAGGTTAACCTAGACTATTACATCAACATTAATGACAAGTCCAAAAACACAGGCGTTACAATTCTCTCCCCCTTAGAATGATTCCGTCATAGGAATCACACATCAACAAACAAATGCGGATAACGACCCATCATGTCACTCTCCGTCTCCCAGGTGAGATTCGGCCCATTCGTGTGTCTCCATCGGACAAGCACTAACTCCACCATCGTGCGTCGCAACTTCTTAGTCTTTCAGTTAACGATTGCCTCTGGTTCTTCAATCAACCTTTTGTTCTCATCGATTCTCAACTCCGAAAGTGGAATCATGTCGGGAACTTCTCCCGTGAACTTCCTCAAATAACACATATCGATAGTGTTATGAATTTCATTCAGTTCTTCTGGTAGTTCGAGCTTGTAAGCTTGGTTCCCAATCCTCTAAAGAACTTTAAACGGTCCAATAAACCTTCGACTTAATTTTCCCCTTTTACCAAATCTTATAAGTCCCTTCCACGGTGAGACTTTAACCAAAACCAAATCTCCAACTTCAAAAGTCATCGGTCTTCGCTTGTTGTCAGCATAACTCTTTTGACGATCCTGAGCTACTAACATTCTTTCCCTAATTACTTTCAACTTTTCAGCAGTTTGATGGACTATCTCCGGTCCCATAAACTGCTTTTCCCCAGCCTCAAGCCAACAAGACGGCTTACGACACTTATGTCCGTACAAAGCTTGATAATGTGCCATCTTTATGCTCGAGTGAAAACTATTATTGTATGAAAATTCTACCAAAGGTAAATGTTCATCCCAGTTACCTTGGAATTCCAAAGTACATGCTCTCAGCATATCTTCAATTGTTTGTATCGTCCGGTCACTCTGACCATCAGTCTGCAGATGGTAAGCTGTACTTAAACACAACTTGGTACCCATTTCCTCTTGTAGACTTTTCCAAAACCTCCAGGTGAAACGGCTATCACGATCTGATACAATCGTTAACGGAACACGGTGAAGCCTCACAATTTCCTTCACGTAAGAATTCGCAAGCTTATCCATAGACCATTTCTCCTTGGCTGCTATGAAATGCGCACTCTTAGTGAATCGATCAACGACCACCCAAATCATGTCATGACCATTCTTTGTTCTGGGCAGTTTAGTGACAAAATCCATAGCAATGTCTTCCGACTTACCCATAGGCACAGACAAGGGTTCTAAACACCCGTACGGTTTCTGATGTTGTGTCTTGACTCTCGCACAAGTCACACACTCAGCCTCATACTTTGCAACATCAAGCTTCATCGTCGGCCACCAGTAGTAGGGTTTCAGGTTCCTATACATTTTGGTGCTACTGGGATGAATCGAGTACATGGTCTTATGAGCTTCTTCCATCAGAAGATCTCCGACTCCTCCTGTCATAGGTATCCAAATCCAATCTTGGAACACCTTCAGTGTATGACCGTTTATACCGAACACCAACGTTTTGCCCAAACGTTCCTCCTTTCGGTAGTTTTCTCAGAAGCTTCCTCTTCAGCTTTCTTTATACTTTCCACAATGGTCGAGACAACTTCAATTCTCAACGCTCTTGGCCTTTTTCATTCAAGATTGACTTTCTGACTAAGAGCATCAGCAACAACATTTGCTTTACTAGGGTGGTAAATTATCTCACACTCGTAGTCCATAAGTAATTCTAGCTAGCGTCGTTGCCTCATATTCAATTCCTTCTGACCAAAGAGATATTCGAGACTCTTATGATTAGTGAAAAGTTTGCACTTCGTGCCATAGAGGTAATGCCTCCATATTTTCAGAGCGAAAACTACCACTGCCAACTCCAAATCATGAGTCGGGTAGTTCCTTTCATGCTCTTTCAATTGTCGAGACGCATATGCGATCACCATATCTCTTTGGGTCAAAACACAACCCAATCCAACACCAGACGCATCGCTATAAACAGCGAAGTCTTCAACTCCATCGAGTAGAGAAAGTATTGGTGCCTCGGATAGTTTCTTCTTTAGCTTCTCGAATGCTTCTTTATGCTTATCATTCCAAGCATAAGTAGCTCCTTTGTGGCTAAAAGCTGTTAATGGGCTATCGATCAAAGAAAAGCCTTGGATAAACCTTCGGTAATATCCAACTAATCCCAAAAAGCTTCGGATCTCTGTGGGACTTTTTGGTTGTTCCCACTTCATCACGGCCACAATCTTTGCTGGATCAACCATTATCCCTTCTTGGTTAACCACGTGACCCAAGAATTGGACTTCTCGAATCCAAAATCACATTTGGAGAACTTTGCATACAACTTCTCCTTCTTCAAAACTTCTAACACTTCTCGCAAGTGTCTGCCATGCTCCTCTTGGCTTTTTGAATAAATCAGAATATCATCTATGAACACTATCACAGATTTATCTAGGAACGGATTACAAAACCTATTCATTAAATCCATGAATGCTGCTGGAGCATTGGTTAGTCCTAACGACATAACCAAAAACTCATAGTGCCATGTAGTCTTCGCTATATTCTGCTCTTTTACTTTCAGCTGATGATATCCAAACCTAAGATCGATCTTCAAGAAATGGCTCGAACCTTGAAGTTGATCGAACAGGTCTTCAATCCTCGGCAACAGATATCTATTCTTTATTGTTGCCTTATTCAACTCTCTATAATCAATACATATTCTCATACTTCCATCTTTCTTCTTCACGAATAACACTGGAGCTCCCCGGGGTGATGAACTAGGTCTAATGAAACCTTTGTCCAATAACTCCCGAAGTTGCATCATCGGCTCCTTCATCTTTGTCGGTGCTAATCGGTAAGGTGCTTTTGTTATCGGCGTCGTCCTTGGTAACAAGTCTATTGTAAACTCCACTTGTCTATCAGGCGGTAATCCGGGAAGATCTTCGGGAAATACTTACGGATAATCACATAAGACAGGAATGCTTTGCATCGCCTTTTTCTCCTTCTTAGCATCTATCACAAATGCTAGATACGATGTACATCGTTTGGCCAAACATTTTCTGGCTTTCATCAATGAAATGATTCCAGAATTTACTCTACGTTGATCTCCATACACCATAAACGACTTTTTCCCTGGCGGATTTACTTTGACTATGTTCTTCTTGCACAATATTTCGGCGTCATTGGCACTAAGCCAATCCGTTCCAAGTATGTTGTCGAAACCGTTAAGTTCAATAGGCAATAATTCCTCGTGGAATTTATTCCCATTCAAGTCAATTAAGATGTTTTTCATACGATGGCTAACAGGTACAAGCTTGCCACTAGCAACTTCGACTAATAAGGCATTATCTAGTCTATCAATAGGCAAAGCTAGTTTTCTACCAAATTCATGTGAAATAAAGGAGTAGTTGGCTCCAGAATCAAATAAAATTTGGGTAGGCAATTTGTATACGAGAAAGGTACCTGAAGCGACATCAGCTTCATCTTTAGCAGCTTCCAGCGTCATCTGGAATACTCTCGCCTTCGGCTTTGGCATAATATTAGGTCTAGTTGCCTCCTTCTTCTTCAGGCAATCCCTTGTGATGTGACCCTCCTCATCGCAACCATAGCAAACTTTCTTGGTAAGTGTGCATTCGTTGGCATAGTGCCCTGGCTTTCCACATTTGAAGGATGTGGCTTCCCCACCACATTTCCCATGATGCTTCTTCTTGCATTTGTCGCACCATTTTGCTTCGCCTCCTCCACCTCCTCTCGAACTAGACTTCGAGAACTTGTTTTTCTTGTTGGACCTCGAAGGTCCATCGAACTTCCTCTTTTCACCAACCTCTATCCTTTCCAAACCCTTTTCCTTCTGCTGAGCCTCCACATTCCTAGCTTCTCGAATAGCTGTTTTCAGAGTGTTTGCCATCTTGACTGTTGGGCCAAAGTCGGCAGGCAGTCCATTAGCGAACCTCTCAATCTTGGAGAGTTCCGTTGGCACTAGGTACGAAAATAACTTCCTTTTCTAAGTGAATGCAGTAGCATAGTCATGTATGCTCATCCTCCCCTTCTTCAAGTTTTGGAACTCATTGTTTAGATCAATCAGATCTATCTCTGAACAATACTGCACCCTTAACTGTTCCAAGAACTCCTCGCATGACATTTTCAGGGCTTCTTCTCGTGGCATAATATCTGCCAACAACTTCCACCAACTCAAGACTCCAGTCTTCAGTTGTATAACTGCAAAGACAGTCTTCTGTTTGTTGCTACATTCGCAACTTTCAAATACCCTCTCCATTTCGGAGATCCAATCCATAATCTCAACAGGCTTTGGGCTTCCAGAAAGACTTGGCGGCTTGGCGCCCAAGAAATTTTTGTACATTCGCCCATCCTTGTTGTTTCTCCTTTCCAGGTTGTTCCTTCGTTCTCCTTGAGTCCCAACTTGACTCGTAATGCGACTATTGTTCCCTTCTTCCGATTGCTCGGGAATCAATTCAGGTTCCTAGATGGGCATGATAGGTTCGTCCCTATTATCATGCAACATCTGTCGCATCTCATCCCTTTGTTCGGCTAACATATCTCGAATCATGGGTTGCACCCCAGCCATTGTTATTGGTTCTGGTGCTGCAGCTACAACAGGTATTTTCTCAATCACTGGTAGTTGATTCATGTTTTCATCCGTGTTTCCAACGCCACTCCTTGTTCTCACCATTTTTGATCTACACACCAAATAAGGTGAAATTAGATCCTCATTCAAGATAGATATTCAAATCATCCTTATTACTTCGAAACATTTACATGCGAGTTCTAATACCGTAGAAGTACACTTAAAATCCTACACACATAAGGTTTCCAGATCCGGTCGACAACAGACCATAGATCCGAACAAATAATATCATATATGGCAACATATAACATTTAGCACATAAAAGCATTTTAGGCAACATTCCTATAATAAACTAGTGCTTGTGTCGGAAATATAACAAACACACATTTAACAACCTTCACTTAGCATTCTAAGTTTAAGTCTAGAAATCCTACAAATTCCTAGTTCGCTTAAACTAATGCTCTGATACCTATTGTGACATCCCCAATATCACAGCCAGAAAAGACCGATTTTCATTTATTCTTTTAAAATAATTTCAGAGTAAATCCTTTTGATTTGAAAGAGTCGCGGAATTTTTTCCTAAAAAGAAAATGTGATAAAATAATATTTACCAAAACATTTCATAAATAAATGCATTTTCATTATATAATCAAAACTCGGGATGTCATGTTCCGATACAAACCATAAAGCAAAAACGATAACATTACAAGTCATTCAACAAATATATACATATACAGAATTGTAAACAAAACAACTCGATGATTCATCCATCTTATGCCTTTGCGCCACTTCCTGTAATACAAATAAAACTGAGTGGGTCAGGCTTGGGAACCTGGTGAGCATATAGGGTTTTCAACGCACAATAAATAATTATATTCAATTTCACCAACCAACAATAACCCGATTACCCATTCCCGTTATCCTCACTTTATGTCCCTAAAACAACATCTATCTCAAGGGACCTAATCTAGGATTTTCATTGGGACGGACATTACTGCTAAGGGGTTTCCTCAACAATAGATATCCTAAAGACAACCATGAGGGGGATAGAGTACACCGGTGAACACATCGTTCACAACACCTACAGGTTATGAACCTGCTAGCGTTCGACTGGACTGTCTAGAAAGAGTCCGTGGTCGGTATCCATACTCCGCTATATGACTAGGTCAACATCAACAACATCGAAGCCTCTCATCTGTTTATCACACATCAACTATCTACCCATGTTCTACCCAACAAATTAGTAGATAAATATATATATATATATATATATATATATATATATATATATATATATATATATATATATATACATAGATTAAAACCTAGTATAACATGTTCAATCAATACATATTCCACATAACAGATGAGGCACACATACGTAAAACGTATTTCATAGAGAATAAATCAGATCTATGAGATAGAAGAAAGTGAACATACATTCACACATATAACAACAAAATCTACACATAGCACGTATTTTATATAAAATACATCATAGTTATGAGTTAGAAGAATGTAACTACACACTCACTTGATCAAAAGATGATCGGACAACACTACGACTTGAAGAAGTAGTATCCCTCAGTAGATCTAGAAGATCTTCACAAAAACCGGGCTTCTCGCGGGCAGAGCTTCGGCTCAGGAATTGCACTTCGCGGGATCTTCGGGCCTTCGGAACTTGCTTCGGGGCTCGGGATTAATATCGGGGCTTCGGGATACTTCTGGCATACAAAACGATGCAAAACGAGAGAAAGAGAAGAGAATTTGGCAAAAGAATTAGGCTGCCCTCGCATGCCCTTTTATAGGAGGCTGAGGCCTCGCAGTACATTAGGCGTATTGCTTTACGCGGGGCGTAATGCCTCAGATTGTCACTGCATGCATCATCAGAGCACTCAAGTCCGAGGCAGTGCATGCATCGGGGTACGCTGGGCGTAGTTCGGATCAGATCGATGACTCACCCCCTCCTTCGGATAATATCGGAATTTAATAATTAAATTTAAATTTTAATTATTTAATAAACTTCGAAAATTAATATCGTCTTCATACGAACTCCGTTTTTGACATTCTTTATATCTATGCGTAGGTAAGACTACGCTCTACAACTTTCATTTGGACTCCGTCGGCTAATTTTGACTTTATTTGTATTATTTACTTTTAGTAGGTCGGGACAAAAAAACTCCGTTATAAATTCATAACTTCTTCATTCGACGTCCGTTTTCGTCTGTCTTTTCACCAATGCACTAATATCAATGAGATCTTCGATTCTCGTTTAGATTGTTTCAACCATAAATCACTCGATCTCGAATCGAGTATTCGGGCTGCCTGCTGCTAAGTCGAAACTTTGAAAAACCATAACTTCCTCATACGAAGTCAGATTTGGGCGTTCTTTTTATGCACGCTCTTGGTTTAGCGAACTCTACGACTTTTTTTGAGATCGCTAAGGCTAAATATCCCTCTAACGTAAATTTCACTTTTTACGTCATTTAGCGTTGTCGGTTCTGTGACGAAACTTCGACAGATCATAACTTCTTCGTTATAACTCGGATTTCGGCATTCTTTATATATTTCGAATCCTCGTTTCAACTACTACAGCATTATCCATAGATATCGGCTTTATCTAACATTTCATTTTAACACTTAGTTTTTATTCTTGATTCAATTAAGTCACATAGTTAGGCACAAAACATATAATACTCAAATAATACACTTCTATTATTTCAAAATGGGTTACAAAGGTTAACCTAGACTATTACATCAACATTAATGACAAGTCCAAAAACACTGGCATTACACCGTGTACAAGTGAAGTGTCACCATTACATTAATACAATAAGAACTGTGGATGTCAAAGATACAAAATTATACATGTTAATATAAATTCAAATCCATGTTTATATACGTTATACATGTTTACACATTGAAAAACATAAGGAAATAAGTCAATCCAAACTAACAAAACTTCAGGGGCCAAACCGCCAAAGTGGTAAACAAGAGGTAATGGAATTACACTGTTTTAAGGATTTCAACTTCTAGGCCTACAACCTTGAGTTTTCAGCCACATAGTACTGAAAACTACCTACCTAAACTTACTTAGGACCGAAAACACAAAGTAAAGGCCCAGTAAGGACCGAAAACACTTTACTCTTGGGATATATTGGCCGAAAACTCTCTTTTGTGAGTATACATGTGGGATTTCGATCATAGTGAGTATCAAACTCATCCAATTGGCCACAAACACCCTCAACATGATATTAAACTCCTTATTTTGGCCATAACCCCCTTCATTTAGGCAGTAAACTCCTTAAAATATTTTAATATCTTATCGTAATTTAGCTTCCTTAAGATACTTCAATAGAAATCAATCGTCAACTCAACCTCCTCATCTTTACTTCATACTTAAGATACTTCAATAGAAATCAATCTTCAATTTCCCATATTCAGCATACGAAAACCTTCCATTTCTCTCTCAAAATATCAAACTCATTTGCATTAAGTTCTATGATCAAGCTCCTCCTGAAGACCTTCTTCAATACAGATATAAACTTTGGTAAGTGAACTTCATTTCAACCAATGTTTATATAAAATATTTCATTTCTAAACCCATACAGTCACACATTAATATGTGTTTAAACATTAGGATACGGCTATCGTTTCGTGTTCTAAGTCGAAGTCATGTTTCCTATTCCGTTATCTAAACCGCTAAGACACTCGAGATGACTTCATACCCCTACATTTTGAAGACTTTTTCTATGTTTTTAGGGAGGGGGGGATAGAAGTAACACAAAATAATATTTTCATTATAACGTGAACATTTTAAATACACTACTATACAAATTTACGAAAAGCATTAAAACACGAAATGGTTTTACTATCAATCGCGTGTCATTCACACACAATACTTTGATAATCGTTACATTATTCGTACAATATATATATATATATATATATATATATATATATATATATATATATTACAGATACAAAACGTTCATTTTATCGAAACATTACGATTATAGTTTACGAAAATTTACCGCTTTTTAACCCGTTGAGCAAAGGGTAAAAACGATATAAAATACATATATCGTTGTTTTACGACACTTTCGACATTATCCTAGAAATATGGGATAACATCAATTACAAATGTTTTCATTTCAAAAACGTGTACACCCATTGAATAAATTTGTGAGACACTGTCTTCATCGCACCTAACTGAGGTATACAGAAGGTTCTGCATTTATAGCCGGAATCTGCGATACAAGAGCGTGATACTTGTGTATAGATCTATATTGGACTGATGATCCCACACCTGGACTACTAGCTATAGTCAGACCGTTAGGTTGTAGGTGACAAGTGTCATAAATAACTCAACGCCTGAGGAACAACGACGATGCAGGCACTACATCTTAAAAGCATGGTTATGAAAACTCACATGGAGAAAATGAGTATACGTACATTTTATATGAAAACACCTTTCTTCAGATAGTTTTATACATGATTAAAACTACGTACTACTACTTTAAGTAGGGAAAATACTTATACATTCGGTCTGATAACATTTAAGGCTACAAGTCATGTCTATGGAAAATATTTGATTTTTTGGAATAAACATCATCATTTTACAAGTAAACGACTTACATCTCATTTATTAGAAAATATCGGATTTTCTGGAAAAAAAATAATATCTTTTCATGGAAAGGCTTGCTATCATTTATAACAAAACTCTTATGAATTCACCAACTTAAATGTTGAAACATTTTCAAACAACTTGTATTATCAGGAAACCAGTAAAATAGGTAACCACTAATTTTTGAGGATGGGACGCTAAGGCATCAAACAAGTCTTTTTTCATTATATTATGAATGGATTTTGAAACATGTAACCTTTACAATGATGTTACTTTTCTAATTATATATATGATGGTCATGTTGGCTTTCTTTACTATTATACAACTGTTATGATATAATACATAAAAGTCATCCACCCCCGGATATTTCCACCATCCTGGTTTGGGGGTGTAACATGGGTCTGTAGTCTATTCGGTCTGCCCAGGGTATGTTTTCCTTCAACACAAAGCATGTAGCATCAAAAATTTCAAACCAAATTAAACTTTTTAAAACATGTCAAGTTCATCAAAACATTACAACTTTGTTTTCAAAATATTGATTATCAGAGTTTTTCCCAAGAACATAAACATAATAGGAGGAGCTGTACGATCATGCCTTGGCCTTGCCTCAATCCCCTGATGTAACTGAAACAATAAACTAAAACTATAAGCCCGAAAGCTTAGCAAGTTACCCCCAAAATACTGATACACATACAGTCCACATAGCAATATCAACATTAACTTATCATATCAATCAAAATAGAACAGCATGCACTGGGTCAATAGCTTCAGAAGTTGGACTACCCTTGGGCCCTCAGTACGAGTCTGTAATGCCTATCGGGCCCTCAGCTCATATCTGGAATACCATCGAGCCCTCAGTATGAGTCTGGAATGCCTACTGGGCCCTTAACTCGTATCTAGAATGCTGTCGAGTCCTCAGTATGAGTCTGAAATGCCTACAGGGCCCTCAGCTCATATCTGGAATACTCTAAGGTTTGTTGGCTACCGCACGGAGCAGTACAACCTCAACCCATCCTACGTAACATGTCGACATGTAACAGATTAATGCACATACAGGTAACGAATCAGTATCACAGGTAGTCCTACCGACCTGCCAAACTAGAATAACAACTGGCATACATTACTAACTCAAACTTAGCATATTAGTAACTACTATGATATCAAATCCAATGGCCCGACCTTGGTGCCTTAGACCACTTAGTATAGTGAGGATAACTCACCTAGCAATTGACGTCAGAGCTAGAAAGCTTCAACTCCTGAATCACCAACACGAACTTCACTACCTATAAATGCCATAAAGACCCTTTTCATAAGTTTCCAATTTATCAGAATACCCTCAGAAGTCATCTGGTCAACTCTTGGTCAAATTCAATGCCCATAGTCAAAGTCAACAGCCCTTGTTGACTCGACTCGTCGAGTGCAGCTCACTGACTCGTCGAGTCCTTCCTAAAATCGAGAAGTCTTGAAATCCTTGATTGGCTCGTTGAGTTCTCCTTTAACTCGCCGAGCTCATACGTGTCCAAGAATCGGGGGAACTGTGACATCCCCAAAATCTCGGCCAGAAAAGACCGGTTTAAATTATGCTTTTTAAATATTTTCAGAGTAAATCCTTTTGATTTTTAAAGAGATGTGGAATTTGTTCCAAAAAAAACATGATAAAATAGATTTTTATCAAAACACTTCACAAAGAAATATAATTTCATTTCATAATAAAAAATCGGGATGTCATGCTCCGATACAGACCATAAAGCATAAACGATAACATTACAAGTCATTCAACGAATACATATGTATACAGACTTGTAAACAAAACAACTTGATGATTCATCCATCTTATGCCCTCGTGCCACTTCCTGTAATACAAATAAACTGAGTGGATCAGGCTTGGGAGCCTCGTGAGCATATATGGTTTTCAACCCGCACTAAATAATTATATTTACTTTTACAATCAACAATAACTTAATTACCCATTCCCGTTATCCTTACTTTACGTCCCTATATTAACATCTATTATAAGGAACCTAATCAAGGATTTTCATCGGGATGGAAATTACTGCAAGGGGTTTCCTCAACAATAAATGTCCCACAGACAACCATTTGGGGGGGGGGGGGGATACAGTACACCGGTGAGCACATTGTTCACAACGCCTACAAGTTATGAACCTGCTAGCGTTCCACTGGACTGTCTAGAAAGATTTTGTGGTCGTTTTCCATACTCCACTGAATAACTAGATCAACAACAACAACATCGAGGCCTTTCATCTGTTTATCAGTCATCAACTATCTACCCATGTTCTACCCAACATATTAGTTGATAAAAATATATATTTTTTTATACATAGTTTAAAACCTGTATAACATTCTCATTCAATACATATTCCAAACAATAGATGAGACACATACACATAACATTTATTTCATAGTAAACAAGTCATATCTATGAGATAGAAGAAGGTGAATATACGTTCACACATATAACAACAAATATACACATAACACGTATTTTATATAAACTACATTGTAGTTATGCGTTAGAGGAAAGTAACTACACAATTACATTATCAGAAGATGATTCGACAAAACTACGGTTTGTAGAAGTAGTATTCTTCGATAGACCTGGAAGATCTTCACAAAAACCGGGCTCCTTGTGGGTAGAGCTTCGGCTCGGGAATCTTACTTCTAGGGATCTTCGAGACTTCGGAACTTGCTTCGAGACTCGGGAATGAGACCGGGCCTTCGGGATATAATTGGCACGGAAACCAAGGTGAAAACTAGAGAGAAAGAAAGAAAATGGCAAGGAAAATGGCTGATCTCAGTTTCTATTTATAGGTTGCTGGGTTTGGGATTACGCTGGGCGTAACTCCAAGTACGTTGGGCGTACTCAGTACGCTAGGTGTACCAAGCCTTATGCTGGGCGTTCTCAATGTCACTGCATGCATCACTTAGTGGCAATTGAGTATTGGTCAGACAACTTGCACTCATCCGAGTAGGCTGGGCATACTCAAATTACACTCGGCATAATTTGACTCGTCAACTTCTAAATTGCGTAACTTTCGCATACAAGCTCCGTTTTCGACGTTCTTTATATCCACGCATAGGTCAGACCATACTCTACAACTTTCATTTAGACTTCATTGGCTAATTTTCATTTTATTTTTATTATTTATTTTTAGTAGGCTGGGACAGAAAAACTTCGTTAGAAATTCAAAACTTCTTCGTCTAACGTCCGTTTTCGTCCCTTTTTCTTTCGTTGCACTACCATCGACGAGATCTTCGATTCTCATTTAGAAAGTTTCGGCTAAAACTCGCTCGATCTCAATTCAAACTTTTGGGCTGTCTACTACTAAGCTGAAACTTCGAAAAATCATAACTTCCTCATACGAAGTCAGATTTAGGCGTTCTTTTTATGCACGCCTGCGGTTCAACATTATCTATGTCTTTCGTGTTGATCACTAAGGCTAAATATCACTCCTTCGTAAATTCACTATTTACGTCATGCTGTGCCACACCAGTTTTGTCGCGAAACTTCGATAGGTCATAACTTTTTCGTTATAACTCGGATTTCAGCATTCTTTATATTTTCGGAAACCTCATCTCAACCACTACATCTTCATGCATCGATATCGAGTTTTTGTAACATTTCATTTTTTACGCTTATTTTTATTTTTGATTAAATCAAATCATATAATTAAGCAGATGAGTATAAAACACATAATTCGCAAATAAGACATTCCTATTATTCAAATGGGTTACAAAGATTAACCTAGACTATTACATTGCTAAAAATGGCAACCCCAGAAACACGGGCGTTACAATTCTCCCCACCTTAGGATGATTCTGTCCCCGGAATCACACATCAACAAAAAAATGCGGATAGTGACTCATCATGTCACTCTCCGTCTCCTATGTGAGATTTGGCCCATTCGCATGTTTCCATCGGACAAGCACTAACTCCACCATCTTGCGTTGTAACTTCTTAGTCTTTTGGTCAACGATTGGCTCGGGATCTTCAATCAACTTTTTTTTTCATTAATTCTCAATTCATAAATTGGAATCATGTCGGGAACTTCTCCCGTGAACTTCCTCAAATAACACACATGGAAAGTGTTATGAATTCCATTCAGTTCTTCTGGTAGCTCGAGCCTGTAGGCTTGGTTCCCAATCCTCTAAAGAACTTTAAACGGTCCAATAAACCTTGGACTTAATTTTCCCCTTTTACCAAATCTTATAAGTCCCTTCCATGGCGAGACTTTAAGCAAAACCGAATCTCCAACTTTAAAAGTCATCGGTCTTCGCTTTTTGTCAGCATAGCTCTTTTGACGATCTTGAGCTGCTAACATTCTCTCACTAATTATTTTCAACTTTTCAGTAGTTAGATGGACTATCTCTGGTCCCATAAACTGCTTTTCCCCAGGCTCAAGCCAATAAGATGGCGTACGACACTTTTGTCCGTATAGCGCTTAATAAGGTGCCATCTTAATGCTCGAGTGGAAACTATTATTGTAGGAAAATTCTACCAAAGGTAAATGTTCATCCCAATTACCTTGGAGTTCCAGGGTACATGCTCTCAGCATATCTTCAAGTGTTTGTATCGTTCGTTCGCTCTGACCATTAGTATGTGGTAAGCTGTACTCAAACACAACTTGGTACCCAATTCCTCTTGTAGACTTTTCAAAAATCGTGAGATGAAACGGTTGTCACGATTTAATACCATTGTTAACGGAACACCGTGAAGCCTCACAATTTCCTTAATGTAAGAATTCACAAGCTTTTCCAAAGACCATTTTTCCTTGGCTGCTATGAAATGCGCACTCTTAGTGAATCGATCAACGACCACCCAAATCATGTCGTGACCACTTTTCGTTTTGGGCAGTTTAGTGACAAAATCCATTGCAATGTCTTCCCACTTACCAATAGGCACAAGCAATGGTTCTAAACTACCATACATTTTCTGAAGTTGTGTCTTTACCCTCGCACAAGTCACACACTCGACCACATACTTTGCAACATCAAACTTCATCGTCGGCCATCAGTAGTAGGGTTTCAGGTCCCTATGCATTTTAGTGCTTCCAGGATGAATCGAGTAGATGGTCTTATGAGCTTCTTCCATCAGAAGATCTCTGACTCCTCCTGTCTTAGGTATCCAAATCAGATCTTGGAACACCATCAATCCAGGACTGTTTATACCGAACATCAACGTTTTGCCCAAATGTTCTTCTTTTCAAACATTCTTCACAGAAGCTTCCTCTTGAGCTTTCTTGATACTCTCCACAATTGTCGAGACAACTTCTATTCACAACGCTCTTGGCATTTTTCTTTCAAGATTGACTTTCCGACTGAGAGCATCAATAACAATGTTAGCTTTACCAGGGTGGTAAAGTATCTCGCAGTCGTAGTCCTTAAGTAACTCTAGCCAACATCGTTCCCTCATATTCAATTCCTTCTGACTAAACAGATATTAGAGACCCTTATGATCAGTGAACAGTTTGCACTTCGCGCCATAGAGGTAATGCCTTCAGATCATTTGAGCGAAAATTACCGCTGCCAACTCCAAATCATGAGTGGGGTAGTTCCTTTCATATTCTTTCAGTTGTCACGATGCATACACGATCACCTTATCGCTTTGGGTCAAAACACAACCCAATCCAACCCCAGACACATCGCTATAACCAATGAAGTCTTCAACTCCATCGGGTAGAGAAAGAATTGGTGCCTCACATAGCTTCTTCTTTAGCTTCTCAAATGCTTCTTTATGCTTATCATTCCAAGCATAATTTTCTCCTTTGTGGTTCAAAGTTGTCAATGCACTAGCGATTGAAGAAAAGCCTTGGATAAACCTTCGGTAATATCAGGCTAATCCTAAAAAGCTTTGGATCTCTGTGGGACTTTTCGGTTGTTCCCACTTCATTACAGATTCAATCTTTGCTAGATCAACCATTATCCCTTCTTGGTTGACCACGTGACCCAAGAATTGGACTTCTTGAATCCAAAAATCACATTTGGAGAACTTTGCATAGAACTTCTCCTTCTTCAACACTTCCAACACTTCTCGCAAGTGTCTGCCATGCTCCTCTAGGCTTTTCGAGTAAATCAAAATGTCATCTATGAACACTATCATAGATTTATCAAGGAACGGGTTACAATATATGTTCATTAAATCCATGAATGCTACTGGAGCATTGGTTAGTCCAAATGACATAACCAAGAACTCATAGTATCCATATCGCATTTTGAATGCATTCTTCTCGATATCCTGCTCTTTTACCTTTAGCTGATGATATCCTAACCTTAGGTCGATCTTTGAAAAATAACTTCAACCTTGTAATTGATCGAACAGGTCATCGATCCTCGACAACAGATATTATTCTATATTGTTGCCTTGTTCAGCTCTCTGTAATCGATGCACATTCTCATACTTCCATCTTTCTTCTTCACAAATAACACCGGAGCTCCCTAGGGTGATGAACTAGGTCTTATGAAACCTTTTTACAATAACTACTAAAGTTTCATCTTCAGCTCCTTCATCTCGGTCGGTGCTAGTCGGTAAGGTGCTTTTGCTATTGGCGTCGTCCCAGGTAACAAGTCTATTATGAACTCCACTTGTTTATCAGGCGGTAATCTAGGAAGATATTTAGGAAATACTTCCAGATAATCACACACGACAGGAATGCTCTACATCTCCTTTTTCTCCTTCTTAGCAGTGATCACAAATGCCAAATATGATGTACATCCTTTGGCGAAAATTTTTCTGGCTTTCATTAGAGAAATGATTCTAGAATTTACTCTGCGTTTGTCCCCATACACCATAAATGACTCTTTCCCTGGCGGGTTTACTTTGAAAATCTTCTTTCTACACAATATCTCGGCGTCATTGGCGCTAAGCCAATCCATTCCCAACACGATTTCGAAACCATTAAGTTCTATAGGAGCATAGGGCTGAAGGATGATATTAGTTTTAGTAGTTAGATAACTTTTGAAATTTGTAAAATGTAATTGACATTTGATGATGAATAAAAGTTGTGTTTATTTATGAGTAAAGTGTTGCTATCGCTTGTCAATCGTTTACTATTATTTCTTTTGCATGTTTTGACTTCCAGAATATTTATGTTGTTTTACATATTATTCAAATTATCCACAGTCAGTCATATGTTGGAAGTAGATATGAAGTAAGACTGTCATGAGTTGGTTGTAGAGGTCTAAGATGTTGGACATGGCCTCAACACTCATGAGTGCTCATAAGTTCTGATTATTGGATTCAACCCACTCTTGCTGGTATCACTTCATGGAATTTATGTCGAGTGATCGCGAGACGGTAATATCATATAAGTCTTCAAACCTAGAGATATCACTTGTAACTATGAGTTAGTTATGCATTGAACGTGCGAAACCGCATTGGTAACTCGATGTTATAAAATGTGCGTTTATGTGTAATTGAACAAGTTGTTGAACAAGCATATGAGTCGAAGTTTATCTGTTCCTTCTTGGATTAGAAGCTGATATCTGGGCCCCTCGATGATTTTGTTTTGACCTATGTACCGGGCCCGGTCAGAACTAAGTTGATGTGTTCAATTAAGTTCTTTGTCAAACAAATTGGAAATCGGGAAACAAACTGCTGGACAATAAGCAAGACTAATGTTCCATGTGTTTGTCCGGCTGATATCTAGAACAGAGGATTATATGATCCCTTATCTCAAATGGCGTACCATCATCTTCTCATTTCCGAGAAACCTTGAAAAGAGCTACAATTGCCGATCGGTTCATGAAGTCATACTTGCAGTTATAGTTATTAGACTTATCCAAGTGGGAGACTGTTGGATAAGGTATCTAAGTCCATAACTATTTCTGGTATATAGTTGACCCGACCTGGCATGGTCCATTTGGGTTGCATGGCACCATGCAATTGGATAGACTAAATGAAAGAAATAACACATATGGTTTGTTAATATATTATAAGTTCTAATATATTAATAATATTATTTATTTAGTTTGATCAAGAATTAATTTAGAATTAATTAAGTGATCAAAAGATAACTAATTAAATATATGGGTTGATTAGGTAAATCATCCATAACTTATATAGTGGGCTAAGAGGCTCCATGGATAATCAAGTTGGGTTAAACCCATTGGATGCTCCATGGAGGCTCCATGGGAGTTACAAACCCATGGGTAATGGAAATGAAGAGTCATTACACATTAGGGTTTACATGGTGTAACCCTAGATGTGTCAACACTATATAAAGCTCATGTGTTCTCCAAAAAATCGGTTAGACAAGAAACAAGAGGGCTAGATCCGATTTTAGTGTGTTACACTTTCTCTCCAACCTTACTCCATAGCATTTGGTGTTGTGTGAAGCATTTGAGGCATCACACTTGGGGTGCTAGGCTCACAAGGTTTTAAGGAATACTTACAACAACAAGGTATGTAGTTCTATATATTATTCAAGTTAAAATTGTTCCCCATGTATGCTAGATAGGATCATAGCCTTGGAAATCAACTTTGCATGATAATTAGACAAACATAGATTCAAGATTATTAGGGTTGCATGTACACTTAGGAAGTGTTAGAATCCTCAAAACCCATCAGTTTTTTCATACAATGGCAACCAGGTACAAACTTGCCACTAGAAACTTCGAATAATAAAGCATTATCTAGTCTATCGACAGGCAAAGCTAGTTTTCTACCAAATTCATGCGAAATAAAGGAGTACATGGCTCCATAATCAAATAAAATTTGGGCAGGAAATTTATTACGAGAAAGGTACCTGAAGCGACATCAGCTTCTTCTTTGGCAGCTTCCAGTGTCATTTGGAATGCTCTCACCTTTGGCTTTGGTGGAATGTTGGGTTTTGCTGCCTCCTTCTTCTTCGGACAATCCCTCGAGATGTGTCCCTCCTCACCGCAACCATAGCAAACTTTCTTGGTGAGGGTGCATTCGTTGGCATAATGCCCTGGCTTTCCACAATTGAAGCATATGGATTCCCTGCCACATTTACCATGATGCTTCTTCTTGTATTTTTCGCACCATTTCGCTTCGCCTCCTCCACCTCCTCTCGAACTAGACATTGACAATTTACCCTTTTTGCTAGACCCCGAGGATCCATCGATTTTCCTCTTTCACCAACCTCTGACCTCTCCAGACCTTTCTCCCTGATCTGGTTCTCAATATTTCTAGTAGCCCAGATGGCGGCTTACAATGTGGTTGCTTGCTTAACCATTGGACCATAGTCCGCTGGTAAGTCCGAGGGAAAACTTGTTGACCTTAGAGAGTTATGTTGGTATCAAATATGGGATAAACTTCATCTTTTCTATGAAACTAGCAGCGTATTCAATAACGCTCAATTTCCCCTTCTTCAAATTTTGAAACTCATCATTGATTTCCAGAAGGTCCTGCTCGGAGCAGTATTGCAGTTTCAGTTGCTCCACAAAGTCTTCCTAAGACATTTTACTCGCTTCTCCCTTGGGTACGCCAAATTTTTAGCAGAGGGATCGCAAGAGCGGTCTTCTGCCTATTGTTGCACTCGCAACTTTCAAACATAGTCTCCATTTTGGAGATCCAGTTAATCACTTCCACTGGCGTCGGGCTTCCAGATAGACATAATGGTTTGGATGCCATGAAATCCTTGTACTTTCACCCACGACCATCATTACCTCCATCTTGGTTGTTCTGCCTAACTATTGGTGTGTCGACTTGACCGATAACCCCACTAAAATTCCCTCCCTTCGACTGTCCTCCATTTACTTAGGGCTCTTCCACGTGAATTGACAGTTCTTCAAGATTCTGTTGAAGCAGACGCCTTATTTCTTCCATTTGGCGATCCAACATAGTTTGAATCATCAATTGTACCCCAGCCACTGTTATTACTGCTACTATCGGTACTCGCTCATTCACTGGTGGTTGATTCCAATTTTCATCTGCGTTTCCAACACCACTTCTTGTTCTCACCATTTTTATCTATACATCGAATAAGGTGAAATTAGATTCTCCTTCACGATAGATATTCAAATCATCCTTATCACTCTAAAAAATTTAAATGTTAGTTCTAATATCGTAATCGTATGCTTAGAATCCTACACACATAAGGTTTCCAGATCCGGTTGGCAACATATAACATTTAGAACATAAAAGCATTTTAGTCAGCTTCCTAAAATATACTAGTGCTCTTGTCTAAAATTCAACAAACACTCAACTCAAATTTCCTCTTAGCATTCTAAGTTCAAGTCTAGAAATCCTACATATTTCTAGTTCGCTTACACTAATGCTCTGATACCAATTGTGACATCCCCAAAATCTCGGCCAGAAAAGACCGGTTTCATTTATGCTTTTAAAACATTTTCAGAGTAAATCCTTTTAATTTTAAAAGAGATGCGGAATTTGTTCCCAAAAACAAAACATGATAACATAGATTTTTATCAATACATTTCATAAAGAAATATAATTTCATTTCATAATAAAAAATCGGGATGTCATGTTCTGATACAGATCATAAATCATAAACGATAACATTACAAGAATTTCAAAAAATATATACATATACAGACTTGTAAACAAAACAACTTGATGATTCATCCATCTTATGCCCTCGCGCCACTTCATGTAATAAAAATAAACTGAGTGGGTCAGGCTTGGGAGCCTGGTGAGCATATAGGGTTTTCAACCCGCAATAAATAATTATATTTACTTTTACAATCAACAATAACCCGATTACCCATTCCCGTTATCCTCACTTTACGTACCTAAAATAACATCTATTATAAGGAACCTAATCTACGATTTTCATCGGGATGGACATTACTGCAATGGGTTTTCGTCAACAATAAATGTCCTAAAGGCAACCATTGGGGGGGGGGATAGAGTACACCGGTGAACACATCGTTCACAACAACTATAGGTTATGAACCTGCTAGCGTTCCACTGGACTGTCTAGAAAGAGTCTGTGGTCGTTATCCATACTCCACTGAATAACTACATCAACAACAACAATATCTAGGCCTCTCATCTGTTTATCAGACATCAACTATCTACCCATGTTCTACCCAACATATTAGTAGATATATATATATATATATATATATATATATATATATATTATACATAGTTTAAAACCTTTATATCATTCTCATTCAATACATATTCCAAACAACAGATGAGACACAAACACATAACACGTATTTCGTAGTAAACAAGTCATATTTATGAGATAGAAGAAGGTGAATATATATTCACACATATAACAACAAATATACACATAACACGTATTTTATATAAAATACTTCGTAATTATGCGTAGAAGAAAGTGACTACACACTCACATGATCAGAAGATGATCAGACAGCCCTTTGGGACTTCGGAAGTAGTATTCTTCGGTAGATCTGGAAGATCTTAACGAAAACTGGGCTCCTTATGGGTACAGATTCGGCTCGGGAATCTTACTTCTCAGGATCTTTGGGACTTCGGAACTTACTTCGGGACTCGGGAATGATACCGGGGCTTCGGGATATAATTGGCATGCAAACCAAGGCGAAAATAGAGAAAAAGAAAGAAAAATGGCTGATCTCAGTTTCTATTTATAGGGTGTTGGGTCTGGGATTACGCTGGGTGTAACTTCAAGTATGCTGGGCGTACTCAGTACGCTGGGTGTACCAAGCCTTATGTTGGGCATTCTCAGCATCACTGCATGCGTCACTTACCGACACTCGAGTATTGGTCAGGGAACTTGCACTCATCTGAGTACACTGGGCATAGTCAAATTACGCTCTGCATAATCTGACTCGTCAAATTCTAAATTGTGTAACTTTTGCATACGAACTCCGTTTTTGATGTTCTTTATATCCAGGTGTAGGTTAGACAACACTCTATTAGTTTTATTTAGACCCCGTCGGCTAATTTTGACTTTACTTTTATTATTTATTTTTAGTAGGTCGGGATAGAAAAACATCGTTAGAAACTCATAACTTCTTCGTCTGACGTCCGTTTTCGTCCCTCATTCTGTCGTTGCACTTCCCTCAACGAGAACTTCAATTCTTGTTTAGAAAATTTTGGCTAAAACTCACTCGATCTCAATTCAAACTTTTGGGCTGTCTACTGCTAAGCTGAAACTTCGAAAAATCATAACTTCCTCATAAGAAGTCAGATTTTGGCGTTCTTTTTATGCACGCCCTCGGCTCAACATTATCTACGTCTTTCGTGTTGATCACTATTTACGTCACGCTGTGCGACACCAATTTTGTCGTGAAACTTCGACAGGTCATAACTTTTGCGTTATAACTCGAATTTCAACACTCTTTATATTTTCGGAAACCTCGTCTCAACCACTACATATTCGTGCATCGATATCGGGTTTATATAACATTTCATTTTTGTACGCTTATTTTTATTTTTGATTAAATCAAATCACATAATTAAGCAGATAAGTATAAAACACATAATTCACAAATAATACATTCTTATTATTTTGAATGGGTTACAAAGGTTAACCAAGACTATTACATTGCTAAAAATGGCAACCCCAAAAACATGTTACGTGGGGCGTAACTCCGCTGAACTACATCTTCTCATAAGTTCTTAATGGCTTAAGCTCTTAAGCCCAAACATCAGATCAATAGACCAAATATGCCTAGGGTCCATAAAGTATCAACCTTTATTACTTGGGACGTCCGTAAAGCTCTTAATCCAAGGTCTTTATCCATTAAGACCTATCTATATCACATATGAGACAACCAAAGCCCTTTGGACCTCATTTTTCTTACACAAGACGTCTCCTGAGGTCTAAAAGGACGGCTAATCTCAGCCAACTCGAATCATGCATGAAGATGAGGTTTTTGGGACAAGAATGGTGTCCAAACTTCATAACACATAGATCTACACAATATGATTATCAAGATAGAGACTTTTTACCTCAAAAGGGCTCTAGAAGATGATGCCTTTCCAGATCTACAAGCTCCAGCCACCCCACACCTTCTTTGACAACTTCCTCTTTCTTTTTCTTGGCTCTCCTTTGCTAAAACAAGCTTCCCAAGGTCAAACACACCCAACAATGGAGGTGGAACGATTATCTAGGGCTTCTGAGGATGAGAGAGTGTTTTATGGAGGCTAGGGTGAGAGCCATTATGTTCCTTATATAGAGGCTGGCCTTAAATTTAGGGTTTCCTGAAGAGTAGCCGTACGCTGGGCGTACATCCAGTACACTGGGTGTACGTCGAGAGAACCCCGCGTTCCTTTCCTGCATTATGTTGGGCGTACGTCCAGCTTATGCTGGGCGTACCCAGCTAAACTCATACATGCATGCTTGGCATGCATCAGCCTCCTTTGCTAAACTTCCCCACCTTAGGGACCATTGCTGCCAATATCTTTAATTTACAGCATTTCCTCCATCAAAAGTCCATTCTCGTCAATTCATTATCCACATTAAGGACCGAAATACCCTTACTCTTGATCTCGGAAACCCATAAATAGATATTTCAAGAATGGGGCGTTACATTGTCGTTGCCTCATGTTCAACTCCTTATGGTCGAAAATGTGTTGTAGGATTTTATGTTCGGTAAAGACGGTGCACATGGGCCCGTAAAGATAATGTCTCTATATCTTCAATGTGAGGACCATTGATCCAAACTCCATATCGTGATTTGTGTAATTGACTTCGTGTGCTTTCAGCTGTTTTGAGGCATAAGCAATAACTTTTCCTCGTTGTATGAGCACATAGCCTAGGCCCTGTTTGGATGCATCACAGTAAACAATGATGTCCTCCGTCCCTTCGGGCAGAGACATGATAGGTGCGATGCATAGGGCATGCTCCAATGTTTGGAACGCAGTGTCTTGCTTTTCACTCCAACAAAAGGGTACACCTTTCTGAGTCAGAGTGCTTAGCGGCTTAGCAATCCTAGAGAAATTCTGGATGAACCTGTGATAGTAACCTGCAAGACCCAAGAATTGACGGATTTCCATGGGCGCCTTTGGTTCCAACTAATTCTCTATCGCTTTGATTTTGGAAGGGTCCACGTGTATGCATTCCTCACTTAGTATGTGACCTAGGAAAGTTACTTTTCGAATCCATAATTCGTACTTTGAGAATTTCGTGTATAGCTTCTCCGCTCTTAGAATTTGTAGTACGAGTCTCAAGTGCTTGCTCTGATCTGCCTTGTTTCGGGAATATACAAGGATATCGTCAATGAACACGATTACAAACTTGTCCAGGAAAGAACGGTATACACGATTCATCAAGTCCATGAATACCACCGGTGCGTTGGTTAAAATGAAGGGCATTTCTACGAACTCGTAGTGACCATATCGATTCCGAAATGCTGTCTTAAGATCATCACTCTCGTGGACTCGTAGCTGATGTTACCCTGATTCTAGATCTATTTTTGAGAAGTAGCTGGCTCGTTGAAGTTGGTCGAAAAGGTCATCGATTCGAGGAAGAGGATAATGGTTTTTGGCGGTGAGTTTATTCAGTTCGTGATAGTCGATATACATTCGGAAAGATCCATCCTCATTTTTCACAAATAAGACCAGGGCTCCTCATGGTGAGGAACTCGGTCTGGTGATTCCTTTGTTGAGTAGCTCATTGAGCTGCCTGGATAATTCTTGCATATCTGCTGGCGCTAGACGGTATGGATCTCTGGATACAGGGGTAGCTTCGGGGATTAGGTCGATATGAAATTCGATTTGGCGCTCGGGAGGAATTCTCGAGAGCTCTTCGGGATTGATATTAGGAAAGTTGCAAACTTTGGGGATGCTCTCGAGGTTTTTAACTTCCTATTTCTCGTTAATGACATGGGCTAGGAATGCATGGCTGTCCTTTCGTAGAAATTTTTGGGCTTTAAAGCACAAAATGATACGGAGGTTCGAGCTGAGTTTATAACCATAAATCATGAGGGTGTCACCAGAAGGAAGATTGAGATGAACATATTTTTCGTAGAAGGATATCTGCATGATTGGGGCTCAACCAATCCAAGCCCGATGATGACATCGAAGCTTTTTATGGAAACGAGCATATAATCGATGGGAAAGCAATGATCATTTAGTGTAAGGGTACGACCTACGAATATGTCGTTAGTGCTCTCTTTCTCACCGTTATCCATCTCAACGGTAAACATTTCGGTTAGAGGTCGGGGTTTATGTTTGAAAGATGCTTGAATGCATGACTAACAAAACTTCTTTCCGCACCATAATAAAAAAGAATGCATGCATAAGAGTTGTCAAGGAGGAACGTACCCGTAACAACTGTAATATATGCAACTGCCTCCTCCTGACCATTGTTAGTACTCTCCCTGTGCTACCAGTTGTTGTTGCATTGGGGCAGTTTCTCTTGTAGTGTCCGACCTCACTATAGCCATAACAGGGTTGACCGACACCTGCTCCAGATGCCTGATTGGTTGGTTGGACTGGTGCCTTACAAACTCGTGCTGTGTGCCCCTTTTTGCCACAACTATTACAGAGCATTTCACAGCAAGGGCCTGGATTATGATGATAATTGCACTTATCGCACCGAGGAAAAGTACCAACATATGTACTGGTAGGTGCTTGAGTTGCAGGAGCAGCGGCAGGAGTAGTAGCAGCATGGACTGCCACCGTTTTGCTATTTCTTTGAGGGCTCCTGCGAAGACCGCCCCTTTCGCTACTTCTAGAATTTTCTCTTCCTAGCATTTGGCTTTGTTGGTACGTGAGTGGCTGGTACTTCAATAAGATCAACCCCATGATCTATAAGAGTCTGCGCCGGGCACTTGGCGCTGTCAAAAGTGGTTGCCTAGCTTCCAAGACATTTCCTTGTGTTGGGGGGCATCAATCCCTATATGTATCTTTCTATCTTTTTGCTTTCTGGGGTAACCATTCCCGGACAGAGGAGAGCCAGATCATATAATCTAGTTGTGTATGCAGTGATGTCAGAACCCTACATCTTAAGGTTCTTAAGCTCGTGCTCCAATTTTTGCATCTCGCCCCTTGGGCAGTACGCTGTGAGCATAAGTTCCTTCAAACTTTCCCAACCCATGGTGTTTGCCACTGGCAAGGTTAGGGATTTGACCCGACTATTCCGCCAGTTCAATGCTCTATCGGTGAAAGTTCAAGCAGCGAACTTCACCTTGTTGACTTCAGAACATGCACAGATCTCGAAGACTGATTTGATCTTCTCGATCCATTGAGTTAGGGAAATGACACCTCCATTTCCTTCAAAGGATCTGGGCTTTGCGTTCATAAATTCTTTGTAGGAACACTCCTTTTGGTGTCCCTGGTTTCCATAAAAATTGATGGGTTAGGCACCACTTCCCAACCCGTTAGAGCAGCCATAATTTATTTATGACATTGCGAAAGCTACAACGGCAGTAACAGTTACCTGAAACATAGCAGGATCGAACTGTGGAGGTGGTGGAGCTGGATCTTTTGGAGGATTGTTTTGCTTTCTATTGGGTCTTTTCATTGGAGGCATCTTGTTCTATAAAGATACAGGAAGAAAAAGATGGTAAGTCCCTTAGACTTTTGATTTAAGCGATATGAAACAGGATATATCTCTATCTGATAGACAAAGTGTTCTACTAAGCGATAAACAAGGAAGGGTTACTAATATAAGTAAACAACTGGTAAGAAGGAATGAGTAGTAAGACTTGAAATGAATCTTTACAATGCATTTGGCTCTGGCTAAAATACGCCTATAGTATTTTAAGTTATAGATACCTTGTTGTATGTACTTGGTAAGTTTTAGTCATGCTGCAACAGCACAGTCACTCCCAAGCACATGCTGGTCATGTCTCGAATAAATATAGTGATGAGTTTATAAAACTCTTTGATAGATTAGATCTTGTAACAGGCAAATTAAGAAAGCAAAAACAATAAGATATAAACACAATAATGGATATGAATGAGTCGAATGATTAACTTAATCCTGAGCAGAGCTCGATGAAGAACTTCCGTTGTAGAGGATATTAGGGTTACAAAAGATAAGAACTATGAACGCTATCAAAATCTCTATCAAATCTTCCGTTCAACGATGCATGCAAGCATCTATAAATAATAAACCCTACAAAGAACTCACAAATGGACAGGCCCATACCGGAGACTAAACTGGACTAACTATCAAGCCCGAGACGCAACACTAATTGGACCTAACAATCTCCCCCTTTGTGTCAATTAGAGCAAGACTATCACTTCTTCTTGCTGGGTCCAGCTACAGGAACCTTCTTAGTGGTATCAAACAGACGAGGGATAAGAGCGAGGATTGTCTGTCTGAAGCGAATGTACCACTGAATCATATCATCAAAGTACTTCTTTTCATCTGCCGAATTCTGCTTGCAACGATGAATGATTCCTAAGACATGTTCCAGGCATGCAGTGATGTAGAGATGTTTGTCTGCCAAAGCGAACAGGCGTTTTTGGTCTTCGTTTCTGGTAAACATGACAGAATTGCGTTTCGGGTCAATCTTCCCCATTTGCATCATGTTTAGGACACTGGCAGAGCCAACAGGTGAGATAGTAGGCTTTTTGTTGAAGACACTAGCGATCTCCTGATCCATCTTGGCAACTTCCATTATGTAGCAGACAAGCATCCTCTTGAAGTGGTCAATAATCGGACCATACTCCGCTTCATTTGTGAGAAGGATGTTGTGCAAAATAATCCAATCGTGTGGATTCAAGTTGTGAAGATCAGCAAGTGAAATGACATGTTTGGTCTTGGCAGAACCTCTCAGCACCTTGAACCGAACGTTCGTGAAGTTCCCTTCCCGATACGGCTTGAGGACCCGAACGTTGACAATGTTATCAAAGGCATGAAAGATGAAGGCCTTTCGGGTCAGTGGCATATCAAACTGTGAATTGACAGAGTTGATACGATCCAGTGAGATCACCGGTTCGAGCCACAAGATGCTTGGGGTTTCAATCACTTCTTTCAGCAACTTCTCAAGAGTCCACGGAGGAAAAAGGGTTTTCCTACTCTCAAGAAGGTCGTGAGCCTCTTTCAATTTTCTTTCAGCTTCCTCAGCCTCTCTGGCAACTCGAGCGCTCATATCAGCATCCTTATCTCGACCTTGCTTCTTTAAAAGATTTGCAATGGTCTCTTTATCATCGTCACTATCTTCAGCAATTTGCTTCCCTTTGTCTTTGACACCCGAACCTGAGGCTTGGCCTGTTGAAGGAGGTTCGGTTGTTTTTGTTGCTGTAGAAGTGGGAGGCGGTTGAGATACATTCTCTCCCCGTTGTTTCGGAATGGACACGAACTCAAGGAGCCCTTCAATTTTGCTTAGAAGAGAAAGGGCAGGAGCAAGCTTTTCGGCAAGATCACACCTGACGGAGTAATTTAGTATGGGATCATGTGCATCAAGGATGTTGGAAAGAGCGGCATGGACATCCGAAACACATGAAGACACAATTTCTCTTTTAGATCGAAGAGATTCAATCTCCTTCTGAGAATTGGAGAGTTGAAGATTCTTGA
This sequence comes from Lactuca serriola, assembly GCF_051521515.1. Classification (NCBI taxonomy): domain Eukaryota; kingdom Viridiplantae; phylum Streptophyta; class Magnoliopsida; order Asterales; family Asteraceae; genus Lactuca; species Lactuca serriola. The sequence continues at coordinate 180,845,408 of NC_136412.1, read as the reverse complement.
CCTTTAGAGCAGTGGTCTTTCGAGCGAGAGCATCCATGAGGGAGTTCTTGGCAGCTAAATCTTCTTGTAGCTTAGTAAGGCACTCCTCAATAGTCGCCTTAAAGGCTGAGTTGTCCTCAGTGAGAGTTTGACGAAGCGTGGCGAGGGACTGCAGTTCTGAGGCAACTGAGGTAGCCAGCTTGTTGACAATGGATTCAAGCTTTATTTTACTGGCATTGGTAGTTTCCTATAAAGACAGCAAAAGAGAAGAGGCATCAGTAAATAGTTTTTTGACTTTTTCGGTCGCAGCAGCACAGGCCTTGGTCGAGGCGTCAATGGCGGCAGTAGCTAAGCTGATGGAAGCTTCGTGATCCTTAGTAAAAGCATCAACTATCCTCTGAATAGCAACCTCAGAGATGGTAGACTGTGATGAAGAAGAAGAGGAAGCGATGAGAGAATCAGTCTTCTCTTGAAGCTCCTTGAGATGCTTTTTTGTGACAGGAGCATCATCATCATCGTCACTTTGCACCTGATACGGACTGTAGTAGACCGAATCAAATGTCATATTCTCCCCACCAAGAAATGGTTCTTCATCCTTTGCGGACTGAGCAGGAGATGAGGGTGGAGGTGAGGGTGGAGGCTCGGTAGTGGAAGTAGGCTCGGGTGCTTTAGTAGGAGCCCCCATATCAGATACGTTGGTTCTTACTTCAGCAGTTGTTGTGGTAGCTTCAGTAAAAATATGATCGGGTACTGGTATAGAGGTAGGTGGTATGTGAGTGGTGGAGGTTATGGGGGGATGGAAATAGGAATGGTGATTGGTGGAGAAGAGACAGGTGAAGATTGATGAATAGACTCTGTTGGGGACGAATCGGCAGGATGTGGGAAGTGGCATGAACAGATGATGAGTCCGCCATTGAAGTGAAGAAGTTGGGAGAGATGATGAACAGTAGAATTCTCAAAGCTTTTCTTGCTCTCTGAATTTTGGGTGCAGTAAAGAGGTAAATAATGGTTGAAGTTACCTTTTATACTCTGGGGAGAGGAGAGAGAAGAATCTGTTCCCAAATCTTCGAAGGAAATACGAAGGGTTGCCTTGGGTGATTGACGCGTGACAGTTTGGAGGCCCGATGATTATGCAGGAAAGAGAAATAATTGTTCCGATTCACACGCCTTCCCATCAGGCGCCGTTTAAAAAAAACGGTTCCACTTCGCACGCCTGTCATTCAAGCGCCGTTTGAAAATCAAAGCGATTGGACTCCCACCTGAGTCAGCATCTTATCCCTTTAGAGGGAACGCCATCTTAAAGCAAAATGACCACGTGTAATAATGTGAGGCACACCTCTTTCAAAAAAAATTGCCTTGTAAGTAATGAAACCAGAAGTATGGAAAATCAAAAAGATTTTAGTGCTTAGTGTGTAAAAGAAAAAGAAATAAAGCAACACATATGTGGGAATTTGTGATGTCAGTAAAGACACGAAACAATGGATCACGGGCACGAATCTCTTCCTTCAAAGTCAAGAGAGACCTTAAAGTGTTTGTTTGGTTTCCCGTTGAATAACAATCAGACACTTACTGAGAAGTGTTGAAAGGCGTCTTTTAATCAGGCTAATTTGGGTGGCTTTCGCTTCAGTTTAGAATTCCTGATCTTGACATAAGACAGAAATCTGTCGAAGTACTTGTGAGTCCAATGTAGTCTGTTGAACAAGTAGGTTTGAAAAGAGTTTAAGTGGCAGTGTAAAATCTTTATGTGAAATCTCAAAGAAAAATAAAGCTAGATTCCAAGGGAAGAAATGTTATGGGATTTAACAATTTCATAGGAATCACATAAAAAGAAATTAGAGATTTCATGTTACATCCCCATGGATAAGTTCGTCAATTCGTTAGTGAAAGCTAGAAAAAAGTTGATTGTTCACCGTCAATGCATAGTAGGTACTGAATTGTGGGTTTCACTTAGCACGTAGTGGCACGAAGCTAAGATCATGAACACAGAAATTGTGTAACCATAAACCTCAGTGGTAATTTCTGAGAGTCTCAAGGGTTATGTTTATGAAGCGAATGAGATGGAGAAAAGTAGTGTAGATGGTATAAAGAAACCAAAGTATCTCTGCTATTTAAATAAGGACCAAGCAGAAAACTCTTATCTCATGTGAGAAGAGAGTAAGGTAGCTCATGATTAGAATAAATATAAAAGCCTAATTGGGAATACAAGGTTTGAATATACCAAGTAAGTAAGGCTATTATTCATAATCGGGTGAGGCTTTGGACACATACAGCAGCATGCTTCTAGGGATACTTAACTAATGAAAGAATTTTCCCACAAATAGCCACACAAAAATATGAGACACAAAAAAAAAATTATCGTACAAATAATAATAAAAAAATGTTTTTGGAGTTTTTGATTTTTAAAAAAATAAGAAAAAGATTTTGGAATTTTTGATTTAAAGAAAAAAATTGAGAGAAAAAAAAATTTGGAACCGAACCTAAGCGTTCGGTCTCTTTCGGTTGCAAAAAAAAAAAATTTGAAAAAGAAAAGAACTTTGAAAATAAGAGAGATGAAATTTGAAAAAGATACAAAAGGTTTATAGCCAAAGAAACTACCATTGAGTGATAAGCGAAGATAAGAGAATAGGACTGAACCCGAGCGTTCGGTTTATTTCGTCACACACGTGAACCGAACCCGAACATTCGGTTCATTTCGGTTCCGACTTTTAATTTTGAGAAGTAGTTTCTGGTACTGACTCCGATTCCATCATTCCTAGCCCTTGTAGAATTATATTGAAAGTTGCTTCAGGAAGAGCTTTGGTGAAGATGTCAGCCAGTTGATCAGTTGTTCAAACAAAGTGAATTTCGACGTTCCCATCTTGCACATGATCCTTTATAAAGTGATACCTCAGTGCTATATGCTTGGTCTTGGAATGTTGCACTGGGTTATGACAGATCCTAATTGCACTTTCTGAATCGCAATATAGTGGGATCTTTTTCATATAGAGTCCATAATCACGGAGCTGGCTTTGGATCCAAATCACTTGAGATGTACAGGAGGCAGCTGCAATGTACTCTGCTTCGGCTGTAGACAGAGAAACACATGTCTGTTTCTTTGATTGCTAGCTAACCAACTTCCCGTCTAGGAATTGGCAGCCTCTAGTGGTTCTTTTCCTGTCTAAACCACATCCTCCAAGGTCTGCATTAGAGTAGGCTTGAATGAAGAAGCCTGAGTTTGATGGATACCATAGACCGAGGGAGGTGGTTCGTTTCAGATACCGGAGTATGTTTTTCACTGCAAGCATATGTAGTTCACGAGGATTCGCCTGAAACCTAGCACAGTAACACATAGAAAACATTATATCGGGCCTGCTAGCTGTGAGATACATTAAGGAACCAATCATCTGGCAGTATAACGTTATATCAACTGTCGGTTTCTCCAAGGATGGTGTGAGCTTGGTGCCAAACGCCATTGGAACTTTGACCTTTGATTCTCCCATCATGCCGAATTTAGAAAGAAGAGTCTTGGTGTATGCTTCCTGGTTGATAAAGATGCCTTCGGGTCCTTGTCTTATATTTAAACGAAGGAAAAAGTTAATCGGACCCATTGAGCTCATTTCAAATTTAGTCTCCATCAGCTTTCTAAATTCAGCTGTTATGCTAGGATTCGTTGAGCCAAAGATGATATCATCGACATAGATTTGAACTATAATAAGGTGGTTACCTTCCTTCTTACGAATGAAGGTTGGGTCAACCGAACCTTGTTTGAATTCTGACATCTTTAAGAACTTACTTAGCGTTTCATACCATGCCCTAGGTGCTTGTTTCAGTCTGTAAACTACCTTGTCCAGAATATAACAGTTATTGGGGTGCTTTTCATTCACAAAACCTGGAGGTTGCTCTACGTAAACCGTTTCTTCAAGTTCTCCATTCAGAAAGGCGCATTTTACATCCATTTGGTAGACCCCGAAGTTCTTGTGTGCAGCGTAGGCAAGAAATATTCGAACAGATTCCAGCCTTACTACCGGAGCAAAAGTTTCCTCGTAATCAATTCCTTCTTCCTGGCAGTATCCTTTCACCACGAGACGAGCTTTATTTCGAATTACATTGCCTTCCTTTTCCATTTTGTTTCTGAATACCCATTTGAGACCAATGACTGAGGCATCTTTAGGAGTTGGAATAAGGCGCCAAACCTTGTTTCTTTCAAACACATTGATTTCATCTTGCATAGCTTGAACCCAGTAAGAATGATCAAGAGCAGTATTTACTGTCTTTGGTTCAACTTTTGATACGAAAGAATTATACATGCAGAACTCAACTTTGGAGAATAGAGATGATTGCTTTGCCTTCAGTTGGGATCGAGTCAGGACCTTTTCAGAGACATTACCCACTATTTGAGATACATGATGATATCTGGTCCATTTAATAAGAGGAGGATAATTTGGATCATCAGATGGATCCAATTTGGCGTTGACCATTTCTTCCAATTCAGATTGACTATCTTCATCGTAAAACATATCGGAATTCTCCCCCTTGACTCATGAGCTCTCAGGTGCAGTAGAACTCTCAGGTGTAGCTGGACTTTCTGGTGCTACAGGACTTTCGGGTGTAGCAGAGCTTTTGGGTGCTACAGGACTTTCGGGTGTAGCAGAGCTTTCGGCTGCTATAGGAATATAATTCTCCCCCTGAAATTGTAAGTTCGGTTGATTTGAAGAAAGTGGATTCTCCCCCTCAACTGAAGCGCCTTGCTGATGAGGTTCGTTTGGAACTTTTTCTCCTTCACCCATTCGTTTGGCTGCATCTTCGACAATTTGCTTAAGATGATTGATTTTGTTGTTTTCTGCCTTGGCTTCCGAGAGAGTAGCTTTTTCAGGTTCATCGAATAATTCAACTAACTGATTGAACAAATTAGCAATCATGGCCGTGACCTGACCTGTTTGAGAGAAAATATCTCCAATTGCTCCTTCAGTAGTCTTTAGCTTCTTGACGTAGCAGTCATCGAAAGTCACATAATATGTTTCTTCAATCTTTCTTGAACGCTTATTTAAAACCCGGTATGCTTTTGAAGTAAGAGAGTATCCCAGAAAAATTCCTTCATCAGCCTTAACGTCAAACTTGTTACGATGTTCTTTGGAGTTCAAGATGAAGCATCGTGAGCCGAACACATGGAAGAATTTTATGTTCGGCTTCCTGTCATTGATGATGTCATAAGGAGTAAGAGAGAAACGTTTGTTGAGATAAGACTTGTTCTGCGTAAAACATGCTGCAACAATAGCATCAGCCCAGAAATATAAAGGAAGAGAAGCGAAACTTAGCATAGTTCGGGCCGCCTCACACAAGGAACAATTTCGCCTTTCGACAATACCGTTCTGTTGAGGCATGTAGGGGGCTAAGAAGTTGTGACTGGTTCATTTTTCTGCCAAAAAGTCTTCAAATTCTTTGTTCTTGAACTCCAGTCCATTGTCACTCCTAATGTTGCGAACGACTTTTCTCAGTTGCACTTCAACCTGCTTGATAAACATCTTTAGCTTAGGAGTAGCCTCAGATTTGTGCTTCAGAAAGAACACCCATGTAAAACGTGAGAAATCATCAACAATAACAAGAATATACTTGCTACCGCCAATGCTTTCGATTGATGATGGACCACACAAGTCGATGTGAAGCAACTCAAGTGGTTCAACAACTTTTGTGTTTATGATAGATGGGTGACATTGACGACTTTGTTTCCCTATTTCACACGCAGCGCACAAGTTTTCTCGATCAAACATGAGCAAGGGAAGACCACGAACATGACCTCCGGTGACAAGCTTGTTGATGTCTTTGAAGTTGAGATGTGAGAGCCTTCGGTTGCCACAACCAGCTTTCGTCAGAATGAGATTTAGACAAAAGAGATATAGCTGGATTTCCTTTGATTGGTTTGAGATTGAGAGGAAACGTTTCGCCTTTTCGGTCTGATTTAAGAATGACTTTGTTGGATTTCTTCTCTATAATCTCTGAACCTTCGTCGTCGAATGAAACCTTGAGACCGGTACCGCCCACCAGTTGAGATACACTGATGAGATTATGTTGCAACCCTTCAACATACGCCACCTTTCTTATTGTGAAGTCTCCATTGGTTATCATCCCATAACCCTTTATCGTTCCGTAGGAGTTGTTACCAAATTTGACATTACCACTGTTTTGAAAAGATCGAAACTCCCTTAGCTCTTCCTTCCTTCCTGTCATGTGACGTGAGCAGCCACTGTCAATGTACCATTCTTTGTCAAACTGCTCGTCATTAATAACCTGCAAAAATTTAGCAGATTTAGGAACCCAAAGTTTCTTGGGTCCACGTGAGCCTTTCACAGGAACAGGAATAGTAAGAGAAACATCAACAAGATATGTTCTTTTAATTAATGTTATTTCATCTTTCCTTTTAATAGTAAACACTTTGATTTTGTTAGGATTAGCTACAGTTGGTTTGGTTTCAGGTTTTGGTGTTTGGGCATTTGTCTGCTTTCGGTTATCCTTGACTGAGGAAATCTTCGATTTTCATTTCATGTTCGTTGATGATTTTGAATTTCGTGCAGGAACAGAATTAGGTTTAGAAAAGGATTGAGAATGAGAAGAATCAAAACGAGTGAATTTAGACTGGGAGTTTTTCCTGACTTGAGGTTCTAAATGACCCATTTGTTTATGGTCATTAGAGGGACCGAACCTGGATCTTCGGTAGCTTTTGCCTTTGTGACCGAACCTATCCTTTCGGTTGTTGTTGCTCTCGGGACCGAACCTGTCCTTTTAGTTGCTGTTGCTTTCAGGACCGAAGCTAACCTTTCGGTTTTGTTCCTCATGTGGCCAGAAAGTCTTTTTCTCTGACTTTGAATTTTTATCAGGATAAGAGAAATGAGTGTTTTGAGAGCGCCAAAACTGCTTGCGCTCTGAGAGATTCTTTTTGTATCTTAGGTTTCTCTACTGCTTTTGATTTTTCACCTGTTTCGGTTGTCTATGGATATTAGCTTTTTGTTTTAGCTTCTTCACAGCCGGTTCACTCTTCATAGATGAGGTTTCGCTTGTGGAGGCGACTTCTTCTACAGGTATTTCTTTTGTGCCACTTGTACTTGGCACGTCAAAATTGTCAGGCTTATTCAATGGCTCTGGTACATATCTTCCTTTTGTTTTCCAGGACGTTCGCTCTTACAGACCAACTGTTTCGTCGACATTATCTATAGGAGCTGACCAGAAGAACTCATCACAACCATCTGCGTTATCTTCGTTCACTATGGCAGTGAGTTCGGATGTTTCATGTTCGGTTACTCCTGTAACTATATATACCTGATTTGGAGTAGTTCTAACCTTCTGATACACAACAGCCTTTTCTTCAAGAGTCAGGGACTTATTTTTGGACAAACGAGAAAATTCCACAGAATTTTCAGATATCAGATTTTTGTGGTTTTCGGGTTCACTCTTGACAAACTCAGAACAGTCAACTTCAACCTCTACAAAAATTTCACTCATATCATCGTCCTCATTAAGTTCAGATGCTTTTTCAACATCAATTTTATTTTCTGAACTTAAATTGGCACTCAATGAGTCAAATTTTTGTATGGTTTTGGTCCTTAGTTTCAGCTTATCGTTTTCATCCAAAAGATTTTTCAGCATGTCCTTATGGTCTTTGGACTTTATAAAAGATTCTATTTTGTCCAGAACGTACATATAAGTGTGACAACCCGATATTTCGAGTCAATGTAATGTAAAACCGATCAAATTTAGGTCAAAATGTAACCTTCCTAAAATCTTATTCGGATTAAATAAAGTAATAGGAATCATATCAAGGTTTGCGTACATAAAAAGAACGTCCAAATCTGACTCCGGATGAGGAAGTTATGAAATTTTGAAGAAATTCCTTAATCACGTCATTTTAATAAATAAATAATAAAAATAATTTCGGAATTAGCCAATGGAATCTAAACGAAAGTCGTAGATCATGGTCTCACCTTCGCGAGGATATAAAGAACGTCAAAAACGGAGTTCGTATGAGGGAGATATGAATTTTTTTAGTTTATTTAAAATAAATAAGAATTTAATTATAAATTCCCGGTAATATCCGAAGAGGAGTCATCGGATTGGACCGAAGTACGCCCTGCGTACCTTCGTACGCCCCGCGTACTGAGATCGAGGGTCTCGGATCGTCCACGTCGCACTATCCGAAGAGTTCTAAACCGTCCGACCCGTCCGAAGCTCCGACCCGTCCGACCCGCTGTCCCGTCCGACCCGCCGTCCCATCCGACCCGCGTACCCAGCAACCCGTCCCATCCGAACCGAGGCAGTCGAGGCTTCGGTCATGCATGACGTACGCGTACGCGCTGCGTACGAGCGTACGCCCCGCGTTCGGAGGCGGTTCAGCCTTCCTATAAATAGGATGCGAGGCTTTCCGAAAATGTTGCTCATTTCTCTCCTCTCTCTCACAACTTTGTCTCGTTTTCCGTGCCCGTTATAACCCGAAGCTCTGGTCTTTTTGCTCAAGTCCCGAGGGTCGATTTTACTCCCGAGATTCCCGAGAATCCCGAGAAAAATCCGTTTTCCGAGACGAAACTCTGCCCGGTTTTCCATCTCGCTTTCCTCAATCAATCAAGTGAGTTTCATACCCCTTAATCAACCTGTTAAATATTCTAAATGCTTTTATATGCTTTCAAAAGGGGGGGAATGCAAGTTAAATACTTATAGTTATTGTTTCAATCACCTGTGATTGTACTAATCACATGTGATTAATAACTAGGGAAATCAGTGGTTTTATCACTATTCAAACTATCTATCAAACTGTTTTACTTCTAAATGTTTTCCAAACCCATTTACTTTTCGAATTTACACTGCAACTGTGATTTAAGCAAATGTTCCTTATACTTAAACTGTTTTAATCAAATCTACACCTTCAAATGGTTTTATAGATTGACATCAAGTCAATCTTTCTTTAAAAATAATACTTATGTTTCAAATGCCTTATAAATACTTATTTATGCTTTTATATTACAAATTGCATGTCCATATATGTATAGACGTATAAATAATGTTTAAAGGACTTAGGAAGGCTATCCACCTTGTTTCCTTTTCCTCGATTTGGATGTGGTCTGATAGGATTTTGGGTGACCATCCGAAGGTCGTTTCCATATTAATTATATATCAAATATACATATATAGACATGAAAGTACTTCCATAATCATATGTACTAAACGCACTGTTAACAAGTTACCATCGGGGTAACATAGAATCAAACTATTACAACTGCTAGATCAATGAGTCAGTTGATTCATGAGTCTATACTAGGAAGAGAATATATACAACTATACTACGAGAACATATACAACAATACTAGAACAAGAAACATTTCATCACACATGCAAGAATACGATAACAAATGTGATCCACTGTATCGGAGCATGCCTTAAATGTCATGGCCCGAGTTGTAGCCAGAATTCTCTTGGAGGGAGAGCGTTGAGTTTGCGTATAGATCTATACTGGATTGACTATCCTACACCTTGCTGCTAGCTACAGCCGGACCTGCAGGTCTGCGGGTGCCAAACTTCATTCCGTTATTACGACCGTTCTTTATGTCGTTGTTATCAGTCGATAGTATGGTGCAATTATCACATTATACCTTAATATAAATCCGGTTTAAGGTAGTAGTAATTAGTACAACAGTAGTTCTTATTATACAAAACTACAGTACTACAATGATTTACCCATTACATATTTTGGTGATAATCTCACTTAAGCATTAATGTACACACTATATTTTATCAAATGATAGTTATACTTGGGTAATCACACACTTTTACAACAGACGAGTTTACAAAACAGTTAAGCCTTGGTAGAAGGTTACTTTTATAGAAAATATAGGATTTTCTGAGAGATTCAAACTTTTGCAAATACTTTTAAACATTTATTTACATTTTTACAAACTTATACATTGGGACAAGTTCAAACGTTTTTGACAATGATCATTGACACTAAAATACTTATGAACTCACCAGCTTAATGCTGATAAACTCTTTCAAAATAACTTGTATTCTCAGGTCATCAGTAGACAGGTACCGATGCCAGCTTTTTGAGATGATGGAGCGTACTCAAGACTCATCATTTTATTATTTTGATTTACGTTATATTTTTGGTGTCTAAAACTGTACAGAACACGCATGTATTAAATTTTATATATTTAATGCAATGGATGATGTTGTTTGCCTATTTACATTTACTGTGTTGTGATTACCTTACATGACGTCCTCCGCCCCAGAACGTTTCCGCCGTTCTTGGTTTTGGGGTGTGACAGATTGGTATCAGAGCATTGTTTATAGTGAATTGAGTATATCAACCCATAAAAGATATACTAAACTATAAACCCATTGGGGATTAAACTCTGACCAAGAGTCTATACTTAAAATAATAAAATATTTAACTAAGTATACTAGTCTGCATTCATACTAAAATAAGTGTCACAATGACAAGAACAAAAGTATTACGATTGTTAAATATCACAAGTGAGCTCGGGGATGTATGGTCAGTCCTGGGAATGGCATAGCCTGATCAACTATGCTGATCCTAGGAGTGATTAGCACATGCCTTAGAATGGTTGTGATAGGTTAACAAGTCTAAAAACTTACCAACCATACCACAAGAAGATCAATAGAATTTAAACTTAAAATACTCTAGGAGTATTTTGCGCTACTAGTTACACGTATACTATATTCTTATACCTCTATTCTCGCATAGATCTTGATGGCTAGATATCCATCATGGCGACCCGTACTTTCCCAATGAAGGCAATGCCGGGTGGATCGATGAAGAGCCCGAAGTTGATCATCCAATCCCTTTGGATGATCACCTCGCAGAAGGCTTTTCAGATGGGTCCGACTCTGAGCCTGAAGTCAACAACCTACCGATTGTAGGTCAAGCCCCGAACAACAACCCTCGACCAGCGTTTCCAGGTCCTACACCCATATGGGCAAGCAACCTGAACCGCTGGAGTAATGATCAGGGACAACCCTTACCATACTTTGGAGACCGAACCTTTTACAACGTCAGTGATGGTGGCTCTACTGACCGAGCTCTGCCTGTCATTATCCGCAGAATAGCTCGTATTGTCGAGCAAGGTGGAGCAGCCGTCGACCGAGTCATAGAGATTGATGCCGACTCAGGTGTCAACACAGTCAGCATCCGCCGTCTTGAAGAAGACATGGAACGGACCCGGAGGACAAATAAAACCCTGCTGTAGCAGTTGGCTGCCTCACGAGCTGAAATATTGGAACTTCGAGCTCGTCAGAGGACTCAGGATCGACCCATTCAAGAGGTGTTTCGTCAAGTATCCGACCGCAGTACTCGCCCGGGATTTTCCCATCGCCATTGGTTGATGTCTAGTACAGCTCCGTCTTTTAATTAAAGGATAGCCTTTAACATCTGTGCTCCAAGTAGCGCTTGTGTGTAAAATGTTTCTAGCTCCCGTACTCAAATTTGAAATCTAAGGACTGTCAAACTTTTCTATATGGTATGATGTATGACCTACTGTTAGGTCGATTTTCCCTGAACTTATTACATCAGTAATACCAGTAAATTTTTGAGATCTATCTATCTGGGGAAAAATCTATACACTTATGCTTTCCTTCTAATATTCCTTATTGTGGTTTCAAGCACCCTTTCAACTGTTGGACGATGTTTAGTTAGTCCATGTGTCACTCTCGCGTTGCTTACAAATTGATTCTTACCATCTTTCTTATCTTTTTAAACTTTCAGCTGGAGGATGCCTCCACGCAAATCTCCCAGGAATAGGAATAATCCTGCACCTCCACCACCTCCTCCGCCCCCGGTCATCGATATTGTAGCCCTGAATGTTGTCGTAGCTGCAGCAGTGGCAACTGCCATGGCTCAGTATCACTCTTCTGATGCCAGCAGAGGTGGAACCCCTGTGGAATCTATTCCGATCGAAATCCCTGTGCGCTCAAGGGAGTGCTCTTACAAGGATTTTACAAACTGCAAGCCGAAGCGTTTCTATGGCACCGGCGGAGTCATTGCTCTCTCGCAATGGTTCGAGAAGACTGAATCAGTCTTCGAAACCTGTTCATGCCCTGTTGCGTGCAAAGTGAAATATGCCGCCTGCACCTTTGAGGGTAAAGCCCTAACGTGGTGGAACGGCCACGTCAAAGCCCTAACTCTCGTCGTAGCCAACGACATGGGCTGGGAAACAATGAAAGACCTCATGACTGAGGAGTACTGCCCGAGGGGCGAGATCCAGAAACTGGAGCAGGAACTCTGGAACCTGTCAATGAAGGGCACCAATGTGGTCGCTTATACTGCCCGCTTCAGCGAGCTGGTGGCCCTCTGCCCCAATATGGTTCCCACCGAGGGGAAGAAGATCGAGAGGTACATTTGGGGACTAGTGCCTCCATATCAGGGGAATGTGCTAGCGTCAAACCCCGCTATCTTCGACAGTGCCAAACGATTGGCGCAACGACTCATTGACCATGGAGTCAAAACCCCTGCAACCACAACCACCCTAGCCATCCCGGAACCCTCCAAACCCGCCGATACTAAGCGGAAATTCTGGGATGAAAGGAAGAAGCAGCAGGCTGCCAAAAAGCAGCAACTGGTGGCAATTCATGCCACAGTGACCCCTACTGCTGCTACTACTGCCCCGGTTAGTCGGTATGCTGGAAGTTCGCCCAAGTGCAACAAATGCAGCTACCACCACAACGGCCCCTGCCATGAATTGCAGTGCTCTAACTGCAACAGGAAAGGACACACCGTCCGATTCTGTAAGTTCCCGGCACAACCTATCAACCAAGTCCCTGGCTCTGGCGCGAGCCCAACCTGCTATGGATGTGGCGAAGCAGGCCACTTTAAGAGGGACTGCCCCAAAGCGAGGAATGCTGGAGGAGCAGGGAGGGTACTGGCTATAGGCCACGGGGAAGCAGTTGCTGACCCGACAGTAGTAACCGGTACGTTCCTCCTCGATAACTCCTATGCATGCATTCTGTTCGATAGTGGAGCGGAGCGAAGCTTCGTAAACCATAAATTTGCTCGCATGCTTAATCAACCACCGCACGCACTCAAAGAACTATTTACAGTAGAAATGGCTAATGGAAAAACTGAAAACTCGAGTAGCATATACTTAGGTTGTACCCTAACCCTAGACAACCATTCATTTCCAATCGACCTCATGCCAGTCTCAATAAAAAGTTTCGACGTCATCATTGGCATGGACTGGTTAAGCCTCCATCGTGCCGACATCATGTGCTTCGAGAAAGCAGTCCGTCTAAACCTCCCGTCTAACGAAACTCTTATAGTCTATGGCGACAAACCCGGTGCAAGTCTTCGCATCATATCAAGTATTCAAGCACAGAAATACCTGCGTAAGGAATACCACGCATTCCTTGCTCACGTCGTCGACACGAACCTAGAAACGAAAGAACTAAAGAACCTCCCAGTAGTGAGCGACTTCCCCGACATTTTCCCAGAAGAACTACCCGGGTTGCCTCCACAACGACAAGTCGAGTTCAAAATCGATTTGGTCCCAGGAGCTACCCCAGTAGCCAAGTCGCCCTACCGTTTAGCACCAGCTGAGATGCAGGAACTCTCTGGTCAACTTAACGAACTGCTCAGCAAGGGCTTTATAAGGCCAAGTTTCTCACCTTGGGGAGCACCGGTCTTGTTTGTTAAGAAGAAGGACGGATCCTTCCGTATGTGTATTGACTACAGAGAACTCAACAAACTGACGGTCAAGAATCGTTATCCTCTACCACGCATAGATGATCTATTCGACCAACTGCAAGGGGCGAACTATTTTTCTAAGATTGATCTGAGATCCGGATATCACCAGTTACGAGTGCTAGAGGAGGATGTGCCGAAGACCGCCTTCCGAACTCGTTACGGACATTACGAGTTCGTGGTGATGCCATTCGGATTGACCAATGCGCCCGCAGTCTTCATGGATCTGATGAATAGAGTATGCCGACCCTACTTGGATCAGTTCGTCATCGTTTTCATTGACGACATCCTAATCTACTCCCGAAGTAAGAAAGAACATGGCGATCATCTGCGACAAGTTCTAGGGACATTACGAAAAGAGAAACTTTATGCGAAGTTCTCGAAATGTGAATTTTGGATCCGAAGAGTCGAATTCTTAGGACACGTGGTAAGCGAAGAGGGAATCCACGTGGACCCATCCAAAATTAAGGCCATTGAGAACTGGTCAGCACCGAAGACTCCTACAGAAATTCGTCAATTTCTAGGTCTCGCTGGCTACTACCGCAGGTTCATTCAGAACTTCTCACGAATAGCGAAGCCTCTTACAACCCTAACCCAGAAAGGTGTGGCCTTTGACTGGGAAGAGAAACAAGAAAGAGCGTTCCAAACGCTCAAACGAGCCTTGTGCACCGCACCAATACTATCCCTTCCGGAAGGAATAGAAGACTTCGTAGTTTATTGCGATGCATCGAATCAAGGGCTCGGATGTGTTCTGATGCAGCGAGGTAAGGTCATCGCCTACGCCTCGAGACAATTGAAGACACACGAGGTTAACTACACGACCCACGATCTTGAACTAGGAGCAGTAGTGTTTGCTCTGAAGATCTGGAGACATTACTTGTATGGAACGAAGAGCACTATCTTTACCGACCACAAGAGTTTACAACACATTTTCGATCAGAAGGAGCTCAACATGAGACAACGACGATGGGTCGAGCTACTCAGTGATTACGAATGCGATATTCGTTATCATCCGGGTAAAGCCAACGTAGTAGCAGACGCCCTAAGTTGGAAGGAATATTCTGGTTGCAAAGTCAAGTCATTATCGATAACCATCCATTCACACCTGACTAAGCAAATTCAGGCGGCTCAACTTGAGGCCATGAAATCTGAAAATGTGTCAAGTGAATCCCTTAGAGGAATGGACAAGAATTTAGAAGCCAAGGGTGACGGAGCTTTATATTTCATGAACCGGATCTGGACACCGAAGCATGGTGGCTTCCGAGACTTGGTCATGACCGAGGCGCACAACACTCGGTATTCCGTCCACCCAGGTTCAGATAAGATGTATCTGGATCTTAAGAAGCTATACTGGTGGCCTAATATGAAAGCAGAGATTGCTACCTTCGTAAGTAAATGCCTTACTTGCGCAAAGGTTAAGGTCGAGTACCAGAAGCCCTCTGGTTTATTGCAGCAACCAGAGATCCCGGAATGGAAGTGGGAGCGGATCACTATGGATTTCATAACCAAGTTGCCCAAGACAACGGGTGGACTTGACACCATATGGGTCATCGTTGATAGATTGACCAAGTCTGCACACTTCCTGCCTATCAAAGAAACCGACAAGATGGAGAAGCTTACGAGAACATACATTAGGGAAATCGTACGGCTACATGGTGTACCTATGTCCATTATCTCCGATAGAGATAGTAGGTTCACCTCAAGATTTTGGCAATCACTACAACATTCCCTAGGAACGAGGCTGGACATGAGCACAGCCTACCATCCTCAGACCGACGGACAGAGTGAGAGGACCATCCAAACTCTAGAAGATATGTTGCGAGCCTGCGTGATTGACTTTGGGAAGGCATGGGATACTCATTTACCCCTTGTCGAGTTTTCCTATAATAACAGTTATCACACGAGCATCAAGGCTGCTCCATTTGAAGCTCTCTACGGCCGTAAGTGCAGATCCCCTCTGTGCTGGGCTGAGGTGGGTGATACCCAATTAGCCAGGGGGCAAACTTCTGGCAGTACTCTCACCGGTCCGGAGATCATTCGGGAAACAACAGAGAAAATCGTTCAGATCCGTGAACGATTGAAAGCCTCTAGAGACCGACAGAAGAGCTACGCTGATAAGCGAAGGAAACCTTTGGAATTTCAGGTGGGAGACCGAGTCCTCCTCAAAGTCTCACCCTGGAAGGGCTTGATACGCTTCGGCAAGCATGGGAAGCTTAATCCGAGGTACATAGGGCCTTTCGAGATTCTTGCAAGAGTCGGCCCCGTAGCTTACAAACTCGAACTACCAGACGCACTTCGTAACGTACATTCTACCTTCCACGTAGCTAACTTGAAAAAGTGTCTATCCGACGAGACTCTCGTAATCCCACTCGACGAGATCGAAATCAACGAAAGCCTCAACTTCGTGGAAGAACCTATAGAGATCATGGACCGTGAGGTCAAGCAGACAAAGCAAAGTCGTATCCCTATCGTGAAGGTTCGCTGGAATGCCAAGCGAGGACCGGAATTCACTTGGGAACGTGAGGATCAGATGAAACTGAAATACCCTCACCTTTTTGCTTAGTTAATTGTAAATTCTAGCTTGCTTAAAAGTCTAATTTCGGGACGAAATTCCTTCTAACGGGGGGATGATGTGACAACCCGATATTTCGAGTCAATGTAATGTAAAACCGATCAAATTTAGGTCAAAATGTAACCTTCCTAAAATCTTATTCGGATTAAATAAAGTAATAGGAATCATATCAAGGTTTGCGTACATAAAAAGAACGTCCAAATCTGACTCCGGATGAGGAAGTTATGAAATTTTGAAGAAATTCCTTAATCACGTCATTTTAATAAATAAATAATAAAAATAATTTCGGAATTAGCCAACGGAATCTAAACGAAAGTCGTAGATCATGGTCTCACCTTCGCGAGGATATAAAGAACGTCAAAAACGGAGTTCGTATGAGGGAGATATGAATTTTTTTAGTTTATTTAAAATAAATAAGAATTTAATTATAAATTCCCGGTAATATCCGAAGAGGAGTCATCGGATTGGACCGAAGTACGCCCTGCGTACCTTCGTACGCCCCGCGTACTGAGATCGAGGGTCTCGGATCGTCCACGTCGCACTATCCGAAGAGTTCTAAACCGTCCGACCCGTCCGAAGCTCCGACCCGTCCGACCCGCTGTCCCGTCCGACCCGCCGTCCCATCCGACCCGCGTACCCAGCAACCCGTCCCATCCGAACCGAGGCAGTCGAGGCTTCGGTCATGCATGACGTACGCGTACGCGCTGCGTACGAGCGTACGCCCCGCGTTCGGAGGCGGTTCAGCCTTCCTATAAATAGGATGCGAGGCTTTCCGAAAATGTTGCTCATTTCTCTCCTCTCTCTCACAACTTTGTCTCGTTTTCCGTGCCCGTTATAACCCGAAGCTCTGGTCTTTTTGCTCAAGTCCCGAGGGTCGATTTTACTCCCGAGATTCCCGAGAATCCCGAGAAAAATCCGTTTTCCGAGACGAAACTCTGCCCGGTTTTCCATCTCGCTTTCCTCAATCAATCAAGTGAGTTTCATACCCCTTAATCAACCTGTTAAATATTCTAAATGCTTTTATATGCTTTCAAAAGGGGGGGAATGCAAGTTAAATACTTATAGTTATTGTTTCAATCACCTGTGATTGTACTAATCACATGTGATTAATAACTAGGGAAATCAGTGGTTTTATCACTATTCAAACTATCTATCAAACTGTTTTACTTCTAAATGTTTTCCAAACCCATTTACTTTTCGAATTTACACTGCAACTGTGATTTAAGCAAATGTTCCTTATACTTAAACTGTTTTAATCAAATCTACACCTTCAAATGGTTTTATAGATTGACATCAAGTCAATCTTTCTTTAAAAATAATACTTATGTTTCAAATGCCTTATAAATACTTATTTATGCTTTTATATTACAAATTGCATGTCCATATATGTATAGACGTATAAATAATGTTTAAAGGACTTAGGAAGGCTATCCACCTTGTTTCCTTTTCCTCGATTTGGATGTGGTCTGATAGGATTTTGGGTGACCATCCGAAGGTCGTTTCCATATTAATTATATATCAAATATACATATATAGACATGAAAGTACTTCCATAATCATATGTACTAAACGCACTGTTAACAAGTTACCATCGGGGTAACACAGAATCAAACTATTACAACTGCTAGATCAATGAGTCAGTTCATTCATGAGTCTATACTAGGAAGAGAATATATACAACTATACTACGAGAACATATACAACAATACTAGAACAAGAAACATTTCATCACACATGCAAGAATACGATAACAAATGTGATCCACTGTATCGGAGCATGCCTTAAATGTCATGGCCCGAGTTGTAGCCAGAATTCTCTTGGAGGGAGAGCGTTGAGTTTGCGTATAGAT
The DNA here is from genome assembly GCF_051521515.1 of Lactuca serriola. Classification (NCBI taxonomy): domain Eukaryota; kingdom Viridiplantae; phylum Streptophyta; class Magnoliopsida; order Asterales; family Asteraceae; genus Lactuca; species Lactuca serriola. Next base: position 180,827,297 of record NC_136412.1, on the reverse strand, counting down.
CTATACTGGATTGACTATCCTACACCTTGCTGCTAGCTACAGCCGGACCTGCAGGTCTGCGGGTGCCAAACGTCATTCCGTTATTACGACCGTTCTTTATGTCGTTGTTATCAGTCGATAGTATGGTGCAATTATCACATTATACCTTAATATAAATCCGGTTTAAGGTAGTAGTAATTAGTACAACAGTAGTTCTTATTATACAAAACTACAGTACTACAATGATTTACCCATTACATATTTTGGTGATAATCTCACTTAAGCATTAATGTACACACTATATTTTATCAAATGATAGTTATACTTGGGTAATCACACACTTTTACAACAGACGAGTTTACAAAACAGTTAAGCCTTGGTAGAAGGTTACTTTTATAGAAAATATAGGATTTTCTGAGAGATTCAAACTTTTGCAAATACTTTTAAACATTTATTTACATTTTTACAAACTTATACATTGGGACAAGTTCAAACGTTTTTGACAATGATCATTGACACTAAAATACTTATGAACTCACCAGCTTAATGCTGATAAACTCTTTCAAAATAACTTGTATTCTCAGGTCATCAGTAGACAGGTACCGATGCCAGCTTTTTGAGATGATGGAGCGTACTCAAGACTCATCATTTTATTATTTTGATTTACGTTATATTTTTGGTGTCTAAAACTGTACAGAACACGCATGTATTAAATTTTATATATTTAATGCAATGGATGATGTTGTTTGCCTATTTACATTTACTGTGTTGTGATTACCTTACATGACGTCCTCCGCCCCAGAACGTTTCCGCCGTTCTTGGTTTTGGGGTGTGACAATAAGTAGGATTCACATCATCAGAAGATACCACACTTTTACAGTTGTATGCTTCAGCATCGATTTCGTCTTCCTTAAACTCAAGGAAGGGTAAAATCACGCGATGTATCTTCTGCCCTATTTCACAATTTAGATGCAGTTGAGTAATGTTAGCACAAAGTCTTTTAGCAATAAAAAAAAACATTCCTTTGTTTTAACAGTTTCAAATTGTCTCTTTTCAAATAAATGTTTTCATCCTTAGACTTAATCAGCTCTGACTCCTTCTGCTCAATCCACATCCTTTGCTCCTCACTCTTGGATGACACCCTGCTTATTTGGTCAGTTAGGTTAGAGTTGGTGACCCGTGTTTGAGTTAAACAACTTTCCAGATTTGAGATTCTTGAATTTAAGTTATTTAATTCCCTTTCATATGATTTCTGTGGAATTTTGAACGAAATAAAAAGAGATTGTACCTTCTTGATCAATTCATCAAGTTCATTGATCTGCACACTGAGAGGTTTTGCTGTGAAGCATAAGTCCTTTCGCTCCTTGGTGTCCTCATTTCCACCATCTGTATTGTATCACCTCATGTGAGGTACGTCAGTCACCATCAAACACTTTCCACTGCTTTCACCACCTCTTGCGACATACGCCTTTCCATGAGAAGGCTTTCTCACCTCATCATCTTCTGAGTCGGTCGACCACACCTGTACGACACTAAACTCGTCATCCTCTGCCGAACCCTGTACAATAAGAGCATTCATAGAAGGATTAGTAGCATCTTTCCTCCTTTTAATCTCTTCTAGCTTTTTCATCAGGATTGACTCTTCATCTTTCTCCTCACCTTTCTCTGCCATTTTCTTCAAAACACAATCTTTGGCATAATGATTCTTTCCTCCACGGTAATAGCAGCTGACACCAGAATCTGCTTCAACCTTTACCTCTTTCTTTGGTTCCTCAGTCTTCGGCTCCTCCCTTACCTTTTCAGAACTGTAGCTTCCCTGCCAATTTCTATTTTTATTGGTAGGAAACTTCTTCTTGATGAATCTCTTGGGATTAGACACCATCATAGCATAATCTTCTGAAGTTAGATCGTAATCCTCCAAGTTCAGATCTTCGTCTTCTACTGCATTTTTGGTTTTAGACAGGAGGGCCAGGGACCCCAAGATTGAGACCACACTCTTCTATTGCATCACTATCTTTTCTTGGGATTTCAGAATTCCCACCAGTTTCGCCAGCTAATATGACTGTAACTACTCGTGAGCTTTAACTGTAGACACAATAGCTCTCCATTCGGATCTTAAGCCATTCAGAAAGGTGACCTTCTGTTCAATCAGCTTCCTTTCGATATCATGTTTGATCATCTTGCTGAGAAGATGATTGAAGTGATCAAACGTCTGTGTAACAGACTCATTAGAGTTTTGCTTGAACTCACCAAACTCAGACAACAGCAAGGTTTGAATTGAGTGTTCCAAATCTTCATCTGTAGAATACAGCTCTCGCAGCCGATCCCAAATTTCTTTAGTTGTACTGCAGGAACTCACCAACCTAAACGTGTTAGACTGAAGAGCGAATCGGATCAGTCTCAATGCTTTGATGTTGCACTGAAACTTCTCCTTTTCGTCTTGAGCAACGTCTTTCACATCTTTTAACATATCATTATACTCTTTCTGAGTTTTAATGATTCTGGATGTTCCTGAATGAGCAAATGGTCCAGACACAATAGCTTCCCATATAAGATACCCATTGTTTTCCGATCCGATGACAATCTTCAAAATGATGCGCCCATACCTCGTAATCTAGAGTGTAAAGAATTGGAATCTTTGTTGTTGATCCAATACTGTTTGAGATGTTGATAGGATTAGATTGAGAATCGTCCATGCTTGATCGTTTAACCTGTTGCAAGATCAGACTTGTAATATGTAATATTAGGGCAAAACGAATAAATAATGAGATACATCAATTATGGAGTGACGGCTTAATAAATATCAGTTAATGGGGAATAAACCCTAATCAATTCTTTCACAGAAGAGATGTGTATGAATTACACAACCTCCTGCAAAAACAGGCAAATTAAGAAAGCAAAAACAATAAGATATAAACACAATAATGGATCTGAATGAGTCGAATGATTAACACAATCCTCAGCAAAGCTCGATGAAGAACTTCTGCTGTAGAGGACATTAGGGTTACAAAAGATAAGAATTGTGAACGCTATCAAAATCTCTATCAAATCTTCCGTTCAAGGATGCATGCAAGCATCTATAAATAATAAACCCTACAAAGAACTCACGGATGGACAGGCCCATACCGGAGACTAAACTAGACTAACTATCGAGCCCAAGACGCACCACTAACTAGACCTAACATATAGTTGATCAGGCTATATTCACCCTAGACATGATTACATAACTGCCGAGGTTTAACCGCAATGTCCAACATCTAAATACATTTGTTTTGTTCTACTTATGATATTGTTTCTGGTGTGTAGGTATACTTGTATACTCCTTATAAAATAATTATATTTTAAAAGTATACTTTTTGTTCAGATCACTTTAGCTGCTTAGTGTTTATAGTTGTATACCTTGTAATGTTAGGTATACTAAGTTCACTATAAACAATAGCTTTGATACCAATCTGTCACACCCCCGAAACCGTGAAAGAAACGGCGGAATCGTTCGGAGGTGGGTGACGTCATATGTAGTATCACAAAAGTTGCATCATAGTAATCAAAGTAAGCACCACCATTACAATATAATTTGAATATTTACATTGATTGTTAGGTACTAGTTTGTATATATATCAAAAGTAGCAAAACATAAAAACGAGTCACCAAAAATGCTCCGTCTTCTTTAAAAGCTACCAAGAGTACCTGTCTATGGTTTTCCTGAGAATATAAATGATTTTGAAAACATATTAGCATAAATCTGGTGAGTTCATAAGCATGTTTTTTCAATGGAAACTAGTCACTGAATTTGTATAAAATGTTATCTGCTATTGAAAGTAAATATGATTCGTTTTTGAAAACCCTGGCTACTACCAGTATGTAAAGTACGTTCTGTTTGAAAACTATGGTTACTACATGTTATGAAAAGTACTAAGGTTTAACCCGGAAAATCCCTTATTTCCCCTTATGTGTGAGTTGTTGCTTTAATGTTTCTGAAATGGTAAGGCATATATATAATCCATATTCATGTGATTAAAGCAATGGTTCGTAAGAGGTGTATTATTACCTAAATGCGTCGTACTATTGGCGAGTTTTATTACCATACTTAAACTTGATACAACGTAAAATGGACGCCGATATCCTTTATGACAATTGTCACTCATAGACCTGCCAATCCGACTGTAGCTAGCTGCCATGTGCGTGATAGTCAATCCCGTATAGATCTATAAACAAAAGTCACGCTTTCCCTCCAGGAAACTCTGGTTTGTAAGGGTAATCGTCCACTTTGTTAACGTTGTAAGCGCCCAAGGACATGTCTCCCATATACGTTAATGACATTACGAGTAGTAATATAAAGTACATAATGTTCTTTTGTACTTGAACTCGAGATATGTTGTGTAGAGTAAAAATAATTATACTTAAATAATTTTTAACTGTTTTACTCTTGTAATGTGTCATAAACTAAATCTATCATAGTTTATCTGATCAACCATGTAAGTAGTTCATATTCGTAAAACTGGTAAAGAAGTTCCTAAACTATACCTATTATAGTTTGACTGAAAAGTTATGTTCATGGTATGGTCCGAAAACTATGCAATTTTGATTAGAAAGTAACCCTCATGCTCCGCATGTTACAATAGGGTTAAAGTATCTAAAATGATTTATGAAAATCCATTAAAATGTTTCAATTGCATAAGTTTTACTTGTTGAAAACATTTATGTTTTAGTTCAGAAAAATCTTTATGTTTGCCTTGTATTCCCCCTGAAAATATTTAAAAACATTAAAAGTGTAGGGGTATGAACTCACAATTTGACGTAGGATTCGAATGTAAGATCGGTATGGATGTTGAGTGTCAACTGATGTTTCGTACGCAAACGAATCCTATTGAACACATATGTCACGCCCCAAAACCGGAACGATGGAAACGTTCAGTGGTGTAGGAGGTCATGTATAGTATCACAAGACAAGCATCATAGTAATCAAAGTAATAAACAACCATTTCATTAGAAAGAATGTGTTTACAAAGTATGTATTCACAAAACATAGAATACACATGCAATAACAAAATAAGACATGAAGCTATACCACTCCATCTTCTGAATTCCCAGCGTGAGTACCTGTCTACTAGTTTCCGGAGAATAGAAGTTATTTTGAAAGAGTTGATCAGTAATTAAGCTGGTGAGTTCATAAGATTTTACTGATGTAAGTAAGTTGTAGAAAGCTTAGTAAATTGTAGTAAGTTGTAGGTTTTGGTTAGAAAAGTTCGCCTGTTCCTCCAGAAAATCCTATATTTCCTGCTTTGATGAAAGATAAGTAAAAATTACTCTACAATCCTTTCTATGAGTACTAAATGGATACAATTTATATAAAACTCAGAGTAAACAAACAATAAATTGTGTGTATCTGCCCTAAGCGCACAAACAAACAAGGAACATGAAATGAGGTGGATGGCATACATCCCATTAGTTGTTAGATCATTGTTGTATATAACCCCGGTGTATTCAATTGGTACTCACGAAGTTAATTGCAATAGTTCCTTTATATTTGATGAAAAGATCCATTAAGAAAACCCTTATTTCTTTTAGTAAAAATGGTAACCATAGTGGTTCCTTCTATAATCACTTAGTTTATAGTATCTATCTATACACTAATATTGAACAGATAGTTACTTGTGTGGATCTGCCCTAAGCCCACAACCAAACAAGGAACAGGGAATTAGGCGGAGAGCACACATCCAACTGCCTATCGGATATTAATTATAGATAACCTTGATGTATAAACTAAGGTATTATAGGATTAACCACCTAAGGCCTTTAAGTTATACTGGTTTAATAAAATGGATTAAACCCTTTATTGCTAACTTTCTAGTTTTGTATACCAAAAGTTCTGATTTGGAAAGTATGTTTTGTATTAGAAAACCGTGCATTGAATTGGTATCCTATAACATGACCCATACCTGGAACCCCTTATGATGGCTTAATGTATATGGAACATATATATAACTAAGATAGAATGGATAATATGCTGGGTAAATCCGCTCTAAGACCACAACCAAACAAGGAGCAGGAAATCAAGCGGAAAGCACACATCCTACTACCTGTCGGATCCTATTAATAGATATCCCTTGATGTATACATTACGAAATCATAAGGTTAGCATTATAGGTCCCTTTCTACTAAATGTACTAGACCCGGCTGTTCTGTTTTTCATTTGAAAAGATGTAAGTTTGTCACACCATCGAACCGTCAGAAAGCAACAGCAGAAACGTCTGGGGGCAGGTGACGTGATGCGTAGTATCACAACAATCGAATCATAACAATCAAAGTAAACACAACCATTACATTACTATATCATTATTTACATCTATTTGAAAACATAGTTTGTACATCACAGTATATAACAAAAGTATTTGACGTGACTCCAAAATGCTCTGTCTTCTCCAAAAGTTGGCAAGAGTACCTATCTATTATTGCCCTGAGAATACAAGTAGTTTGAAAGAGTATCAACATAAAGCTGGTGAGTTCATAAGTATTATGTTTTGGTGAAAAATGTTTCTATGATCCTTTGAAAAGTGTTTCCCAAAAAATCCTATATTTTCTTATAGAAAGTATGTTTAAACATCTACTACTCACTTGTTGAAAATTTTGTTTATAAGAAATCTAGTTATCCTGGGAAAATTCCATATTTTGCTTTAAGTTGATGGTTGGTTAACTGTTCTAGTCTGAGGTGTACAAGTATCTCCCATACTTATATCGTTAGACGTAGTTTGCTTGAAATACCCTATTTGCTCCCTGTGAGGTGTATTAGCCTTATTACATAAATAAAACTAATAAATACGTAGTGAACTAAATCCTAAGGTATTATCGATACTCTATAGTAATCAAATCAGTTTTTTACTTTGAGGTTAGTTCACCTGTTTCATTATTACAAAAGTAAATTAATGTCATCTAGGTTGCGGGTGTCATAACCGTACTTAGACTTGATATGGCACATAACGGGGCCAGTATCTTTTTATGACTTTGTCACCCCTGGACCTGTCAGTCCAATTGTAGCTAGTAGTAAGGTGCTGGATAGTTGGTCCCGTATAGATCTATACACAACAATAAAGTTCTCCCTCCAAGAGATTATGGTTACAAGTACTAATCCTACACCCTGATTCTGTGGGGGTGTTACTAAGGACGTGTCTCCAACTTTAGACTAACAATTTAAAAGTAATAATACCTAAAATCATGTTTATGATTTGCATGGATCCTTTATAAAATAACACTTTTTATGATATGATTCACAAGTTCCTTGCTTTAGTTTTGAAAACTGTTTCTACGAGTTGATTTCTTAATTGGTTGGTAAAACTGTTTTCTGTGTTAAAAGCATGCTAAACATATAACTATATTAAACAAATAATATACTTTGAGCACAAGTATCCTTGTACTTTTTTTCATGTTCCCCCCTGAAAACATGAAAAACTTAGAAAAAGCGTAGGGGTATGAACTCACTGTATAACGTAGGATTCGAGTGTGCGGTCAGTATGAGTGATGAGTGTTAACTGATGTTTTGTATGCAAGTGGGTCCTATTAACATATCGTAACACATATATGTATTAGATTAGGGTATTCCATGACTAAACATGATGGGAAACCTGCCTAAGGGCTTGGAAATGCTTGAACTAAGTGTCGGAATTATATATGATCGAATGAGGGAGGTGTACGGCCACGCTTTAGGTGTGTACGGCCATGGGTGTACGGCCCATGAGTGTGCAGCCGTACACTCATGATGGGGAGTGTTTTTAAGGTGTTTCCAAGGTTCTACAAGCATCCAAGGAGTGTTCTAGGTCCCATTCTTAATGGTTTTTGCAAGTTTAAGGCCAAATATGAGCATTAAAATGGGTGTAAGGCCATAAGAGTGTGTGTGCGGCTTTACACAGGAGTGTGTGGCAGTACAGAGTGTGTGTGTTGCCGTACATAGGTGTGTCCGGCCATACATAGGGGTGTGCGGTCGTACATTCTTCATTTATGCTCCAAACGTTGATTTTTAGGTGATTCAAGGTTAATACCAAGTTCAAGCTACCAGATGGGAGCCAAACTCTCACTTTGGAGAGCCTTTAAGGTGTGTACGACCACCTGATGAAGGTGTGAGGTCGTACACCTTCAAGTGATGAAGAACATGAAGAGTTTAGGCTTAGATCAAGATATCTTACCACTATAAGAAATTAGATGATGGAATACTTCACGGTTTTGAGGCCTTTGAAGTGTTCTTGGATGAAGTTTCTAGAGAGAGAAAGTGGAGTGCAGCTACAGAGGGAAAATAATGAATGAAGGGGTCACCCTCTATATATAGGGGTGAGTGTGTGGCTGGGGGTGGGTGTGCGGCTGCAAACCCGTGTGTATGGCCGTACACACCTCCCAACAGGGTGTATGGTCCGGTTTTGTCCCTATACGACTTGTTAAGTCATTCCTAATCTCATTCTCAGCTGTACTCGAGTTTAGAACACTTAATCGAACCCCTAAACGATGTTAAGTGGTAATTGAATCGAGTTTAATATTCATAAAATTGACTAACCGTACAGAATAAAAGTTTTGGGTTGTCTCAAAGTTTTCCCTAGTTTATAACTATCTTGACTCGAAAATAGTTTGCATTAATTTTCAAGTGGAACTATCACTTTATGAAAGTAATGGGAAAATGAAAGTACTCAGGTGTCTTTTGAATTGACATCCTTATATACTGATTAGCTTAAAACATGTTTGTTTTATTAAGTTCATAATGTGAAGGATAGTACCCATACTATACGCTCTCCATGTCAAAAGATTCTGGGAACCAAACGCGACTACAACAAATAATTGCTAGGTCGTGTAAGTTCACATTAAAGTTATGGGATCATGTATTCCGAATTTAACTATCACCTTTTGTTTAGAACAATGAGTTACTGATTCATTGGTATAATTAGATCTTGTAGTTGTTCCATGCTATAACATCTTAGTATGTTTGTTCTGGTATAGTATCTTAGTATGTTCTTTCTGTTATCGTGTATTGTATCTTCCTCCATGTTTCTCTTTATTGCTTGTTCTCTTATGTTATCATGTATGGTATCTAGTATGAACTGAACCTCTAAACTATAACCCTTATAGTTTACTAGTGTTTTACATGAACTGTTATTGAAAAGACTCATTTTACTACTAAGTTATGCTTGTACTTTAAAAATGGAGTTTTGTTAAACTAAAAAGTAACATAACTATAAAAGTGTTTTTTGAAATGTTTTGATCACTTATAAAAGGCATAAGAAATCTTTTGAAAGATGTTTATAACAAACATTTACACAATTATCATTATGTTCAACTTTTTTCCCCCACTAAAAGCATTTAAAACAGTTAAAAGATTCATTACGGGGTATGAACTCACCTTATGTGGGTGATTCAAACGAATATGCGCATAAGGATGAGAAGTTCCACGAATGAAGTCCCGAGACTTAATGAGTCCTAAATGAAATACAATGACATATATTGACAAAAATATAGTGTTTAGAAGCAACCAAATGCAAGGAAACACCTCACGGGAGTAGGAAACACTTTGACCAAGTGTTGGAAGCACATGTGATTCAACTAAGGGGAGTGTACGACCAATATGAAGAGTGTGCAGCCATGGGTGTGCGGCCAGGGAGTGTGCAGCCGCACACTCATGGTAATGAGTGCATAATTTTTTTTTCCAAAGGTAGTGAGGCTTGTAGGACGATTGCTCAAAAAGTGGTCAAGTTGGAAATGCATTTTGAAGGCCCTTTAAGGGTGTTTTGAGGGGTGTACGGCCATACATGGGTATGCTGCCGCACACACCATATGATCAGCAGTTCTGGGCATTTTCAAGGACTTAATCTAGTGTTCTAAAGAAGGTTCCAGCATTGGGAAGGAGTACTTACGATTCAGAGGCTTAAGAAGGCTCAAAATCACCAAGAACAAGTGTGTGTTCTTGGTGTTCTTGGTGAGACTTGAAGATCTAGCCAAACTATGATTTCCAGTGGATGAAATCAGAGGGTCTTATGAGGTTAAAAGGATTAACAACAAATCAAGGGAAGAGCACTTACAAACTTGAATATCTAGGATGAAAATCGGTTGGTAGTTGAGAGAGAAATCAAGTGTTCTTAAGGTGAAAGTGCAAGAAAGAAGGAAAAATGAAGGATAATACTCTTATGGAGGGGGGTGTACATCCCAACATGGATGTACGGATGTACACTCCCTCAAATGGAGTGTAGGGCTCGATTTTGGTGCTAGAAGTGTACGCGACCTAATCCAATACTCAATGCTTGAATGTACTGAGCTTTGAACCTTTGGACGGACTCTCAACATGGCTAAATGATAGCAGAAACGAGTCTAACACTCAGTTGAGTTGACTGGCTAGGCTGTACAAGGCAAAACTCTTTGGGTTGTCACAATATAGTAACACATATATGTATTAAATTAGGGCGTTTCATTACTAAATAATGATAGGAAGCCACTCTAAGGACCTGGAAATGCTTGAACTAAGTGTCAAAATCATATATGATCGAATAAGGGAGGTGTATGGTCACCATTTGGGTGTGTACGACCATGGGTGTAGGACCCATGAGTGTAAGGTCGTACACTCATGACAAGGAGTGTTTTTTAGGTGTTTCCAAGGTCCTACTAGCATCCAAGGAGGGGCTCTAGGTCCCATAGTGAGTAGTATTGCAAGTTTGAGGCCAAATATGAACATCAAAGTGGATGTACGACCCTAAGGGTGTGTGTGCGGCCGTATACGAGTGTGTGGCCGTACACTCTCAAAGTTCATGCCCAAGATGTCGATTTTGAGGTGCATTAAGGTTAATACCAAGTCCAACTAGAAGATGGGGGCCAAACTCTCACCTTGGAGAGCCTTTAAGGTGTGTATGGCCATCCTTATGAAGATGTGCGACCGTACACCTTCAAGGATGAAGAACAAGGCTAAAACACGAAGAATGAAGAGATCTAACTAGTTAGGGGATCAATCACTTATGTTTTTGAACCCTTTGGAGGGTTCTTTCATGAAGATTCTAGAGAGAAAAAGTAGTAGAGGGTAGCCAAAAGAAGAAAAGGGTGAAAGAGAGGGGGACTTCTCATATATATGGGTGGGTGACCCTCCACCTCAGGTGTGCGGTCTTGGGGATGGTGTACGGCCGCACACCCATGCGTACGGCCGTACACTCCTCCCAAGAGGGTGTATGGCCCGAATGTTGTGCTATGACTTGTAATAACTCGACGTAGAACCCAAACTTTGATTGAAAAGGCTTAGAATACATTAACAAGCCCTTAAATGGTGTTAAAAGTTATCAGAATCGAGTGTAACATTGATAGAACTGACCAATTGTACAAGATAGGAGTTTCGGGTTGTCACACATTTCCATAATTTCTATCCGACAATCCATTCTAAATAGAATCCTATCTATTCCGAATTTTACGAATATGGTGTCACACCCCGAAACCGATGGCGGAAACGTTCCGGGGCGGAGGATGTCATGAAGTATCGCAACCAATCTACATAGTAAGCATAGTAAACACAAAACATTACATTACACATAAATAATTACATTTGTTTGAAAGAAAAGTGTTACAACAGTTATACATATATATTATATGAACAAAAGTTAAGACGAGTCTTCTATATGCTCCGTCTTCTCCAAAAGATTGCCGTGTACCTGTCTAATGTGGACCTGAGAATACAAGCAGTTTGAAAATCAGCATAAAGCTGGTGAGTTCATAAGAGGTTTGTTTTCTGAAAATGTACAAGTTTCCTTTGGTTTCTGAAAAAGTTAGTTATCCAAGAAAATCCCATATTTTCTTGTAAGTAAAGTTTAGTTATCCGTTTGTTATATGATCCGGTTATGTACAGTTTGTTATCCCAGGAAAAACCCTTATTTTCCTAAAAGTTAAGTTTAGTTATCGGTTCTGAAAGTAATGTACAAGTATCTACCATACTTTATGTTTTCGTGTGATATTTCCTAAAAACCGGTTTATCCTTGAAAAGTACATTAGTTTTAACACGTATATAAAACTAATAAGTAAGTATAAAAGTATTCATAATCTAAATTGCGAGTTCCATAACCATACTATAGACTGGATAAGGCTCGAAATAGGGGTCGATATCTTTTGATGACTTTTGTCACCCTTGAACCTTTCGGTTCGGCTGTAGCTAGCAGCCAGGTGCGGGGTTGTCAATCCCGTATACATCTATACACTCAACTCACGTTCTCCCTCCAGAGATTCTAGTTACAGGGGTAGTTCTACACTCTCGTAACTAGGGGGAGTGTTACAAGTACGTGTCTCCAATCTTGATTAATGAATTAAAAGACAATAAAACGGGAAATTCTGATTAATTAGTCATTCACTCTCGTAACTAGGGGGAATGTTATCAAGGACTTCTCTAAATTTCTAAGTTTAATGTTACTATTCCTCCACTCTAGTAACTAAGGGGAGTGGTAAGGTTTAATGTTATTATTCCTTCACTCTCGTATCTACGGGGAGTGGTAAAGTTATAAGTTTAATGTTATTAGTCCTGTACTCTCGTATCTACGGGGAGTGATAACAAGAACGTTTTAAAGTTTTAAGATTCATGCTTTTAACAATAATGATATGGAAATTCATTTGTGAAATATAAAATATAACATTTTAAAATGAGTTTCACAAATAATATGACGGTTTACTCTACAAGTTGAACGATTGGTTAGTATAGTTTTCTATTGTTAAAAGTGTACGAAATATGAAACATTTCAAATGAAATCATAAGTTTGAGTACAAGATATTCTTGTACTTTTGCTTGTATTCTCAGGTCCACATTAGACAGGTACACGACAATCTTTTTGTGAAAACGGAGCATATAGAAGACTCGTCTTAAGTTTTGTTCGTATAATATATATGTATAACTTTTGTAACACTTCGCTTTCAAAAAAAAATGTAATTATTCATATGTAATATAATGTTTTGTGTTTACTATGCTTACTATGTACATTGGTTGCGATACTTAGTGACGTCCTCCGCCCCGGAACGTTTCCGCCATCGGTTTCGGGGTGTGACGGATTGGTATCAGAGCCCTTGTTTATAGTGAACTAGTATACCAAACCTTACATGGTATACAACTATAAACACTAAGGGGCCGAAGTGCTCTGAACTAAAAGTATACCTTAAAATATAAGTATTTTCAAAAGTATACAAGTATACCTAGCCGTTGAAATCCGTAACTACAAGTAGAACAAAACATAAGTAAATGGGTGTTGGACGCTACGGTTAAACTTGGGTAGTTATGTAGTCGTGTCTAGGTTCAATATAGCCTGATCAACTACATTCATTCGAGACACGGCCAACGTGTGCTTGGAAGTGACTGTGGTTTTCAGCATGCCTAAAACTTACCAAATACCCAAACAACGAGTCATCGTCACAACGAATCATGAAATACTATGGGAGTATTTCTCGAGCCAAATCCGTTATAGAAATCCTCATTCCAATGTTGCTCCTCAATCATTCCTTTAGCGATAGTTTATCTGTTTTGATAACTCTTTCCTGCTTTATCGCTTAATAGAATTCTATATCCGTCTTAATGAGATATCCCGTATTCCATATCTCTTGGTTCAATTCAGAGGACTTATGATCCTCTCTTTCCTGGATATTTTAGATCAAGATGCCTCCGAGGAAAAGACCCAGCTTAAAGAATAACAATCCTCCTCTGCCACCACCTCCTCCTCAATTTGATCCCGTTATATTTCAAGCAACTGTCAATGCTGTTGTGGCTGCTACCCTATCGCAAATGAAAATCAATGGTTTAGGTGGGCAAGGACGTGTTCCCCAGCCCCAAAACCAGGAAGGTAGCCAAGGACACCGAAAGGAGTGTTCCCGTAAGGACTTTATGAATGCAAAACCCACATTCTTCGATGGCACAGGAGATGTCATTGCCCTAACTCGGTGTTTAGAGAATATCAAATCTATCTTCGAGATCTGTGCTTGTTCAGAATCCGACAAGGTGAAGTTTGCAGCCTGCACATTCACCGATAAAGCTCTCACTTGGTGGAACGGCCGAGTCAAATCTCTAACCCTACCAGTAGCCAATGCTATGGGTTGGGAAGTCATGAAGGAACTTCTGCGCGCAGAGTACTGCCCTCGGGGCGAAATACAGAAGCTGGAGCATGAACTCTGGAACCTGAAGATGAAAGGTTCTTATATCGCCGCTTACACTTCAAGGTTTGACGACTTGCCGCTTCTTTGTCCGGGGATAGTCACCCCGGAAAGCAAAAAGGTTGAGAGGTTCATCTGGGGGTTGACCCAGCCAACCAAAGGGAACGTTTTAGCTCCGAAGCCGGATACATACGACAGCGCCAAATGCCTAGCACAAATCTTGATCGACCATAGTGAGGACATAGAGGAAACATCGACCACTCCTGAGCCGACAGAGAGAAGTGGTGAGAAAAGAAAGTTTTGGAAGACGAAGGAGGAAAGTCAGCCTTCACAAGAGTTCTCGAAGAAACAACAGATACTGGCCGTCCACGCTGCCACTACACCTGCTACTGATTCTGTCGTCGGTTCCTCAGCCCAAGCACCTATCACCGGATATGCCAGTATTCTCCCGTAGTGTAACCGATGCAGTTTCCACCACCACATCCCTGGTCCCTGTTGTGAGAAATTTTGCAAAAACTATGGCCAAGAGGGTCATCTTGCACGAATCTGCAAAACACCAACCAATCAAACTTCTAGAGCAGGCATCAGTCAGGCCTGCTATGGTTGCGGCGAAGTCGGGCATTATAAGAGAAACTGCCCCAAGGCAGCAACAACTGGCAACACCAGGAGAGTCCTACTATGGGACAAAATGAGACAACCGCCGATCCCACCAATACCACAGGTATATTCCTTTTCGATAACCCTTATGCTTGCAATCCTTTTCAATTCTAATACTGATAGATAATCTGTTAGCTATTCATTCGAACATCTTTATAATCATAGCCCTCAACTAGTAACCGAAACTTTTACCGTCGAGATAGCTAACGGTGGGAAAGAGAGCATTAGCGATACACTTAGTTCCCAGCTTATGGGATCAACGAGAAACAGGAAGTTAAAGACCTTGAGGGTGTCCTCGAAGTCAACAATTTTTCCTGATGTCTTTTCCGAAGAGCTCACGAGAATTCCCTTCGGACGCCAAGTAGAGTTTTGTATCGACCCAATTCCCGGAGCAAATCCTATAGCCAAATCTCTGAATTGATAGGCTCCAGCAAAAATGCAGAAGTTACCCAGTCAACTTCGAGTTCATGAGAATGATGTTCCAAAACAACATTTAGGATTCAATATGGTCACTACGAGGATGTAGTGATGCCCTTCGGTCTAACCATTTTCTTTGGTCACGTAATAAGCGAAGAAAGCACAATACATTTTGAAACGCGTAAAACTTAACCAGAGGTACATAAAACTTTTCGAAATCCTTATTAGGATCGATCTGTAGCCTACAAACTCCGACTACCCTCAGAACTTAGCAGCATCCATCCGGTATTTCACGTCTCTGTCCTTAAGAAGTGCATATTCGACAAAACCCTAGTAATCCCTTTGATGAGACCAAGAACAACGAAAGTCAGAACCCCAGGATAGAACCAATCGAAATCATAGATAGAGAGATTAAACATACGAAAAAAAGCCGTATCCCGATAAGTGAAAGATCCGAATTCACTTGCGAACGTGAAGATCCTATGAAATAGAAGTATCCATATCTCTTTCCAAATCCTTGAGTCATATCTAAAGTTTGAATTCCGGGACGAAATTCCCTCTAACGGGGGGATAATGTGACAACCCAAAGTTTGCTCCATTGCCATAACCCGTTTCCGTCCATAAAATTCATCTTTTTTGAATTGTTTCCGTTTAAGCTTTTAAATTAAGTCATTATTTTTGAGACTTCTATTATGACTTAATTGGTATCCAAACACCTTAGAAACTCATGAAAGCATCCAAAACTATTACTTAGAAAATTTTTAGTTTCGACCATATCAGGTTACGACAACTTAATCGGGTGCGACTAAAAGCCTCGCTTAACGTCAGTATCGGGTAGAATTCCACAGTGCCTCAAACTTTAACCATATATAAACTTGAGAGAGCCTCATTTGAAGCCTTTTTCCACTCTCTCTCTCTTTACTCTCTCTCTACAACTCAATCATAGGTCCAAAATCACCAAATTCAAGCTCCAAATCCTCAAGGTAACTATCCTAGCTCATTGTATAACCTTTTCAGCTTTCAAATCCATGTTCAATCTATGATTTAGGACCATAAACATGTGTTTACGGACCTGGAACACTCTTGGGCCGTATAAGATGGGTTTTTGAGCCCCAAAAACCTCCCAAATCACTTTTGGAGCTTGGAATTGACATAAGGACATGTTGGACTGGACTTAGAACACCTTGAACTCATCATTTAGGGAGTAAACATAAGTTTACAGCCCAAGCACATGCTTGGACCGTAAACACCATTTCTTGGGCAGTAAACTCCTTTTTAGGTGTTAAGATGCCCCTTAAGCACCTCCTAAGCCTTGGATTATAGTCTAGAAGCAACCACAAATGAGTTAGAGGCCTTAAACTTGGTGAAAACCACCCCCATAGGAGCTTACGGCCGTAAACCCCCCAAGGATAGGTTCATGGGTCGTAAACTCCTATATCATAGTCAAATGATGCCCTAAATTCATCCCAAGACTTATATAATGACTTAGAATCACATGTGATTTACCTAGAACCTCTAAAACACACTTTGAGTGGGCACATAAGACTTTACTGCTGTAAAATCCTATTTTACTACCGTAAACTCCTCAAACGGTCCTTAGGATGTTCAAAACCCATTCCAATGCCTTAAAACCAAGCCTAGCATTAACCCTCAAATGTTATAAGGCCATTTAGCACCCTAGAGCACCCCACCATGATTTTACGGCCATAAACTCATGGGGAGTGGGTCATTAGGGTCGTAAACTATCAAAGGGATCTGATACCAATCTGTCACACCCCGAAACCGATGGTGGAAACGTTTAGGGGCGGAGGACGTCATGTGAAGTATAACAACCAATGTACATAGTAAGCATTGTAAACATGAAAGATTACATTACATACATTCATTACATTTGTTTGAAAGTGGAAAAGGAAAGTATTACAAGTTTTAGATACATAAGATTAAACAAAAGTAAAGATGTGACTTCCATCTGCTCCGTCTTCTGCAAAAGGACGCGGATACCTGATTAAGGAGAACCTGAGAATACAAGCAGTTTAAAAATCAGCTTAAATCTGGTGAGTTCATAAGCTGTTTGTTTATGTAAAACGATCATGATTCCTTTGGTTTTCTGCAAAGTTGTTATCCAATAAAATCCCATATTTTCTTATAAAAATAGTTTAGTTAAACTTCTGAATTTCCGTTCAATACAAGATTAGATAGTTTAGTACATAAAACTATATATTGAAAACCATTGGGAATACCATCCAGTACAACAGTAGATATTTTTAATAGATAAAAATATAGATTGAAAACCATGGGAATAACATCCCGTACTAGACATAAGGTAGTTTTTAATACACAAAAACTATAGATTGAATGCCATGGGATTACAATCCCATACTAGATATAAAAACCATGGGAATACCATCCCGTACTAGACATAAAAGCCATGGTCTTTATATCTAGTATGAGACGGTATTCCCATGGTCTTTATATCTAGTACGGGATGGTATTCCCATGGTCTTTATATCTAGTACGGGATGGTATTCCCATGGTTTTTATGTCTAGTACAGGATGGTATTCCCATGGTTTTTACATCTAGTACAGGATTGTAATCCGATGGCTTTTAATCTATAGTTTTTGTGTATTAAAAACTATCGTATGTCTAGTACCGGATGGTATACCCATGGTTTTCAATCTATATTTTTATGTATTAAAAATATCTACTGTTGTACTGGATGGTATTCCAAGTGGTTTTCAATATATAGTTTTATTTACTAAACTAAACACGTAAAACATAACCCGAGGTACATAAAACTTTTCGAAATCCTTATTAGGATCGATCCATAGCCTACAAACTCCGACTACCCTCAGAACTTAGCAGCATCCATCCGGTATTTCATGTCTCTATCCTTAAGAAGGGTATATTCGACAAAACCCTAGCAATCCCTTTGATGAGACCAAAAACAACGAAAGTCTGAACCCCAGGATAGAACCAATCGAAATCATAGATCGAGAGATTAAATGTACGAAAAAAAGCCGTATCCGGATAAGTGAAAGATCCGAATTCACTTGCGAACGTGAAGATCCTATGAAATAGAAGTATCCATATCTCTTTCCAAATCCTTGAGTCATATCTAAAGTTTGAATTTCGGGACGAAATTCCCTTTAGCGGGGGGATAATGTGACAACCCGAAGTTTGCTCCATTGCCATAACCCGTTTCTGTCCATAAAATTCATCTTTTTCGAATTGTTTCAGTTCAAGCTTTTAAATTAAGTCATTATTTTTGAGACTTCTATTATGACTTAATTGGTATCCAAACACCTTAGAAACTCATGAAAGCATCCCTAACTATTACTTAGAAAATTTTTAGTTTCGACCATATCGGGTTACGACAACTTAATCGGGTGCGACCAAAAGCCTCGCTTAAAGTCAGTATAGGGTAGAATTCCACCGTGTCTCAAACTTTAACCATATATAAAGTTGAGAGAGCCTCATTTGAAGCCTTTTTCCACTCTCTCTCTACAACTCAATCCTAGGTTCAAAATCACCAAATTCAAGCTCCAAATCTTCAAGGTAACTATCGTAGCTCATTGTATAACCTTTTTAGCTTTCAAATCCATGTTCAATCTATGATCTATGACCATAAACATGTGTTTACGGCCCTGGAACACTCTTGGGCCGTGAACACATATAAGATGGGTTTTTGAGCCCAAAAACCCTCCCAAATCACTTTTGGAGCTTGTAATCGACTTAAGGACATATTTGACTGGACTTAGAACACCTTGAACTCATCATTTAGGGAGTAAACATGAGTTTATGGCCCAAGCACATTCTTGGACCGTAAACACCATTTCTTGGGCAGTAAACTCCTTTTTAGGTGTTTAGATACCCCTTAAACACCTCCTAAGCCTTGGATTAAAGTCTAGAAGCAACCACAAACGAGTTAGAGGCCTTAAACATGATGAAAACCACCCCCATAGGAGCTTACGGCCGTAAACCCCCCAAGGATAGGTTCATGGGTCGTAAACTCCTATATCTTAGTCAAATGATGCCCTAAATTTATCCCAAGACTTCTATAATGACTTAGAATCACATGTGTTTGACCTAGGACCACTGAAACACACTTTGAGTGGGCACATAAGAGTTTACAACCTTAAACACCTCAAATTGTCCTTAGGATGTTCAAAACCCATTCTAATGCCTTAAAACCAAGCCTAGCATTAACCCTCAAATGTTATAAGGCCATTTAGCACCCTAGAGCACCTCACCATGAGTTTACGGCCGTAAACTCATGGGGAGTGGATCATTAGGGTCGTAAACTCTCTTATGAGTTTACTCTTGAAGAGTAAACTCCAATTCCAAGCCTTACACATCCATAGATGCAACCCGGGTCATTCTAAACACTTGAAATGACATGTTTTTGGGACTATAAGTGTATATCCTCAACTAATTAGTAGTACCAAGCCTAATTAGATACAAATGTTTATCTTTTCATATTACATAGGAACTTCGCATGCGTTCAAGCCCTGAATTGGCGTTTAGCATCCAAACCGACACATTCCGCGACTGGGGAGTTCGTACCCCTACTCTTTTTCCGTGTTTTTCAAATGTTTTCAGGGGGGAATACAAGCAAAAGTACAAGGAAATCTTGTACTCAAATTTATTATTTCTATTCAAATGTTTATATTCTATATGTTTTTAATATCGAAAACCGTATTAACCAATAATTCGAATTGCAGAGTTCGCGTTCATATTAATCATAGATTTCTTGATATAGTGTTATAATCTATGTTATATTTCATAATCTACGAAGAATTCTTACTAATCATTAATTAGGATTAATACTAATAAGATACGCCCTCGGATAGTAATAGAACGACGAATGATACGAATACAAATAATACGAATACAAATAATACGAATACGAATAATACGAATACGAATAATACGAATACGAATAAAACCAACACGAAAGTACGCCTTGGATATCGACAGAGTTTCGAAAATACTGCTAAGTAAAGCAGATATTCGACATTCGAGTGTAGGATAACTAGGATAACATAATACCTAATTAATACGACAGGTATGATAGATACTAGGGTATAGCATTCCGAACCAAGAACTAACCAAAAATTTAGGAAAATAAGGGTTTTTCCTGAGATACCGAATTGTTCCTAACGAAACTGTAGAATAAACAAATAACGAATTCACATATAGGAAAATAAGGGTTTTTCTTGAGATAACGAACTGTTCCTAATCAAACTATAGAATAAACGAATAACTAACTCACATATAAGAAAATGTGGGATTTTCTTGCATAACGAACTTTTTAGAACAACCAAAAGAAACCTGTTCTCTTACAAGAATAAACTGCTTATGAAATCACCAGCTTTATGCTGATTTTCAAACTACTTGTATTCTCAGGTCCACATTAGACAGGTACACGACAATCTTTTGGAGAAGACGGAGCATATAGAAGACTCGTCTTAAATTTTGTTCATATGATATATATATATATATATATATATATATATATATATATATATATATATATATAACTTTTGTAACTCTTTGTTTTCAAACAATGTAAATATTTCTATGTTATGTAATGTTTGGTGTTACTATGTTTACTATGTACATTGGTTGAGATACTTCATGACGTCCTCCGCCCCGGAACGTTTCCGCCATCGGTTTCGGGTTGTGACATATGGTCCATCCATTACTATAATTTGAACTGTCTACAAGCAACCAATCTTCGGTAAACCTTATATTGTCCTTGATTGTGTTTTAATAACTTTAGTCATATCGGGTTCTCGTCGTTTTTGCCTCTTAATGTGCTAGGCATTTGGAAAAATCAGCACATGCTAATATTATAGAATATGCAATCGATCCTATACCCAAAGCATATGGGATAAGATTCATTATGTCTTGCATAAAGGCATGATACTGGACCAGTCTCTTGCTATAGTATATATATATATATATATATATATATATATATATATGTATATATATATATATATATATAGAATTTCCAATGTTGAAACATTTAAACAAGACATTGAAATATGTTCACGACTAAGTTCTATTAAAATTTCAATCTTAACTTTTAGATTCGAAATGAAAGTATTAATGCCCTCTCCATAAAGCCTTACCATAGTGAAACAATTTCCAAATTCTACAACTTTGCAAAATTTGTAATCTTTGTTTCCTATGATTAGCATTGCTTCCTTGCAACAGTTAATATAATAATCATGCTCCCACTAGCATAACAATTATGTTCTTACCAGCATAACAATTATGCTCCCACTTGCTTTGACATGTTCTCAAAAATCATTTGGACTTCTAGATATTAATACCTATTGACTTACTTACCAAAGTTCAAATTTCTCATACGTGATGCTTCGATAAGTCTTTATCTAGACCTCTCAAGCTAATAAACCATTCATTAGATAACTTATGTGTGTGTCTAAACCCTTTCAAAACTCGTAACAAAAAGTGCCGAATGTACTAACTTTTACTTGCTATTTCTCACAATTTGAACAATGAAAAGGGATGTCGTAATCATACTCGAATTTGAGAACACAATCATCACAATTTCTTACTTGAAACCATTAAAACATACTAGTGTAAGCGTTTCCTCACAATCATTTTCATGAAGTAGAGAGAAACCTCTTACCACTTAGATTTTTTGGTGCACATGTTCCAATCCATGTAAATTTGTCATTTCCGACCACTATTATAAGACAAGGTTTATGACAAATTCAAACTCATATGGACTGAACTTGGTTAATCCTAATTTCCTATCATTCGATAGCACAAGGGCCTACCATTGCTTCCAAGTTATTAAGTGCGAGGGTGTAGGCTGTGATAGTCAGAGGTGCCAAAGTATGGGCTGTGAGGTTCGAATGCGAAGGTCTTCGCTTCGAGAAGGTTCGCTACGAGGTTGTCCGATGGGAGAAGGTTTGTTGTGAGAGTGAGAAGGTTCACAGTGAGTTTGTTGCTTCCCATTTTCTCCTCTTATTTCGAGTGGTTTTCAGCAAATTGAAGGGTTGGGATGGTATGGGTGTTCATGGAAAAGTTTGGAAATGTGATTGTTGTTAGTAAGAGACATTTGGAAGAGATTTGAGAGAGATTAGGGATAGAGAGACAAAGATTAAGAGAGATTGTGTTTGTAGTCTTTGTTATTTTTTTGCCGCATAGTCTTAGGATTTGAAATCCACTACACCGTGTTATGAGTGTTATTTATCCCCGAAGGATACATAGTTGAATTTTTATTGCGTTGTTACGTTACTCATCCTATGTATTGTTTATATTTGTCAATTTGCAAATCCCGAGTGATACTTTGTATTATAATAGTAAGTTGTACATTAGGAAAGATAGTGTAAACCCTAACGTACTAGTACAAGTCAAGTTGACCGAGTCGACTTGTTGACTTTGTTTGACCCAAAGTTGACGGTTATCATAAATGCGTCAATGAGAAATGAGAAGGATATTACCTTCGATGAAATAGATAGAGTAGACATCCACGATCACATCACGATGGACATCCCAATCTTTACATCACCAACCGTTTTGTTAAAAGGAAATTTATCGATGAAGGATTTTCGTTCAAAATTATACTCCTGGATTCTTTAAAAAGGATGAACATCCCAGGGTCCGAAATAGACAGAAGATCCTTTGTACTAATTGGATTCCGTGGCAAAATAAAGAATACGGTCAACGAAATAAAGTTGTGTATCTACGTAGAGGGGGTAAACTATAGGCAACAATTTTGTGTAATCGATACATTATCCTCCTATAATGTTATATTAGGATCTCCATGGATCCATGAGATGAAGGCAGTCCCATCAACATACCATAAATATGTAAAGATGTCCATGCCATGAGGGACAGTAAAGATCATAGGTGACCAACAAGAATCCAAGGAGTGCTATAATATATTGATGAAGACATCTATAGTCCCATGAAAAGCATAACAATTAAAGAAAAGGGAACGAGATGTACTAGAGTTCGATGAACAAGATACAAAAGAAGTGCCCCTTGATCTTAAGGATGCCAATATGAAAGTACTTATAGGATCCTCATTGTTGGAAAACATAGAAGAAGGTATAATAAAGTTCCTGAAAAAAAAGGATAACCTTCACATCAAAACATGAAGAAATGACATGTATAGATAAAATATTATAATTCATAAACTTAAAATTGATCCTTCTTTCAAGGCAATACTTCAAAAAAGAAGGACGTTTGCACCCAATAGAAATCAGACCATCCAACAAGAAATAGAAAAACTTCTTAAAACAGGGATGATCAAGGTGGCTACCGTGGTCATTGTACAAAAGAATAATGGTATACAGAGAGTGTTTGTCGATTATACATATCATAACAAGGTTTCTCCTAAGGATGCTTTTCCCCCTGCCATACATAGATTCCATGATAGATGTTGTTGGATAAGGTGTCTAAGTCCACAACTTATTTGGTACATACTTGACCCGACCCGGCATGGTCCATTTGGGTTGCACTTCACCCGAACTATTTATGGATAATTTTATGAGAGTTATACACATATGTTTATTAATATATTGTAAGTTATAATATATTAATATGAAGTTATTTAATCAGTCTTAGTCTTAAATTAATTATGAATTAATTTAGAGATTAAAAGGAAGACTAATTAAATTGTGGGCTATTGTTTTATATGGTGTGGGCTAACACTCATTTGTTAATGGGCTAGGCTTATATGGAAGTCCATGGATGATCCATGGAGCTTTTAACCCATGGATCCTTGGAAAAGGAAAGGTCATGGGTTATTAGGGTTTCACCCTAACCATGCACACTATATAAGCATACTTATGTTGCATGAAATAGCCACTAGGGTGGTTTTATGTGTGTGGCCGATTTTCTATGTGTGTATACACTCTCTCAAAGTTTTCCAAGTGTTTGCGGTGATTTTTCATTCCATTTGAGGCATTTACACTATTGGTGCTTGGCTCTCAAACTCCAAACAATCAACCATCATCAAAAGGTATGTATTTCTACTAGTAGTTTTATGATTCATAATCCTTATGCTATGCTAGTTAGGAAGAAACCTTGGAAATTATTATTTGCATGTATTTTAGAAGAAAACATAGATCCAAGGTCTATTAGGGTTGCATGCACACTTAGGAAATGTTAGATTGCTCAAAACCCAACAGTGGTATCAGAGCCTAGGCTTGTTTTCTTGAATACTTGATGCAAATTGTTGAAAATCGAAGTTTATGTGCTGTCTGCACAGCAGACTCGCCGAGTCCATGAAGGGAATCGACGAGTCCAAGACAAAATTCATCCAACTCGGCGAGTTGGTTCATGTACTCGATGAGTTGGACCCCCAGACAGCATATCTTCGAGTTTTTGTGCTGGAATTGGTCTAGAATCATTACCTTAAACTGTTTTGATCTTATAAAACCTGTTTTTGATGTAGTAATGATGATGGTGGACTAATTTCAAAGTTATAATCAAAATTCCAAGTTTATATGTGTTCATATGATTCTTGAAATTGTTGATGCGGATGTTCATGTTCATATGAGTTTTGTTAGATCATAGGAATTATTTGGAAATTGTTTGTTAGTTAATTCTTGATCTTAATGTGTTTTATTGGAATTCATAATTTGTCCTCAAGTTATGGAATTCCAAAAGTTTTTCTTTTAAATGTTTTTTAAGAAGTCATAAGTTACACTTTTGAAGAGTTTTTCTAATAAATGCTTTTATGGACTTCATAACTTGTCCTCAAGTTATGGATTTCCAAGAGACTCTTCATTAAATGTTTTAAACACGTAATTAAAACTCGTAAGTTATGAATATCGAAAAGTTGATGAATTGTTCAGAACTTGACCTCAAGTTTTGGAATTTGTAAAGTCTCACACAAACATTAATTCCATACCCTAGAAGTTTTTAAAGTTAAAATTCTACCCTTATACTATTTATAACAATAATGGTTAATTATTATATATATGTATAAGAACAAGTCGTTTTACCGTTAGTAGTCCTCATTCACGAAGCCGGTCTATAAGGTGGGTATAAGGTTGTTGCCTATAAAATGGCAACTTAATGGGTGTCCACTCTCACCCACCGCTTGCTTGATCGGTGGAGGGTCGTTAGCCGAACGGGTAGGACAATGACTTTAAATTCTCATTAAAAGTATAATGATTATTATTAAGTAACTAAATATTTTTTTTATTGAATTCCCAATCTTAGTTACTTTAGGAAAAATATGAATTTGGTGCTAGCCCATGGAATTCACACTTTGTACCTTACCAAGTCGTTGGTGGAGCGTGTGTGGTTAACCGGCACACTAACTTGGACTAGTAAGGATCACGAAGTGTGACTTAATGTTTGTCATAGATCAATGGAGCGTGTGTGGTTAACCGGCACATTGATTAGGTGATAATATTAAGGGTACCAAGTGAATTGGTATGGTTATTCACACCTTGTTTTGTGATCCTCGGCATCCCAGTCACAAAATTTGAGAGGGCACACTCGAGATTGAAACATGCCATTGAAAAGTTCAATGAATCTCAAAAGATCTAGGAATTTCAAATCCAATTAAAACCTAATAAATTATTTTGTTTTTCATGGTGGAAATTGATGAATCGTCATTCGCCTACCTTCAAATATTTTATAGCTTGGATTACGACATCCATCTTCCAAATTATAAAATATTGTGTTGGGTCCTAAATATTTCATATTGGGTGTTATATTAAGGATTTTGAATCAACTAACTTGATTTTCTCCCATTATAGATGTCTGGTTCAGACAACTATGATCTTCCCAAATCTCTTGAAGATGGTGGCCCTCAACATCATGCTTCACTTCCTCCACCTCCTCCAATTATTCTCCCTCACCCATAAGTTCTTGAAAAATTTAAAGTCACTCAATCCCTATTGGCAATCATAGTCTATGTGTGCTCACATCTTGGAGATAAAGTCACATATTGACAAGCTGGGAGAGTTGGGTGTCAAAGTCTCGTGAAAGTTGGATGTTCAATCACTTTCATAGTAACATAGTGAGTCTCTTTGGGACTACTATGAGACAGACTATGACATGACCCTTAATGATGTTATCTATTTGCTTGGTGTTGTGGAATCAGCAATGATTTGGAACACTAGGAAAGCAAATTTGATTAAAAGAACAACTTCCCAAGTCTTAAATGGACATTGACAATGGTAGCGTTGGATATCTAGAAAAGCATTTCTCTTCCCAATGGAAAGGGATCGGCCATAGTCAACTCGGTTGACCAAATGGTAAAGATAAAGGATAAGTCTGAGATAGTCTCATGTGCCATTACCAAAGGGTCTATATGTTTTGTTGCCAAAGGGAGGGACACTGATTGCGAAGCTGCCATATTTAGGCTGAAAGATCATAAGATTGATCAAGTTAAAAAGTTTGACTCTACTTCAGTTAAAGTCAACTAACTAACTCTATTAAGTTTCTATTTGGAGATTCTTATTACATAATGTGAATGGGTCACATGTTGATGTTTTTAAGAATCAAAGAAAAGATAGGAAGCTTAAAGTAAGTATATGTTGATTCTGATTGCGAAGGTGGGTTTCGATCTCATGGTTCGGTAATCAGAATTTTGAGTTGTTGCTTAAGAGTTATAATATATTGCTTCTGAATAGATAACAAAAAGGTTTTCATGTGGATTGTAAGGATAAGTTTTTCCGCAAAGTTTAAAAAGAAAAAGAAAAAAAAGGGGGGTTTAATTTTATTTATTTTAAAAATATCCTTACAATGACATATGTGAAAAATTGTTGCTTATATGTTTCCAGTAATAGCAATATTGGAAAGTGGATTTGATTCTTTCATTTGTGGTAGTGTCTGAATTTACCAAATGAAGAAAGTTTTTCATCACCAAAGTTTCAATTGGACAGAAACTTGGAATCATACAAGTTGTATTGTATGATGAATGAGAATTTTCATCTTTGAAAATTAAGACTAATTCTTTGATCACATGTATATGTGAGTCAGTTGAAGGACTAAGAAATTAGGTACACTGGGTGTGCGTTGGTCAAGGTCCACCACAAAGGTTGATTTGTCATGATTTACTAAAGATTAGTAAATATGATTATACTTATAAGGTTAAGTATAATTTTGTAACATTGGAAAGGTTACAATGTATGACAAAACAAATGAGAAGAATCAAATTAGGCAGAAAGATAAAAGTTTCTCAAATACGAAAGGATGGGAGAGTACTTTAGTATCGTATTTCATGATTATCTTAATGATTATGAAACCATATCACAAATTCATACTCTAAGGACGTCTTAGTGCATTGTTATGGCTAAGAAGAGAGGTCATGAATTGTTGGATTGGTTAAAATCAAGAAGATGAGTCATACTTCGTTCCAGAACAATTCTTAGAGTTATACTCCAAGATTGTAACTTTGAGTGATATAAAGTAAGGTTTAAAACACTTATCAAATGTAGTGTAAAATGTTTCTACCTTTGTACATTTGAGATTGGTAAGTTGTGATGTCTTGGGTGAGACAAAGACCAACTAAGACCAATTGTGTAAAGTGTTAGTCTTGATAAGAATCCGTACTATCCCTTGAATATTTTTTTTGTCAAGGAATGGTTCTTGACTGGGGAAACTTATATGTCAAGGGGACAGTGGGAGCCTTAATGATCCTGAAAAAGTTTCAAGATTTAATTAAGAGTAAAACCTGTAATTTATCACTAGCACACGACTTAAGGTTTGCAACCTATCGTGTTGACATAATTCTTATTTCTGTACCTACTTCAAATAAGTTGAATTTGCATGTGAGTTATCAGAGTTCAACTTGGAAGCATTGGTGGGCCTTGTGCTACCAAGGTGACAAGAAACTAAAATTGAACAAGTTTAAACCATGTAAGGCTGAATTTGTCACTAATCTTATCTTGTGATTATGGTTTTGACAAATTCACATGGATAGGAACTCATACACTATAAAATCTAAGTGTCATAAGGTTTCTCTCCGATTCATGAAAATGATGGTGAGGAAACGCTTTCACTAAGTAGATTTTACGTAGATATCAATTGTGTTATTTGCATTTTCAAAAAGTCGTTAGTGGAGCGCGTGTGGTTAACCGGCACACTAACATGGACTTGTGAGAAATGGCAAATGACTAAGCAATTGAGACTATGATTACGACATCCTTTTTCATAGTCCTGAAAATTGTTTAGACACAGCTGTGAGCTATCTAAGAAAGGGTGTATGAATCTAAATTTCAGAAGTCCAGCAAATTTATGGAAATATGTCAAAGCTAATGGGAGCATAAGTGTTATGCTGATAATCATCATGTTAGTGGGAGCATGATTATTACGTTTAGTGTTGCAAGTTAGCAATATTAGTTATAGTAAACAAAGTTTCAATTCGTGTAGTTGCAGGGGTTGAAAAGTTGTTTTGCTATAATTAAGGAAGAGGAAATTATACTTCATTTCAATTCTAAAGCTTAGATTGAGATTTTAATCATCTTTAGTCAAGAATATATATATATATATATATATATATATATATATATATATATATATATATATATATATATATATATATATATATATATATATATGAATTTTATGTTGGAATGGTTCAACTTGAAGAAATTCTATATATATTGTGTTTTCAAAATTCGATTATGATTACGGCATCCCTCTTCATAGTTAAATTTTGAAAACATGGCAAATAAAAAATGTTGTAGCAAAAGACTTGTCTAGTATCATGTCTTTATGTCAAGCATCATGAATCGTGTCCCATATGCTTCGGATATAAGATCGATTGCATGTGCTATAATATTCATCTTTTCTAAATTTTCCAAATGCTTAAGGCATTGAGAAGTGAAAAGTCTAGAACTGGATATGACTAAAGGGATTAAGCAATTGTCAAGGACAAATCTGAGGTTCGCCAAAGATTGGTTGCTCAGGGAAAGTTGGATGTATGATGTAAGTTGTCGGAAAGGACAGTATTGACATGTTCTGAAAAGAAGTAACTCTTGTTCGGAAGTGATAGTCAAAATGGGACTATGGAAATGTCTCCATAGGTGGAAGTTATTCAATCTATGTAAGATTAGAAAACCTTAATGCAAGAAGGATGTTCAAAGCAATGTACTTTGAATATGAGACTTTCGTTCCATAGAAGTTGACCTTCTTTGGAATACTCTGCAATGACTGGTGACAAGGTTTTGGTGACTTTGTGAATAATCATTACAAGAGGAACATTGCATAAAAGTTTAAAATCTAACAGATTTCTTGGTAAATGATAGGAATAGGGGATTCTCACATTTACAATAAGGATTTGGGATTGTGAAATGAGTATCATTGAAATCATGTTCAATTGATCTACATCACAATGTAAGGATCATAGACAAACATAGTGTGCATACTTGGAGTATGGCATAACTATTGTTTAGAAAAACAAAGTGTACATGCTAGGAGCATGGGACGACTGTTGTTTTTATTCAAGTCTTAAGTTGATTGTTTGAAACATTATACAATGAATAATGTGTAATCAATATGGTGATAAATAAAAGGTGGTTCTATTTATATTCAAAAGGGTTCTAAGACCATATTGGATTCAATTATTATTGTGTTTCACTTTGCGTGTTTTGACTTCCAAAATAGCTAGGTTATTCTTTCCGAATGACTAAGTTATTTAAACACTCCACAGTCATTCATATGTTGGAAGTAGGTATGAATCAAGACTGTCAGGAATCGAGTTTGTAGATGGCTGAATGGGTTTAGTCATAGCAATGGTTGCTACAACATTCATGAGTGCTCATAAGTTATGAGTATTGGATTAAACCCATGCTCACTTGTATCACTTCATGGAATTTATCTAAAGTGATCGTGAGATGGTAATATCATATAAATCTTCAAACCTAGAGATATGAGTTGTTACCTATGAGTTGGTTGTGCATTGATTGCACGTAAACGCATCAGTAACTTGATGTTATAAAACATGCCTTTGTGTACAATTCAACAAGTAGTAGAACAAGCATATGAGTCGAAGTTTATCTGTTCCTTCTAGAAATATAAGCGATATATGGGCCCCTCGACGATTTTGTTGTGACCTATGTACCGGCTGGTCGGAACTAAATTGATGTGTTCGATTAAGTTCTTTGTCAAACAAATCGGAAATCAGGAAACAAACTGTTGGACAATAAGTACGACGTTGTTCCATGTATTTGTCCGGCTGATATCATGAGAACAGAGGATTATATGATCACTTATCTAAAATGGCGCTTCATAGTTCAGCAGAGTTTTCGAGAGCTACGATTGCTGGTTGGTTCCTGAAGTAACATACGCAACTATAGTTATTAGACTTATCCAAGTGGGAGTCTGTTGGATAAGGTGTCTAAGTCCATAACTTATCTGGTACATACTTGACCCGACCCGACATGGTCCATTTGGGTTGCACTTCACCCGAACTATTTATGGATAATTTTATGAGAGTTATACACATATGTTTATTAATATATTGTAAGTTATAATATATTAATATGAAGTTATTTAATCAGTCTTAGTCTTCAATTAATTATGAATTAATTTTGAGATTAAAAGGAAGACTAATTAAA
This sequence comes from Lactuca serriola, assembly GCF_051521515.1. Classification (NCBI taxonomy): domain Eukaryota; kingdom Viridiplantae; phylum Streptophyta; class Magnoliopsida; order Asterales; family Asteraceae; genus Lactuca; species Lactuca serriola. The sequence goes on along the minus strand of NC_136412.1, from coordinate 180,796,550 downwards.
TTGTGGGCTATTGTTTTATATGGTGTGGGCTAACACTCATTTGTTAATGGGCTAGGCTTATATGGAAGTCCATGGATGATCCATGGAGCTTTTAACCCATGGATCCTTGGAAAAGGAAAGGTCATGGGTTATTAGGGTTTCACCCTAACCATGCACACTATATAAGCATGCTTATGTTGCATGAAATAGCCACTAGGGTGGTTTTGTGTGTGTGGCCGATTTTCTATGTGTGTATACACTCTCTCAAAGTTTTCCAAGTGTTTGTGGTGATTTGTGATTCCATTTGAGGCATTCACACTATTGGTGCTTGGCTCTTAAACTCCAAACAATCAACCATCATCAAAAGGTATGTATTTCTACTAGTAGTTTTATGATTCATAATCCTTATGCTATGCTAGTTAGGAAGAAACCTTGGAAATTATTATTTGCATCTATTTTGGAAGAAAACATAGATCCAAGGTCTATTAGGGTTGCATGCACACATAGGAAGTGTTAGATTGCTCAAAACCCAACTGATGCTACGGTTAGCCTTGAACTATTAACATTTGTGGTTGCATCAGCAGGGTTCCAACAAATTTAAATGGAACTATTTGGCCAAGAGGATATCATATTCATAACCCAAACAAGTATACATTGCTATACTTACATGCCCTTTGGTATTGAAAATGCAGGTGCAACATACCAAAGGCTAGTTAACCGGATTTTCAAGGACAAATTAGGGGACACCATGGAAGTTTACATCGATGACATGGTGGTCAAGTTAAAGAAAGTTGGAGATCACCTTTAGGATTTTGAAGAAGCCTTCAACATACTAGATGAATACAACATGAAGATGAGTCCTTCCAAATGCCGTTTTGGAATAAGATCAAGCAAGTTCCTTGGATACATGGTATCCAAAAGAGAAATAAAAGCAAGTCTACTGAAAATAAAGGCCATCATAAATTTCAGAAAACCATCCTCGACAAAGGATATTCACAGACTAATAGGAAATGTAGCAACCCTAAACAGGTTCATCTCAAGATCCTCAGAGATGTGTAAACCTTTCTACGACATCTTGAAGAAGAACAAAAGGTTTGAATTGAATAAAAAGTACAAAGATAGTTTTCTGGAACTCAAAAATTATTTAAGTTCAACACCATTGTTAGCGAAAATATTAGATGGGGAATGTAACACCCTCGACTCTCAGGTATTAATTTTCCAGTTTTATTTTTTATATTGAAAGGTCTACTCGATGAGGTTGATTCCTAGACTCATTGAGTATGAATATTGTTGGCTACGTGTTTAAGTGATCAACTCGATGAGTCATAGGACAGGACTCGATGAGTTGGAGCTGAAGGATGAAACCATAATTTCTGGGGTTTTGCACCCTATTTTAAAGGATCCTTTGCCCCCTTCGACTTCCCTTACAGCGCCCTGTGAGTCCAGAAACCCTAACGTGTGTGCACTCTATTTGTGTGTGATTTTCAAGCTAGGAATGTAATTTTCAAGAAGATTTAAAGTATAAGAGGAGTAGTGCAAGAGGAGCTAGTGGATTTAACTCGTCTTCTTATTGGCATCAATTTGTAGGTAACAAGTCGTTACATTGACATTACCTACTTATAGATCTCTTTAGGTTAAGATTAGGGCTTTTCTAGCATGTATACTAACCATTTTCGAGTGTAATCTAGGGTCTAAAGTTGCAACTTCAGATTTAAGCTTATCTTGGTCTCTATAGCGATAAAGTCTCCAACCTTAGCAAGTATAAACCTTCCCTTTTGAGTAAAACTCAATTATAATCTTGGATTTGACATTCTAATCCTTTAGAGCCTTGCATGCACGTAAACATTGCAACTTTAGGTGATGAAGATGCCTTGTGAAGCTTAATCTGCAATATTGAACTTTAGGGTGGCTTCAAAGCATCTGAATGGAGAACGGACTAAAGGGACTCGACAAGTTGTATGACCAACTCGGCGAGTCCGATCAGTATCTTCGTGCAATAATTTATGCATGGACTCGACAAGTCAATAGAATGAATTGCTGAGTAAGCAACTGTTTTCCCGACATTTGGACATGCATGAACTCAACGAGTTACAGGAAAACTCGACGAGTCAACTGCGTAATTTCATGACTTCTTGAGTTCTGGAAGGACTCGACGATTCAGTGAACTGCACTCGATGATTCGGATCAACATGGACTATTGACCTTGACCATTGACTTTGACTTTAACTAATGATTGACTAGTTGACCTCTGGGTTATTTTGGTAATTTGGAAATTTATGGAAATGATCTTATGGTAAATATTGGTGGTGGACTTCGTGGTCGTGGTTCGAGAGTTTGAGTTTATAACTTTGATTCCATAGTTGGGAGGTGAGTTATCTGCACTATAATTAGGGGTCGAAGGCACCAATGTTGTCCTGTTGGATATTCTATCCTAGCAGTTAGTAGTATTTTAGGTATGATTTAGTTTTGCATGCTATTTGATATGCTAGTTTGGTAGTTCTATAGGACTACCTGTGTTATTATATGATTATCTGTATATGCGTTACTTATCTTATATGTCGACATACTATGTTGGTTGGGTTGATGTTGTACTGCTCTGTGCGGTAGCCAACAAACTGTAGAGTATTCCAGATATGAGCTGAGGGCTGGGCAGGGCATCTCAGACTCATACTAAGGACTCTAGAGCATTCTATATACAACCTAAGGGTCGGGTGGGGCATATCAGACTCGTACTATGGGCTCGGGAGCAGTGCAGATATGAACTGAGGGCCTAGTAGGGCATACCATAATCGTATTGTTGGCTCAGAGTCAATCCAGATGTGAGATGTGAGCCCGGATGGCAATTTAGACTCACACTGTGGGCCCAGGTGTAATCCAGTCTGTAAAACTGTGGACCCAATACATGTTTTTATTTGTATTTTGTGTTAATTGTAGTGTATCAGTATTTTGGGGAAACTCACAAAGCTTTGGGCTTACAATTTCAGCTTTTGTTTCAGGTACATCATATGATCGCGAGAAGGCAAAGGCATGATCGTACAACTCCTCTTATTCATGACTTTGTTTATGGGATATTTACTATTTTGAAAACAAGTTTTGTAAAGATTAATGGTTTTGAAATGTTTTTTTAAAATTTTAAATTTGGCATAATTTTATGGGTGTTACAAGTTGGTATTAGAGGCTTGGTTTGAGTGAATTGGAGGAACACTTGTGTGAATCCAGTCTCAAAGTTAGGAAAAGATTTTCGAAATGATTTTCAAAAAGATTTTCAAAATATAAAAAGGAGATGCAGGGTGTACAATGAGTTGGAGCCAGTAAGTATGTTAGAACAACATGCTAGTACTGGACTAGGGATCTTCAGGAGTTGCATGATAGAATTGCCTGATTACATGATGCCTGATAGCCTAGAGTTTTCTTATATGAAATTTACATCATTACTATAGTTGCTAGTGTATGCATCATGGTTGTACATAATTAAGATCTTATAACCTGAGAATATTTGGTTTGGCCTTATTTCCTATTCTTGTTTGATGAAGGGCTTAGGGTAGGATCGGGTATTCAAAAGTATATAGGGTCCAACGTATGTATGGCTAGCATACACGAGTGCTGAAAGGTTGATGGAATTTTTATGGGTGGGTTGTGTGAAGCTGGTAGGTTAGTTATGAGATAGTTAGCTTTCCTCTAGGAGTGATGAATGAGCGACACCATGCATATTTATAGTGCTAGGGTGTTGTAACAATGCTTGAGACAAATACGGTTAGGTATGGATGCTAGTATGGGCATGTACTACTAAAAGCATATGACCCATAAGCGTAGCAAAGAAGTTACAACCCCTAGGGTTTAGTTGCAATTTGGTTCCCTGTTATTATGCGGATTATCTGATATCTTCCTGGCATGTTTTCATAATGGTGGTTACGAGACGCTTTGTGGCTGGATCCGGATCAGGATCAAGATCAGGAGATGGCGACCAGGAGGGCCGATAACACCTGAGGTTGTGCTACAGAGGGGGGAAGAGGAGTTAGATGCCTGGATTCGAGAGATCATGCATTATAAGGTTGACTCTTTGTTCCGGGTACAGTTTCCAGAGATGTTTGGGTCTATTTAGACCACCATGGTCTAGTATTTTGATGAGCGTTACGTAGCCCTTGCAAAGATGGTTGCCGCAGTAGCCGCATCGGTTGCAACGGCGGTAGGGGGAGGAGCCAGTCATCCTTTTCAGTATATGGACTTCGATAAGATGAAACCCCCTACTTTTGATGCGACTCAGGATCCCATCAAAGCCATGAGATGGATTTCTAACATGGAGGGGTGTTTCTTTATGTTCTCATGTCCTACGGACCAAAAGGTGAGATGTGCCTTGAACCTGCTGAGGTTCGGGGCCAATGACTAGTGGAGATTGATTATTGGGTCGTACAATGATGCTCAGAGAGCTGCTGTTACTTGGGTGCAGTTCTGGGATATGTTTCACGCTTGTTACATTCCACGGGTTGAGCAGGAACAACTGGCTCATGAGTTTTCGCGATTGAGATAGCATGAGGAGTCGACGATGGATCACCCGTATGTTCACGGAGAGGGCGATGTTTTGCCTAGAGTTTGCTTCCGAGCAGGCTCAGATGAGACGTTATCTAAGCATGATCAAGACTGACATTTGTTAGTTTATGACCAACTAGCGATGTGACACTCTACCGGAGTTGCAAGAGGCTGTTAGGCGGCATGAGTTGGATATTGAGCTACAGTTGAGGAAGCAGCGACATGCCCTAACATAGTCACAGTCGGCACCGAAGTAGTCTAAGACTGCGGATTCTTGGACCAGGGGTCAACAGAGCCGCACTTGTGAAAAGTGGGACAATGATCATTCTGGGGTTTGTTGAGCTGGTAGCGGGTGCCACAGGTGTGGCAAGGAGGGGAATTATGCAAAGGATGGTCTCCAGCCCACTTCAGTTCCGAGAATGAGGTTATGTTATCATTGTGATAAGGTTGGCCACTTGAAGGCCAACTGTCTGTTACTTGCCACGAAGCCGACGTAGGCTCCCGTGTGAGCTACACTGAGGATTTCGGACGGGAGTCCAGGCAGAGCAGAGCCCCGAAGGCTCAGGGACGTGCCTTCCTGTTTACGACACCGGAGGCCCGGGTAGCACTAGATGTGGTTGCTGGTATGTTTCTATCCCTTATCTTACTGATTATATATGTTTTATGCTTATCTATTTATACCTATGATTAGGTACGTTTATAGTGAACTCCTTGTCTTTTTTGGTTTTATTTGACTAGGTGGCGAGTCGATCATTTGTATCTCAGATGTTTAGGAGGGAGTTCAGTGTGCCAGTATGAGAGATAGAGTGTCCGTTGCGAGTCTCTATCACCAACGAACACGGGGTTTCTGATTATTCGGTCTATCGAGGATGTGAGTTACAGATCTTCTAGGTATCTTTTTCCGATCGACTTGATTCCGATCCCAATGGGGGATGTGTGTGTGATTGTGGGGATCGACTGGCTGAGTCGATTCGGTGCCATGATCGACTGCTAGGGTCAGCAGATTGTGGTTCAAACCCCAAGTAAGGGAGAGTTGATTCTCTATAGTGAGGGTACCAGAGTGGGATCAGGGTTTTGTTCAGCCGCTAGGGCTCAGCAGTATATTCACCATAGGTGTTTCAGTTATCTAGCGTATATGGTTGATACGTGAGTCAGATATTAGATTTCAGTTGTAGGGGTTCCCGTGGTCAGGGAGTTTGTAGACGTGTTCCCGGAGGAGTTACCTGGGATACCTCCGGAGAGGTAGGTCAAGTTTCATATCGATCTGGTGCCAGGTACAGGCCCTATCGCCAAGGCGTCGAACCGACTGGCACAACCAGAGACGCAGGAGTTGTCATCACAACTGCAGGAACTGTTGGGGAAGCAGTTCATTCGTCCGAGCAGATCTCCATGGGGAGCACCGATCCTCATCATTAGTAAGAAGGATGGTTCACACTGGATGTACATTGATTACCTATAGTTGAACAACATGATGGCGAAAAACCGTTATCCATTCCCGAGGATAGCTGATCTCTTTAATCAGTTGCTGGGAGCATCTTGGTTCTCCAAGATAGACCTGATGTTCGGATACCATCATGTCCATGTTAGGGAAGAGGACGTGGAGAAGACCGCATTTCAGACTAGTTATGGACACTATCAGTTCATGGTGATGCCGTTTGACCTCACCAGTTCCCCAACAGTATTCATAGACCTGATGAATCGGGTCTGCAGACCGATGCTCGATCGCTAGGTCATTGTGATCATAGACGACATCTTGGTATATTCCAAGACCCAAGAGCAATATGAGGAGAATCTACATGAGTTCTTCAGATATGAGGAGGAAATTTTGGTCGATCCAGCCAAAATCGAGGCGGTTATGCAGTGGGAGGTTCCGAAATCTCCTTCAGATATCAGGAGTTTTCTAGAACTGGCAGGGTACTACTGGAGATTCGTACAAGATTTCTCCAAGATTGTAGTACCCCTCACTCGTTTGACGAGGAAGGGGGTGGATTTTTGGTGGGTCTCCGAGCAGCAGAGGGCGTTTGAAACCCGCCAACAGTGACTATGTAAGGCTCTAGTCTTGACCTCTAGGAGAGACTAAAGGATTTTGGATTGTTCTGTTATGCATCCATCACAAGACTGGGGGCGGTCCTCATGTAGAGAGGACGGGTAATAGCTTATGCATCGCGGCAGCTGAAGCCAAATGAGACGAGATACCCTACTCATGATCTGGAGTTGGTAGCGGTGGTATTCTCTCTCAATATTTAGAGACATTACCTCTATCGGTTCTGTTGTACCATATGCACAGATCACAAGACCATGAGACACATTATGGATCAGCCGAACCTAAATATGAGATTGCGAAGGTTGCTAGATATAGTCAAGGATTAAGACTGTGAGATCCTTTACCACCTAGGTAAAGCAACTGTGGTGGCGGACGCTCTGAGTCGCAAGTCCGCTGGGTCTTCCACACCAACGACATGTATGAGGATATCAGTGAATTCTCGACTCGTGATTTCGATTAGAGATGCTCAGGCTAAGGGAACACGACCCGAGAACTGGCAACTGGAGAGGATCAGGGGCACTGTTGGATTAATTTCTAAGTCCATAACTATAATTGGTAAGACTTGACCCGACCCGGCATGGTCCATTTGGGTTGCATGGCATCATGCATTTGGTTAGACTATAATGAGAGAAATAACACTTAAGATTTGTTAATATCTTATAAGTTCTAATATATTAATAAATCTATTTAATTAGTATTGACCAAGAATTAATTTGGAATTAATTAAGTGATCAAAAGGATACTAATTAAATATATGGGTTGATTGTGTAAATCATTCATTCTTATATATGTGGGCTTGTGATCCAAGATTCCTTATGTTAGACTAAGTCCATGGGGTGACCCATGGATACTCCATGGAGATTATAATCCATGGAGCATAAGGAATGGGTAAAGTTATGAGTTACATGGTGTGACCCTATTAGCCACCACATAAAAGAATCCCATGGGTCAAGAAATCGGCCACTATGTATGAGAATGAAGGGCTAGCTGATTTCATGAAGTGTGTATGTTCTCTTAATCTATTCCAATTGTATTTGGTGTTGTGTGAACCATTTGAGGTGTCACACTTGGGGCACTAGGCACTCAAGCTTCATAAAGATAATCTACTTCAAAGAGGTACGTAATTCTAACTTGATATATTCATTTCAATCAATGTTATTATGCTAGTTAGGATGAATACCTTGGAAACTTCATATTTGCACGTATAATAGAGAAAACATAGATCCAAGGTATTTAGGGTTGCATGTACACTTAGGAGCATTAGAATGCTCAAAACCCAATAGTGGTATCAGAGCCTAGGCTTGTTTTCTTGTTATACTTGCAAAACTGGCTAAAAAATCGAAGTTTGGAGCTGTCTGCACAACAGACTCGCCGAGTCCATGAAGGGACTCGACGAGTCCAAGGCAAAAAGAATCCAACTCGCCGAGTTGGTTCATGCATTGACATTTGGACCCCCTGACAACATATATTCGATTATTTTGGCTAGAAATGGACTAGGAACATTACCCTAAGCTGTTTTTGGACTTATAAACTTGTTTTTGATGTGCTAATGTTCATGCTAATCGAATTTCAAAGATAATTGTCAATATATTCATGTTTTGAATTAGTTTAAACGTTATGCTAATTACATGACAAAGTTTGATTTGAATTATCTTGGTCTTATAAGTTGCTTAGATTAATAGAAAAGCTAATTGATTATGTGTTTTCAATCCATTTTAATCTAAGACTTGATTCTAAATTGTGTTTTTGTAACTTGTCCTCATGTTGTATGAAAAGTCACATTTAAGTTTCATAAAACTCATAAAAGTTGGCAATGGTTATAGAAAATGAAGATTCTTGTCCTCAAGTTATGGAGGTTCAAGAGTAACTTCACTAAGTAATAAAGTGTGTAACCTTACTTAATTCCATAGGTTACAAAATAAAGAAAAGGTACATTGTTTTATTAGTTTAAAGTCTTCCATAACTTGTCCTCAAATTAGGGAACTTGAAGAGTCTTTTATTTAAAACTACTTTAAACACATAAGTTATGGAATTAATTAGTTTTGAATAGTTTCAAAACTTGCCCTCAAGTTTTGGAATTTGAAAAGTTTTCACTTATGAATACTTTAATTCCATGTTAGCCCTTAGAATTTTAAAAGTTAAAATTCAACCCTTATACTTTATAATATTATAAGTTCATAATATTTATATATATGTATTAGAGCAAGTCAGTCTTACCGTTAGTAGGCTTCATTTACGAAGCCGGTCTATAAGGGGGTATAAGGTTAGTGCCTATAAAATGGCAGTTTAATGGGTGTCCACTCTCACCACTGCTTCCTTGTGTGGTGGAGGGTCGTTAGCCGAACGGGTAGGACAAGGACTATAATTCTCCCTTCATTAAAAGTATTAATGACAAATACTAAGTAACTAAACCTTTTATGAATACCCAATCTTATTTACTTAGGAAAAAGTGAATAAGGTGCTAATCCATGAAATTACACTTTGCACTTTGTTTAAGTCAGTTAGTGGAGCGTGTGTGGTTAACCGACACACTAACCTGGACTTAACAAGGTAGGCAAAGGGTAACTTAATATTTATCATAGTATCGGTGGAGTGTGTGTGGTTAACCAGCACATCGATTAAGGGGTAAATATGAAGGGTACCCAGTATATTTGCATGGTTACTTCACACCTTGTTTTGTGATCCTCAGCATCCCAGTCACAAAACCTAAAGGGAACGCTTGAGATTGAAACATGCCATTGAAATTTTCAATGAATCTCAAAAGATCTAGGACTTTCAAATCCAATTAAAACCTAATAATACATTTCGTTTATCTTGGTGCAAAATTGGTGAATCGTCATTCAACTACCTTCAAATAATTATAGCTTGGATTACGACATCCCTCTTCCAAGTTATAAAAGTATTGTGTTGGGTCCTAGCCTTAATATTTCATATTGGGTGTTATATTAAGGACTTTAAATCAACTATCTTGAATATCTCCCAAAAAGATGTTTGGTTTAGACATTTATGATCTTCCTAAATCTCTTGAAACACGCTTTCCTAAATGACGATGATGTCCCATGGAAATAATACTTCTTTCTCCTCCTCCAATTATTCTCCCTAACCCACAAGTTCAAGGTCACTCAAGCCCTATTGGCAAGGCAAGGTCTAGGTGTGATCACATTTTGGAGATGAAGTCACATATTGACAAGCCGAGAGAGTTGGGTGTCAAAGTCTTGAGAAAGTTAGTGGTTCAATTACTTTCTAAGTCACATAGTGAGTTCTTTTGGGACTCCTATGAAACAGACTATGACAAGACCCTTAATGACCTTATCTATTTGCTAAGGTCAACTTCCTAAAACATACAATGGACATTGACAATGTGACATTGGATATCCAGGAAAGCTCTCTCTTCCCAATGGAAAGGGATTGACCATAGTCAACTCGGTTGACTAAATGGTAAAGAGAAAGGCTAAGTCTGTGATAGTCCCATGTTCGATTACCAAAGCGTCCATATGTTAAATTGCCAAAGGAAGGGGCAGTTGTTTTGAAGCTGCAAATTTACCTAAGGGTGTTAAAGTCAATAACTTTGACTCTACTTCAGGTAAAGTCCACTATCTTACTCTGCTAAGTTTCTATTCTAAGATTCTTGATACATGATGCGACTGGGTAGATGGATTTCTATCGCATAGTTTGAAGATCGGATTCTTGAGCTACTTCTTAGGAGTTATGATACGTTGCTTAGGAATAGATAACAACAAAGTTTTCATGCTCTTTTGCATTGTAAGGATAGCTTTTCTGAAAAGTTTTAAACTAAAAGGAACAATGATGATTTTATTTATTTTAAAATATCCTTACAATGACGTTTGAGGAAAAAAAAAGTTGTTGCTTATATGATTCCATTAATTGCAAGAGTAGAAATATGAAAATGATTAAGGGGTAAATATTAAGGGTACCTAGTATATTTGCATGGTTACTTCACACCTTGTTTTGTGATCCTCGGCATCCCAGTCACAAAACTTGAAGGGCACACTCGAGATTGAAACATGTCATTGAACAGTTCAATGAATCTCAAAAGATCTAGGAGCTGCAAATCCAACTAAAACCTAATAATACATTTCGTTTATCTTGGTGGAAATTGGTGAATAGTTATTCACCTACCTTCAAATATTTTATAGCTTGGATTACGACATCCCTCTTCTAAGTTATAAAATAGTTTGTTGGGTCCTAGCCTTAATATTTCATATTGGGTATCATATTAAGGACTTTAAATCAACTATCTTGAATATCTTCCAAAAAGATGTGTGGTTTAGACATTTAAGATCTTCCCAAATCTTTTGAAACAAGCTTTCCTAAATGAAGATGATGTCCCATGGAAATCATACCTCTTTCACCTCCTCCAACTATTCTCCCTAACCGACAAGTTCCTGAAAAGTTTAAGGTCACTCAAGCCTTATTGGAAAGCAATGATCTATGTGTAATCACATCTTAGAGATGTAGTCACATATTGACAAGCCGGGAGAGTTGGGTGTCAAAGTCTTGAGAAAGTTGGTGGCTCAACTACTTTCTAAGTCACATAGTGAGTGCTTTTGGAACACCTATGAAACAGACTATGACATGAGCCTTAAGGATCTTATCTATTTGCTAAGATCAGCTTCCTAAAAACTTTATAGACATTGACAATGATGACACTAGAAATCCAGAAAAAGTATTATCTTCCAAATGGAAAGGGCTCGGCCATAGTCAACTCGGTTGACCAAATGGTAAAAAGAAAAGCTAAGTCTGAGACAGGCCCATTACCAAAGGGTCCATATGTTTATATTGCCAAAGAAAGGGGCATTGGTTGCGAAGCTACCAAATTTACCTAAGGATGTTAAAGTCAATAAGTTTGACTCTACTTCAAGTAAAGTCGACTATCTAACGCTGCTAAGTTTTAAAATAAAAGGATAAAGATTCTCATATGGATTGTAAGGATAACTTTTTCCGCAAAGTTTTAAAATAAAAGGTAAATCTTTTGATTTTATTTATTTTAAAATATCCCTACAATGTCATTTGTGAAAATCTGTGTTGCTTATAAGATTCCATTAAGAGCAAGAGTGGAAATATGAATTTGATTCTTTCATTTGTGATAGTGTCTAAATTTACCAAATAAGGAAAGATTCTCATCACCCAAGTTTCAGTTGGATAGAAACTTGGAATCATGCAAGTTGTATAGCATGATGAATGAGAACTTCCGAGCATTGGAAAAATTACGACTAACTACTTATTCACATGGATGTGTGAGTTAAGTGAAGGACTAAGGGATCGGGTAGACATTCTTGTGTACCGGTCATAGTCCACCACAAAATATCGATAAGACTAATCGTCATAATTTACTATAGCTCAGTAAATATGGTTATACTTACAAGCTTAAGTGTAATTCTGAGACATTGGAAAAGGTTCCAATGTATGGCAGAGCGAATAAGAAGAATAAATTTACGCAAAAAGATAAAAGTTTTTCAAATCTGAAAAGATGGGAGAGTACTTTAGTATCAGTTTTTTTTTATCATCTTAATGATTAAGAAACCATATCACAATTAGTTCTCTAAGGAAATCTTAGTGCATTCTTATGACTAAGAAGAGGAATCTTGAATTGTTGAAATGGTTAAATCAAGAAGATGAGTCATATTTCGTACCAATACAAGTCTTAGAGTCATACTCCAAGATTGTAACTTGAGTGACATGTCTTAGAGAAGGTTTAAAACACATGTCAAATGTAAGAGTAAAAGTTTTCTACTCTTGTACATTTGAAATTGGTAAGTTGTGATGTTTTAGATAAAACAAAGACCAACTAAGGCCAATTCTATGAAGTGTTTGTCTTGATTAGAATCCGCACTGTCTCTTGGATGTTTGACAAGGGAGTCTTATATGTCAAGAGGACAGTGGGACTCTTAAAGGTCTTGAAAATCTTAAGAACTAATAGAGTAAAAACCTGAAGTTCTTCACTAGCACACGACTTGAGGTTCATAACTTATCGTGTTGACATATTATGTGCCCATTCCAATTAAAGTTGGCTTTGCATATGAGTTCTTAGAGTTCTCAATTGGTTGCGCAACAACTTAGAAGCAATGATAGGCCCTTGAGCAGCCAGGTGGCAAGAAATTAAGATTGAGTTCAGTGCATATGAGTTTGGATTTGTCATTATCCTTGTCTTCTGACTATGGTCTTGACAATTCACATGGATAAGAACACATACACCATTGAATCTATGTGTCATAAGGTTTCTCTCAGATTCATGAAAATGATGGTGAGGAAACACTTTCACTAAGTACATTTTAGCTAGATAGCAATTGTGATATTTGCATTCTCAAACTCGTTAGTGGAGCATGTGTGGTTTACCTGCACACTAACATCGACTAGTGAGAAGTGGCAAAGGTCTAAACAATCGAGACTATGATTATGACATCCCTTTTCATATTTCTTAAAAATTGTTTAGACACACCTGTGACCTATCTTAGATAAGGTGTATTGATTTCTAGAAGTCCAACTAATTTCTAAGTACATGTCAAAGCTAGTGGGAGCATAAGTGTTATGCTAATAATCATCATGTTAGTGGGAGCATGATAATTATGATAAAGGTTGCAAGTTAGCAATGTTAATTATAGAAAACAAAAAGTTTCAATTGGGAAAGAGTTGTTTTGCTATAATTAAGGGAGAGGAGATTATACTTCATCTCAAATCTAAAAGCTTAGATTGAGTTTTTAATCATAGTTAGTCAAGTATATATATGAATGTTATGTTGTAATGGCTCAACATAAGAAAATTCTAATATATAGGTCCATTATTTGCATTCTAAAATTCGATTATGATCACGACATCCCTTTTCATAATATGAATTATGAGTACATGGCAAATTGAAATGGAAATATTATAGCATAGGTTGGTTTAGTCTTTACGTGAGACATAATGAATCGTGTCGCATATGCTTCGGATATAGGATCGATTGCATGTGCTATATTCATCCTTTCTAAAATTTTCCAAATGCATGGGGCATTAAGAAGGGAAAAGGTCTAGAATTGGATACGACTAAAAGGATTAAACAATTGTTGAGGAAAATCTAAGGTTTACCAAAGATTGGTTGCTCAAGGACAGATGGAATTATGGTGATAATTCTGGAAGGACCATATTGACATAATCTGTATGGAGGCAACACTTGTTCAGAAGTGATAGTCAAAATGGAATATTGAAATGTTTGAAAGTTAGAAATTATTCAATCTGTGTAAGATTAGGAAACTTAATGCAAGAAGGATGTTTCCAAGGAGCTGATCTCCTTTGGAATGCTCTGTAATGGTTGTTGTCAAGTCTTTCTGACTTTGTGCATAATCATTACAAGAGGATCAGTGCATATAAGTTTAGAATCTAACCGATTTCAGTAAATGGCATGAATTTGGAATTCTTGCATTTGCAGTAAGGATTTGGGACTGTGAAAAGAGGATCATTGGAGTTATGTTCAATTGATCTATTTCACAAAGTAAAGATCATAGACAAACATAGTATGTATACTTGGTGTATGGCATGACTAGTGTTTAGAAAACATAGTGTACATGCTTGGAGCATGAGACAATAACTGTTTTAAATTCAAGAATAAAGTTGATAGCTGAAACAGTATACAATAAATAATGTGTAATCATATGGTGATAAATAAAAGGTGTTTTATTTATGTTCATAGGTTTTGATACCATATTGGATTCAATTATTATTGTGTTTCACTCTACATGTTTTAAGTTCCTAAATTAAGACTGCCATGGGTTGGCTTATAGAGGTCTAAGATGATGGACAAAGGGCTACAACACTCATGAGTGCTCATAAGTTCTTAGTATTGGATTCAACCCGCGCTCATTGGAATCACTTCATGGATTTTATCACGAGTGATCATGAGACGATAATATCTTATATTCTTCAAACCTAGAGATATGAGTTGTTACTATGAGTTGGTTGTACATTGATTGCACAAAAACGCATTCGGTAACTCGGTGTTATAAAAAGTGCCTTTGTCTATGATTCAACAAGTAGTAGAACAAGCCATATGAGTCGAAGTTTATCCATTCCTTTTACCTTCGGGATAACAGGATATATGTGGGCCCCTCGATGATTTGATGATGACAAATGGAAGTGCTCGGCCGAGCCAGGTCTGATTTGATTTGTTCAATTAGTCAGTCGTCATAAATCGGAAATCAGGAAAAAACAAATGGACAAAGAGAATGATTATAATCCATGCCTCAGTCCATATGATATCTAGAATGGTGGAATATATGATCCCTTATCTAATGGACTAGTCATTGACAAAGGTCAGAGTTCTTCGACAAGGTCAGAGTTCGACAAAAGCTTTTGAGAGCTAAGTCCATAACTATAATTGGTGAGACTTGACCCGACCCGGTATGGTCCATTTGGGTTGCATGGGATCATGCATTTGGATAGACTAAAATGAGAGAAATAACACTTAAGGTTTGTTAATATATTATTAGTTCTAATATATTAATAAGATTATTTAATTAGTATTGATAAAGAATTAATCTAGGATTAATTAAGTGATGAAAAGAAGACTAATTAAATATATGGGTTGATTGTGTAAATCATCCATACTTGTATAGTGGGCTAATGCTCCACGGATTATCAAGTTGGGCTAAAACCCATAGGATGCTCCATGGTGTATTTGAACCCATGGATCCAAGGAAATGGAAGGCCATGACCATTAGGGTTTACCCTAATTGTGACACTATATAAAGGTCATATAATTGGGAAAATCGTCCACTATGTGTAATAGAAAGGGCTAGCCGATTTTCATGTAGTGTGAAGTTCTCTCAAATCATTCCATGTATATTTTATGTTGTGTGAACCATTTGAGGTGTCACACTTGGGGCACTAGGCACTCAAGCTTCATGAAGACAATCTACATCAAAGAGGTATGTAATTCTAACTTGATATATTCATATGAATCAATGTTATTATGCAAGTTAGGATGAATACCTTGGAAAGTTCATATGTGCATGTATAATAGAGAAAACATAGATCCAAGGTATTTAGGGTTGCATGTACACTTAGGAGTGTTAGAATGATCAAAACCCAACACTACCACCTTCCCTACTGCTGCTAGACTCGGGCACTTGGCCTTTTTATGTCCCCTCTGATTGCAATGGAAGGAAATTGGATCAGATGCTGTGGTGGTACTAGCAGTACAATCTCTACTCATATGCCCGGTTCGGCCGCACTTGTAGCAACCGGTACTACTTGCCTTGCACGCCCCATTGTGCAATCTCCCACACTTGCCACACCGACTGTGGCTCTGCTGTCCTCTAGATCTATGATCTGATACCTTGGGCTTCTTACCCGAACTCCCCGTGCCAGATGCCGTCTCTGGCTTCCTCTTCTTCTCCATCTCCAAATATATCTCTCTCTCATGAGCCCTCGCAATCATATCATCTAGAGTTTTACAGCTGGACCAGCTCAAAAACTGGCGGATATCACTCCACAACATCTCATGATAATGGGCCTTCTTCATTTCCTAATCAGCTGCGTACTGAGGAACGAGAAGAGCCCTCTCCCTGAACTTGGTGGTAATCTCCGCCACTGTCTCTATAGTCTAGGTGATATCCTGAAACACCCTGGCCAACCACATGCCCTGTCCTTCAGAAGACATGATGCTAATCAGACCTAGTCCCCCTCGGGACATCTGCTGGTGCAGAACGCATTGGTGACATCTGCCAACCACCTAATACTTGCTATGGGGTCCCATGCCCCATGATAGTCAGTAGCTCCACAGGCTCTGAACTCCCTGAAATTGAGTGTGCATGACTCCATCATGGTCGCCACCTCATCATGGAAGGTACTCAACCTCTCATCCATCAAATCCAAAATGCCCTGCTTCATCAAACCAAAGATAACATGATTATGCTCAAGTATGATACGAGTACTCTCTGAAGAAAGAAACTCCCTAGTTTGATCATGTCACACCCCAAAACCTGAATGGCGAAATTGTTCGGGGGTGGAGGACGTCATGTATAATATCACAACAATGCAAAGTAGTAAACAAGAAACAACATCATCCATTGCATTAATAATATAATTTCATACAAGTGTGTTCTGTCAAGTTATATAGACACCAAAAAGTGCATCAATTGTTATAGTACTGTAGTGTTGTATTAAGTAACTACTGCTGTACTAACTACCTTAAATCAATTGTTATTTAAAGTACCATGTGATCGGCCTGTACCCTGCTACCGACTCAATAGTAAAACGACGATGTAAGACGCCGTAAGAAATGACATTTGGCACCCGTAGACTTGAAAGTCCCACTATAGTGAGCAACAAGGTGTAGGATAGTCAATCCAGTATAGATCTATATGCAAACTCATACGCTCCATAATTAAGGAAATTCTGGATAAAAAAACGGTCATGGTAGGTAGTGCCATGACCCGTTTAATGGCTCACATAACTGAATGTAATGTATGTGCTAGCTATATTGTGTGTTCATTCTCTATATAGCCTGTATGTTTGTTTCTCATCACTACGTATTATGTTGGTTTCACATCACTATGTATTATATTTGTTTCTCATCACTATGTATTATGTTTGTTTCTCATCACTATGTATTATGTTTGTTTATCATAAATGTGTATTATGTTTGTTTCTAATCACTATAAGTTATGACTCATGTATAAACTGACTCTTTGTATGATTCATTGTTCTAGTATTAGTATTAGTTAAACCCTAAACTACGCCTATTGTAGTTTACTAGTAATATAACTTGTACGTATGAACATGGGAGTATACCCCTGCTACCCAGGGTATTGAATTGACTGGAAGAACCTTTATGACTACATATGTAGACAGGATATATAACTAATAGTTAAACGACCTTCGGACGGATACCCGATATCCTACCAGACCACATCCCAACGGGGAAAAGGAAATAAGGCGGGTTAGCCTTCCTAAGTCCTTCAAACATTACTTATATAACTATAGATATCTAGGCATGCAATTTACAATATAAAAGTATAAAAGAAGTTTCGTAAAAGCATTTGATATGTAAAAGAGTTTTTAAGACAGTTTGAAGTAAAATAGTTTGAAAGTAAGAGATTCACTTGTTGATAGTTATTAATCACATGTGATTGAGATAATAACTATCCTAACTTTACTGGTATACCCTGTCACAACTAGAAATTTTGTGTCATGTAATCTCTACACTCAAGTATAATGAAGAATCAAAAACTTAAAGAGCATGTATGATGCTTACTCTATGACATCTAATTTTCAAACAAATACACCATACAAGTGCTACAAATGGTCAACAAGCAATTGGAAACCCTAGAAGTTCTTGTTAGGTCCATTTTGGACTAGGATATCCTTATTGGACTCATTGGGCCAATAAGCCTCCAATTTGACTATCATGGGATTAGAACCTTTAAATGGGCTCTAATTGGACCCACATCCATTTATTTCAACATTTTGGGCCATATTGGGCCTAGAATGAAATAAATTAAAAATTATGAACCATGATTAACCTAAACTAGCGCAACAAACTATAAAAATCATATTATATTTATTTTGGGACCAAAAATCATCCAACTTAACCTCTATATGGGCTTAGGGGCAATAAAGCCCAAAAACCTTTTTCCTTTCCAAATTCTCGGCCCAAGGCCCAAATCCAAGAAGAAAGGGGGGTTGACTTCTTCATGCCACCTCACTTATGTCCCACATATTTCCATGCATGGACCAACATGCATCTAGGTATGTCAACTCAACCCTTTCTCTCCTCTTTCTTCTTGTCTCGGCCGATTCCAACACACACACATACTTTCATCACCTTTCACATATCAAACACTCTCCAAAAACAACTTCACCCTCTTCACTAAATTTCGAAGATTCAAGGGCATTCAAGAGGATTTCACAAGATAATCATCATCCTTTGATAAGTTTTCACATGTCTAAGTTACAAAACTCCTCTCTCATGTAAGATCACTTATTCTAAACAAGTTTTGGTGATCATACTCCTAGAAAACTCCTTAAGTTCGAGATCTTCCAAGGAGAGGTTGCTTAGGCCGAAAATCACATCATTTTCTTCCATCTTTTCTCCAAAACCGAAACCACACCCAAGGTGAGCTTCATACCCCCTGTTTTTCCGTTTTTTAAAGTTTTGTGGGGGGGGGGGGGGAATACAAGCAAATGTGTTGATCTATGTGTATTTGTATGCCTTGTGTGATTTCTATGCTTAAAGTTGTGTTTTTGTGTGATTATGATGTTGGATCTAGTCAAAAACCCTTAAAAATCGAGATATACTTTGTGTTAAATGATACTTGCATAAATTATATTACTACATACAAATAATTTCAAGAAAAATAACCAAGTTGTTTAATAACATCTTCTTTGGGCTAAAAACTCAATTTTTGGACTCAAAATGTTAAAAATATAAAGTTAAAGGACCCACAATGACCAAACACAATTTCTGATGGGTAAAATGAGTCAAAACAGTTTCAATAATGTGTTTTCTGAAAATACACTCTTTTGTGGGATTAAAAATATAAATCTCAAGCATAATGGGCTAAAAGTGACATTTTCGGCCCAATAAGGCCCAATATGCGAAATTTTCCAATTTGAGGGGCTGAAACTGTGTTTTTCTGTAAAACAGTGGACTACTAGAGTTCCAAGTCCATTTCAAAGGTTAAAAATGCTTTTAATAATTAAAAAGGACCAAAGTTGCAAAAAATTTCCAATTTGGGCCAAAAATGTAAAAACTTCGAAGAAGGGAGGTTACAGCCGAGAAAACTGCATTTTGAGGGACTAAAACTGTTTTCAAATAAAAATGTGCTGAAAAATGTCAATTACCACAAGTTTTGTTATTAAAATGCCAAGACAAATGGTTTAAGGACTAACTCGGAAATTAATTTGTTCAAAGGGTTGAAACGGTAAATTTACAAAAGAAAGGGGTTGTAAATAGAAAAATTTCAATGTTTAAATCAGTACATCCGTTGCGATAAAATACTGACACTGCGACTACCGACAAATCACAATACACAACAACACCAAAAAAATCGTTATCAAACGAATTGATTCGGTCTCGAATCAATAATGAATCCGAAATTACTAACATGTCGAAACTTCAATAAACATGCGGGAAAATTTGGGAAGTCAATACACACGTGAGAATACACCAGACGTCGATACACCGTCCTTGGGCCCAAAAGTTTCATATCATGCTTGTTGGGCCTAGCTAGCCCAATGACATGATCTTTAGGCCCGAAGGAAATCTGCTTACATGTAGTTGGGTCTAATACGACCTAATTCCGTGTAAAAGGACTTTCAATGGCATTTGTGCTGCTGGTCCCCAAGGGTCCTTCGGTACTGCTAGCGAAGTCGAGAATTCACCAATGCGAGTCAGGCTAAGGGCCCTTCGCATTCACGATAGCCTTGAACGACGTAGAGAAATACCGGGGCTTCGCACCCTCTTTTTTTTCTCCTTGGTTCTGGGGCTACATGAGTCCGGGTGGTTGGGTTAAGTGAATAGTGCGAGCGACGCCTAAGGGATCATTTGTACGGTTGTCAACTAGTCATTTTCATTAATGTAGGTTTACAACAATTCACAATCCACAATTAATCCAACGACTCCGGAGCTCAACGAATACACCTGTCGAAACGAAATAACAAGATATAAATTTTTGATGCAAAGTATTAGGAAAACATCGGGTTTTCCTAGGGTTTTCCATTAATACACCGATGAGTTACATACCGGGTTTTACAAATTGTTCTATACATTTATAGAAAACAAACAAGCATACTTACGGATCTTCACACTTTTTATACTAAGTTCTTTTCAGAAAATATCGGATTTTCTGGTGATTTTCAAAACAATGCAAACAACTATATTTCAAACATTACTTATAAACTCACCAACATTTCATATGTTGACGTTTTTCAAAATACTTGTATTCTCAGGTAACAGGTAAACTGAAGGAAAAATGTACTCAGTGATGTCTTATTGTTTGTTTAACTAGTATTGAACAATGTACTTTTGAGAATGTAATGTTTTGAAACTATGTACCGAATGTAAACGCAACCAGTTGTAATATTCCAATGCTTAGTATTGTATGATGTTATGTTTCATATATATTCATTGTGATGGTATTCAATTGAGTCACAATAGCCCCCGGACGTTTCCGCCGTCTGGTTCGGGGGTGTGACAGGTTGGTATCAGAGCTCTGTTTATAGTGAACTAGCATATCGAACCATACATTGATATGCAACTATAAACCAAAAGAGGGACTAACATAACTCTGAACAAAACAAGTAAACTACAACAATAAAACACCTTTGCCTGCATTAGGAACAAGGAACATAACACCGAACCAAACAAGATAATGCTAGTATCTCGGTTAAATCAGGACTGTTCTTAGTGGTACCAAGGAGTGGATGTAGCCTGATCACCTACATTCTCTCCAAAGTATAACTAACACACGTTCTGATGAGATCGTGATAACTAGGGAACCTAAAACTATACCCCTTTATCACCAAAAAGAGAACGCTTGTTTAGTCTGTACAATAGTTGTAGCACCCTAGGAATAATGTTAGCATGTTTACATACTCGCGCAGACAGCATGGCTGGTTTTTATCACCCTGGAGACCCTTATTTCCCTAATCAGGGGAATAATGGATGGTTAGAGGAAGAGCCTGAGGAAGACCCCGAAGAGGAATCTGACGGGGAACCGGAGGCTGGAGACGAAGGCGAGCATGCCGAACCCGAAGAAGACGAAGAGAACTTCGAAGAGGAACCCGATGACAGTGAAGGGGGTGTATCGGACGCATAGTCCGAAGTCATCAACCCCCCTTACCCGATCAGGGTGCCTGCTTACCGTGTGGGCCCCACTGGTCCTACCCCTCCTTGGGGTATTGATCTTTGGAGATGGAGCAGACAGCAGGGACAGCGACCCCCGTTCGGCATGTCTCGCGAGTTCTTTGACCTGAGGGACGGAGGACCGGCCGACCGAGCCCTACAGGTCATGGTGAGACGATTACGGAACATCGGCGATCTTGCTCAGGGTACTGCTGATCAGGTACGCTAGCTGTGGACTAGGGTCGAGCGTGCGGAATAGGAGACACGTGACGTTCTTCGGGAGTTTCACATGAGGCAGGTAAGGTGGGAGTCTCGACTTCAGGATGCAGAACGATTGGTGGCTCGTCTTCAGGGAGCATCCACATCCTCGGCACCACCTCCGGACGCAGATCGTCGCGGTTAGGGATAGACTTATCTTAGTAGATCATTAGGAACTATGCTATGTACCCAGAAGCTCAATGAAACATTTACGGTGGAAATGGCCAATGGGAAAACCGAATCCACCGGGGAAATCTACATCAGATGTACCCTAACCCTAAATCAACACGTCTTTCGAATAGACTTGATGCCCATCTCAATTAGGAGTTTCGATGTGATTATTGGCATGGACTGGTTAAGCCCCCACCATGCCGAAATTATGTTTCATGAGAAGGTCGTTCGCCTTCGCCTTCCCAATCATGAAACCCTAGTACTTTACGGAGACAAACTAAGCATGAACCTCCGCCTCATCTCGTGCATCAAGGCACAAAAACATCTACAAAAGAACAACTTGGCGTTCCTGGCTCACATAGTTGATAAAACCAAGGAAGAGGTTAACGTTCGAGACATTCCCGTAGCATGTGAGTTCCCAGACGTGTTTCCTGAAGATCTTCCAGGAGTGCCCCCAGAGAGACAGGTGGAGTTTCGAATTGACCTCATTCCAGGAGCAACTCCTCTCGCTAAATCACCCTATCGGCTAGCTCCTGCTGAAATGCAGGAATTGTCCAGCCAACTCAGTGAACTCTTGGACAAGGGATTCATCCACCCTAGTTACTCGCCATGGGAAGCTCCAGTCCTTTTTGTCAAAAAGAAGGTCAGATCTTTTAGAATGTGCATCGATTACAGAGAGTTAAATAAACTCACTGTTAAAAATCGCTACCCACTTCCACGAATCGATGATCTATTTGACCAGCTGCAAGGAGTAGTTATTTTTGTAAAATAGATCTACGGTACGGATACCATCAACTCAAAGTCCGGGAAGAGGATATTCCAAAAACCGCATTCCGAACTCGCTACGGACATTACGAATTTGTCGTAATGCCCTTCGGTCTAACAAATGACCCTGCAACATTTATTGACCTGATGAATCAGGTCTGTCGACCATTCCTAGACAACTTTGTCATCGTCTTCATTGATGACATTCACGTTTATTCCTGAAGCGAAGAAGAGCATGGCCAACATCTCCGACAAATCCTAGAAACTCTGCGATTGGAAAAGCTATACGCAAAACTCTCCAAGTGTGAGTTCTGGCTCCGAAGTGTGAACTTCCTAGGTCATGTAGTTAGCCAAGATGGAATTCATGTGGATCCCTCTAAGGTCAAAGTTGTTGAAGGATGGGCAATCCCGACAACACCCACGGATATCCGTCAATTCTTGGGTCTAGTAGGCTACTATAGGAGATCATTCGTGAAACCACGGAAAAGATCGTCCAAATCAGAGCTCGATTACAAGCATCGCGTAACCGACAAAAGAGCTACGCCGATAAACGACGAAAGCCCTTAGAATTTCAGGTCGGGGATCGAGTACTGTTGAAAGTCTCACCCTAGAAAGGGGTTATTCGTTTCGGAAAACGGGGAAAACTGAACCCACGATACATTGGACCCTTCGAGATCATCGCACGAATAGGTCCAGTGGCGTATAAGCTGCAGCTACCCGTAGAGCTAAACAGTGGTCACCCCGTGTTCCATGTCTCTAATCTAAAGAAGTGCCTATCGGATGAAACACTCGTCATTTCCCTTGACGAAATCGAAATCAACGAGAATCTCCTGTTCATGGAAGAACCGGTTGAAATCATGGACAAGGAGGTGAAGCGTACTAAGCAAGGCCGCATCCCGATCGTGAAGGTACGGTGGAATGCGAAGCGTGGGCCAGAATTCACATGGGAGCGCGAAGACCAAATGAAGCAAAAGTACCATCACCTATTCTAGCATTCTCAAATCTAGCTTTCAAACAGAATTTCGGGACGAAATTCCCTCTAACGGGGGGATGATGTCACAACTAGAAATTTTGTGTCATGTAATCTCTACACTCAAGTATAATGAAGAATCAAAAACTTAAAGAGCATGTATGATGCTTACTCTATGACATCTAATTTTCAAACAAATACACCATACAAGTGCTACAAATGGTCAACAAGCAATTGGAAACCCTAGAAGTTCTTGTTAGGTCCATTTTGGACTAGGACTTCCTTATTGGACTCATTGGGCCAATAAGCCTCCAATTTGACTATCATGGGATTAGAACCTTTAAATGGGTTCCAATTGGACCCACATCCATTTATTTCAACATTTTGGGCTATATTGGGCCTAGAATGAAATAAATTAAAAATTATGAACCATGATTAACCTAAACTAGCCCAACAAAGTGTAAAAATCATATTATATTTATTTTGGGACCAAAAATCATCCAACTTAACCTCTATATGGGCTTAGGGGCAATAAAGCCCAAAAACCTTTTTCCTTTCCAAATTCTCGGCCCAAGGCCCAAATCCAAGAAGAAAGGGGGGTTGACTTCTTCATGCCACCTCACTTATGTCCCACATATTTCCATGCATGGACCAACATGCATCTAGGTATGTCAACTCAACCCTTTCTCTCCTCTTTCTTCTTGCCTCGGCCGATTCCAACACACACACGCACACTTTCATCACCTTTCACATATCAAACACTCTCCAAAAACAACTTCACCCTCTTCACTAAATTTCGAAGATTCAAGGGCATTCAAGAGGATTTCACAAGATAATCATCATCCTTTGGTAAGTTTTCACATGTCTAAGTTACAAAACTCCTCTCTCATGTAAGATCACTTATTCTAAACAAGTTTTTGGTGATCATACTCCTAGAAAACTCCTTAAGTTCGAGATCTTCCAAGGAGAGGTTGCTTAGGCCGAAAATCACATCATTTTCTTCCATCTTTTCTCCAAAACCGAAACCACACCCAAGGTGAGCTTCATACCCCCTATTTTTCGGTTTTTTAAAGTTTTGAGGGGAGGGGGGAATACAAGCAAATGTGTTGATCTATGTGTATTTGTATGCCTTGTGTGATTTCTATGCTTAAAGTTGTGTTTTTGTGTGATTATGATGTTGGATCTAGTCAAAAACCCTTAAAAATCGAGATATACTTTGTGTTAAATGATACTTGCATAAATTATATTACTACATACAAATTATTTCAAGAAAAATAACCAAGTTGTTTAATAACATCTTCTTTGGGCTAAAAACTCAATTTTTGGACTCAAAATGTTAAAAATATAAAGTTAAAAGGCCCACAATGACCAAACACAATTTCTGATGGGTAAAATGAGTCAAAACAGTTTCAATAATGTGTTTTCTGAAAATACACTCTTTTGTGGGATTAAAAATATAAATCTCAAGCATAATGGGCTAAAAGTGACATTTTCGGCCCAATAAGGCCCAATATGCGAAATTTTCCAATTTGAGGGGCTGAAACTGTGTTTTTCTGTAAAACAGTGGACTACTAGAGTTCCAAGTCCATTTCAATGGTTAAAAATGCTTTTCATAATTAAAAAGGACCAAAGTTGCAAAAATTTTCCAATTTGGGCCAAAAATGTAAAAACTACGAAAAAGGGAGGTTACAGCCGAGAAAACTACATTTTGAGGGACTAAAACTGTTTTAAAATAAAAATGTGCTGAAAAATATCAATTACAACAAGTTTTGATATTAAAATGCCAAGACAAATGGTTTAAGGACTAACTCGGAAATTAATTTGTTCAAAGGGTTAAATCAGTACATCCGTTGCGATAAAATACTGACACTGCGACTACCGACAAATCACAATACACAACAACACCAAAAAAATCGTTATCAAACGAATTGATTCAGTGTCGAATCAATAATGAATCCGAAATTACTAACACGATGAAACTTCAATACACATGCAACCAGTTGTAATATTCCAATGCTTGGTATTGTATGATGTTATGTTTCATATATATTCATTGTGATGGTATTCAATTGAGTCACAACAGCCCACAGATGTTTCCGCCATTTGGTTCGGGGGTGTGACATTCCCCCCATAAAAGTATTTACAAACATTTGAAAACATTTAAAAGGTTAATTTAGGGGTATAAACTCACCTGTAGTGAGTGGATTGGATTGAAGTGTCGGATATGATGCTTGGTCACAAGTGGAGACTTATACACACACAACGAGCCTAGTTATCATATAATCAATATATAAATAAGGAATTAGGCAATTTATCAATAATAATTTAAGTTAAGGCACTCTAAAACATGTTAATACTTTGTTTCATGTGTTAAAGATCACAAGGGTTGCAACAAAGTGTTGTAGGGCATAGCTAGTGAGTTTGGGGTTCAAGGAAAACTCCATTAGGGAGTTTACGGTTTTGTGGTTATTTCCAAAAGAGTTTATGGTCATAAACCCTTGGGTTTACGGTCGTAAGATCACCCACTTGATGACCATTTGATGTTTGAAGCCTTAAGAGTCCCTAGAAGCTTTTCTACTTGATGTATGTGACTAAGGAAGGAACTAGGGCACCAATTCACTCGTAATTGGAGTTTACGGTCCCTAAAACATTTTCCTTTTGGTTTACTACCGTAAACTCATAAGGTTTATGGTATTTGGGGGTTTTCAATTCCTTAGCTCATCAAGGTAATAGTCTAGGTTAGATTCTAGGCATAAGGAATAAATATGGGACATTTATACACTCTTTGCGGTGTTTACGATTTTGGGAGATCCCCAAACCATAAACACATATAAATGAGTGATTTCTGTGCTTTTTGTGTGATAAACTCTCCAAGGAAGGGTCTAGACAATGCCCTAAGGCATTGTGAAGTACCAAGGCACCCTTTGGCACCTTAACTTGGTGTTTACGGTTTTGGGAGCTTCCAAAATCGTGAAAACCTTGTTCTTCGTGTTATTGGGACATTTTCTTGATGTATGATAAGGTAATAAGCTATTCAATACACTAGGGTTGGAGTACTTACTAGTTAGAAGCCTGAAAAGGTGCTAAGGGCCCAAGAACACTAGTGTGTGTTCTTGGTGTTTTGGAAATCTAATCAAAAAACAATAATGGATGGATAAAAATATGTATAATAACTAGTTGTTATGTTATATCAACTAATCAAGTCGAGAAGTACTTACGTTTTCCGGAAATCGGGCGAAAATCGGGATGATACTTGAGAGAGTTTGGAGTTTACTCTTGAGGTTGCAAATGAGAAGTGAAGTGTTGTGGGGAGTAAACTCATGCTTAAGCATGAGCTTACAGTTTTTGGGGGTAATTTGAGGCCCAAACATAAAAGTTTGGCCGTAAACTTCTAAGCCACGTGGTATTCGGGGTTTTGAAATTTCAAGACTCGAGACGGCACATCCTTTCACCCGTTCGTTTAAAGAATAATTATTATAATAGTCAAATGAACTTTAGATTTGTTAAAAACAAATAGAAATGAAATTGACTTATAATATTAAGTGATTGACTTTTAGGGTTTGACCGAATGAAAATTTTGGGTTGTCACATCATCCCCCCATTAAAGGGAATTTCGTCCCGAAATTAAAGTCTAAGCAAATAAAGTATTTACAAATAACTAAGTAAAAAGATGAGGATATTTCAGTTTCATCTAATCCTCTTGCTCCCAAGTGAATTCAGGTCCACTTGGCGTTCTAGCGAACCTTCACTATCGGGATACGACTTTGTTTCGTTTGCTTGACCTCTCGGTCCATGATCTCTAGTGGTTCTTCCACGAATTTGAGGCTCTCATTGATCTCGATCTCGTCGAGTAGGATTCCAAGAGTCTCGTTGGACAGATACTTTTTCAAGTTCGATACATGGAAGGTAGAATGTACGTTACTGAGTTCGCGCGGTAAGTTAAGTTTGTAAGCTACAGGGCCGATTCTTGTGAGAATCTCGAAAGGCCCAATGTGCCTTGGATTTAGCTTTCCACGCTTTCCGAATAGTATAAAGCCCTTCCATGGTGAGACCTTCAATAGAACACGGTCACCCACCTGGAATTCCAACGGTTTCCTACATTTATCAGCGTAGCTTTTCTGTCGGTCTCTGGAGGCTTTCAATCGTTCACGGATCTGAACAATCCTCTCTGTTGTATCCCGTATGATCTCCGGACCTATGAACGTGCTGTCAGGAACTCGTCCTTTAGCTAAATGGGTATCACCCACCTCAGCCCAGCACAGAGGGGATCTGCACTTACGGCCATAGAGGGCCTCGAATGGAGCAGCCTTTATGCTCGTGTGACAACTTTTGTTGTAGGAAAATTCGACAAGCGTAAATGAGTATCACATGCTTTCCCAAAGTCGTTCACACAGGCTCGCAATAGATCTTCCAAGGTTTGGATAGTTCTCTCACTTTGCCCGTCTGTTTGTGGATGGTAGGCTGTACTCATGTCCAGCCTAGTTCCTAAGGAACTTTGTAGCGACTGCCAAAACCTCGAAGTGAATCTACTATCTCTGTCCGAGATAAATGATAAAGGAACACCGTACAGTCGTACAATCTCCCTAATGTAAGTTCTTGTAAGCTTCTCCATCTTGTCTGTTTCTTTGATCGGTAGGAAGTGTGCAGACTTGGCCAATCTATCGACGATGACCCATATGGTATCAAGTCCACCCGTTGTCTTGGGCAACTTGGTTATGAAATCCATAGTAATCCGCTCCCACTTCCATTCTGGTATCTCCGGCTGTTGTAGTAGACCAGAGGGTTTCTGGTATTCGACCTTGACCTTGGCGCAAGTAAGGCATTTACTCACGAAGGTAGCAATTTCTTCTTTCATGTTAGGCCACCATTATAACTTTTTAAGATCCAAATACATCTTATCTGAACCCGGGTGTATGGAATCACGAGTGCTGTGCGCCTCGTTCATGACCAAGTCTCTGAAACCAGCTAGTTTCGGGGTCCAGATCCGGTCCATGAAATAATGAGCTCCACCACCCTTAACCTCCAAGTTCTTATCCATCCCCCTCAGGGATTCACCCGCCGCATTTTCAGGCTTCAAAGCGTCGAGCTGAGCCGCCTTAATTTGCGTGGACAAGTGTGAATAGGTAGTCATAGTCAATGATTTGACTCTACGACCAGAATATTCCTTCCGACTTAGGGCGTCAGCTACTACGTTGGCTTTACCCAGATGATAACGAATTTTGCATTCGTAATCACTGAGTAGCTCGACCCACCGTCGTTGTCTCATGTTGAGCTCCTTCTAGTTGAAAATGTGTTGCAGGCTTTTGTGGTCTGTAAAGCTAGTGCTCTTTGTACCGTATAGGTAATGTCTCTAGATCTTTAGAGCAAACAAAACTGCTCCTTGTTCAAGATCGTGGGTCGTGTAGTTGACATCATGTGTCTTCAGCTGTGTCGAGGCATATGCGATGACCTTACCTCGCTGCATCAGAACACATTCAAGCCCTTGATTCGATGCATCGCAATAGACTACGAATTCTTCTATCCCTTCAGGGAAGGATAGTACTGGTGCGGTGCACAAGACTCGTTTGAGCGTTTGGAACGCTCTCTCCTGCTTCTCTTCCCAGTCAAAGGCCATGCCCTTCTGGGTCAGTGTTGTAAGAGGTTTCTCCATTCGGGAGAAGTTCTGAATGAACCTGCGGTAGTAGCCAGCGAGGCTTAGAAATTGATGACTTTCTGTAGGCCTCTTCGGTGCTGACCAGTTCTCAATGGATTTGATTTTGGAAGGGTCCACATGTATTCCCTCTTCGCTAACCACGTTCCCTAAGAATTCGACTCTTCGAATCCAAAATTCGCATTTCAAGAACTTCGTGTAGAGCTTCTCTGAACGTAATGTTTCGAGGACTTGTCACAGATGTTGACTATGCTCCTCCTTACTACGAGAGTCGATAAGTATGTCATCGATGAAGACAATAACGAACTAACCCATGTAAGTACAACACACCCTATTCATTAAGTCCATGAATAAAGCGGGCGCGTCTTTCTATCCGAATGGCATCACTACGAATTCGTAGTGCCCATAACGAGTTCGGAAGGTTGTCTTCGGAACATCCACCACTAGCACTCGTAGTTGGTGATATCCAGATCTTAAGTCGGTTTTTGAAAAGAAGTTCGCCCCTTGAAGTTGATCAAATAAGTCGTCGATTCGAGGCAACAGATAACAATTTTTGACGGTAAGTTTGTTGAGCTCCCTGTAGTGGATTTCTCATCACTATGTATTATGTTGGTTTTTCATCACTATGTATTATGTTTGTTTCTCATCACTATGTATTATGTTCGTTTCTCATCACTATGTATTATGTTTGTTTCTCATCACTGTGTATTATGTTTTTTTCTCATCACTATAAGTTATGATTCATGTATGAACTGACTCTTTGTATGATTCATTGTTCTAGTATTAGTATTAGTAAAACCCTAAACTACGCCTATTGTAGTTTACTAGTAATATAACTTGTATGTATGAACATGGGAGTATATGTCACACCCCCAAACCAGGATGGCGGAAACATTCGGGGGTGGATGACTTCACGTAGTACCACAACCATTGAATATTGTAAAGAAAGTAACACAACCATCACATATATAATGAAAACGTATATTGTTATGTTATACATATTAGCAAAAGAATATTACAATGAGATGATAAATGTTTCAGTAATAAAACATCCTTAGTGTTCCTTTCTCCAAAAGCTGGTGGTTACCTGTATTGCTGATTCCCTGAGAAATACAAGTGGTTTCGAAAAAGTGTCAACAATTAAGTTGGTGAGTTCATAAGTGTTTTGCATTGAAAAGTATGTCCTTTTTTATAGTAATTCGATGAACAAGGTTTTCAGAAAATCCAATATTTTCTATAAATGATTTGAATAGTTTCCCGTGTTGAAATGCGTTAGTGTTTTCCATACTTGTATAATAGTGATAAACTTTGTGTTAACAATAAAATGGAAAATTGAAATGCATATATGAATCTCGTAAATCAAACTTGTTTTTATACTTTAATGTGAGTTTTATAACCATGCTATTGACATTGATGGCCTGTAACAACGTTCTTCAGGCGTTGGAACTGTTATGACATTTGTCACCCCAGGCCTGCCGGCCAAGCTGTAGCTAACAGCTTAGGTGTGGGATTGTCAATTCCGTATAGATCTATACACAAGTATCACGATCTCTCTCCAAGAGATTATGGTATATAATACAGGACTTGAAATGCATACATACGAGTATGTTGAAGTTTAAATGTCTCACATTACCTAGTATAAACAGATTTACAATAATAAAGACTTTACTTCTTTTGAAAGCATTTCATTTGTCGAGATGTTTATGTAAAATGTATGAATCACTTGAATACTATACTCATTATAGTTTCTCAAAAGTATGTTTCCATATAGTAAGAACAATTTGGTGATATATTAGCCCTTTAAACATAACGTTATTTTTGTATCAAAACCCTATAAGAACGATATTATAATTATGTTTATGAAATGATACTTTGACTTGTAATGTACTTGTATTACCCCCCTAAAACGTAAAAAGAATTGAAAAGTAGGGGTATGAACTCACTCGTTAAGTTTGAAGAGAGAGAGGCTAGGTTTGAGTAGAACTTCGACCGCGGATGGTTGCGTCATCGGGCTCTTTGGGGATCTCTGCAGCGTAAATCTTTCGTCGGGGGCTCGAGTGCAGAAACCGAGGTGATGGAATGGTCTCTGGAGCTTTAGTAGAGTGTGAGAGTATCTGGAGGTTTGTGAGTGTGTGCTTAAACTCGAAGCTTATGCCTTCTATTTATAGGGCTGGAAAACCCCGTACGCGGCACGTACTTCCGGAGTACGCGGGGCGTAAAATGGCGTCATGGCTTACGACTCGGGTCTAGCTAGCGTAGCTTGGGCGGGTCGATGGGACTCCTGGGTCTAGCCGAGTGTAGCTTGGGCGGGTCGATGATACTCGACTCTGGGTCTAGTACGCGGGGCGTACTCCCAGAGTACGCGGGGCGTAATCCCTGTTTCCGATCTTCTAAATTCCGTAACTTTCGCGTACGAGCTCCGTTTTTCGTGTTCTTTATATCCACGCGTAGGTGAGATTATGCTCTACAACTTTCATTTAGACTCCGTCGGCTAGTTTTGACTTTATTTTTAATGATATATTTTTAATAGGCCGGGTCTTCTAAAGTTCGTTAAAAATTCATAGGTTCTTTATTCGACGTCGGTTTTCGTTTGTCTCTTTATTGTTTTATTACCACTGAGGAGATCTTCAACTTCCGTTTAGGTGGCGATAGCTAAATAACACTCGTTCTTCAATCCGAGTTTTTAGCCCTCTACTATAGTTACGAAACTTTGAAAATTCGTAACTTCTTCATACGACGTCCAATTTGGGCGATCTTTTTATGCACGCTCACCTTTCAACGAGATCTACGACTTTTGTTTAGATAATTAAGGCTAAAATGCATTTTATTGAGATTTTACTTTTTACGTCAAATAATATTTTAACGTCGTGTCGTAAATATACGAGTGGTTATACTTTCTTCAATATAACCCGGTTTTGAGCGTTCTTTATGTTTTTGGAAACCTTGGCATGATATCAAATATTTGAGGCATCCCAACTTAGATACTTGAACACTTTATTTTCGAGGTTAATTCCGTTATATTTGGCTTTCGAGTGTTACAATGCTTTTGGAAAATATAGGCATGTCACATCATCCCCCTGTTAAGGGAATTTCGTCCCGAAATTTAATCTAAGATAGTGTTTACAGTTTTAGAAAAAGGTGCGGGTACTTTTGTTTCATCTGATCTTCGCGTTCCCAGGTGTATTCAGGTCCTCGCTTGGCATTCCAGCGGACCTTTACAATGGGTATGCGGCTTTGTTTAGTCCTTTTGATTTCCCGATCCACGATCTCTACTGGTTCCTCCACAAATTGGAGGTTTTCATTTATTGCAATTTCGTCTAGAGGGATGACAAGGGTCTCGTCGGATAAGCACTTCTTTAGATTCGATACGTGAAAGGTAGGGTGTACGTTGTGGAGTTCCTGAGGTAGTCTAAGTTTGTAGGCCACTGGACCGATCCTGGCAAGGATCTCGAATGGTCCGATGTATCTAGGGTTCAGTTTTCCACGCTTTCCGAAGCGTATTAAACCTTTCCAAGGCGAGAATTTGAGTAGGACATGGTCTCCAACCTGGAATTCCAAGGGTTTTCGTCTCTTATCTGCGTAACTCTTTTGTCTATCCCTTGATGCTTTTAGACATTCTCGGATTTGAACAATCTTCTCCGTAGTCTCCCTTATGATTTCTGGCCCAGTGAGCGTGTTGTCAGTTGCTTGCCCTTTTGCTAGTTGTGTGTCCCCCACTTCGGCCCAGCACAAAGGTGACCTGCATTTGCGGCCATAGAGGGCTTCGAACGGCGCAGCTTTGATACTGGTGTGGTAGCTATTGTTGTACGAGAACTCGACCAAGGGTAGATGTGTGTCCCATGCCTTGCCAAAATCGATTACGCAAGCTCTCAGCATGTCTTCCAGGGTTTGTATAGTTCTCTCGCTCTGACCGTCGGTTTGAGGGTGATAAGCGGTACTCATGTCTAGTCTTGTCCCCAAAGCTTTCTGTAGCGACTGCCAGAATCTTGAGGTGAATCTACTATCTCGGTCCGAGATAATGGATATGGGCACACCATGTAGTCGTACAATTTCTCTGAGGTATGTCCTTGTTAACTTCTCCAATTTATCCGTCTCTTTGATTGGTAGGAAATGCGCTGACTTAGTTAACCTGTCGACAATTACCCAAATGGTGTCGAGTCCGCTTGTTGTCTTGGGTAATTTTGTTATGAAATCCATGGTTATCCGCTCCCACTTCCATTCGGGTATTTCTGGTTGTTGTAATAAACCTGAGGGCTTCTGGTATTCCACCTTGACTTTGGCACATGTTAGACATTTGCTCACGTAGGTAGCAATTTCGGCTTTCATGTTTTGCCACCAGTACAACTTCTTGAGATCGAGATACATCTTATCGGAGCCGGGATGTATGGAGTATCGTGTTTTATGGGCTTCGTCCATAACGATTTCTCTGAATCCACCACACTTCGGTATCCAAATTCGATCCATGAAATAACGAATCCCGTTGCTCTTGGTCTCAAGGTTTTTATCCATTCCCCTTAGGGCTTCTCCTGTCACATTTTCGGATTTCAAGGCTTCTATTTGGGCTTCCTTGATTTGCATTAACAGGTGTGATTGGATCGTCATAGTTAGGGATTTTACTCTGCGACCTGAGTATTCCTTCCGACTGAGTGCATCAGCCACTATATTAGCTTTTCCAGGGTGATATCGAATTTCGCACTCGTAATCACTTAGTAGTTCTACCCATCGTCTCTGTCTCATGTTGAGTTCCTTCTGATTGAGGATATGTTTTATGATCAGTGAAGATGGTACATTTTGTGCCGTAGAGATAGTGTCTCCATATCTTCAGAGCGAAGACGACTGCTCCTAGCTCAAGATCATGCGTTGTGTAGTTCACTTCGTGTGTCTTCAGTTGCCTTGAGGCGTAGGCGATGACCTTCCCCCTTTGCATTAAGACACACCCAAGTCCTTGGTTTGATGCATCACAATAGACCACGAAGTCCTCCGTTCCCTCTGGCAGGGTTAGGATGGGCACACTACATAAGGCTCGCTTTAGTGTCTGAAATGCGCTGTCTTGTTTTTCTCCCCGGTCGAAGGTCACATTCTTCTGGGTTAGGGTGGTAAGTGGCTTTGCAATCTTGGAAAAGTTCGGTATGAATCTTCGGTAATACCCGGCGAGTCCCAAAAATTGCCGGATTTCTGTAGGGGTTCTTGGAGTAGTCCAACTATCTATTGCCTTTATCTTGGAGGGGTCCACGTGTATTCCTTCTTTGCTTACAACATGTCCTAGGAAATCCACTTCCCGAATCCAAAATTCACATTTGGAAAATTTTGCGTAAAGTTTCTCTGCCCTTAATGTTTCCAGTACTTGGCGGAGATGTCGGCTGTGTTCTTCCTGGCTTCTTGAATAGATGAGTATATCATCTATGAATACGATCACAAATTTATCCAGGAAGGGACGACATACTCGGTTCATCAAGTCCATGAACACTGCTAGAGCATTCGTCAATCCGAAGGGCATTACCACAAACTCGTAGTGACCATAACGTGTTTGGAAAGCCATTTTGGGGATGTCTCCCTCCAGCACTCGCAGTTGGTGATAACCAGATCTTAGATCGATCTTTGAGAAGTAGCTTGCTCCCTAAAGTTGGTCGAATAGATCGTCTATGCGCGGTAAGGGATATCGGTTCTTGATCGTGAGTTTGTTTAGTTCCCGATAATCGATGCACATGCGAAAGGATCCGTCCTTTTTCTTCATAAATAGGACTGGCGCTCCCCATGGTGAGAAGCTCGGTCTGATGAATCCATTACTCAGCAGCTCGTTTAATTGACTGGATAGTTCCTGCATCTCGGCTGGGGCTAAACGGTAAGGTGACTTTGCTACAGGGGTAGCTCCAGGGATTAAGTCGATTCTGAACTCGACTTGACGTTCCGGTGGGATTCCGGGAAGATCTTCTGGGAAAATATCCAGGAAGTTGCAGACTTCCGGAATATCTTTAATATTTTTCGATTCTCGTTTCTTGTCTACTACGTGGGCTAGAAAGGCATGATATTCCTTACGAAGATATTTTTGTGCTTTAATATAGGAAATGATTTGCAAATTTGAACTAGGTTTGTCGCCATAAATGACAAGAGTTTCGTTGTTTGGCAGATTTAGGCGAACAGCCCTTTCGTGGCAAAGGATATCGGCATGGTGAAGGCTCAACTAGTCCATACCGATGATGACATCGAAACTTCTTATGGAAATGGGCATAAGATCGACTCGAAACAAGTGCTCGTATAAATTTAGTGTGCACCCTACGTACAAATCGTTTGCGTGTTCTGTTTTACCGTTTGCTATTTCTACAGTGAATATTTTATTGAGTGGTTGGGGTTTTTGATTAAGTAGGTGTTTGAAATTATGACTCACAAAACTTCTCTCCGCACCGCAGTCAAAAAGTATGCATGCATAAGTGTTGTTGAGTAGAAACGTACCCGTAACCACCGTGGGGTCCGCTATTGCTTCTCTCTGTCCTATTGCCAGCACTCTCCCCACACCGCCAATATTCCTTTCCTTGGGACAATCCCTCCTGAAGTGTCCAGTCTCTCCGCATCCATAACACGCCCGGCTTACTCCAGTGCCAGAAACTTGAGTGATTGGTCGTGCCGATGCTTTACAGAAACGGGATGTGTGCCCCTTCCTATCACAGTTCTTGCAGTGCATCTCGCGGCAAATAACATGGTGATGGTAGTTGCAATTGCTGCACTTGGGCAGAATCCCCGCATATGGTTTTGTTGGCGCGGAGGTAGCAGGAGTTGTGGTGGGGGTAGTAGCAGCATGAACCGCAACCATTTGCTTGTTTGAAGGTTCTTGCGAAGTTTGTCCCTTCCTTTTGTTTCAAAATTTCTTCTTGTTGTTGTTGTTGGCATTGATCTCTATGTTGCTGTTCCCTTTGGTTGGTTCAGCCATGATAGCCGTGACTCCTTGACAGACACCATGATCAACAAGAGATTGCGCTAGTTCTTTGGCGCTGGCGAAGGTCAAGGGTCTGGAAGCTAGCACACTTCCTCGAAGTAGGGGTGATAGTCCCCAGATGTATCTCTCGACCTTTTGGCTTTCTAGGGTTAACATTCCTGGGCAAAGTGTTATTAAGTCACTGAACCTGTTGGTGTAACCTGCTATATCCGAACCTACCATCGAGAGGTTCCACAGTTACTGTTCAAGCTTCTGAATCTCGCCTCTCGGGTAGTATTCTCGAAGGAGCATTCTTTTCAGGTTTTCCCAACCCATGGAGTTCGCCACCACCAGGGTTAGTGTCTGGACGTGGCCGTTCCACCATGTCAGGGCGCGTTCAGAGAAAGTAAAAGCGGCAAACTTTACTTTGCTTTCTTCAGGACATGCACAGATTTCGAATACAGCTTCCGTTTTCTCTATCCATTGAGATAGAGCCAATACTCCCCCAGTCCCGTAAAAGGCAATAGGTTTTCCGTTGGTGAAGTCTTTGTAAGTGCATACCCCTGAACGGCTTTGACCTTGGCCATTTGTAAAACTGTTTGTTCCTCCCCCCGATCCGTTGTTGCTCATTTGTGCCATTGCTGCAGTTACAGTAGCGGTTACAGCAATCTGGAACATAACGGTGTCCATAATTGGAGGAGGTGGTAGAGGTGGTGTTGGAGTTGAGTTTCTGCGTGTTGATCTACGAGGAGGCATGTTCTGGTGAAGAAAAATAAGAATGAATACTATAAGTTTCTATTGTTTTGACAATCGTGTGTTAGTTGTATCTTGTAATTTGTTTTGGTTTTATTTTATGGTTTCAAGGTAGGCATAGAAATTTAAAACTCATAATTTTTGAGAGGTAAGAAATACTTCATATTCATACATATAGGTCACACCTGAGGTGTGTTACATTACATGTTGTTGTTTGGAAAATTTGATCCTCCTAGAGATCTCGGATTACGGATACAACAGGGAAAACAAGGGAAATAAGGGAAAACTTTTATCCGAAATCCTAATCTATAACAAAATTGTTGGGGTTTGAACAAGTTTTACTTGCGGCGTTTGGAGCTAGATTCGGCATCCGACCGTTTGACTCCCATCAGTCGTCTTTCAAGATCTGCTTGTTGTTCCTTCATCTCTCTTATATCTTCCAGAGCCGTTATCATTTGGTTCAGAAATGTCCCCGTGTAGATTTGGGTATTCTCATGTAGTCCTTCCGAACGGCGGATGTCAGCGGCGTTACCTTGGGTAGCAGCATTGACCTCGCGAACTCTGGTTTCTTGCATGTCTGTCTCGTAGTTCTGGGTAGCTATAGCGTTCACAATAACAGGAAGTGCTCGATCAGCTGAGCTCCCCCCGCTGACATTGTAAAAATCTTGGCACATGCCGAAAGGAGGGCGTACACCTTGCTGGCGGCTCCAGTAGTAGAGGTAACTTCCCCACATGGGAATGGGTCCCGGTTGATATGGTCTTATTTCGGGAGGATGAGGGATGGGAGGGTCGTACACTTCTGGCTCGGAGTCTGTCCCGCTAGAAATCTCCTCGATCTCTTCGTCGACTTCGAATTCCTCTCCGACTTCGACTTCGAATTCTCCCTCGATAACCCCTTCGGGTTCTTCCTCGGCCTCTTCTTCGATTTCCTCTGGGTCTTCCTCCGAGTCTTCTTCTATCCAACCGCCGTTGCCTTGGTTTGGGTAGTAGGGATCTCCTGGTAAATGGGATCCGGCCATTTGTCTGTACTAGGATGGATGTATGAGAACTTTTATAAGAAAAGAAAATTCTATCTAACGACTTACTATTTTTAACTATAACTTGTACAATTATTAATAATACCCCTATAATATTTCAATTTGGCGAAACTAAAGTAATTCGTATTTGGTAAGTTTTTGGCTTGTTGTCCACTACGACCATTCCTCGACGTACGTTGGTCAAATCCAGGATAAATATAGTTGATCAGGCTATATTTATTCTCGACCTGATTACATACCCCGGGGCTCAATCGTAGTGTCGTAATTTGCCTTAATACTTTTTAGTAAAACTTGTTATGATACGAGATTGATGCATGCTTGTAAAAATGTATATCGTTTAAAAGAAGGTATTTTGTTCACGAAAATGTTTCGTCAGAGGGTTTTCGGTCCCCTTTGCATTTATAGTTTGTATATCGTATGTGGTTCGATATACTTAGTTCACTATAAACAATGCTCTGATACCAATCTGTCACACCCCCAAACCAGGATGGCGGAAACATTCGGGGGTGGATGACTTCACGTAGTACCACAACCATTGAATATTGTAAAGAAAGTAACACAACCATCACATATATAATGAAAACGTATATTGTTATGTTATACATATTAGCAAAAGAATATTACAATGAGATGATAAATGTTTCAGTAATAAAACATCCTTAGTGTTCCTTTCTCCAAAAGCTGGTGGTTACCTGTATTACTGATTCCCTGAGAAATACAAGTGGTTTCGAAAAAGTGTCAACAATTAAGTTGGTGAGTTCATAAGTGTTTTGCATTGAAAAGTATGTCCTTTTTGATAGTAATTCGATGAACAAGGTTTTCAGAAAATCCAATATTTTCTATAAATGATTTGAATAGTTTCCCGTGTTGAAATGCGTTAGTGTTTTCCATACTTGTATAATAGTGATAAACTTTGTGTTAACAATAAAATGGAAAACTGAAATGCATATATGAATCTCGTAAATCAAACTTGTTTTTCTACTTTAATGTGAGTTTTATAACCATGCTATTGACATTGATGGCCTGTAACAACGTTCTTCAGGCGTTGGAACTGTTATGACATTTGTCACCCCAGGCCTGCCGGCCTAGCTGTAGCTAACAGCTTAGGTGTGGGATTGTCAATCCCGTATAGATCTATACACAAGTATCACGCTCTCTCTCCAAGAGATTATGGTATATAATACAGGACTTGAAATGCATACATACGAGTACGTTGAAGTTTAAATGTCTCACATTACCTAGTATAAATAGATTTACGATAATAAAGACTTTACTTCTTTTGAAAGCATTTCATTTGTCGAGATGTTTATGTAAAATGTATGAATCACTTGAATACTATACTCATTATAGTTTCTCAAAAGTATGTTTCCATATAGTAAGAACAATTTGGTGATATATTAGCCCTTTAAACATAACGTTACTTTTGTATCAAAACCCTATAAGAACGATATTATAATTATGTTTATGAAATGATACTTTGACTTGTAATGTACTTGTATCCCCCCCCCCTAAAACTTAAAAAGAATTGAAAAGTAGGGGTCTGAACTCACTTGTTAAGTTTGAAGAGAGAGAGAGGCTAGGTTTGAGCAGAACTTCGACCGCGGATGGTTGCGTCGTCGGGCTCTTCGGGGATCTCTGCAGCGTAAATCTTTCGTCGGGGGCTCGAGTGCGGAAACCGAGGTGATGGAATGGTCTCTGGAGCTTTAGAAGAGTGTGAGAGTATCTGGAGGTTTGTGAATGTGTGCTTAAACTGGAAGCTTATGCCTTCTATTTATAGGGCTGGAAAACCCCGTACGCGGCGCGTACTTCCGGAGTACGCGGGGCGTAAAATGGCGTCATGGCTTACGACTCGGGTCTAGCTAGCGTAGCTTGGGCGGGTCGACGGGACTCCTGGGTCTAGCCGAGTGTAGCTTGGGCGGGTCGATGAGACTCGACTCTGGGTCTAGTACGCGGGGCGTACTCCCAGAGTACGTGGGGCGTAATCCCTGTTTCCGATCTTCTAAATTCCGTAACTTTCGCGTACGAGCTCCGTTTTTCGTGTTCTTTATATCCACGCGTAGGTGAGATTATGCTCTACAACTTTCATTTAGACTCCGTCGGCTAGTTTTGAATTTATTTTTAATGATATATTTTTAATAGGCCGGGTCTTCTAAAGTTCGTTAAAAATTCATAGGTTCTTTATTCGACGTCGGTTTTCGTTTGTCTCTTTATTGTTTTATTACCACTGAGGAGATCTTCAACTTCCGTTTAGGTGGCGATAGCTAAATAACACTCGTTCTTCAATCCGAGTTTTTAGCCCTCTACTACAGTTACGAAACTTTGAAAATCCGTAACTTCTTCATACGAGGTCCAATTTGGGCGATCTTTTTATGCACGCTCACCTTTCAACGAGATCTACGACTTTTGTTTAGATAATTAAGGCTAAAATGCATTTTATTGAGATTTTACTTTTTACGTCAAATAATATTTTAACGTCGTGTCGTAAATATACGAGTGGTTATACTTTCTTCAATATAACCCGGTTTTGAGCGTTCTTTATGTTTTTCGAAACCTTGGCATGATATCAAATATTTGAGGCATCCCAACTTAGATACTTGAACACTTTATTTTCAAGGTTAATTCCGTTGTATTTGGCTTTCGAGTGTTACAATGCTTTTGGAAAATATAGGGTTGTCACAGTATACCCCTGCTACCCAGGGTATTGAATTGACTGGAAGAACCTTTATGACTATATATGTACACAGGATATATAACTAATAGTTAAACGACCTTCGGACGGATACCCGATATCCTACCAGACCACATCGCAACGGGGAAAAGGAAATAAGGCGGGTTAGCCTTCCTAAGTCCTTCAAACATTACTTATATAACTATAGATATCTAGGAACGCAATTTACAATATAAAAGTATAAAATAAGTTTCGTAAAAGCATTTGATATGTAAAAGAGTTTTTAAGACAGTTTGAAGTAAAACAGTTTAGTAAAACAGTTTGAAAGTAAGAGATTCACTTGTTGATAGTTATTAATCACATGTGATTGAGATAATAACTATCCTAACTTTACTTGTATCCCCCCCCATAAAAGTATTTATAAACATTTGAAAACATTTAAAAGGTTAATTTAGGGGTATGAACTCACCTGTAGTGAGTGGATTGGATTGAAGTGTCGGATACGATGCTAGGTGACAAGTGGAGACTTATAGACACACAATGAGCCTAGTTATCATATAATCAATATATAAATAACTAATTGGGCACTTTAACTCTAATAATTTATGTTAAGACACTCTAGAACATGGTAACACTTTGTTTCAAGTGTTAAAGATAACAAGGTTTGCAACCAAGTGTTGTAGGGCATAGCTAGTGAGTTTGGGGTTCAAGGAAAACTCCATTCGGGAGTTTACGGTTTTGTGGTTATTGCCAAAAGAGTTTATAGTCCTAAACCCTTGGGTTTACAGTCGTAAGCTCACCCACTTGATGACCATTTGATGTTTGAAGCCTTAAGAGTCCCTAGAATCTTTTCTACTTGATGTATGTGACTAAGGAAGGAACTTGGGCACCATTTCACTCCTAATTGGAGTTTACGGTCCCTAAAACATTTTCATTTTGGTTTACTACCATAAAATCATAAGTTTCATGGTATTTAGGGGTTTTCAAGTCCTTAGCTCATCAAGGTAATAGTCTAGGTTAGATTCTAGGCATAAGGAATAAATATGGGATATTTATTCACTCTGTGCGGTGTTTACGGTTTTGGGAGATCGCCAAACCGTAAACACATATAAATGAGTGATTTTTGTGCTTTTTGTGTTATAAACTCTCCAAGGAAGGGTCTAGACAAGTCCTGAAGGCATTGTGAAGTACCAAGGCACCCTAAGGCACCCTTTGGCCCCTTAACTTGGTGTTTACGGTTTTGGGAGCTTCCAAAATCGTGAACACCTTGTTCTTGGTGTTCTTGGGACATTTTCTTGATGTATGATAAGGTAATAAGTTGTCCAATACACTACGTTTTGAGTACTTACTAGTTAGAAACTTGAAAAGGTGCTAAGGGCCCAAGAACACTAGTGTGTGTTCTTGGTGTTTTGGAAATCTAATCAAAACACAATAATGGATGGATGAAAAGATGTATAATCACTAGTTGTTATGTTATATCAACTAATCAAGTCGAGAAATACTTACATTTTCGGGAAATGGGGCGAAAACCGGGATGATACTTGAGAGAGTTTGGAGTTTACTCTTGAGGTTGCAAATGAAAAGTGAAGTGTTTTGTGGAGTAAACTCATGCTTAAGCATGAGTTTACGGTTTTTGGGGGTAATTTGAGGCCCTAACATAAAAGTTTGGCCATGAACTTCTAAGCCACGTGGTATTCGGGGTTTTGAAATTTCAAGACTCGAGACAGCACATCCTTTCACCTGTTCGCTTAAAGAATAACTATTATAATAGTCAAACGAACTTTAAATTTTCTTGAAAACAAATAGAAATGAAATTGACTTATAATATGAAGTGATTGACTTCTAGGTTTTGACCGAATGAAAATTTCGGGTTGTGACAGATCATCCAAATGCTCGGCTCCCAAGCCTGATCTTGATCCCTCACCGGCACCTGAACTGCCGACTGTTGGTCTAGGGCATAAAACCAACATTCTGAAACACGTAGCGACAAACGTCAGACATACTGATATATCTCGAGGGATCACTATTACTACAACTTTCCTGGTCTTATCTCAGCCTTCCTTGATTCAAGCACGGATCCTCTTCTTTTAGTAGTATGGGCCCATCCTACCTTCCACATCTATCCGTACTTTCCTCAAGAACTGCCTTGAATCCACCAAGTCACTACTACTACTACTAATCTCTGCTACTCTAATCCTAGGCTTGCCCTAGGGAAATCTCTGACTCTGCCGAATCCAGTCTTCATCTTCTGAAGGCCTCTTTGTAATGGCAATTAGTCATCACCTGAGTACCATCACATGTGAAGAGGCTCAGATAATCCTTCGAGTAAAAGACTCGTCCCTACAACGGTTGGACTCAGACAAGAGCTGCGCAATATGGCCAAGTCCAGTACTCTAAGATTATTCAACCCTGATCACATGTGATGTGACGTATTCACCTAATGGCTAACTTCCGTCACTCAGAGTCCCACAAAGCACAAAGCAAGCAACATTCGGACACAGGAAACTACTCAAGCAAGTGTATCCTTATAACAGGAAACTATACTAGCATACAATGCTAAGCTCATACTACGAGGCATAACCTAAACATGCTATCTTACTATTGTCTACTCAATACTAGCATACAATTCTCATAAAATTGAAACACATATAGTAGGCACATAAGGTATCCTCCTAGATGCTTAGTTCTATTCTAGCATGCTGTTCTACAGAAACTGAAACAATAATCATAACATAAACTTGTATGGGTAATTTGGGAGTACTTACTTGAGCTCGGCTGATCGCATGCACCATACCCTTTTCTCTTTTTCAAAAACTCTTTTTCCTTTAAGTTTCTTTTTTCAAAATTTCTTTTGAAAACATTTTCTTTTTGAAAACCTTTTACCATTTCCTTAGATTGAGTCCAGTCATACCCGAAAGTGTGCCTAAATCCCTGAAACCAAGGCTCTGATACCAACTTGTAACATCCTAAAAATACAACCCAAAAATTTTGTTTTAACATTACTAATAGAGACAACATCAAATGTTATATAAGAAAACCTTGCATCGCATGTCTCAAAATGCCATAATAAATGTATCAAATCAAACTGAAAT
Source organism: Lactuca serriola (assembly GCF_051521515.1). Lineage (NCBI taxonomy): Eukaryota > Viridiplantae > Streptophyta > Magnoliopsida > Asterales > Asteraceae > Lactuca > Lactuca serriola. The sequence goes on along the minus strand of NC_136412.1, from coordinate 180,752,884 downwards.
CAATATCATATCAAAATTTCTGAATAAAACTCCCAGGATAAAACTGTAACTCTGGTGAGTGCCATGACATCATTCCGAGCTCATCCCCTTGCTAGTCTAAGCACCTAAAACCCAAACTGTAAACTATAAGCATGAATCTTAGTAAGGTCCCCCAAACTACCACATACCATACAATAATATATAAAGCACACACTGGGACTTGCCTACTGCATCAAACCGAAGTCTGGACTAACTGGGGCCTTACCCCCTGCATCGGACCGAAGTCCAGACTAACTGGGGCCTTGCCCCCTGCATCGGACCAAAGTCCGGACTAACTGGGGCCTTGCCCCCTGCATCGGACGGAAATCCAGACTAACTTGGGCCTTGCCCACTGCATCAGACCGATGTCCAGACTAACTGGGGCCTTGCCCCTGCATCGGACCGAATTTCGGACTAACTGAACATTGCATAACATGATCATAGCATATAACATAAGCAAATATACTGCATACTGCATCGGATCGAGGTCCGGACTAACCCATAAACATGCTTGAATCACAAAGACACCAAGCCTATTGAACTAACGCATCAGACCAAAGTCCAGAATTACTGCTATCTAAACGGGCCGGCATTGTGGCCGTAGACCCGTTCCTAATGGAAGGAAAACTCACCTCGTAATGCTCGCTGCTGAGATGCTAAATCTGAAACTATCTGACTACTACTCCGGAACACCCCGGCTACAAATCCCATAAACACTAAATCAAATACTGTTAACTAATCTCAGGGTAAAATGACTATTTACCCTTGTTCAAGTCAACTTTCAGTTGGTCGAACTTGCAGAGTTGGGCCACCAATTCGTCGAGTCCCTATCATCCATTCTAATCCTCTACCCGCTTCTACTCGTCGATTTTGGCAAAGACTCGATGGGTTCTTCTTCAATACTAACATCAAGTCTAACTTCATCCGACTCGCCGAGTTTTGTGAACAACTCGTCGCGTTCCCATTCAACAGAAGAACACACCCAGACTATGACTCGCCGAGTCGTATGAACAACTCGTCAAGTCTGTCTGCCTCCAGTTCCTAGGCTTAACTCATTTAGTCCTTACTCTACTCACTACACAGGCTCGCTACTACTAAACTAGGAGTCTATGACTCGTGACCCGACTCGTCGAGTCCTTTGCATGCAGATTCCAAACAGTCGATTCTAATCAACCTTAGTGCATCCAATTCGTAGATCTATGCTTCTGAGACTATCTGAACACGTAAAGTTTCCAACCTTACATGTATCTAAGATGAAATGAAGCAATAACACTCATACTTTGCTATTATGGGGGGGTTACGTGACTAAAACAAAGCCATGGCTGGAAAAAGGTGGTCTCCTTGAGCTTCTGGAGCTCAAGAGATGCTAGATCTAAGATGTGACTCGATCACCAGGCTTTATCCCAAAGGATTTGGGGTTTTTGAGCTTAAAACCAACAATTTGGGGACAAACTAGATCTATTAGCACAATAATCAAGATGGAAGCTTTATCACCAAAAGGGATGGCCAAAGAGGAGTGTATTCTGGACCTACTTCTTCTTCCTTGAGTGCTTCTACCTTCACCTTCTCCAAAATGCACCAAAAGTTCCTTCACAAGGCAAAGATCACTCACACACACTTCAAGGAGGCTAGGGTTTCAGGAATAAGTGTGACATCCCCTAATTTCTCGGCTAGAAAAGACCGATTTAATTTATGCTTTTTAAAATAAAATCAGAGAAATCTTTTTAAAAGATGTTGCGGAATTGGTCCCCAAACAAAATATGATAAAAGTTTATCAAAACCCTTCATTAAGAAGGTATATGTTTTCCATATATATATCAAAAGCTCGGGATGTCATGTTCCGATACAGATCCAAAAGCATAAACAAGACATTATAAGCCTTTCAACAGTTATTTACAACTACTGGCCTATAATCCAAAAATCTCTCGTTGTCCTCCGACTATGCTCGGGGTCCACTACCTGTAATCATAAAACTGAGTGGGTCAGGCTTGGGAGCCTGGTGAGCATATAGGGTTTTCAACCCACAATAATAATATACTTATTAAGTTCACCAATCAACAATAACCCTGATTACCCATTCCCGTTGTCCTCACTTTACGTCCCTAAACACCTATCACAAGGGACCTAGCCTAAGGATTATCATCGGGATGGACACTACTGCTAAGGGGTTTCCTCAGCCATACATGTCCTTAAGGCAACCATGAGGGGGATGAAGTACGCCAATGAACATTTAATTCATCAACACCTACAAGTTGCGAACCTGCTAGTGTTCCACTGGACTATCTAGAAAGTCCGTGGTCGTCATCTATACTTCGCTAGATGACTACAACAACAACACAACATCGACATCGAGGCCTCTCACCATTTTAACACACATCAACTATTTCATCTACCCATGTTCTACCCAACATATTTTGTAGATAAAAAGCATATACAGTTTAAAACTTGTATAAAACGTCAATTCAACAGTCACCTCGAATAAACAATTAGCATATTTACACATAACACGTATTTCAAGGTAAATACTTCATATCTATGTGTAAATTGAAAGTAACTACACACTCACTTATTTTGGTGAAAATCGGGCAGCAATTCGTTTCCTAAAACGATCGTTTCTAATAAAACCGGGAGTTTTATTGAGAAACCGGGCTCTGCAAAAGTCGGGCTTCGAAACCGAAAAGATAAATTTTCCGGGCTTCTCGGGCACTTCGTGGGGTATTCCGGGCTTTACAATTGATACCGGGGCTTTGCGGGATGTTAAGATGAAGAAAATATGGAGAGAGGGGCTAAAAATGGCTAAATTCCAAAAGTAACCGGAAACCCTCGCAGGTACCCTTCTATTTATAGGGTCCGAAGTTTGATCCAAAGGCTGAGAAGTCTCCTGATCCGACGGCTAAGAGGCTTCGCAGGGGGGTCTCGCACATGGCTCGCATGGCTCGCACCTGGCTCGCACATGCGAGGGCTCGCTGTCGGCTTCTAAGTGGACCGCGGCTTGCTGGAGCACCTGCGAGGCTCGGAGCTAGGCTATGCGAGGCTCGGACACACGCGGCAGCTGGGCGAAGCTTCGGCTGGGGAGCTGGCTGCTTCGGATTGGGCCTCCTCCTCGGTCGAATCAGAAGAGGACACGTGGCTCGCATGACTCAGCAGCCTCGGTGACTCAGCAGCCTAATGACTCAGCAGTCAGGTGACTCAGCAGGACACGTGTCACTTTCTAAGCGAGGGTGACGTGGCAATTGTGACTATGCGGAATTTCTCGGTTTTCGTGCCAAAACTTCTAAAATCCATAACTTTCGCATACGAGCTCCGTTTTTGACGTTCTTTATATGCACGCGTAGCTAAAATTACGATCTACAACTTCCGTTTAGACTTTGTCGGCTAATTTTGACTTTAATTTTTATATTATTATTTTTAACAGACCGGGACAGGAAATCCGTTAAAAATTCATAACTTCTTCATCCGACGTCCGTTTTCGTCAGACTTTTTACCGTTGTGCTCCTAATGACGAGACCTTCAATTCTCGTTTAGGTTGTGTCGGCTAAAAATCGCTCGATCTAAAATTCGAGTTTTTAGCTGTCTACTGCTACGCTGAAACTTCGAAAAATCATAACTTCCTCATACGAAGTCAGATTTGGGCGTTCTTTTTATCGAACTTCTCGGTTTAACGAATACTACAACTTTCGTTTAGATTACTAAGGCTAAAAAGTAGTTTATCAAAAACTCACTTTTTACGACATTCAGCACCGTGCCGGTTTTGTCGCGAAACTTCGACAGGTCATAACTTCTTCGTTATAACTCGGATTTTGGTATTCTTTATATCCCCGAAATCCTTGTTTCGACCACTACAACTTTATGTAAAGATATCGGGCTTATATCACACTTTAATTTTGACGCTTATTTTTATTCTTAATTAATTAAGCCCTAATACTTAAGCATAAAACACATAATTCACATAATATTCACATAACTCCTTTTCATTTCTTCAAAATGAGTTACATCGGTTAACCTAGACTATCAACTCAATATAAATGCCTAGGCTAGAAACACGAGTGTTACAATAAGTCTCTGGGAAGTGAAGGAGGCTAGTTTGGGGCTATAGTGACATTTAAATAGGGTGAAAACCCTTGAAATTAGGGTTTCATCTAGACTGGTAGACTCACTGAGTCCAAGAATATGGACTTGTCGAGTCGCTAACTTAAACCACATGCAAATCCCGCCACTACTCAACTAGTCGGGCTACTGACTCGTCGAGTACCCCTTAACAAATGAAAATTACTTTATTTAAATCACGTACCAGAAATGGGGCATTACATTGTTAGTGTGACCCTTAGTATCATATGGTAATTAGCAATGTCATTCTAATATGACTCTTAATCATATTATCTATTTCAATCTCCTAGTTGCACAAGACTCATATTAGATTAATATAGACAATGGTGAATGTCTAGCAACATTTCACTACTCGTGTTAACATATGACTTTGTTCCATTCTATCAACGCCCAATTCCTAGGAGCCCAAGCCTATAATTTGTGTATCAGGTAAGTTTATCAGCTATCCCTTTGCTACAGACATCATGTTGAACATGAGATATAGATCGCAATCAATCTCATATAAATGTTCAACTTTATCAGGCCTTAGACGTCTAACTCTCAACGAATATAGAGGAAAAAAATCCCATCTTGAGTAGATAAGCCTCTTACGTAGCTCAGATAATACTTGAGAATAGCTTTTATAACTACATGGTTAAAGCACATCATTTTTCTATATTAAAAGCATAATATTATCGATACTCAAGACCCATATATGTATCTAAGGTGTTAAGGATAAACAAATATTACCTTTTATCAAGTATCATTAATGACAACGATCCATGAAGTGATCTTAAATGGGTCAATCCAATACTTGTTCTCTATCAAGTACCTATGAAACTGGTTGCAACACTTTGTCAACCATTTCAAATCATATTAGACTTATTTCATTATTGATCCCACAAGAATAGCCGACTATGGATTTTAGAGTGAATAAATTTAGTCAAGGAATAAAGATGTTAATAAAGAACATAAGAAATATTTAATGAAAAGATCATGTCATATATATATATATATATATATATATATATATATATATATATATATCAGTTATTACAATAGATGATGCTACACAATCTTCCAATATTCAATACTAATATACAGATCAAATCCAATCACTAGAATAATGAAGTCTAATCTCTCGAGCATGTCCTTCAGTCTTTGCTTGAGGAAGGGGATTTGAGAAGGTTCCGCCAAATTTTGATCTGTCTGAACATTGTGAATACTGATTTCACCATCCTCAACTTTATACCGAATGAAGATGAATCTTCGGCTTATATGCATGGTCTTCTTGTGTATCCAGGTTGTTTTGCCAAACAAATTGCACCCTCATTGTCATATAAGACTTCTAGGGGATCCTAAATGGAAGGAACCATTCCTAGATCTCTAATGAATTTCTTCATCCAAACAACCTCTTGTGCAACTTCTAAAGCAGCAATGTATTCTAACTATGGATTGGACTGTGCTCCAACACTTTTCTTGGAGCTTCTACAAGTGATAGGCTATATTTTTGTGGTTTGGGCTAGGCATTCTTTTGTATAGATCTTGGTAGGATAATAGAGTATGGTGTAGTGGTCCATGTTGGATAAGTTTGTGTGTCTGTGCAGCTGCACACGTGTATGCGGCCGCATACGCCGTGTATGGTCGTACATTTGTGTGCGGTTGCACACTGGTGTGTTGTTGTGGGTAGTATAAAAGGGTTGTGTAAGTGTGTCAGAAAAGTACATATGAACAGTGATGTATGTGTATGTGTATTTTTCAAGGTGTACCTGACATTTATGAGTAATAGATATGTATATGCTTGATGTTATTCTCATTCTACTCATTCTACACTCTGATTGATTGCTTGAAATTCATTGACTACTGATTTGGATCCATATTTGGGACTTACAATTTGTATCAGAGCCAATTCAGTGTCAAAATTGAAAAATCATAGAGTGTGCGGTTGAAGACAATTGTGGTTTTTGAAGTGCATTGATACTTTTTGATTGAGAAACTGCTACTAATCATTGTTTTTACTAGTTTGGAATTAGATTTCGTTCAAAAATCAAGTATTTTGGAGTGTGCGGTTGGAGTTTTTGAAGGTGTTCGGTTGGAGTTTTTGAAGTTGTGCGGTTGAGTGTGCAGCCAGTGTGTGCAGTTGAGTGTGCAGCTAGTGTGTGCGGTTAGAGTGTGCGGCCAGGTGTGCGGTTACTGTGTGCGGCCAGGTGTGCAGTTAGTGTGTGTGGTTACATTCATCTAAATTAAACAAAGCTTTAAATATGAAATCTCAAAGCATGACTGCTCATCAAGAATTGGATGCTATTATGGCAACCACTACTCGAATTCCCCGATTGCTGTCAGTAGAAGCATTTCCTAAATGGAAATATTGAATTGAAAAATATATCAAGATGAAGGATTTTAAAATTTGGAGAAGAATTTTGAGAGGTCCGATCTGTATCACAACAACATTGGAAGATAGCACCATAAATGACAAACAAGTTGAAAACTACACTAATGATGATTTTGAAAGAGTCGAGGAACAAGAGAAGGAACTTGCTACACTTACCATGGGATATGTCCAGAAATTGCCCAAGGATTCCATGAGTACACATCAACAAAGCCTCTATAGGAAGCACTGATAGAAGTCTATGAAGGCAACGAAGACATGAAACAGAGTCGCCAAGACATGATGCGATAAAAGTTCGATATGTTCAACTATGTCTTGGGAGAAACACTTGAGACTCTATTGCAATGGTTTATCACACTCACCACAGAAATGAGTTATGCTGGTGTAATGGTTACAAGATCGGAAATCAACAAAAAGCTTTTGAATTCTCTACCAAAATATTGGGATATAAATGTCTCAATGATTTAGAAAACCAAAGATTTAAACCGTTTGAGTTTGGCTGAAACAATGGTGATCATCAAGGCTTGTGATCTCGATGATAAGCAAAGGGAGATTAACCATGTCAATTCATACTCCACCGCAAATCTTGGGATCCAAATCATCAAAAACACTGCTTTCTCAAGCATTTCTATTCCTCAAAGTCCACATGTTCATGTTGCTCATGTTCAACCCTACGTGACTCATCAACCCATTTCATATATTACACCTCAAATGCAAAACATTAAAGTTTCTCAATCTCAAACTTCAGCTCAACAAGTTGGTTCATCCACAGCTGCACCAATTCAATCTCAAGGAGTCAGTCCTCAAGTCTCATCTTCAAAAGAACAAGAAGAAAATTTGGCCCTCACCACTGGTTTGGTAAACAGCTACAATGCCTTCGTGGGAGGAGAAGTCTCTCCACAACTCTCATTTACTAACCTGGACCAGATCTATCCTGAGGATGTGGAAGAGATGGACATTACATGGCAAATGGCCATGGCGGTCTTCAGGGCAAAGCAGTTCTCCAAGAAAACAGGAAAGAACAATTGGAGTGTGAATTATGATAAGAAAGTTGGATTCAACAAGGGAAAACTGAGATGTTACAACTACTATGAGCCTGGGGATTTTGCAAGGGAATGTCCAAAGCCAGATCCAAGAGAGAGTTCAGAACGAATTATGGTGCTTGTAACATATGTGAACAGAGGATCTTCTTCAAGTAATCAGACTGCTAACTTGGTGATGGTGGGTCAATCATTTAATTGGGAAGAACAAGTTCAGGCTCTATATATTAAAGGAGCTGAAAATGCCCATCTTGCCCAGATAAAAAATGGTGTGGTAGAAGAAACAGCAACGGATCCTGAAGAAGGGATGATGAATCTTCAGTTTGCATTCATGGTGCAAACCACTCCAGAGCCTATCAAACCTGAGGTTAGTGATTTCGGTTGCTCTCAATCTTGTATTAAAACCGTTATGAGACCAAATTGAATTAATCAAGAGAGAGAACGAGGTCCTTAAATATGAGGGTTACACACATAGGAAAAATCAAAAGCCTTTAAAGACGCAATTAGAAAATAGAACAAAGGACTTTAAGAAACTGCAAGAGGATTACAACAACAAATGCGGGAACTATGATCATCTCAAAAGAAAGTGTGCTGCTGTAACTGCCGAACTTGACTCATTGAAAAATCGTATTGAAAATGCTGAATTTATTTTTAACAAATTCGATGGGTCAAGTGAAGTTGTTGCACAAATGATAGAAGGACAGATGCAATGGAAGGATATTACTCGTGGTTATCAAATAAAAGTAGGATTAGGATTTGAGTGTGTCCCCCCTCCCATCAATCATAATTACACTACTATTCCTTTGTCTAAAGAAGAAATTGATAGAGAACCTTTCATGGTTTATGGGAAGTCAGCTTCTGAACAAGCAACACGGTCTATAGATAAACTCTTGGATATTAACATTTCAACCTCAAGTGCAGATAATTCAGTAGTTCAGGAGGAGCAAGAAGCTGAAAATTTTGAGTCGAATAATTTTGTGTCTAAATTTGTTGTTGAATTATGTGACGAGTATGTGATAAATTCAAACACTAACATTTTTATTTCTGGTGGTGTGTTGCTTTAGACTGATAACTCTGAAAATAATGGTGTTGTTTCGGATAAAATTGCTAAATCTGATTTGAATGCTTCTACATCTTCCACGTTTGCTACACTATCTAGTACATGTTCCTGCAAATGTGAAAATGCTAGAAAACTTAATAAAAACCAAAAATCTGACAAGAGCAGTAAGCAATCCAATGATAATAAACAAATTTGTTTCAATTGTGGTACTGCTGGTCATATTGCTAGAAATTGTTTAAACCGGATGTTTGTGCATTACATGTCAACGAGGGGAGAGAATGAGTCTAGAGGACGATCTTTAATTAGAAAATCCTCAAGAACACTCTTTCGAGATGATGACTGGAAAAGAAATTGATAAATTAAAAACTAACTTGAAGATCGATTAGATCTATAAAACAGGTAAAGAAATAAACAAGTAAACAGCAAGAACACTAGAATGGATCAAAGATGTCGAATGATTAATAATCAATCCTCAGAAGAGCTCGATAAAGAACTTCTACTGTAGAGGATTAGGGTTTACAAGAACGATGAAAGAAAATAATCTGTGAACTATCGTAATCGCTTTTCTAATCGTTAACCTAATATGCATGCAAGCACATTATTATATACTTAAACCCTATCAGCTCACGGTTGGACAGGCCCAAACCGGAGTACAAAACTTGGACTATTAACCGAGCCCAATGACGCAATACAAAATAAATCTGCTACCCAACAATCTCCCCCTTTGCGTCAATTGGAGCGAGATCACTTTGTCTTCTTACTTGGGCCAGCAGCGGGAGCCTTCTTCTTTACAGTCTCAAACAGACGCGAGATAAGGGCGAGGATTGTCTGTCTGAATCGGATGTACCACAAAATCATGTCGTCAAAGTATTTGATATCATCCGCTGTATTTTCTTTACACCTGTGGATGATCCCCGGCACATGCTCAAGACAAGCAGTGGTATAAAGATGTTTATCCGCTAAGGCAAAGAGACATTTCTGTCCTTCACTCCTAGTGAACATGACGAAGTTTCGCCTTGGTTCAATTTTTCACATCTTCATCTGGTTCAGATCACTGGCCGAGCCAACAGGAGAGATCTTCGGTTTCTTCTTGAAGACAGATGCAATCTCCTGATCCATCAGGGCTACCTCCATGATATAGCACACCAACATCCTTTTGAGATGGTCAATGATCGGACCATATTCAGCCTCATTAGTCAATAGGATGTTGTGCAGAACGATCCAGTCATGGGGGTTGAGGTTCGGTAGATCTGCTAAAGAGATGGCATGTTCGGTTTTTGCAGACCCTCTGAGCACTTTGAACCGAACGTTGATAAATCTCCCTTCAGTATATGGCTTCAGAACCCGAACGTTGATGATCTTCTGAGCGCTCCAGGTTTGGTACTGGGGTTGAGCGGCCTTCAGATAGAACTCAATCAATTCCTGATCAATCTCCGGATGACGATGAGGGAACTCAGCAACGTTGGCGAAGCTGTGAAAGATGAACACCTTTCGGGTTAAGGGCATGTCGAACTGAGAGTCAACAGAGTTGTAGCAGTCAAAGGAGATTACCGGTTCAAGCCATAAGATAATCGGAGTATCAATTGCCTCCTTAATCATCCTCTTGAGAGTCCAAGCAGGGAAAATAGTCTTCCTGCTCTCGAGAAGGTCGTGGGCTTCTTTCTGTTTGCGTTCAACTTCTTTAGCTTCTCTTGCCACACGAATATTATCATCTTCAGTATTGCGACGACTTTTGCGTTTCAACAAGTCGGCAATAGTTTCTTGATCTTCTTCCTCTTCATCCTCTACAAGTTTCTTGCCTTTATCCTTCACACCCGAACCAGAGGCTTGGCCTGTAGGAGGAGGTTCGGTTGTGTGAGTTGCCTTCGAGGAATGAGGGGGTTGCGATCCGGACTCCTTTTCTCCCCATTGTTTCGGAGTGGACACGAAACTGGGTAGCCCTTCAATTTTACTTAGCAGATCTAGGGCAGGAACAAGTTTTTCTGCAAGGGTTCGCCTCACAGAATGGTTCAGGATCGGATCGTGCGCTTCAAGGATGTTGGATATAGCTGAGTGTACATCCGAAACACACGTCCTGATTACCTCCCGTTCGGATCGAAGAGCGTCAATTTGTTGTTGAGAATTTGAAAGTTGAGCACTCTTGACCTTTAGGGCAGTGGTCTTCCTTGCTAGAACGTCCATCAATGAGTTTTCAGTGGCAAGATCCTCTTGGAGTTTAGAGAGGCACTCGTCGATAGAGGTACGAAGGGCAGAGTTGTCGTCACTGAGTGATTGGCGAAGTGTGGCAAATGACTTCAACTCCGTTGAGACAAACGTGGCCAACTGTTGAACAATTGGTTCCAACGTTGTATTGGTAGCAGTGGCACTCTCCTGCAAAGATTGTAACAGGGTAGAGGCGTCAGAGAATAGTTTATCGACTTTTTCGGTCGCTGCCTCACAAGCTTCCGTCGAGGCATCTATGGCAGCGGTGGCAGAAGCGACCGAATCATGCTGAGCCCTGGAGAAGGCATCAACAATCTTCTGAAGAGCAGCTTCAGAGAGAGATGATTGAGAATTGGAGGAGGAAGCAATGAGCAAGTCAACCTTCTCATGCAGCTCCTTAAGGTGCTTCTTTGTTACCGGAGCATCCTCATCATCGTCGCTTTGCACTTGAAACGGACTATAATAGACCGAATCAAATGTCATATTTTCCCCTCCAAGGAAAGGGTTATCTCCGTCAGAGGCATGACCGGGAGATGGTGGTGGTGGTGAAGCTGGAGGTGTAGTGGTATGGGTAGGTTCGGGTTGTGTTTGGGTAGGGGTAGGTTCAGGTTGTGTTTGAGTAAGGATGGGTTCGGTTGTGTGTATAGGTTCGGTTACTGGCGGTGGTTCGGTTGCATCGGTATGAACCCCCGTATCAGATACGTTGGTTGTAACCTTTGCAGTTGATGTTGTTGTTGCATCGGTGAAAATGGGTGGTGGTATAGGGAATGAGGTTTTAGGAATGTTGGTAGAGGGGTTTATGGTGGGAATGGAAGAAGGAATTGTTTGAGTGGGAGAGGGAATTGGTGAGTTATGGATTTCCATGTCAGCGGTAGGTGATCTGGGTGGGGTGTTGCCTCTTGGAGGGGTGTTGCCTCTTGGAGAGCCGTCCGAATCCGAACTCTCACCCTCCGACTCACTCGAAGAGGAAGCGATAATGAGTTTTCGCTTGGGTTGAGTCTTTCGCCTCTTCTGCTGTGGGGACTGAGCAACTTTCGTTGATTTCCTCTTCCTAGGAGAAGGACCTTTAGTCCCTTTTGCCACCTGCTTGCCTTTATCTGCCTTTTTGCCTCTCGGAGCAGGTTTATCAGCATCGTGAATGGACTTTAGCATCTCCAGCGTGAGATCCCTCGGACCAGACTTCTTGAACTCCTTGTAGGTATGGATGATCCTGTTGTCAGCTGGAACATCAGCGTACATGGTTTCCAGGATGGAACCATTGAAAGGGAATTTCGATGCATCTGAGACGATGATCTTCGTGGTATGGAATGTACCAATCGAAGACATCGGTGCGCCGGCAACAGTGGGGACATTGTGCTTATCCATCGCCCACTTAGTAATAAGGGTCCAAAACCTTACATACGACACCTCAGAATGTCTTGAAGAAGAAGATAAACTTTGGATGAGTTGTTGCCAGAGAACCAACCCATAGTCGACGTTGACGCCGTTGTAAACTCCGTACAGAATGGATAGGAAGAGTCGACTGGACCCATCTGAACCTGAGCTCCTTTCTGAGAGACCCTTGAAAAGCACAGTGAATATTCCGTTCCACTGTGGTGGTAAACAAGACTTTTTGAACTTTGCAACGGAGGTGAGCGCCTCCGTGTACCCCGTATTGTAGAACATATTGAAGAGGTGCTCCAGCGGAATTGTCTCCGGATTAACCCTTGAAGGGTCAGCTTCAAACCCTAGTGAGCCAAATTGTTGCTTGGAAATAGAGGCTTTGTGATTAGAAACCTCGAAGAAGATCCTATCAACCACTTTATCATAGCGTGCAGTCGCATAAATCTGCGATAAGAGCTCCATGGGCACTGATTCCACCCTCGAAAGTGCAGGTGCTATTGGGGAATACTTCAAGCACTCGATGATTGGGAACATGTAGGAGTCATATGATTGAGGGGTTAAATCGATTACGAGACACTGTTGAGGGCGAATGGGAAGGATGTGAGAAGTAGCGTGAACGGAGGATGAATTTGCCATTGTTAAAGATGGGAAGAAGATGATGAACAGTTCGGTTTCAGGGAATTTTTGCTCTCTTGGGAATTTTGATGCAGTAAAGAAGTAAATAGGAGAGGATGTCGCTTTTTATAGTGGGTTTAAGGAGAGAGAAAATCTGCCCAAATCTTCCATCGAAATACCAAGGGTTTTTCGGAATGACTGATGCGTGACAGTTGTGGAACCGATGATCACGCATGAGAGAGAATGTCAGATTCCGAAGAACACACGGCCCAACAAGCACCGTTTCTGATGAACCGTTTCATATTCACACGTGCCTTTCTATGCCAAAGAGGAACCGTTTCAATTCTCACACGCGTCTGCGACGTCAGTTAAAGATAGACGCTTCAAATTCGCACGCGTTCCCTATTCTGCCGTTTGAAATCAAATCACTTAACCTCCCGCCTGAGTTAGCAACTCTTCATCTTATCCCATTAAAGTGTAACGACATCTTTTGAATAAAACGCCCACGTGGATTAATTTTGACCACAACTTATAATCAACCACCAATTCAATGAAACAACCTGTAATTATTAGTACCAGAATTTTGGAAAATCAATGATTTTCGTGCTAAGAGTGTAAAAGAAAAGAAATAAAGCAAATCTTTTTGGGAATAAGTGTGATGTCAATAAAGACATGAAACAAATGATCCCGGGCACGAATCTCTTCCTTCAAAGTCAAGAGAGACCTTAAAGTGTTTGTATGGTTTCCTATTGAATAACGATCAGACACTCTATAAGAAGTGTTGAAAGGCTTCTTTTAATTAGGCATATTAGGGTGGCTTTAGCTTTGATTCAACAGTCCTAATCTTGAAATAAGATAGAAAGTGAACAAAGTACTTGTGAGACCGGTGTAGTCTGTTGAACAAGTAGGTAGGAATTAATTTTAATGTGGCTTGGAAAATATAAAATCTCAACAAAAAAATAAAAACTGGATCCCAAGGGAAGAAATGTTATGGTGTTTAACAATTTCATAGGAATCACACAAAATAAAAATTTGAGATTTCATGAAGATACATCTGTCAATTCTTTGGTGAAAACTTGAGCAAATTAATTGTTCACCGTCAATTCTGATTTGGTATTGAATTTTGGGTTTCACTCAGCTCGTAGTGGCATGAAACTAAGATCATAAACACAGTGTTTGAGTAACCATAAACCTTAGTGGTAATTTCTGAGAGTCTCAAGGGTTACGTTAGTCAAACGAATTTGATGGAGAAATGTAATGGAGATGGTGTAAGAAATCAAAGTACCTCTGCTGCGAAAAGAAGGACCAAGCAGAAAACTCTTATCTCATGTGAGAAGAGAGTTAGGTAGCTCACGATTAGAATAAGTGTGGTAGCCTAATTGGGAAGACGAGGTTTGTGTATACCAAGTCATTAAGGCGATTATTCAGAATCTGATGAGGCTTTGGCCACATACAACAGCATGCTTCTAGGGACACTTCACTAATTCAACAATATCCCCATAAACAAACGAACACACAAATAAAATTAATGACAAAAATTAAATAAAGAGCAAAATATTTTTGGAGTTTTTGATATATTAAAAAAAATGATACGAAAAATTGGACTGAAAAAAAAATAAAAAAAATAAAGTAAATAAAACTTGGAAAGAGAGAAAAAATAAACTTGGAAAGAGAGAAAAAAAACAAAAACTTTGGAAAACTTTGGAACCGAACCCGAGCGTTCGGTTGATTTCGGTTTTGAAAAATTTTGAAAAACCGAACCTGAGCGTTCGGTTGGTTTCGGTTTTGAAAAATTTTGAAAAACCGAACCCGAGCGTTCGGTTGGTTTCGGTTTTGAAAAATTTTGAATAACCGAACCCGAACCTTCGGTTGATTTCGGTTACAGAAGAAGTTAGATTTTCAAATAGAAAAAACTTTTGACAAATAAGATATTAAAGAGAAACACTTATACAGGAAATTTACAACCAAGAAAACTACCTTTAATTGATGAGCGAAGTGCAGATTATCTAACCGAACCCGAACGTTCGGTCTTTTTTTCTCTTTACTTGTGAGTTTAAGATGTAGTTTGTGGTACTGATTCTGATTCCATCATACCTACACCTTGTAGAATTTTGTTGAATAATGCTTCAGGAAGAGCTTTGGTAAAGACATCAGCCAGTTGATCAGTGGTTCTAACAAAGTGTACTTCAACGTTTCCATCTTCCACATGATCTTTGATGAAGTGATACCTCAGTGCTATGTGGTTGGTTTTGGAGTGTTGCACTGGGTTATGACAGATCCTTATTGCACTTTCAGAGTCACAATATAGTGGGATCTTTTTCATATTGAGTCCATAGTATCGGAGTTAACTCTGGATCCAAATCACTTGAGAGGTGCAGGATGCAGCTGCAATGTATTCAGCTTCAGTTGTAGACAAAGACACGCATGTTTGTTTCTTTGATTGCCAACTAACCAACTTCCCATCAAGGAATTGGCAGCCTCCTGTTGTACTTTTTCTGTCTAGTCCACATCCTCCAAGGTTTGCATCGGAGTAGGCTTGAACGAAGAAGCCTGAGTTGGAGGGATACCATAGACCTAAAGAGGCAGTTCACTTGAGATATCGTGGAATGTTCTTCACTGCAAGCAGGTGAGGCTCACGTGGGTTGGCCTGAAATCTAGCACAATAACAAACCGAGAACATTATGTCAGGCCTGCTAGTAGTAAGATACATCAGAGAACCGATCATCTGGCGATAAAGCGTAATATCAACAGTCGGTTTATCTAGAGATGGAGTGAGCTTGGTGCCGAACGCCATAGGAACTTTGAATTTTGAATCTCCCATCATGCCAAACTTTGCAAGAAGAGTCTTCGTGTAAGCTTCCTGATTAATAAAGATGCCTTCGGGTCCCTGTCTAATATTTAAACCAAGGAAAAAGTTAATAGGACCCATTGAGCTCAATCCAAATTTAGTCTCCATCAGCTTTCTGAATTCAGCTATTAAGCTAGGATTCGTTGAGCCAAAGATGATATCATCGACGTAAATTTGAACAATCATAAGGTGGTTACCTTCCTTCTTACGAAAGAAGGTTGGGTCAACCGAACCTTGCTTGAATTTGGACATCTTTAAAAATTTAGTCAGCGTTTCACACCAGGCTCTCGGAGCTTGTTTCAGTCCATACACTGCTTTATCCAGAATATAGCAATGATTAGGATACTTTTCATTCAAGAATCCAGGAGGTTGCTCCACATACACAGTTTCTTCGAGTTCTCCATTAAGAAATGCACACTTGACGTCCATTTGGAAGACCTCAAAATTTTTGTGTGCAGCATAGGCTAGAAATATTCTTACTGATTCCAGCCAAGCTACAGGAGCGAAAGTCTCTTCATAATCAATCCCTTCCTCCTGACAGTATCCTTTCACGACCAGACGAGCTTTGTTTCGAATTACGTTTCCTTCCTTGTCCATTTTGTTCCTAAAGACCCATTTAAGACCAACAACCGAGGCATCTGGAGGAGTTGGAATAAGGCGCCAGACTTTGTTCCTCTCGAATTCGTTCAGTTCATCTTGCATGGCTTGAACCCAATCGGAGTGATCAAGAGCAGTATTAACTGTGTTTGTTTCAACTTTTGATACGAAGGAATTAAACATGCAGAATTCAACTTTGGAAAATAAGGTGGTATGTTTTGCCTTGAGTTGTGGTCGGGTCAGAACCTTTTCAGAGACATCACCAACAACTTGAGAGACAGGATGATCTCTGGTCCATTTGGTGAGAGGAGGGTAGTTTGGATCAAAGGTTGGATCCAATTCAGCGTTTATCATTTCTTCTGGTTCGGACTGGCTTTCATAGTCATAAGACATATCGGCTTGCTCCCCCTCGATAGATGTGCTTTCAGGAATGTCTTGCGAATCTTGAGCTTCAGAGGTTTCTTGTGGTGTGGAGCTTTCGGGCGATGATGCACCTTCGAATGGTGAGGCACTTTCAGTTGGTGAAGTGCTTTTGGGAGCAGTTGGAGACCTTGGCTCCCCCTCAACATGTGAGGTCGACCGAGGTGACGATGGTTGATCCTCCCCCTCAACTGAAGCATTGTGTGGTGGAGAATCGTCAGAACTTGATCCTCCTTCATTCATTCTTCTTGTAGCATCTTCGACAATTTGCTTCATATGATCTACCTTGTTGTCTGCTGCGCCTGCTTCTGAGAGAGTGGCTTTCCCTGGTTCGTCAAATAGCTCCATGAACTTCTCGAATAGATTAGCGATCGAGGACGTGACTTGGCCAGTTTGAGGAAAAATTTCTCCAGCTGTATCTTCGTTGGCCTGTAGCTTTTTGACATAGCTATCATCGAAAGTCACGTAATAAGTTTCTTCGATTTTCCTTGAACGCTTGTTTAATACCCTGTATGCTTTAGAAGTGAGAGAATAGCCCAGAAATATTCCTTCGTTGGCTTTGACATCGAACTTGTTGCGGTGTTCTTTAGAGTTAAAGATGAAACACCGTGAACCGAACACATGGAAAAATTTCACATTTGGCTTCCTATTGTTGAGAATCTCATAAGGAGTGAGCGTGAATCGCTTGTTGAGATATGACCTGTTCTGTGTAAAACAAGTAGCAGAAATAGCATCAGCCCAAAAATATAATGGTAAGGAAGCGAAACTTAACATGGTTCGGGCTGCTTCACACAAAGATCGGTTTCGTCTTCCGACAATTTCGTTCTGTTGAGGTGTGTAGGGAGCTGAGAAGTTGTGACTGGTTCCTCTTTCTACCAAGAATTCTTCGAATTCTTTATTTTTGAACTCCAATCCATTGTCGCTTCTGATGTTGCGAACAACCTTCTTCAGCTGTATTTCAATCTGCTTGATGAACACCTTTAGCTTGTGAGTCGCTTCGGATTTAAGCTTCAGAAAGAACACCCATGTAAAACGTGAAAAATCATCTACAATAACAAGAATGTACTTGCTACCGCCGACGCTTTCGATAGATGATGGACCACATAAATCAATATGAAGTAATTCAAGTGGTTCAACAACTTTAGTGTTTATTATAGATGGATGACTTTGACGACTCTGCTTCCCTATTTCGCATGCAGCACACAAATGATCTCTATCGAACTTGAGCAGTGGAAGACCTCGAACATGACCTCCAGTGACAAGTTTGTTGATGTCCTTAAAGTTAAGATGAGAGAGCCTTCGGTGCCACAACCAGCTTTCGTCAGATTGTGCTCTTGATAACAGGCAGATAGCTGGGTTTCCTTTGATGGGTTTGAGGTTTAGGGGAAACATTTCACCTTTACGTTCGGATTTGAGAATAACTCTTTTCGTCTTCTTCTCAATTATTTCAGAACCCTCATCGTCGAATGAGACTTTGAGACCGGTACCTCCAACAAGCTGAGATACACTGATGAGGTTGTGTTGTAGCCCTTCTACGTATGCAACCTTCCTTATCGTGAAATCACCGTTTGTGATCATTCCATATCCTTTTATGGTGCCGAAGGAGTAGTTCCCGAACTTGACGTTTCCACCATTTGAAAGAGACCTATATTCCCTCAGCTCTTCTTTCCTTCCTGTCATGTGACGCGAGCAGCCACTGTCAATGTACCATTCTTCGTCAAACTGCTCGTCACTGATAACCTGCAAAAATTAAGCAGATTTAGGAACCCAAAGTTTCTTGGGTCCTCGTGAGCCTTTCACAGGTACAGGAATAGTAAGAGAGATGTCAAAAAGATATGTTCGTTTTATTAGTGTTGTTTCATCTTTCTTTTTGATGGTAAAAACTTTAATTTTATTGGGATTCGTTGCTTTTGGTTTTGACTCTTGTTCAACTGAAGAGACCTTCTGTTTTCCTTTACTTTCAGCTGATGATTGAGAATTTTGAGAATGAACGGAGTGGAATTTGGAATGAGGTTTAGAAAAATTGGAAGTATTAGAAGAATTGGAAGAGTTAGAATAAGGGATCTTAGATTTAGATGACTTCTTGGTTGGAGAATCTAAGTGACTCTCTTGCTTTTGATCATTAATGGAACCTACCTTAGAGTTTTGATCTCTTTTGTTCTTAGAACCGAACCTAAGCATTCGGTTGATGTCGTTCTCTGAACTGAACTTCTGCTTTCGGTTGGAGTCATTCTCAGAACCGAACCTTTGCTTTCGGTTGGAATCATTTTCTGAACCGAACCTTTGCTTTCGGTTGATGTTTTTCTCCGAACCGAACCTCTGCTTTCGGTTGTTGTTGTTCTCTTGCGTTTTAACAGGATTTTTCTCTGACTTTAAGTTCCTGTCTTGATGTGAGAAATAGGCATTCTGGGATTGCCAAAACTGTTTTCTTTCAGAGAGATTCTTCCTGTATCTCTGATTCCTTTGACGTTTTTGATTTCTCATCTGTTTCGGTTGATGATGGATGTTAGCTTTCGGTTTCGGTTTTTCTTTGGCTGGTTCACTCTGAACTGATGAAGTTTCACTTGAAGATGTGACTTCTTTTGCAGGACTTCCTTTTTCTTGAGCAATGTCTTTCGTACCGCTAGTACTTGGCACATCGAAGTTATCAGGTTTATTCAAGGGTTCTGGCACGTATCTCCCTTTGCTTTTCCATGAGGTCCTTTCAGATAAGCCTACCGTCTCATCAGCATTATCAATAGGAGCAGACCAGAAGAACTCATCATAGTCGTCAGCATTGTCTTCGTTTACAATAGCTGTGAGTTCAGCAGTCTGATGTTCGGTTACGCCTGTGACCTTGTATACCTGATTTGGTGTGGTTCTGACTTTTTGATATACTACTGCCTTTTCTGCAAGAATTGGGGACTTTTGTTGGGACATACGAGCGAACTCCACTGAATTTTCTGAAATGAGATTCTTGTGGTTTTCGGGTTCGCTTTTGACAAATTCTGAACAGTCAACTGTGTCCTCTACAGAAATTTCACTCATATTGTCATCCTCATTAAGCTCAGATGCATTTTCAATATCAATTTTATTTTCTGAGCTCAAGTTGGAGTTTAAGGAGTCAAATTTTTGTATAGTTTCGGTTCTCAGTTTCAGTTTATCATTTTCATCCAAAAGATTTTTAAGCATGTCCTTATGGTCCTTGGACTTAATAAAAGATTCGATTTTGTCCAGTCCATACATATAGGTAGGATTAACGTCCTCAGATGATATAACACTCTCACAATTATACGCTTCAACATCAATTTTATCCTCCTTAAACTCAAGGAAGGGTAAAATCATGCGATGAATCTTTTGTCCTATTTCACAATCCAAATGAAGCTGAGTAATATTAGAGTAAAGACATTTAGCAATCAAACAAAAAACATTTCGCTGTTTCAAAAGCCTTAAATTGTCTCTTTGCAAATAAATGTTTTCACCTTTTGTTTTGATTAATTCCGACTCCTTCAGTTCGATCCACATGCGCTGTTCCTCACTCTTCGAAGACACCCTGCTTAATTGGTCAGTTAGGTTAGAATTGGTGACTCGAGTTTGAGTTAAAGTACTATCTAGATGAGAGATTCTTGAATTAACACTTTTTAGTTCTTTTTCATATGAGCTTTGTGGGACTTTAAATGAGACAAAGATGGATTGTACCTTCTTGATCAGTTCGTCAAGTTCGTTGAACTGCATGTTAAGCGGTTTAGCTGTAAAGCACAAATCCTGTTGCTCCTTCGGTTCATCATTCCCACCATCAGTATTATATCCCCTCATCTGAGATATGTCAGACACCATCAAGCACCTTCCTCCACTGCTTTCTTCTTTTGCCACATAAGCCTTTCCATGAGAAGGCTTTCTTACTTCATCATCTTCAGAGTCGGTTGACCAAACCTCTACGCCACCGAACTCGTCATCAGCTACCGAACCCTGCACAATTAACGCATTCATAGAAGGGTTAGTAGTAGATTTCTTTTTCCTGATTTCATCCAGCTTTTTCTGCAACAAAGCTTCTTCATCCTTTTCCTCATCCTTTTCTGCCATCTTTTTGAGGACGCAGTCTTTTGCATAGTGGTTCTTTCCTCCACAATAGTAGCAGCATACTCCAGAATCACCCTCAGCCTTCGGTTCATCTTTAACCTTTTCAGAACTGTAACTCCCCTGCCAATTTCGGTTTTTGTTGGTGGGAAATCTCTTCTTGATGAACCTCTTGGGGTTTGACACCATCATAGCATAATCCTCAGAAGTGAGGTCATAATCCTCTAAGTTGATGTCTTCTTCATCCATCACAGCTTTACTTTTGGACAGGAGAGCCAAAGAACCCAGACTTGACACCACATTCTTCTCCTGCAACACGATCTTCTCCTGAGATTTCAAGATGCCCACCAGTTTCGCCAAAGAGTAGGATTTAAATTGCTCGTGCGCTTTAACTGTGGACACAACTGCTCTCCACTCGGATCTGAGACCGTTCAAAAACGTAACCTTCTGCTCAATAAGCTTCCTTTCGATGTCGTGTTTGATCATCTTGCTAAGAAGATGATTGAAGCGATCGAACATTTGGGTCACAGTTTCCTCGGCTCCGTGCTTGAATTCACCAAACTCGGACAAGAGTAAGGTTTGAATCGAGTGTTCAAGATCTTCGTCTGTAGAGTACAATTCTCGTAACCTCACCAGACTAAAAGTATCAGATTGAAGAGCAAATCTAATCAGTCTTAACGCTTTGATATTGCACTGAAATTTATCTTTTTCGTCATGCGCAATATCTTTGACATCTTTCAGAAGATTATTATACTCCTTTTGAGTTTTAATAATCCTTGAAGTTGCTGAATGAGAAAACGGTCCAGAAACAATTGCTTCCCAGATGAGGTATCCATTATCCTCAGATCCTATAACATAATCTTCAAAGTGATGCGCCCAGACTTCATAATCATGGGTGTACATGATGGGAATCTTCGTTGTTGATCCAATGCTGTTCGAAATATTAATAGGATTGGATTGCGACTCGTCCATAATTGATCGAATAACCTGTTCAAAGATCAGACTTGTAATAAATCAAATTAGGGCAAAACAATAAATATCGAGAGACGTCAATAATGAGATGACGGCTCAATAAATATCAGTAAATGCGGAATAACCCTAATCGAAACCTTTTTCACAGAAAAGAAGTGTATTGATTACACTGCCTCCTGCTCTGATACCAATTGATAAATTAAAAACTAACTTGAAGATCAATTAGATCTATAAAACAGGTAAAGAAATAAACAAGTAAACAGCAAGAACACTAGAATGGATCAAAGATGTCGAATGATTAATAAGCAATCCTCAGAAGAGCTCGATAAAGAACTTCTACTGTAGAGGATTAGCGTTTACAAGAACGATGAAAGAAAACAATCTGTGAACTATCGTAATCTATTTTCTAATCGTTAACCTAATATGCATGCAAGCACATTATTATATACTTAAACCCTATAAGCTCACGGTTGGACAGGCCCAAACCGGAGTACAAAACTTGGACTATTAACCGATTCCAATGACGCAATACAAAATAAATCTGCTACCCAACAGAAATCAAAACAAGAAAATGGAAAATTTTCAAAAGAACAAACATATTTTTAATAAATTCACAAACAGCTTGCCAAAATCGACCCAAGCTAAATCTAAGTCGGTTTCGTCAAAGAGTAGGCGTGGATCTTCAAACTCTTCGAGTAGAAAATCCATATGCTCAAAGCAAACTGAAAAGAAAATTGTTTCAAAATCTAAATATAAATGGATGCCAAAATTAAAATCTGATCAGTCATCGTCCTCCTTTATATCTGCTGAAAAGGAAAAACAAAACGAAAAATTGAAAAATGAATTTGTGAAAGTTAAGGGTCAACTCAGGACTGTGATGACCTGGGTCCCCAAATCTAAATAATTTTGCTCATCGTGTAGGGACACTTACGGAGGAATGTCGTCAGACCTTGGTATGTCGACAGCGGATGCTCCCGGCACATAACTGGAGATATGTCCGAACTGCACGACATTCAAACATTTAATGGGGGATATGTTTCATTCGCTGGTGGAGAAGGAGGAAAGATCACTCAGAAAGGAACTGTTTCCAATGGAGTGCTAAGTTTTGAGAATTTTAACTATGATCCCGAGTTAAAGCATAGCCTGTTGAGTGTTTCCCAAATCTGTGACAAAGGTTATTCTACACACTTTATCGATAAAGAATGTCCGATCTTAAAGTCGGGCATTGTCATCTTGGAGGAGTGGATTCTCGTAAAATCAAAGTGGGATGGGAATGCCTATATTATCAAGATGAACAGTAATGTACCTGATGAAGTCACTTGTCTCTTTTCTAAAGCCTATGAACAAAATGCTATGTTGTTGCATCGTCGACTTGGCCAGGCAAATGCAATGAATCTGAATCGTCTTGCTAAGAACGAAATGGTCCAAGGTCTGCCTGTCAGAGATTTTATTACTTTTGAGAAATGTGTTTCCTGTGCTCAAGGCAAACATCATCGGAAACCACATATGCCAAAGCAGGTAAACTCCATCAATCAGGTGCTCCAATTGTTGCATATGGACTTATTTGGTCAGGTCAACGTCCTCAGCACAACTGAAATTTGTATTGTCTTGTTGTGATAGACGATTTCTTTAATTTCATGTGGGTCTTCTTTCTGTCCAAAAAAGTTGGGATACTTGATATTATCAAGAAGTTCATTGTGATGATCGAGAACCAAACCAACAACCGAGTGAAAGCGCTTCGTACAGAAAATGGAACAGAGTTCAAGAACATTGTTCTTGATCATTTTTGTGCTGAGAAAGGGATCGAGCGTCAATTCAGCTCTATCCGGACACCACAACAGAACCGTGTTGTTGGGCGGAGGAATCAGACGTTACAAGATGCTACTAGGATGATGCTTTGTGATTCTAAACATTCAATTTTCTTTTGAGCGGAGGCGATCAACACAGCTTGTTACGTTCAAAATCGTGTCCTGATCAACAAACCCCAGATGAAAACATCGTATGAAATTCTCTATGGACACAATCCATCTGTTAGCCCTTTCCGAGTATTTGGCTATCCTTGCACCCTTCTGCACTTGGAATCCATCCCTAAATTCAATACGAAAGCTGAAAATTGCTACTTTGTCGGATACGCTGCTCGTACTACTTACTAGGTTTACAACAAGAAGACGACGCAAATCGTGGAGTCTTTCGATGTTCGCTGGATTGAAGAGAATGAGACAGACGCTAGGGTGGGTCATGATTAGCTATTTGACTACACATCTCTATTAAAATCCTTTAGTGTGTCATCTGATAACCAAGATGAATCTACTTCTGGTTCGAAGACTATCATTGAAGACGAAGATGAAGAGGTTGGTTTCTATTCCAACCACCTCTCCCAAGTCCTCAATACATCAATCTGCTCCAGATGCTGATGCTACTCCTCTAACACCAGTTGAAAGAGAGTTCATGAATCAAGATGCTTCCGATGTCACTAAACATTTAATGGAACTTCTCTTTCCTGAACAAATCGTAGATAAGTTTGTAGCAAACTCACCGCATGAAGCTGGTACATTTGTTGTGAATTCTTCAGCACATAACGGAGTTGTTAATATTCATAATCTTCCCATCTCATTCAATGATATTAGTCACGAAATCCCCTCTCGCATTCAGCGCGATCATCCGATAGAAAACATCATTGGCCAGCTGGGTAACTGAGTTCAAACGAGAAGTTAGAGTGGAGACGTCAACACATGTCTTTATTCTTGCTTCATTTCTTAGATAGAGCCCAAGAACGTCGATATGGCTTTAAATGAGCCCAACTAGGGAGATGGCATGCATGATGAGCTAAATTAATTCGAAAGGCTTGGGATTTGGAAGTTGGTGGAGCTACGTAAAGGCAAGAAATCTCTTGATACCAGATGGGTGTTTTCGAAACAAGCACGATAATTCGGGTGTTATTGTACGTAATAAGGTGAGATTGGTGGTCTGTGGGTTCAGGAAAATTGAGGGTCTTGATTATACAGAAGTCTATGCTCCGGAGGCACGCTTGGAAGCCATTCGTATCTTTCTCGCTTACGCCTCCTACATGAACTTCACCGTATATCAAGTGGACGTCAAGACGACTTTCTTTTACGGCAAGGTGAAGGAGGAGATTTATGTTGTCCAACCTCTTGGGTTTGTTAACTTAAAACTTCCTAACCATGTCTACAAGTTAGACAAGGCTTTGTATGGACTGCATCAAGATCCCAGCATGGTATGCTACCCTCACACAACACTTGCTCGATCATGGCTATTCCTGTAGCACTATCGATCAGACCTTATTCATCAATCTTGTCGGCAAAGACCAAATTCTGGTCCAAATATACGTGGATGATATCATTTTTGGGTCTACGAGTCCTCAGCTTTGCAAGGAGTTCGACAACGTCATGAAAAAGCGTTTCGAGATGAGTTCATTAGGGGAAATGACCATGTTTTAGGGGATTCAGGTCAAACAATCTTCAGCCAGAATCCTGATTCATCAAGCCAAATATGTGGAGGATATGCTCGAGAAGTTCGAGTTTAGAGACACTAAGCCTGCTTTGACGTCTATGGCGGAGAGACTACTGCTGACTCCTGATCTTGAAGGCGAATCCGTAGATCAAACAGACTACAGTTCAATGATTCGATCGCTGATGTATCTAACTGCAAGTCGCCCAGACATCATGTTTGTGGTCTGCTGATGCCCGCGCTACCAGGCTAATCCTAAACTATCTCATCTTACTGCTGTTA
The DNA here is from genome assembly GCF_051521515.1 of Lactuca serriola. NCBI lineage: Eukaryota > Viridiplantae > Streptophyta > Magnoliopsida > Asterales > Asteraceae > Lactuca > Lactuca serriola. The sequence continues at coordinate 180,727,448 of NC_136412.1, read as the reverse complement.
AAAGAATTTTTCAGTATCTCAATGGCAGCCCAAAATTGGGTCATTGTTATCCGAAAAATTCTGAATTTGATCTTTATGCTTTTGCAGACAGGAATTATGGTGGTTGCGAGCTTGACAGGAAATCGACTTCAAGTGGACGTCAATTTTTAGAAGACAGGCTGGTATCTTGGCAATGCAAAAAGCAGCATACTATCTCGACCTCAACAACAGAAGCAGAATACATAGTTGTGTCTGCCTGTTGCTCTCAAGTCATATGGATCCAAGATCAGCTGTTGGATTACAATTTGAATTTTCAAGAAGCCCCCATATTTGGTAATAATGAAGCTGCCATCCAAATTGCTAAGAATCTGGTCCAGCACTCAAAAACCAAGCACATCGACATAGAAATTCTTTTTATCAGAGATTGTTATGATCACTCGCTCATTTGGCTAGAACAGGTTCCCACTTCCAATAATGTGGCGGATCTGTTCACAAAGTCGTTTAACAAAGCTTGATTCGATATGCTGGTATACTATTTAAAAATGATTTGCTTTGAGGGTTAATTTTTTGTTTAAATTAGTTAAAATTTGCGCATTTGTTAGAATCTCTCATCTAGATAGCATTTTAAATTAGTTAAAATTTGTCTAGGCTCTGAGTTCGATGCGCTAATAGGCACGAAAAGTTTAATGGACTTGACTAGGTGCAGATGAACTTAAGGAATCTAAAGACTTGATCAATCTTGACCTAGATAGTTCCGGTTAGCAAAACAATATGATGCTTGGGTAGGTTGAGCAGGGAGATATTCATGAGAATCCACCAGTCACATTAAGAGAACTCGTATCTAGAACTGTGGCTTAACTTTTCCTCGATGTACGGATTTTGTCCTCAATTCCGGTATTGATAGCGCGACTGGGGAATTCCGATAAATTAGGTCTGTAGAAAGTTATTTTCTCTCTTTCTTACTGTTAGTTATATGTTGCCTCCTCTGTGTGATCGAAAGATCCGACCTGGACTACAACATATGCAAATCTGTCTCTCTACATCTTCCATCTATGTTATTCTTTCTATATGTTAGCCATATGATGTCTCAATTGCGTGATTCATAATCCGACCTGGTACACAACGTATGCAACCTTCTACTTCTCAATCCCTCTGAAACTCTAGTTAGTCATATGTTTCACCCTCTACGTGATTGGAAGAGATCCGACTTGGGTGTACAACATATGCAGTCTAAATCTATCCTCTCTTTGAATAACAGTCTGCTCACTTAAAGTAAGGAGTATCTTGGAAGTCCTTAATTATTAGGGTATATTAGGAAGCGGGAAACACATTCTAGTACAATAAAAATTGAACAACTATAGATTGTATGTAGATCTCGCTGCTCAACTTAGGTGGACAACAATATCCTTGGTTGTCGTCAAATGAATGGTCCTTAGAAAGTTTTCTCAAGGAACATAGGATCAACTTGTCTTGTCACTTATAACATGTCCAAAATTTGTCACAATTTTTCGTGCTTAAGTGGACCACAATACTAGCAATCGACCAGATCTATTCATGAAAGGAGAGGTACTGACAAATGGAGAATGTTTGTCTAACAACTTTGATCCCACATCTCAAAAGGCTATTAATTTCATATGAAGGCGAAATTTAGGTTAAATTCAAATTTTGTATCAATTTATTTTTATTTTACTTTATTTTTATTTTTATTTCCTTTTTAGGATTGGTAATTCATAGAAAATATTTTATTTTATTTTTATTTTTATTTTTATTTTTATTTTATTTTGTTATTTTGTAATTAATCCTCAAAAGGTTTTGTTTTTAAATATTTTTGAGTATTGGCCTTTTACTTTTAAGGAATGGTAAATTGCAACCAAATAAAATAAAAGGAGTGAGCGGTCAAAACACTTTTACTTTTTCAGCTTCCTAAAAATCGACTGCACACTCCCCGTCCTCTCTCTCTCTCTCTCTCACACACACACACCAAAATTCCTTAAGAATCTCTCATTTTCGTGAAATCGAAGCCACATAACAGTAAGTACCATGAAATCTACTCCCATAAAGCAGTTTTTAAGCAAAATCGACCTTGAATCGATGATCAATTGAAGGATTCGGTATCATCTGTGCGTGTCCGGTTGGACTGTGTGCGGCTGGGCTGTGTACGGTTAGACCGTGTGCGGTTGTACACCACCATGTGCGGCTAATCCGTGTGCGGCTGGCATTGCAAAATTGGAACCCATGTACTTTCGTACACTGTGTGCGGCTGCACACATTGTGTGTGGCTGGTATTTGGTGTATGGCTGTACACCTAAATAAAAAAAAATTTGACAGATAATTTTCTTTTATGCTCTAATGTATGCTTGTGTTTTTCAGATCAACATGGGAGATCTTGAGTTTGCAAAGCTACACAATTCATCCATTTTTCTAGAAGATCCTCCGGCTGCCCACAATGATCTCAAATTCATCATTGAGAAAAGGTATTTCTGATTTTCATATCGGAAGTCCAGTTCAGCGTCACAAACTTTTTTTCACACCAGAGGTTTCTTAACAATACTTATAGAGCGAAAAAAGGATTCTTTTCGTTAGATAGTTGGAAATTCCTATCACATAATAAATCAAGGGCTTTCGATGGTCTAAGAAAATGTTGCCTGGTTTCTGCTTTGACGACTGGTCCGGTGATCTATCAAAGCTTGATCAAGGAATTTTGGAGAAGCGCATTTGTGAAGAGAGATGACAAAGAAGAGAAATACCTTGAGGCAATTATACAAGGCAAGAAAATCCTGATCACAGAACATGTTATTCGAGAATCGCTGAAAATCAAGGCCTGAATTCTCCATGGAAATTGATCAAGAACAAACCCAAGAAGTCTTGGACCATATGGGTTACGAAGGATCATTTCCTCCTACCATCAAGAAATTACTACCTCCTTGCTGGAAATACTTAGCTCATGTGTTCATGAGCTATATTTCCGGAAGGGGATCAGGTCTTAATGAGATTTCTCTCTTCAACATAGGACCCATTGCAGCCTTGGCATCAGGAATTGAATTTAACTTTTCAAAATTCATTATGCATGAATTAAGTCTCAATATTGAGGGAAACAAGAGGGAAAAGTTCTTGTTGTACCCGAGGTTTCTTCAGATCATCCTTAATGTTATGCATCCCAAGATCGAAAGAGGAAATGAAACACTCGATCTTAAGTCTGTCGGTCTGAGTGCTTTTGGCTTAATGAAACAGAATAGAGCTGGAAAATTTGTCTTCGAAGGGAAGTTCCCTTTGATAAAATTTGTAATATTTGCTAACGAGAGTGATCAATCAGAATCAGAGAATCTTTCTAAACCCGTAGAAACTGAGGATGATGTGATCTCAATTTCAGAATATAAGAATGAAGAAGTTCATGTTTCTCCTGTAGCAATTGTGGTTGAGGAACATGACTACCTACATGATGTGGAAGTTGAGAGACACTTTGATCGAGAGGGAGGTGATAAGGACTTCAGTGAAGATGAAGATTTCCTGAAAGATTTGGATTTTACAGGTATCAACAATGACGACATCTCTTCGAGCCTTGATCGGAATCTAGATGATGATGATGATTTTGGTCCTTTGCCAGGATTCGTTGACAGGCACTTTAAAAGGGTCGATGAAGTTGCGCAACCAACAACTAAGACCGGGGATGATGTTAACACTCTCAAAATTTTGCTTTCCTCCTCAAAACCCATGGAAGACTCCTCAAGACAAAGAGATGTGGTTTCAGGGATTCCTCCCCTTGATACCAATATCTCTACTTCTACTCCACCTTTAAATGATCTGACAAAGCCCCAAACCTCCCTATCGCCTTTGAAAAGAAGACGATTATATGCAAGGCAGGGAGTGCCCACTATAAGTCAAGCACCACCAGTCTCATGCACTGTTACCACTACAACTGTCTCTACACCGCCACTACAAACAGAAGAACGTCCAAGCACAGTTTATGAAGTAGGCGGATCTTCTTCCATTCCTGAATATACCCCCACAAGGCCCTTGTTTGATGAAACTTCTATCATGCTTGCTAAGCATCTGGCTCAGAACATTTCAGACTCTCCTTCCATTTTGAGGAAGAGCATTCAGGGGATGATATGACCTTAGTGTCTAAGCTTCGTGAAGAGATTTGAATCCTAAGGCAAGAAGTCATTGGGAAGAACATTCTTCTTGAGCAACATGATTCCTATATCGCTGAGCTTCGAGAAAGAGATGAACTAAAGACTAAACAGATCACAGATCTGCAAACAAATTGTGACAACCCGATATTTCAACTCTTTGTAATGACCTAAAAGGTCAAGTATTGTAACCACTTTTGAGTTAATAAAATTTACTTTGATAATAAAGTGTCCAAAAAGTTTCTATTTAAATTTTCTTCTATGTTTAAATGTCATTAAACCATGATCGTACGTAAGAAGAATGCCCAAATCCGGCTTCATATATTGAAGTTAAGATTTTTCCAAGTTCGGCTTAGCAACAACAACTAAAAACTCGAATCGGAGATCGAGCGACTTTTTGCCGGAATGACCTAAACGAGAAACGAAGGTCTCGACAATGGTATTTCAGCGGTAAAAAGTCTGGCAAAAACCGACGTCAGATAAAGAAGTTATGAATTTTTAAAGAAATTCCTTAATCACGACATTTTATAAATAAATAATAAAAAAAATATATCGGAATTTGCCAACGGAATCTAAACGAAAGTTGTAGAGCGTAGTCTCACCTACGCGTGGATATAAAGACCATCGAAAACGGAGTTCGTATGAAGAAGATATGATTTTTTGAAGTTTATTAAATAAATTATATATAAAAATAAATCAAAAATCCGGTAATATCCGAAGGAGGAGTCAGCGTCCTCATCCGAGTTACGTGCTGCGTAACCCAGTATGGCCCGTGTACCCGAGGGCCTTGGTCTCGGTCCATCCACGTCGCCCCTATGCGAGCCTATCCGACCCGTCCCATCCGAAGCGAAGCAGTCGAGGACTCGGTCACGGGTGACGCACGAGTACGCGCTGCGTACAAGCGTACGCCCCGCGTACCGAGGCCTCTCAGCCCCTAGAAAAGGGATGCGAGGGTTTCCGAAAAACATGCTCATTTCTTCTCATTTCTCTTGCGTTTTGCCTCGTTTTCCGTGCCCGTTCAAACCCGAAGCCCTGGTCATTTTGCTCAAGTCCCGAAGGTCGATTTTACTCCCGAGATTCCCGAGAATCCCGAGAAAATCCGTTTCCCGAGACGAAACTCTGCCCGGTTTTCCATCTCGCTATCTTCAAACTTTCAAGTGAGTTCATACCCCTAATCAATGTTTTAAATGATTTTAAATGCTTTATTGGGGGGGGGGGGAATACAAGTAGAAACAAACATGTTATTAAATCATTGATATGTATTTTTATAAACATATTTCACATACTACAAAATGTGATGCATGAAATGGTTTCAAATCTTACAAACACATTGTTATCAAAAGTTTTACCTTTGAAATGAATATTAAAATGACCTCAGGTTATTGTTAATCATTGTTCAAAACACATAATATGTCTTACAAAACCATTTTTTATTCTTGAACTAAACTATGCATATACACTTATACCCTTATATATGTATTGATGTTATAGTTTGCATCTTTCATTTAGTTTCCCACACCCTTGAGTAGTAAGAGTGTGTAAACTTACATGATCAACTAGTTAGATTATAGTAAATTATCATAGGGATAATTTGAAGATAACAAAACATTATTCCTATTACAAGGAATCACACATGAGTCAGTTCATTCATGAGTCTTTACTAGTACCTTACCTGATACATGAGTACCTTTACATATGTTTACCTGATACATGAACACATTACATGAGTACCTTTACGTTGATACCTTTACCTGTGTATAATTATTTGAATATTTGTATCACGAATTGCGAGGATAATTTATTAGTACCTTCTGCGTAAATTATCCTGCATATCCCCAGTACCTCGGGATATCTAGAATAGGGCTCTATCCCCAGTACTCGGGATATATGGACGGGACTAACCATTCCGGAACCCATCTGTTAGCAACAGTGGGTAATGAACATCTACGGATGCCTACGGTTATTACTTATACTAGGAGTACCTTTACAGGGACTAACCCTTCCTCCCTCCTACTGCTGCTACAGAGGACAATTCGACAATATTCGGATGTTCATTAGGTTATATAGGTAGTGTTAACCCTAGTACCTTGGGATAACAGTTACCTAGGCTGTGTTGGTCCTAGTACCCAGTGACAACACTTACAGTAGTACATTTTCCTGTTTACATTATTTTGTGATACTTTCACATAAACGATGAGTTAGACAAAGTACTTCGGTACTAAACAATTAAAGGAAAACTATCATTTTACAAACAAAACATTCGGGTCTTGGTAGAAGACTACATCTCAAACTGATAGAAAATAAGGGATTTTCTAGGGTTTTTCATACTTACATCAACATTTTCATTTAACGATTTACATGGCCTTCATAACAGATTTTCACAAACAAGGTAATGACACTTATATACTTATGAATTCACCAGCTTTAAAGCTGATACTCGCTTTCAAAATAACTTGTATTCTCAGGTCATCAGTAGACAGGTACGGAGGCCAGGTTTTGAGAAGACGGAGCAGACAAGTCTCGTCTTTTATTTTGATTGTATATTTTTGGTGTCTTACTACAATGAAAGAACACACATGTATTAAAACTTTACTTATAATGCAATGGATGATTTTGTTACTTGTTTATTATATTACACTGTTGTGATACTGTACATGACGTCCTCCACCCCTGAACGTTTCCGTCGTTCGTGGTTTTGGGGTGTGACAGATTGGTATCAGAGCATTGTTTATAGTGAATATAGTATATCAACCCATAAAAGATATACTAACTATAAATACAGGGGATTAAAACACTCTGCCTAAGAGATATACTTTTAAATAATAAAATATTTAACAAAGTATACGTGCCTGCATTCATACTAAAACTAGTGTCACAATGACAAGAACAAAAGTATTACGATTGTTGAATATCACAAGTAAGCCTGGGGATATATGGTCAGTCTTGGGAATGGTATAGCCTGATCAACTATGTTGGTCCAAGGAGTGATTTGCATATGCCCAAGGGGTATTTGGTCTTACTATAATTATCTTAGTTAGTTCGTCTATTTTAGCTATTTCTTATATCCCTTTTCTCGCGTAGATTAAAATGGCTGGATTTCACCATGGCGATCCGTACTTCCCGAACGAAGGCAATGCTGGTTGGCTAGAGGCAGAACCAAAAGATGATCACCCAATCCCTTTGTATGATCACCATGCTGACGGTTTTTCTGATAGTTCTGACTCGGAGTCAAAAGTCAACAACCTACCCCCTGCTGCTGAAAACACAAACCTAAACCCCCGCCCTGTGTTTCAAGGACCCACACCTCTGTGGGCCACTAACTTGACTACGTGGAGTCATGAACAGGGTAAACCCATTCCCTACAATGGAGACCGAAGTTTCTACAACCTCACTGAAGGAGGTTCTGCTGAGAGAGTCCTACCAATCATGGGACGTAGGGTTTCTCGGAACACGATAATGGCTCAGGCGACTATCAGTCAAGTTTTGGAAGTTGACGCCAACTCTGGTGTTAACACTGTCCACATTCGCCAACTAGAGTCTGCTCATGAAAGGACTCTGGTCCGCAATACAAATCTACAAAGGGAACTTGCTGAAACCCGAGCTGAAGTTAGAGAACTTCAAGCTCGAAAAGCAAGGTCGGACAGGCGTATAAGGGACATTGAACGTCTACTGTTGGGATCGAGGACTCATGCAAGCAGCTCTCGTCGCCGATAGAAGCTCGTCGACTCATCTTTTGGATATAATCTAGTTATTGTAAAACTTTGGTCTAATTTCCTATTTGTATAAATCTTAGGCCTGTTAGGTCTTGATCTAGTCTTAATTCTGTCAAAATTTTCCATCTTGGTTGATGTAAGGCCTACTTCTAGGCCATATTACCCGAACTTGTTACATCTATAAATCCAGTACTATTGACAGATATCTAATCTTATGGAAATTATTATCCAAATGCTGTCATTTTCAGTTAGTCATTTTATTCATTTCTGTGGTTGTGCTATGGGGAGTTAGTCCATGAGTCACTTTCATAAATCATAAATTCTTATCCATGTCGTCATCTTTTAAACGTGCAGTTAAGGATGCCGCCACGCAGAAGTACAAGGCGTAATCCAATCAACGAAACACCGATACCACCACCTCCACCACCGCCTGTACCTGTTCAAGCACTTAATCCTTTCGATGCCAGCATGTTCCAGGCAGCTTTCACAGCAGCAGTTGCAGCTGCTGTGTCAGCAATCAACGCTCCTGTCCCTAGTGGATCGGGAATAGGCGCACCTCCCTCGAACCACGGCGAAAGCCATGGACACCCTCAGGAATGCACTTACAAGGATTTCACGAACGCCAAACCCCGCAACTTCAATGGAACTGGGGGTGTTATGGTGTTAAGGCAGTGGATCGAGAAGATGGAATCTATCTTCGAGATCTGCGGATGCAAAGAAGGCAACAAGGTCAAGTTCGCAGCTTGTACCTTCTCTGACAGAGCATTAACATGGTGGAACAGCCATGTTAAGTATCTGACTCTGGTGGTGGCTTATTCCATCAGCTGGGAAAAGTTAAAGGACATGCTGATGAAGGAGTACTGCCCTCGAGGCGAAGTACAGAAACTCGAGCAGGAGTTTTGGGGTCTGCAAATGGTAGGATCTGACATCACGACCTACACTAATAGGTTCTGTGATCTGGCGAACTTATGCCCTGATATGGTTTCTCTCGAGAGCAAGAAGATCGAAAGATATATCTGGTGACTATCGCCCCAGATCCAGTCAAGTGTCCTAGCTTCCAGGCCTATCACTTTTGATAGTGCCAAGGAACTAGCACAATCTCTCATCGATCACCGGAAACCTCAGAACCCAACAATCCCTACACCCATGCCACAAAAGTCCAACCCCGACTTCAACAAGAAGGGGTGGAATAAGAGGAAAAGAGGGGCTTCGCAAGAATCCTCCAATAAACAACTTGTGGCGATCAATGCTGCCACAGTGACTCCTATTGTCCCTGCGAACCCCTTACCAGCAAAGACATATGCTGGAACTCTCCCGAAGTTCACCAAGTGCAACTTCCACCACCACGGACCTTGCAGGGAGATGTTCTGCTCTAACTGCAATAGGAAGGGGCACACCGCTCGTTACTACAAGGCTCCAACAGCTCAAGCCGCCCAGGTCCCAAATGCCGGTATGGGCCAAACTTGCTACGGTTGTGGCGAGGTGGGTCACTACAAGAGGAACTGCCCTAAAGCAGGAATGGCTAGAGGGGTAGGAAGAGTTATGGCCCTAGGCCACAAGGAAAATGTAGCTGATCCTACGATAGTTACTGGTACGTTCCTCCTCGATAACTCTATGCTTGCATACTTTTCGATATTGGAGCCGAGAAAAGTTTTGTGAGTCACAAATTTGCACACCTGCTTAAACAAAAACCATGTTCATTAGATAATCCATTCACGGTAGAAATGGCTAACGGGAAAACAGAGAGTACAAACTGCATATACGTAGGTTGTACCTTAGCTTTAGATGGCCATACTTTCAAGATAGATCTCATGCCAGTCATAATTAAATGTTTCGACGTTATCATCGGTATGGATTGGTTGAGTCTTCTTCGTGCCGACATTATGTGCTTCGAAAAAGCAGTTCGTGTTAACCTTCCTAACAACGAAACTTTAATTATCTACAGCGACAAACCTAGTACGAGACTTCGCATCATTTCGTGCATTCTAGCCCAGAAGTGCTTGCGGAAGGAGTACCATGCATTTCTCGCACACGTCGTCGATACCAGTCAAGAACTGAAGGACATCTAGAAAATCCCAGAAGTACGCGACTTTCCCGACATATTCCCAGAAGAACTTCCCGGTTTACCACCGCAACACCAAGTCGAGTTCAGAATTGACTTAGTGCCAGGAGCTACCCCAGTAGCCAAATCTCCTTATCGTCTGGCACCGGCTGAGATGCAGGAACTTTCCAGTCAACTTAACGAACTTCTCAAGAAGGGATTCATTCGACCAAGCTTCTCACCATGAGGAGCACCGGTCTTGTTCGTCATGAAGAAAGATGGATCGTTTCGCATGTGCATCGACTATAGAGAACTCAACAAACTTACCATTAAAAATCGATATCCTTTGCCCCGCATTGACGATTTGTTTGATCAACTTCAAGGAGCCAACTACTTCTCGAAGATAGATCTGCGATCCGGATATCACCAACTACGAGTGTTAGAGGAGGATGTTCCCAAGACAGCCTTCCGAACTCGTTATGAGCACTATGAGTTTGTAGTGATGCCATTCGGATTAACTAACGCGCCCACAGTATTCATGGATCTGATGAATAAGGTGTGTCGTCCTTACTTGGATCAATTCGTCATCGTCTTCATTGATGGCATACTCATCTACTCTCGAAGTAAGGAGGAACATAGTCTACATCTCCGTAAAATCTTAGAGACATTGCGATCGGAGAAGCTCTACGCGAAGTTCTCAAAGTGCGAATTTTGGATTCGGCGAGTCGAATTTTTGGGCCATGTGGTTAGTGAAGAAGGTATACATGTGGACCCCTCCAAGATCAAAGCCATTGAGAACTGGACAGCACCAAAGACACCTACCGAAATTCGTCAATTTCTAGGTCTCGCTGGCTACTATCGCAGGTTCATTCAGAACTTCTCCAGCATAGTGAAACCTCTTACAACCCTGACCCAGAAAGGCGTGGCCTTTGACTGGGAAGAGAAACAGGAAAGAGCGTTCCAAACGCTCAAACGAACCTTGTGCACGGCCCCGATACTATCCCTCCCCGAAGGGATAGAAGACTTCATTATCTATTGCGATGCATCCAATCAAGGACTCGGATGGGTTCTGATGCAGCGAGGTAAAGTCATCGCCTATGCCTCGAGACAGCTAAAGACACATGAGGTTAACTACATAACCCACGATCTTGAACTAGGAGCGGTGGTGTTCGCTCTGAAGATTTGGCGACATTACCTGTATGGTACAAAAAGCACGATCTTTACAGACCATAAGAGTCTACAACACATTTCCGACCAGAAAGACCTCAACATGAGACAAGGACGGTGGGTCGAGCTACTTAGTGATTACGAGTGCGAAATTCGTTATCATCCGGGTAAAGCCAATGTAGTAGCCGACGCCCTAAGTCGGAAAGAATATACTGGTCGTAGAGTCAAATCTTTGACTCTAACTATCCATTCACACTTTTCCACGCAAATAAAGGAGGCTCAGCTCGACGCTTTGAAACCTAAAAACGTGGTTGGTGGTGGAGCCTTATACCTCATGGATCGGATCTGGACACCGAAACACGGTGGCTTCAGAGACTTGGTCATGACTGAAGCTCACAACACTCGTTATTCCATCCACCCGGGTTCAGATAAGATGTATCTGGATCTTAAAAAGTTATACTGGTGGCCTAACATGAAAGCAGATATTGCTACCTTTGTGAGTAAATGCCTTACTTGCGTAAAGGTCAAGGTTGAATACCAGAAACCCCCCAGTCTTCTACAGCAACCGGAGATACCAGAATGGAAGTGGGAGTGGATCACTATGGACTTCATAACCAAGTTGCCCAAGACGACGGGTGGACTTGATTCCATATGGGTCATCGTCGATAGACTGACCAAGTCTGCACACTTCCTACCGATCAAAGAAACAGACAAGATGGAGAAACTGACCAGAACTTACATTTGGGAGATTGTAAGGTTGCACGGTGTTACTTTATCTATCATCTCAGACGGAGATAGTAGATTCACTTCGAGGTTCTGGCAGTCATTACAAAATTCCCTAGGAACTAGGCTGGACATGAGTACAACCTACCATCCACAGACCGACGGGCAAAGTGAGAGAACTATCCAAACCTTAGAAGATATGTTGCGTGCATGTGTGATTGACTTTGGAAAAGCTTGGGATACCCATTTACCTCTTGTCGAGTTTTCCTACAACAACAGTTATCACACGAGCATAAAGGCAGCTCCATTCGAGGCCCTCTATGGCCGAAAGTGCAGATCCCCTCTGTGCTGGGCTGAGGTGGGTGATACCCAGTTAGCTAAGGGACGAGCTCCCGAAAGCACTCTCATGGGTCCGGAGATCATTCGGGTAACGACAGAGAAGATCGTTCAAATTCGTGAACGATTGAAAGCCTCTAGAGACCGACAGAAAAGCTACGCTGACAAGCGTAGGAAACCATTGGAGTTCCAGGTAGGCGACCGAGTCCTACTGAAGGTCTCACCCTGGAAGGGCTTGATACACTTTGCAAAGCGTGGGAAGCTCAATCCAAGATACATAGGGCCTTTCGAGATTCTTGCGAGAATCGGTCCTGTAGCTTACAAACTCAATCTACCGCAAGAATTCAGTAATGTACATCCTACCTTCCACGTGTCAAACTTGAAAAAGTGTCTATCCGAAGAGACTCTTGTTATTCTACTCGACGAGATCGAGATCAACGAGAGCCTCAACTTCGTGGAGGAACCAGTAGAAATCATGGACCGAGAGGTCAAGCAAACCAAGCAAAGTCGCATCCCCATCGTGAAGGTCCGCTGGAATGCAAAGCGAGGACCTGAATTCACATGGGAACGCGAGGATCAGATGAAACAAAATACCCTCATCTCTTTCATGTTCACTAGTATCTTTACTACTTTAAATTTCGGGACGAAATTCCCTCTAACGGGGTGATGATGTGACCACTTTTGAGTTAATAAAATTTACTTTGATAATAAAGTGTCCAAAAAGTTTCTATTTAAATTTCCTTCTATGTTTAAATGTCATTAAATCATGATCGTACGTAAAAAGAATGCCAAAATCCGGCTTTGTATATTGATGTTAAGATTTTTCCAAGTTCGGCTTACCAACAGACAACTAAAAACTCGAATCGGAGACAGAGCGACTTTTGGCCGGAATGACCTAAACGAGAATCGAAGGTCTCGACAATGGTATTTCAGCGGTAAAAAGTCTGGCAAAAACCAACGTCAGATAAAGAAGTTATGAATTTTTAAAGAAATTCCTTAATCACGACATTTTATAAATAAATGATAAAAAAAATATTTCGGAATTTGCCAACGGAGTCTAAACGAAAGTTGTAGAGCGTAGTCTCACCTACGCGTGGATATAAAGACCATCGAAAACGGAGTTCGTATGAAGAAGATATGATTTTTTGAAGTTTATTAAATAAATTATATATAAAAATAAATCAAAAATCCGGTAATATCCGAAGGAGGAGTCAGCGTCCTCATCCGAGTTACGCGCTGCGTAACCCAGTACACCCCGCGTACCCGAGGGCCTTGGTCTCGGTCCATCCACGTCGCCCCTATGCGAGCCTACCCGACCCGTCCCATCCGAAGCGAAGCAGTTGAGGACTCGGTCACGGGTGACGCACGAGTACGCGCTGCGTACAAGCGTACGCCCCGCGTACCGAAGCCTCTCAGCCCCTATAAAAGGGATGCGAGGGTTTCCAGAAAACTTGCTCATTTCTTCTCATTTCTCTTGTGTTTTGCCTCATTTTCCGTGCCTGTTCAAACCCGAAGCCCTGGTCATTTTGCTCAAGTCCCGAAGGCCGATTTTACTCCCGAGATTCCCGAGAATCGCGAGAAAAATCCGTTTCCCGAGACGAAACTCTGCCCGGTTTTCCATCTCGCTATCTTCAAACTTTCAAGTGAGTTCATACCCTTAATCAATGTTTTAAATGATTTTAGATGCTTTAGTGGGGGGGGGGGGGGAATACAAGTAGAAACAAACATGTTATTAAATCATTGATATGTATTTTTATAAACATATTTCAGATACTACAAAATGTGATGCATGAAATGGTTTCAAATCTTAGAAACACATTGTTATCAATAGTTTTACCTTTGAAATGTATATTAAAAATGACCTCAGGTTATTGTTAATCGTTGTTCAAAACACATAAGATGTCTTACAAAACCATTTTTCATTCTTGAACTAAACTATGCATATACACTTATACCCTTATATATGTCTTGATGTTATAGTTTGCATCTTTCATTTAGTTTCCCACACCCTTGAGTAGTAAGAGTGTGTAAACTTACATGATCAACTAGTTAGATTACAGTAAATTATCATAGGGATAATTTGAAGATAACAAAACATTATTCCTATTACAAGGAATCACACAAGAGTCAGTTCATTCATGAGTCTTTACTAGTACCTTACCTGATACATGAGTACCTTTACATATGTTTACCTGATACATGAACACATTACATGAGTACCTTTACGTTGATACCTTTACCTGTGTATACTTATTTGAATATTTGTATCATGAATTACGAGGATAATTTATTAGTACCTTCTGTGTAAATTATCCTGCATATCCCCAGTACCTCGGGATATCTAGAATAGGGCTCTATCCCCAGTACCTTGGGATATATGGACGGGTAATGAACATCTACGGATGCCTACGGTTATTACTTATACTAGGAGTACCATTACAGGGACTAACCCTTCCTCCCACCTGCTGCTGCTACAGAGGACAATTGGACAATATTCGGATGTTCATTAGGTTATATAGGTAGTGTTAACCCTAGTACCTTGGGATAACAGTTACCTAGGCTGTGTTGGTCCTAGTACCCAGTGACAACACTTACAGTAGTACATTTTCATGTTTACTTTATTTTGTGATACTTTCACATAAACGATGAGTTAGACTAAGTACTTCGGTACTAAACAATTAAAGGAAAACTATCATTTTACAAACAAAACATTCGGGTCTTGGTAGAAGACTACATCTCAAACTGATAGAAAATAAGGGATTTTTTAGGGTTTTTCATACTTACATCAACATTTTCATCTAATGATTTACATAGCCTTCATAACAGATTTTCACAAACAAGGTAATGACACTTATATACTTATGAATTCACCAGCTTTAAAGCTGATACTCGCTTTCAAAATAACTTGTATTCTAAGGTCATCAGTAGACAGGTACGGAGGCCAGGTTTTGAGAAGACGGAGCAGACAAGTCTCGTCTTTTATTTTGATTGTATATTTTTGGTGTCTTACTACAATGAAAGAACACACATGTATTAAAACTTTACTTATAATGCAATGAATGATGTTGTTACTTGTTTATTATATTACACTGTTGTGATACTGTACATGACGTCCTCCACCCCTGAACGTTTCCGCCGTTCGTGGTTTTGGGGTGTGACACAAATCTTGGTTCTTTAACTGAATAACATACTTTGGGTTGAAGAACGTCTTGTATGACGCCTTTGGAGACAAAGTCAAAGCTCTATTTCAGCAGCCTCACAAAATTGAAGATCCTCCCATGGCTCCCACCCAATCCACATAAGGCGACTTTCCAGTTGATCCACCTCCTCTAAGGACAACTACCATTGTTGGTCGTTTTGATAATGAACCTGAAAATAGCAGATCCCGCATCACGATCAAGCAAGGGAAAAGGACCGTCACTGCCAGCAAAAGCAAAGGATTACTTTTCATGAAAAACTCAAATGAAAATCGCAAAGCTAAAGATCCTGTGTTGTCTGTGACGAATCTGAAGAAGAGAAAGTTTGGTGACAAGTTTGGAGATAGATCCGGGATCAGAATGTGGGATTTTGATCCCGAGTCGAAGATGTGGTTCGTAAAAAGGAACTCTGCATTCCCTGAGTATTACAAAAGTATTCATGACTTCCACTCATGTAGAAAATTTGATCTTGCCGAACTTTCATGAGCCCCATTTCATAATCCTTCAGAAGATCCCAGCACATCAAATTTCAAAAGATTTCTTGACAGGCAGTTCAAGGAAAACTTCACAAAGATGAAAACTGTGAAAGCCCTATATAGAAGAGATAAGGATGTTATTATCCTGAATCTGGCGAGCCCATGAAGATTATTCTCTGTCCAACAACGAAACAACTAAAGGAAATTCCTATCCCTCAAAATTTTCATGAGGGATACCTTGACAATATGGAATTCTGGGAGCTTGATGACGAAACTGCCACTGCTGCCATCAAATTCAAAGATAGAGAACAAGTTCTAAGGCTGATCAGTGCTAAGGATCTTTTCAGATTCAAAGAAAGAGATATTCGTACCTTGTCTTGTCACCAAATCATTTGCCGAAAAGATGTCATGGAGGTTGCTGCCTAAGAATTTACTGGAATGGTCACCGCAATCATTAATGGGAAACTTTGGATGGGATCCATGGGAAAATCTGATCTGAAGCTGTATGAAAAACCCGAAGAATAAAGACCAAGTATATGCTAGCATCAATCCAAGGAGGAGATTGATACGCTATATTTTTGTGGTTTGGGCTAGGCATTCTTTTGTATATATCTTGGTAGATTAATAGAGTATGGTGTAGTGGTCCATGTTGGATAAGTTTATGTGTGTGTGCAGCTACACACGTGTGTACGGCCGCACATGCCATGTGCGACCATACATGTGTGTATGGTTGCACACTGGTGTGCTGCTGTGGGTAGTATAAAAGGGCAGTGTCAGTGTGTCAGAAAAGTATGTATGAACAGTGACATATGTATATGTGTATATTTCAAGGTGTACCTGACCTTTATGAGTAATAGATGTCTATATGCTTGATGTTATTCTCATTGTACTCTTTCTACACTGTGATTGATTGATTGCAATTCATTGACTACTGATTTGGATCCATATTTGGGACTTACAACAAGACACAACACCCCCATTTACAATGAACACATACCCTAATTGTGACTTATAATCATCTGAATATCTTGTGAATGAAGCATCAATGTAACACTTTATACTTAAGCATTCATTAAGTCCCTCTATAGACGAGGAACATATCTTTAGTTGTACGCAAGTAGTGAAGGATGTTCTTGACCGCTATCCAATGACTTTCCCTTGGAATTTTTTGGAACTTGATTGTCATGATCATAACATAAACAACATCAGGTCTAGTACAATTCATGGCATACATGATAGATCTAATTTTCATAGCATACAGAATATCTGTAACCTTGTATTTCTCATCCTTTATGCTAGGACATTACAGTGAACTTAGTACTATGCCATGCGCCATGGGTATAACTCCTCTCTTAGAGTTTTCCATCTTGAATTGTTTCAGGACTTTTTCAATGTATGTACTTTGGCTTAGAGCTATTCAATGTTTTCATCTATCTCTATACATTTTGATTCCAAGAATATGTTGAGCCTCAACTAGATGCTTTATTGAGAAACACTTTCCTAAACAAGCATCTAAACCTCACAAAGTCAATATGTGAATTCCAATGATATGTATGTCATCTACATATAGGACAACGCAGGTCACTGACCTTCCAGTAGTTTTCATGTAAACACAAGATCCATCTTCGTTTATAATAAAACCATACTTTGTGATTTCATCATCAAAATGATGATTCCAATTTCAAGATGCTTGTTTTAACCCAATAAATGCATCTCTTGAGTTTACACACTTTATTAGGATGCCTTTGGTCGACAAAACGTCCGGGCTGAACCATATAGACATATTCTTCCAAGTGTCGATTTAGAAAAGCAGTTTTGACATCCATTTGCCATATCTCATAGTCATGATACGCGGCTATGGCAACTAGTATCCAAATTGATTTAATCATAGCAAATGGTGAAAAGGTTTCATCATAATCAATCCCTTGGGTTTTACGGAATCCTATAGCAACAAGTATTGCTATAAATATGTGTAAATTGTCATCCATGCCAGTCTTCTTCATGAAGAACCACTAACTCCCTATAGTCTTAAATTGGGGAGGAAATTCAACCAATCCCAAACTTGTTTTTCTCACATGCATTACATCTCTGCATTCATGGCTTCAAGCGACTTTTCGGATTCAGGAGTTGCATTGCATTTCGGTAGGTGACGGGATCGTCAGCATTCATCAATGAGATATCCATATCTCTCAGGTTCTTAACAAATTCCATCGGATCTGCGAATGCCATGTGTTTCAATAGGTTGAATAGGATTGATCTCTTCATCTTCAACAACCTCTTGTGTAGTACTAGTGCCGACTTGAGTTGCATTAGGTTGTGGTTCTTGATTTTCTTCAAGTTCTACGTGCCTCCTACTTTCTTAGAAACATGTTTTTCAAGAATTCAGCTTTTTGTGAGATAAAGATCTTATTCTGACTAGGGATGTATAAGTAATATCCTAAACAATATTTGGGATATCAGACAAAGATGCATTTGGTAAACATAGGCTTGAGTTTGTTGGAAGCTTCATGTTTAACATATGCTTCACAATCCTAAACTTTCTTATAAGATAGGGATGAAGCTTTTCCATACCATATCCAATAAGGTGTCTTGTCTGACTTCTTAGTTGGTGCCATATTCAAGATATGGGCTACGGTGAGTAGGGTATAATTACAAAAGGATAAAGCGAGAGTACTTCTGCTCATCATGGATCAAACCATATCAAATAATGTTCGATTTCTCCTCCCATACACACCATTAAGATGTGGTGTTAGGGGTGGAGTGAGGTTTGAGATAATCCCACAAATACTAAGATGATCTTGAAACTCTTGGCTCATGTACTCGTCACCTCTATCCAAATGAAGGATTTTGATTGTTTTATCGAGTTCATTCTAAACTTCACTTTGAAACAATTTACACTTTTCCAAGGCTTCATGTTTATGTTTCGTCAAATACACGTAACCAAATTAATTGAAGTCATCAGTGAAGCTGATATAATATCTTTCACCATATCTTGACATTGTATTGAAAGGAACACACACATCTATGTGTATGAAGCCTAATAAAACACTTTCCCTTTCACTAGTGCAAGACAAAGGGGCCTTTATTATATTGCCACATCAAAAAGATTCACATATGTTAAATGACTAAGTGTCATTTGCCCCCAAAAGTCTACTCTTTTGAAGTTTTCACATGCACTTCTTGTTTATGTGCCCAGGATGACAATGCCATAGATATGTTTGGTTCAAACCTTGTTTGATACTTTTGGTGTTAACATGATAGAGAGACGTATTATTTGAAGTGTCATGTAGATTCAATTCGTAAATTCCATTTATTGGTCTGGTCCCAAAATAGAATATTCCATCCAAGAAGCAACGAATATTATCATCAACAAATTGAAAATTAATACCACATTTTCTTAAACAGGAAACCGATACAATATTTCTAGTAATAGAGGTAGTCAAACACACTTTGTTTATTGTTAAGTACAAACCATATGGTAAATGTAAACCAAAATGTCCTATTTCTTAGACTGCAACCCGTGGTCCATTGTACACATGCAATACCATCTCATCTGTCTTCAGTTCCCTAATCTTTCTGAACCTATGCGATGAATTACAAATATGAGTTCCACAACCAGTATCAAATACCCAAGTTTTAGATGAAAAAGTAAATAGTCCCATTTCAATCATGAAAATGGATATACCTAAACGGCCTTTCCCGACCTTCTTGTTCTTCAACTAAGCAAGGTACTTAGGACAATTCCTTTTCCAATGCCCTATGACACCACACTCAAAGAATGTATCATATTTAGAAAGATTTTCCTTCTTCCTTGATGGTGGGTTTCAGGGAGTTTTCTTCCCTTTGCTCTCTCCAACTTGTGGCTTCCCTTTGGAGTTTTTCCCTTGATTCTTCTTCTTGATTTGTCCCTCCCGAATCATGAGCATTTGGGGAATTTTCCTTGAGATGTTTTTCTCTATAGTTTTGAGCATTACGTGCAACTCAGAGATAGGTTTATCCCACTCATTCATGTTGTAGTTCATGATTCACTTGAGCAATGAATTGAAAATTATGTCTTATGCCAAGTCTAGTGGATATGGAGAGCCTAATCTCTCCAAATGATCTATATGGCTTTTCATCTTGAGAACATGAGTGCTCATATTCTCGGTTTCTTCCATCTTGAAAGCATGGAGGGCTTGAACAGTTTCAAATCTTTCAGTTCTTGCTTGCTAACCAAACATCTACTTGAGATGTTTAATCATGTCAAAGGCAGTGAAGAGTTCCAGATCCCGCTGAAGATCAGGAATCATTGTGGCAAGCATAAGGCATGACACATCAAGTAAATCATCTATATTCTTAAGCCATGAATCGTGTACGACCTTTGGGACAAAAGGTAGTTCATAGGGACATGTGATTCAAGGACCTATTCTTTCGTTTCTTGTTTCAAAACAATTTTCAAATTTTTGTATCAATCCAAAAAATTGGAGTGGCCTAGTTTTTCTTTTTTCAAGCATGGATCGGAGGTTCATGGGGTGATGATGTGCTATAGTAGTTGATGGATCCATCTACAAAAATTTTAAAAAAATTATTTAGTACTTAATTCTTTTAAAGATAATAACCTTTTGTTTCCAAAAACATTATTTATTTAAACTCAAGGATCCAAGTTACAAATTAAATAAATGGTTAGGTATCCTTTATCTCACTTACTCAATTTTAAATAGGTAAATATCTTTTATGAATTACACCACTTTTTATTGATAGATGTATGAAACCTCTAACAATCTATTTTTTAATTTGACATGTTTGGTCTCATCTATGCCTTGGAACTCTCTTGCTTAGGTGGCCTTTATCACAATAAGTTTCCAGTCAAGTCATCCAAGTCAAGAAACTTGTACAGTTGGCCTATAACTTGGTTATAGAAATTGCAAAAATACTCTGGCCACCAAAAGATAAGACAAATGGTTAGGTATCCTTTATCCTATAAGCATTATACAAGTGGTGTGCAAATGTTTTTAAAATTGGATGGCATAGACTTGACTTTTGAGAGGGTTTTGGATGTTTTATTATTCTATTAAAAAAATATGGTATTATGATAATTGAATGCATCCAATTGATCATGGTATCAATTTTCAAAAAAATCACATTTTGAGGTTCAAATATTCAACCCAGTTTTTATATTTTGACCTGATCAATTTTAACGATAATAACCTAATATTAAATTTGAGTTTGAGCCGTGTAGAACCTCTTAATATTTTTTAATAAAACTCGCTTTCATTAAAAAATATTTATAGTTTCTATAAGTTTCAACATCACAATTTTTAAACTTATATTTTACTATTTCAAAATTTTTCCGAAATTAACGTTTTTAATAAAACCGGTTTTCATTTTAAAGCATTAACTTATTATATCTTATGTTCAAATTTTAAATTTTGAAAACCAAACTCCATGGGATGTTTATTTCGATAAAAAAAAATAGTTTAAGTTTGTGAAAAGCTAAATTATCAAACACACAAACTATTTACTTGAAAAATTAACAATAAAAGCATGCATTTGACATAAACAAGCCTTAAACTACTTATCACTTTTTTGAGACAACACAAAAGTGTTAAGTCGTTACTAAGGGACAAAAGAGAGAAAATAATAGAAGTTGTTCTGTATGTGGTCTTCAGCTCCCACTTGCAATAACAACCAACCTTGTTGCAAGTTTGTAAGATCTTTATAAAAATTATGAACTTCTATAAAAAAAACTTATAAAACCATGGCCTCCACTTGAAGTCTTCAAAAATGGCCTCTATCTTTATCTTGTTACATTTTTCATAAAATAAATCTAGTCTAACACTAATCTATTAAATAAAAATAACAAGAATAAAACTAGCTACTTTTATTACATACTTTTAAGAATAAAAGAATACTACAAACCATTTTCAAATAAATCACACAAACAACAACATAAATGGTCCAAGGCTTGTTTATGCACTCTAAAACACATATAATCATAAAACAACCTTTGTTTTTCTAAGATAACTTTAAGTGTCTAAAAATGCATGTTAGTTTTTGTCACAGAAAAAAAATTAAAACATTGTCAAAGAAAATATATGTATGAACCTATTTTTAAACAAAACCAAGTTATCCATATTCTAAAAAAACTAAGATTTCCATAAATCAAAAAAATCTAAGCAAACTTACAAGTTGGCTCTTGATACCAATTGTTGGGTTTAAGTTCAAAAATAGTTTCAAAAACACAAAATAATAGCATTAGAAGTCTTGTAAAATTTGAACTTAATAACAAATTACAAACCACCAAGGATATTCTTGCAGGAAATGGAAAGATAAAAACACAACCATCGAAGAAGGAAGATGATAGCAACAATTGTTGTTTCTTGAGTCCTCTTGGGAGGCTTTAGTTTTGATGTAGAATATGGAACCAAAAGACAACAACAATTGATCTACTTTGATATAATGCTAGTTACAACTCTTAAGCTTTGTGTGAAAACAAAGGTATGACTTAATGAAATAATGCAAATAACTTCTAACTCTTCAATACTTTGAAAGAAGGTAAGATAATGTGAGAGAGATGACATAATTTAGGCCATATATATATATATATATATATATATATATATATATATATATATATATATATATATTAAGAAGTGCAAGACCAAAATGCAAGCCATATATCTACATGCATAAAGTCAAGTTAATACCCATTACGTATTTACACTTTAAGCAACCATGTCCCTATGTCATGAATGTATCATACCATGCTTATTAGGTTGTGTTCTTTTCATTAAATTAATAAAAATACCATTCCATCTATAGCCTAAGTATGTTTCAACCATGCTCACCAAAAGAAGACAAAATGTTTAAATTTTATGAACTCAAAGTTTATAAACTATAAGCGTTGTTTTTAGGTAAAAGACAAAGGACACAACTAGTCCAAAATGTTGTGCATGACTTATTAATTCACTACTTATGAAATAATGTGTTACTTGTATTGTAAAATAATTATTTCCATGAAATAATATTTTCATAATTTATTATAAGTGTTTATGAATATTTATCAAATCAATTTCTAATAAATAATCAATTGTATCAAGTTGTTGTTAGTGTGACCCTTAGAATCATATGTTAACTAGCAATATCATTCTAATATGTCTCTTGAGCATATTGTATCTTTCAATATTAACAAATAAAAGTTTTAAACAAAATTGAATCTTCGACACATTGTTCCAAAGAAAATATTGTTGATATCGAAGATGATTTTGACAATATCAATGAAATCGAAGAAGAAGAATCTGTTGTGTTTTTGAATTTTTCGCTCATAAAAATTAATTCCTTAAATAAAAGTGATGAGATAGTTGATTTAATCTTGAAATTTAATAAGGACTCATCATCGACAATAGATAACAACATTTCTCAAAAGAAAATCAATATCGATGAAGTTGCAAACAATGAAGCGGAAATTCCTCGTGTTGTTGTTGAACAGTTTTTCAGTATAGAAATGAGTATACAAAAGTTTTTAATGAAAAAGTAAACATTTTCTTCAAAACAATGTTGTGTTGTATCCACAATTCAAAGATTTTCCAAATCTTATTTTTGTGACGTTAGGAAATGGAGAGAATGTAAACTAGAAGTTGAATAATTTATTGGAAGAGGATAAAAAGAAAGTAATTGATGATGGTTTTTACTCAAATCAAACTGTTGAGGAAAATAGTTTGAATCAATGGTCAAAAACTTTTCAAAGGAGGTAAAAATCACAAATAATGTCTTAAACATAACAAACAAGGTATTTTGGTTATGAAAGGAACTGAATCTTCTGTCAAAGACATATCGAAACCTATTGATGTGTCTATTCTAGAAGTTTCGAAGGATCAAAAATAGAAAACCAAATGTTCGAAAACCACATTCGAAAAACCATTAAAAATCGAAATGTTCGATATAATTCTTATTGGAAGTATAGGCTTAGCCTTCAAAAACAAAGTAACTTTCAACAAGGTCCTCCGAATCATTTACAAAATTACTCTCAAAAAATCAGTCTCAAAATTGTTTTCTAAACAATTCACCAAACCGTTATCAAAAATATTTCAGCATGATAACCAAAATTGTTTTCCACAAAGTTTTTAATATGATTTTCAATAATATTTCCAGAGTAGTTTTCAAGTTTGACCATGTAAACCTTTTCCATAATCGACTCAAGCTAAAACCATACCGAATGCTATTAAGAAAAATATGCCTTTTACACCTAATGATCCAAATTTTCCAAATCTAAAATCAAAGGTTTCCTATTCTAAAGCTAAATTTTATGTCGAGAATTTTAATCATTGGTTTCCAAATAAAGACAAAACATATCAGTCAAAATACTTTTCTCAAGATCAATTGAAAGATGCTTATGAAAATTACTTCTATGAATCGACTAATAAGAGTAATTTTCACAAGAAGCATTGTCGAAACCATCAAAATGGATTGAAATAAAATCAAAATAAAAAATTGAGTTTTCAAAGTGCAAATTTGAGAAATAAAAGGTCAATGTTGATGCTTCGATGTGGAATGAATATGTTTCTTTGCCTTAGACTAATGAAGTTGTTTTGTCTGATCAAATTAAATTCAATGTTCGAAACTGGATTTCTAATTCCACATTTCACACTACACTACACACTAATGTTCAAGAACCCAAAAAGCCTTGTGGTACCTAAATCTCTCTAACTGATTGTAGGTGGTATGTCACGAACAGTAAAATGAGAATTGGTATATCGATAGTGGTTGCTCGCATTACATCATTAGAATGAAGGAGTTTTTCAAGGATTTTAGGAAGCTTACAAATTTCGAAGTAGTGATGTTTTGTGAATAATAATAAGTGCACAGTAAAAGGCTATGGCAGAATAAGAAATGGAAATTTTACTGTTAGTCATGTAGACTATGTCGAAGGTCTAAAACACAATCTCATAAATGTGTCCCAGTTAGTTGTAGGAACTAGAAATCAAGTGCTATTTGATGAAGAAGAAGTTTCATCTCCAAAAAAATGACAACCGAGTGTTGTTAAAGTAAAAAATATAAGGTACATATTTACATTAGATATGAAGCCGATTGTTGGTTTACCTAAAATTTTCTTACTATCGTATTCATCTTCATATCTAAGCTGGCTTTGGCATCGAAGTCTTTCACACTTAAATTTCAAAAATCCATATAAGCTTGTTTTGAATGATTTAGTTTGAGGTTTACCTATTCTAAAATTTGAAAATGATTTATTTTGAGCAAATTTTGAAAAAGGAAAACACCAGCAACAAGGACATTCAATTGTCATTGACTCGAAGATAATTGAAGCCTTGGAACTTCTACGTATTGATTTATGTGGACCTGTAATGCCCCGATTCTCAGGTATTGCTTAACTAATATTCATTGGGTTAAGATCTACTTGACGAGTTGGTTGACCGACTCGTCGAGTAGCAGCGAGATGAGATCGCGTGTTAAGTGACCTACTCGACGAGTCCATGCTAGACTCGGCGAGTAGGAGCTGGTAGTGGAAACCCTAAATCCCGGGGTTTGCATCTCTATTTAAAGGAGCCTTAGCCTCCTTTGGCCTTTTTACAGTCTTTGAGAGCCCCTTAAAACCCTAATTCGTGTGTGTGTGCCTTGGTGTGGTATTTGAAGCTTGAAAAAAAGGATATTGGAGGAAGAAAGCTAAGAGTGCAATGGAAATTGAGGCAAGGAAGGAGTGGGAAGCAGGATTTACCTCAGCTAGCATCCTTTGGAAGTATCAAAGTGCCACTCTTACTTCCCTTTTTCCCTTTTGTTGAGTTTCTAGGGCTTTTTTTGGATTTTTAAGTTGGTATGATGAGCTATGGGCTAGATTTGAAGTTGTAACTTCAGATATGGACCCTCCTTGGATTCTAGAAGCATAAAATCATAGTCTTGGTTGTGATTAATGTCCCTCTAGAGCATGAAGTTCCATTAAGAACATTGAATAGAGATTTAGAGCCTTTATAGTCATGCATGCATGTAAAGTTTGCAACTTTACGTGAGAAACATGCCCTAGAAGATTGGATCTATGAGTTGGAACCATTGCATGGCTCAAAATATGTCTGTGTGGAGGAAAAGGACTTAATGGACTCGGCGAGCCGCAAAGTGACTCGGCGAGTCACATGAAGATGGTCGTGAACTCGACGAGTTGGATGAACAACTCGGCGAGTGCGATGAAGATCGCCATAAGACTCGAAGAGTTAAAGAACAACTCAGTGAGTCGAATGAGTTTTCTCTGGGATATGTATGAGTGTGTATCCATCGAGTTGCAAGGAGGGAACTTGACGGGTGACCTTAAGTTTTATCGAGAATCAAAGGAACTCGCGAGTCACTCCGATGACTCGGCGATTTGGAATGTACTTCAGGGAACTCGGCGAGTTAAGGTCAACATGGACTGTTGACCTTGACTGAGGACTTTGACTTTGACTAGGGGTTGACTAGTGAGTTATAGGGTACCTTATAAGGTTAATGACTTATGAGTATGATGTACTATTGTAAGGTCAAACCTTGAAATATGATGATGTTTGAAATAAATCTTTCAGCATCAGCGCATATCTCAGTATCAGCATCAGCGTTTCAGCAGCTCAGTGTGTTTAGTTTATTCAGTATATTGTAACAGATTTTGTATTTATCTTGTTTCTATAGTTAGCATAAATTAGTTAGCTGGCATATCCCTGATTTATAGGGATTGTCTAGAATAGCAGTATATAATCTTTTGTATAGGTTTATGAAAGACTACGCCTTTCACAAACCCTAATTGCTGCTTTGTGCACATGATAATCTCTTTGTGAGATTATCTTTCTTAGTGAAAGTTTTTCTTCGTGAATTCTTCGTATTCTTATTTACTGTTATTGTTTGATAAATTGATTGATCTAAACGCCTTTTCAACTATGATGATAGGTGGTGGAACCTATGTCAAGTGATCCGAGAGTTGGAGTTTACCTTTCGTGTCGACATCTGCGTGGTGAGTTATCCCCACTATGTTGATAGGGTCTACGGCACCAAGGCCGACCCTTTGGTTATTATTGTTATGGAATGCTACATGTGGTTATGACCTATTAGATCGGAATCGGGGTAGACATTATGTTATGCTCTTATGATCCGTAGGGATTGGTATATTAGTGACCTGCTAAGTCGGTACTCTAGTTACAGGAGAATTCTATGATTGATGATTCGTGTGACAGATATGTTTGATGTTTGTATATGCTTGTATATGATAGTATGCGCACATGGTTATTTGCTGGTGGTTGGGTTGAGGTGGTCCTGCTTTGTGCTAAAGGCCAATATACCCTATGATCGGTCCAGGGAGACTATAGGCCCACGTGGCAGACCATTCATGCCGAAGGCTCGGGATAGATTCAGACAAATTGCAGGCCCGGGAGGGCGGTCCAGTCAGGCCGATGGCCCAGTATGCATAATGATTGATTGATTATTACTAATATAGTATTGTCAGTGTGGTATTGGTATTTTGGGGGTAGCTCACTAAGCCCTCGGGCTTACAGTTTTCAGTTTATTGTTTCATGTACTTTAGGAGATCATGGAAAGGATAAGGCATGACCGTACCACTCCTCATCCTTATGTTATGATTTTTGTGACACTCTGATGGAAAATGATTTGAAAACATTTTGTAAACAATGCTATTTGGTTTTTTATTTATGATTGAAAAAGTTTAAATTTTGCGTAAAATTTATGGATGTTACATGTTGGTATCAGAGCCTTGGTTTGAGTGAATTGGAGGAACACTCGTGTGAATCCAGTCATAAATCAAGGAGATTTTCAGAACACAAGTTTTAAAATGGTTTTCAAAATAAGGATGGAGGATGCAGACGGTACAATCAGCCGGAGCCTGTAAGTGAACCTCAAAATACTATACAATTATTTGATATTCTGATATGTTAGAACAGCATGCTAGTGCTTGGCTAGGGATCTTCAGGAATCACATGATATACTTGCCTGATTATATGATGCCTATTAGCCTAGGGTTTCTTGTATATGGAATTGACATCATAACTGTAGATGTTTGGTGTATGCATCACGGCTATGTATAATCAAGATCTTATAGCCTCAGAATGTCTGATTCGACCTTAGTGTAGGATTAGATATTCGAAAGTCTATGGGGTCCAGCGTTATGTTCAGCTAGTGTGCACCGTCGCTGTAGGGGATGATGGAAGTTTCATGGATGTGTGAGTTGTGATAAGTAGTGAGACTAGATGCGATATATTTTGTATTCCCCTAGAAGTGAGGGTTGGGTGCATTTCTATGTTGATGATATTGTTAAGGCGTTGTGGTGATACTTGAGACAAATAGGGGTAGGTATGGAACGTAGTATGGGTCCATACTACTGAAAGCACAGGACCCATACGTGTAGCAAGGAAATCACAACCCCTAGGGTTTTTTGGGTTTTGGTCTCCCAACATTATGTTAATTATCTGATGACTTTTATGTATATTCCAGTATGGTGGTGACGAGACGTGTTGCTTCGGGATCCGGATTAGGATCAGGATCAGGATTGGGGTCAGGAGACGGAGGGTTGGAGGTGTTGGTAGCACCTGAGCCCGTGGTTCAGATAGGGAACAAGGAGTTGGATGCCAGGATCATGGAAATCATGCACGACGAGATTGTTGTTGCGTTCCGAGCGCAACTGCCAATGATGTTTGGGTCGATTAAGACCGCGATGGTTGAGTATTTTGATAAGCAACATGCAGCTCTAGCAGAGACAGATGTTGTTGCAGCCACTTCGGCTGTAATGACGGCAGGGGTTGGAGGAGGAGCCGACAGGGCTTTCCAGTACCGGGACTTCGATAATATGAAGCCCCCGATGTTTGATGGTACACAGGATGGGATTAGGGCTATGAGGTGGTTATCTGATGTGGAGGGCTGTTTCTTCACGTGCTCATGTGCTGCTGACCAAACGCTCAGGTGTACCTTGAATCTGCTGAGGCTTGGGGGCAAAGGACTAGTGGAGGCTGACGACTAAGTCATATACTGATGATCAGCGAGCTGCTGTTACTTGGGAGCAGTTCAGTGATATGTTCTGCACCCGTTACGTTCCACGTGTTGCGCGGGAGCGGCTTGCGCAGGAGTTTTAGACATTGAGACAAGATGGGGAGTCTGTGATGGAGATTAACCGTATGTTCACGGAGACGGCTATGTTTTGCCTGGAGTTTACATCAGAGCAGTCTCAAATGACTCGTTATCTGAGTATGCTCAAGACTGATACTCGACAGTTTGTGTCTACATAGTGATGTGATTGTTGGATATAGTATCTAAGTCCATAACTATATTTGGTATGTACTTGACCCGACCCAGCATGGTCCATTTCGGTTGCATTTCACCCGAACAATTATAGATAATCTTTTGAGAATAGTATAAGTTATGATTTATTAATATATTATATGTTCTAATATATTAATATAAAATCATATTATTTAATTAGTGTTGGTCTATAATTAATCTAGAATTAATTTAGAGATCAAAAGTATGACTAATTAAATATGGGCTCTTGTATTTATATAGTGTGGGCTAATGCTTATTTGGAATGGGCTAGGCTTGCATGGAAAGTCCATCGATGCTCCATGGAGCTTTAACCCATCTTATGGAAATGAAAAGACATGGGTATTAGGGTTTACATGGATGTAACCCTAATCCACCACACTATATAAAGGAGGCTTTGCTTCTTCATATCACACTAGTTGTGGTGAGTAAAGTAAGAGGGCCGATTTCAAAAAAGTTGATTACTATTCTCTCAAAGTTCCAAGTTTGTGGTGATTTGTGATTTCGATTTGAGGCATCCACACTATTGGTTCTAGGCTATAAAACTCCAAGCAATTGACTACAACTACAAGGTAAGTAATTCTACTAGCTTTATTTTATTCAAGTTCCCCATGCCATGCTAGATAGGTTAAGAACCTCGGAAAAATAATTATTTGCATGTATCTTAGTCAAACATAGATCCAATGTTTCTAGGGTTGCATGTACACCATAGGAGTGTTCGATTGCTCAAAACCCATCAGTGGTATCAGAGACTATGCTTATTTGTATGATACTTGATGCAAAAGTTGGTTTTTCAAAAACTAAAACTGTACAAATTGCAAAACTCGACGAGTTATGGCCAAAAACTCACCGAGTTCATGAGTTAACACATCAACTCGACGAGTTCCTTAGGGAACTCGACGAGTTTAGCTTGCAGAATGCGGTTTCTCGTGTTTTGCTACTAGAAATGGACTAGAAACATTACCCCAAACTGTTTTGGTGTTATAAAACTTGTTTTAGATGGTGTAATGCTTATGCTAATCCATTTACAATGGCTATTATCAAAAAAATTACAAGTTTTATGAGTAATTTATGATTCTTGAAATGTTCATATTCATGTTCTTGAACTTATGAAGATTAGATGATCTTAGGAATTGCTTGTAACCAACTTGGTAGTTTAAATTCATGATCATTATGTGTTTTAATGGAGTCCATAACTTGTCCTCAAGTTATGGAAATCCAAAGGTCACACTTTAATAAAAACAATTAAAAGAACACAAGGGTTATAAAAATGAAGAGTTTTGAAAGTTTACAAAACTTGCCCTCAAGTTTTGGAACAAGTAAACACATGATTAAAACATTAGTTCCAACCCATAGAAGTTTTAAAAGTTAAAATTCAACCCTTATAGTTTATAATATTATAAGTTATATATATATATATATATATATATATATACATACATATATATATATACATAGATACATATATATATATATATATATATATATATATATATATATATATATGTATATGTATATCTCTCTCTCTCTCTCTCTCTCTCTATATATATATATATATATATATATGTATGTATGTATGTATATATGTATAAGATCAAGTCGTCTTACCACCAGTACGCCTCATTTATGAAGCCGGTCTATAAGGGGGGTATAAGGTTGTTGCCTATAAAATGGCAATTTGATGTGCACGGAAGTACCCACTAATTTTAATATTTACAACCTAACAAACTTAGACTAACTATGCACTTATAGGCAGCGTACCTAGTCAGATTACAGTATAGCTTAGGTAGGTCGGGTGTCGATCATAGGGAACGGTGGTGAATTAATTTAAAATATTTGATTATAGGTTACAGGATACACGAAAGTAATAAAGAAATGGTTATTGAATCTCAAACAAATTACTTAAATAGCAAATCTCGATACACTAACGGGAAGGCAAATCTCTTCAGGTACTTTGGTTTAAATAAATAACACCTTAAAAGCATAGACAATTGCATACACAAATTCATGTATTCATGTTCACCGATTCCTAAAATGATTAGATTCGCGTTCGCTATAACTAATCATTTAGCAAACAAGTTAATTCAAACAGTGATATGTTGATTAAACTAACATGTTTCCTAGTGTTCAGTTCGTATCAATCAAGACTTGTAATAATAGTTAATCAAATTGGTCGTTCAATTAACCTCTTGTTGATGGTCATCAAACAAGGATCACACGTTAACTTATTTATTCCCAAGTTAATCCTAGTTTCGCATTCGTTATTCCTAGACTTATAATCTTGATGGTCATCAAAGTCATAAGATACAAGCAATCAAGCAGATGTTCACACAACTTAATTTACTTGATAATTAACAACAAATAATTATCATTAACACATAAGGATTTTTTAACAAGCTTGGCAAGATAAATTAAACATAAACAAACAATTCAATATAGCAATTAGTCCAATAATCAAGGTTTCGTTCAATCATAAACAAAAGTAAAAGGTTTTTACACTTAAATCAGAAACCAAGTATATAATAGTATCACGATGGAATGCTAAACTTGGTCACGTTAACAACCCATATGATTACCGACATGTATCTGCTCTGCAATCCTTCCGATCTCCCCTCCTGTTAGCTTAACGGCCTTCCGGCCGCTTTCTAGACCCTGAAAACGGCTTAACAGAAGTTAATTATCGACTAAATTAGGTTAGAAGTCGAATCCCCCCCCCTCTGGTTAGCTGATAATCGCTTTTTATAGCCCTTGGAACCGACTTACGTACGTTGGGCATAATTCGGATTACGCTAGGCGTACTTAGGAACTTGTCGCGATGAGGAAACCTGATGCAAGCCGTTACACTGGGCGTAACCATGTATTACGCTGGGCGTAAGTCGTCTCTTCCAACATTTTTCTTTCTCTTAGCTTCTAAGCCCTAATTCCGCTCCCATCTTTTCTTTTGTGCTCTATCGACAACTAATAGCTGCAAATCATAATTCGAAGCATTATAAGTACTTTTTAGTTCTAAAAGAGAATTATAAAGGCTAAAATATTAAGATATAATGTATAAAAATATATATAAAAATACACATATCAAAATACCCCACACTTAGCCTTTGCTTGCCCCCAAGCAAATTTACTTTTATTTTACCAATATCGCACTCAACAATCCATTTTAAACTCAGCCATTATGCCAAGACCGTAACACATGCATTTGTGTCTATATTTTTTTTCCTAAAGCACCCCCTATACTCTAAATACTCACAATCCTCATAAACACTTGCCCACTTTTTCCGAACAGTGCTCATTTTATGCATCCCTTCGAATCCATCCGCAAAAAACCTCCTAACCTCAAGGTATTTTTGGTTGGGCAACCGAAGCATACATAATCAAGACAATTACAATTTATGATACCACTATGGAGCTCTTTTGGAATTTTTCACTTCTTTGACATTTGGTCTTTAATTTCTTTGAATTCACCACCTTGTTGTTTGATTTTTTTGATATCTTCAACTTTTTGAATTTCTTCAGAATTTTGATCTTTCATATTTAACTTTGATGCTCCAAAAAGTATTCAAACTTTTCTTGTAATTCTCTCTTTTTTTTAACATGTACTCACTTTTTTTTCATTCAAAACCCTACATGCTTAAGCAGGGGCGCTCAACTTCAACCTTTATTGGTTAACGATAATAATTTTCCTAGATACATTTCTGGTACACGATGCTAAACATATTGCATCCTTCAAACTAAGCGAGGTCGTGTTTTTGTCCCATGATTTCACTAGAATAAGGAGGCCACAAATGCACTAGAACGTATATAGGCTCAACTAAAGATTTGAGTTCTCATCGGATCATCTCATACAATATTAGCAAATCTTTTAAATTATCACTAGATTTTTCTAAATTAAACTATTATTTCAAGTTTTTAAATTTTTAAATTTTCCTAAATCTAGCAATTTTAAAACTATCATTTCCTTTTGTTTTTAATTTTAATTTACTACTTTTACCGACCCCCTACCCCTACACTTATTTCATACAATGCCCTTGGGTAGTTGTGGCGAGATCGAATGGGGCTGGTACAAGTTGCTCTAAATATGGCTGAAAGATTGGAAACTGGAACCGCTGCTTCTAAATTTTCAAGAACGCCGATTTCTAAGATGCAGTGCAAAGATTGCAAATAAATGCAATATGTAGTAACCATGACGTGGGAAAGTGTTAACCACGTTGTCTCGTCAAAAGATGTGAAATCTACACATGGGCACAATGTGAAAATTGTTGGTCACATCGTCATATCAAGAATGGCAGCCTCTTTTCACGATGTAAACTCCCCCACGACATAGGAAAGTGTCAACCATGTCATGGTAGCCGGGATGATACTTCTACCTCGCGCCGAAATAAAACTCTATGGTGTGGAAACAGCTCATCCATAACATAAGAGTCAAAATATAGTAAAAATGCCACTCTTCTAAATAATCGCTCACGAAATCAATATGCACCCCACACTTATGTCAAATCGTGGGCCTTGACTATAATCTTCGAACTCTCACACGGCTCTCTCTAGCAACAGTCGGACCTAGCTGCTGAACTTTCTGCCAGCTTTCTAAGGGCGAAATTTCTGCAAAGATCTAAACAACCAAAAAGCATCAACATGGAAAACAAAAGTAAAACATCCTAAATTAAACTTAATTACATACCAAATAAAAATACTAATACTAAGCAACGCAAATATAACACAGAAATAAAAATTAAAAGGATAAACTAAGTCACTCGTCATCATCGTCATTGTGCTGCTGTGTCCCAGATGTACCTGCTCCATCAGGTCGTGGCTGGAATGGTGGTGCAAAAGGAACCGAGTACTGAAACCCCTGGTGGGCAAAGAATGCGGTCAACGCATCCCCATACCACTGCTGTTGTCTCTGAACATGTGCAACGCGCTCAACTAGGCTCTGAACTCCCTCATCAATGCGGTGAAATCTTTCGTCCATGCGCTAAGCCAGGTAACGTATATCAATCTCCGGCTCAGGGCCCTGCTGCGCTCCCCGAGGAGCAGGTCTACGTCGCTGGGCTCGTCGTGGCTGTGGCTCGACTGCACCCTCCTCGTCAGCCACGTCATCTGGTCATACTCGTAAGATACCATTCTCGCCCCGCTCAAGTACACACATCGAATCCAATAAATGAAGGCTCAGTGGCCTCATATCATGTAACACCATTGTTCTCGTAATCTCACGGGTCAACAACTCATAGGATCGAGCTAATCGCGTGATAAAATGCCTCACGCAAATCGGGCTATCCTCCCGAAGTCGCCTGGCCCTCCTACCCAAACAAGCAACTAAAGCAACTGGAAGGTTCAGGTGCCTCCCTGGAGTAATAAGTGCCCACAAGAAATATAAGTCTGTAAATGGAACTCTCTCACTATTATTACGGTGTGTGAGAGATATGGAAATCAGACGGTGTAGCAATCTGTATATGGTAGACCTAACCATCCTCCCCGTACAGTAGATGGCGTGTACACTCCCCTAATAATCTCGGCCCAAAAAGTTTTTTCATTGTAGTCATCCAGCCGGCTCGTGAGACAATCAGTAAGGAATACCGGAAAGTGGACACTCCTCATCTCGTCTGCTGTGTATATACCAACTCGAGTGGCAAGCTCTATCACACTGCACTCCCGGCTCACACCACCCAGTCTGAACGAAAAGGCTGTCCTATCATCCGGTGTCTTCCTAGGGTAATTGGAAACTGTAGCATAAAACTCCAGCAAAAATTCCCGATACACAGGCTCCTGGATCCTGAACAATCGTGCACAACCCTGACATACAAACAAATACACTCCACTTACGTCCGAGTGCGTGTATTGCAAAAATTCCTAGATCAGCGCAGCAAGTCCATTCTGGGTCGCTAATTCCCAGTCAAATGAAGGTGCTATGTTGATCTCCGTAGTGAGCAGCAGACTCATATTATTGACATATCGGGCCCGGGTTGCATTGTTTAGAGTTTGCAGAAATTGTAAGAAACGGTGATCGGTCACGTCCCCGGGTGGGTTGGTCCTTTAAGTTCTTCGGGCCATAATCTGCACAAAGAAACACCAAACACAAAACCAAACAAAATAATTCCAGCATTAATAGATTTACAATAAAAAAAATAATGTTGCTTGGGCATGCTGTACGCTGGGCATACATCCACCATACGCTGGGCGTACGTCCAGATTCTCGAAACTGTCCCCCCCAGCTTGTTCTAAAATCATATTAAATAGCCAACACATTCACAAGTGTAGGATAGTCAACATACGGGCAAACTACTTAGGCATACATCAAGAATGTATATCAACCCCTGTTCGTTCTAAAGTCACAACCCATAAAAAAACTTTTAGATTAAGCACATACGCAGGCATTAACAATCCATGGGTCAAACACCGGCTAATTGTCTAGAACGCTATGCGTTCGTTCAAATCCTCTAACCTAAGGTTCGTACACAAGTTTAAAGGCCAAATCGAGTTCAACGGTTTAGTCTAAGGGTCTGAATCGGTCTATTAAGACATAATCAAACACCAAATTCGTGTGAAATCGACCACAATTGACGAAGGGTATAAAACCTAGAATTGGATTTAGGCCAAATGAAGTAAGTGTCATGAAAATAATCACAAATTAAAGCAATATGGTATACGATTAACATACCTTTATGTCGATTTCTACAAAAAAAAAAAAAATCGAAGCTTTGTGGGAGATTCGACCGTCACAACGTATGCGAAGAAGGAGAAGTTTGAAAGAATAACAAAAAGTCAAAGGGTAAAAAGATATAACTTGTCGTCGATTTACGTTGGGCATAAATCCACACGTACATTAGGCGTACCGCCAATTCCGAGAAGAAGTCATTTTCGATCAAGATTGATTACGCTCTGCGTAATGTAAGTTACGTTGGGCGTAATTTAATTGAATTTTTTTTCCTTTTCCTTATTTGAAATTCCTTTTTCCTACTAATAAATTTGGGAAATTCTAAATAAAAAAAAATTAATTGCTTCAACAACAGCCATGACTTTCTGATGAGAGACTTATTTTTAAAAAAAATGAGATATCATGACCACTTGTCTTTGTCGAGATCAAACAACAACGGTTGATTAAAACCCTTGCACGCAAGAAATGGTTTGTGAAAACAATAACTTTCGGGACCCGTTAGAATATTTCCTATGTTTTCTTCGCCCTTTTAACTAAAAGTAGAACAAGAAGTGACCTAACTAGCCAAGAACAGCAAGAGCTCGGTCTTCCACTTAACCACCACAATACGCCTTGCTATACTACACCTCATGGATTGAGTTGGACAAATCAAGAAAGTAGTAGGCTAAGC
Source organism: Lactuca serriola (assembly GCF_051521515.1). Classification (NCBI taxonomy): domain Eukaryota; kingdom Viridiplantae; phylum Streptophyta; class Magnoliopsida; order Asterales; family Asteraceae; genus Lactuca; species Lactuca serriola. The sequence goes on along the minus strand of NC_136412.1, from coordinate 180,691,095 downwards.
AGGTCAAGAATTCCGTAATCACTTGCATTCTCGAAACCCATGCAAAAGATAAAGTCAATCAATGTGTACGATCCCAAATTCCTGCAATTAACAACAAGAACCTTCCCGACAAGTGAAATGATATCAACAAAAATCAAACTAAAAATAAAAACTAACTAAAAACAAATAACGAATAATCAAAGAAACTAAATTAATTAAAAGTCGTTCCCCGACAACGGTTCCAAAAACTTGATGTGCACGGAAGTACCCACTAATTTTAATATTTATAACCTAACAAACTTAGACTAACTATGAACTTATAGGCAATGTACGTAGTCAGATTACAGTATAGCTTAGGTAAGTCGGGTGTCGATCATAGGGAACGGTGGTGAATTAATTTAAAATATTTAATTATAGGTTACAGTACACACGAAAGTAATAAAGAAATGGTTATAGAATCTCAAACGAATTACTTAAATAGCAAATCTCGATAAACTAATAGGAAGGAAAATCTCTTCAACTACTTTGGTTTAAATAAATTGCACCTTAAAAGCATAGAAAATTGCATACACAAATTCATTTATTCATGTTCACATATTCCTAAAATGATTAGATTCGCGTTCACTATAACTAATCCTTTAGCAAACAAGTTAACTCAAACAGTGATTAGTTAATTAAACTAACATGTTTCCTAGTGTTCAATTCATATCAAGCAGGACTTGTAATAATAGTTAATCAAATTGGTTGTTCAATTAACCTCTTGTTGATGGTCATCAAAGAAGGCTCACACGTTAACTTATTTATTCCCAAGTTAATCCTAGTTTCGCATTTGTTATTCCTAGACTTATAATCTTGATGGTCATCAAAGTCATAAGATACAAGCAATCAAGCAGATGTTCATACAACTTAATTTACTTGACAATTAACAGCAAATAATTATCATTAACACATAAGGATCTTTTAACAAGCTTGGCAATATAAATTACACATAAACAAACAATTCAATATAGTAATTAGTCCAATAATCAAGGTTTCGTTCAATCATAAACAAAAGTAAAAGGTTTTTCCACCTAAATCATAAACCAAGTACATAATAGTATCACGATCAAATGCTAAACATAGTCACGTTAACAACCCATATGATTACCGACATGTATCTGCTCTCCAATCCTTCCGATCTCCGCTCCCGTTAGCTTAACAGCCTTCCAGATGCCTTCTACACCCTCAAAACGGCTTAACAAAAGTCAATTATCGAATAAATTAGGTTAGAAGTTGAATCCCCCCCTCTGGTTAGCTGATAATCCCTTTTTATAGCCCTTGGAACCGACTTACGTACGCTGGGTGTAAGTCGGATTACGCTGGGCATACTTAGGAACTTGTTGCTATGAGGAAACCTGATGCAAGCCGTTACACTGGGCGTAACCATATATTACGTTGGGCGTAAGTCGTGTCTTCCAGCACTTTTCTTTCTTTTAGCTTCTAAGCCCTAATTCCGCTCCAATCTTTTCTTTTGTGCTATATCGACAACTAATAGCTGCAAATCGTAATTCAAAGCATTATAAGTACTTTTTAGTTCTAAAAGAGAATAATAAAGGCTAAAATATTAATATATAATGTATAAAAATATATATAAAAATACACATATCACAACTTAATGGGTGTCCACTCTCACCTACCGCTTCTTTGATCGGTGGAGGGTCGTTAGTCGAACGGGTAGAATAAGGACTTACAAATTCTCATTAAAAGTATAATGATAATACTAAAGTAACTAAACCTTATTAAATTCCCAATCTTAGTTATTTTAGGAAAATGTGGATAAGGTGTTAAATCATTATGTTACACTTTACAATTTGTTTAAGTCGTTAGTGGAGTGTGTGTGGTTAACCGGCACTGTAACTTGAACTTAACAAGGTAGGTAAAGGGTGACTTAATGTTTATCATAGTATGGATGGAGCGTGTGTGGTTAACCGGCACATCGATTGAGGGGTAATTCATTAAGGGTACCAAGTAATTTGCATGGTTACTTCACACCTTGTTTTGTGATCCTCGGCATCCCAGTCACAAAACTTGAAGGGAACACTCGAGATTGAAACATGCCATTGAAGAAAGTTCAATGAATCTCAAAGAATCTAGGATTTTCTAAACCAATTAAAACCTAATTAAATATTTCGTTTTTCATGGTGCAAATTGGTGAATCGTCATTCACCTACCTTCAAATATCTTATAGCTTAGATTACGGAATCCCTCTTCTAAGTTATAAAATATTGTGTTGGGTCCTAGCCTTAATATTACATTTCGGTGTTTTATTAATGGCTATCTCTATATCTAATCTAATCTATTCCCTCTTATTTTCAGATGTCTTCCAATAGCAATGCTTCTGGCTCAAACCCTACTAGCTCCTTCTTTCTCATGAATCTTTCTGGGAGAGTCGTCTTTGATGGATCCAACTTTACTGATTAGATCTAAAACATCAGGATAGTCACTCGGTATGAGAACAAAGAATATGTTCTCGACAAGGAGCTGAAGGTACCCGAGCCAACTACTACTCCTGAAAAGCTTGCTGAATATGAGGTACATGAAAGATATGCTACAAAAGTGGCATGCATCATGACGGTCACCATGACAGCCGACCTCCAAAAGTCCTATGAGGAATATTATCCTTTTTAGATGCATCTGGACTTGATGGACCGCTACCATCAAAGTGCTCGTCAATAGCGATATGAAATAATCTCCTCCATGATAACAACCCGAATGAAGGATGGTGAACCCATCACGGGCCACATGCAGAAAATGAAAAGGTAGGTGGACCATTTACTGAAGCTGAATGTGAACATCCCCGAGGAGTTAGCAATAGGCATCATTTTGCACTCCTTACCATCGTGTTATGATCAATTCCGCATGACATATCACATAAACAAGGAAGAAGTCATCCTCAACAAACTTCAAGGACTCTTGAAGACCGCTGAAAGTGGACTAAAGGGTAAGTCGGTTGTTACTACTCCTACTCCTACTCCATCTACCGCCAATGTCTTGGCAATCGGGCATGGAAAAGGGAAGATGAGAAAGAACCCTTCTAAGGGTACCAAGGGTAAGACCCTTGAAGGCTCCTCTTCAAGCAAAACCAAGTAACAACAACATTTGAAGGATGGGAAAGTAAAACCCAACCATGCAGGTATATACACTATGTTGTCTAATAACTCACCCCATTCTAAGTCTTGGGTCCTTGATACAGGTTGTGGTATTCACATATGTTGTGATTTGCAAGGACTAAGAAGAAATAAGAATATGGTGCAGGGAAAGATAAACTTGATCATGGGAAACAGGAAAGCTTAACCTGTCACCAAGATAGGAGTTTATTCCTTAGTGCTAAATAGTGGGTTTACATTAGATTTGAATAAATGTTATTACTCGCCAGAAATGGCAAGAAATTTTATTTCCTTTCATGCATTGTATAAACAAGGTTTTACCTTTTATTTTGATAATAATAATGGTTGTATTGATGCTTTCTTTAATAATGTTCTTTATTTTAAAGCAATACCTTGTGATGGAGTGTATGAAACTGTATATATGTAGTAGATAATCTTGGAAATAATGTATTGTGTATTGACTCCTCCACTAGCTTAGATAAATCATCTTTATGGCGTTGTCGTCTTGGACATGTAAGCAAGAAACGCATAGGCCAACTCCAAAAAGATGGAGTCTTGGAGTCATTTGACCTAAAGTCAGATGATAGTTGTGAATATTGTTTGCTTGGTAAAATGACAAAGTCACCTTTTACTGGCACTTGTGCTAGGGGTGAAGGTTTGTTGGACCTCATACACACACATGTGTGTGGACCATTCAGAACCACCACAAGAGATGCTAATCGGTTCTATGTGACTTTCACTGATGATTTTAGTAGATATGGATATGTCTACTTAATCAAGCACAAGTCAGAAACCTTTGAGAAATTCAAAGAGTTTAAGCAAGAAGTAGAGAATCAGTTGGGCAGGAACATTAAGATGCTTCAATCCGATCGTGGTGGTGAGTATCTTAGTACTGAGTTCCTTGACTATCTTAAGGAATGTGGGATTGTCTCACAATTGACACCTCCTAGAACACCACAGATGAATGGTGTAGCTGAGAGGCGCAATTGGACCTTGTTGGACATGGTTCGTTCCATGATGAGTCAAGCTTCGCTACCAATCTCATTTTGGGGGTATGCCTTAGAGACGGCCGCCTATATCCTTAATCTAGTCCCTACAAAGAAGGTTGTCAAAACACCTCACGAGGTGTGGACTGGAAAAAGTTCCCAATCTAGACCACATCAAGATTTAGGGTTGCGAGGCTTTTGTGAGACGCGAGACTCACGATAAACTCGAACCCCGAAGTGAAAGGTGTATTTTCATCGGCTATCCACGGAAATCATTTGGCTACATCTTCTATATACCCAATGATAATGTGGTCTTTGTAGCAAGAAGAGAAGTCTTTCGAGAGAGAAAATTCATTAGCCAGGGAGACAGTGGGAGGAAAATTGACCTTAAGGAAATTCAAGAGTCAAGTGATCAAGGAACCTCAAACCCTAGCCCTCAACCTGAGGAGGAAACTCCTGTTGAGCAGACTGAAGAATCTATACCTCTGAGGCGTTTCACCAGAGTTAGGAATGCACCTTAGCATTATTATGGTTTCCATATTACTGCAGAAGGTGAGACACTTATCAGTAATAACACACTGATAGGTCTGGATGAACCTAACAGTTACGTGGAAGCCATGGTAGGCCCTGAGTCAGCCAAGTGGAAAGAGGCAATGGACAGCGAGATACAGTCCATGTATGACAATCAAGTTTGGAACTTGGTTGAGAATTTACAAGGTCGTAAGACTGTAGGCTGCGAATGGATCTTCAAAAAGAAGACCGCCATGGATGGTAATGTACACACTTATAAGGCACGACTGGTTGCAAAGGGTTTCTCACAAACTCCGCGAGTTGATTATGATGAGACCTTTTCTCCAGTGGACAAGATTAAGTCTATTAGGGTTCTGTTAGCCATAGCCGCATTTCATGACTATGAAATATGGCAAATGGCTGTCAAAACCGCTTTCCTTAATGGAAACTTGGCTGAGGATGTTTACATGAGTCAGCCAGAGGGTTTTGTCAATGCAGAGTACCCTAATAGAGTGTGTAAGCTTGAGAAATCCATTTATGGGTTAAAGCGAGCACCTCGCAGATGGAATCTTTGCTTTGATGAGAAAGTCAAAAAAAATTTGGCTTTTCTAGGAGTGAAGATGAATCTTGTGTATATGTCAGGGATAGTGGGAGTATAATGAGCTTTTTGGTACTATATGTGGATGACATACTACTCATAGGGAATGACATCCAACCCTACACGAAGTAAAGTCCTGGCTTGGGAAGTGTTTCACTATGAAGGACCTTGGAGAAGCTGTCTATATCCTAGGGATAAGGATTTTGAGAAACAGGAGTAAAAGACTAATTGGACATAGTCAAAGCACCTATGTGGACAAAGTGTTGAAAACGTTCAACATGCATAACTCCAAGAAAGGTGAGTTACCTATCCAGTGTAATGCCAGACAGAGTAAAACTCAGAGTCTAAGTACAGAGGCTGAGATAGCAGAAATGAGTCGAATACCCTATGCTTCAACTGTAGGATTGATCACGTATGCTATGACGTGTACTTGACCTGATGTAGCCTTTGCTTTGAGCATGGTTAGCAGGTATCAGGGGAACCCTGGCAAGGCACACTGGACTACGATAAAGAATATTCTTAAGTACCTGTGAAGGACTAGGGACTAGGTCCTTACCCTTGGTGGGAGTGACGACTTGAGAGTTATAGGGTATAGTAATGCTAGCTTACAGACTGACAATGATAATTTCCGCTCTTAGTCGGGCTAGGTCTTTAACCTAAATGGAGGGGCAATTACACGGAAAAGTTCCAAGCAGGAGACAGTGGCTGATTCCACGTGTGAATCAGAGTATATAGCAGCAAGCGAGGTAGCAAAGGAGGCTATATGGCTAAAGAACTTCATCAGAGACATTGGAGTTGTACCAGCTATAAAGGAGCCAATGGAGATTTTCTGTGACAACAATAGTGCGGTTGCCTTAGCCAAGGAACCAAGAGATCATGGGAGAGCCAGACACATTGATAAAAAAATATCACTACATTAGACATCGAATAGAAGAAGGAATCCTCGTGGCAAAGAGGGTATCATCGGATGAGAACACAGCAGATACCCTCAAGAAGGGACTGACTCAGGCTAAGCATCTACAACATGCTCGAAGCATAGGGCTGAAGGATGATATTAGTTTTTGTAGTTAGATAATCCTGAAATTTGTAAAATGTAATTGTCATTTGATGATAAATAAAAGCTGTTATTTATGAGTAAAGTGTTGCTAGATCTTGTCAATCGTTTACTATTATTTCTTTTTGCATGTTTTGACTTCCAGAATAATTATGTTATGGTTTATATCATATTATTCAAACTCTCCACAGTTGGTCATATGTTGGAAGTAGATATGAATCAAGAATGTCATGGGTTGGCTTGTAGAGGTCTAAGATGTTAGACAAAGCGGGACTACAACACTCATGAGTGCTCATAAGTTTTGAGTATTGGATTCAACCCACGCTCACTTGTATCACTTCATGGAATTCATCTCGAGTGATCGTGAGACGGTAATATCATATAAGTCTTCAAACCTAGAGATATGATTTGCTTCCTATGAGCTGGTTATGCATTGATTGCACGAAAATGCATTGATAACTCGATGTTATAAACCGTGTTTTTGTGTGTAATTCAACAAGTAGTAGAGCAAACATATGAGTCGGATTTTATCTGTTCCTTCTAGGATTAGAAGCAATATCTGGGCCCCTCGATGATTTTGTTTTGACCTATGTATCGGGCCCTGTCAAAACTAAACTGATGTGTTCAGTTAAGTTGTATGTCAATCAAATTGGAAATTGGGAAAAAAATGTTGGACAATAAGCAAGACCATGTTCCATGTATTTGTCCGTCTGATATCTAGAACATAGGATTATATGATCACTTATCTAAAATGGCGCTTCATAGTTAAACAGAGTTTAAAGAGCTACTATTGCTGATCTGTTCCTGAAGTCATACTTGCAACTATAGTTATCAGACTTATCCAAGTGGGAGACTGTTGGATATAGTGTCTAAGTCAATAACTATATTTGGTATGTACTTGACCTGACCCGGCATGGTCCATTTGGGTTGCACTTCACCCGAACAATTATGGATAATCTTTTGAGAATAGAATAAGTTATGATTTATTAATATATTATAAGTTCTAATATATTAATATAAAATCATATTATTTAATTAGTGTTGGTCTATAATTAATCTAGAATTAATTTAGAGATCAAAAGTATGACTAATTAAATATGGGCTCTTGTATTTATATAGTGTGGGCTAATGCTTATTTGGAATGGGCTAGGGTTGCATGGAAAGTCCATGGATAGTCCATGGAGCTTTAACCGATGGATCTCATGGAAATGAAAAGACATGGGTATTAGGGTTTACATCGATATAACCCTAATCCACCACACTATATAAAGGAGGCTTTGGTTCTCGAAATCACACTAGTTGTGGTGAGTAAAGTAAGAGGGCCGATTTCATGAAAGGTGATTACTATTCTCTCAAAGTTCCATGTTTGTGGTGATTTGTGATTTCCATTTGAGGCATCCACACTATTCGTGCTAGGCTCTAAAACTCCAAGGAATTAACTAAAACTACAAGGTAAGTAATTCTACTAGATTTATTTGATTCAAGTTCCCGATGGCATGCTAGATAGGATAAGAACCTTGGAAAAATAATTATTTACATGTGTCTTAGTCAAACATAGATCCAAGGTTTCTAGGTTGCATCTACACCATAGGAGTGTGAGGAGGCTCAAAACCCATCAGTGATACCCTCCTGGACCTTTAGGAAGTTGTGTGGCGGCGTGAGTTGGAGATAGAGCTGCAGCTGAAGGAGCAGCGTCAGGCACCGAAAGAGTCTCAGTCGGCACGTAAGAGGTCTAAGACCGCTGATACACAGTCCGGGGGTCATCAGAGCCGCACTTGTGTAAAGCGTGGAAAGGCGCATTCGGGGGTTATTGAGCAGGAGGTGGGTGCCACAAATGTGGCAAGGAGAGGCACTATGCCAGGGACTGCCATCAGTCCGCCCCTCCAGCAGATATGAGGATTCGTTACCATTGTTATCAGATTGGTCATGTAAAGACCAACTGTCCGCAGCTCACCGCCAAGTCGACGCATGGTTCCACGCCAGCTGCTGTGAGGATTAGAGATGGGAGGCCCGTCAAGATAGAGCCTCCAAAGGCTCAGGGTCGCGCCTTCCAGCTCATGGCCGAGGAGGCCAAGTCAGCATCGGATGTGGTTGCTGGTACGTTTTCCATTCTCTGTCTCAGTTATTGTATTCGTGTTATGCTTATTGATTGTACCTGTGATTAGGTACGTTTTTAGTGTATTCTTTTCCTGCTTTGGTATTATTTGACTCAAGGGTGAGTCGATCATTTTTATCTCAGACCTTCTCTAGAGGGTTCAATGTGACGATAGATGATCTTGAGTGTCTGTTGCGAGTTTCGATCGCCAACGAGCACGGGGTCTCTGCTTCTTCAGTCATCTGGGGATGCGAGTTGGAGATTTCCGGGGTGTCCTTCCCGATACATTTGATTCCTATTCCCATGATGGATGTATGCTTGATTAGATGGATGGATTGGCTTAGCCGTTGTGGCGCCATGATCGACTCTGAGGGGCAACGTGTGTTGGTTCAAACCCCACGTGGGAGAGAACTTGTAGTATATGGTGAAGGCACCAGGTTAGGATCAGGGTTTTGTTCGGCAGCTAGGGCTCATCAGTATATTCAGCACAGGTGTGCCGGTTATTTGGCGTATGTTGTAGATATGGGGGTTAGAGAGCAGCTCTCAGTTTCTGAGGTCCCGGTGGTAAGGGAGTTTGCTGATGTGTTTCCGAAGGAGTTACCTGGAGTGCCTCCGAAAAGGCAGGTTGAGTTCAGGATTGACCTAGTGCCAGGTGCGGCCCCTATCGCTAAGGTGTCGTACCGACTAGCATCGCCAAAGATGTAGGAGTTGTCATCTCAGTTGCAGGAACTGCTGGGTAAGCAGTTTATTCGTCCGAGTAGTTCACCCTGGGGAGCATCGATCCTTTTCTTCAGGAAGAAGGACGGTTCGCATAGGATGTGCATTGACTATAGGGAGCTAAACAAGTTGACGGTGAAGAATTGTTATCCGCTTCTGAGGATAGACGATCTTTTCGATCAGCTACAGGGTACATCCTTGTTTTCCAAGATTGATTTGAGATCAGGATATCACCAGGTCAGGGTGAGGGATGAAGACGTGGAGAAGACCATGTTTCGGACTCGTTATGATGATTACGAGTTCGTGGTGATGTTGTTTGGACTCACCAACGCGCCAGCAGTGTTCATGGATCTGATGAACCGGGTATGCAGACTGATGCTTGATCGCTCGGTCATTATGTTTATAGATGATATCTTGGTGTACTCCAAGACTCGAGAGCAGCATGAGGAGCATCTCAGGGAGCTGCTGCAAGTTCTGAGACGAGAACGGTTGTATGCCAAGATCTCGAAATGTAAGTTTTGGTTACGGGAGGTCCAGTTCCTCGGGCACCTCGTTAACAAGGAGGGGATTCTAGTTTATCTGGTCATGGTGGAGGCGGTTATATAGTGGGAGACCCCGAAATCTCCTTCTGACAATAGGAGTTTCTTGGGTTTAGCAGGGTATTATTGGAGATTCATTTGTGATTTCTCCAAGATTATCGTACCCCTCACTCGTCTAACGAGGAAGGGCATGGATTTCCGGTGGGGCCCTGAGCAGCAGAGGGCGTTTGAGACCCTCCGGTAGTGTTTATGCGAGGCGTCGGTGTTGACACTCCCCGAGGGAGTGGAGGATTCTATGGTATTTTGCGATGCATCCATCACTGGCTTGGGGGCATTCCTCATGCAGAGAGGACGGGTGGTAGCCTACCCATCACGGCAGCTAAAGCCGCATGAGACGAGGTACCCCACGCACGATCTTGAGTTGGGAGCAGTGGTTTTCGCTATCAAGATTTGGAGGCACTATCTCTATGGGGTCCGTTGCACTATATACACGGATCACAAGAGTTTGAGATACATCATGGATCAGCCGAACCTGAACATGAGGCGGCGCAGGTGGCTGGATGTGGTCAAGGACTATGATTGCGAGATCCTTTACCATCCTGGTAAAGCGAATGTATTTGCTGATGCTCTGAGCCGCAAGTCAACTGAGTCCTCGACCCCAGCCAGGTGTGTGAGGATAGCGGTGGATTCCCCACTGGTGGTTTTGATAAGGGATGCTCAGATGGAGGGCATGAGGCCAGAGAACTGGAAGTTGGAGACGATTAAGGGCGAAAGTGCCTAGTTTGTTCAGGATAGCCGTGGATTGTTGACCCGTTACGGTCGGGTTTGGGTTCTGATGTCCGGAGGGGTCCGCCAAACAGTGATGGAGGAGGCTCATAAGTCTCGTTTTTCGATTCACCCGAGAGCCACCAAGATGTACCGTGGTTTGAGTTCGATTTATAGGTGGCCTTGCATGAAGCGAGATATCGCTTGGTTTGTTGAGAGGTGCTTAACCTGTAGGATGGTCAAGGCCGAGCATCAGAGGTTGCATGGGAAATTGATGCCTCTGGAGATTTCCATGTGCAAATGGGAACGGATCGCGATGGATTTCATCACGAAGTTGCCAAACACAACAAGGGGGTTCGATGCTATATGGGTCATCGTGGATCGATTGACCAAGAGTGACAATTTACTAGCCATGCAGGAGAGTTCGTCGGAAGAGAAGTTAGCTGACCTATACGTTAGAGAGGTTGTCTGTCGTCATGGGGTTCCGGTTTCTATCGTTTCCAATCGAGATGTCAGGTTTACTTCCCGTTTTTGGCAGAAGTTCCATGAGGAACTAGGTACACGACTGCATTTTAGTATGGCGTTCCATCCGCAGACTGATGGGCAGAGTGAGCGGACCATTTAGACCCTCGAGGATATATTAAGGGCATGCGTTATTGATTTCGGTGGGAGTTGGGATTCCCACCTACCGCTTGCAGAGTTCGCCTACAAGAACAACTATCATTCCAGTATTGGTGCCCCGCCTTTCGAGCTATTGTATAGGCAGAAGTATAGGCCCCCAGTCTGTTGGGCGAGTTTGGGCACATAGTGATGGGTCAGACAGAGGTAGTTCTGCAAACTACCGGGATGCTACAGCAAATTAGACAGCGACTGCAGACCGCTCAGAGTCGGCAGGAAAGTTATGCCGACTGACGCCGATCTGAGCTGGACATTCAAGTGGGTGACATGGTCCTCCTGAAGGTCTCACCCTGGAAGGGAGTTATCCGCTTCAGAAAGAAGGGAAAATTGGGTCCCCGTTATATTGGGCTGTTCAGGATTATTTCCAGGGTTGGCAGGGTGGCTTATAGGCTAGAGCTTCCACAGGAGCTTAGCCGGATCCACAACACATTTCACGTTTCACAATTGCGAAAATGCATTATGAACCAGGAGGCAATGGTATCGTTGGATGACATTCAGGTCGATGAGCGCCTGAACTATGTGGAGAGGCATGTGGCTATTTTGGAAAGGAAGAAGAAGATTCTATGGAACAAGGAAATACCTTTAGTAAGGGTATAGTTGGAACATCGGAAGGGATCTGAGTGGACATGGGAGTCAGAGGCGCAGATGCGCGAGCATTATCTGAGATTGTTTACTCCAGCAGACTTCGAGTACGAAGTCTAGTTCAAGTGGGGGAGAGTTGTAACGCCCCGATTCTCGGGTATTGCTTAACTAATATTTATTGGGTTAAGCTCTACTCGACGATTTGGTTGACCTACTCGTCGAGTAGCAGCGGGGTGGGATCGCATGTAAAGTGACCTACTCGACGAGTCCATGCTAGACTCGGCGAGTAGGAGCTGGCAGTGGAAACCCTAAATCCCGGGGTTTGCACCTCTATTTAAAGGAGCCTTATACTCCTTTGGCCTCTTTACAGTCTTTGAGAGCCCCTTAAAACCCTAATTCGTGTGTGTGTGCCTTGGTGTGGTATTTGAAGCCTGGAAAAGACGATCTTGGAGGAAGATGTCACACCCCAAACCAAGGATGGCGGAAACGTTCGGGGGTGGAGGACTTCATGTATAGTATCACAACAAATAGTATAATAGTGTTCAAGGTAAATACAACCATCATAAATACAATTGAAAAAGAATTACATGGTTTCAAGTATTACATATCTCAATGATTGATCACGACATGATATAAAAAGAGTTGATCAACGCCGTAGCGTTCCATCCTCAAAAGCTTCTGGTTACTTGGTTTCGTTGACTTCCTGAGAATACAAGTTCTTTTGACAATTAAGTTGGTGAGTTCATAAGCTTTTTAGATAAAGAGTTTGGAAACCGTTCTTTGTAATGCGTTGTGTGTTACCAAGAAAAATCCAATATTTTTCTTATAAAAGTTATGTGGTCCTAAATCCCAGGACCAAGAATAAACAAGTTATTGCCGTGCTTAAAGATATTAAAGTGGTTTTAAATCAGCATAAAATCCTTTGTGATTTGAGGAAAATCTTGTAATGAATGATGTGTAGCCTTAAATACCAAGACCGAAAGTGTACAGTAATATCCGTACTTATTGATAAATATAAAAAAAGTGATTTTAAATCGACATAAAACCCCTTTTGATTTATAAAAATCCTTGTAAACTTTATGTGTTGTTAACTCCCTATGTGAGTCGCTATAACCATACTATGACTAAGTGAACCTGCCACGACGTTTCTCAGGCGTCAAAAAATGTTATGACACTTGTCACCCGTAGACCTGCAGGTCCTACTGTAGATAGCAACAAGATGTGGGGTGTTAAACCCAACATAGATCTATACACAACTATCACATTCTCCCTATAAGAGACTCTGGTTATAACTATTAGGAATTTGAATCCGTACTCTAGGAGTATCGACAAGAATGTCTCACAATTTAAGTTAACAAGTTTACGTGTGGTGTGCGTGAGTATAAAACCTTTTTCTGTGGGAATAAAACCTTCCGAATGTGTTTGTTGTGTTAGTGGAAACATAAGTCATACCTATTATAGTTTATCAAAACGTTTAAATGTAATAGTTATAACTTTGTTTACTATGGTTAACTACTGTATTTGTGAAGGTAATAACCCTTTTGTTTACTGATATGTATATATACCTTTTACTAAAGTTTAATAACATGCAATATAACAACTAATTAATTACCATACTTATGAAGGTAAAAATCCATTTGTTTTCTGATGTATGCCAATACACCAAGACGAAATGACATGTAATGGAAAAACATATATTCACATAACGATACACACCTTCCTCAACAAGTTACAAGGTGCAAATGAAGTTGATAGCATTTTTCTAGTGTTGACATTTCTATTACTGTTCTTAGAAAATTTATAGAAAAATCATCAAAGGTCCAAATCAGAATCCGTAAATTTTTAGAGTTTGGGAAATCAGTCTAGTTTGTTCATAAATTTTATTATGATTTTTAATGACCTCCAACTTGTGTAAAAAAATCCATAATCAGACTGGTCCGAATTTGCTCTTGAAATGATTGGCAGTTTTGTAAAAATCACCATAAATTGTAGAAAAATAGTGTGGAGGTGTGCAAGTAGTCATTTTAAAGGTATAAACCTGAACTAATTACACCTAATAAAGTTTTGAAAACTAAAATATTTAAGTTGGCAAAAAGATTCCGTGAATGGAGTTGAACTTTTCTGGTGAAGGCCGTTAAATGAGTTTAGTTTTGTTCTTGGTGTTTTAACTTGTATTGCCCCCTTAAAACGTATGAAAAGCATGAAACGATAGGGGTATGAACTCACCTTGAGTGATTTCAGTAGATGGATGATGAATTAAAGGAGTGTTTGAGAGAAAAGTGTTTGCTCCTTGGGTGGAAATGAGAGAAATGAGTGAGAATGAGGAGAGAGGATGGATGTTCCTGCTCTAAGAATGTGGGAACTGGATATAAATGGTGAGCAATGACATTGACATTACTAGGGATGGTGGGGAGGGGTGTGGGTTGGTCATGGAGTGGGTATGGGTGGTTGCTTGTGTCATAAAACAAAGAAATGTCAACACTCCACCTCTTGTACTTCACCCACTCTTTTTGGATAAGATTTATCCCAAAAAACATGATTAATTAATAAATATGGAGCCTTATATGTTAAAATAAAGTTTTAGGTGAAAATCTCGCACTAAAGTAATTATAATTGGGCTTAGAATGCAAAACTAGTCGCAAATCGGGTGGAAAAAGGTTTCCTGCGAGCCCTCTCGGTCCAAGGTCGAGGTTCGGTCCTAATGCAGTTGGGCCCGAAGGCGACGTCTGGTGTGAGAGGCGAAAGAAAAGGAAGCGAAGGTCCATGCGAGGTTCGGGTCCGAGAGGACCTTCGAGTTCGGCTCGGAAGTTTCAGCTCTTAGCAGGTTCGGTCTGAAGTGACCTTACGGTTTCGGTCCTCCTGGTTTCGGGTCTACGGCAGTTCGGTCGTCATAGCTTTGGTTCATATGGCTTCAGTCCTTCGTAGTTCGGTCCCTATAGGGACCTTCGGTTCTAAGAGGGTTCGCCCCTAGAGAGTGGATTTCGGGTCCTTAAGCCTATTTTACTCGTTTTTACCCAGTTTCAAGTCGTTTATGACCCGGTTAAGGGTCGGGATGGCCCGAAAGACTATAAAAAGTTTAAGGAACTTTTGAAAGAGATTTGGGAGAGACTTCCCATGCTTGGTGAGATTTCTCATATAGAGAGAGATTTGGGAGAGATTCATATTCTTGGAGAGATTTGGGAAAGATTTCAAATTCTTGGAGAGATTCTAGATAGGGTGAGATAGAGTGAAAACGATTGAGAGAGGTTTTGTGTGTGACATTTGTGAGTGTACGGCTTCGCAATGCAAAGTTCGTAAACCCCGTTAAGCCATGTTTAAGGATCATACACACTCCCGATGAGTATGCAACATTGTTTTAGCGGTTTAGTTCATTACATAACGCTGTTTTAGGTTAATGAAATCTAGATATACGAACTTCTCAATTGATGATTTATCATTAGCATAGCGAGTTGTATAGCAATTACCTAACGAAGTTCTAGTACACGAGGGTTAGTTGAGTCGAACGGTTTGACTTGTTGACTTTAGTTGACTTTGACTTGACCGAAAATTGACGGTTGTCGCAGAAGAAATCTAAGAGTGCAAAGGAAATTGAAGCAACGAAGGAGTGGGAACCAGGATTTACCTCAGCTAGCATCCTTTGGAGGTATCAAAGTGCCATTCTTATTTCCCTTTTTCCCTTTTGATGAATTTCTAGGGCTTTTTATGGATTTTTAAGTGGGTATGATGAGCTATGGGCTAGATTTGAAGTTGTAACTTCAGATCTGGACCCTCCTTGGATTCTAGAAGCATAAAGTCACGGTCTTAGTTGTGATTAAGGTCCCTCTTGAGCATGAAGTTCCATTAAGAACTTAGAATAGACATCTAGACCCTTTATAGTCATGCATGCACGTAAATTTTGCAACTTTACGTGATAAGCATGTCCTGGATGCTTGGATCTATGAGTTGGAACCATTGCATGGCTCAAAATATGTCTGTATGGAGGAAAAGAACTGATGGACCTGGCGAGTCGCAAAGTGACTCGGTGAGTAACATGAAGATGGCCATGAACTCGACGAGTTGGATGAACAACTCGGCGAGTGTGATGAAGATCGCCATAAGACTCGACGAGTTAAAGAACAACTCGGCGAGTCGGATGAGTTTCCTCTGGGATATGTATGAGTGTGTATCCGTCGAGTTGCAAGGAGGCAACTTGACGTGTGACCTTAAGTTTGATCAAGAATCAAAGGAACTCGACGAGTCACTCCGATGACTCGCCGAGTTGGAATGTATTTTAGGGAACTCAGCGAGTAGCCAAGGGTACTCGGCGAGTTAAGGTCAACATGGACTGTTGACCTTGACTGAGGACTTTGACTTTGACCAAGGGTTTACTAGTGGGTTATGGGGTACCTTATAAGGTTAAGGACTTATGAGTATGATGTACTATGATGATAGGTGGTGGAACCTGTGTCAAGTGATCTGAGAGTTGGAGTTTACCTTTCATGTCGATATCTTCGAGACCAAGGCCGGCCCCTTAGTTGTTATTGTTATGGTATGCTACATGTGGTTATGATCTGTTAGATCGGAATCGGGGTAGACAGTATGTTATGCTCTTATGATCGGTAGGGATTGGTATGTTAGTGACCTGCTAGGTCGGTACACTAGTTGCAGGAGAATTCTATGATTGATGATCAGTGTGACAGATATGTTTGATGTTTGTATATGCTTGTATATGAAAGTATGCACACATGGTTATTTGCTAGTGGTTGGGTTGAGGTGGTCCTGCTTTATGTTTGATGTTTGTATATGCTTGTATATGATAGTATGCCCACGTGGCGGACCAGTCATGTTGAAGGCTCGGGATAGATTCAGACAGACTGTAGGCCCGGTAGGGCGGTCCAGTCCGGCCGATGGCCCTGTATGCATGATGATTGCTTGATTATTACTGATATGGTATTGTCAGTGTGGTATTGGTATTTTGGGGGTAGCTCACTAAGTCCTCGGGCTTACAGTTTTCAGTTTATTGTTTCAGGTAGTTCAGGAGATCATGGAAAGGCGAAGGCGTGAACGTACCACTCCTCATCCTTATGTTATGATTTTTGGAACACTCTGATGGAAAATGATTTGAAAGCATTTTGTAAACAATGTTAATTGGTTTTTGATTTGTGATTGAAAAAGCTTAAATTTGGTGTAAAATTTATGGATGTTGCAGGACCATTGACAAATGAGTTCATTGGTGAGAAGAAGTATATCTTGGTCATAGTAGACGCCTTCTTGGGTTTTACATGGGTACATTTTCTTCGATAAAAGTCTGAAACTGCATAAGTAATGATTAATTTTATCAAAAGCGTCAAAGTAAGCTTGAAGAAGACAATTCTTTTAATCAGAAGTGACAATGGAACAGAATTCAGGAATCATGTTCTTGATTCATTCTTGATCAATGATGACATTTATTATAATCTCTTAACTCCATATACACCTCAACAAAATGGAGTAGTGGAAAGGAGATATCGATCCTTGTGTGAAGCAGCTAGGACAATGCTAACATATGAAAATCTACCTCAAGATTATTAGGCTAAGACTATTTCAATATAACTCTTTATGAAATAATTAATAGACATGAACCAAATGTTAATTTTTTCCATGTTTTTGGTTGTAGATGTTTCATCATGAATTTAAAAGAATACCTTTCAAAATTTCAAGTTAAAGTTAATCAACGTATATTTATTAAATATTCACAAAATATAGTTTCATATAGGGTGATGTACAAAAGAACAAAGAGTCAAGAAACGTTCAATTTGACATCTGACGATTATTTTGTTAAGAGACTCGAGAATGTTATTCCTCAAAATCCAATCTTTACTAACTATCAATAGGATTCTGATTAAATACTTATTTTTGATGTAGATTTTGATTTAATTTGTGGTATTCCTAATAGGGAAATCAATTCTGAAGTGAATATCGAAGATCATTAAGTTCTTGAGGCATTAAAACATTAAGATGATTCTACAGTCACATACTTAAGGACCGATGGATGTGTAACTTCAATACCTAATATTCTAAGAAACATCCTTTCCTTGATCTATAGGTTTTGAAGAAAACAAATTAGTAATTAGCTAAGTAAGAATACTAATATATGTTGGAGAATGTTGTGAATGATGCAATCAGACTTTGAGTGGTGAATCTGATGATGTTGGAACTGAAGAAATTTCCATTGTAGACTTCGCACCCATGTTGAAATTTGAGTCCACATTAAATGTGTTCTCTGGGATACATGAGTTCTCCCTTCCTCAAGAATGGATTTGGTGGTCGAGACCTCGGGTGGTGTAACAGTTGTTGTAGCCAGAGGAAGAGAATGCGAAGATGTTTAAGCATTTATGATGTTTCTGTCCACATCAGATGTGTTCAAAGTGACATCAATGTTGTGTTTCTCATCAGCACTAGATTTGATAGTGGCAATCTTTTATGGTGAAACAGGTGGAATATCATTAACAATTACATCAATAATCATTTGATCGACATCATCTACATTCACATGATGATAGTATTACGAAGATGCTGCCTAGGATAAATCAATATCCTCTGTATCAGTTTCTTCATCATCAACAACATTACCAAGGATAGTGACTTTGATAGTCTTTTTTTCTTGATTAGATTAGTACCATATTTCTTGTTAGTCAAAGTATATAACACTCCAATAGTCTTTCGCTTTTTCTGATGTTGCTCATCATCAGAGATTTGTATGATCCCAATACTTCCCTTGGACTGGACTTTTTATTCTTAGGTGTTGGTACCTTTGCAACTTCACCAAACATTTTATGAAATCAAATCAGAACAAGATACAATAGTGGTACAAATTTTAGTATGACATCTGGTATCCTTCCAATAACAAAAAACACCATAGGATCATCAAAAAAACATTTTGGAATTTTAAGATGAGAAAACTCAGCTACTTCCTCTCCTTCTGGAACCTAAATTCTAGCATTTTGATAAGCTTTGATAAGTATCAAACTCCAAAATCTGGCACTTGCGATCTCAGTTTCCCTTATCATATGTTTAACATATGAAGTAAATTCATATCATAACACAGAGGCATAATCTGCTTTCATATGATAGTACAAGCCCGCTAGAAGAGTATACAACTGAAGTTTTGCCCTATCTAACCTAGAATTTCTTCCAGTTAGACATCGAATGAACACTCCAAGGAAGAAAAACCGTAGAGATGGTAAATTAGACTTTCTAAAAGCATGGTTAAGCATAAGAGCATTATTAAATCCCATTTCATTCAACATGGAAAGAAATCAATTAGGCATCATAATTTCAAATAGACCATCAGATTCAAGCTGAAGAATCTGAGTAAACTATTTTTTTTTAAAGATTCCTCTTGCATTTCATTTCCATTTGAAATTTAATGAACTCGCAATCCTTTATGTAAAACACAGTAGAACAAGTGAACGATAACTACTGCATTATAATGTCCGAAGAAGTAGTTAATGTTTGATATAGAACAAATAAATTGAAACATTCAACAAGCATATGTAGTTCTTCTGGATAAGCACTGATAAATGAATTACACAATAGGTTATTCATTTGGAACTCTCTTCGTCGGTGGTATTGAAGTGATCGATGTTAGAGATTATGATTTGAGGTAAGACTTTTGTAGATAAACTAATCAATTTAGGGTTAGGGTTCTTGAGAGAAAGACAAATATCAGAAAAGCTGAAAAAGGAAGCATCAAAACCCCTTTTATAAAAGGAGTAAAATTTTAATTTAAAACGTCCACCAATAACATTCGGCCATGTGAAAAGGTGAAAAACTAAAGAGACAACATCACTATTGGCCACGTGTAAAACTCATGAGTGTTTACCTTGATCGAAGAGAAAGCAATAATAGTTAGCCACCTACTATTTCAATGGAAACTTCTCATGTTCCCCAAAATGTGAACATCGAACATCAATATCAACCATGTAACCAACATTAATATTAACAAAGGCTAAAGGCTAGTCCCATCCACTTGTGGGTATTGTAAGTGAAACCATAAACCAAACTTTGCAAAATGTTGGCCTATATTGGTAGTGCACAAAACCTCAAGGATTTCCGTGTTAATGTGTATCCAAAGAAAAATATTGAATCAAATATAATAAAATTTTGGATAACTCTTAATATAAAAGAAAGTTTGATATAAAGGAAGTAAGATCCCTGTAAAAGATTTTCTGCCTAAAACATCAAGAGATATATGATAGTGCTTGTGTGGTTTACCGTGAAGCACAATCGAACACTTATAGAGAAGTATCAAAGGGCCCCTTTTGGTCAACATCAAACGTAGGTTTTATTTTCAAAAATTTTGCTACTTAACATAAGAGCAAATCAATGTAAGAAAATCCTTGATTGATCAGTGTAATCAACATCAAGTAAGCATTCGTAACTTTTAAAAGTGACTGAAGGTATGGAAAAATATTCAAACGTAAATATCATTTCATGAAGAATAAAGAACTGCATCTAACTTGGTACAAATGACTTGGTACTGGTCAATTTCACTAAGACCATGCAAAGGAATGATAATGAGATTTTGAACATTATGCAAATCGTATATTGAAACATGAAAGTTTGATCCATCAATTCCTTTGAAAAACTATAGAACAATAAATTGTTCATCGTCAATTCCTTCAAATGTGTTGTTTCATGCGTTTCACTATCATCGTGGTTAAAATGATTTCAAGATCATTAATTCAAAGTTTTGGTACTCCTACATTCTAATTGTTTCTGACAAGAGATGTCTTGGGATATGCATCATATATGTGCGAAGTGTAAGCATTATGAGATAAAAATATGGATAATGATTCTTTCACAAACTTATGGTGACAACAATTATGCTCATCAAGAAAATTTTTGAATAAATATAACTCGAAGTTGGTTCTGACCCGAAATGTCAAAGGTTAAACAAAAAATAGGTAAAGATTCCATCAATTTAGTACTTTTTGGATTAGAATAGCCATTTTACATAATAAAATAAAAATATTTTTGAGATTTTTCATTTTTGAAGGAAAAAAATAACTAAAATCTGTTTGGTGTTTTCAATTTTTCAACAAAAGTAAAAAATAAAGAAATATTTTTGGATTTTTTAATTATTAATAAGTTACAAGATTAAAGAAAATATTTTTCTGATTTTTGTTTTTGCCACAAGATAAAAAAAATTGACAGTAATAAAAAATTGTACCACAACTTTGATAATAATCCAACACCTCTGAATGATTCACCAAATATTGCAAAAGTGAAATCTACGAATCGCTGAGCACGAACAATAACTTCTAAACAATTCAGTGATACTAGCGGAGTTGGTTTTATGTTAACATCTGCATTAATAAACAGCAACATCCATATCATTATCAGAATCTTTATCTTTATTTTGATACATAACAAGCTTCCATTATTCCCAGCCCACTTAATATTCTTAGAAGTGATTTTCATCAAGAGAACTAGTAAAAATATTAGCATGTTCGTCTGTGGTAGTAGCAAAATAAACTTAGATATTGACATCTTCAACGTGATCTTTGATGAAATGGTATCGAAGAGCAATATGTTTTTTTCTTGGAATGTTGAGCTGCATTATGACATATGTGAATGGCGCTCTAAGAATCACAAAACAAAGGAATTCTCTTAATGTTGATTTCATAGTTATGTATTTGACTTTAAATCCAAATCACTTCAAAGTAGTTGAAACAACAGAAGTATACACTGCTTCTGATGTGGATATCGATACAGTTGTTTGCTTATTTGACTGCCAACATACAAGTTTCCCATAGAGCAATTGACAACGCCTACTTGTGCTCTTTCTATCAAGTTGAAAACCTCCAAAATTAGCATCAAAATATACTTGAATTAAAAATGCAATATTCACATGATACCAAATTCCAAGCGTAGGAGTTCGATGTAAATATAAAAATATATTCTTTGTCGTAGTGAGATGTGGTTCCCTTTGGGTTGCTTGATACCTGGCACAATTACACACAAAAAACATAATATTAGGTCGCCTTGTTTTCAGATATAAAAACAAATCTATCATGTTTCGATGTCTTCAAACTAAAAACATGTTTATCAAACTATGGACTCAAGTATGTGCCACATGCCACAGGAACCTTCGTATAGGAACAATTGGTCATGCCAAATTGCTCAAGAAAATTCTTTGTGTAAGACTCTTGATTGATAAAAATTACTTCATTGCTTTGAAAAATATTTCAACCCTAAGAAATAATTTACTTTACCCATCATGCTCATCTCAAACTGATTGCAAACAAATCCTCAAATTCCTTTGACAATTCAGGGTCGGTAGAACCAAAATTTATATCATCTACATAAATTTAAAAAAGCATAAAAAGATCCCCTAATTTCTTTCAAATTAATGTGGGATCAATTGATCGTTGCTTAAACTTAGAGATTTTCAGATAATTGGCTAATGTTACATACTAATCCCTTAGTGCTTGTTTGAAACCATAAACAACCATGTATAGTATATAATAATGATTAGGAATCTTATCATTTAAAAAGGAAGGTTGTTATTCAACATATATAGTCTCTTCGAGCCCATCATTGAGAAATGAACACTTGACATCCATTTGGTAAACATCAAACTCCTTGTATGTTCCATAGGCAAGAAAAATGTGAATTGCTTCGTGTCTGATGAAAGGAGCAAAGATTTCATCATAATTAATACCTTCTTGCTGTTAATAGCCTTTGATAATAAGTGTTGCCATATTATGAACAATATTCCATTCTTTATCAAGTGTATTTTTAAAAACTCATTTAAGACCAACCACATAAACATCTTCTGGTTAAGGAATCAACCTCCAAACTTTATTTCTATCAAACTCAGACAATTCAACAAGCATTGCAACAACCCAATCAATATATTCTAATGCAACCTTAACTATTATAGGTTCAATCCTAGAAATAAAAACAGTAAACATACAAAACTATTGATGAACATTAAGAGCCTCATTTCTAGCTCTAATATGTGATCTTGCTAACACACGACAATTAGGATTACTATGAATTTGATATTTGGGAAGATAACGAGTCTATTTCATAACTGGTGGATAAGATGGATCAAAATCATGATCAACATCCTCAAACTTTCTTCTGCATCTAAAAACTCTTCTTTAACAGAAAGAGTATCATTAGTATCATCATTTATATTTACATTACCTTTAACATCTTTTTCATCTTTGACATGCATTTGATTAACATCTTCGACATGCATTTGACCTTGCTGCCCCTGAAAACATGGATCAGCTAGTTTCCTCCCACCCCCCCCCCCCGGGTCAACGATAGCATTTGATATTAATTGCTCCTCTAAAGTCAAGGTTGTGTTTGTATATGCACCCACTCAACTATAAACTTGTATTGATGTTTGATCTCCTTCGACATGAGCACTTTGTGTCAATGTTACACAATCATCTGATTGTCCATCAATGATTGTTGAATCATCATAAGCTTTAGATGCCTTAGGAACATAATAATCTTTGATATGTACCTTATCATTAATTTGTTTATCAGGAATAGCAAAACCTAAATCAAAGTCAACGTCAAAAGTAAGCATTTGTTCAAAATTTTCAATAGAATTATAAATAATTGGATTTTGAGGAAAAAACAGTATCGAATCTCTTAACATAGTAGTCATCAAATGTTAAATTGCATGTCTCATCAATCCTTCACGTTCTTTTCTGTTGGATTAGGTTTCCAAGCCCATAACTATAATTGGTATAAACTTTAGTTGATAATAGCACAATCTTTTTGAGTTGCCCTCAAACCTAGCAATTGGATAGAATGTTTTTTTAGAGAGAGGTTAATCTATTATTTGATTAATAAATTGAAATAATTGATTTATTAATGTATTATGAAAATAATATATTAACTAAAATTGATATTATTTAATTAATAGTTGATCAGAAATTAATTAGAATTAATTTTGAGATTAATTGTATTAACTCAAAGTGCAGGGGCTATTTGACAATTTATTGACAATTGAGGAAAACAGATCTAGAACCTCCTTGACAGAGTTTGGATGAAAAAATTTGGGAAGTGGCTAGAATTTTCATCGAAAGGATCTTGGATGGAGGTTCATGGGCTGCTTGGTCACCAAGCTAGGGATTAGGGTTTACTCCTTAAACCCTAGCTTTGGCTCTAAGCTGCCTCACCTATATAAAGGGCCTTAAACCCTCTCAAATTTGGCACCTCAAACGCTAGAGAGCATAGGTCAAAAATTCTCCTCCCTCCTCTCTCCTAACCATCCTTCTTTCTAGCTCGGGTGTGAACCACTAGAGGCACGACAATTATAGTGCTTGCTTCCAAAGGATCAAAAGGTATGTTTTCTTTCTCTGTTTCAAATTTTCGAAAATACCTAGGTATCCTTAGGGTTCTTATTTGATGGTCAAAGTTGTATTTTTAATTAGAGAAAACATAAATCAAAATTAGGGTTGCATGTATACATAGGATTTTATTTTCTTTGCATCAAAACCCATCACTGTTATCAGAGACTTGTCATGTTTTCTATTGAATTGATTTCAATAATTGAATTGATCCATTCGGTTTTATGTCAATTAAACCCTCTTTGACAAGGGTTTTGAAATTAGGGTTTCTTAAACCCTAAGTTTCGAAATTTCGGAAAGGGTTGAAACCCTTTGCCTTGGTCTCTAAGTTTACGATTTGGAGAGGGGTTCCTTTCCCCTTAAGATTTCAAAAATACGGTAAGGGGTGAAATCCTTACTTTCCTCCCTAAGCATGGTAATTTCGAAAATCGTATCCCATGGATTAAGGTTTTTTTTTTGTTTTTTTATTTTTTGGTATTTGCTTGTTTATTTAATTAAATAAGATAATTATAGATTTGGTTTATTCCTACCCATTATTTTCAACATTTAGGGGGAAGGATTAGGGTTAAATTATTTTGATTAATTTAATTGAATAATCCTTAATTGATTTAATAAAATTAATTAAAGTTTAATTAATAGACAATTATTAAATCATTTTGTTTAATTTTAAATTTAAATTATTTTTTTTTAAAATATAAACGTAGTTTTTTGAAAACTATTAAAATATACCTTAAACTATATGTAACATAAACGTTTAAGAAAATTACTATATATATATATATATATATATATATATATATATATATATATATGTATATATATATATATATATATGTATGTATAAGATATTGTCAGTCGAACCGCTAGTACGCCTCATTCACGCAGCTAGTCTATAAAGAGAATGGGTGTCCACTCTCACTCAATGCTTCTTTGATTAGCGGATGGTCGTTAGTCGAACGGGTTTGATAGGAAAAAATTATTCTCATTAATAAGTATAATGAATTAAAAAAACGAACTAAAAATTTTTAATAAAATTCCCAATCTTAGTTACATTAGGAAAAATTTGAATTTGTATGCTAACCCATGAAATTGGACATTGCACCTTATAAGTCATTAGTGGAGTATGTGTGGTTAACCGACACACTAATTGGGAATAATAAAAAGTGGCAATGGGTGCCTCAAAAATTATCATTGATTAATGCAGCGAATGTGGTTAACTGGCACATTAAAAGGAAATGATAAATGACATCGAGAGTACCAAGCAAATTTGCATGGTTATTCACATCTTCTTTATGATCCTCGGTATCCCAGTCACAAACGGAAGAGAATAATAGAGATTAAACATGCCATTAAAAAGTTTTTATAAATCTCAAAAGATCAAGGAATTTCATTAAATAAAACCTACTTCATTCAAATTTTGTTATCTTATGGTGAAATTGGTAAATCGTCATTTAGCTACCTTTACATAATTTACAATCAGATTACGATATCCCTTTATTAAGTTGTGAATTATCTACTTGGATCCTAGCCTTAATATTTCATTTTGGGTGTTACATTAAGGATTATTCTTATCTAACTAAATCTATCTTCTTTTTTCAGATGTCTACTCCAACTGATTGTGACAACCCGAAAATTTCTAGCTTACATTCTTCATTTCTTATCAAAGTTAAACTTGTTTTTCCTATTTTCTAGCACTGTTTGGAGTCAAATAGAGTGTTTAAAGCCTAGTATAAGCAAGGTAGGAGTCATGGGATAAGTATTGTGGGTGTATCGCCTTGCATTTGAGCCAATCACACCAACTCAAGGTGTGTGCGGCCAAACACAAGAGTGTGCGGCCACACACCCATCCCAACCGCACACTCGCCCTATATATAGAACATGTAGCCATTTGGTACACTTTCTACACTTCCACAAAGCTAGGACCTGAAAATCCTCTCAAGTATCATCCAAATCTCCTTGAGGATCTTCATAAAAGGTAACATCTTACACCAATAACACCAAGAACACCAAGAACACTAAGAACACTAGGTGTACGGCCGCACACACCATGTATAGCCGCACACCCCACCGCACACACCTAGTATGGCCGCACACCTGGCCGCACACACACACATATAGTGTGTATTTTTACCAACACTCCTTTGTAAAGCCATATACCCCCTTCATACAATCATATATGGTTGTAACACTTCAATATAAGTGCTTACTAGTCCCTAAGGTGGTCCCAATTCAATAATAAGTTGCTTTAAACACTAATTATATTGATATATGTATCATTATATGTTAAATAGGATCCGCGTGTGTGTTTAAGCCATCACTTGACCACTGTCATCCTATACAATCTGTTCATCCAAACCACTCGCTATTGGTGAGTTCATACCCCTTAATTAATCTTTTTACATGTTTTTAAAAGCTTTGATGAGGGGATACAAGTTGAATACTTATAGTTATTATATCAACCACATATGATTAATAACTACCAAACTAGTGGATTCTTACTGCTCAAACTGTTTACCAAACTGCTTTACTTTAAAACTATTTTACAAACTCTTTTACTTGTCAAATACTTTACTTAAACTCTTTTGCACTTATATTCTGTGTATCTATATAGATATAGTTATATAAGTAGGACTGAAAGGACTTAGGACTGCTAGTCTACCCTGCTTCATGTTCCTTGTTTGGTTGTGGACTTAGGGTATCAAGGTTAGTTGTCCGAAGGTCGTTTGAATCCTAGTTATATATTATGTATATGTATCTAGATATAAAAGGTTATTTCCTTCATAACCATTCCATGCCCTTGGGTAGCAAGGATATTCAAACAAGATCATACATTACTAGTAAACTACTATAGGAGTAGTTTAGAATGACACTAATACTAGTACTAGAACAATGAAACCTACAATGAGTCAGTTCATACATGATTCAAAGGATACAATGCCCTTGGGTAGCAAGGGTATACAAACATGTTAACACTATGATGAGAAACAAACAAAACGCACTATGACGAGAAAAAAACATACATGCTAGACAGAGAAAGAACACACAATACAGCTAGCACACATATACATTAACACAGTTATGTGAGCCATTAAATAGGGCATGACACTACCTGTCATGTCTGTTTTGTATCAGAATCTCCTTATTTGGGGAGCATATGAGTTTGAGTATAGTTCTATACTAGATTGACTGTCCTACACCTTGATGCTCGCTACAGTGGGACTTGCAAGTCTAGGGGTGCCAAACATCATTTTTACGGCATCTTACATTGTCGTTTTACTATTAAGTCGGTAGCAAGATACAGGCTGATCACATGTTACCTTAAAATTTACAATTGCTTAAGGTAGTTAGTAGAACAGTAGTTACTTAATACAACACTACAGTACTATAATAATTTTTTCCCATTACATTCACTTTGTGAACATGCACACGATGCACGGTAATGTAAAAAAAAACTGTACTTTTGGTTAATGATAGTCGGATTTGGAAAAATACACACTCTTACATGAGACACACACACAGATAGTAGATGCCTTGGTAAAAGGCTACTTTTAGTAGAAAACATAACGTTTTCTAGGAGAGTTCAAACAAATACAAACTTCACAAAACTTATACATTACATCTTACAAATGCTTTCATACAAACACAGACACTAATATACTTATGATCTCAACAGCTTTAAATCTAATAAACTCTTTCAAAATAACTTGTATTCTCAGGTCACCAGTAGACAGGTACATGTGCTAGGTTTTGAGAAGAAGGAGCTCGTTCAAGACTCCTCTTTTATGTTGATGTATATTATTTTTGGTGTCTATATAACTTGACAGAACACACTTGAATGAAATTATACTATTAATGCAATGGATGATTTTGTTGCTTGTTTACTACTTTGCATTGTTGTGATACTATACATGATGTCCTCCGCCCCAAAACGTTTCCGCCGTATCGGTTTTGCGGTGTGACAGATTGGTATCAGATCATTGTTTATAGTGAATCGAGTGTATCAACCGATAAAAGATATACGAACTATAAACGCTAGTAGGATTAAAATACTCTGATAAAGAGTTTATACTTTTAAATAATAAAATATTTAACAAAGTATACATACCTGCATTCATACTAAAATCAGTGCTACTAGGACAAAACAAAAATATTACGATTGTTGGACAGCACAAGTAGACTTAGAGACATATGGTCAACCCTGGGAAGATATAGCCTGATCAACTACATTATCGGAGGAGTGACTAGCATGTGCCTAGGTATAGTTGTGAAGTTGCAACAAGTCTAAAAACATACCAACACTACTACAACGAGAACAATAGAACAGAACACTAAACTTAAAATACTATAGGAGTATTTTGTGCTACAGTAATTACTTATCTGAGAATTAAAGGTCTATATTACTATGTAAATAGTTGCTCAGTGGATACGCTAAGGTTATATGTGTCTAGGCTGTCATAGACTTAGAATCTGTGATCTTTGCTTTACTTCCTGTTCCTTGTTTGGTTGTGGGCTTGGAGTTAGGGTCACTTATTCGAAGGTCTATCCTGTCTTGATTACATATGACTTGTAGGCATTGTGCAAATGTTGAAGTAACTGATAAAGATCATCTTATAATTATATAGTTAGTTTGTCTATTAATTATTCCCTTATCCATATTCTCGCATAGATTAAATCGTTGGATTCCATATTCCTGGAGACTTATACTTCCCCAACCACGGCAATGCAGGATGGCTGGAAGAAGAACCAGGAGACGGTCACCCAATCCCTTAGGATGATCATGAAGCAGAAGGCTTCTCTGATGGTTCTGACTCGAAACCAAAAGTCAACAATCAACCCCCGACTGTTCTAAACCCAAACCCTCATCCAGCATTTCAAGGACCCACACCTCTATGGGCCACGAACATGAATAGATGGAGTCGGTAACAAGGACAACCCGTTACCTACAATGGAGACAGAAGCTTCTACAACCTCACTGAGGGAGGTTCAGCTGACAGAGTCCTACCCATTATGGTTCGTAGGATTGCTCGGAACACCGAGCAAGGTCGAGCAACTATTGACCGAGTAATGGACGTTGATACCAATTCTGGCATTAACACTCTCCGCATTCGCCAACTGGAGTCCGCTAATGAAAGGGATCAGGTCAGCAATGCAATGCTCTAGAGGGAACTTGCTGAAACCCGAGCTGAGCTTAGAGAACTTCGAGCTCAGCAAGCCAGAGCTGATAGGCGCATGAGGGACATAGAACGTCTTCTGTCAGAGTCAATAACTCACTCTGGTAGTTCTCATCACCAATACATTCTCCCAACTTCTCTTTTGGATATAACTTAGTTATGTAAAAACTCTAGTCTAATTTCCTGTCCTTGATTTGGTCATTAGTTCTGTCAAAATTTTCCATATTGGTTGATGTAAGACCTACTTCTAGGTCATTTTTCCCGAACTTATTACATCGTTAATCCAAGTACCTTTTCCAGATATCTAATCTAATGGAAATTATTATCCAAATGCGTCCATCTTCATTCAAGTATTTCATTCAATTATGCGGTTGGACTATGGAGAGTTAGTCTATGATTCATTATCATCGATTTTCTTATCAAACTCTTATCAATGTTTTCATCTTCACAAACTTATAGATCAAAGATGCCGCCCACAGAAACCCAAGGAGAAACCTTAATAACGAAACACCGATACCACCTCAACCACCTACTCCTCAGTTCAACACGACAGCCTTAAATGCTGATGAAGTTGTAGCTATGGCTACAGCCATGGCTCAATATATTCATCTGGTTCCACTGGAGGAGGAACCCCTGTTCAGTCTATTCAGGTTGAAGCCCTTGTGTGCTTAATAGAGTGCTCCTATAAGGACTTCACAAACTGCAAGCCATTGTCCTTCAAAAGGACTGGCGGAGTCATTGCCCTCTCGTAATGGTTCGAGAAAACCGAATCGGTTTTCGAAATCTGCTCGTATCTAGAGGAAAGTAAGGTCAAGTTTGCCGCTTGCACCTTTGAAACAAAAGCTCTAACATGGTGGAATAGCCATCTTAAGTCACTATTGCTCATGGTGGCTAATGTTATGGGCTAGGAAAGTTTGAAGGACCTCATGATTGAGGAGTACTGCCCGAGGGGCGAGATCCAGAAGCTAGAGGAAGAACTGTGGAGCCTAACCATGAAGGGCTCTAACGTAACCACCTACACCGCCAGATTTAGTGAACTGGTGGCCCTCTGTCCCAACATGGTTCATACAGAGGGAAAGAAGATTGAGAGATACATATGGGGGCTGGTGCCACCGTACCAGGGAAATGTCTTGGCATCACACCTCGCTACATTTGATAGTGCCATCATAGACCATGGGGTTCGTACCCCGGCATAACAACTACCATGGCCATCTCAGAATCTTCCAAATCCGCTTACCCCAAGCGGAAGTTATGGGAGGACAAAAAGAAGACGAAGGCAGCCAAAAAGCAGCAGTCGTGGCAGTACATGCTGCGATATTACCTGCCGCTGCTGCTCCGGTAAAGCAGTACGCTGGAAGTTTGCTAAAATGCAGCAAATGCAACTTCCATCACGTCGGTGCCTGCCGGGAAATGCAGTGTTTGAACTGCAACAGGAAGGGGCACACTGCCCGTTTCTGTAAAGCTCCAGCGAAGCCAATCAACCAAGTCCCCGGTGCAGGAGTGGGCCAACCTTGCTATGCATGTGACGAGGTAGGCCATTACATTAGGGACTGCCCGAAAGCAGGGTTTGCCGGTGGAATGGCAAGAGTTCTGGCCATAGGCCACGAGGAAGCGATAGCCGACCCTATAGTAGTCACTGGTACGTTTCTCCTCAATAACTCTTATGCATGCATGATGTTTGATAGTGGAGCGGAGAGGAGTTTCGTGAACCAAAAATATTCTCATTTAATTAAGAAAAAATCACAAGCACTTAAAGAACCGTTCACTGTGGAAATGGCTAATGGGAAGACGGAGAGCACTAGCAGTATATTCATAGGGTGTATCCTAAACTTAGATAGCCATTCATTTTCAATCGATCTCATGTCGGTTTCAATTAAAAGTTTCATCATTATCGGCATGGATTGGTTGAGTTTACATTGTGTCGATATCATGTGTTACGAAAAGGCTGTTCGCCTTAATCTGTTGTCTGGCAAAACCCTAATAGTTTATGGCGACAAAGCCGACACGAACCTTCGCATCATCTCGAGCATTCAAACTCAGAAATTCTTGCGAAAGGAATGTGGAGCATTCCTTGCTCATGTGGTCGATGTGAGCCATGAAACGAAGGACATTCAGAACTTTCTAGTAGTACGCGACATTCCCGACATCTTTCCAGAAGAACTCCTAGGATTACCTCCACAACGTCAAGTCGAGTTCCGAATCGATTTAGTTCCAGGGGCTACCCCATTAGCCAAATCACCCTATCGTCTAGCACCTGAAAAGATGCAAGAACCGTCCGGTCAACTTAACGAACTGCTCTGTAAGGGCTTTATAAGACCAAGCTTATCACCTTGGGGAGCTCCAATCTTGTTCGTTAAGAACAAATACAGATCGTTTCGTATGTGCATCGACTACAGGGAGCTCAACAAACTAACCGTCAAAAATCGTTATCCGTTGCCTCGTATCGACAATTTATTTGACCAACTTCAAGGGGCAAACTTCTTTTCAAAAATCGACTTGGGATCCGGATATCACCAATTACGAGTGGTAGCGGAGGATTCGAAGACAACCTTCCGAACTCGTTATGGGCACTACGAATTCGTAGTGATGTCGTTCGGATTAACAAATGCGCCCGCTGTATTCATGGATTTAATGAATAGGGTGTGTCGTCCTTACTTGGATCAGTTCGTCATCGTCTTCATCCATGACATACTTATCTACTCTCGTAGTAAGGAGGATCATAGTCAGCATCTACGACAAGTCTTAGAAACACTACGCGCGGAGAAGCTTTATGCAAAGTTCTTGAAATGCGAATTCTGGATCCGAATAGTCGAATTCTTAGGGCACGTGGTTAGAAAATAGAGAATACACGTGGACCCATCCAAATTTAAATACATTGAGAACTGGCCAGCACTGAAGACACCTACAAAAAATCGTCAAATTCTAGGCCTTGATGGCTGTTGTCACAGGTTCATTCAGAACTTCTCCTGCATTGCGAAGCCTCTGACAACATTGACCCAGAAAGGCGTGGCCTTTGACTGGGAAGAGAAGAAGGAGAGAGCGTTCCAAACGCTCAAACGAGCCTTGTGCACCGCACCAATACTATCCCTCCCAGAAGGGATAGAAGACTTCGTTGTCTATTGCGATGCGTCAAATCAAGGGCTCGGATGTGTGCTAATGTAGAGAGGTAAGGTCATCGCCTGTGCCTGGAGACAGATGAAGACACATGAGGTCAATTACACAACCCATAGTCTTTAATTAGGAGCAGTTGTGTTTGCTTTGAAGATCTGGAGACATTACAAGTACGATTTGAAAAGCACTATCTTTACAGACCACAAAATCTTACAACACATATTCAACTAGAAGGAGGTCAACATGAGACAACGACGGTGGGTCGAGCTACTCAGTGATTACGAATGCGAAATTCGTTATCATCCGGGTAAAGCCAATGTAATAGCTGACCCCCTAAGCCGGAAAGAATATTTTGGTCATAGAGTCAAATCATTGACTATGACTATCCATTCACACTTGTCCACACAAATTAAGGCGGCTCAGCTCGATGCTTTAAAGCCTGAAAATGTGACGGGTGAATCCCTGAGAGGGATGGATACGAACTTGGAGGTTTCAGAGACTTGGTCATGAAAAAGGCGCACAGCACTCGTTATTCCTTACACCCGAGATCAGATAAGATGTATCTAGAACTTAAAAAGTTATATTGGTGGCCTAACATGAAAGCATAGATTGCTACCTTCGTGAGTAAATGCCTTACTTGCACAAAGGTCAAGGTCGAATACCAGAAACCCTCTGGTCTACTACAACAACCTGAGATCCTGGAATGGAAGTGGGAGCGGATCACTATGGACTTCATAACCAAGTTGCCCAAGACAACAGGTGGACTTGATACCATATGGGTCATCTTCAACAGATTGACCAAGTCCGCACACTTCCTGCCGATCAAGGAAACAGACAAGATGGAGAAACATACAAGAACTTACATTACGGAGATTGTACGGCTGCACGGTGTTCCCTTATCCATTATCTCAGATAGAGATAGCAGGTTCACTTCTAGGTTCTGGCAGTCGCTACAAAGTTCCTTAGGAACTAGGCTAGACATGAGTACAGCCTACCATCCACAGACCGACGGACAAAGTGAGAAGACTATCCAAACCATAGAGGATATGTTGCGAGCCTGCGTGATAGACTTTTTAGGAAAGCATGGGATGATCATTTACCCCTTGTCAATTTTGCCTACAACAATAGCTATCACACAAGCATAAAGGCTGCTCCATTTGAAGCCCTCTATGGCCGAAAGTGCAGATCCCCTCTGTGCTGGGCTGAGGTGGGTGATACCCAGTTAGCTAAAGAGCGAGTCGCTGACAGCACTCTCACAGGTCCGGAGATCATACGGGAAATGACGGAGAAGATCGTTCAGATCCGTGAACGATTGAAAGCCTCTAGAGACCGACAAAAAAGCTACGCTGATAAACAAAGGAAACCGTTGGAATTCCAAGTGGGCAACCGTGTTCTATTGAAGGTCTCACCCTGAAAGGGCTGATACGCTTTTGAAAGTGCGGAAGGCTAAATCCAAGGTACATAGGACCTTTTGAGATTCTCGCAAGAATCGATCTTGTAGCTTACAAACTTAACTTACCACGTGAACTGAGTAACGTACATTCTACTTTCCACGTATCGAACTAGAAAAAGTGTCTGTTCGACGAGACTCTTGTAATCCCACTCGACGACATCAAGACCAACGAGAGCCTCAACTTCATGGAAGAACCAGTAGAGATCATGGACCGAGAGGTCAAGCAAACGAAACAAATCCGTATCCCGATAGTGAAGGTTCGTTGGAACGCCAAGCAAGGACCTAAATTCACTTGGGAGCGAGAGGATCAGATGAAACTGAAATATCCTCATCTTTTTACTTAGTTGTTTGTAATAACTTAGTTGCTTAAACTCTAATTTCGTGACGAAATTCCCTCTAACGGGCTCGGATGTGTGCTAATGCAGAGAGGTAAGGTCATCGCCTGTGCCTGGAGACAGCTGAAGACACATGAGGTCAATTACACGACCCACAGTCTTTAATTAGGAGCATTTGTGTTTGCTTTGAAGATCTGGAGACATTACAAGTACGATACGAAAAGCACTATCTTTACAGACCACAAAATCTTACACCACATATTCAACCAGAAGGAGGTCAACATGAGACAACGACGGTGGGTCGAGCTACTCAGTGATTACGAATGCGAAATTCGTTATCATCCGGGTAAAGCCAATGTAATAGCTGACCCCTAAGCCGGAAAGAATATTTTGGTCATAGAGTCAAATCATTGATTATGACTATCCATTCACACTTGTCCACACAAATTAAGGCGGCTCAGCTCGATGCTTTAAAGCCTGAAAATGTGACGGGTGAATCCCTGAGAGGGATGGATACGAACTTGGAGGTTAAGGGTGGCGGAGATTATTATTTCATGTACCGGATCTGGACCCCGAAACTCGGTGGTTTCAGAGACTTGGTCATGAAAAAGGCGCACATCACTCGTTATTCCTTGCACCCGAGATCAGATAAGTTGTATCTAGAACTTAAAAAGTTATATTGGTGGCCTAACATGAAAGCATAGATTGCTACCTTCGTGAGTAAATGCCTCACTTGCACAAAGGTCAAGGTCGAATACCAGAAACCCTTTGGTCTACTACAACAACCTTGAGATCCTGGAATGGAAGTGGGAGTGGATCACTATGGACTTCATAACCAAGTTGCCCAAGACAACAGGTGGACTTGATACCATATGGGTCATCGTTGACAGATTGACCAAGTCCGCACACTTCCTGCCGATCAAGGAAACAGACAAGATGGAGAAACATACAAGAACTTACATTACGGAGATTGTACGGCTGCACGGTGTTCCCTTATCCATTATCTCAGATAGAGATAGCAGGTTCACTTCTAGGTTCTGGCAGTCGCTACAAAGTTCCTTAGGAACTAGGCTAGACATGAGTACAGCCTACCATCCACAGACCGATGGACAAAGTGAGAAGACTATCCAAATCATAGAGGATATGTTGCGAGCCTGCGTGATAGACTTTTTAGGAAAGCATGGGATGATCATTTACCCCTTGTCAATTTTTCCTACAACAATAGCTATCACACAAGCATAAAGGCTGCTCCATTTGAAGCCCTCTATGGCCGAAAGTGCAGATCCCCTCTGTGCTGGGCTGAGGTGGGTGATACCCAGTTAGCTAAAGAGCGAGTCGCTGACAGCACTCTCACAGGTCCGGAGATCATACGGGAAATGACTGAGAATACCTCAAAACTGTTTTACAAACTCTTTTACTTGTCAAATACTTTACTTAAACTCTTTTACAATTATATTATATGTATCTATATAGATATAGTTATATAAGAAGGACTGAAAGGACTTAGGACTGGTAGCCTACCCTGCTTCCTGTTCCTTGTTTGGTTGTGGACTTAGGGTATCAAGGTTAGTTGTCTGAAGGTCGTTTGAATACTAGTTATATATTATGTATATATATATAGATATAAAAGGTTATTTCCTTCATAACCATTCCATGCCCATGGGTAGCAAGGGTATTCAAACATGATCATACATTGCTAGTAAACTACTATAATGTAGTTTAGAATGATACTAATACTAGTACTAGAACAATGAAACCTACAATGAGTCAGTTCATACATGAGTCAAAGGATACAATGCCCTTGGGTAGCAAGGGTATACAAACATGTTAACACTATGATGATAAACAAACAAAAGGAACTATGACGAGAAACAAACATACAGGCTAGACAGAGAAAGAACACACAATACAACTAGCACACATATACATTACATATACATTAACACAGTTATGTGAGCCATTAAACATGGCATGGCACTACCTGTCATGATTGTTTTTGTATCAGAATCTCCTTAATTGGGGAGCATATGAGTTTGAGTATAAATCTATACTGGATTGACTATCCTACACCTTGCTGCTCGCTACAGTGGGACTTGCAAGTCTACGGGTGCCAAACGTCATTTTTACGGCATCTTACATTGTCGTTTTACTATTGAGTCGGTAGCAAGATACAGGCCGATCACATGTTACCTTAAAATTTACAATTTCTTAAGGTAGTTAGTACATTAGTAGTTAGTTAATACAACACTACAGTACTATAATATTTTTTCCTATTACATTCACTTCGTGAACATGCACACGATGCACGGTAATTAAAAAAAAACTATATTTTTGGTTAATGATAGTCGGATTTGGGAAAATACACACTCTTACATGAGACACACACACATATACTAGATGCCTTGGTAAAAGGATACTTTTAGTAGAAAACATAGGGTTTTCTAGGAGAGTTCAAACAAATACAAACTTCAGAAAACTTATACATTAAATCTTACAAACATCTTACAAATGCTTTCATACAAACACAGACACTAATATACTTATGATCTCACCAGCTTTAAAGCCGATAAACTCTTTCAAAATAACTTGTATTCTCAGGTCACCAGTAGACAGCTATAGGTGCCAGGTTTTGAGAAGAAGGAGCTCGTTCAAGACTCCTCTTTTATGTTGATGTATATTATTTTTGGTGCCTATATAACTTGACAGAACACACTTGTATGAAATTATACTATTAATGCAATGGATGATGTTGTTGCTTGTTTACTACTTTGCATTGTTGTGATACTGTACATGACGTCCTCTGCCCCAGAATGTTTTCGTCGTATCGGTTTTGGGGTGTGACACTGATGCTTCTAGTTCCTCCTCCTCCTCCTCCTCCTCTTCCTCAAACAATAACTTTTTTTTGTTGAACATCTACTCTAAGGTGCAACTAGATGGAACCAACTACAATGACTGGATGCACAACATAAAGATGGCCCTTCATTTTGAGGACAAAGAGTATGTCCTTCAAAGACCATTGGATGAGATCGATGAAGAGAAGGCCACTCCTGAAGAAATGTTCTCCTATAAGAAACACTACAATGATGCCATAAAAGTTTTGTGCATCATGGTGGCCTCAGTGACTCTAGAGTTGCAGAGATACAATGAGCATTATTGGCCATACGATATAAAAAATGAACTTCAGAAAAGGTACCATAAGCGGGCTTGTAAAGAAAAGAATGAGGTGGTAAAGTCCCTCATAACAAGCAAGATGAAAGACAGAGAATCTATGAGCAGCTACGTGCAGAGGATGCAACAACATGTGGATCGCCTGATTAACCTCAATGTGAAATTTGATGAAAATTTGGCTATTGATATACTCTTTCACTCTCTACCTAGCTGTTATGATCAGTTCATTATAACTTCTCATTTGGACAACAATGAGACAACTTTGTCTAAACTTCAAAATCTCTTGTGCACAGCTGAAGTTGGAATGAAGGGAAAGGGTGTTGCCTCCACTTCTGCTACTACTCCAATTCTTTCCATGGGTCAAGGGTAAGGGAAAAAGAGGAAAGGTCCTCTTAAGAAAAACTTGAAAGGGAAATCAAAAGCTGGTTCATCAAGCAATGGGCCCAAGGGAAAATCTAGTTCTGATGCTCCCCCAGTCTTTGACCCTAAAAAGACCACATGCTTCTACTGTTACGACAAAGGGAATTGGAAACGAAGCTGCCCAAAATACTTGCAAGATTTCAAAGATGGTAAGTTGAAGCTGACTTCTGCAAGTATATACACTATCTTATCTAATAACTCATCATATTGTCGTTCTTGGGTCCATGATATAGGATGTGGTTTTCACATTTGTTTTTATTTGCAGGGGCTAAAAAGAAGTGAGGATGTGGAGAATGGAAGGATGAACTTAATCATGGGGAATAGGCAATCTTGAGCTGTCACCAATATTGGAGTTTATGGCTTAGTGCTTGGTAGTAGGTTAGGATTAGATTTAATAAATTGTTACTACTTGTCAGAAATGACAAGAAACATAATTTATTTTCATGCATTGTTTAAACAAGGTTTTAGATATTATTTTTAATGATGAGAATGGCTCTATTTCTTCTTTTCAAAATGGTGTTTTTTATTTTGAAACTTTTCTTGTGATGGTGTGTATGAAATTGTGATGATGGTAGAAAATTTAGGAAATAGTGTTTTTCAAATTGATTAGTCTAATAGTTTAGACAAAGCATGCTTGTGGCAATGTCATCTTGGACATGTCAACTAGAACGCATTACCCAACTCCAAAAGGATGGAGTGTTGGAATCGTTTGACTTAAGGTCAGATGATACATGCGAATCATGTTTATTGGGTAAGATAACAAAATCACCTTTCACTGGATCTTGTGAAAGAGGTCAAGGATTGTTGGATCTCATACACATAGATGTGTGTGGGCTCTTCAGATCTACCACAGGGATGCTAATCAATTCTATGTGACTTTTACTGATGATTATAACGGATACGGCTATATCTACTTAATCAAGCATAAGTCAGAAACCTTTGAAAATTTTAAACAGTTTAAGCAATAAGTCGAGAATCAATCGGGCAGGGAGATAAAGATGCTTAGATCTGATAGAGGTGGTGAGTATCTTAGTATTGATGTATCTCCTGATGTTTTCAAGGTATTATTTATTTAATCATTTACTTAATGGACTAATTGTGAAAGTTGTGTGGACTTAGTGAATTTGGACCTTAGTCTGTGTGTAGGTTTGATGTAAAGGCCGGCAGAAGGAAGGTATCTATACCAATCATCTCTGCGAAAGTCTAATTATCAAGTAGTTCAAACAAGAGAGGCAATCGTCTTATATATGTTGGTCGTCAAATTGGTGTATGTAGGGCGTAATTAGACCCAAGTGAAGTGCAGAGGCATTCACGTACGCTAAGTGTACAGGGTAGTATTGCCCAGTATGCATAATGATTGATTGATTATTACTAATATAGTATTGTCAGTGTGGTATTGGTATTTTGGGGGTAGCTCACTAAGCCCTCGGGCTTACAGTTTTCAGTTTATTGTTTCATGTACTTTAGGAGATCATGGAAAGGATAAGGCATGACCGTACCACTCCTCATCCTTATGTTATGATTTTTGGGACACTCTGATGGAAAATGATTTGAAAACATTTTGTAAACAATGCTATTTGGTTTTTTATTTATGATTGAAAAAGTTTAAATTTTGCGTAAAATTTATGGATGTTACATGTTGGTATCAGAGCCTTGGTTTGAGTGAATTGGAGGAACACTCGTGTGAATCCAGTCATAAATCAAGGAGATTTTCAGAACACAAGTTTTAAAATGGTTTTCAAAATAAGGATGGAGGATGCAGAGGGTACAATCAGCCGGAGCCTGTAAGTGAACCTCAAAATACTATACAATTATTTGATATTCTGATATGTTAGAACAGCATGCTAGTGCTTGGCTAGGGATCTTCAGGAATCACATGATATACTTGCCTGATTATATGATGCCTATTAGCCTAGGGTTTCTTGTATATGGAATTGACATCATAACTGTAGATGTTTGGTGTATGCATCACGGCTATGTATAATCAAGATCTTATAGCCTCAGAATGTCTGATTCGACCTTAGTGTAGGATTAGATATTCGAAAGTCTATGGGGTCCAGCGTTATGTTCAGCTAGTGTGCACCGTCGCTGTAGGGGATGATGGAAGTTTCATGGATGTGTGAGTTGTGATAAGTAGTGAGACTAGATGCGATATATTTTGTATTCCCCTAGAAGTGAGGGTTGGGTGCATTTCTATGTTGATGATATTGTTAAGGCGTTGTGGTGATACTTGAGACAAATAGGGGTAGGTATGGAACGTAGTATGGGTCCATACTACTGAAAGCACAGGACCCATACGTGTAGCAAGGAAATCACAACCCCTAGGGTTTTTTGGGTTTTGGTCTCCCAACATTATGTTAATTATCTGATGACTTTTATGTATATTCCAGTATGGTGGTGACGAGACGTGTTGCTTCGGGATCCGGATTAGGATCAGGATCAGGATTGGGGTCAGGAGACGGAGGGTTGGAGGTGTTGGTAGCACCTGAGCCCGTGGTTCAGATAGGGAACAAGGAGTTGGATGCCAGGATCATGGAAATCATGCACGACGAGATTGTTGTTGCGTTCCGAGCGCAACTGCCAATGATGTTTGGGTCGATTAAGACCGCGATGGTTGAGTATTTTGATAAGCAACATGCAGCTCTAGCAGAGACAGATGTTGTTGCAGCCACTTCGGCTGTAATGACGGCAGGGGTTGGAGGAGGAGCCGACAGGGCTTTCCAGTACCGGGACTTCGATAATATGAAGCCCCCGATGTTTGATGGTACACAGGATGGGATTAGGGCTATGAGGTGGTTATCTGATGTGGAGGGCTGTTTCTTCACGTGCTCATGTGCTGCTGACCAAACGCTCAGGTGTACCTTGAATCTGCTGAGGCTTGGGGGCAAAGGACTAGTGGAGGCTGACGACTAAGTCATATACTGATGATCAGCGAGCTGCTGTTACTTGGGAGCAGTTCAGTGATATGTTCTGCACCCGTTACGTTCCACGTGTTGCGCGGGAGCGGCTTGCGCAGGAGTTTTAGACATTGAGACAAGATGGGGAGTCTGTGATGGAGATTAACCGTATGTTCACGGAGACGGCTATGTTTTGCCTGGAGTTTACATCAGAGCAGTCTCAAATGACTCGTTATCTGAGTATGCTCAAGACTGATACTCGACAGTTTGTGTCTACATAGTGATGTGATTGTTGGATATAGTATCTAAGTCCATAACTATATTTGGTATGTACTTGACCCGACCCAGCATGGTCCATTTCGGTTGCATTTCACCCGAACAATTATAGATAATCTTTTGAGAATAGTATAAGTTATGATTTATTAATATATTATATGTTCTAATATATTAATATAAAATCATATTATTTAATTAGTGTTGGTCTATAATTAATCTAGAATTAATTTAGAGATCAAAAGTATGACTAATTAAATATGGGCTCTTGTATTTATATAGTGTGGGCTAATGCTTATTTGGAATGGGCTAGGCTTGCATGGAAAGTCCATCGATGCTCCATGGAGCTTTAACCCATCTTATGGAAATGAAAAGACATGGGTATTAGGGTTTACATGGATGTAACCCTAATCCACCACACTATATAAAGGAGGCTTTGCTTCTTCATATCACACTAGTTGTGGTGAGTAAAGTAAGAGGGCCGATTTCAAAAAAGTTGATTACTATTCTCTCAAAGTTCCAAGTTTCTGGTGATTTGTGATTTCGATTTGAGGCATCCACACTATTGGTTCTAGGCTATAAAACTCCAAGCAATTGACTACAACTACAAGGTAAGTAATTCTACTAGCTTTATTTTATTCAAGTTCCCCATGCCATGCTAGATAGGTTAAGAACCTCGGAAAAATAATTATTTGCATGTATCTTAGTCAAACATAGATCCAATGTTTCTAGGGTTGCATGTACACCATAGGAGTGTTCGATTGCTCAAAACCCATCAGTGGTATCAGAGACTATGCTTATTTGTATGATACTTGATGCAAAAGTTGGTTTTTCAAAAACTAAAACTGTACAAATTGCAAAACTCGACGAGTTATGGCCAAAAACTCACCGAGTTCATGAGTTAACACATCAACTCGACGAGTTCCTTAGGGAACTCGACGAGTTTAGCTTGCAGAATGCGGTTTCTCGTGTTTTGCTACTAGAAATGGACTAGAAACATTACCCCAAACTGTTTTGGTGTTATAAAACTTGTTTTAGATGGTGTAATGCTTATGCTAATCCATTTACAATGGCTATTATCAAAAAAATTACAAGTTTTATGAGTAATTTATGATTCTTGAAATGTTCATATTCATGTTCTTGAACTTATGAAGATTAGATGATCTTAGGAATTGCTTGTAACCAACTTGGTAGTTTAAATTCATGATCATTATGTGTTTTAATGGAGTCCATAACTTGTCCTCAAGTTATGGAAATCCAAAGGTCACACTTTAATAAAAACAATTAAAAGAACACAAGGGTTATAAAAATGAAGAGTTTTGAAAGTTTACAAAACTTGCCCTCAAGTTTTGGAACAAGTAAACACATGATTAAAACATTAGTTCCAACCCATAGAAGTTTTAAAAGTTAAAATTCAACCCTTATAGTTTATAATATTATAAGTTATATATATATATATATATATATATATATATACATACATATATATATATATATACATAGATACATATATATATATATATATATATATATGTATATGTATATCTCTCTCTCTCTATATATATATATATATATATATATATGTATGTATGTATGTATATATGTATAAGATCAAGTCGTCTTACCACCAGTACGCCTCATTTATGAAGCCGGTCTATAAGGGGGGTATAAGGTTGTTGCCTATAAAATGGCAATTTGATGTGCACGGAAGTACCCACTAATTTTAATATTTACAACCTAACAAACTTAGACTAACTATGCACTTATAGGCAGCGTACCTAGTCAGATTACAGTATAGCTTAGGTAGGTCGGGTGTCGATCATAGGGAACGGTGGTGAATTAATTTAAAATATTTGATTATAGGTTACAGGATACACGAAAGTAATAAAGAAATGGTTATTGAATCTCAAACAAATTACTTAAATAGCAAATCTCGATACACTAACGGGAAGGCAAATCTCTTCAGGTACTTTGGTTTAAATAAATAACACCTTAAAAGCATAGACAATTGCATACACAAATTCATGTATTCATGTTCACCGATTCCTAAAATGATTAGATTCGCGTTCGCTATAACTAATCATTTAGCAAACAAGTTAATTCAAACAGTGATCTGTTGATTAAACTAACA
Source organism: Lactuca serriola (assembly GCF_051521515.1). Lineage (NCBI taxonomy): Eukaryota > Viridiplantae > Streptophyta > Magnoliopsida > Asterales > Asteraceae > Lactuca > Lactuca serriola. Next base: position 180,648,146 of record NC_136412.1, on the reverse strand, counting down.
TGTTTCCTAGTGTTCAGTTCGTATCAATCAAGACTTGTAATAATAGTTAATCAAATTGGTCGTTCAATTAACCTCTTGTTGATGGTCATCAAACAAGGATCACACGTTAACTTATTTATTCCCAAGTTAATCCTAGTTTCGCATTCGTTATTCCTAGACTTATAATCTTGATGGTCATCAAAGTCATAAGATACAAGCAATCAAGCAGATGTTCACACAACTTAATTTACTTGATAATTAACAACAAATAATTATCATTAACACATAAGGATTTTTTAACAAGCTTGGCAAGATAAATTAAACATAAACAAACAATTCAATATAGCAATTAGTCCAATAATCAAGGTTTCGTTCAATCATAAACAAAAGTAAAAGGTTTTTACACTTAAATCAGAAACCAAGTATATAATAGTATCACGATGGAATGCTAAACTTGGTCACGTTAACAACCCATATGATTACCGACATGTATCTGCTCTGCAATCCTTCCGATCTCCCCTCCTGTTAGCTTAACGGCCTTCCGGCCGCTTTCTAGACCCTGAAAACGGCTTAACAGAAGTTAATTATCGACTAAATTAGGTTAGAAGTCGAATCCCCCCCCCTCTGGTTAGCTGATAATCGCTTTTTATAGCCCTTGGAACCGACTTACGTACGTTGGGCATAATTCGGATTACGCTAGGCGTACTTAGGAACTTGTCGCGATGAGGAAACCTGATGCAAGCCGTTACACTGGGCGTAACCATGTATTACGCTGGGCGTAAGTCGTCTCTTCCAACATTTTTCTTTCTCTTAGCTTCTAAGCCCTAATTCCGCTCCCATCTTTTCTTTTGTGCTCTATCGACAACTAATAGCTGCAAATCATAATTCGAAGCATTATAAGTACTTTTTAGTTCTAAAAGAGAATTATAAAGGCTAAAATATTAAGATATAATGTATAAAAATATATATAAAAATACACATATCAAAATACCCCACACTTAGCCTTTGCTTGCCCCCAAGCAAATTTACTTTTATTTTACCAATATCGCACTCAACAATCCATTTTAAACTCAGCCATTATGCCAAGACCGTAACACATGCATTTGTGTCTATATTTTTTTTCCTAAAGCACCCCCTATACTCTAAATACTCACAATCCTCATAAACACTTGCCCACTTTTTCCGAACAGTGCTCATTTTATGCATCCCTTCGAATCCATCCGCAGAAAACCTCCTAACCTCAAGGTATTTTTGGTTGGGCAACCGAAGCATACATAATCAAGACAATTACAATTTATGATACCACTATGGAGCTCTTTTGGAATTTTTCACTTCTTTGACATTTGGTCTTTAATTTCTTTGAATTCACCACCTTGTTGTTTGATTTTTTTGATATCTTCAACTTTTTGAATTTCTTCAGAATTTTGATCTTTCATATTTAACTTTGATGCTCCAAAAAGTATTCAAACTTTTCTTGTAATTCTCTCTTTTTTTTAACATGTACTCACTTTTTTTTCATTCAAAACCCTACATGCTTAAGCAGGGGCGCTCAACTTCAACCTTTATTGGTTAACGATAATAATTTTCCTAGATACATTTCTGGTACACGATGCTAAACATATTGCATCCTTCAAACTAAGCGAGGTCGTGTTTTTGTCCCATGATTTCACTAGAATAAGGAGGCCACAAATGCACTAGAACGTATATAGGCTCAACTAAAGATTTGAGTTCTCATCGGATCATCTCATACAATATTAGCAAATCTTTTAAATTATCACTAGATTTTTCTAAATTAAACTATTATTTCAAGTTTTTAAATTTTTAAATTTTCCTAAATCTAGCAATTTTAAAACTATCATTTCCTTTTGTTTTTAATTTTAATTTACTACTTTTACCGACCCCCTACCCCTACACTTATTTCATACAATGCCCTTGGGTAGTTGTGGCGAGATCGAATGGGGCTGGTACAAGTTGCTCTAAATATGGCTGAAAGATTGGAAACTGGAACCGCTGCTTCTAAATTTTCAAGAACTCCGATTTCTAAGATGCAGTGCAAAGATTGCAAATAAATGCAATATGTAGTAACCATGACGTGGGAAAGTGTTAACCACGTTGTCTCGTCAAAAGATGTGAAATCTACACATGGGCACAATGTGAAAATTGTTGGTCACATCGTCATATCAAGAATGGCAGCCTCTTTTCACGATGTAAACTCCCCCACGACATAGGAAAGTGTGAACCATGTCATGGTAGCCGGGATGATACTTCTACCTCGCGCCGAAATAAAACTCTATGGTGTGGAAACAGCTCATCCATAACATAAGAGTCAAAATATAGTAAAAATGCCACTCTTCTAAATAATCGCTCACGAAATGAATATGCACCCCACACTTATGTCAAATCGTGGGCCTTGACTATAATCTTCGAACTCTCACACGGCTCTCTCTAGCAACAGTCGGACCTAGCTGCTGAACTTACTGCCAGCTTTCTAAGGGCGAAATTTCTGCAAAGATCTAAACAACCAAAAAGCATCAACATGGAAAACAAAAGTAAAACATCCTAAATTAAACTTAATTACATACCAAATAAAAATACTAATACTAAGCAACGCAAATATAACACAGAAATAAAAATTAAAAGGATAAACTAAGTCACTCGTCATCATCGTCATTGTGCTGCTGTGTCCCAGATGTACCTGCTCCATTAGGTCGTGGCTGGAATGGTGGTGCAAAAGGAACCGAGTACTGAAACCCCTGGTGGGCAAAGAATGCGGTCAACGCATCCCCATACCACTGCTGTTGTCTCTGAACATGTGCAACGCGCTCAACTAGGCTCTGAACTCCCTCATCAATGCGGTGAAATCTTTCGTCCATGCGCTAAGCCAGGTAACGTATATCAATCTCTGGCTCAGGGCCCTGCTGCGCTCCCCGAGGAGCAGGTCTACGTCGCTGGGCTCGTCGTGGCTGTGGCTCGACTGCACCCTCCTCGTCAGCCACGTCATCTGGTCATACTCGTAAGATACCATTCTCGCCCCGCTCAAGTACACACATCGAATCCAATAAATGAAGGCTCAGTGGCCTCATATCATGTAACACCATTGTTCTCGTAATCTCACGGGTCAACAACTCATAGGATCGAGCTAATCGCGTGATAAAATGCCTCACGCAAATCGGGCTATCCTCCCGAAGTCGCCTGGCCCTCCTACCCAAACAAGCAACTAAAGCAACTGGAAGGTTCAGGTGCCTCCCTGGAGTAATAAGTGCCCACAAGAAATATAAGTCTGTAAATGGAACTCTCTCACTATTATTACGGTGTGTGAGAGATATGGAAATCAGACGGTGTAGCAATCTGTATATGGTAGACCTAACCATCCTCCCCGTACAGTAGATGGCGTGTACACTCCCCTAATAATCTCGGCCCAAAAAGTTTTTTCATTGTAGTCATCCAGCCGGCTCGTGAGACAATCAGTAAGGAATACCGGAAAGTGGACACTCCTCATCTCGTCTGCTGTGTATATACCAACTCGAGTGGCAAGCTCTATCACACTGCACTCCCGGCTCACACCACCCAGTCTGAACGAAAAGGCTGTCCTATCATCCGGTGTCTTCCTAGGGTAATTGGAAACTGTAGCATAAAACTCCAGCAAAAATTCCCGATACACAGGCTCCTGGATCCTGAACAATCGTGCACAACCCTGACATACAAACAAATACACTCCACTTACGTCCGAGTGCGTGTATTGCAAAAATTCCTAGATCAGCGCAGCAAGTCCATTCTGGGTCGCTAATTCCCAGTCAAATGAAGGTGCTATGTTGATCTCCGTAGTGAGCAGCAGACTCATATTATTGACATATCGGGCCCGGGTTGCATTGTTTAGAGTTTGCAGAAATTGTAAGAAACGGTGATCGGTCACGTCCCCGGGTGGGTTGGTCCTTTAAGTTCTTCGGGCCATAATCTGCACAAAGAAACACCAAACACAAAACCAAACAAAATAATTCCAGCATTAATAGATTTACAATAAAAAAATAATGTTGCTTGGGCATGCTGTACGCTGGGCATACATCCACCATACGCTGGGCGTACGTCCAGATTCTCGAAACTGTCCCCCCCAGCTTGTTCTAAAATCATATTAAATAGCCAACACATTCACAAGTGTAGGATAGTCAACATACGGGCAAACTACTTAGGCATACGTCAAGAATGTATATCAACCCCTGTTCGTTCTAAAGTCACAACCCATAAAAAAACTTTTAGATTAAGCACATACGCAGGCATTAACAATCCATGGGTCAAACACCGGCTAATTGTCTAGAACGCTATGCGTTCGTTCAAATCCTCTAACCTAAGGTTCGTACACAAGTTTAAAGGCCAAATCGAGTTCAACGGTTTAGTCTAAGGGTCTGAATCGGTCTATTAAGACATAATCAAACACCAAATTCGTGTGAAATCGACCACAATTGACGAAGGGTATAAAACCTAGAATTGGATTTAGGCCAAATGAAGTAAGTGTCATGAAAATAATCACAAATTAAAGCAATATGGTATACGATTAACATACCTTTATGTCGATTTCTACAAAAAAAAAAAAAAATCGAAGCTTTGTGGGAGATTCGACCGTCACAACGTATGCGAAGAAGGAGAAGTTTGAAAGAATAACAAAAAGTCAAAGGGTAAAAAGATATAACTTGTCGTCGATTTACGTTGGGCATAAATCCACACGTACATTAGGCGTACCGCCAATTCCGAGAAGAAGTCATTTTCGATCAAGATTGATTACGCTCTACGTAATGTAAGTTACGTTGGGCGTAATTTAATTGAATTTTTTTTCCTTTTCCTTATTTGAAATTCCTTTTTCCTACTAATAAATTTGGGAAATTCTAAATAAAAAAAAATTAATTGCTTCAACAACAGCCATGACTTTCTGATGAGAGACTTATTTTTAAAAAAAATGAGATATCATGACCACTTGTCTTTGTCGAGATCAAACAACAACGGTTGATTAAAACCCTTGCACGCAAGAAATGGTTTGTGAAAACAATAACTTTCGGGACCCGTTAGAATATTTCCTATGTTTTCTTCGCCCTTTTAACTAAAAGTAGAACAAGAAGTGACCTAACTAGCCAAGAACAGCAAGAGCTCGGTCTTCCACTTAACCACCACAATACGCCTTGCTATACTACACCTCATGGATTGAGTTGGACAAATCAAGAAAGTAGTAGGCTAAGCAGGTCAAGAATTCCGTAATCACTTGCATTCTCGAAACCCATGCAAAAGATAAAGTCAATCAATGTGTACGATCCCAAATTCCTGCAATTAACAACAAGAACCTTCCCGACAAGTGAAATGATATCAACAAAAATCAAACTAAAAATAAAAACTAACTAAAAACAAATAACGAATAATCAAAGAAACTAAATTAATTAAAAGTCGTTCCCCGACAACGGTTCCAAAAACTTGATGTGCACGGAAGTACCCACTAATTTTAATATTTATAACCTAACAAACTTAGACTAACTATGAACTTATAGGCAATGTACGTAGTCAGATTACAGTATAGCTTAGGTAAGTCGGGTGTCGATCATAGGGAACGGTGGTGAATTAATTTAAAATATTTAATTATAGGTTACAGTACACACGAAAGTAATAAAGAAATGGTTATAGAATCTCAAACGAATTACTTAAATAGCAAATCTCGATAAACTAATAGGAAGGAAAATCTCTTCAACTACTTTGGTTTAAATAAATTGCACCTTAAAAGCATAGAAAATTGCATACACAAATTCATTTATTCATGTTCACATATTCCTAAAATGATTAGATTCGCGTTCACTATAACTAATCCTTTAGCAAACAAGTTAACTCAAACAGTGATTAGTTAATTAAACTAATATGTTTCCTAGTGTTCAATTCATATCAAGCAGGACTTGTAATAATAGTTAATCAAATTGGTTGTTCAATTAACCTCTTGTTGATGGTCATCAAAGAAGGCTCACACGTTAACTTATTTATTCCCAAGTTAATCCTAGTTTCGCATTTGTTATTCCTAGACTTATAATCTTGATGGTCATCAAAGTCATAAGATACAAGCAATCAAGCAGATGTTCATACAACTTAATTTACTTGACAATTAACAGCAAATAATTATCATTAACACATAAGGATCTTTTAACAAGCTTGGCAATATAAATTACACATAAACAAACAATTCAATATAGTAATTAGTCCAATAATCAAGGTTTCGTTCAATCATAAACAAAAGTAAAAGGTTTTTCCACCTAAATCATAAACCAAGTACATAATAGTATCACGATCAAATGCTAAACATAGTCACGTTAACAACCCATATGATTACCGACATGTATCTGCTCTCCAATCCTTCCGATCTCCGCTCCCGTTAGCTTAACAGCCTTCCAGATGCCTTCTACACCCTCAAAACGGCTTAACAAAAGTCAATTATCGAATAAATTAGGTTAGAAGTTGAATCCCCCCCTCTGGTTAGCTGATAATCCCTTTTTATAGCCCTTGGAACCGACTTACGTACGCTGGGTGTAAGTCGGATTACGCTGGGCATACTTAGGAACTTGTTGCTATGAGGAAACCTGATGCAAGCCGTTACACTGGGCGTAACCATATATTACGTTGGGCGTAAGTCGTGTCTTCCAGCACTTTTCTTTCTTTTAGCTTCTAAGCCCTAATTCCGCTCCAATCTTTTCTTTTGTGCTATATCGACAACTAATAGCTGCAAATCGTAATTCAAAGCATTATAAGTACTTTTTAGTTCTAAAAGAGAATAATAAAGGCTAAAATATTAATATATAATGTATAAAAATATATATAAAAATACACATATCACAACTTAATGGGTGTCCACTCTCACCTACCGCTTCTTTGATCGGTGGAGGGTCGTTAGTCGAACGGGTAGAATAAGGACTTACAAATTCTCATTAAAAGTATAATGATAATACTAAAGTAACTAAACCTTATTAAATTCCCAATCTTAGTTATTTTAGGAAAATGTGGATAAGGTGTTAAATCATTATGTTACACTTTACAATTTGTTTAAGTCGTTAGTGGAGTGTGTGTGGTTAACCGGCACTGTAACTTGAACTTAACAAGGTAGGTAAAGGGTGACTTAATGTTTATCATAGTATCGATGGAGCGTGTGTGGTTAACCGGCACATCGATTGAGGGGTAATTCATTAAGGGTACCAAGTAATTTGCATGGTTACTTCACACCTTGTTTTGTGATCCTCGGCATCCCAGTCACAAAACTTGAAGGGAACACTCGAGATTGAAACATGCCATTGAAGAAAGTTCAATGAATCTCAAAGAATCTAGGATTTTCTAAACCAATTAAAACCTAATTAAATATTTCGTTTTTCATGGTGCAAATTGGTGAATCGTCATTCACCTACCTTCAAATATCTTATAGCTTAGATTACGGAATCCCTCTTCTAAGTTATAAAATATTGTGTTGGGTCCTAGCCTTAATATTACATTTCGGTGTTTTATTAATGGCTATCTCTATATCTAATCTAATCTATTCCCTCTTATTTTCAGATGTCTTCCAATAGCAATGCTTCTGGCTCAAACCCTACTAGCTCCTTCTTTCTCATGAATCTTTCTGGGAGAGTCGTCTTTGATGGATCCAACTTTACTGATTAGATCTAAAACATCAGGATAGTCACTCGGTATGAGAACAAAGAATATGTTCTCGACAAGGAGCTGAAGGTACCCGAGCCAACTACTACTCCTGAAAAGCTTGCTGAATATGAGGTACATGAAAGATATGCTACAAAAGTGGCATGCATCATGACGGTCACCATGACAGCCGACCTCCAAAAGTCCTATGAGGAATATTATCCTTTTTAGATGCATCTGGACTTGATGGACCGCTACCATCAAAGTGCTCGTCAATAGCGATATGAAATAATCTCCTCCATGATAACAACCCGAATGAAGGATGGTGAACCCATCACGGGCCACATGCAGAAAATGAAAAGGTATGTGGACCATTTACTGAAGCTGAATGTGAACATCCCCGAGGAGTTAGCAATAGGCATCATTTTGCACTCCTTACCATCGTGTTATGATCAATTCCGCATGACATATCACATAAACAAGGAAGAAGTCATCCTCAACAAACTTCAAGGACTCTTGAAGACCGCTGAAAGTGGACTAAAGGGTAAGTCGGTTGTTACTACTCCTACTCCTACTCCATCTACCGCCAATGTCTTGGCAATCGGGCATGGAAAAGGGAAGATGAGAAAGAACCCTTCTAAGGGTACCAAGGGTAAGACCCTTGAAGGCTCCTCTTCAAGCAAAACCAAGTAACAACAACATTTGAAGGATGGGAAAGTAAAACCCAACCATGCAGGTATATACACTATGTTGTCTAATAACTCACCCCATTCTAAGTCTTGGGTCCTTGATACAGGTTGTGGTATTCACATATGTTGTGATTTGCAAGGACTAAGAAGAAATAAGAATATGGTGCAGGGAAAGATAAACTTGATCATGGGAAACAGGAAAGCTTAACCTGTCACCAAGATAGGAGTTTATTCCTTAGTGCTAAATAGTGGGTTTACATTAGATTTGAATAAATGTTATTACTCGCCAGAAATGGCAAGAAATTTTATTTCCTTTCATGCATTGTATAAACAAGGTTTTACCTTTTATTTTGATAATAATAATGGTTGTATTGATGCTTTCTTTAATAATGTTCTTTATTTTAAAGCAATACCTTGTGATGGAGTGTATGAAACTGTATATATGTAGTAGATAATCTTGGAAATAATGTATTGTGTATTGACTCCTCCACTAGCTTAGATAAATCATCTTTATGGCGTTGTCGTCTTGGACATGTAAGCAAGAAACGCATAGGCCAACTCCAAAAAGATGGAGTCTTGGAGTCATTTGACCTAAAGTCAGATGATAGTTGTGAATATTGTTTGCTTGGTAAAATGACAAAGTCACCTTTTACTGGCACTTGTGCTAGGGGTGAAGGTTTGTTGGACCTCATACACACACATGTGTGTGGACCATTCAGAACCACCACAAGAGATGCTAATCGGTTCTATGTGACTTTCACTGATGATTTTAGTAGATATGGATATGTCTACTTAATCAAGCACAAGTCAGAAACCTTTGAGAAATTCAAAGAGTTTAAGCAAGAAGTAGAGAATCAGTTGGGCAGGAACATTAAGATGCTTCAATCCGATCGTGGTGGTGAGTATCTTAGTACTGAGTTCCTTGACTATCTTAAGGAATGTGGGATTGTCTCACAATTGACACCTCCTAGAACACCACAGATGAATGGTGTAGCTGAGAGGCGCAATTGGACCTTGTTGGACATGGTTCGTTCCATGATGAGTCAAGCTTCGCTACCAATCTCATTTTGGGGGTATGCCTTAGAGACGGCCGCCTATATCCTTAATCTAGTCCCTACAAAGAAGGTTGTCAAAACACCTCACGAGGTGTGGACTGGAAAAAGTTCCCAATCTAGACCACATCAAGATTTAGGGTTGCGAGGCTTTTGTGAGACGCGAGACTCACGATAAACTCGAACCCCGAAGTGAAAGGTGTATTTTCATCGGCTATCCACGGAAATCATTTGGCTACATCTTCTATATACCCAATGATAATGTGGTCTTTGTAGCAAGAAGAGAAGTCTTTCGAGAGAGAAAATTCATTAGCCAGGGAGACAGTGGGAGGAAAATTGACCTTAAGGAAATTCAAGAGTCAAGTGATCAAGGAACCTCAAACCCTAGCCCTCAACCTGAGGAGGAAACTCCTGTTGAGCAGACTGAAGAATCTATACCTCTGAGGCGTTTCACCAGAGTTAGGAATGCACCTTAGCATTATTATGGTTTCCATATTACTGCAGAAGGTGAGACACTTATCAGTAATAACACACTGATAGGTCTGGATGAACCTAACAGTTACGTGGAAGCCATGGTAGGCCCTGAGTCAGCCAAGTGGAAAGAGGCAATGGACAGCGAGATACAGTCCATGTATGACAATCAAGTTTGGAACTTGGTTGAGAATTTACAAGGTCGTAAGACTGTAGGCTGCGAATGGATCTTCAAAAAGAAGACCGCCATGGATGGTAATGTACACACTTATAAGGCACGACTGGTTGCAAAGGGTTTCTCACAAACTCCGCGAGTTGATTATGATGAGACCTTTTCTCCAGTGGACAAGATTAAGTCTATTAGGGTTCTGTTAGCCATAGCCGCATTTCATGACTATGAAATATGGCAAATGGCTGTCAAAACCGCTTTCCTTAATGGAAACTTGGCTGAGGATGTTTACATGAGTCAGCCAGAGGGTTTTGTCAATGCAGAGTACCCTAATAGAGTGTGTAAGCTTGAGAAATCCATTTATGGGTTAAAGCGAGCACCTCGCAGATGGAATCTTTGCTTTGATGAGAAAGTCAAAAAAAATTTGGCTTTTCTAGGAGTGAAGATGAATCTTGTGTATATGTCAGGGATAGTGGGAGTATAATGAGCTTTTTGGTACTATATGTGGATGACATACTACTCATAGGGAATGACATCCAACCCTACACGAAGTAAAGTCCTGGCTTGGGAAGTGTTTCACTATGAAGGACCTTGGAGAAGCTGTCTATATCCTAGGGATAAGGATTTTGAGAAACAGGAGTAAAAGACTAATTGGACATAGTCAAAGCACCTATGTGGACAAAGTGTTGAAAACGTTCAACATGCATAACTCCAAGAAAGGTGAGTTACCTATCCAGTGTAATGCCAGACAGAGTAAAACTCAGAGTCTAAGTACAGAGGCTGAGATAGCAGAAATGAGTCGAATACCCTATGCTTCAACTGTAGGATTGATCACGTATGCTATGACGTGTACTTGACCTGATGTAGCCTTTGCATTGAGCATGGTTAGCAGGTATCAGGGGAACCCTGGCAAGGCACACTGGACTACGATAAAGAATATTCTTAAGTACCTGTGAAGGACTAGGGACTAGGTCCTTACCCTTGGTGGGAGTGACGACTTGAGAGTTCTAGGGTATAGTAATGCTAGCTTACAGACTGACAATGATAATTTCCGCTCTTAGTCGGGCTAGGTCTTTAACCTAAATGGAGGGGCAATTACACGGAAAAGTTCCAAGCAGGAGACAGTGGCTGATTCCACGTGTGAATCAGAGTATATAGCAGCAAGCGAGGTAGCAAAGGAGGCTATATGGCTAAAGAACTTCATCAGAGACATTGGAGTTGTACCAGCTATAAAGGAGCCAATGGAGATTTTCTGTGACAACAATAGTGCGGTTGCCTTAGCCAAGGAACCAAGAGATCATGGGAGAGCCAGACACATTGATAAAAAAATATCACTACATTAGACATCGAATAGAAGAAGGAATCCTCGTGGCAAAGAGGGTATCATCGGATGAGAACACAGCAGATACCCTCAAGAAGGGACTGACTCAGGCTAAGCATCTACAACATGCTCGAAGCATAGGGCTGAAGGATGATATTAGTTTTTGTAGTTAGATAATCCTGAAATTTGTAAAATGTAATTGTCATTTGATGATAAATAAAAGCTGTTATTTATGAGTAAAGTGTTGCTAGATCTTGTCAATCGTTTACTATTATTTCTTTTTGCATGTTTTGACTTCCAGAATAATTATGTTATGGTTTATATCATATTATTCAAACTCTCCACAGTTGGTCATATGTTGGAAGTAGATATGAATCAAGAATGTCATGGGTTGGCTTGTAGAGGTCTAAGATGTTAGACAAAGCGGGACTACAACACTCATGAGTGCTCATAAGTTTTGAGTATTGGATTCAACCCACGCTCACTTGTATCACTTCATGGAATTCATCTCGAGTGATCGTGAGACGGTAATATCATATAAGTCTTCAAACCTAGAGATATGATTTGTTTCCTATGAGCTGGTTATGCATTGATTGCACGAAAATGCATTGATAACTCGATGTTATAAACCGTGTTTTTGTGTGTAATTCAACAAGTAGTAGAGCAAACATATGAGTCGGATTTTATCTGTTCCTTCTAGGATTAGAAGCAATATCTGGGCCCCTCGATGATTTTGTTTTGACCTATGTATCGGGCCCTGTCAAAACTAAACTGATGTGTTCAGTTAAGTTGTATGTCAATCAAATTGGAAATTGGGAAAAAAATGTTGGACAATAAGCAAGACCATGTTCCATGTATTTGTCCGTCTGATATCTAGAACATAGGATTATATGATCACTTATCTAAAATGGCGCTTCATAGTTAAACAGAGTTTAAAGAGCTACTATTGCTGATCTGTTCCTGAAGTCATACTTGCAACTATAGTTATCAGACTTATCCAAGTGGGAGACTGTTGGATATAGTGTCTAAGTCAATAACTATATTTGGTATGTACTTGACCTGACCCGGCATGGTCCATTTGGGTTGCACTTCACCCGAACAATTATGGATAATCTTTTGAGAATAGAATAAGTTATGATTTATTAATATATTATAAGTTCTAATATATTAATAGAAAATCATATTATTTAATTAGTGTTGGTCTATAATTAATCTAGAATTAATTTAGAGATCAAAAGTATGACTAATTAAATATGGGCTCTTGTATTTATATAGTGTGGGCTAATGCTTATTTGGAATGGGCTAGGGTTGCATGGAAAGTCCATGGATAGTCCATGGAGCTTTAACCGATGGATCTCATGGAAATGAAAAGACATGGGTATTAGGGTTTACATCGATATAACCCTAATCCACCACACTATATAAAGGAGGCTTTGGTTCTCGAAATCACACTAGTTGTGGTGAGTAAAGTAAGAGGGCCGATTTCATGAAAGGTGATTACTATTCTCTCAAAGTTCCATGTTTGTGGTGATTTGTGATTTCCATTTGAGGCATCCACACTATTCGTGCTAGGCTCTAAAACTCCAAGGAATTAACTAAAACTACAAGGTAAGTAATTCTACTAGATTTATTTGATTCAAGTTCCCGATGGCATGCTAGATAGGATAAGAACCTTGGAAAAATAATTATTTACATGTGTCTTAGTCAAACATTGATCCAAGGTTTCTAGGTTGCATCTACACCATAGGAGTGTGAGGAGGCTCAAAACCCATCAGTGATACCCTCCTGGACCTTTAGGAAGTTGTGTGGCGGCGTGAGTTGGAGATAGAGCTGCAGCTGAAGGAGCAGCGTCAGGCACCGAAAGAGTCTCAGTCGGCACGTAAGAGGTCTAAGACCGCTGATACACAGTCCGGGGGTCATCAGAGCCGCACTTGTGTAAAGCGTGGAAAGGCGCATTCGGGGGTTATTGAGCAGGAGGTGGGTGCCACAAATGTGGCAAGGAGAGGCACTATGCCAGGGACTGCCATCAGTCCGCCCCTCCAGCAGATATGAGGATTCGTTACCATTGTTATCAGATTGGTCATGTAAAGACCAACTGTCCGCAGCTCACCGCCAAGTCGACGCATGGTTCCACGCCAGCTGCTGTGAGGATTAGAGATGGGAGGCCCGTCAAGATAGAGCCTCCAAAGGCTCAGGGTCGCGCCTTCCAGCTCATGGCCGAGGAGGCCAAGTCAGCATCGGATGTGGTTGCTGGTACGTTTTCCATTCTCTGTCTCAGTTATTGTATTCGTGTTATGCTTATTGATTGTACCTGTGATTAGGTACGTTTTTAGTGTATTCTTTTCCTGCTTTGGTATTATTTGACTCAAGGGTGAGTCGATCATTTTTATCTCAGACCTTCTCTAGAGGGTTCAATGTGACGATAGATGATCTTGAGTGTCTGTTGCGAGTTTCGATCGCCAACGAGCACGGGGTCTCTGCTTCTTCAGTCATCTGGGGATGCGAGTTGGAGATTTCCGGGGTGTCCTTCCCGATACATTTGATTCCTATTCCCATGATGGATGTATGCTTGATTAGATGGATGGATTGGCTTAGCCGTTGTGGCGCCATGATCGACTCTGAGGGGCAACGTGTGTTGGTTCGAACCCCACGTGGGAGAGAACTTGTAGTATATGGTGAAGGCACCAGGTTAGGATCAGGGTTTTGTTCGGCAGCTAGGGCTCATCAGTATATTCAGCACAGGTGTGCCGGTTATTTGGCGTATGTTGTAGATATGGGGGTTAGAGAGCAGCTCTCAGTTTCTGAGGTCCCGGTGGTAAGGGAGTTTGCTGATGTGTTTCCGAAGGAGTTACCTGGAGTGCCTCCGAAAAGGCAGGTTGAGTTCAGGATTGACCTAGTGCCAGGTGCGGCCCCTATCGCTAAGGTGTCGTACCGACTAGCATCGCCAAAGATGTAGGAGTTGTCATCTCAGTTGCAGGAACTGCTGGGTAAGCAGTTTATTCGTCCGAGTAGTTCACCCTGGGGAGCATCGATCCTTTTCTTCAGGAAGAAGGACGGTTCGCATAGGATGTGCATTGACTATAGGGAGCTAAACAAGTTGACGGTGAAGAATTGTTATCCGCTTCTGAGGATAGACGATCTTTTCGATCAGCTACAGGGTACATCCTTGTTTTCCAAGATTGATTTGAGATCAGGATATCACCAGGTCAGGGTGAGGGATGAAGACGTGGAGAAGACCATGTTTCGGACTCGTTATGATGATTACGAGTTCGTGGTGATGTTGTTTGGACTCACCAACGCGCCAGCAGTGTTCATGGATCTGATGAACCGGGTATGCAGACTGATGCTTGATCGCTCGGTCATTATGTTTATAGATGATATCTTGGTGTACTCCAAGACTCGAGAGCAGCATGAGGAGCATCTCAGGGAGCTGCTGCAAGTTCTGAGACGAGAACGGTTGTATTCCAAGATCTCGAAATGTAAGTTTTGGTTACGGGAGGTCCAGTTCCTCGGGCACCTCGTTAACAAGGAGGGGATTCTAGTTTATCTGGTCATGGTGGAGGCGGTTATATAGTGGGAGACCCCGAAATCTCCTTCTGACAATAGGAGTTTCTTGGGTTTAGCAGGGTATTATTGGAGATTCATTTGTGATTTCTCCAAGATTATCGTACCCCTCACTCGTCTAACGAGGAAGGGCATGGATTTCCGGTGGGGCCCTGAGCAGCAGAGGGCGTTTGAGACCCTCCGGTAGTGTTTATGCGAGGCGTCGGTGTTGACACTCCCCGAGGGAGTGGAGGATTCTATGGTATTTTGCGATGCATCCATCACTGGCTTGGGGGCATTCCTCATGCAGAGAGGACGGGTGGTAGCCTACCCATCACGGCAGCTAAAGCCGCATGAGACGAGGTACCCCACGCACGATCTTGAGTTGGGAGCAGTGGTTTTCGCTATCAAGATTTGGAGGCACTATCTCTATGGGGTCCGTTGCACTATATACACGGATCACAAGAGTTTGAGATACATCATGGATCAGCCGAACCTGAACATGAGGCGGCGCAGGTGGCTGGATGTGGTCAAGGACTATGATTGCGAGATCCTTTACCATCCTGGTAAAGCGAATGTATTTGCTGATGCTCTGAGCCGCAAGTCAACTGAGTCCTCGACCCCAGCCAGGTGTGTGAGGATAGCGGTGGATTCCCCACTGGTGGTTTTGATAAGGGATGCTCAGATGGAGGGCATGAGGCCAGAGAACTGGAAGTTGGAGACGATTAAGGGCGAAAGTGCCTAGTTTGTTCAGGATAGCCGTGGATTGTTGACCCGTTACGGTCGGGTTTGGGTTCTGATGTCCGGAGGGGTCCGCCAAACAGTGATGGAGGAGGCTCATAAGTCTCGTTTTTCGATTCACCCGAGAGCCACCAAGATGTACCGTGGTTTGAGTTCGATTTATAGGTGGCCTTGCATGAAGCGAGATATCGCTTGGTTTGTTGAGAGGTGCTTAACCTGTAGGATGGTCAAGGCCGAGCCTCAGAGGTTGCATGGGAAATTGATGCCTCTGGAGATTTCCATGTGCAAATGGGAACGGATCGCGATGGATTTCATCACGAAGTTGCCAAACACAACAAGGGGGTTCGATGCTATATGGGTCATCGTGGATCGATTGACCAAGAGTGACAATTTACTAGCCATGCAGGAGAGTTCGTCGGAAGAGAAGTTAGCTGACCTATATGTTAGAGAGGTTGTCTCTCGTCATGGGGTTCCGGTTTCTATCGTTTCCAATCGAGATGTCAGGTTTACTTCCCGTTTTTGGCAGAAGTTCCATGAGGAACTAGGTACACGACTGCATTTTAGTATGGCGTTCCATCCGCAGACTGATGGGCAGAGTGAGCGGACCATTTAGACCCTCGAGGATATATTAAGGGCATGTGTTATTGATTTCGGTGGGAGTTGGGATTCCCACCTACCGCTTGCAGAGTTCGCCTACAAGAACAACTATCATTCCAGTATTGGTGCCCCGCCTTTCGAGCTATTGTATAGGCAGAAGTATAGGCCCCCAGTCTGTTGGGCGAGTTTGGGCACATAGTGATGGGTCAGACAGAGGTAGTTCTGCAAACTACCGGGATGCTACAGCAAATTAGACAGCGACTGCAGACCGCTCAGAGTCGGCAGGAAAGTTATGCCGACTGACGCCGATCTGAGCTGGACATTCAAGTGGGTGACATGGTCCTCCTGAAGGTCTCACCCTGGAAGGGAGTTATCCGCTTCAGAAAGAAGGGAAAATTGGGTCCCCGTTATATTGGGCTATTCAGGATTATTTCCAGGGTTGGCAGGGTGGCTTATAGGCCAGAGCTTCCACAGGAGCTTAGCCGGATCCACAACACATTTCACGTTTCACAATTGCGAAAATGCATTATGAACCAGGAGGCAATGGTATCGTTGGATGACATTCAGGTCGATGAGCGCCTGAACTATGTGGAGAGGCATGTGGCTATTTTGGAAAGGAAGAAGAAGATTCTATGGAACAAGGAAATACCTTTAGTAAGGGTATAGTTGGAACATCGGAAGGGATCTGAGTGGACATGGGAGTTAGAGGCGCAGATGCGCGAGCATTATCTGAGATTGTTTACTCCAGCAGACTTCGAGTACGAAGTCTAGTTCAAGTGGGGGAGAGTTGTAACGCCCCGATTCTCGGGTATTGCTTAACTAATATTTATTGGGTTAAGCTCTACTCGACGATTTGGTTGACCTACTCGTCGAGTAGCAGCGGGGTGGGATCGCATGTAAAGTGACCTACTCGACGAGTCCATGCTAGACTCGGCGAGTAGGAGCTGGCAGTGGAAACCCTAAATCCCGGGGTTTGCACCTCTATTTAAAGGAGCCTTATACTCCTTTGGCCTCTTTACAGTCTTTGAGAGCCCCTTAAAACCCTAATTCGTGTGTGTGTGCCTTGGTGTGGTATTTGAAGCCTGGAAAAGACGATCTTGGAGGAAGATGTCACACCCCAAACCAAGGATGGCGGAAACGTTCGGGGGTGGAGGACTTCATGTATAGTATCACAACAAATAGTATAATAGTGTTCAAGGTAAATACAACCATCATAAATACAATTGAAAAAGAATTACATGGTTTCAAGTATTACATATCTCAATGATTGATCACGACATGATATAAAAAGAGTTGATCAACGCCGTAGCGTTCCATCCTCAAAAGCTTCTGGTTACTTGGTTTCGTTGACTTCCTGAGAATACAAGTTCTTTTGACAATTAAGTTGGTGAGTTCATAAGCTTTTTAGATAAAGAGTTTGGAAACCGTTCTTTGTAATGCGTTGTGTGTTACCAAGAAAAATCCAATATTTTTCTTATAAAAGTTATGTGGTCCTAAATCCCAGGACCAAGAATAAACAAGTTATTGCCGTGCTTAAAGATATTAAAGTGGTTTTAAATCAGCATAAAATCCTTTGTGATTTGAGGAAAATCTTGTAATGAATGATGTGTAGCCTTAAATACCAAGACCGAAAGTGTACAGTAATATCCGTACTTATTGATAAATATAAAAAAAGTGATTTTAAATCGACATAAAACCCCTTTTGATTTATAAAAATCCTTGTAAACTTTATGTGTTGTTAACTCCCTATGTGAGTCGCTATAACCATACTATGACTAAGTGAACCTGCCACGACGTTTCTCAGGCGTCAAAAAATGTTATGACACTTGTCACCCGTAGACCTGCAGGTCCTACTGTAGATAGCAACAAGATGTGGGGTGTTAAACCCAACATAGATCTATACACAACTATCACATTCTCCCTATAAGAGACTCTGGTTATAACTATTAGGAATTTGAATCCGTACTCTAGGAGTATCGACAAGAATGTCTCACAATTTAAGTTAACAAGTTTACGTGTGGTGTGCGTGAGTATAAAACCTTTTTCTGTGGGAATAAAACCTTCCGAATGTGTTTGTTGTGTTAGTGGAAACATAAGTCATACCTATTATAGTTTATCAAAACGTTTAAATGTAATAGTTATAACTTTGTTTACTATGGTTAACTACTGTATTTGTGAAGGTAATAACCCTTTTGTTTACTGATATGTATATATACCTTTTACTAAAGTTTAATAACATGCAATATAACAACTAATTAATTACCATACTTATGAAGGTAAAAATCCATTTGTTTTCTGATGTATGCCAATACACCAAGACGAAATGACATGTAATGGAAAAACATATATTCACATAACGATACACACCTTCCTCAACAAGTTACAAGGTGCAAATGAAGTTGATAGCATTTTTCTAGTGTTGACATTTCTATTACTGTTCTTAGAAAATTTATAGAAAAATCATCAAAGGTCCAAATCAGAATCCGTAAATTTTTAGAGTTTGGGAAATCAGTCTAGTTTGTTCATAAATTTTATTATGATTTTTAATGACCTCCAACTTGTGTAAAAAAATCCATAATCAGACTGGTCCGAATTTGCTCTTGAAATGATTGGCAGTTTTGTAAAAATCACCATAAATTGTAGAAAAATAGTGTGGAGGTGTGCAAGTAGTCATTTTAAAGGTATAAACCTGAACTAATTACACCTAATAAAGTTTTGAAAACTAAAATATTTAAGTTGGCAAAAAGATTCCGTGAATGGAGTTGAACTTTTCTGGTGAAGGCCGTTAAATGAGTTTAGTTTTGTTCTTGGTGTTTTAACTTGTATTGCCCCCTTAAAACGTATGAAAAGCATGAAACGATAGGGGTATGAACTCACCTTGAGTGATTTCAGTAGATGGATGATGAATTAAAGGAGTGTTTGAGAGAAAAGTGTTTGCTCCTTGGGTGGAAATGAGAGAAATGAGTGAGAATGAGGAGAGAGGATGGATGTTCCTGCTCTAAGAATGTGGGAACTGGATATAAATGGTGAGCAATGACATTGACATTACTAGGGATGGTGGGGAGGGGTGTGGGTTGGTCATGGAGTGGGTATGGGTGGTTGCTTGTGTCATAAAACAAAGAAATGTCAACACTCCACCTCTTGTACTTCACCCACTCTTTTTGGATAAGATTTATCCCAAAAAACATGATTAATTAATAAATATGGAGCCTTATATGTTAAAATAAAGTTTTAGGTGAAAATCTCGCACTAAAGTAATTATAATTGGGCTTAGAATGCAAAACTAGTCGCAAATCGGGTGGAAAAAGGTTTCCTGCGAGCCCTCTCGGTCCAAGGTCGAGGTTCGGTCCTAATGCAGTTGGGCCCGAAGGCGACGTCTGGTGTGAGAGGCGAAAGAAAAGGAAGCGAAGGTCCATGCGAGGTTCGGGTCCGAGAGGACCTTCGAGTTCGGCTCGGAAGTTTCAGCTCTTAGCAGGTTCGGTCTGAAGTGACCTTACGGTTTCGGTCCTCCTGGTTTCGGGTCTACGGCAGTTCGGTCGTCATAGCTTTGGTTCATATGGCTTCAGTCCTTCGTAGTTCGGTCCCTATAGGGACCTTCGGTTCTAAGAGGGTTCGCCCCTAGAGAGTGGATTTCGGGTCCTTAAGCCTATTTTACTCGTTTTTACCCAGTTTCAAGTCGTTTATGACCCGGTTAAGGGTCGGGATGGCCCGAAAGACTATAAAAAGTTTAAGGAACTTTTGAAAGAGATTTGGGAGAGACTTCCCATGCTTGGTGAGATTTCTCATATAGAGAGAGATTTGGGAGAGATTCATATTCTTGGAGAGATTTGGGAAAGATTTCAAATTCTTGGAGAGATTCTAGATAGGGTGAGATAGAGTGAAAACGATTGAGAGAGGTTTTGTGTGTGACATTTGTGAGTGTACGGCTTCGCAATGCAAAGTTCGTAAACCCCGTTAAGCCATGTTTAAGGATCATACACACTCCCGATGAGTATGCAACATTGTTTTAGCGGTTTAGTTCATTACATAACGCTGTTTTAGGTTAATGAAATCTAGATATACGAACTTCTCAATTGATGATTTATCATTAGCATAGCGAGTTGTATAGCAATTACCTAACGAAGTTCTAGTACACGAGGGTTAGTTGAGTCGAACGGTTTGACTTGTTGACTTTAGTTGACTTTGACTTGACCGAAAATTGACGGTTGTCGCAGAAGAAATCTAAGAGTGCAAAGGAAATTGAAGCAACGAAGGAGTGGGAACCAGGATTTACCTCAGCTAGCATCCTTTGGAGGTATCAAAGTGCCATTCTTATTTCCCTTTTTCCCTTTTGATGAATTTCTAGGGCTTTTTATGGATTTTTAAGTGGGTATGATGAGCTATGGGCTAGATTTGAAGTTGTAACTTCAGATCTGGACCCTCCTTGGATTCTAGAAGCATAAAGTCACAGTCTTAGTTGTGATTAAGGTCCCTCTTGAGCATGAAGTTCCATTAAGAACTTAGAATAGACATCTAGACCCTTTATAGTCATGCATGCACGTAAATTTTGCAACTTTACGTGATAAGCATGTCCTGGATGCTTGGATCTATGAGTTGGAACCATTGCATGGCTCAAAATATGTCTGTATGGAGGAAAAGAACTGATGGACCTGGCGAGTCGCAAAGTGACTCGGTGAGTAACATGAAGATGGCCATGAACTCGACGAGTTGGATGAACAACTCGGCGAGTGTGATGAAGATCGCCATAAGACTCGACGAGTTAAAGAACAACTCGGCGAGTCGGATGAGTTTCCTCTGGGATATGTATGAGTGTGTATCCGTCGAGTTGCAAGGAGGCAACTTGACGTGTGACCTTAAGTTTGATCAAGAATCAAAGGAACTCGACGAGTCACTCCGATGACTCGCCGAGTTGGAATGTATTTTAGGGAACTCAGCGAGTAGCCAAGGGTACTCGGCGAGTTAAGGTCAACATGGACTGTTGACCTTGACTGAGGACTTTGACTTTGACCAAGGGTTTACTAGTGGGTTATGGGGTACCTTATAAGGTTAAGGACTTATGAGTATGATGTACTATGATGATAGGTGGTGGAACCTGTGTCAAGTGATCTGAGAGTTGGAGTTTACCTTTCATGTCGATATCTTCGAGACCAAGGCCGGCCCCTTAGTTGTTATTGTTATGGTATGCTACATGTGGTTATGATCTGTTAGATCGGAATCGGGGTAGACAGTATGTTATGCTCTTATGATCGGTAGGGATTGGTATGTTAGTGACCTGCTAGGTCGGTACACTAGTTGCAGGAGAATTCTATGATTGATGATCAGTGTGACAGATATGTTTGATGTTTGTATATGCTTGTATATGAAAGTATGCACACATGGTTATTTGCTAGTGGTTGGGTTGAGGTGGTCCTGCTTTATGTTTGATGTTTGTATATGCTTGTATATGATAGTATGCCCACGTGGCGGACCAGTCATGTTGAAGGCTCGGGATAGATTCAGACAGACTGTAGGCCCGGTAGGGCGGTCCAGTCCGGCCGATGGCCCTGTATGCATGATGATTGCTTGATTATTACTGATATGGTATTGTCAGTGTGGTATTGGTATTTTGGGGGTAGCTCACTAAGTCCTCGGGCTTACAGTTTTCAGTTTATTGTTTCAGGTAGTTCAGGAGATCATGGAAAGGCGAAGGCGTGAACGTACCACTCCTCATCCTTATGTTATGATTTTTGGAACACTCTGATGGAAAATGATTTGAAAGCATTTTGTAAACAATGTTAATTGGTTTTTGATTTGTGATTGAAAAAGCTTAAATTTGGCGTAAAATTTATGGATGTTGCAGGACCATTGACAAATGAGTTCATTGGTGAGAAGAAGTATATCTTGGTCATAGTAGACGCCTTCTTGGGTTTTACATGGGTACATTTTCTTCGATAAAAGTCTGAAACTGCATAAGTAATGATTAATTTTATCAAAAGCGTCAAAGTAAGCTTGAAGAAGACAATTCTTTTAATCAGAAGTGACAATGGAACAGAATTCAGGAATCATGTTCTTGATTCATTCTTGATCAATGATGACATTTATTATAATCTCTTAACTCCATATACACCTCAACAAAATGGAGTAGTGGAAAGGAGATATCGATCCTTGTGTGAAGCAGCTAGGACAATGCTAACATATGAAAATCTACCTCAAGATTATTAGGCTAAGACTATTTCAATATAACTCTTTATGAAATAATTAATAGACATGAACCAAATGTTAATTTTTTCCATGTTTTTGGTTGTAGATGTTTCATCATGAATTTAAAAGAATACCTTTCAAAATTTCAAGTTAAAGTTAATCAACGTATATTTATTAAATATTCACAAAATATAGTTTCATATAGGGTGATGTACAAAAGAACAAAGAGTCAAGAAACGTTCAATTTGACATCTGACGATTATTTTGTTAAGAGACTCGAGAATGTTATTCCTCAAAATCCAATCTTTACTAACTATCAATAGGATTCTGATTAAATACTTATTTTTGATGTAGATTTTGATTTAATTTGTGGTATTCCTAATAGGGAAATCAATTCTGAAGTGAATATCGAAGATCATTAAGTTCTTGAGGCATTAAAACATTAAGATGATTCTACAGTCACATACTTAAGGACCGATGGATGTGTAACTTCAATACCTAATATTCTAAGAAACATCCTTTCCTTGATCTATAGG
The DNA here is from genome assembly GCF_051521515.1 of Lactuca serriola. Taxonomy (NCBI): domain Eukaryota; kingdom Viridiplantae; phylum Streptophyta; class Magnoliopsida; order Asterales; family Asteraceae; genus Lactuca; species Lactuca serriola. The sequence continues at coordinate 180,625,227 of NC_136412.1, read as the reverse complement.
TTTTGAAGAAAACAAATTAGTAATTAGCTAAGTAAGAATACTAATATATGTTGGAGAATGTTGTGAATGATGCAATCAGACTTTGAGTGGTGAATCTGATGATGTTGGAACTGAAGAAATTTCCATTGTAGACTTCGCACCCATGTTGAAATTTGAGTCCACATTAAATGTGTTCTCTGGGATACATGAGTTCTCCCTTCCTCAAGAATGGATTTGGTGGTCGAGACCTCGGGTGGTGTAACAGTTGTTGTAGCCAGAGGAAGAGAATGCGAAGATGTTTAAGCATTTATGATGTTTCTGTCCACATCAGATGTGTTCAAAGTGACATCAATGTTGTGTTTCTCATCAGCACTAGATTTGATAGTGGCAATCTTTTATGGTGAAACAGGTGGAATATCATTAATAATTACATCAATAATCATTTGATCGACATCATCTACATTCACATGATGATAGTATTACGAAGATGCTGCCTAGGATAAATCAATATCCTCTGTATCAGTTTCTTCATCATCAACAACATTACCAAGGATAGTGACTTTGATAGTCTTTTTTTCTTGATTAGATTAGTACCATATTTCTTGTTAGTCAAAGTATATAACACTCCAATAGTCTTTCGCTTTTTCTGATGTTGCTCATCATCAGAGATTTGTATGATCCCAATACTTCCCTTGGACTGGACTTTTTATTCTTAGGTGTTGGTACCTTTGCAACTTCACCAAACATTTTATGAAATCAAATCAGAACAAGATACAATAGTGGTACAAATTTTAGTATGACATCTGGTATCCTTCCAATAACAAAAAACACCATAGGATCATCAAAAAAACATTTTGGAATTTTAAGATGAGAAAACTCAGCTACTTCCTCTCCTTCTGGAACCTAAATTCTAGCATTTTGATAAGCTTTGATAAGTATCAAACTCCAAAATCTGGCACTTGCGATCTCAGTTTCCCTTATCATATGTTTAACATATGAAGTAAATTCATATCATAACACAGAGGCATAATCTGCTTTCATATGATAGTACAAGCCCGCTAGAAGAGTATACAACTGAAGTTTTGCCCTATCTAACCTAGAATTTCTTCCAGTTAGACATCGAATGAACACTCCAAGGAAGAAAAACCGTAGAGATGGTAAATTAGACTTTCTAAAAGCATGGTTAAGCATAAGAGCATTATTAAATCCCATTTCATTCAACATGGAAAGAAATCAATTAGGCATCATAATTTCAAATAGACCATCAGATTCAAGCTGAAGAATCTGAGTAAACTATTTTTTTTTAAAGATTCCTCTTGCATTTCATTTCCATTTGAAATTTAATGAACTCACAATCCTTTATGTAAAACACAGTAGAACAAGTGAACGATAACTACTGCATTATAATGTCCGAAGAAGTAGTTAATGTTTGATATAGAACAAATAAATTGAAACATTCAACAAGCATATGTAGTTCTTCTGGATAAGCACTGATAAATGAATTACACAATAGGTTATTCATTTGGAACTCTCTTCGTCGGTGGTATTGAAGTGATCGATGTTAGAGATTATGATTTGAGGTAAGACTTTTGTAGATAAACTAATCAATTTAGGGTTAGGGTTCTTGAGAGAAAGACAAATATCAGAAAAGCTGAAAAAGGAAGCATCAAAACCCCTTTTATAAAAGGAGTAAAATTTTAATTTAAAACGTCCACCAATAACATTCGGCCATGTGAAAAGGTGAAAAACTAAAGAGACAACATCACTATTGGCCACGTGTAAAACTCATGAGTGTTTACCTTGATCAAAGAGAAAGCAATAATAGTTAGCCACCTACTATTTCAATGGAAACTTCTCATGTTCCCCAAAATGTGAACATCGAACATCAATATCAACCATGTAACCAACATTAATATTAACAAAGGCTAAAGGCTAGTCCCATCCACTTGTGGGTATTGTAAGTGAAACCATAAACCAAACTTTGCAAAATGTTGGCCTATATTGGTAGTGCACAAAACCTCAAGGATTTCCGTGTTAATGTGTATCCAAAGAAAAATATTGAATCAAATATAATAAAATTTTGGATAACTCTTAATATAAAAGAAAGTTTGATATAAAGGAAGTAAGATCCCTGGAAAAGATTTTCTGCCTAAAACATCAAGAGATATATGATAGTGCTTGTGTGGTTTACCGTGAAGCACAATCGAACACTTATAGAGAAGTATCAAAGGGCCCCTTTTGGTCAACATCAAACGTAGGTTTTATTTTCAAAAATTTTGCTACTTAACATAAGAGCAAATCAATGTAAGAAAATCCTTGATTGATCAGTGTAATCAACATCAAGTAAGCATTCGTAACTTTTAAAAGTGACTGAAGGTATGGAAAAATATTCAAACGTAAATATCATTTCATGAAGAATAAAGAACTGCATCTAACTTGGTACAAATGACTTGGTACTGGTCAATTTCACTAAGACCATGCAAAGGAATGATAATGAGATTTTGAACATTATGCAAATCGTATATTGAAACATGAAAGTTTGATCCATCAATTCCTTTGAAAAACTATAGAACAATAAACTGTTCATCGTCAATTCCTTCAAATGTGTTGTTTCATGCGTTTCACTATCATCGTGGTTAAAATGATTTCAAGATCATTAATTCAAAGTTTTGGTACTCCTACATTCTAATTGTTTCTGACAAGAGATGTCTTGGGATATGCATCATATATGTGCGAAGTGTAAGCATTATGAGATAAAAATATGGATAATGATTCTTTCACAAACTTATGGTGACAACAATTATGCTCATCAAGAAAATTTTTGAATAAATATAACTCGAAGTTGGTTCTGACCCGAAATGTCAAAGGTTAAACAAAAAATAGGTAAAGATTCCATCAATTTAGTACTTTTTGGATTAGAATAGCCATTTTACATAATAAAATAAAAATATTTTTGAGATTTTTCATTTTTGAAGGAAAAAAATAACTAAAATCTGTTTGGTGTTTTCAATTTTTCAACAAAAGTAAAAAATAAAGAAATATTTTTGGATTTTTTAATTATTAATAAGTTACAAGATTAAAGAAAATATTTTTCTGATTTTTGTTTTTGCCACAAGATAAAAAAAATTGACAGTAATAAAAAATTGTACCACAACTTTGATAATAATCCAACACCTCTGAATGATTCACCAAATATTGCAAAAGTGAAATCTACGAATCGCTGAGCACGAACAATAACTTCTAAACAATTCAGTGATACTAGCGGAGTTGGTTTTATGTTAACATCTGCATTAATAAACAGCAACATCCATATCATTATCAGAATCTTTATCTTTATTTTGATACATAACAAGCTTCCATTATTCCCAGCCCACTTAATATTCTTAGAAGTGATTTTCATCAAGAGAACTAGTAAAAATATTAGCATGTTCGTCTGTGGTAGTAGCAAAATAAACTTAGATATTGACATCTTCAACGTGATCTTTGATGAAATGGTATCGAAGAGCAATATGTTTTTTTCTTGGAATGTTGAGCTGCATTATGACATATGTGAATGGCGCTCTAAGAATCACAAAACAAAGGAATTCTCTTAATGTTGATTTCATAGTTATGTATTTGACTTTAAATCCAAATCACTTCAAAGTAGTTGAAACAACAGAAGTATACACTGCTTCTGATGTGGATATCGATACAGTTGTTTGCTTATTTGACTGCCAACATACAAGTTTCCCATAGAGCAATTGACAACGCCTACTTGTGCTCTTTCTATCAAGTTGAAAACCTCCAAAATTAGCATCAAAATATACTTGAATTAAAAATGCAATATTCACATGATACCAAATTCCAAGCGTAGGAGTTCGATGTAAATATAAAAATATATTCTTTGTCGTAGTGAGATGTGGTTCCCTTTGGGTTGCTTGATACCTGGCACAATTACACACAAAAAACATAATATTAGGTCGCCTTGTTTTCAGATATAAAAACAAATCTATCATGTTTCGATGTCTTCAAACTAAAAACATGTTTATCAAACTATGGACTCAAGTATGTGCCACATGCCACAGGAACCTTCGTATAGGAACAATTGGTCATGCCAAATTGCTCAAGAAAATTCTTTGTGTAAGACTCTTGATTGATAAAAATTACTTCATTGCTTTGAAAAATATTTCAACCCTAAGAAATAATTTACTTTACCCATCATGCTCATCTCAAACTGATTGCAAACAAATCCTCAAATTCCTTTGACAATTCAGGGTCGGTAGAACCAAAATTTATATCATCTACATAAATTTAAAAAAGCATAAAAAGATCCCCTAATTTCTTTCAAATTAATGTGGGATCAATTGATCGTTGCTTAAACTTAGAGATTTTCAGATAATTGGCTAATGTTACATACTAATCCCTTAGTGCTTGTTTGAAACCATAAACAACCATGTATAGTATATAATAATGATTAGGAATCTTATCATTTAAAAAGGAAGGTTGTTATTCAACATATATAGTCTCTTCGAGCCCATCATTGAGAAATGAACACTTGACATCCATTTGGTAAACATCAAACTCCTTGTATGTTCCATAGGCAAGAAAAATGTGAATTGCTTCGTGTCTGATGAAAGGAGCAAAGATTTCATCATAATTAATACCTTCTTGCTGTTAATAGCCTTTGATAATAAGTGTTGCCATATTATGAACAATATTCCATTCTTTATCAAGTGTATTTTTAAAAACTCATTTAAGACCAACCACATAAACATCTTCTGGTTAAGGAATCAACCTCCAAACTTTATTTCTATCAAACTCAGACAATTCAACAAGCATTGCAACAACCCAATCAATATATTCTAATGCAACCTTAACTATTATAGGTTCAATCCTAGAAATAAAAACAGTAAACATACAAAACTATTGATGAACATTAAGAGCCTCATTTCTAGCTCTAATATGTGATCTTGCTAACACACGACAATTAGGATTACTATGAATTTGATATTTGGGAAGATAACGAGTCTATTTCATAACTGGTGGATAAGATGGATCAAAATCATGATCAACATCCTCAAACTTTCTTCTGCATCTAAAAACTCTTCTTCAACAGAAAGAGTATCATTAGTATCATCATTTATATTTACATTACCTTTAACATCTTTTTCATCTTTGACATGCATTTGATTAACATCTTCGACATGCATTTGACCTTGCTGCCCCTGAAAACATGGATCAGCTAGTTTCCTCCCACCCCCCCCCCCCCGGGTCAACGATAGCATTTGATATTAATTGCTCCTCTAAAGTCAAGGTTGTGTTTGTATATGCACCCACTCAACTATAAACTTGTATTGATGTTTGATCTCCTTCAACATGAGCACTTTGTGTCAATGTTACACAATCATCTGATTGTCCATCAATGATTGTTGAATCATCATAAGCTTTAGATGCCTTAGGAACATAATAATCTTTGATATGTACCTTATCATTAATTTGTTTATCAGGAATAGCAAAACCTAAATCAAAGTCAACGTCAAAAGTAAGCATTTGTTCAAAATTTTCAATAGAATTATAAATAATTGGATTTTGAGGAAAAAACAGTATCGAATCTCTTAACATAGTAGTCATCAAATGTTAAATTGCATGTCTCATCAATCCTTCACGTTCTTTTCTGTTGGATTAGGTTTCCAAGCCCATAACTATAATTGGTATAAACTTTAGTTGATAATAGCACAATCTTTTTGAGTTGCCCTCAAACCTAGCAATTGGATAGAATGTTTTTTTAGAGAGAGGTTAATCTATTATTTGATTAATAAATTGAAATAATTGATTTATTAATGTATTATGAAAATAATATATTAACTAAAATTGATATTATTTAATTAATAGTTGATCAGAAATTAATTAGAATTAATTTTGAGATTAATTGTATTAACTCAAAGTGCAGGGGCTATTTGACAATTTATTGACAATTGAGGAAAACAGATCTAGAACCTCCTTGACAGAGTTTGGATGAAAAAATTTGGGAAGTGGCTAGAATTTTCATCGAAAGGATCTTGGATGGAGGTTCATGGGCTGCTTGGTCACCAAGCTAGGGATTAGGGTTTACTCCTTAAACCCTAGCTTTGGCTCTAAGCTGCCTCACCTATATAAAGGGCCTTAAACCCTCTCAAATTTGGCACCTCAAACGCTAGAGAGCATAGGTCAAAAATTCTCCTCCCTCCTCTCTCCTAACCATCCTTCTTTCTAGCTCGGGTGTGAACCACTAGAGGCACGACAATTATAGTGCTTGCTTCCAAAGGATCAAAAGGTATGTTTTCTTTCTCTGTTTCAAATTTTCGAAAATACCTAGGTATCCTTAGGGTTCTTATTTGATGGTCAAAGTTGTATTTTTAATTAGAGAAAACATAAATCAAAATTAGGGTTGCATGTATACATAGGATTTTATTTTCTTTGCATCAAAACCCATCACTGTTATCAGAGACTTGTCATGTTTTCTATTGAATTGATTTCAATAATTGAATTGATCCATTCGGTTTTATGTCAATTAAACCCTCTTTGACAAGGGTTTTGAAATTAGGGTTTCTTAAACCCTAAGTTTCGAAATTTCGGAAAGGGTTGAAACCCTTTGCCTTGGTCTCTAAGTTTACGATTTGGAGAGGGGTTCCTTTCCCCTTAAGATTTCAAAAATACGGTAAGGGGTGAAATCCTTACTTTCCTCCCTAAGCATGGTAATTTCGAAAATCGTATCCCATGGATTAAGGTTTTTTTTTTGTTTTTTTATTTTTTGGTATTTGCTTGTTTATTTAATTAAATAAGATAATTATAGATTTGGTTTATTCCTACCCATTATTTTCAACATTTAGGGGGAAGGATTAGGGTTAAATTATTTTGATTAATTTAATTGAATAATCCTTAATTGATTTAATAAAATTAATTAAAGTTTAATTAATAGACAATTATTAAATCATTTTGTTTAATTTTAAATTTAAATTATTTTTTTTTAAAATATAAACGTAGTTTTTTGAAAACTATTAAAATATACCTTAAACTATATGTAACATAAACGTTTAAGAAAATTACTATATATATATATATATATATATATATATATATATATATATATATATATATATATATATATATATGTATATATATATATATGTATGTATAAGATATTGTCAGTCGAACCGCTAGTACGCCTCATTCACGCAGCTAGTCTATAAAGAGAATGGGTGTCCACTCTCACTCAATGCTTCTTTGATTAGCGGATGGTCGTTAGTCGAACGGGTTTGATAGGAAAAAATTATTCTCATTAATAAGTATAATGAATTAAAAAAACGAACTAAAAATTTTTAATAAAATTCCCAATCTTAGTTACATTAGGAAAAATTTGAATTTGTATGCTAACCCATGAAATTGGACATTGCACCTTATAAGTCATTAGTGGAGTATGTGTGGTTAACCGACACACTAATTGGGAATAATAAAAAGTGGCAATGGGTGCCTCAAAAATTATCATTGATTAATGCAGCGAATGTGGTTAACTGGCACATTAAAAGGAAATGATAAATGACATCGAGAGTACCAAGCAAATTTGCATGGTTATTCACATCTTCTTTATGATCCTCGGTATCCCAGTCACAAACGGAAGAGAATAATAGAGATTAAACATGCCATTAAAAAGTTTTTATAAATCTCAAAAGATCAAGGAATTTCATTAAATAAAACCTACTTCATTCAAATTTTGTTATCTTATGGTGAAATTGGTAAATCGTCATTTAGCTACCTTTACATAATTTACAATCAGATTACGATATCCCTTTATTAAGTTGTGAATTATCTACTTGGATCCTAGCCTTAATATTTCATTTTGGGTGTTACATTAAGGATTATTCTTATCTAACTAAATCTATCTTCTTTTTTCAGATGTCTACTCCAACTGATTGTGACAACCCGAAAATTTCTAGCTTACATTCTTCATTTCTTATCAAAGTTAAACTTGTTTTTCCTATTTTCTAGCACTGTTTGGAGTCAAATAGAGTGTTTAAAGCCTAGTATAAGCAAGGTAGGAGTCATGGGATAAGTATTGTGGGTGTATCGCCTTGCATTTGAGCCAATCACACCAACTCAAGGTGTGTGCGGCCAAACACAAGAGTGTGCGGCCACACACCCATCCCAACCGCACACTCGCCCTATATATAGAACATGTAGCCATTTGGTACACTTTCTACACTTCCACAAAGCTAGGACCTGAAAATCCTCTCAAGTATCATCCAAATCTCCTTGAGGATCTTCATAAAAGGTAACATCTTACACCAATAACACCAAGAACACCAAGAACACTAAGAACACTAGGTGTACGGCCGCACACACCATGTATAGCCGCACACCCCACCGCACACACCTAGTATGGCCGCACACCTGGCCGCACACACACACATATAGTGTGTATTTTTACCAACACTCCTTTGTAAAGCCATATACCCCCTTCATACAATCATATATGGTTGTAACACTTCAATATAAGTGCTTACTAGTCCCTAAGGTGGTCCCAATTCAATAATAAGTTGCTTTAAACACTAATTATATTGATATATGTATCATTATATGTTAAATAGGATCCGCGTGTGTGTTTAAGCCATCACTTGACCACTGTCATCCTATACAATCTGTTCATCCAAACCACTCGCTATTGGTGAGTTCATACCCCTTAATTAATCTTTTTAAATGTTTTTAAAAGCTTTGATGAGGGGATACAAGTTGAATACTTATAGTTATTATATCAACCACATATGATTAATAACTACCAAACTAGTGGATTCTTACTGCTCAAACTGTTTACCAAACTGCTTTACTTTAAAACTATTTTACAAACTCTTTTACTTGTCAAATACTTTACTTAAACTCTTTTGCACTTATATTCTGTGTATCTATATAGATATAGTTATATAAGTAGGACTGAAAGGACTTAGGACTGCTAGTCTACCCTGCTTCATGTTCCTTGTTTGGTTGTGGACTTAGGGTATCAAGGTTAGTTGTCCGAAGGTCGTTTGAATCCTAGTTATATATTATGTATATGTATCTAGATATAAAAGGTTATTTCCTTCATAACCATTCCATGCCCTTGGGTAGCAAGGATATTCAAACAAGATCATACATTACTAGTAAACTACTATAGGAGTAGTTTAGAATGACACTAATACTAGTACTAGAACAATGAAACCTACAATGAGTCAGTTCATACATGATTCAAAGGATACAATGCCCTTGGGTAGCAAGGGTATACAAACATGTTAACACTATGATGAGAAACAAACAAAACGCACTATGACGAGAAAAAAACATACATGCTAGACAGAGAAAGAACACACAATACAGCTAGCACACATATACATTAACACAGTTATGTGAGCCATTAAATAGGGCATGACACTACCTGTCATGTCTGTTTTGTATCAGAATCTCCTTATTTGGGGAGCATATGAGTTTGAGTATAGTTCTATACTAGATTGACTGTCCTACACCTTGATGCTCGCTACAGTGGGACTTGCAAGTCTAGGGGTGCCAAACATCATTTTTACGGCATCTTACATTGTCGTTTTACTATTAAGTCGGTAGCAAGATACAGGCTGATCACATGTTACCTTAAAATTTACAATTGCTTAAGGTAGTTAGTAGAACAGTAGTTACTTAATACAACACTACAGTACTATAATAATTTTTTCCCATTACATTCACTTTGTGAACATGCACACGATGCACGGTAATGTAAAAAAAAACTATACTTTTGGTTAATGATAGTCGGATTTGGAAAAATACACACTCTTACATGAGACACACACACAGATAGTAGATGCCTTGGTAAAAGGCTACTTTTAGTAGAAAACATAACGTTTTCTAGGAGAGTTCAAACAAATACAAACTTCACAAAACTTATACATTACATCTTACAAATGCTTTCATACAAACACAGACACTAATATACTTATGATCTCAACAGCTTTAAATCTAATAAACTCTTTCAAAATAACTTGTATTCTCAGGTCACCAGTAGACAGGTACATGTGCTAGGTTTTGAGAAGAAGGAGCTCGTTCAAGACTCCTCTTTTATGTTGATGTATATTATTTTTGGTGTCTATATAACTTGACAGAACACACTTGAATGAAATTATACTATTAATGCAATGGATGATTTTGTTGCTTGTTTACTACTTTGCATTGTTGTGATACTATACATGATGTCCTCCGCCCCAAAACGTTTCCGCCGTATCGGTTTTGCGGTGTGACAGATTGGTATCAGAGCATTGTTTATAGTGAATCGAGTGTATCAACCGATAAAAGATATACGAACTATAAACGCTAGTAGGATTAAAATACTCTGATAAAGAGTTTATACTTTTAAATAATAAAATATTTAACAAAGTATACATACCTGCATTCATACTAAAATCAGTGCTACTAGGACAAAACAAAAATATTACGATTGTTGGACAGCACAAGTAGACTTAGAGACATATGGTCAACCCTGGGAAGATATAGCCTGATCAACTACATTATCGGAGGAGTGACTAGAATGTGCCTAGGTATAGTTGTGAAGTTGCAACAAGTCTAAAAACATACCAACACTACTACAACGAGAACAATAGAACAGAACACTAAACTTAAAATACTATAGGAGTATTTTGTGCTACAGTAATTACTTATCTGAGAATTAAAGGTCTATATTACTATGTAAATAGTTGCTCAGTGGATACGCTAAGGTTATATGTGTCTAGGCTGTCATAGACTTAGAATCTGTGATCTTTGCTTTACTTCCTGTTCCTTGTTTGGTTGTGGGCTTGGAGTTAGGGTCACTTATTCGAAGGTCTATCCTGTCTTGATTACATATGACTTGTAGGCATTGTGCAAATGTTGAAGTAACTGATAAAGATCATCTTATAATTATATAGTTAGTTTGTCTATTAATTATTCCCTTATCCATATTCTCGCATAGATTAAATCGTTGGATTCCATATTCCTGGAGACTTATACTTCCCCAACCACGGCAATGCAGGATGGCTGGAAGAAGAACCAGGAGACGGTCACCCAATCCCTTAGGATGATCATGATGCAGAAGGCTTCTCTGATGGTTCTGACTCGAAACCAAAAGTCAACAATCAACCCCCGACTGTTCTAAACCCAAACCCTCATCCAGCATTTCAAGGACCCACACCTCTATGGGCCACGAACATGAATAGATGGAGTCGGTAACAAGGACAACCCGTTACCTACAATGGAGACAGAAGCTTTTACAACCTCACTGAGGGAGGTTCAGCTGACAGAGTCCTACCCATTATGGTTCGTAGGATTGCTCGGAACACCGAGCAAGGTCGAGCAACTATTGACCGAGTAATGGACGTTGATACCAATTCTGGCATTAACACTCTCCGCATTCGCCAACTGGAGTCCGCTAATGAAAGGGATCAGGTCAGCAATGCAATGCTCTAGAGGGAACTCGCTGAAACCCGAGCTGAGCTTAGAGAACTTCGAGCTCAGCAAGCCAGAGCTGATAGGCGCATGAGGGACATAGAACGTCTTCTGTCAGAGTCAATAACTCACTCTGGTAGTTCTCATCACCAATACATTCTCCCAACTTCTCTTTTGGATATAACTTAGTTATGTAAAAACTCTAGTCTAATTTCCTGTCCTTGATTTGGTCATTAGTTCTGTCAAAATTTTCCATATTGGTTGATGTAAGACCTACTTCTAGGTCATTTTTCCCGAACTTATTACATCGTTAATCCAAGTACCTTTTCCAGATATCTAATCTAATGGAAATTATTATCCAAATGCGTCCATCTTCATTCAAGTATTTCATTCAATTATGCGGTTGGACTATGGAGAGTTAGTCTATGATTCATTATCATCGATTTTCTTATCAAACTCTTATCAATGTTTTCATCTTCACAAACTTATAGATCAAAGATGCCGCCCACAGAAACCCAAGGAGAAACCTTAATAACGAAACACCGATACCACCTCAACCACCTACTCCTCAGTTCAACACGACAGCCTTAAATGCTGATGAAGTTGTAGCTATGGCTACAGCCATGGCTCAATATATTCATCTGGTTCCACTGGAGGAGGAACCCCTGTTCAGTCTATTCAGGTTGAAGCCCTTGTGTGCTTAATAGAGTGCTCCTATAAGGACTTCACAAACTGCAAGCCATTGTCCTTCAAAAGGACTGGCGGAGTCATTGCCCTCTCGTAATGGTTCGAGAAAACCGAATCGGTTTTCGAAATCTGCTCGTATCTAGAGGAAAGTAAGGTCAAGTTTGCCGCTTGCACCTTTGAAACAAAAGCTCTAACATGGTGGAATAGCCATCTTAAGTCACTATTGCTCATGGTGGCTAATGTTATGGGCTAGGAAAGTTTGAAGGACCTCATGATTGAGGAGTACTGCCCGAGGGGCGAGATCCAGAAGCTAGAGGAAGAACTGTGGAGCCTAACCATGAAGGGCTCTAACGTAACCACCTACACCGCCAGATTTAGTGAACTGGTGGCCCTCTGTCCCAACATGGTTCATACAGAGGGAAAGAAGATTGAGAGATACATATGGGGGCTGGTGCCACCGTACCAGGGAAATGTCTTGGCATCACACCTCGCTACATTTGATAGTGCCATCATAGACCATGGGGTTCGTACCCCGGCATAACAACTACCATGGCCATCTCAGAATCTTCCAAATCCGCTTACCCCAAGCGGAAGTTCTGGGAGGACAAAAAGAAGACGAAGGCAGCCAAAAAGCAGCAGTCGTGGCAGTACATGCTGCGATATTACCTGCCGCTGCTGCTCCGGTAAAGCAGTACGCTGGAAGTTTGCTAAAATGCAGCAAATGCAACTTCCATCACGTCGGTGCCTGCCGGGAAATGCAGTGTTTGAACTGCAACAGGAAGGGGCACACTGCCCGTTTCTGTAAAGCTCCAGCGAAGCCAATCAACCAAGTCCCCGGTGCAGGAGTGGGCCAACCTTGCTATGCATGTGACGAGGTAGGCCATTACAAAAGGGACTGCCCGAAAGCAGGGTTTGCCGGTGGAATGGCAAGAGTTCTGGCCATAGGCCACGAGGAAGCGATAGCCGACCCTATAGTAGTCACTGGTACGTTTCTCCTCAATAACTCTTATGCATGCATGATGTTTGATAGTGGAGCGGAGAGGAGTTTCGTGAACCAAAAATATTCTCATTTAATTAAGAAAAAATCACAAGCACTTAAAGAACCGTTCACTGTGGAAATGGCTAATGGGAAGACGGAGAGCACTAGCAGTATATTCATAGGGTGTATCCTAAACTTAGATAGCCATTCATTTTCAATCGATCTCATGTCGGTTTCAATTAAAAGTTTCATCATTATCGGCATGGATTGGTTGAGTTTACATTGTGTCGATATCATGTGTTACGAAAAGGCTGTTCGCCTTAATCTGTTGTCTGGCAAAACCCTAATAGTTTATGGCGACAAAGCCGACACGAACCTTCGCATCATCTCGAGCATTCAAACTCAGAAATTCTTGCGAAAGGAATGTGGAGCATTCCTTGCTCATGTGGTCGATGTGAGCCATGAAACGAAGGACATTCAGAACTTTCTAGTAGTACGCGACATTCCCGACATCTTTCCAGAAGAACTCCTAGGATTACCTCCACAACGTCAAGTCGAGTTCCGAATCGATTTAGTTCCAGGGGCTACCCCAGTAGCCAAATCACCCTATCGTCTAGCACCTGAAAAGATGCAAGAACCGTCCGGTCAACTTAACGAACTGCTCAGTAAGGGCTTTATAAGACCAAGCTTATCACCTTGGGGAGCTCCAATCTTGTTCGTTAAGAACAAATACAGATCGTTTCGTATGTGCATCGACTACAGGGAGCTCAACAAACTAACCGTCAAAAATCGTTATCCGTTGCCTCGTATCGACAATTTATTTGACCAACTTCAAGGGGCAAACTTCTTTTCAAAAATCGACTTGGGATCCGGATATCACCAATTACGAGTGGTAGCGGAGGATTCGAAGACAACCTTCCGAACTCGTTATGGGCACTACGAATTCGTAGTGATGTCGTTCGGATTAACAAATGCGCCCGCTGTATTCATGGATTTAATGAATAGGGTGTGTCGTCCTTACTTGGATCAGTTCGTCATCGTCTTCATCCATGACATACTTATCTACTCTCGTAGTAAGGAGGATCATAGTCAGCATCTACGACAAGTCTTAGAAACACTACGCGCGGAGAAGCTTTATGCAAAGTTCTTGAAATGCGAATTCTGGATCCGAATAGTCGAATTCTTAGGGCACGTGGTTAGAAAATAGAGAATACACGTGGACCCATCCAAATTTAAATACATTGAGAACTGGCCAGCACTGAAGACACCTACAAAAAATCGTCAAATTCTAGGCCTTGATGGCTGTTGTCACAGGTTCATTCAGAACTTCTCCTGCATTGCGAAGCCTCTGACAACATTGACCCAGAAAGGCGTGGCCTTTGACTGGGAAGAGAAGAAGGAGAGAGCGTTCCAAACGCTCAAACGAGCCTTGTGCACCGCACCAATACTATCCCTCCCAGAAGGGATAGAAGACTTCGTTGTCTATTGCGATGCGTCAAATCAAGGGCTCGGATGTGTGCTAATGTAGAGAGGTAAGGTCATCGCCTGTGCCTGGAGACAGATGAAGACACATGAGGTCAATTACACAACCCATAGTCTTTAATTAGGAGCAGTTGTGTTTGCTTTGAAGATCTGGAGACATTACAAGTACGATTTGAAAAGCACTATCTTTACAGACCACAAAATCTTACAACACATATTCAACTAGAAGGAGGTCAACATGAGACAACGACGGTGGGTCGAGCTACTTAGTGATTACGAATGCGAAATTCGTTATCATCCGGGTAAAGCCAATGTAATAGCTGACCCCCTAAGCCGGAAAGAATATTTTGGTCATAGAGTCAAATCATTGACTATGACTATCCATTCACACTTGTCCACACAAATTAAGGCGGCTCAGCTCGATGCTTTAAAGCCTGAAAATGTGACGGGTGAATCCCTGAGAGGGATGGATACGAACTTGGAGGTTTCAGAGACTTGGTCATGAAAAAGGCGCACAGCACTCGTTATTCCTTACACCCGAGATCAGATAAGATGTATCTAGAACTTAAAAAGTTATATTGGTGGCCTAACATGAAAGCATAGATTGCTACCTTCGTGAGTAAATGCCTTACTTGCACAAAGGTCAAGGTCGAATACCAGAAACCCTCTGGTCTACTACAACAACCTGAGATCCTGGAATGGAAGTGGGAGCGGATCACTATGGACTTCATAACCAAGTTGCCCAAGACAACAGGTGGACTTGATACCATATGGGTCATCTTCAACAGATTGACCAAGTCCGCACACTTCCTGCCGATCAAGGAAACAGACAAGATGGAGAAACATACAAGAACTTACATTACGGAGATTGTACGGCTGCACGGTGTTCCCTTATCCATTATCTCAGATAGAGATAGCAGGTTCACTTCTAGGTTCTGGCAGTCGCTACAAAGTTCCTTAGGAACTAGGCTAGACATGAGTACAGCCTACCATCCACAGACCGACGGACAAAGTGAGAAGACTATCCAAACCATAGAGGATATGTTGCGAGCCTGCGTGATAGACTTTTTAGGAAAGCATGGGATGATCATTTACCCCTTGTCAATTTTGCCTACAACAATAGCTATCACACAAGCATAAAGGCTGCTCCATTTGAAGCCCTCTATGGCCGAAAGTGCAGATCCCCTCTGTGCTGGGCTGAGGTGGGTGATACCCAGTTAGCTAAAGAGCGAGTCGCTGACAGCACTCTCACAGGTCCGGAGATCATACGGGAAATGACGGAGAAGATCGTTCAGATCCGTGAACGATTGAAAGCCTCTAGAGACCGACAAAAAAGCTACGCTGATAAACAAAGGAAACCGTTGGAATTCCAAGTGGGCAACCGTGTTCTATTGAAGGTCTCACCCTGGAAGGGCTGATACGCTTTTGAAAGTGCGGAAGGCTAAATCCAAGGTACATAGGACCTTTTGAGATTCTCGCAAGAATCGATCTTGTAGCTTACAAACTTAACTTACCACGTGAACTGAGTAACGTACATTCTACTTTCCACGTATCGAACTAGAAAAAGTGTCTGTTCGACGAGACTCTTGTAATCCCACTCGACGACATCAAGACCAACGAGAGCCTCAACTTCATGGAAGAACCAGTAGAGATCATGGACCGAGAGGTCAAGCAAACGAAACAAATCCGTATCCCGATAGTGAAGGTTCGTTGGAACGCCAAGCAAGGACCTAAATTCACTTGGGAGCGAGAGGATCAGATGAAACTGAAATATCCTCATCTTTTTACTTAGTTGTTTGTAATAACTTAGTTGCTTAAACTCTAATTTCGTGACGAAATTCCCTCTAACGGGCTCGGATGTGTGCTAATGCAGAGAGGTAAGGTCATCGCCTGTGCCTGGAGACAGCTGAAGACACATGAGGTCAATTACACGACCCACAGTCTTTAATTAGGAGCATTTGTGTTTGCTTTGAAGATCTGGAGACATTACAAGTACGATACGAAAAGCACTATCTTTACAGACCACAAAATCTTACACCACATATTCAACCAGAAGGAGGTCAACATGAGACAACGACGGTGGGTCGAGCTACTCAGTGATTACGAATGCGAAATTCGTTATCATCCGGGTAAAGCCAATGTAATAGCTGACCCCTAAGCCGGAAAGAATATTTTGGTCATAGAGTCAAATCATTGATTATGACTATCCATTCACACTTGTCCACACAAATTAAGGCGGCTCAGCTCGATGCTTTAAAGCCTGAAAATGTGACGGGTGAATCCCTGAGAGGGATGGATACGAACTTGGAGGTTAAGGGTGGCGGAGATTATTATTTCATGTACCGGATCTGGACCCCGAAACTCGGTGGTTTCAGAGACTTGGTCATGAAAAAGGCGCACATCACTCGTTATTCCTTGCACCCGAGATCAGATAAGTTGTATCTAGAACTTAAAAAGTTATATTGGTGGCCTAACATGAAAGCATAGATTGCTACCTTCGTGAGTAAATGCCTCACTTGCACAAAGGTCAAGGTCGAATACCAGAAACCCTTTGGTCTACTACAACAACCTTGAGATCCTGGAATGGAAGTGGGAGTGGATCACTATGGACTTCATAACCAAGTTGCCCAAGACAACAGGTGGACTTGATACCATATGGGTCATCGTTGACAGATTGACCAAGTCCGCACACTTCCTGCCGATCAAGGAAACAGACAAGATGGAGAAACATACAAGAACTTACATTACGGAGATTGTACGGCTGCACGGTGTTCCCTTATCCATTATCTCAGATAGAGATAGCAGGTTCACTTCTAGGTTCTGGCAGTCGCTACAAAGTTCCTTAGGAACTAGGCTAGACATGAGTACAGCCTACCATCCACAGACCGATGGACAAAGTGAGAAGACTATCCAAATCATAGAGGATATGTTGCGAGCCTGCGTGATAGACTTTTTAGGAAAGCATGGGATGATCATTTACCCCTTGTCAATTTTTCCTACAACAATAGCTATCACACAAGCATAAAGGCTGCTCCATTTGAAGCCCTCTATGGCCGAAAGTGCAGATCCCCTCTGTGCTGGGCTGAGGTGGGTGATACCCAGTTAGCTAAAGAGCGAGTCGCTGACAGCACTCTCACAGGTCCGGAGATCATACGGGAAATGACTGAGAATACCTCAAAACTGTTTTACAAACTCTTTTACTTGTCAAATACTTTACTTAAACTCTTTTACAATTATATTATATGTATCTATATAGATATAGTTATATAAGAAGGACTGAAAGGACTTAGGACTGGTAGCCTACCCTGCTTCCTGTTCCTTGTTTGGTTGTGGACTTAGGGTATCAAGGTTAGTTGTCTGAAGGTCGTTTGAATACTAGTTATATATTATGTATATATATATAGATATAAAAGGTTATTTCCTTCATAACCATTCCATGCCCATGGGTAGCAAGGGTATTCAAACATGATCATACATTGCTAGTAAACTACTATAATGTAGTTTAGAATGATACTAATACTAGTACTAGAACAATGAAACCTACAATGAGTCAGTTCATACATGAGTCAAAGGATACAATGCCCTTGGGTAGCAAGGGTATACAAACATGTTAACACTATGATGATAAACAAACAAAAGGAACTATGACGAGAAACAAACATACAGGCTAGACAGAGAAAGAACACACAATACAACTAGCACACATATACATTACATATACATTAACACAGTTATGTGAGCCATTAAACATGGCATGGCACTACCTGTCATGACTGTTTTTGTATCAGAATCTCCTTAATTGGGGAGCATATGAGTTTGAGTATAAATCTATACTGGATTGACTATCCTACACCTTGCTGCTCGCTACAGTGGGACTTGCAAGTCTACGGGTGCCAAACGTCATTTTTACGGCATCTTACATTGTCATTTTACTATTGAGTCGGTAGCAAGATACAGGCCGATCACATGTTACCTTAAAATTTACAATTTCTTAAGGTAGTTAGTACATTAGTAGTTAGTTAATACAACACTACAGTACTATAATATTTTTTCCTATTACATTCACTTCGTGAACATGCACACGATGCACGGTAATTAAAAAAAAAACTATATTTTTGGTTAATGATAGTCGGATTTGGGAAAATACACACTCTTACATGAGACACACACACATATACTAGATGCCTTGGTAAAAGGATACTTTTAGTAGAAAACATAGGGTTTTCTAGGAGAGTTCAAACAAATACAAACTTCAGAAAACTTATACATTAAATCTTACAAACATCTTACAAATGCTTTCATACAAACACAGACACTAATATACTTATGATCTCACCAGCTTTAAAGCCGATAAACTCTTTCAAAATAACTTGTATTCTCAGGTCACCAGTAGACAGCTATAGGTGCCAGGTTTTGAGAAGAAGGAGCTCGTTCAAGACTCCTCTTTTATGTTGATGTATATTATTTTTGGTGCCTATATAACTTGACAGAACACACTTGTATGAAATTATACTATTAATGCAATGGATGATGTTGTTGCTTGTTTACTACTTTGCATTGTTGTGATACTGTACATGACGTCCTCTGCCCCAGAATGTTTTCGTCGTATCGGTTTTGGGGTGTGACACTGATGCTTCTAGTTCCTCCTCCTCCTCCTCCTCCTCTTCCTCAAACAATAACTTTTTTTTGTTGAACATCTACTCTAAGGTGCAACTAGATGGAACCAACTACAATGACTGGATGCACAACATAAAGATGGCCCTTCATTTTGAGGACAAAGAGTATGTCCTTCAAAGACCATTGGATGAGATCGATGAAGAGAAGGCCACTCCTGAAGAAATGTTCTCCTATAAGAAACACTACAATGATGCCATAAAAGTTTTGTGCATCATGGTGGCCTCAGTGACTCTAGAGTTGCAGAGATACAATGAGCATTATTGGCCATACGATATAAAAAATGAACTTCAGAAAAGGTACCATAAGCGGGCTTGTAAAGAAAAGAATGAGGTGGTAAAGTCCCTCATAACAAGCAAGATGAAAGACAGAGAATCTATGAGCAGCTACGTGCAGAGGATGCAACAACATGTGGATCGCCTGATTAACCTCAATGTGAAATTTGATGAAAATTTGGCTATTGATATACTCTTTCACTCTCTACCTAGCTGTTATGATCAGTTCATTATAACTTCTCATTTGGACAACAATGAGACAACTTTGTCTAAACTTCAAAATCTCTTGTGCACAGCTGAAGTTGGAATGAAGGGAAAGGGTGTTGCCTCCACTTCTGCTACTACTCCAATTCTTTCCATGGGTCAAGGGTAAGGGAAAAAGAGGAAAGGTCCTCTTAAGAAAAACTTGAAAGGGAAATCACAAGCTGGTTCATCAAGCAATGGGCCCAAGGGAAAATCTAGTTCTGATGCTCCCCCAGTCTTTGACCCTAAAAAGACCACATGCTTCTACTGTTACGACAAAGGGAATTGGAAACGAAGCTGCCCAAAATACTTGCAAGATTTCAAAGATGGTAAGTTGAAGCTGACTTCTGCAAGTATATACACTATCTTATCTAATAACTCATCATATTGTCGTTCTTGGGTCCATGATATAGGATGTGGTTTTCACATTTGTTTTTATTTGCAGGGGCTAAAAAGAAGTGAGGATGTGGAGAATGGAAGGATGAACTTAATCATGGGGAATAGGCAATCTTGAGCTGTCACCAATATTGGAGTTTATGGCTTAGTGCTTGGTAGTAGGTTAGGATTAGATTTAATAAATTGTTACTACTTGTCAGAAATGACAAGAAACATAATTTATTTTCATGCATTGTTTAAACAAGGTTTTAGATATTATTTTTAATGATGAGAATGGCTCTATTTCTTCTTTTCAAAATGGTGTTTTTTATTTTGAAACTTTTCTTGTGATGGTGTGTATGAAATTGTGATGATGGTAGAAAATTTAGGAAATAGTGTTTTTCAAATTGATTAGTCTAATAGTTTAGACAAAGCATGCTTGTGGCAATGTCATCTTGGACATGTCAACTAGAACGCATTACCCAACTCCAAAAGGATGGAGTGTTGGAATCGTTTGACTTAAGGTCAGATGATACATGCGAATCATGTTTATTGGGTAAGATAACAAAATCACCTTTCACTGGATCTTGTGAAAGAGGTCAAGGATTGTTGGATCTCATACACATAGATGTGTGTGGGCTCTTCAGATCTACCACAGGGATGCTAATCAATTCTATGTGACTTTTACTGATGATTATAACGGATACGGCTATATCTACTTAATCAAGCATAAGTCAGAAACCTTTGAAAATTTTAAACAGTTTAAGCAATAAGTCGAGAATCAATCGGGCAGGGAGATAAAGATGCTTAGATCTGATAGAGGTGGTGAGTATCTTAGTATTGATGTATCTCCTGATGTTTTCAAGGTATTATTTATTTAATCATTTACTTAATGGACTAATTGTGAAAGTTGTGTGGACTTAGTGAATTTGGACCTTAGTCTGTGTGTAGGTTTGATGTAAAGGCCGGCAGAAGGAAGGTATCTATACCAATCATCTCTGCGAAAGTCTAATTATCAAGTAGTTCAAACAAGAGAGGCAATCGTCTTATATATGTTGGTCGTCAAATTGGTGTATGTAGGGCGTAATTAGACCCAAGTGAAGTGCAGAGGCATTCACGTACGCTAAGTGTACAGGGTAGTACGCGTAGTGTACGTGGTCAGCACCAAAAACCCTAATTTTTAGGGTGCAAGCCATATATAATATCATTATATCCCAAGAGGTGGCCTCCTTAACAGCCTCTTATGTGTAGTAACCCTAAAAGAGAGTCCCATCTTCCATTTTTGAGTGTGTGAGCTTTTCGAAAGCTTTGGTGCTTTTCTTTGTGCATTTTGAAGGATTTGAAGGAGCTTGAGGTTGCTTAACCTCAAGAAGGGGTCTTGGATCCAGAACCTATACTCATTTTGCAAGAAGTGTGAGGTATCAAGTTCTTATCTTGATTCTTATATGTTTAGATCTCCTTTTTGGTTAAATAGTTTATGTTTTTAGCCATGGTTTGGATGGATGTTGGGATTAGGACGTCCCAAAGGCTTATTCTTTCAGATCCAAGGTCCTTGTGGACTCCTTTTGGCATAAAGGTGCCAACTTTATGGAGTTTAGGGGCTCATGCATCCATTAAGTCCTTTTTGAGCTTTAGAGGTCCTTAGGGTCATGCATGGACTTAAAGTCAGCAACATTATGTGTAATTTTAGCTAAAAGGGGTCAGATCTACATCTTGGAGCAAAGGCTTAATGGGTTATGAGCATAATCTTGAAGTTGGATGAAATGGTTGAGTACGTTGGGCATACAAGCCCTCTATGTAGTATACTTAATGTACCAGATGAGTATGCCCCACGTACTCAGTTTCTTGGAATTTCCTATTAGACTTTCATTTTAGGCATTGGTTTAGGCTCAGGGGAATTAGGTTCTGTTGGGCCATCTGACTATAGTAGTTTTTGAGCTTAGTATGTTATTAGGCCTTGGGCTAAGGCCCATGTGAAGGAGTTGGATCCAATTAGAAATTGGGCCATATTTTGGGCTTTGGTGGATTGTTTAGCTTTGAGCCAATTGGATTGTGGTTGTAGACTTCATTCTTGGACCAAGCTAGGGTAGGGGTAAGATAGTCTTTTTCCGCCAAGTACGGTTTTTTGGTAATAATATAGATCCCAAATGTTAATTAGCTTTTGTATGGCCATTAATAGCTCCGGAAGTTATAGGATCAGCAACCAGGGATCATTCGTTTCATTCAGCTTTTCGATGTAAGTTTCTTCATCGGGTCTAGTAAGTCGAAGCCACCAATGTTGGCCCATGCTTATGCTATGTTAGTATGCTAGTTGTCTTCATGATTCTTGCATGTATATGTGTTTATATGCTTCTTGGGCGGGGCCCGGTGACTATTTGTATGATGTGTATCTATTTGATTATTGCATGTGTATGTGATTATTTGTTATATGTTACATGTATTTTGGGCGGGGCCCAATCCATTACCGAGACGGGCGATGTCGGGCAGGGCTTGATGCCAGGCGGGTCCTGATGCCTGGTTGGTCCCGATCTCAGATGGGGTCCGATGTTGGGTAAGGCCCGATGACAGGGCGGGGCACATTCTATTTTATTCTATGTATGGTATGAGGTAGTTTCGGGAACTCACTAAGCTTTGTGCTTACGGTTTTTAGTTTATGTTTCAGGTACTTCTGGTTCTAAAGGGAAGAGCTCGAGTTGACTGCGTTGCACATACCATTGGGATTCTGCATTTGATACTCACTCTGATTTTGATAACATCTGATACATTGATTTTGTTGACATGTATGGTTGATATATGAAAATACTACTTTCTCTATTATAAAAATAAAATTTTTGGGACCATGTTTTTGGATATTACAATCAAGTTCCTCGGATATCTCAAGGAATGTGGAAAAGTTTCACAACTGATTTCTCCTAGCACACCACACCTTAATGGTGTGGCTGAGAGGCATAATCGAACTTCTTGGACATGGTTTATTCCATGATGAGTCGAGTTTCACTTCCAATCTCATTATAGGGTTATGCCTTATAGATTGCCGCCCACATTATTAAATGTGTCCCACTAAAGAAGGTTTCCAAACACCTCACGAGATGTGGATACAGAAGGTTCCCTCATTGGCACATATCAAGGTTTGGGGTTATGAAGCGTTCGTTAGATGAGAGACTCGTGAAAAGCTTGAACCTTGAAGTGAGAGATGTATTTTCATCGGCAACCCACAAAATTCCTTTGGATATTTGTTCCACGGACCTAGTGAGAACATGGTTTTTGTAGCATGAAATGGATTCTTTCGTAAGAGAGAGAGAGAGAGAGAGAGATCATATGAAAAGAGGACAGTCGGAGTACCATTTTTCTTGAAGAAATTCAAGAGTCAAACAACGATGGAACCTTTGAAAATACTAGAGGTCAACCTGAGGAAAAAATTCCAGTTGAACCAATTGTCGAATCTTTACCTCTTAGGCGTTCCAGTAGAGTTAGAATGCCACTTGAGTTCTATGGTTTCCGTATTACTATAGATGGTTATACGTTTATCAATGATAGTACATTGGTAAACTTGGATGAACCAGCTAACTACAAGAAACCAATGGCAGGCCCTGAGTCAGATAAGTGGAAAGAGGCAACGGATAGTGAGATCAAGTCCATGTATGACAATCAAGTTTGGAATTAGATTGACAATGTAAAGGTACATGCCTTCAACGATCAACTGGTTGCTAAGGGTTTTAGTCAAAGCCCAGGGGTTGACTATTATGAGACCTTCTCACCAGTAGCCAAGAAAAAATCTATTAGAGTAATGTTAGCCATAACTGCCTTTCATGATTATGAAATCTGACAGATGGATGTCAAGACCGCTTTCCTTAATGGGAAATTGGTTGAAGATGTTTACATGAGTCAGCCATAAAGTTTTGTAGATGCAAAATATCTGAAGAGAGAGTGTAAGCTTGAGAAAGCAATCTATGGATTGAAAAAAGCTTCTTGCAAATTGAATATTTGCTTTGACAAGAAGGTCAAAGAGTGTGGTCTCTCTAAAAGTGAAGATGAGTCTTATGTCTATTTCAAAGCTAGTGGGAGTATAGTCACCTTCCTTTATTGTATGTTGATGACATACTTCTAACGGGAAACTAATGGATTGATGTCTAAGTCCATAACTATAATTGGTAAGACTTGACCCGACCCGACATGGTCCATTTGGGTTGCATGGCATCATGCATTTGGAGAGACTAAAATGAGAGAAATAACACTTAAGGTTTATTAATATTTTATAAATTCTAATATATTAATAGGGTTATTTAATTAGTATTGATCAAGAATTAATTTGGAATTAATTAAGTGATCAAAACGAGACTAATTAAATATATGGGTTGGTTGTGTAAATCATTCATTCTTTTATATGTGGGCTTGTGATCCAAGATTCCTTATGTTGGACTAAGTCCATGGGATGACCCATGGATACTCCATGGAGGTTAAAATCCATGGAGCATAAGGAATTGGTAAAGTTGTGAGTTACATGGTGTAACCCTAATAGCCACCATATAAAAGAATCCCATGGATCAAGAAATCGGCGACTATGAGTAATAGAAAGGGCTAGCCAATTTTCGTGAAGTATGGATTTCTCTCAAGTCATTCCATGTGTATTTGGTGTTACGTGAACGATTTGAGGTGTCACACTTGGGACACTAGGCACTCAAGCTTCATGAAGACTTTCTACAGCAAAGAGGTATGTAATTCTAACTTGATATATTCATATGAATCAACGTTATTATGCTAGTTAGGATGAATACCTTGGAAAGTTCATATTTGCATGTATAATAGAGAAAACATAGATCCAAGGTATTTAGGGTTGCATGTACACTTAGGAGTGTTAGAATGCTCAAAACCCGACAGTGGTATCAGAGACAGGTTTGTTTTCTTGTTATACCTACAAAAACTTCTTAAAAATTGAATTTTTGTGCTGTCTGGACAACGGACTCGGCAAGTCCATCAGGAGACTCGACGAGTCCATGCCTTAAAAGTGTTCAAAACGATCCAACTCGCCGAGTTGGTTCATGCACTCGACTAGTTGGACCCCCAAACAGCATATATTCAACTTTTTTTGCCTGGAATTGGACTAGGAACATTACCCTAAGATGTTTTTGGACTTATAAACTTGTTTTTGATTTGGTATTGTTCATGCTAATGAAATTTCAAAGATAATTGTCAATAGATTCATGTTTTGTATTAGTTTAAGGTTTAGACTAATTACATGAAAAAGTTTGATTTGAATTATCTTGTTCTTATGAGTTGCTTAGATTAATAGAAAAGTTAACTGATTATGTGTTTTCAATCCATTTTAATCTAAGAGATGATTCTAAAATGTGTTTGTGTAACTTGTCCTCAAGTTACATGAAAGTTCACATTTAAGTTTCATAAAACTCATAAAATTTAGCAATGGTTACAAAAATGAAGATTCTTGTCCTCAAGTTATGGAGGTTCAAGAGTCACTTCATTAAGTAATAAAATGTGTAACCTTAATTAATTCCATAAGTTACAAAATAAATAAAAGTTACATTCTTTTATTAGTTTAAAGTCTTCCATAACTTGTCCTCAAGTTATGGAACTTGAAGAATTTTTTAATTAAAACTACTTTAAACACGTAATTTATTGAATTAATTAGTTTTGAGTAGTTTCAAAACTTGCCCTCAAGTTGTGGAATTTGAGAAGTTTTCACTTATGAATACTTTAATTCCAAGTTAGCCCTTAGAATTTTAAAAGTTAAAATTCAACCCTTATACTTTATAATATTATAAGTTTATAATATTTATATATATGTATAAGAGTATAGTCAGGCTTATCGTTAGTAGGCCTCATTCACGAAGCCGGTCTATAAGGGGGGGGGTATAAGAGTAAAGTCAGGCTTATCTGGGAGAGGCTACCTATATTCTAGGGATAAGCATTCTGAGAGAGAAGAGCAAAAAGCTAATTTGACATAGTCAAAATACATACTAGGAAAAAAATCCTAAAAGATTCTAGTATGTACAATTAAAAGAAAAGTGAACTGCCTATACAGATTAATACCAAACTGAGTAAGACTCAGAGTCTGAGTACTAATGTAAAGATAGCGAAAATAAGTAGAGTTCCATATGCTTCTGCTGTTGGATCTATCATGTATGCTATGACATGTAATCGTCCTGATGTGACATTTTCTTTGAGTATGGTCAGTCATTATTAGTGAAATCTAGGTAGAGCTCATTGGATAGCAATTAAGAATATTCTCAACTATTTGCGAAGAACTAAGGAGTCGGTCCTTGTACTTGGTGGCAGTGATACGTTGAGAGTAACTGGGTACGGTGATTCCAGCTTTCAAACAGACAGAGACAACTTCTATTCTGAATCTTATTGGGTGTTTACCTTGATTGGAGGAACGTAACCTAGAAAAGTTCCAAACATGAGATGGTAGCTGATTCTACATGTGAGTCAGAATACATGTCGGCAAGCAAAGCATCAAATTAGGCGATTTGGTTGAAGAACTTCATCGAAGACCTTGGAGTTGTTCCAGTCATTAAGGAGCCAATGGAGATTTTATGTGTTAATGAAAGGGCGGTTACCTTAACAAAGGAACCAAGAGAGCATGACAGATCAAGACATATCGACAGAAAGTACCATTTCATTAGACATAGAATAAAAGAAGGTCACCTCATTGTAAAGAGAATCCTACAGATCCCCTCACAAAGGGTCTAAATAGGGTCAAGTATGTTCAACATGCTAGGGATTGGTGTGAAATATAATATTATTTTTAGTAGTTAGATACTTATTATGAAACTTGTAACAGGTAAATGTAATTGACTTATAATGATTAAATAATAGAAAACTACTTATGAGCTTGTATACTACATTGTGTCAATTTTTTATTGTTGTGTTTCATTTTGCATGTTTTAGTTCCCGAGTAATTAGATTATTCGAACATCCAAAGTCGATCATACTTTTGGAAGTAAGTAGTGAATTAAGACTGCCATGAATTAGATTTTAGATTATCTAAAGGGTTTTAGACAGAACAATAGAATTGTCGCAATATTCATGAGTACTTTGAAAATGGAGATTTATGTATTGGATTAACCCATGCATAGAGAATTACTTCATGGAACTTATCACGAGTAAGTATGATATGATAATATCTTATAATCATTAAACAAAGATATATGAGTTGTGGTTTACAAATCAATTTTCCATTGACAATACATAAACGCATTAGTAAATTGATGCTATAAAATATATTGTTATACGTGATTTCGGAAGTAGATAATACAACCATATACGTAAAAGTTTATATGTATCTTTTTTCCTACTGGGAAAAAGTTATATCTTTGGGCCACTCGATGATTTGGTGTTAACTTATAGTGCCGGGCTCCACCAGGACTAAATTGATGTGTTCGATTAGTAGTTCTTTGTCATTACAAATCAGAAATTGGTGCATTAATGATAAATTCTAAGTAACTAAACTCTTATTAATACCCAATCATAGTTACTTAGGAAAAATCTGAATAAGGTGCTAACCCATGAAATTACACTTTGCACTTTGTTTAAGCCGTTAGTGGAGCGTGTGTGGTTAACCTGGTCTTAACAATGAACGCAAAGGGTAACTTAATATTTATCATAGTATCGGTGGAGCGTGTGTGGTTAACCGGCACATCGATTAAGGGGTAAATATTAAGGTTCCCTAGTATATTTGCATGGTTAATTCACACCTTGTTTTGTGATCCTCGGCATCCCAGTCACAAAACCTGAAGGGCACACTCGAGATTGAAACAGGCCATTGAAAAGTTCAATGAATCTCAAACATCTAGGAGTTTTAAAACCAATTAAAACCTAATAATACATTTCTTTTATCTTGGTGGAAATTGGTGAAGTGTCATTCACGTACCTTCAGATATTTTATAGCTTGGATTACGGCATCCCTCTTCCAAGTTATAAAAGTATTATGTTGGGTCCTAGCCTTAATATTTCATATTGGGTGTTATATTAAGGACTTTAAATCAAATATCTTGAATATCTCCCAAAAGGATGTCTGGTTTAGACATTTATGATCTTCCCAAATCTCTTGAAACAATCTTTCCTAAATGAAGATGATGTCCCATGGAATTCATACTTCTTTCACATCCTCCAATTATTCTCCCTAACCCACAAGTTCTTGAAAAAGTTTAAGGTCACTCAAGCCCTAATGGAAAGCAAAGGTCTATGTGTGGTCACATCTTGGAGATGTAGTCGCATATTGACAAGCCGGGAGAGTTGGGTGTCAAAGTCTTGAGAAAGTTGGTGGTTCAATCACTTTCTAAGTCACATAGTGAGCTCCTTTGGGACTCCTATGAAACAGACTATGACAAGACCCTTAATGATATTATCTATTCGCTAAGATGAACTTCCTAAAACTTATGGACATTGACAATAATAACACTGGATATCCAGTAAATATTTCTCTGCCCAATGGAATGGGATCGGCCATAGTCAACTCGGTTGACCAAATGGTAAAGAGAAAGGCTAAATATGTGATAGTCCCATGTTCCATTACCAACACGTCCATATGTTAAATTGCCAAAGGAAGGGGCATTAGGTGCGAAGCTGCCAATTTTACCTAAGGATGTTAAAGTCAATAAGTTTGGCTCTACTTCAGGTAAAGTCCACTATCTAACTTTGCTTAGTTTCTATTCTAAGATTCTTGATACATGATGTGACTGGGTCACATGGTGATGTTTTAGGAATCAAAGAAAAGTGAAGAAACTTAAAGAAATAATATGTTGAATCTGATCGCGTAGATGGATTTCTATCACATAGTTTGAATATCGGATTCTTGAGCTACTTCTTAGGAGTTATGAGATATTTCTTAGGAATAGATAACAACAAGTTTTCATATGGATTGTAAGGATAAGTTTTTCTGCAAAGTTTTAAAATAAAAGGAAATGTTTGATTTATTTATTTTATGTATCCTTACAATGGAGTTTGTGAAAAAACTGTTTCTTATATGATTCCATTAATAGCAAGAGTGGAAATATGAAATTCATTCTTTCATTTGTGGTGATGTCCAAATTTAACAAATAAGGAAAGATCCTCATCACCCAAGTTTCAATTGAACCAGAACTTGGAATCATGCAAGTTGTATAGCATGATGGATGAGAACTTTCAGACATTGGAAAAATTAAGACTAACTATTTGTTCACATGGATGTGTGAGTCAAGTAAAGGACTAAGGGATCAAGTACACATTCTTGTGCACTGGTCAAGTCCACCACAAAAGATCGATAAGATTATTCGTCATAATTTACTGAAGCTCAGTAAATATGATTATACTTACAAGCTTAAGTGTAATTCTAAGACATTAGAAAAGGTTCCATTGTATGACAGAGTGATTAAGAAGAATCAACTTAGGCAGAAGGATAAAAGTTTCTCAAATCTGAAAAGATGGGAGAGTACTTTAGTATCATGTTATATGATCGTCTTAATGATTTGGAGACCTTATCACAATTCATCCTCTAAGTGGATTCTGATAGTTAAGAAGAGGAGTTATGAATTGTTGAAGTGGTTAAATCAAGAAGATGAGTCATACTTCGTTCCAATACAAGTCTTAGAGTCATACTCTAAGATTGCATCTTGAGTAACATGTCTTAGAGAAGGTTTAAAACACATGTCAAATGTAAGAGTAATAGCTTTCTACTCTTGTACATTTGAAATTGGTAAGTTGTGATGTTTTGGATAAAACAAAGACCATCTAAGGCCAATTGTGTGAAGTGTTTGATTTGATCAGAATCGACACTATCTCTTGAATATCTGACAAGAAAGTCTGATATATCAAGAGGACAGTGGGAGTCTCAAAGGTCTTGAAAGTCTCAAGAACTAATCAAGAATAAAACCTGAAGTTCTTCACTAGTACACGACTTGAGGTTCATAACCTATCGTGTTGACATATTCTGTGCCCATTCCAATTAAAGTTGGCTTTACATATGAATTCTTAGAGTTATCAATTGGTTGCACAACAACTTGGAAGCAATGGCAGGCCCTTGAGCAGCTAGGTGGCAAGAAATTAAGATTGAGTTTAGTCCATATGAGTTTGGATTTGTCATTATCCTTGTCTTGCGACTATGGTTTTGACAACTCATATGGATAAGAACACATACACCATTAAATCTAAGTGTCATAAGGTTTCTCTCTAATTCATGAAAATGATGGTGAGGAAACACTTTCACTAAGTAGATTTTAGCTAGATAGCAATTGTGATATTTGCATTGTCAAAGTCGTTAGTGGAGCGTGTGTGGTTTACCGGAACACTAACATGGACTTGTGAGAAGTGGCAAAGGTCTAAGACTATGATTACGGTATCCCTTTTCATAGTTCTTAAAATTGTTTAGACACACCTGTGAGCTATCTAAGATAAGGTGTATGATTATGATAAAATTTTATCAAAGCAATCTTGTGACAACCCAAAATTTCCATCCTGAACTAACCATATTAAGCCAATAGAAGTAGAATAGTTACAGTGAAAACTCAGATTTCGAGTATAAGTTTGGCAGTTTTCAGGATTTTACACTTAAGGAGATATTATGAGAGTGGATGCACTAGGGTTTTGTGCAACACTGTTATTCCAATACTCTAGGGCATTAGAGTTCGTTTCAGGAATAAAAATATTTTCTGCCAAAAATATCTCAGGACTATAAATAGAATTCTGAACCAAATTGGTTCATTTGTTGAATTCCATTTAGAGAAAAGTCAAAATTCTCTCTCACGGATCTTCGGGTTTTTATCCCAAATTGTGAGTACTTCGATCTAGTTATTTTATATAGCTTAGATTGTGTCTAGAAACACCAATTACATATCAAATCTGTGAGATTCGGGAGTTTACCGCCCAAGAACGTTCTTGGAGAGTAAACTCCGATAAGTGGCTTAAATGCTACCTAGTCCTTTCCCCCGTGAATTGTAACTACCTTAGAATTGTATGCTAGTGTGTATGTGACTAGAAAACATCAAAATCGGAACAAGACACCAAGATTTGGGAGTTTACCACCCAAGAACACTTGGGGAGTAAACTCCATTTTAAGGTCCTAAAGTGTCCCAATGACCCTCAAAGCCTTAGAACTCAAACTAGATGCCTTCATTACATATTTAGGACACAAAAATCAATTAAAATCAATGATAAAAGTGAGTTCACGGCCAAGGAGCTTCTTGGGCCGGGAACTCCATGTTTAAGTGCCCAAAATGCCCTAAATGCCTTCATCTACCCAAGAGTCTAGCATAGAACATTACCTTGATGTGTCTAATACCCAAAACAATCAAAATACCAACACATAGGGGTGTTCACGGCTGCAAACACATGGCCAATTGGTTCATGGGCCGAAAACTCTAGTTAGGGGTGTTTTGATGCCACAAACACTACCTAAGGCTTAGACTTGATTTTAGACATGTACCCTAAAGTGTTTAAAGCCTAGAAAACATAAGGAATCACAAGTAGTAAGGAGTTTACGGCCAAGACAAGTTCTTGGGCCGTAAACCCCTATAAAGGGGTCAAATGACACCCTAACTCCTTCCTTTTGCCTAGAACCCAACATAGATCATAACCTTGAAATGTTAGAGACTTGAAAATAGCATAACCACCCTCCCAAGGGATTTTACAGCCGTAAACTCCAAGGGAATATGGTCCCAGGGCCGTGAACTCCTCAAAGGAGTTAATAGGAAGCCCAAACACTTGTTTAAGCCTTGAAGCAATTCACCACATGAGTTGTATAATTGTTAGACTTCATTTAGGGACTTTGTTGAGAGTTTATGGCCAGGATTTTACTCCCCTGGGCCGTAAACTCCAAAACAGATGGCCCTTTGACCATAAACTCCCATTAGAGGCATTGCACTCCTTTGTTGCAACCTATTTGCCTCCTAGCACTTGACCAAAAGTGTTTTCCTCGCATTAAAATGCTTACACTTGTATAATTAGTGTTTTAATCACTAATTATTTATATAAATATGTCTTCATATGTAATTAGGATCATTGTGTGTGTCTAAAGTCTTCACTTGACACGAAGTACTTGTCCGATCCTTCCTTACGATAACAGTCCGTTCAATTCCACTCACTTACTGCAGGTGAGTTCACACCCCTTAAATAATGTTTTAAACTATTTTAAATGTTTTATGGGGGGATACAAGTAGAATAATGCTAGTTACTATATCAATCACATGTGATTAATAAGTAGAATTATGCTAGTTATTATATCAATCACATGTGATTAATATGCAGCATTCAAATGATTTACTACACATTAGCCGTTTTACCAAACAGTTTCCTTCAAATGATTTTTATAAACATTTTATATGTTTTAAACTCCTTATTACACTGTACATTTTACTGTGTATATCACATTTCAAACTTATTTACAATTGTGTTTCAAACAAATGTTTCCTTATACTTAAACTGTTTTATCAAACCTATGCCTTCAAACTGTTTTATTGGTTGACATCAAGTCGATCTTTTCTGAAGATAATAATTATGTTCAAATGTTTTACAAAACTTATTTATGATTTTATATTATAAATTGCATGCCTCTATATGTATAGTTATCTAAGAAATGTTTAAAACACTTAGGAAGGCTGTCCACCCTATTTCCTTTTCACGCTTGAGATGTGGTCTGGTGGGATATCGGGTACTCGTCTGAAGGTCGCTTAAATATTAGTTATATAACATATGTACATATATAGTCATAAATTCCCTTCCAGTTCATCCCATGCCCTTGGGTAGCAAGGGTATACATCGATGTCCATACATACCAGTTAGATTACTAGTAAACTACCGTATAGGTAGTTTAGGAAGATACTAGAACTATTACTAGAAAACAATATCATACTATGACTCAGTTCATTCATGAGTCAATACTTACTACTATGAGAACATATACAACTATACTAGAGAAGAACATATACAACTATACTAGAAAGAGAACATATACAACGATACTAGAACGATTCCATTACTATACTTGCTAGGTAGAGAGCACGTACATTACAGCTAGAACAGTTCATTAAATTACTTATACATGAATACGTTAATAATTGTGATCCACTGTATCGGAGCATGCCTTAAATGTCATGGCCCGAGTTGTAGCCAGAATTCTCTTGGAGGGAGAGCGTGAGTTTGCGTATAGATCTATACTGGATTGACTATCCTACACCTTGCTGCTAGCTACAGCTGGACCTGCAGGTCTGCGGGTGCCAAACGTCAGTCCGTTTTTACGACCATTCGTATGTCGTTGTTACCAGTCGATAGTATGTTGCAATTAATCACATGATGCCTTAATATAAATCCGGTTTAAGGTAGTTAGTACAGCAGTAGTTCCTATAATACAACACTACAGTACTACATTTATTTTCCCTTCACATATATTTAGTGATCTTTTCACTTAAACCCTTAATGTAAAAACTATATTTTGATAATGATAGTTACACTTGGGAAAATTACACACTTTTACAAGAAACGAACATTTAGAACAGTTAAGTCTTGGTAGAAGACTACATTGAGAACAGTTAAGTCTTGGTAGAAGACACCTTTATATAAAGTAGGAATCATAGGGATTTCTAGGTTTATCAAACATTTACAATAGTTTTACAAACATTTTCATACTTACAGTTCATTTACAAACATTTTCATACTTACAGTTCATTTACAAACATTTTCATACTTACAGTTCATTTACAAACAATTTCTTACATACAAATTAAGACACTAAAATACTTATGATCTCACCAGCTTCGAAGCTGATACTCGCTTTCAAAATTACTTGTATCCTCAAGTCATCATAGACAGGTACCGATGCAAGGAGAAAGGAAGATGGAGCTTGTTCAAGACTGATCTTTCATTTTGATTTATGCTTTAGTGTTTATCAAAATTTGACAGAACACTTGTATAATAATTATGTTATTAATGCAATGGATGATGTTGTTGCTTGTTTACTACTTTTCATTGTTATGATATTGTACATGACGTCCTCCGCCCCAGAACGTTTCCGCCGTGCTTGGCTTTGGGGTGTGACAAATTGGTATCAGAGCATTGTTTATAGTGAATTAAGTATATCAATCCATAAAAGATATACTAACTATAAATACATAAGGGATTAAAAATACTCTGACCAAGAGTTTATACTTTAAATAATAAAATATTTAATAAAGTATACGTGCCTGCATTCATACTAAAATTAGTGTCACTAGGACAGTACAAAAGAATTACGATTGTTGGGCAACACAAGTGAGCTTAGAGACATATGGTCAAAACTGGGAAGATATAGCCTGATCAACTATATTATCCGAGGGTTGACTAGCATGTGCCTAAGTTTAATTGTGTGGATGCAACAATGCTAAAATCTTACCAACCCTACCACAATGAGAACAATAGAACATAACATTAAAATTAAAATACTATAGGAGTATTTGGTGTTACTATAAGTACTTTATACTTGAGAACTAAAACGGGATCTTCATTACTAAGTTGATAGTTGTTAAGTGGATACACTAAGGCTATATGTAATTAGGATATTATAGACTGAGAATCTGTGAAAATTTTACTTTACCCCTATTCTGTGTGAATACGGAGTTAAGGTCACTTATTCGAAGGTCTATCCTGTTTAGATTACACATAGCTGGTATGAACTTCACAAATAGTGATGTAACTAACGAAGGTTTTCTAAATAATTATGTAGATAGTTCGTCTAATAATTATTATCTTACCCTAAATTCTCACATAGAAAACATAGCTGGACTCCATCCCCTCGGCAACAAGTACCTTCCGAATAAGGTCATTGCTGCATGGTTTGAAGAAGAACTAGAGAATGATCATCCTATCCCTTTGAATGATCACCAAGCTGAAAACCTTTCGGACGATGCTAACTCCGAACCAGAGGTTGAGAACCTACCCCAAGCAACCCCTGTTCCAATTCCTAACCCTCGTCCAGCTTTTCATGGCCGATGCCTGAGTGGGTGGAATGCTTGGAAACATGGAGCCCAGGACAAGATCAGCCCATGCCATTTAATGACGACCGAAGCTTTGACGACGAGAAAAATGGGGGCTCAGCATGCAGAATGTTGCCAATCTTGGTCCGCAGAGTGGCCCGAAATGAGATTCAAGGCAGGACAGTCTTACATCAGATTACCAAAGTTGTTGCCGATGTGAGAATGCATACCCTCCGCACCATTCATCTAGAAGATGCTCACGGGAGATCAGAGAGAAACCATGAAACCCTGTTGCAAGCGCTGGCTGAATCACGAGCCAAAGTCATAGAGCTCCGAGTACGCCAAAGGGTGTACGAAAGACACCTACTTGACGTGGAACGTCAACTAGCTGAACTGAGGGTTCACCAGAAGGATGACCATCGCCGGTAGTAGACGCTTTACTTTATTTTCCTTATAAAAAGGAATCGTGTTTTTCTATCTATGCCCGATGTGGCATTTTCTATGAAATTATCTTGTACCGTAGGTACTTTAGTTAGGTCTTTATGCTGTCAAGAACTATCTTCTCTGTGGTTATGATGTAAGACCTTCACATGGTCATTTTCCCGAATCTTTACGTCGGGAATATCAAAGATATTGACAGCCGGCTAACTTCTGTGTCATTTCCTTTATTCAAGTATTCTCATCATACTTTCATTAGAGTCTATCTGAAACCTGCTTTAGTCAAGTCATTGGACTATAGCAAGTTAGATCTGGAGACGTTTCCAAGTCTCTTTTAGTGGATTGGATCCTATTATTCACAAACCACGATACCTCGGCTTGAACGACAAATGTTTTGAGACCATTCTACGAACTTACTTCCATTCCATTACTAGGACTGCATCATAGGGATGTAGGTCAACCCTTCATGAACACACCTCCGCTCAGTACTAGGACTGCATCATAGAGATGTAGGTCAAACCTTCATGATCATACTTCCATTCCGTCCTAGGACTGCATCATAGGTATGTAGGTCAAACTTTCGAGAACATAGTCGTACTCTTTTCATGAACAATCTAAGTACATCAAGGGTCAACCAGAATCGCTCACAAAATCCTTATCTTTCGTGTTATAGAATCATGTCGTCATCCAGAAGTAATCAGTCGAACGAAAAAACCTCCGCCTTTGCTATGGACGCCGCTACCTTTCAAACAGCAGATACAACTACCGTGGTGGCTGCCGTAACCACGGTCCTTGCGCACCGTAGCGCTATCAGCATAGTCAATGCTGCTGATGGGAATGAAGTTTCCAATCGTGGTATCTATCCAGGAAGTCACCAAACAGTAACAGTCACAGGATCACAAAGCCGAAATTAGAGAACAAGAAACGAAAGCGTCAAGCCCGGAAAGAACGCAAGAGATCCCAAAGGCTGGCTATACAGCAGCAGCAAGTGGAAACCCCTGCCGTTCCCATACCGAGCAGGCCATACAAGGGAAAACTCCCGAAGTGTGATAAGTGTAGTTTCCATCATCATGGGTCTTGCCATGAGATGCAGTGTTGCAATTGCCTAAAAATAGGGCACCATGCTCGTGGCTGTGGAGCACCGGCACGACCCATCACTCAAGTCCCTTTCATCGGGACTAACCCTACACACGAGAGTAGTTATAAAGCCAAACGCTTTAGGAAGCAATTTCCAAGGTGGAGTAATGAGGAAGGCACTCGTGTCCACATAACACTGGCTAAACACCTCACTCCCGTCACAAAAGCTAGTACTAGCCAGTCATGCCACCAATACGGGGAGATAGGGCACTTCAAGAAGGATTGCCCTATAGCAAAGAACTTTGGCGCAGATGGGAGGATTCTCAGGATCACAGCTGCGGGAGAACCTGCTCTGGAACCCACGTTAATGTAATTAAGGTGTTTCGTTGTAACAGACTTATAAACTATCCATACCTAGTGCAACTAGAGTCTTACCTTGTGCGAGATCCTATCTGTATAGGGATTCTCGTGCTGCGTATACTTGTCTTTTGTAGTATATCTTATTTGCAGCAATAGTCTTGTGGTAAATCAAAAGTACTGTAACTATGTTCATGGTTGCACGGTTGTGTTTTGTCTGTAAACGTCTTATGTTCAAATCTAATGTCTTTAAGTTTCAATATGATTCCGACATTATCATATGACTCGATTCAATTTGATCCTCACAAAAACAGCTTCATACGTACATCTCTTTCTTCTAGTTCGCTTTTCCAACGAAGCCGTCATATCATAACATCGAAGTACTTAGGCCAGGAGTACCTCTTAATTATTTTCTTTCCGAAGAAATCCCCGAAGTACCACTCGTGCAGTACGTCAAGTTTAATCCAATGATTCATGCGATTGATCTATCACTGGGGAATGTATACATAAGAGTGATATATAATCAAGCTTCTACAGGTTTAGAATTGATGATTCCACTTTAACTTCTTTTTCCCCGATAGGATGTGAGCTTAAAGAAGAATCAGTTATTCGAATACCTTTTCAATCTTAATTATATATGACTCGTATACACGAAATTGTGATTGTGAACCATGTATGAATTCTAATATGAACTTCAGGACCGAGAACTACTTAAGCCTACGAGTAATCACATCATCATGTGAACAAACATAGAACCCAGTACGACTCTTGTAGACAGATCGCCCTATAGTCTAAACACCTACGGAGATACTAGATCAGTACAAACAACTTAACGAACTGCACAGTGATAGAATAAGAAGACTAGGCTTCTCACCCTAGAGAACCCCCAGTCTTATTCTCCCAGAGATCGACGGATTGCATCGTATGTGCCTTGGATATCGAGGACTCCGTCAAGATTTTCGTTAGAAATGGTTATCTCTGCCTCCCGTAGATGAAATGGTTGAGCAAACGCAAGTAAAGAAACTACTTCCAGGAATGGATCTAAGATCCGAATATCACCAGTTCAAGTGTTAGGGAAAGATGTCCAGAAGACTATCTCCTGAACTCGATGCGGACACTTCGAGTCCGTAGTGATACCCTTCGGATAGGACGAATACGCCCATAGTTTTCATGAGCTAAATGAATAGGGTACGTCTTTCTTACCTGGATCAGTTCGTCAATTCGCCATATAATGACTTACCTATCTACCCTCGTAGTAAGAAGGAACCCCTGGAAACATTACCTTCAGAGGTACTTTTCGCAAAGTTCTCTAGGCACGAGTTTTGAAATTGAAGAGTGAAATTTTGAGTACTCTTACAATTTGTCAAAGCCGTTGAGAATTTGTCGACACCGGAGATGCCGACAGTCATTCGCCAAATTCTAGGTCTTAGCGACCTACTGTCATAGTTCATTCAGAACTCCTCGCAAATTACAGAAACCCGTACGACTTTGACCCAGCAAGGGGTGGCCTTTGACTGGGAAGTTAAGCAAGAAAAGGAACCTTTGGAATTCCAAGTGAGTGACCAAGTTCTTTAGGATAACTCACTCTGGGAATGGCTTAATACGCTTCGTATCGCGTGGAAAGCTAAATCCAATATAGTTAGGACCTCCGAGATTCTTAACAGAATCAGTCCTGTGCCTCGCACAAACTAGACCTACTCCGTGAACTCAGTAACGTACATCCTACTCTTCGCGTCTCGATCGTGAAACCATACATTTCCGTTAGGACTCTTGTAAGTCCACTCATCGAGATCCTTGCCTTCGTATTAGAACCGTAGTGACCCTCGGCCGAGAGGTCAAGCGGACGAAGCAACGCCATCGCCCGATAGTGAAGGTTCGTTGGGATTCCAACCGAGAACCCGATTTCACTTAGGAGCGCTAGAACCAATCGATTAGGAAGTTTTCCTCCTAACGACTCGATCATTCGTACATACTCCCTTGCCTAAATTCTAATTTCGGGACGAAATTTCCTTCAACAGGGGGATGATGTGACAACCTGAAATTTCCATCCTGAACAAACCATATCAAGCCAATAGAAGTAGAACAGTTACAGTGAAAACTCAGATTTTGAGTAAAAGTTTGGCAGTTTTCAGGATTTTACAGTTAAGGAGATATTAGGAGAGTGGATGCACTAGGGTTTTGTGCAACACTATTATTCCAATACTCTATGACATTAGAGTTTGTTTCAGGAATAAAAATATTTTCTGCCAAAAATATCTCAGGACTATAAATAGAATTCTAAACCAAATTGGTTCATTTGTTGAATTCCATTTAGAGAAAAGTCAAAATTCTCTCTCACGGATCATCGGGTTTTTATCCCAAATTGTGAGTACTTCGATCTAGTTATGTTATATAGCTTAGATTGTGTTTAGAAACACCAATTACATATCAAATCTGTGAGATTCGGGAGTTTACCGCCCAAGAACGTTCTTGGAGAGTAAACTCCGATAAGTGGCTTAAATGCTACCTAGTCCTTTCCCCGTGAATTGTAACTACCTTAGACTTGTATGCTAGTGTGTATGTGACTAGAAAACATTAAAATCGGAACAAGACACCAAGATTTAGGAGTTTACCGCCCAAGAACACTTAGGGAGTAAACTCCATTTTAAGGTCCTAAAGTGTCCCAATGACCCTCAAAGTCTTAGAACTCAAACTAGAAGCCTTCATTACATATTTAGGACACCAAAATTAATTATAATCAATGATAAAAGTGAGTTCACGGCCAAGGAGCTTCTTGGGCCGTGAACTCCATGTTTAAGTGCCCAAAATGCCCTAAATGCCTTCATTTACCCAAGAGACTAGCATAGCACATTACCTTGATGTGTCTAATACCCAAAACAATAAAAATACCAACACCTAGGGGTGTTCACGGCCGCAAACACATGGCCAATTGGTTCATGGGCCGAAAACTCTAGTTAGGGGTCTTTTGATGCCACAAACACTACCTAAGGCTTAGACTTCAATTTAGACATGTACCCTAAAGTGTTTAAAGCCTAGAAAACATAAGGAATCACAAGTATTAAGGAGTTTACAGCCAAGACAAGTTCTTGGGCCGTAAACCCCTATAAAGGGGTCAAATGACACCCTAACTCCTTCCTTATGCCTAGAACCCAACATAGATCATAACCTTGAAATGTTAGAGACTTGAAAACACCATAAAAACCCTCCCAAGGGAGTTTACGGCTGTAAACTCCAAGGGAATATGGTCCCAGGGCCACGAACTCCTCAAAGGAGATAATAGGAAGCCCAAACACTTGTTTAAGCCTTGAAGCAATTCACCACATGAGTTGTATAATTGTTAGACTTCATTTAGGGACTTTGTTGAGAGTTTACGGATAGGAGTTTACTCCCCTGGGCCGTAAACTCCAAAACATATGGTCATATGACCATAAACTCTCATTAGAGGCGTTGCACTCCTTTGTTGCAACCCATTTGCCTCCTAGCACTTGACCAAAAGTGGTTTCCTCACATTAAAATGCTTATACTTGTATAATTAGTGTTTTAATCACTAATTATTTATATACATATGTCTTCATATGTAATTAGGATCATTGTGTATGTCTAAAGACTTCACTTGACACCAAGCACTTGTCCGATCCTTCCTTACGTTAACAGTCCGTTTAATTCCAGTCACTTACTGCAGGTGACTTCATACCCCTTAAATAATGTTTTAAACTATTTTTAAATGTTTTATGGGGGGGATACAAGTAGAATCATGCTAGTTATTATATCAATCACATGTGATTAATAAGTAGAATTATGCTAGTTATTATATCAATCACATGTGATTAATATGCAG
Organism: Lactuca serriola; assembly: GCF_051521515.1. NCBI lineage: Eukaryota > Viridiplantae > Streptophyta > Magnoliopsida > Asterales > Asteraceae > Lactuca > Lactuca serriola. The sequence continues at coordinate 180,584,433 of NC_136412.1, read as the reverse complement.
CATTCAAATGATTTACTACACATTAGCCGTTTTACCAAACAGTTTCCTTCAAATGATTTTTATAAACATTTTATATGTTTTAAACTCCTTATTACACTGTACATTTTACTCTGTATATCACATTTCAAACATATTTACAATTGTGTTTCAAACAAATGTTTCCTTATACTTAAACTGTTTTATTGGTTGACATCAAGTTGATCTTTTCTGAAGATACTAATTATGTTCAAATGTTTTACAAAACTTACTTATGATTTTATATTATAAATTGCATGCCTCTATATGTATAGTTATCTAAGAAATGTTTAAAACACTTAGGAAGGCTGTCCACCTATTTCCTTTTCGCGCTTGAGATGTGGTCTGGTGGGATATCGGGTACTCGTCCGAAGGTCGTTTAAATATTAGTTATATAACATATGTACATATATAGTCATAAATTCCCTTCCAGTTCATCCCATGCCCTTGGGTAGCAAGGGTATACATCCATGTCCATACATACCAGTTAGATTACTAGTAAACTACCATATAGGTAGTTTAGGAAGATACTAGAACTATTACTAGAACACAATATCATACTATGACTCAGTTCATTCATGAGTCAATACTTACTACTATGAGAACATATACAACTATACTAGAGAAGAACATATACAACTATACTAGAAAGAGAACATATACAACGATACTAGAACGATTCCATTACTATACTTGCTAGGTAGAGAGCACGTACATTACAGCTAGAACAGTTCATTAAATTACTTATACATGAATACGTTAATAATTGTGATCCACTGTATCGGAGCATGCCTTAAATGTCATGGCCCGAGTTGTAGCCAGAATTCTCTTGGAGGGAGAGCGTGAGTTTGCGTATAGATCTATACTGGATTGACTATCCTACACCTTGCTGCTAGCTACAGCTGGACCTGCAGGTCTGCGGGTGCCAAACGTCAGTCCGTTTTTACGACCATTCGTATGTCGTTGTTACCAGTCGATAGTATGTTGCAATTAATCACATGATGCCTTAATATAAATCCGGTTTAAGGTAGTTAGTACAGCAGTAGTTCCTATAATACAACACTACAGTACTACATTTATTTTCCCTTCACATATATTTAGTGATCTTTTCACTTAAACCCTTAATGTAAAAACTATATTTTGATAATGATAGTTACACTTGGGAAAATTACACACTTTTACAAGAAACGAACATTTAGAACAGTTAAGTCTTGGTAGAAGACTACATTGAGAACAGTTAAGTCTTGGTAGAAGACACCTTTATATAAAGTAGGAATCATAGGGATTTCTAGGTTTTTCAAACATTTACAATAGTTTTACAAACATTTTCATACTTACAGTTCATTTACAAACATTTTCATACTTACAGTTCATTTACAAACATTTTCATACTTACAGTTCATTTACAAACAATTTCTTACATACAAATTAAGACACTAAAATACTTATGATCTCACCAGCTTCAAAGCTGATACTCGCTTTCAAAATTACTTGTATCCTCAGGTCATCATAGACAGGTGCCGATGCAAGGAGAAAGGAAACTCTTGTTTAGAAGTGATAGTCAAAATGGAATATGGAAATGTTTCAAAGTTCAAAATTATTCAATTTGTGTAAGATTAGAAGAAACTTAATGGAAGAAGGATGTTTCCAAGGATTTGATCTCCTTTGGAATGCTCTGTAATGTTTGTTGTCAAGTCTTTCTGACTTTGTGCATAATCATTGCAAGAGGATCAATGCATATAAGTTTAGAATCTAATAGATTTTAGTAAATGGCATGAATTTGGAATTCTTGCATTTGTAGTAAGGGATTGGGAATGTGAAATGAGAATCATTGGAGTTATGTTCAATTGATCTATTTCACAATGTAAAGATCATAGACTAACATATTATGCATACTTGGTGTATGGCATGACTGGTGTTTAGAAAACATAGTGTACATGCTTGGAGCATGGGACAACTATTGTTTTAAATTCAAGAGTAAACTTGATAGCTGAAACAGTGTACAATGAATAATGTGTAATCATATGGTGATAAATAAAAGGTGTTTCATTTATATTCATAAGTTCTGAGACCATAATGGATTCGCTTATTATTGTGTTTCACTTTGCATGTTTTGACTTCCATAATAACTAGGTTATTGTTCTGATTGACTAAGTTTTTCAAACCATCCACAGTCGGTCATATGTTGTAAGTAGATATGAATCAAGACTGTCATGGGTTGGCTTGTAGAGGTCTAAGATGTTGGACAAAGGGCTACAACGCTCATGAGTGCTCATAAGTTCTGAGTATTGGATTCAACCTGCGCTCATTAGAATCACTTCATGGATTTTATCACAAGTGATCATGAGACGATAATATCTTATATTCTTAAAACCTAGAGATATGAGTTGTTAGTATGAGTTGGTTATACATTGATTGCACGAAAACGCATTGGAACTCGATGTTATAAAACGTACCTTTGTGTATGATTCAACAAGTAGTAGAACAAGCCATATGAGTCGATGTTTATTCATTCCCTTTAACCTCGGGATAAAAGCGATATCTGTGGGCCCCTCGATGTTTTGGTGATGACAAATGTAAGTGCTCGGCCGGGCTAGGACTGATTTGATTTGTTCAATTAGTCAGTCGTCATAAATCGGAAATCGGGAAACAACAAATGGACAGAGCGAACGATTATAATCCATGTCTCAGTCCATACGATATCTAGAATGGAGGAATATATGATCCCTTATCTAATGGACAAGTCATTGACAAAGGTCAGAGTTCATCGACAAGGTCAGAGTTCGACAGAAGCTTTTGAGAGCTACGATTGCTGATTGGTTCCTGAAGTCATACGCAATAATAGTTTTAGACTTATCCAAGTGGGAGACTATTGTATTAATTTCTAAGTCCATAACTATAATTGGTAAGACTTGACACGACCCGGCATGGTCCATTTGGGTTGCATGCATCATGCATTTGGATAGACTAAAATGAGAGAAATAACACTTAAGGTTTATTAATATTTTATAAATTCTAATATATTAATAGGGTTATTTAATTAGTATTGATCAAGAATTAATTTGGAATTAATTAAGTGATCAAAAGGAGACTAATTAAATATATGGGTTGGTTGTGTAAATCATTCATTCTTTTATATGTGGGCTTGTGATCCAAGATTCATTATGTTGGACTAAGTCCATGGGATGACCCATGGATACTCCATGGAGGTTAAAATCCATGGAGCATAAGGAATTGGTAAAGTTGTGAGTTACATGGTGTAACCCTAATAGCCACCATATAAAAGAATCCCATGGATCAAGAAATCGGCGACTATGAGCAACAGAAAGGGCTAGCCAATTTTCGTGAAGTGTGGATTTCTCTCAAGTCATTCCATGTGTATTTGGTGTTATGTGAACGATTTGAGGTGTCACACTTGGGGCACTAGGCACTCAAGCTTCATGAAGACTTTCTACATCAAAGAGGTATGTAATTCTAACTTGATATATTCATATGAATCAACATTATTATGCTAGTTAGGATGAATACCTTGGAAAGTTCATATTTCAATGTATAATAGAGAAAACATAGATCCAAGGTATTTAGGGTTGCATGTACACTTAGGAGTGTTAGAATGCTCAAAACCCGAAAGTGGTATCAGAGACAGGTTTGTTTTCTTGTGTAAATCATTCATTCTTTTATACGTGGGCTTGTGATTCAAGATTCCTTATGTTGGACTAAGTCCATGGGATGACCCATGGATACTCCATGGAGGGTAAAGTCCATGGAGCATAAGGAATGGGTAAAATTGTGACTTACATGGTATAACCCTAATAGTCAAGATATAAAAGAATCCCATGGCTCAAGAAAACGGTGACTATGAGTAATAGAAAGGGCTAGCCGATTTTCATGAAGTGTGGATTTCTCTCAAGTCATTCCATGTGTATTTGGTGTTGTGTGAACCATTTGAGGTGTCACACTTGGGGCACTAGGCACTCAAGCTTCATGAAGACTTTCTACATCAAAGAGGTATGTAATTCTAACTTGATATATTCATATGAATCAATGTTATTATGCTAGTTAGGATGAACACCTTGGAAAGTTCATATTTGCATGTATAATAGAGGAAACATAGATCCAAGGTATTTAGGGTTGCATGTACACCTAGGAGTGTTAGAATGCTCAAAACCCGACAGAAACGAGATTCCAACTTTGCAAGACGCTATGTCTTGGCTTGGAAAGTGTTTCGCTATAAAGGATCTAGGAGAGGCTGCCTATATTCTGGGGATAAGGATTCTGAGAGACAGGAGCAAAAGTCTAATTTGACATAGTCAAATACATACTTGGAAAAAAATCCTAAAAATTTTAGTATGGAAAATTAAAAAAAGTGAACTGCCAATACAGATTAATACCAAACTGAGTAAGACTCAGAGTCTGAGTACTGATGCAGAGATAGCGGAAATGAGTAGAGTTCCATATGCTTCTGCTGTTGGATCTATCATGTATGCTATGACATGTAATCGTCCTGATGTGACATTTTCTTTTAGTATGGTCAGTCATTATTAGTGAAATGTAGGTAGAGCTCATTGGATAGCAATTAAGAATATTCTCAACTATCTGCGAAGAACTAAGGAGTCGGTCCTTGTACTTGGTGGCAGTGATACGTTAAGAGTAACTGGGTACGGTGATGCCATCTTTCAAACAGCTAGAGACAACTTCCATTCTGAATCTCACTGGGTGTTTACCTAGATTACAGGAGCGGTAACCTAGAAAAGTTCCAAACATGAGATGGTAGCTGATTCTACATGTGAGTCAGAATACATAGCGGCAAGCGAAGCATCAAATTAGGCGATTTGGTTGAACAACTTCATCGAAGACCTTGGAGTTGTTCCAGTCATTAAGCAGCCAATGGAGATTTTATGTGATAATAAAAGGGCGGTTACCTTAACAAAGGAACCAAGAGAGCATGACAGATCAAGACATATCGACAAAAAGTACCATTTCATTAGAAATAGAATAAAGGAAGCTCACCTTGTTGTAAAGATGATGTCATCTAAAGAAAATCCTACAGATACCCTCACAAAGGGTCTAAATAGGGTCAAGCATGTTCAACACGCCAGGGATTGGTGTGAAATATAATATTATTTTTGGTAGTTAGATAGTTATTTTGAACTTTGTAACAAGTAAATGTAATTGACTTATAATGATTAAATAATAGAAAACTACTTATGAGTTTGTATACTACATTGTGTCAATTGTTTATTATTGTGTTTCATTTTGCATGTTTTACTTCCCGAGTAATTCGATTATTCGATCATACTTTTGGAAGTAAGTAGTGAATTAAGACTGTCATGAATTAGATTTTAGATTATCTAAAGGGTTTTAGACATAGCAATAGAATTGCCGCAATATTCATGAGTACTTTGAAAATGGAGATTTATGTATTGTATTAACCCATGCTTAGAGAACTACTTCATGGAACTTATCACGAGTAAGTATGATATGATAATATCTTAAAATCATTAAACAAAGATACATGAGTTGTGGTTTACAAATCAGTTTTCCATTGACAATACATAAACGCATCAGTAAACTGATGCTATAAAACATATTGTTATACGTGATTTTGCAAGTAGATAGTACAACCATATACGTAAAAGTTTATATGTTTCTTTTTCCCTAATGGGAAAAGTGATATCTTTGGGCCACTCGATGATTTGGTGTTAACTTATAGTGTCGGGCACCACCAGGACTAAATTGATGTGTTCGATTAGTAGTTCTTTGTCATTACAAATCAGAAATTGAGAAAGAAAGTAATGAACAACGAGATTGATTATGCTCCATATCTCATATTCAAATGATATCTTGCATAATGTAGGACTATATGATCACTTATCTTAGGACACATATCAGACTAGGTCAGAATTCGACAACGACTTTAGGAAGCTACAATTTGTTGATCAATTTAAAAGTTGTACTAGCAATTATGGTTATTAGAATTATCTAAGTTAGAGATTGTTAGGTTAGGTGTCTAATACCATAACTATAATTGTTATAAACTTAAATTGATAGTAGCATAGTCCTTTAGGGTTGCCCTCAAACCTAAGAATTGGATATAGTGTATTTTTTTAGAGAGAGCGGTTAATTGATTATTTGATTAATAAATTGAAATAATTTATCTATTAATGTATTATGAATATAATATATTAATTAGAAAACATATTATTTAATTAATAGGTTATTAGAAAATAATTATAATTAATTTTGGGATTAATTGTATTAATTAAAAGTGTAGGGGCTATTTGGCAATTTTCTTTATAGTTGAGCAAAAGGGCTCTAGCACCACCTTGAAAGAGGTTGGACGAAAACTTCTAGGAAGGGCCTAGAATTTTCGTCCAAAGGTTCTTGGAGAGAGGTTCATGGGATGCTTGTTCACCAAGCTAAGGGATTAGGGTTTCTCCTTAAACCCTAGCTTTGGCTCTAGGCTACCTTACCTATATAAATGGCCTTAAACCTTCTCAAATTCGGCACCTCAAAAACTAGAAAAAATAGGAAGAAAATTTTCCTCCTTCCTCTCTCCTCTTCATCATTCTTGCTAGCTTGGGTGTGAATAACTAGAGCACGACAATTGTGGTTCTTGCTTCCAAAGGATCAAAAGGTATTTTATTCTTTCATTGTTTCTAATTTTCAAAAATACCTAGGTATCCTTAGGGTTCTTATTTGATGTTCAAAGTTTTATGTTCAATTAGAGAAAACATAGAACAAAATGAGGGTTGCATGCACACATGTGATTTTATTTGTTTTTCAAAAAACACATCATTTTATATATCACCCTGTATGCCACTAAATTTTATGAATATCCAATAAATATTTCTTCATCAGCCTTCACTTGAAATTTAGAAAGATAATATTTCAAATTCATAATGTAACATTTGCAACCAAAACATGGAAAAATTTTACATTAGGTTTCCTTTTGTTAATGATTTCATAATGGGTGATTTGAGATATTCGATGCATAAAAGAAAATCTTTAGTAAAACATGCAGTACAAACTATTTTAGCCCAATAATATTGAGTTAGATTAGCATATGTAAGCATCGTTCTTATAGCTTCACACAATGATCAAATTCTTCTTTCTACTACTGAATTTTATTGTTGTGTATAAATGGCGGAAAGCTTATGAGAAATTCCACGATTATCAAGAATGATTCAAGAGCTTGATGCTTGAAATTTGTTCCATTTATCACACCTAATTGTCCAATGTTTTTGATGAAATCAATCAAGAGCTTGATTCTTCAATGTTTTTGATGAAATCAATCATGAGTTGCATGGTTTGACACTTTTGTCTGAGAAAATATACCCAAGTAAAATGAAAAAGTCATCTACAATCACTCATGTATACTTTTTCCCATTAAGAGAATCAGTTGTCAAAGTAGCACATAAATCGATATATAGTAATTCAAGGGGTCAACAATCTTTGAGTCGATGACATACAAATGTCGTTTTTGATGTTGTTTACCTTGCTCACAAGTTGCACACAAAGAATAATTATCAAACTTTAGTATAGGTAAACCTTGAACCAAATCTTTTAAAACAAGTTTATTAATATTTTTGAAATTTATAAAGGAAATCCTACGATGCCAAAGCCAGCTTAAGTATTATGAAGCTTTCGATAATAAGCAAATCGATGGTAAACCAATAATGGGCTTCTTGCCTAAAGCGATCATATATACTTTTCCCTTTAATCAAACAAAACTTGATTTCTTGTTCCCACAACCAATTAAGATAAACTTAAAAGGCTATGCTTCAAAACCATCGATATAATCAACTCTTTTTATTGTAAAATTTTCATTTGTGATTTTGCCATAGCCTTTAACCTTTCGTTTTTTGTTGTTTTTTCCAAACATCACTACTCCAACATTTTCCAACTTCCTAAAATATCTCAAACATTCCTTCCTCCTAGTCATGTCACCCGAGCATCCATTATCAGTATACTAATTCTCATCATATTGCTTTTTCACATGTTACTTGTAATCATTAAGATAGATTTAGGTACGCAATGCTTGTTGGGTCCTTATGAATTAGCATTAAACGCATTGTGAAACGTAGAATTGCAAATCCAATTGTGAATTTCGAATTTGATTTTGTCAATTAAATCAAATTCATTAACTTATAGCAAAGAAACATATTTCTTCAAGATCGAAGCATCAAATTTTATTTTCTCCTTTTTAACTTTACATATAGAAAACTCAACTTAGTAATTAGTTTGAACTTCTTTCCATTTTCATATCTTCGACAATGTTTCTTGTGAAGAGGTACTGCCATTAGAGGATTCACACAAGTGATTCTCATATGCTTTTTGCAGTTGAGCTTGAGAAAACTCTTTTGATTGATATCTCTTTCCTTTATTCTCAAACCAACGATTGAAATTTTTGATATTACTTTTACCCTTAGAAAAGGAAACCTTCGATGATTGTGTTGATTTTGGATTTAGAAAACAAGGATTGTCGGTTTTAAATGTCATTTTTCTTTATCACATTATAATTACTTTTCGTTTGACTATAAAAACAATGACTTGATTATGGTTGAAAACGAGTTTGATATCGTTGTTCATATCCAAAACGTGACTCTTGTTGAAAACGTCTTTGAATACCTCGTTGTGCATAATTTTATTTATTTATTAAAAAATGATTTTGATACCTTTAACCACGTCATAACTTTGACTCTTGTCTAAAACAATTTTTCTTTTTGTGATTTTGAATTTGATTTTTAACACATGTTTGAAAATCATTGTGAAAAGCATTTGGTGATTCTTTTGAAAAAAACATTTTTGTGAATGATTTGGAAAAGTCAGTTGTTTATAGGTTTGTGATTTTTTTGAGAACTTTTTTGTTTTTAAAGATCTCTTTTTTCTTCCAATAAGCCTTATTTCGAGAATTTGGATTTGATTGAGAGTTTTCCAAAGTTCTTTTTCTACATCTTGTTCGGAATTTTGGACCATTGTTGTTTGACCATTCAACTCTTCTGCAAGAGACTTATCACTAGATTTTTGACTTATCTTTAACAGATGATTGAGATCCCCTCATGACCCAAATACCATTTTTTTCATCTTTGTTATCTTTGGAACATGATTTTTGACTCTTCTTGCGTTGAAAAGTTTTTGACCTTTGGTTCAAATTATTTTCCATACATTTTCACTTGAGTAAAACCCTCATCAGTCACTTTCAAATTGTACTCTTTCAATAAATCTTTCAATTTTGAGTTAACATTATCACCATTTCCTGATGTTACAAAATTTTGATTTGGAAAATCTTTAAAGTGTGGTAATAACACAATTTTTTGTTCAAAAAAATGTTTTCCTTTTTCGCTCAAAACATTTGTGTGTTCATTTGTTTAGTCGAACACTTGTGCTTCAACAACTCGTGGAATTTCCTTTTCATTAGAAACATCATCAAAATCACTTTCACCATTTGTGATATCTTCGATATCAACTTTACTTGAGTAACATTATTATTAGTTTTCAAATATGAATCAACTTTAAGCTTCGACATGGAATCAACCATCTCATCACTTTTAGGTAATGGACCAATTTTAATGACTGACAAATTTAGACAATCAACACATTCAACTTCTTCAATCTCACTGATATTGTCAGAGTTGTCTTCGATATCGGTAAAACAATTTTGAGAACAGTGTGTCGAACATTCTGTTTTATTAAAAAATTTAATTTGTTCAATTTTACTCAAGGTATCATTAGCAATATCAACTAATTCATCAACATCCAAATATTCATCAATATTCACTACACTGTATGCATAATAATCATTCAGACCTGATCAAACTGTGAAAACCTACTCTCATATTGAAACGTAACTTCATCAACGAATTCTTTCTTAAACTGAATGAATAATAAGAGTTTATGTTGTTGCTCCTTATAAATTTCAGATGAATGATAAAGTACTGTGGGTTTACCATAAAGCCTCTTAGCTGTATTACAATAGATATTCATCTACTTAATTAGAAACTGTTACCTAACCTAACAGAATCATGATCAAGTGTAATATTATTTTATTTAAAATTCAAAGCTTCTATCCTAGAGTTTTTCTCCTCTACTCTATTCTTAGCCTTATAGTGTTTTGTTATGGTTTTCTCCACATCACTACTTATAGAAATCAACAAATCATTCAGATAACAACAAGCATCATCAACATCAGATAAAACACAATCATATTGTAACACCCTGTTTATTTACTAAATAAATAAATTAATTAATGAATGTATAGTAGCCCAAAATTCAATAATTATATAGTAAGGTGTTGGTCTCGAGGAACTAATCCTTATAATTTTAGAGTTTAGGGGTTAAAGGTGTAAGTTTCGGATTGGTCTTCTAAAGATTTCAGAAGTCGAGGGGTGTTTGGTAATTATTAGACTTAGATTGAAAAGAATTTTCAAATGTTAAGGGTTAAATGGTAACTTCTAGGACTTAAATTGTTAAGAATCTAGAATGCAGGGGGCTGTTTTCTATATTATGAGCTTAATAAGAAAAATATCTTATGGGAAGGGACTAGAATTGTTAAATGGGAAAAGTTGAATATGGACACGAGACAACTCCCGTCACCTTTACTTAAGTCAAATATATATGCCTCTAGCCGCTACCTTATATCCCCTAACCTCCGGCCGCCACCCGCAACCTCTCCAATTGGTCGCCGTCGCCGCTGCTTTGCCATTATTGAAGTCGGAAACCACCGAATGACCTCCATCGGCCACCATTTGCATCGTCAAGCTCGACTGTTGCCGTCTCCGCTATCGCATTGTTGATGTCTAAGATGAGAACCACTGCTATTTTCACTCCATTGAAGACCACTGACGAGTTAGTTGTTGCTTTGCCGTTATTTTCATCTTCCCTTCTCCTCCCTCGGTTCGTTATTGCTCCACCACTTATCTTTCGCCTACTGTTTCCTCGACTTCCCTCTGACTGCTAGGTGTCACCGTGAGGGTGGCAGTGCTAGATGCATTCCAGCGTGGACTCGTGTATGTTGGCGTACTGTTGGGCAGTGGACCAAGTGAAAGTCTCGCCACCACCGTCAGGTGGTGGCTGTCATCGGAATGTATCACCATCTGTCGCCATTGTGCCGCCGATGCAGTTGCTGCCGTCGCCAAATGCCACCAGGTGGGTAGCTGTGTTACTATTCCGGGCAAAGAGTGTAGTTTGTGTTTATTGTAGTGTGTATGTGGTTGCATTTCTTTTGTTAGAGTGTTTCTGCCTAGCCGGAAAATCAAGATCAGCTACTACCACCACCGCGAGGTGGTGGCTGCTGCCATGCGCCACCGCCGACCACCACAAGGTGGTTATGTGTGTGTATGTTTAGCTTAGTTAGTGTATGTTTTGCTTTGGTATTTTCGTTGTAAATTCTAACACAAAATGGAATAATGGAAAGAAACTGAAAAACACCACCTTAGGGTGGTGGCTGCCGCCTCCTGCAACCATCGGCCGTCGTGTTGGGTGGTGGTGTGCTTTGCCTCGTTGTGTTGACTCGTTTGGGGTGCTAGAAAGCCTAATGGGCCTTGTAATCCCTAATGGACCCTAATTGACCCAATAAAACCCTAATGGGCTTAATGATATTCTAATGGGCCTAATAGGCCCAATAAAACCCTAATTGACCTAAAAACCCAACAAATTGATAAATGGGCTATTATTTGGTTTGGAAACCCTAATGCAAATAAAACCCTAATTTGGGGAATTAGTCGAGACACACAGGAATTATTTAATAAATTGAAATATTAAATTATAATTATTGGCAGAAATTAATCTAAGCAATATTGGACTTAATGGATTAAGTCCTTAGTGGATTAAGTCCTTAGTGGGTTAAGTCCTTAATGGGTTAAGTGAGAAACACTTACTAATCGTCAGTTTATGTGAAACCCTAATTTCACTTGGGCCTTGAGTTGGGCCTTTCCATTGGGCTTTGGTAATTGGATTATTAATGGGCCATCCAAGAATAATCTTATGGACTAGAATATGTTGATGGGCTTAAGATAAGACCCATATGAGGGTTTGGGCCCAATTTGGAAAATTAGGCCATAGATGGGCCATAGTTTGGGCCTTTTTTATTATGTTATATTGGGCCATTAGAATGTTGAATGTTGGACTGAACTAAATGGTTGGGTCTTATGGTAAGACCTTGTAAGGGTCCAAATTGGGCCATATGATGGGCTTTAACTCATAGTTGACTTTTGGGCCTATGGATTAGGCCTTGGGCTTGAATAAAGTCAAGCATGTGGTAATGTAGTAATGACCCCAAGTATGTACTTATGGTTATGTAGTGGAACCCAATTATTAATTGGGTGTTATTTTGGTGTTGACAGTTCGGGAATCTGTCATCCAGTAGTTGGGATTGAGTATACGGGACTTTAGCAGCGTGGGATTGTGTTTACGAGACTTTAGCAGTGTGAGGTGAGTTACCTTCTAGTAGCGGAGGGTCTACGACCACAATGCCGGCCCACTAGTAGGATTTGTATGTTAGATGATTGTCTTTGTGATATTCATCTAGGTTTGCTGCTACCTGTTATGGTTTATGTGCTAGCATGTTATGATGTTATGTGATAGTTGTAGTAAGGGTGAAATAGTCCCCGGTTACCAATCGATAGGACCGAATGGGTAGTTTAGTACACAGCCATGCTAGCCATATTATGATATATCTGATATGATATTATGTGGTAGTGGTAGGGGGTGAAATAATCCCCGGTTACCGGTCGACAGGACCGAAGGGGTAGGCTAGCACCCATATATGCTAGGCAGTATGTGATTTATGTTTATATGCTAGGTTTTTATGTGGTAGTGGTAGGGGTGAAATAGTCCCCGGTTACCAGTTGAAAGATACCAAAGGGGAGGCCAGCTCCTGGTTACTAGTTGAAAGATACCGATGGGGTAGGCCAGCACCCAGATATGCTAAACAGTCATCGGTCAAGAGGACCAAAGGGGTAGGCCAGCACCCAGATATGCTAGGCAAGTTCACCGGTCAAGAGGACCGAAGTTAGTGTGTCGGTTAACCACACACGCTCCACTAACGACTTTTGAAAATGCAAACAACACAATTGATATCTACGTAAAATCTACTTAGTGAAAGCGTTTCCTCACCATCATTTTCATGAATCGGAGAGAAACCTTATGACACTTAGATTTTATAGTGTATGAGTTCCTATCCATGTGAATTTGTCAAGACCATAATCACAAGATAAGGTTAGTGACAAATTCAGCCTTACATGGATTAAACTTGTTCAATCTTAGTTTCTTGTCACCTTGGTAGCACAAGGCCCACCAATGCTTCCAAGTTGAACTCTGATAACTCACATGCAAATTCAACTTATTTGAAGTAGGTACAGAAATAAGAATTATGTCAACACGATAGGTTGCAAACCTTAAGTCGTGTGCTAGTGATAAATTACAGGTTTTACTCTTGATTAAATCTTGAAACTCTTTCAGGATCTTTAAGGCTCCCACTGTCCCCTTGACATATAAGTTTCCCCAATCAAGAACCATTCCTTGACAAAAAAAATATTCAAGGGATAGTGCGGATTCTTATCAAGACTAACACTTCACACAATTGGTCTTAGTTGGTCTTTGTCTCATCCAAGACATCACAACTTACCAATCTCAAATGTACAAGAGTAGAAAACATTTTACTCTTACATTTGACTAGTGTTAATAAATCTTCCTTTATGTCACTCAAGGTTACAATCTTGGAGTATGACTCTAAGAATTGTTTTTGGAACGAAGTATGACTCATCTTCTTGATCTTAACCAATCCAACAATTGATGACCTCTCTTCTTAGCCATAACAATGCACTAAGACGTCCTCAAAGTATGAATTTGTGATATGGTTTCATAATCATTAAGATGATCATGAAATACGATACTAAAGTACTCTCCCATCCTTTCAGATTTGAGAAACTTTTATCTTTCTACCTAATTTGATTCTTCTCATTTGTTTTGTCATACATTGTAACCTTTCCAATGTTACAGAATTATACTTAACCTCATAAGTATAATCATATTTACTAATCTTTAGTAAATCATGACAAATCAATCTTTGTGGTGGACCTTGACCAGTGCACACCCAGTGTACCTAATTCCTTAGTCCTTCAATTGACTCACATATACATGTGATCAAAGAATTAGTCTTAATTTTCAAAGATGAAAATTCTCATTCATCATACAATACAACTTGTATGATTCCAAGTTTCTGTCCAATTGAAACTTGGGTGATGAAAAACTTTCTTCATTTGGTAAATTTAGACACTACCACAAATGAAAGAATCAAATCCACTTTCCAATATTGCTGTTACTGGAAACATATAAGCAACAATTTTCCACAGATTCCATTGTAAGGATATTTTTAAAATAAATAAAATTAAAACCCTTTTTTTCTTTTATTTTAAAACTTTGCGGAAAAACTTATCCTTACAATCCACATGAAAACCTTGTTGTTATCTATTCATAAGCAATATATTATAACTGTTAAGCAACAGCTCAAAATTCTGATTACCGAACCATGTGATCGAAACCCACCTAACCAATCAGAATCAACATATACTTACTTTAAGCTTCCTATCTTTTCTTTGATTCTTAAAAACATCAACATGTGACCCATTCACATTATGTAATAAGAATCTCCAAATAGAAACTTAATAGAGTTAGATAGTGGACTTTACCCGAAGTAGAGTCAAACCTCTTGACTTGATCAACCTTATGACCTTTCAGGTGAATAGGGCAGCTTCGCAACCAATGCCCCTTCCTTTGGCAACAAAACACATAGACCCTTTGGTAATGGCACATGAGACTATCTCAGACTTAGCCTTTCTCTTTACCATTTGGTCAACCGAGTTGACTATGGCCGATCCCTTTCCATTGGGAAGAGAAATCTTTTTTTAGATATCCAATGCTACCATTGTCAATGTCCATTTAAGACTTGGGAAGTTGTTCTTTTAATCAAATTTGCTTTACTGGTGTTCCAAATCATTGCTGATTCCACAACACCAAGCAAATAGATAACATCATTAAGGGTCATGTCATAGTCTGTCTCATTGTAGTCCCAAAGAGACTCACTATGTTACTAAGAAAGTGATTGAACATCCAACTTTCACAAGACTTTGACACCCAACTCTCCCGGCTTGTCAATATGTGACTTTATCTCTAAGATGTGAGCACACATAGACTATGCTTGCCAATAGGGATTGAGTGACTTTAAACTTTTCAAGAACTTGTGGGTGAGGGAGAATAATTGGAGGAGTTGGAGGAAGTGAAGCATCATGTTGAGGGACACCATCTTCAAGAGATTTGGGAAGATCATAGTTGTCTGAACCAGACATCTATAATGGGAGAAAATCAAGTTAGTTGATTCAAAATCCTTAATATAACACCCAATATGAAATATTAAGGCTAGGACCCAACACAATATTCTATAATTTGGAAGAGGGATGCCGTAATCCAAGCTATAAAATATTTGAAGGTAGGCGAATGACGATTCACCAATTTCCACCATGAAAAACGAAATAATTTATTAGGTTTTAATTGGATTTGAAATTCCTAGATCTTTTGAGATTCATTGAACTTTTCAATGGCATTTTTCAATCTTGAGTGTGCCCTCTCAAATTTTGTGACTGGGATGCCAAGGATCACAAAACAAGGTGTGAATAACCATACCAATTCACTTGGTACCCTTAATATTATCACCCAATCAATGTGCCGGTTAACCACACACGCTCCATTGATCTATGACAAACATTAAGTCACCCTTCGTGATCCTTACTAGTCCAAGTTAGTGTGTCGGTTAACCACACACGCTCCACCAACGACTTGGTAAGGTAGAAAGTGTGAATTCCATGGGCTAGCACCAAATTCACATTTTTCCTAAAGTAACTAAGATTAGGAATTAAATAAAAAATATTTAGTTACTTTATAATATTCATTATACTTTTAATGAGAATTTAAAGTCATTGTCCTACCCGTTTGGCTAACGACCCTCCACCGATCAAGCAAGCGGTGGGTGAGAGTGGACACCCATTAAGTTGCCATTTTATAGGCAACAACCTTATACCCACCTTATATACCGGCTTCGTGAATGAGGCCTACTAACGGTAAAACGACTTATTCTTATACATATATATATAATAATTAACCATTAATGTTATAAATAGTATAAGTGTCGAATTTTAACTTTTAAAACTCTAGGATGTGGAATTAAAGTTTGTGTGAGACTTTACAAATTCCAAAACTTGAGGGCAAGTTTTGAACAATTCATAAACTTTTGGATATTCATAACTTATGAGTTTTAATTAAGTATTTTAAAGCTTATAATGAAGAGTCTCTTGGAAATCCATAACTTGAGGACAAGTTATGGAGTCCATAAAACATTTATGGGAAAAACTCTTCAAGAAAATGTAACCTACAACTTCTTAAAAACATTTAAAAGAAAAACTCTTGGAATTCCATAACTTGAGGACAAATTAAGAATTTCATTAAAACACATTAAGATCAAGAATTAACTAACAAACAATTTGCAAATAATTCCTATGATCTAACAAAACTCATATGAACATGAACATCCACATCAACAATTTCAAGAATCATATGAACACATATAAAATTGAAATTTTGATTATAACTTTGAAATTGGTCCACCATCATCATTACCACATCAAAAACAGGTTTTATGGGTCCAAAACAGTTTAAGGTAATGATTCTAGACCAATTCCAGCACCAAAACTCGAAGATATGCTGTCTGCGGGTCCAATTCATCGAGTGCATGAACCAACTCGCCGAGTTGGATGAGTTTTGGCTTTGACTCATCGAGTCCCTTCATGGAATCGGCGAGTCAGCTGTGCAGACAGCATAAAATCTTTGATTTTCAGCAATTTGCATCAAGTATTCAAACAAGCAAGCCTAGGCTCTGATACCACTGTTGGGTTTTGAGCAATCTAGCACTTCCTAAGTGTGCATGCAACCCTAATAAACCTTGGATCTATGTTTTTCTAAATACATGCAAAATAATAATTTTCCAAGGTTCATAACCTATCTAACATGGCATGGGGTACTTTTAAACATAAAAGAATTAGATGAGATTACATACCTTTTTGATGAGTTTGATTCTTAAGGAGTTTGAGGGCCAAGCACCAATAGTGTGAATGCCTCAAATGGAATCACAAATCACCACTGACTCTTGGAAAACTTTGAGAGAGTGTATACATACTTATAAAATCGGCCACACACAAAGTCTCACACAACTAGTGCCACTCGTGGCTATTTCATGCAACATAAGCATGCTTATATAGTGTACATGATTAGGGGGAAACCCTAATAACCCATGACCTTTCCTTTTCCAAGGATCCATGGGTTAAAAGCTCCATGGATCATCCATGGACTTCCATACAATCCTAGCCAATTAACAAATGAGTGTTAGCCCACACTATATAAAACCAATAGCCCACAATCTAATTAGTCTTCCTTTTAATCTCTAAATTAATTCATAATTAATTTAAGACTAAGACTAATTAAATAACATGACTTCATATTAATATATTATAACTTATAATATATTAATAAACATATGTGTATAACTCTCATAAGACTATCCATAAATAGTTTGGATGAAATGCAACCCAAATGGACCATGCCGGGTCGGGTCAAGTATATAACAAATAAGTTATGGACTTAGACACCTTAGCTAACAAGCTTGTCATCAATGGGATACTAGAAAGCGAGAAGGATTGGGAATCATTCAATTCTCCCATGCCGTGAAGACTTAGTTGAATCTGAGTGGGGGAGAGACTTTTTATAAAGTCCTCCAAATGTGAGTTCTGGTTGTGCGGGGTACAGTCTCTAAGGCACCTTGCCAACCAGAAGGGTATTCTAGTCGATCCGGCCAAGATAGAGGTCGTGATGCAGTGGGAGATTTCGAGGTCTCCATCCGAGATTCGGGGTTTCCTGGGTCTAGCAGGTTATTACCGGAGATTTATATGAGACTTCTACGAGATTGTGGTTCCTTTAACCTAACTGATCAAGAAGTCGGTGGCCTTTTGTTAGGGGCCTGAGAAGCAGGCAACCTTCGAGACGCTCAGACAGCGGTTGTGCGAGGCATCAATTTTCATCCTGCCATAGGGTGCAGATGATTTTATGGTTTGCTGTGATGCTTTGATCATGGTCATGGGTAAGGTACTGATACAGTGGGGTCACGTGATAGTAGGTTTCAGGAACTGGGTTACAATTCCAGTTAGGATTCAAGTTTAGTTGTGTGTTAGGTCAAGTGCGTGTTCGACCCAGTATAGGGAGTGTTGTAAGTTTGTGGGTGTAGCCATAGCATTCACTAGCAGTCAGATAGTGATAGAGTGTTGTAAGTTTGCGGGTGTGGCCGTAGCATTCACTAGGTTGGTAGATAGCATGAGTGCGTTTTTTGGACGCGAAAGGAATAGCAGTACGCACCAGTTCGGGTGCAGCAGTGAGGATTTGGAAACCCACGAATTGGATTTCAGGATTACCCAAATGGATTAGATATGGTTGAGCCAGCGATACGACAGTTGGAACGTCACTACAGTTATGGGATCAGGGAAGCAATATACTGCTTAGGTTCGTGTACGATATAAGGCTACCGTTGGTCATGGAGCCATCACTTTTCGCTTTGGGTTTGGTGACGTTAGGATTCGACGCATGGAACCGATCAGTTAGATCAGAAAGTTTTTAGAGTCACAGTGGCATGATAACTAGTTGCAACTAGTTTCAGAGAAGGATTTTGTTTAGAATTCATGTGAGGCGACTAAGTGGGAGTCCTTCGGCTTCGCAGCCGGGCTGGAACCCGGTATTTTAGATGATTAGTCAATGAATCGAGATGAGGCAGGTCTCGGTATATTCTGGAAAGCAGCCGTGTGGCAACGTACTGCTTCAGGAAGTTCAGGGTTCGGACAGTTTTAGCATTTATGCAGCGTTAGTATTTGCATTTCAAGTTGCAAATACGGACGGAATAGCTGGTTTATTGGGAAGTGACAAGTCACTAACAATGGGATCAGCTGATCCTTGGCTAAGTGTAAGTGATCTACAGGGATAATTAGGCCCGTGATTTTGTTTTATAGTGGCAACCTCGAGCTATTAGAAGTTGAGTAAACAGTTGAGGGATAAATGGGTTGTATCCAACGATAATGATTCCGTATGAGTGGTCTGTCAAGGAATCAAACCATCTCAAGACAACAGATTTCAAACAGAGTAGATGTGATATTGTTGCGACGAATTCGTTCACCTGCGAATTTTATGGCTTTGTGAAGATTGGTCACGGCTACCCTGGGAAGCCTAGGGTGTGCTCAGGATGGTGACCATGTTACTAGAGTGGTTGGGCGTGTAAGGATTGGTAAGGCTTGATTTCGAGGACGAAATCTAATTTAAATGGGTGAGAGTTGTAACACCCCGTTTATTTAATAAATAAATTAATTAATTAATGAATGTATAGTAGCCCAAAAATCAATAATTATATAGTAAGGTGTTGGTATCGAGGAGCTAATCGTTATAATTTTAGAGATTAGGGGTTAAAGGTGTAAGCTTTGGATTGGTCTTGTAAAGATTTTAGAAGTCGAGGGGTGTTTGGTAATTATTAGACTTAGATTGAAAAGAATTTTCAAATGTTGAGGGTTAAATGGTAACTTCTGGGACTTGAATTGTTAAGAATCTAGAATGCAGGGGGTTGTTTTGTATATTATGGGCTTTATAAGAAAAAGATCTTATGGGAAGGGACTAGAATTGTTAAATGGGCAAAGTTGAATATGGACACGGGATAACTCCCGTCACCCACACTTAAATCACATATATATGCATCTTAACTCACGCAAAACCGTAATCCTAAGGGACATACCTCTAGCCGCCACCTTATATCCCCTAACCTCCGACAGCCACCCACAGCCACTCCAGCCGGTCGCCGCCACCGCTTCTTTGCCATTATTAAAGTCAGAAACCACCAAATGACTAGCATCAGCCGCCATTTGGTTCCTCAAGCTCGACTATCGCCCTCTCCGTTGTCGCATCGTTGATGTCTAAGATGAGAACCGCTGCTGTTTACACTCCATTGAAGACCACCGACGAGTTAGTTGTTGCTCTGCCGTTATTTTCATCTTCCTTTCTCCTCCCTTGGTTTGTTGTTGCTCCACCACTTTTCTTTCTCCTACTGTTTCATCGACTTCCCTCTAACTGCTAGGTGCCACCGTGAGGGTGGATGTGTTGGATGCATTCCGGCGTGGACTCGTGTATGTTGGTGTACTGTTGGGCAGTGGACCAAGGGAAAGTCTCGCCACCACCTTCAGGTGGTGGCTATCATCGGAATCTATCGCCATCTGTCGCCATTGTGCCGCCAGTTCGGCTGCTGCCGTCACCAAATGCCACCATGTGGGTGGCTGTGTTACTATTTCGGGCAAAGAGTGTAATGTGTGTTTATTGTAGTGTGTGTGTGTGTGTGGCTGCATTTCTTTTGTTAGAGTGTTTTTGCGTAGCCGGAAAATCAAGATCAGCCGCTACCACCACCGTGAGGTGGTGGCTGCCGCCATGCGCCACTGCCAGCCACCACAAGGTGGTTATGTGTGTGTATGTTTAGCTTAGTTAGTGTGTGTTTTGCTTTGGTACTTTCATTGTAAATTGTAACACAAAAATGGAATAATGGAAAGAAAGTGAAAACCACCACCTTAGGGTGGTGGCTGCCGCCTTGTGCCGTCACCGGCCGACGTGTCGGGTGGCGGTGTGCTTTGCCTCATTGTGTTGACTCGTTTGGGGTGCTTGAAACCGTAATGGGCCTTGTAAGCCCTAATGGACCCTAATTGACCCAATAAAACCCTAATGGTCTTAATGATATTCTAGTGGGCCTAATAGGCCCAATAAAGCCCTAATTGACCTAAAAGCACAACAAATTGATAAATGGGCTAGTATTTGGGTTGGAAACCCTAATGCCAATAAAACCCTAATTTGGGGAATTAGTCGGGACGCACGAGAATTATTTAATAACTTGATATATTAAATAATAATCATTGGCATAAATTAATCTAAGCAATATTGGACTTAATGGATAAAGTCCTTAGTGGATTAAGTCCTTAGTGGGTTAAGTTCTTAATGAGTTAAGTGAGAAACACTTAACCCTAATTGTTATTTTATGTGAAACCCTAATTTCACTTGGGCCTTGAGTTGGGCATTTCCATTGGTCTTTGGTAATTGGATTATTAATAGGCCATCCAAGAATAACCTTATGGACTAGAATATGTTTATGGGCTTAGGATAAGACCAATATGAGGGTTTGGGCCCAATTTAGAAAATTAGGCCATAGATGGGCCATAGTTTGGTCCTGTATGATTATATGATATTGTGCCATTAGAATGTTGAATGTTTGACTAGACTAAATGGTTGGGCCTTATGGTAGTAGTACCCAGCCATGCTAGCCGGATTATGATATATGTGATATGATATTATATGGTAGTAGTAGGAGTGAAATAGTCCCCGGTTACCGGTCAATAGGACCGAAGGGGTAGGCCAGCACCCATATATGCTAGGCAGTATGCGATTTATGTTTATATGCTAAGGTTTTATGTGGTAGTGGCAGGGGTGAAATAGTCCCCGGTTACCAGTTGAAAGATACCGAAGGGGAGCCAACTCGGTTACTGGTTGAAAGATATCGAAAGGGTTGGCCAGCACCCAGATATGCTAGGCAGTGACCGGTCGAGAGGACCGATGGGGTAGGCCAGCACCCAGATATGCTAGGCAAGGTAACCGGTCGAGAGGACCGAAGTGGTAGGCCAGCACCCAGATACACTAGGCAAGGTCACCAGTCGAGAGGGCCGAAAGGGTAGGTCAGGCACCCATATATGCCTGACAGTATATATGTTATATGTGTTTGTATGGTATATGGTATGATAGGAGAACTCACTAAGCTTTGTTCTTACGGTTTACAGTTTTGTTTTTAGGTACTCCTTTTCAAAGGAAAGGAGCCGGCTTGATCGTAGCGCATCACACTATGTTTTCTGCATATGAGATCTTCGGGATTACACTTTGATATTATTTTATGATAATATGTTTTGATTACTTACACTTTGGTTTGACACGAGATATTATTATGAATGTTTTTATACTAATGGTTTTATTTAATAACTTATTTAAAAATGAAATTTTTGGCCTTGAATTTTGGGATGTTACACATATGAACTAGAAGGAATATTAAATGAGATAAGAAGATTACGTACCTTCTTAGTAATTAGATACTTTGAAGTCGTAGCCATGAAACACTTTCCTTGGACTTCCTCTTCTTCATCATCACTCACTTCTTCGCTATCAAAGATTCCTTCTTCGCATCCTGACTCAAACACACCACCTTTCACAAACGCCTCTTCTTCTCATTCACCAATATTAATTCCTTAAAAATCAGCAAACATGGCTCCATGTGCAGGATTCTGCATCTCTTCATCATCTGTTCCAAATGACCAGATTTGATAAATTATGTCATTGGCATTAAGCCCTTTCACCAATACCTCTTTGATTTTCATAGCATAATATTCTTCATCTTTTAGTTTCTCCTTCTTTTCTACATTTTTCTTCAACATGCAATCTCTTGTTAAATGGTTTTAGCCATTGCAAAAGTTGCAACGATAACCATAATCCCCAACTATCTTTTTATCCACCTTCTTTTCATATAAAACACTTTATTTCTTTTTCTCAACCACTGGATTAGATGTTGAAGGTGCCTTTTTAAACATGTTACCTTTGAAGTTTCCTTTGAGAGGCTTCTTGTAGAACTTTGCCATGTTATTATTTGAGTAGTAAGCCACAACTTCATCATCTGAGTTCACTATGAAACCTTCTTCATCAACATTTTCTTCTTCATCAAAACACATCTCTTTCATATTTGTCTTAGACACAAGTGCCCAAGGACCACTAAAATCATCTTGTCCTTCTCATCAGACAATTCCTTTACTTCAGTTTCATGAGCCTTTAAGATGTTATAAAGATTTGATAGAGAATATGAATCAAATTTCTCCTATGCCTTAATCAGCAAGCATATGTTCTTCCATTCTTTCCTTAAAACCTGAATAAATGTGATGTTGAATTTACGAAATGTACGACAACATTATACCTTGAACATTTGTAAATCAGGTCGTTGAATCGATCGTATTAAGATTTAATCGACTCTGCTTCCTTTTGTTTGAATTCAGATAGTTTAAAAATGTCACAGAACTTCAACTATTTCATTGATGTAGTCTTCCATTCGATCTGCCCACTAATTATAATACTTTGTACGCAACATTAGGGTTTTTGTTGAAAAATCGAGAAGATTAGCAAAGTTCATCATTGTGTTAACATTCGAGAAGATTATCAGAATTGACAAATCTCAAAGGTCGTTCGAAGAACAACAATTTTCAAATGTGGAAAATATTGATTTCAAAAGAAATGAATGAACATATGAAAATGAGAAATAAATTTCTTAAATATTTTGAAGATTAATGCTTCAATACCAATTGAATTGTCAAGAATTCAATCAAGAATAGATTTCAATTTTAAGTATGAATACGAGAAGTAAATAAATATGTTTAAGCTCTCATTATCTGGAAGGCAAACAAAGGTTATACATTGTAAAGAGTAGAAAAGACGCGTAAAGGATGCATACATGTAACATATGCTGCAATAATACTTATAGTGCTATCAACAGATACAAAATATACTAGGAGAATTCGACATTAAGAACACAGACAATGCTCTTCTAGAAATACATAGCTATATCGAAGTTGCTTAAACTTTAATAGAGACAGCTACACTACCATTAACATTACAAAACAAGACTTCACATAAGAATAGCTTCACAACTTTTGAACTCTAATAATAGCTTCCAAAAATAGATCACAACATAAAATCTTTAATAATAGGCCTCATTCTCTCTATTATTTTAATAGTATAAAAGAGTATTAACCTGTATGCAATAACCATACCAAACAAGATTCCAAGGTCAATCCACTTAGAGTATCGCATCTCGATTTGCAATGAACTCTTCAATATCATCTCACCATCAATTGTAGGAGGACCTCCTAAGTACTTAGGGAACTTTAGCCCTTCAAACTCATTTTTGTATAATCCTTGTAATACATACCTATGGAACGAAATATAGTACATAGGGTATCGCCAGAAAACATGGGGTAAATCATTTGGCAATCGGAAGAACCCTGCCCCTAGTATCATTAATCCTTGGATTCCAGCACCAGATATGATGCCCATGAGAAAATTTGGAACAATGGTAGCTACAATCATCATAAGACATTCAACCAGCAACATTGATACAAAGAGTACTAACGCAAAATAGATGAATAATCTGGGTTCTCTTTGAAGTCCCATGAGCAAGTAAGCTATTGCTCCTGGGATAATGGAAATGACAAGTAGATATGGCGTTGAAGAGATGGCATGGCTGATAACGAATGATCCAACCGTGTAGTGGCCATCTAATCTTTCCCATTGAAATACCTATATGTAGATGTATTTTTGATACAGTTATTACAAAAGGAAATTAAATCAAATGCATTTTTTTACAAAAGAACACATAAGATGTATCAACTAACCTTCATTTCCTCCACAAAGGAAGGGAACCCGCCAATGGCTAAAATGGTCAGGAATGTAGAAACAAACATGATCAGTGAAACCCTATCCTGTGTCATTAGGAAACAAAACAAACTAGTCTTAGTACTTTGTAACAAACTACATAAAATTTCAAAGAAAATACTTTCTGCTTCATCAAACTTTATAAACAACAAATTCTATTTTAGCGAGTACCGAATGTTTTCAAATGATTTCCTATCGTAATCTAACATTATTATTTTTCTTAAATATCCATGATTCCAATAACAATCTACTCTAGTCAATAAACATCTTTTTGTCACATATTATATTTTCATGCATTTGCCTCATATGATTTTGTGGTTATTTTAAATTAGTTTTTATTTCACAATCATTTAATGGTGTTTTTATTTTATTAAATTTCATATAGTATTTAAATGTTATAATAAATACATATCAATTTCATTAATTAATTTTCCTTTTAATTTCAAAATTACTAAGCTAAAGCCCCATTAGTTTCCTTTGTTTGTTTATCTTAATAGTCTATTTAAATTTAAAAGAAAAAAAACATTTTAATTTTAATAATTCAATATTTTTCTAATTTTTTCTTATAAATTCAAACCTTTTAAATGTTTAAAATTTCAAATTTAGTTTTTCTTAAAAGTAAACTCATATTCTACGTGTTCTCACACCTCATAAATAATAAATTAAAGTGAATTGGGAACAAAGAATAGAAATCAGCATATGAGACAGTAATATTTTTGTGGGTTACTTCTTTAGATACTACAAATTTTGTCATAATTTGGCGTGCTTTTAGGAGCTTATAGAAAAGCTCCAAGTAAGTGGTGAAATTATGCAAAAAAGATCCAGTCTTTTAGAGTTGTTACACACTCCAATATAAAACTTACATGTATGGAGCCAAATCCCGAACCAATCTGGTAAAAGACTGTTCCTAGTGAAAATCCCAACCCAATATATACACCAAAGCGCAACCAGTAGTATCCTGGATCTCGATACATGTTTATAAATGATCTTTGCGATAATACCGAGCACTGTGTGATGAAACTGGCTTCTAGGCTTCCTTCTCTCTGAATTAGTTCTCCTTCCTATAAAAACACATTTGTTTGTTATATTCTACTATAATGTAACCTCTGTTATAAGACAGGACACAGCAAGTATCATGTACCTCTCCACATATTGTGAATATTTCTCTTTTCACTTCGATATACATCTCAGATGACTTGTAGGATTCAGCGAGTGCGTTGATTATGTGCTCATCAGGTACCTCTCCACAAACAGTGCCCTGATTTTATTACAGCAAGAAAGCAATTATATTTACTAGTGGGAAAAGACAATCAGTTGAATCAATAAACATCGATCTTAGAAGAACTTTGTCGGTCAGTAAGACGTACGAAGTTTCAATTAAAACCAAGGATGTCATATTCAATTCTATGACAATACATGAAGTACAAGTAAGATAATTGCGTAGATAGCAACCTTTACTATCATTCCGACTTCTAGGTTATTCGAAATATGATGTAGCAGGACCACATATTTTTTATTTTATTAATCTTCAGTGAGATTGAACAACTGTAACGTAGCTATACCTCATCAAAATCTACGTTGATAGTCATAAGGTAGTGATCTGCAGGATTCTGGAGATCTGGGCACGGAAAACCATTTACTGCAAAAAACTGAAAAAAAAAAACAATATATAGTAGTTATAATTAAATTAATCTTCTTATGATATGTCATTATTATAATATATTTCATTAACACATGATGAACAGATTACCTTATTTGCAGCCAAAGTAGGACCAAAGTATATTGTTTTCCCCAGAGAGAGAAGACAAAGATTGCTAAAGAGTCCAAAAACTTGACTACTAGGTTGATGGATTGCTGCTAAAACAGTCATCTGGTATTGCCGAGTGAGCTTCACAATCTGGTTCATGACATGGTATGAAGTCGCACTATCAAGACCACTCGTAGGCTCATCAAGCAACAGAAGTTTGGGGTGTGTCAAGAGTTCTAAGCAGATGCTTACACGCCTCTTTTGACCACCACTAAGTCCTTTAACACCCCAGCCTCCTATTCTAGTGTTCACATAATCTTGGAGCCCCATCTCCCTTATAGTTCTATCTGCTCTCTCCCTCTTATCAGATCTTGGCATCATTTTGGGTAGTTGGAGTTCAGCTGAGTAGTAGACGGCTTCTTTCACAGTTAGCGTCCACATCAAAACTTGTTCTTGAGTCATGTATGCCTATATACAATATAAAGCAGATCAAGAAACCAGATAAGTTCTAGACTTTGTAAAACATGAGTTCAAATATGGAAGAAAAGAAGATGAAAACTTTTCTACTTTATTATATTTTCATCAATTAATTAAGAAAAAAGTGATTCATTGTAGGATTGCTTCCTTCCATACCAGTGTGCCATAGGTAAGCCTCTGTTTACGTCCGTTAATGAGAATTCGTCCTGTCTGCCTTGTATTGGAAGCCAATCGCCCTAGAATTAATATTAAACAGGAAAATGATCTGAAATAGTGTCGTATACAACAACATGCATATAACAAGTGCGTTAAAAATGTAAGGACGATAAACTAGAGAATTACAAACCAGCCAATGAATCAAGGAGAGTGGATTTGCCACAACCAGAAGGACCCATAATCGCAACAATCTCTCCTGGTTTAGCATAACCAGAGACACCAGAAAGTATAGATTTACATCCATCTTTTCCTGTATTCCACTCTGAGCTTGAAACAACTACTCTAAGTTCTTCCCATGTCAGGTATGCTAAACTCCTCCTTTCGTCCACAATACCCAACTCACACTCAACAGTTCTGACGTTTGGTTCTAGACTAATTCCGTTGATTTGTACCTGACTACCCATGCATGCAAGATCAAATCGCAAAATAAATAATTATTGAGAGAGAGGGTAACTTTTGAGCAGTTTGCAAATTGTGTCCTCGGTGTCGGCTATGTCTATTTATAACTAGCTATAATTCACGGCTTTTTTTAATAAACTTTTTGTGGTTATAACACGAACACATCAACAAACAAAAAAGTATACAATATAACTACCGACAACAATTTATAAAGCAAGTAACAAGACAATAATAAAATTATGAAAAAAAAGTTATTTATTAAAACTTATAAATTTACAAATATTTTATAAAACTTTGGAATAGAAAAGGATAAATTTGTGGAAACCCAATATCGTTCCTAATAAATAAAGTTCTTTTTGTCATATGTTATATTCTCATTTATTTGTCAAATATAATTTTGTACTGATTTTAAATTAATTTTTATTCTACATGTTATTTTATTGTTTTTTCAGTTTATTAAATCTCATATAATATTTACATGCAATAAAAATGCATATCAATTTCATTAATGAATTTTCCTTTTAATTTCAAATTAATAAATTAAAGATTCATTAATTTTGTTTATTTATTTATCTAAATTATTTGTTTAAATTTAAAAGAAAAAAAACAATTTAATTTTTATAATTCAATATTTTCTTACTTTTCTTATAAATTCAACATCTCAAAAGTTTGGAATTTTGTATTTAGTTTTTCTTTTAAATAAACTCATGTAAGACATGGGTCTTACACCTAGTTAGTCTCAATATATTAACTTTCTGGTTATAAAAAAGGCTCCTATACTATACAATGTGGATAAAAAAATAGAACATAAATATGTAATAAAAAGATGTTTGGATGAAAGGATTCAAACCAAAATTCCTTTCTTGGTTCACACCCAATAACTCAAAATAACAAAATCAAAAATAACTAGGACGTGGGATCAAAATTCAAAAAACCCTAAAGAGAGTTAAAATTTCCGTTCCCTACCAGGGAGAAAGAGAGAGGCTAAACATCAAGCCAAGATATAAAAAAGCATGAAATCCCTAACACTCTATTTATAGCCTTAATCTCTTCCTAGGTTTTGTACTCCATCATGTGGGAAAATGATCCAAAAACAAAATTCACTCATCCTCTTTTGTGGGATGATGAGTTTTCATCCAACCCTATCTCATAAGGGTTCTAGAACATTCCTGGTGAACCAACTTTTGATTAATCAATATTCAACCTATTAATTAATTAAATTGTGTAATTATCTCCCAAAATATACTTCCAATTAGTTTTTAATTAATTATTAAATCATAATAATTATGGAACTAATTTCTCCCTTATTTATTCTACTTAATTTGGGTCTTGGGACAACCTGAAATGACTATGTTATCATCATAAATATTAACAATGGTTAATAATCTTTGACACTATTTCTAAGATTGTGTTACGCTTCAGATTTGGGTTCTAACTTGTCGAGGGCTTCGTGAAAAACGAAAGCCTCATATACCTAGACTTTGAATAATGCAAGATAAGCCTCATATTCATCTCTTGGTTCACACCCAATAACTCAAAAGAGAAAAATAAAAAATAACTAGGACGTGGGATCAAAATTTTAAAAACCCTAATGAGAGTTAAAAATTTTATTCCCTAGGGGGGAGAAAGAGGGAGGCAAAAAATCAAGCCAAGATATAAAAAATAATGAAATCCCTAATGCTCTATTTATAGCCTTAATCTCTTCCTAAGTTTTGTACGCCATCATGTAGGAAAAGGATCCAAAAACAAAATTCACTTATCCTCCTATGTGGGATGAGGAGTTTTCGTCCAGCCCTAGATCTCATAAGGATGTTGAAACATTCCTGATGAACCAACTATTGAATAATCAATATTCAACCCTTTAATTAATTAAATTGTGTAATTAATTCTCAAAATATACTTCTAATTAGTTTCTAAATAATTATTAAATCATAATAATTAATTAACTAAATTCTCCATTATTTATTCTACTTAATTTGGAGAACCCAAAAGGACCATGTTATCGTAAAAAATATTAACAATAGTTAATAACATTTGGCACTATTTCTAAGATTGTGCTATGCTTCAGATCACTTTCTAGGGTTATGGCCTTATCTAGCATGTATCAAAGTTTGGGCATATGAGGCTTTGTTTTTGGCGAAGCACTCAACAAGTTAGAACCCAGATGTGAGAGGTTTTATATCATTAGGTATCCCGATAATTGATTTGGAAATTTGTTTTACAAACCCATTAAGGAAAAAGTGTTGTTGCTTGAAGGGTAGTCTACCAAAAGAGGGAAATGATATCTTAAGGAATTAGTGGGAGTCAAATTAATCTTGAAGAGATTCAAGAGTCAACCAATGAAGAACATAAACTTGTCTTACCACTCAAACAGAGGTTGGTGTACTTGTTGAGGGGTCTACCATACCTCTACAACTACCTCGCAGTTCTGATAGAGAGCGTCATGCTCCTGAGTTTTATGGTTTCCACATCACTAAAGGAGATAACACATTACTTGGCCATGATGAGCCAATCAGCTATTAAGAAGCTTTAACTGGCCTGGGGGCGGCTAAATGGAGATAGGTGGTCAAGAGCATGATTCAATCCATGTATGATAACAAACATTAGAATTTGGTTGATCCAACATATGTCACACCCCCGATCGGCGGTGTAGATTTCGTGTTTTGCGACGTCGTCATTGATCACACTTATGAACATACATTGAATAGTACAAAAATATAACATAAATAGTGAGTGTATTATTACTAAAAACGACTACAATGATATACATAGTTTCAACAAGTTAATGCCTTAAACGGTCGGCTACTTAATAAAACACCGCCATTGGTCTATAAGTGATTGTGATTTCACGACTTGACCTCCCGTAGTGCAAGCTTCCATCACTTGATTTCCTAGGAATACATACCATTTTAAAAACATTAAGATAATGTTGGTGATTTCACATGTTTTTATTGTTTGTATTGAAAGTAATTTTATGCCAAAAGTATGTTTATTAAATATGTACTTTTATACAAAAAGTAGGTTTATGGAAAAGGAACTTTCACATCTAAGGTATGTTTACGTAAAATTATACTTTTATACCAAAAGTATATTTACTAAGAGTGTACTTTTGTACAAAAAGTATGTTTATCAAGAGTGTACTTTTATACCAAAAGTACATTTTCTAATAGTGTATTTTTATACCAGAATTATGTTTGCTGAGAGTGTACTTTTATAATAAAAAGTATGTTCACTAAGAGTGTACTTTTATACCAAAAGTATGTTTATTGATAGTGTGCTTTTATACCAAAAATATGTTCACTAAAAGTGTACTTTTATACAAAAAGTATGTTTAGTGAGAGTGTACTTTTATCCAAAAGTAGTGTTTTATTACATATAAGCTTGTTTCAACTTATATATTTGCTTGCTTAAGGGGAATATATCTAGTTTACAATGAATTCTCATAATCGAGTTGTTGATAAGTTGTTGCCCCTCACAACGCTTCATTGGATGTCATCATGGTTTAGACAGTTATCACCCACATGACTCTTCCATCAAGGTTGTAGCTAGAAACCACATGTAGGGGTGTCAACCTGTATAGGTATACACATAACTCTCTCGCTCACTTAAGATTTAACGATTATAGGCAGGGTCTTAGCTAAGTATTAAACTTAGATGATGAATATGATTTAGTTAACCATTGTTTGAATAGGCTTAATCATTGTAGTCTTATTTTTATAAGTTTTAAGTTATCAAACCAATGTTGCATTGCATAATTATATTAACACTGGAGGATTTTAGGCATAACAAAACAAACTTAAAACTTTTAAGTGTGCATGCAACCTAAAATAAGATATATGTTTTCTCTATTGAACCTATAACTATGAACATCAAAAAGAAACACTAGAAACCCTAGGTAATTTTCGAAAAACATAAGAAAGGGTTTAGGGTTACATACCTTATTGTTATTATAGCAAATAATAATGATCCTTGACTTGTAGAAGCTTTGGAAGCAAGCACCACAAATCCTGTGCCTCTAGTGGTTCACACCCAAGGTAGCAAGAAGGAGAAAAAAATTTCCGCTATTCCTTGGGAAGAAAGTGATGTCCGAAAATCAAAGGCCTAGGTGTCTTTATATAGTACAACAAGGAAAACCTAGATAAGCCTAAAACTAATATATTAATATTATCTTGAATTGTCAATTATCTAGCTTCCTAATTATCAACATGAGATAATCTAGAAACCATAGATTATCCTCTTGAAATCCTCCACCCTTATGGTGGAAGGTTCGAAAGCTTTTTGTTCAACTATTAAATAATTACAAATTAGACCCTACAATTTTAATTAATTCCATTAATCCCGAAATTAATTCACATTAATTTCTGATTAATTATTAATTGAATACTACTATTCTCATTAATATATTATTCGTATAATATATTAATAAATTTTTTATTTTAATTTATTAATCAAATAACAAATCAACCTCTCTCTTAAAAAATCATCATGTCTAATTGTTAGGTTCTAGGGCAACCCAAAAGGACTGTGTTGCAATCAATTCAAGTTTATATCAATTATAGTTATGGGCTTACGCACCTAATCTAATAGTCTACCACTTAGATAAGCCTCTAACTATGATTGGCAGTATAACTTCCGCATCGATCAACAAATTGTATCTTCCAAAAGTCATCGTCAAACTATGATCTATTCTGTTACTTCTCCTAAGATAAGTGATCGTATATCCATTCGTCCTGAAATATATTATTCCAACATGAGACATGGAACATAATCAATCTCATGTCCAATACTTTGTTTCCCAATTTCTGATTTGTAATGACATAGTACCTCTAATCGAACACATCAATTTAGTCTGGTAGGGCCCGACACTATAAGTCAACACCAAATCATCGAGGGGCCCAAAGATAGTGCTTTTCCCATTAGGGAAAAAGAAATGAATAAACTTTGACTTGTATGTTTGCACCATTTACTCATCAAATCATGCACATCAACGCGTTTTGTAGCCTCAAGTTACTAATGCGTTTACCTATCATCAATAAACAACTGATTTGTAAACTACAACTCATGTATATATATATATATATATATATATATATATATATATATATATATATATATATATATATATATATATATATATATGTTTAAGATTGTAAGATATTATCGTCTCAGAATTACTCGTGTTAAATTCCATGAAGTAATTCTCTAAATTCGGGTTAATCCAATACTTAAATCTCCATTTATATGTACTCATGAACATTGTAGTAATACTATTGTTAGTTCTAAAACTCTTTAGATAATCTACAATCCAATTCTGACAGTCTTGATTCATTACTTTCTTCCAAAAGTATCATCGACTGTAGAGTTTGAATAATCAAATTATTCGGGAAGTAAAACATGCAAAATGAAACACAAGAATAAACAGTTGACAACAGGTAGTAAACAAACTGATAAATAATTCTCTATTATTTAATCACCAAAAGTAAATTGCATTTACTTTGTTACGAGTTTCAAAACAACTATCTAACTACTCAAACTAATATCATCTCTCAGACCAATGCTCATAGCTTACTGAATGTGTTTAGCTCTACTCAGACCCTTTATGAGCTGATCTGCAGGATTCTCTTTAGATGATACCCTCTTTACCATGGGGTGATCTTCTTCTACTCTATGTCTAATGAAATGGTATTTTCTATCGACATGTCTTGATCTACCTTGATCTCTTGGTTCCTTTGTTTAGGCAACTGCTTCTTCATTGTTAAAGAAAATTTCCATTGGCTCCTTAATGGCTGACACAATTCCAAGATCTCCGATGAAGTTTTTCAACCAATGTGCTTCCTTCGATGCTTCGCTTGCCGCTATGTACTCTGATTTATAGGTACAATCAGCCACTATCTAATGTCACGCAAATACGATTATATGTGCAGAATAGTAAAGATCAAGTGAATCAATCAATCATAAAGAACACAAAGAGTAAATAAAATCATTTTAAGCTCTATTAGAATAGCAAGATTACAAGTAGGTAATGTAAATTCTCTCACTAATATAATCTATCAAATGAGTTCCATAATTATTCTTATATTAATGAGAGTCACTCACTTCCTATTCGTAGGAAACACTAAACTCATTAAACATCATAAGAGGGTAAGCCATATCCAAGGAGAACTTTTCACCCTAACATTTCCCCCCTTAAGGTTAGGATTGGATGTCCTGACTTCAATTTTCCAAAGAGCTCCCCCTCGAAGTAACATATGTCATCAAATCCGCTTTGAAAAAAAAAATCCAAGAATCTTCAAATACCGATTTCTACATTCTCCCCCTTTTATAAAACCCACAAAGGATGAGAAACGCTTAAGAAATAAACATGACGAAACTTCCCCTCGATGTGTGACAAAAAATGAATCCGTGAAAATCTTGCACGAAAAACAATCACGAAAGTCGACGAAAAAGTATTCAAAAGTTGTGAAGATTTCGAAATTTGTGTGATAGATGCACGAAAGTCGAAAACTAGGTAAAAATTGGCATTTTCGCAAATTCTGCAGGGAACCATTGCGACAAAATCACCTTCAAATGCGAAACTTTACCCCAAATGTGAAACTGGGCATAAAGTGTCAATTCACATCAACTACAAGGACCACATTCAAAGTATTTTCCCACATCACAGAAACATATCCCCAATTCGTGATGGGTTTTGAGCATAAGAACATTCCTATGTGTACATGCAAAACCCTAAAGCTTTGGATCTAGGTTTCTCTATTGTACATGCAAAGTTATACAAAGCTTGAAACCCTAATCTAACATACTATAAAAAATCGAAAACTATAACTAATACTAGTTTAGATGATTACCTTTAGATAGTAGCAAGAATCTTCTATCTCCAAGAGCTTAGTATCACAAGTGTAATATCTCTAACGGCGTACAAACACCAAGGAAAGAAGATGATTGAGAAGAGAGGGAGAGGAGGCACAATTTCGACTATAGTAACTCTAGGGTTTCTCAGGTGGCCGAAATCTATAGCCCTAGGGGTCCTTAAATAGCTGAGCTGCTTGAGTTTCAGTCAAAACCCTAATCGGATAGATTAGGCCCTAAGCAGCTCCAAGGTCCTTCTGGAATAAGGCCCTTGGACGAAATCTGAGTGGTCTTCCACTCTAATTTCGCCCCCCTCATTTCCATAGGGATCCACAGCCCAAATCCAACTATCTTATAAGTGGCAATACTAGTCCCCTTAGTTCAATTAATCTCTTTTAATCACAAAATTAATTTCCTAATTAATTCTTGATTAATATTAACTAACTAATATGATTTCTCGTTTAATATATTATTCATATAATATATTAATAAACTATAATAACCTCTCTCTCCATAAATCATCCTATTTAGTTGCTTTGGTGAAGGCAACCCAAAAGGACCATGCACAAACGGGTCAAGTACATACCAAATATAGTTATGGACTTCGACACTAACCCAATAGTCTCCCACTTGGATAAGTATAATAACTATAAATACAAGTATGACTTTAGGATCCAATTAGAAATCGTAACTCTCAAAGACGCTGTCGAACTTTGATCTTATCAGTAAGCTGTCCTTTAGATAAGAGATCGGATAGTCCTCCGTTCTAGATATCATGCGAACAATTACATGGAACATGTCATACTTATTGTCCAACAGTTTGTTTCTTGATCTCAGATTTTTTTGACATAGAACTTAATTAAACACATCAATTCAGTCCTAACCGGGCCCGACACATAAGTCAAACAAAATCATCGAGGGGCCCAGATATCACTTTTACCCTCTTAGGATAAAAGGAACATATAAACTTAGACTTATATATGTTTACCTTTCACTCATGAAATTATGCACAACAATGCATTTTATAACATCAAGTCACTGATGCGTTTACGTATTATCAATGTACAACCAACTTGCAAACAATAAACCATATATCTAGGTTTCAAGATCATATGATATTATCATCTTGCGATCACTCATGATAAATTCCATGAAGTGATGCCAACAAGCGTGGGTTTAATCCAATGCCGAAATCTTAATTAATAAGCACTCATGAACGTTGCAACAAGCTTTTGCTATGTCTAGTACACTTTTAGACAATCTACATGCCAATTCATGATAATCTTCTTTCATACCTACTTCCAAAGTATGAGCGACTGTGGACTGTTCGAATAATCTTATTATTCAGGAACTCAAAACATGGAAAGTGAAACAATAGGTAAACAATTAACATAAGACAATAACTTTACTTATAAATTATACTTCTTTATTTAATCATCAAATGTTAATTACAATTTATCTATTACACGTTTCAAAACTATCTAATCTAAACTAATATCGTCCTTCACCCCAATGCTCTTAGCATGCTGCAAGTGCTTAACCCCACTCAGTCCCTTCTTAAGGGGATCTGCTGGGTTATCCTCTGACGATACCCTCTTCTACCCAATGTCTAATAAAGTGATATTTCCTGTCGATATGTCGGGATCTACCATGATCCCTTGGTTCCTTGGTCAAGGCAACCGCTCCTTCATTATCACAAAAAATTTTCATAGGCTCCTTTGTCGCTGGCACAACTCCAAGGTCTCCGATGAAGTTCTTCAACCATATTACCTACTTTTACACTTCGCTCGCTGCTATGTACTCTGATTCACACATTGAATCCGCTACAGTCTCTTTCTTGGAACTCTTCCAAGTCACTGCTCCTCCATTCAGGGTAAACACCCAGCCTGACTGAAAACGGTCGTTGTCTCGGTCGGTCTGAAAACTGGCGTCACTATACCCTCGCACCCTTAAGTCATCACTCCCACTGAGCACTAAAAACCATTCCTTGGTCCTCCGAATGTACTTAATAATGTTCTTGACTGCGGTCCAATGTGCCCTGCCAGGGTTCCCTTGATATCTGTTGACCATGCTCAAATCAAAAGCCACATTAGGGATTTTCCATGTAACTATTCTAACTGCGGAAGCGTAAGGTAGTCAATTCATTTCTTCTGTCTCGGCCTCGGAACTCGGATTTTGACTATTACTCAACTTGGTATTTCTTTGGATCAGTAACTCCCCTTTCTTGGAATTCTCCATACTAAAACGTGTTAATACATTTTCCAAGTAAGTATTCTGACTAAGTCCGATTAGTCTGTTACTCCTATTTCTCACTATCCTTATTCCCAGAATATAGGCAGCTTCTCCGAGGTCCTTTATAGGGAAACACTTCCCAATACAGGACTTAACTTCATTTAGGGTCGGGATGTCATTTCCTATGAGTAGTGTCACACCCCCAAACCAAGGATGGCGGAAACGTCCGGGGGTGGCGGCCTTCAATAATAGTATCACAACAACGAGTATAATAGTGCTCAAAGTAAATACAACCAATCATAAATATAATCAAAAAAGAATTACATGGTTTCTAGTATTACATATTTCAATGATTGATCACGACATGATATAAAAATAGTTGTTCAACGAAGTACCGTTCTATCCTCAAAAGCTTGTGGTTACTTGGTTTCGTTGATTTCCTAAGAATACAAATAGTTTTGAAAAAGTGTCAACAATTAAGTTGGTGAGTTCATAAGTTTTTGAGATAAAGAGTTTGGAAACCGTTCTTTGTAATGTGTTGTGTGTCACCAAGAAAAATCCAATATTTTCCTTATAAAAGTTATGTGGTCCTAAATCCCAGGACCAAGAATAAACAAGTATTTTCCATACTTAATGATATAACCGTGGTTTTAAATCGGCATAAAACCCTTTTAGATTTGAGGAAAAATCCTGTAATGAATGACGTGTAGTCTTAAATACCAAGACCGAAAGTGTACAGTAATATCCATACTTATTGATATATAAAAGGATTTTAAATTGACATAAAACCCCTTTTGATTCATAAAAATTCCCGTAAACTTTATAAGTTGCTAACTTCCTATGTGAGTCGTTATAACCATACTATGACTGAATGAAACTGCCACGATGTTTCTCATGCGCCGAAAACTGATATGACAGTTGTCACCCGTAGACCTGCAGGTCCAACTGTAGCTAGCAGCAAGGTGTGGGGTGCCAAACCCAATATAGATCTATACACAACTATCACGTTCTCCCTACAAGAGACTCTGGTTATAACTACCAGGAATTTTAACCCGTACTCTAGGAGTACTAAGAAGAATATCTCACAATTTAAGTTAACAAGTTTACGTGTGGTGTGCGTTAGTGTAAAACCTTTTTCTGTGGGAATAAAACCTTCCGAAATGTGTTTGTTGTGTTAAGGGAAACATAAACCATATCTATTATGGTTTATCAAAACGTTTAAATGTAATAGTTATAACTTTGTTTATTATGGTTAACTACTGTATTTGTGAAGGTAAAAACCCTTTTGTTTACCGATATGTATATATAGCTTTTACTAAAGTGAAGCAACATGCAATATAACAAGTAATTAATTGCCGTACTTTTGTAGGTAAAAATGCTTTTGTTTTCTGATGTGTGACTATATACTAAGACAAAATGTCATCTATTTGCAAAAACATATATTCACATAATGATATACACCTTGCTCAACATGTTACAAGGTGAAATGAAATTGATAGCATTTTTCTGTTGTTAACATTTTCTTTTACTGTTCTTAGAAAATTTATAGAAAAATCATCAAAGGTCCAAATCAAAATCTGTAAATTCTGAGAGTTTGGGAAATGAGTCTAGTTTGCTCATAAATTTTATTATAATTTTTAATGACCTCCAACTTGTGTGAAAAAGTCCATTATCACAGACTGGTCCGGATTTGCTCTTGAGATGATAGGCAGTTTTGTAAAAATCACCATAAATTGTAGAAACATAGTATGAAGGTATGCAAGTAGTCATTTTAAAGGTATAAACCTGAACTACTTGCACCTAATACTGGTTTGAAAAATAAAATGTTTAAGTTGGCCAAAACAATCCGCGAATGGAGCTCAACTTTTCTGATGAATGATTTTGGATGTGTTTAGTTATGTTCTTGGTGTTTTAAGTTGTATCCCCCCCCCCTTAGAACTTAAGAAAAACATGAAAAGATAGGGGTATGAACTCACCTTGAGTGATTTCAGTAGATTGGATGATGGA
Organism: Lactuca serriola; assembly: GCF_051521515.1. Classification (NCBI taxonomy): domain Eukaryota; kingdom Viridiplantae; phylum Streptophyta; class Magnoliopsida; order Asterales; family Asteraceae; genus Lactuca; species Lactuca serriola. The sequence continues at coordinate 180,545,864 of NC_136412.1, read as the reverse complement.
GAAAACAAATGTTCAACTTAAGAACACTTGAGAGGTGCTTGAAGATTTGAAGATCTAACACAAATATGACGATGTTTGTGTAAGCAATCTATGATTTGGATGAAAGATAGTAGAATATCTAAGTGTAGGAGGAAGATACTTACCAAATGTAGAAGAAAAGCTTGGAAACAAGCCTTGATTCTCGAAATCTTAGAGAGAGGGAGTGAGAGAAAATGAAGTTGTCACTTGGTGAAAAAATCTAGTAATGTGAGGAAAGAGGAGGGTTTTCCAACTTTTGGTCAACTTTATGGCTGAAAAAGAGCGGGAAAAGGACAATGATTGACTAGGTATGGGTGAATAGTGACTAGGGGTTGTACTATGAAGGTATGGGGATGTTGCTTGTGTCATACACTAAGGCAAAGTCAACACTCCACCCATAAATCTTACATACTAGATTTTATTCTTAGGAAAGGATTTTCCCCCAAAATATAATTAAAATATGAATATTTGGGGTTTATTATGTTAAAATACGAGTTTGGGTGAAAATCCCGCGTTAAAATCTCGAAAAACAGGCTCAAAACGCTAAAAATATTGAAAACCGGGCAAAAACTGCCAAATTCTGAAATTTGGGCCGAGGATGCGAAGGTTCGGCTCCTTAGGAGCTTGGAACCGAGAGCAGGAGAAGAAACTGAGAGAGGAGGATTCAGCTGCGCGGATCGCCTCTCGGACCGAAGGTGAAGCTCAGACGCATGGGAACCGAGAGGTCTCGCAGACATGCTCATCAGAAGGGACCGAGAGTCAGGTCCTCAGACCGAAGGTCAAGCCTTCTAGGGCTGAAGGTGGGAAGGGTAGAGTCTCGGTTCGAAATGATCAGGGGAATGAAATAGACCGAGTGCTCGGTCCATTTCGGTTGAGCGGGTTTTGGTTCTCAGGAGGTACAGCTCTAAGAGGTTCGGTTCCTAAGAGGTTCGACTCCTTAAGGCCGTTTTTCGTGTAGACTTTCGTTTTCGAGCGGTTTTCGACTAATTTAAGAGTCCGGATGCCCCGGGTGATTTTAGGAAGTTGAGAGAGATTTTGAGAGAGATTTGGGAGAGATTTCACATACTTGGAGAGATTTCTCATACAGAGAGAGATTTGGGGGAGATTTCACATACTTGGAGAGATTTCTCATACAGAGAGAGATTTGGGAGTGATTTCACATTCTTGGAGAGATTTCTCCTATAGAGAGAGATTTGGGAGAGATTTCACATACTTGGAGAGATTTCTCATACAGAGAGAGATTTGCGAGAGATTTCACATTCTTGGATAGATTTCTCATACAGAGAGAGATTTGGGAGAGATTTCACATACTTGGAGAGATTTCTCATATAGAGAGAGATTTAGGAGATATTTCACATACATAGAGAGATTTGGGAGAGATTTCACATACTTAGAGAGATTTGGGAGAGATTCTAAATAGAGAGAGATAGAGTGAAAACGATTGAGATAGGTTTTCGTGTGTGACTTTGGTGAGTGTCCGACTTCACAATGCAAGGTCCGTAAACGCCGTTAAGTGTTGTTATGACTGTCATATGCCCCCGGGGGTTAAGGAATAATGTTTTATCGAGTAGTTTCATCTCTTGCCCTGATTAGGGTTTAGAGTTTCCGTACACATGAAAATTCTAAGTGATACTTTGCATTAAGAGTGCGAGATCTTTAATAAGGAATATAATGAAAACCCTAGCATACAAGGGTTAGATGAGTTGACCGGTTTGACTTGTTGACTTCAGTTAACTTTGACTTGACTGGAATTTGACGGTTGTCACATCATCCCCCAGTTAGAGAGAATTTCGTCCTGAAATTAGCACTTTGATCGGGATGTCAAGAATTTGGAGAAAAGATGGGGGAAACTTTTCGTAGTACAAGGAATTGGTATGGTGGGGACCAAATCCGTCTAATATTAAATGACGACCTTGGAATTTCTTATTGTAACTTGAGCTAAGTCGATTTAAAGGAGTTATTGTTTTCAAATGATAGTGTATTCCATGTGTGTCTTTATGCTCTCCGCTACAAAGTGGAGGATCTCGTTCATTGCGATTTCGCCAAGCGGTAAGTGTGCATTCCCACTCTTTACCGAAGTTAATCACCCAAGCTATTAACATGTCGCCCGAGGTTTGTATAGTCCTTTTTTGTTCTGCCCGTTGGTTTGCTGTTGGTAGGCCTTACTCAAGTCTAACCTAGTTCCCTGTAAGGGTTGCCATGTTCGCGAAATGAATGTACTATCTTTGTTAAAGATAATAGATATTAACAGACCATGTGGTCGCATAATCTCTTTGATGTACGTTCTAGTCGATTCCTCCATCCTGTTGATTTCTTTGATTAATAGGAAGTGTGCGGATTCGGCCAGTCTGTTGACGGTTACCCAAATGGTATCGAGACCATCCATTTCCTTGGGTAGCTTGGTTATGAAGCCCATGGTTAGCCGCTCCCACTTCCTTTCAAGTATCACTGTTTGTTGTAGGAGACGCGAAGGCTTCCTTTATTCTCTCTTGACATTGGCACAAGTCTGATACTTGCGCACATGTGTAACGATGTCTGCTTTCCTATTCGCCCACTGATGGTACTTTTTGAGGTCCAGACACATCTTTTCCAAGCTTGGATTAAGGGGACTAGCGAGTTTTCGTGTGCTTCGTTCGTGACATTATTTCTGAATCCATCAAACTCGGTGTCAAGATCTGGTTCATGGGATAACATGCCCCGCCGTTTGTACCTTCTAGGTTCTTATGATCAGTGAAGATTGTATGCTTCGTGTCGTAGAGATGGTGCCTCTAGACCTCTAGGGTGAACACTACCGATCCTAGTTCGAGGTGATGTGTTATCTAGCCGACCTCGTACGTCTTTAGCTGTCTTAAGTCATAAGTAATAACTTCTCCTCGGAGCGCTGCATAGGGCCTGCTGTAGTGTTCCTTGATTTCTTAGCTCGTTAGGAAGCATGTGAGTTTGGTTTAGGGGACTAGACTTATTCGGATGGTAGGACATTCACTCGTCCTCCTGTGCAACCTTGGCCCGAAGTTCATGGCAGGACACGTACCTGGTCTATCTATCATTAACTTGCGCATATAGGTCATATGTACTTAAGGTTGGCAAGACAGTTGGATGGGTGACTCTGCCCCAAGTCCACAACCAGACATGGAACAGGAAATAGGGCGGAAGCACACATCCAATGTCCGTAGAATCTTAATTATACATTATCCATGCGTATACACATAGTAGTCACAGACTAACCGTATCCGTCCCAAGCTTCTGTGCTTGAATGTCTGCTGTATGCGTGACATTCCCGAAGGGTCTCCTGGAAATACTTGTGATAAGGTTTCGGGAAGTATAACACTCCTCTGGTGCGTGTTTTGGGGTTTCACAGCGAGAGATGACCCGGAGGTCCGTGCTGGATGTGTTTTATGGGAGACAAAGGTTTTGATATTCGGTGGGTTAGGTGAAGGGTCCTTTCGTAGTCGTTAAACCGAGAATATGAGGACTATACCAATCGAAATTGAATGCTGACAACAATATCTCTTTAGGTAAAACATATGTTAAGTTGTATTCATAAGAAGTGCTCATTAGAGTGATAGGGTATGTTGTGTTTTCTTTTCAGTGTGTTTCGTTTTGTTCGATATTATTATTACTGTAGATGACTCATACCACATTGCCTAGCACTGGTTGTGGGTGTGTTCCGATAGCTAGTAATGACATGTGACAACCCAAAATTTCCATTCTGTACGAAATTTATAAGGTCAATAGAAGTTATAACAGTCACATTAATTTTTCAGACTTTTCTGTATAAGTTTGAGTATTTCGGAATTTACACTTAAGGAGATATCAGGAGAGTGGATGCACTAGGGTTTTGTGCGACACTGTTATTCCAAAACTCTATTACGTTAGAGTTCATTAAGGGAATAAAATATTTTCTGCCAAAAATCTCAAGACTTTATATAGAATTTTGAGCCATATTAATTCATTATTGACAATTCCAACTAGAGAAAAGCCATTTCTCTCTCACGGATCTTCGGGTTTTCATCCCAAATCGTGAGTACCCTTCTCTAGTTACATTATAGGGCTTATAACATGTTTAATAACCTCGATTACATAACAAATCTGTGAGATCCGGGAGTTTACCGCCCAAGAACGTTCTTGGAGAGTAAACTCCTATATGAGGCTTATGTGCTGCCTAGTCCCATCCGCATGTTAAATAATGACCTTAGGATGTTATGTAAGTGTATTTAAGACAAGAAAACACCAAAGAAACAACCATGTTTAGGTGTTCACGGCCCAAGGAGTTCTTGGACTGTGAATTCCAAAAGCAAGGACCAAAAGGTGTTTTTAACACTCCTAAGGCTTTGGACATTTACATAGAATTGTTTCCAGTTAAATCAAGGACTTAAACACATCCAAAAACCCCACTTTTGAGAGTTTATGGACCTATGATTGCTCCTGGGCTGTGAACATCAAATTAAGGCACCAAAGTGTGCCTAAGGCCTTCATTTGCTTAGGGTAAAAGTCTAGAACCTATCCTACATATGTATGAGACTTGAAAACATCAAAAACACCGTTCCATAAGAGTTTACGGCCGTAAACTCGATGGCATTTGGTCTTTGGGCCGTAAACTCCTCAAAGGAGTGTTTCTATGCCCTAAACCCTTCCAAGAATTAATCTACCAAGTTGGAATACTTCTAGAGATCATTTAGTACTTCAAAACACCAATGTCACCAAGCTTGAGAGTTCACGGCCGTAAACTCATGAGTTTACAACCGTGAAATCCTTGTGTGATGGCCATGGAAGAGTAAACTCAAGTATAGGGTCCTTTGGAACCCTAAACCCAAGTGCCTTGTCCCATAATAGCTTAGATGCAATCCTTAGGGCTTATAACACTTATACAAAGTGTTTATTATGTTCTAGGATGTCTTAACATTATCAATTAGTAGTTTAAGACTAATTGGATACATATATGTGGTATTATATGTTAACTAGGTTATAAAGTGTGTTCAAGACTTCACTTGTCACCTAGAGATCCTACATCTACAGTTCATCCAAACCACTCACTACAGGTGAGTTCATACCCCTTGACCAATGATTTAAATGTTTTTAAATGCTTTATGGGGGGGATACAAGTTAATGACTTATAGTTATTACAAATTAATTACTTATAGTTATTACATCAATCACATATGATTAATAACTACGAAACCAGTGATTTCTTACTGTTCAAACTGTTTATCAAACCGTATTGTTACAAACTGTTTTACAAACTCATTTACTTATCAAATACTTTCATTTAAACTCTTTAATACATATTATCAATTGCATGTCTATGTATGTATACTTATATAATAAGTGTTTAAAAGGCTTAGGAAGGCCTGCCCGCCCTATTTCCTTTTCGCACTTGAGATGTGGTCTGGTGGGATATCGGGTATCCGTCCGAAGGTCATTTCAATATTAATTATATATCCTGTGTACATATGTAGTCATAAAGGTCTTTCCAGTTCATTCAGTACCCTTGGGTAGCAAGGGTATACTTCCAGGTTCATACGTACCAGTTACATCATTAGTAAGTTACCATAGGGGTAGCATAGGAGAATACTAATACTATAACTAGAATAAAGAAACATACAATGAGTCAGTTCATTCATGAGTTAGTTCGAGTAGTACACACAGTACATTGCTATACATGCTAGATAGAGAGAACGTACATTACAGCTAGCACACATAGAACATTTCAGTACACACAGGTTAGATAGAGGAAGATTACACTTTCAGTTAGCACATTTGTTACATATACGTCTATGCGGTTATATGAACCATTGAGAGGGTCATGGCACTTCCTGCCCCGACCGTTCTTGTATCCCGAATCTCCTAAATTGGAGAGTGTATGAGTTTGCGTATAGATCTATACTAGATTGAGTATCCTACACCTTGCTGCTTGCTACAGTGGGACTTGCAAATCTACGGGTGCCAAATGTCATTTCTTACGGCGTCTTACATCATCGTTTTACTAGAGTCGGTAGTAGGATACAGGTCGATCACATGTTATTTGAAAACACCTTTTTGTATTAAGGTAGTTAGTACCACGGTAGTCACATATTACAAATACTACGATACGTTAATATTTTCCCATTTACATTCACTTCGTGAATATTCACACGATGCACGGTAATGTAGTAACTATATTTTTGGTTAATGATAGTCAGAATTTGGGAAACACACACTCTAACAAGAGACATATACACGAACACGAGATGCCTTGGTAGAAGGCTACAATTAGTAGGAAACATAGGGTTTTCTAGGAGAGTTCAAACATTATACAAAACATTGTACAAAACATTTTACTGAAACAACTTTCAAACGTTTTCATACAAACTCAGACACTAATATACTTATGATCTCACCAACATTAAGCTGATACTCGCTTTCAAAATAACTTGTATTCTTAGGTCACCACTAGATAGGTACAGGTGCCAGGATTTTGAGAAGATGCATTTTGTTCAAGACTCATCTTTTATTTTGACAGATTGGTATCAGAGCCCTGTTTATAGTGAATTGAGTATATCAACCCATAAAAGATATACTAACTATAAATACATTGGGACTAAAATACTCTGACCAAGAGTTTATACTTATAAATAATAAAATATTTAATTAAATATACAAGTCTGCATTCATACTAAAATCAATGTCACTAGGACAGTACAAAAGAATTATGATTGTTGAACAACACAGGTGGACTTAGAGACATATAGTCAAAACTGGGAAGATATAGCCTGATCAACTATATTATCCGAGAGTTGACTAGCATGTGCCTAAGTGTAGTTGTGTGGTTGCAACAATTCTAAAATCTTACCAACAACCCTACAATGAGAACACTAGAACATAACATTAAACTTAAAATACTATAGGAGTATTTTACATTACTATTAATTACTTATGTGCTGTATTCTTATACCTCCCTTCTCGCGTAGATTTAATGGCTGGATTCCACATCCCCGGAGACCCATACTTTCCACCCAACGGAAATGCTGGATGGCTTGAGGCCGAGTACGCTGATGATAATTAAGCAGAAGGCTTCTCGGATGAATCTGACTCTGAACCCGAAGTCAATAACCTACCTCAAGTAGGTCAAGCCCCGAATAACAACCCCCGACCAGTATTTCAAGGACCCACTCCTCTGTGGGCAACAAACTTGAATACATGGAGCCATGAACAGGGTCAACCCATTCCATACAATGGGGACAGAAGTTTCTACAACCTCACTAATGGAGGTTCTCCTGACAGAGTCTTACCCATCATGGTTCGTAGGATTTCTCGGAACACGATACTGGGTCAATCATCTGTCAATCGAATCTTGGAGATTGATGCCAACACTGGTGTTAACACAGTCCGCATTAGCCAACTAGAGTCTGCTCATGAAAGGACTCTAGTCCATAATGCAGCTCTTTAGAGGGAACTCACTGAAACGCGAGCTGAAGTCAGAGAACTTCGAGCTCAGCAAGCAAGGGCTGATAGGCGTATGAGGGACCTAGAAGACCTTCTGTCAGGATCAAGGACTCACTCTGGCAATTCTCGTCTCCGATAGATCCTGATCAACTTCTCTTTTTGGATATAACCTAGTTGTGTAAAACTTTGGTCTATTTTCCTATCTTGTAAATCGTAGGCCTGTTAGGTCTTTGTTAGGTTGTAATTCTATCAAAATTTTCTCATTTTGGTTGATGTAAGGCTTATTACAGTAGGCCGTTTTTCCCGAACTTTTTACATCAATAATACCAGTGATATTGACAGGTACCTAATCATATGGGAATTATTATCCAAATATAATCAGCTATTAGTTTAAATCTTCATTCAATCGTATTGTTGGGCTATGGGGAATTAGTCCATGAGTCATTCTCATCAATTCTTCCATTGAATTCTTATCAATGCTTTCATCTTCATAAACTTATAGATCAAGGATGCTGCCTCGCAGAAATCCAAGGAGAAACCCAAATAACGAAACACCACCTCCTCCACCTCCAGAACCACCTACTCCTCAGTTCGAAACGACAGCTCTAAATGCTGCCGTAGCTGCGGTTGTGGCTTCCGCCACGGCCCAATATCATTCATCTGGTTCCACTGGAGGAGGAACCCCTGTCCACTCGGTTCAGGTTGAAGCTCCTGTGCGCTCGAGAGAGTGCTCCTATAAGGACTTCACGAACTGCAAGCCATTATCCTTCAATGGGACTGGCGGAGTCATTGCCCTCTCGCAATGGTTCGAGAAAACCGAATCGGTTTTCAAAATCTGCTCTTGTTCCGAGGATGGCAAGGTGAAGTATGCTTCTTGCACCTTCGAAACTAAAGCCCTAACATGGTGGAATAGCCATGTAAAGTCACTATCTCTAATAGTGGCAAATGATATGGGCTGGGGATCTTTAAAAGACCTCATGATTGAGGAATACTACCCGAGGGGCGAGATCCAAAAGTTGGAGGAAGAACTGTGGAGCCTGACCATGAAGGGCTCCAACGTAGTGGCCTACACTGCCAAATTCTGTGAACTGGTGGCCCTCTGTCCCAACATGATTCCTTCAGAGGGAAAGAAGATTGAAAGATACAAATGGGGACTAGTGCCCCCATACCAGGGAAATGTTTTGGCATCACACCCTACTGTATTTTGATAGTGCCAAGCGATCGGCGTAACGACTCATAGACCATGGGGTTCGTACCCCGGTCGCAAGAACTACCCTGGCCATCTCAGAACCTTCAAGAACCGCTGATTCCAAGCGGAAGTTTTGGGATGACAAGAAGAAGGCAAAGGCTGCCAAGAAGAGGCAGGTCGTGGCACTACATGCTGCGATAACACCTGCCGCTGCTGCTCCGATAAAGCAGTATGCTGGAAGTTTGCCTAAGTGCAACAAGTGCAACTTCCATCACGACGGTGCCTACCGGGTGATGCAGTGTCTGAGTTGCAACGGGAAGGGGCACACAGCCGGTTTCCGTAAAGCTTCGGCGAAACCAATCAACCAAGGCCCCGGTGCTGGAGTAGGCCAAACTTGCTACGGATGTGGCGAGGTAGGCCACTTCAAGAGGAACTGCCCAAAGGCAGGGTTTGCCGGTGGAGCGGCAAGAGTTCTGGCCATAGGCCATGAGGAAGCGGTTGCCGACCCCGCAGTGGGCACTGGTGCGTTCCTCCTCGATAACTCCTATGCATGCATTCTATTTGATAGTGGAGCGGAGAGGAGTTTCGTGAACCAAAAATTTGCTCACTTACTTAGGCAAAAATCACGAACACTTAATGAACTGTTCACTGTGGAAATGGCTAATGGAAAGACAGAGAGCACTAGCAGTATATTCATAGGGTGTACCCTAACTTTAGATAACCATTCATTTTCTATCGATCTTATGCCGGTCTCAATTAAAAGTTTCGACGTCATTATTGGCATGGATTGGCTGAGTCTTCATCGTGCCGATATCATGTGTTACGAAAAGGTTGTTCGCCTTAATTTGTTGTCTGGCGAAACCTGAGTAGTTTATGGCGACAAACCCGGCACGAACCTTCATATCATCTCGAGGATCCAAGCTCAGAAATTCTTACGAAAGGAATGTACATCATTCCTTACTCATGTGGTCGATGTGAGCCAAGAAACGAAAGACATTTAGAACATTCCAGTAGTACGCGACTTTCCAGACATCTTTCCAGAAGAACTCCTAGGATTACCTCCGCAACGTCAAGTCTAGTTCCGAATCAACTTAGTTCCAGGGGCTACCCCAGTAGCCAAATCGCCCTATCGTCTAGCACCTGCAAAGACGCAAGAACTCTCCAGTCAAATTAACGAACTGGTCAGCAAGGGCTTTATAAGACCAAGTTTCTCACCCTGGGGAGCTCCAGTCTTGTTCGTCAAGAAGAAAGACGGATCGTTTCGTATGTGCGTCGACTATAGGGAGCTCAACAAACTGATGGTCAAAAATCGTTATCCATTACCTCGGATCGACGATTTGTTTGACCAACTGCAAGGGGTGAGCTTCTTTTCAAAAATTGACTTAAGATCCGGATATCACCAATTACGAGTACTAGGGGAGGATGTTCCGAAGACAGCCTTCCGAACTCGTTATGGGCACTACGAATTCGTAGTGATGCCATTTGGATTAACAAACGCGCCCGCAGTATTCATGGACTTAATGAATCAGGTGTGTCGTCCTTACTTGGATCAGTTCATCATTGTATTCATTGATGACATACTTATCTACTCTCGTAGTAAGGAGGAGCATAGCCAACATCTGCGACAAGTCCTCAAAACCTTACATTTAGAGAAGCTCTACGCGAAGTTCTCAAAATGCGAATTTTGGATTCGACGAGTCGAATTCTTAGGGCACGTGGTTAGCGAAGAGGGAATACACTTGGACCCTTCCAAAATCAAGGCCATTGAGAACTGGTCAGCGCCGAAGACGCCTACGAAAATTCGTCAATTTCTAGGCCTCGCTGGCTATTATCGCAGGTTCATTCAGAACTTCTCCCGTATAGCGAAACCTCTTACAACACTGACCTAGAAGGGTGTGGCCTTTGACTGGGAAGAGAAGCAGGAAAGAGCGTTCCAAACGCTCAAACGAGCCTTGTGCACCGCACCAATACTATCCCTTCCCGAAGGAATAGCAGACTTCGTAGTCTATTGCGATGCATCGAACCAAGGGCTCGGATGTGTTCTGATGCAGCGGGGAAAGGTCATCGCCTGTGCCTCCAGACAGCTAAAGACACATGAAGTCAACTACACTACCCACGATCTTGAACTAAGAGCAGTTGTGTTTGCTCTAAAGATCTGGAGACATTACTTGTATGAAACGAAGAGCACGATCTTTACAGACCACAAGAGTTTACAACACATCTTCGACCAGAAAGAGCTCAACATGAGACAACGACGGTGGGTCGAGCTACTCAGTGATTACGAATGCGAAATTCGTTATCATCCGGGTAAAGCCAATGTAGTAGCTGACACCCTGAGCCGGAAGGAATATTCTGGTCGTAGAGTCAAATCTTTGACTATAACTATCCATTCACACTTGTCGACACAAATTAAGGCAGCTCAGCTTGACGCTTTGAAGCCTGAAAATGTGACGGGTGAATCCCTAAGATGGATGGATAAGAACTTAGAGGTTAAAGGTGACGGAGCTTACTATTTCATGGACTGGATCTAGACCGCGAAGCTAGGTGGTTTCAGAAACTTAGTCAAGAACGAGGCGCACAACACTCGTTATTCCGTGCACCCGGGTTCAGATAAGATGTATCTGGCTCTTAAAAAGTTATACTGGTGGCCTAACAAGAAAGCAGAGATTGCTACCTTCGTGAGTGAATGCCTTACTTGCGCAAAGGTCAAGGTCGAATACCAGAAACCCTCCGGTCTTTTACAACAGCTGGAGATACTAGAATGGAAGTGGGAGCGGATAACAATGGATTTCATAACCAAGTTTCCCAAGACGACGGGTGGACTTGATTCCATATGGGTCATCGTCGATAGACTGACCAAGTCTGCACACTTCTTACCGATCAAAGAAACAGACAAGATGGAGAAGCTTACAAGGACGTACATTAAGGAGATTGTAAGATTGCATGGTGTTGCTTTATCCATTATCTCGGACAGAGATAGTAGATTCACTTCGAGTTTCTGGCAGTCATTATAAAGTTCCTTAGGAACTAGGTTGGACATGAGTACAGCTTACCATCCGCAGACCGACGGGCAAAGTGAGAGAACTATGCAGACTTTGGAAGATATGTTGCGAGCCTATGTGATCGACTTCGGGAAAGCATGGGATACTCATTTACCCCTTGTCGAATTTTCCTATAACAACAATTATCACACGAGCATAAAGGTTGCTCCATTCAAAGCCCTCTATGGCCGAAAGTGTAGATCCCCTCTATGCTGGGCTGAGGTGGGTGATACCCAGTTAGCTAAGGGACGAGTTCCTGAAAGCGCTCTCACTGGTTCAGAAATCATACGGGAAACGAAGGAGAAGATCGTTCAGATCCGTGAACAATTGAAAGCCTCCAGCGACCGACAGAAAAGCTACGCTGATAAACGTAAGAAACCGTTGGAATTCCAGGTGGGCGACCGCGTTCTATTGAAGGTCTCACCCTGGAAGGGCTTAATACGCTTCGGAAAGCGTGGAAAGCTAAATCCAAGGTACATTGGGCCTTTTGAGATTTTCGCAAGAATCGGCCCAGTAGCTTACAAACTTAACTTGCCACACGAACTCAGCAACGTACATCCTACCTTCCACGTATCGAACTTGAAAAAGTGTCTTTCCGACGAGACTCATGTTATTCCACTCGACGAGATCGAGATCAACGAGAGCCTCAACTTCGTGGATGAACCAGTGGAGATCATGGACCGAGAGGTCAAGCAAACAAAACAAAGCCGTATCCCGATAGTGAAGGTTTGCTGGAACGCCAAGCGAGGACCGGAACTCACTTGGGAGCGTGAGGATCAGATGAAACTGAAATATCCTCGTCTTTTTACTTAGTTTTTGTAGCTACTTATTTGCTTAAATTCAAATTTCGAGACGAAACTCCTTCTAAGGAGGGGATGATGTGACAACCCGAAATTTCCATTCTGTACGAACTTTATAAGGTCAATAGAAGTTATAACAGTCACATTAAACTTTCAGACTTTGCTGTATAAGTTTAAGTATTTTGGAATTTACACTTAAGGAGATATCAGTAGAGTGGATGCACTAGGGTTTTGTGCGACACTGTTATTCCAAAACTCTATTACATTAGAGTTCATTAAGGGAATAAAATATTTTCTGCCAAAAATCTCAAGACTATATATAGAATTTTGAGCCATATTAATTCATTATTGACAATTACAACTAGAGAAAAGCCATTTCTCTCTCACGGATCTTCGGGTTTTCATCCCAAATCGTGAGTACCCTTCTCTAGTTACATTATAGGGCTTATAACATGTTTAAGAACCTCGATTACATAACAAATCTGTGAGATCCGGGAGTTTACCGCCCAAGAACGTTCTTGGAGAGTAAACTCCTATATGAGGCTTATGTGATGCCTAGTCCCTTCCGCATGTTAAATAATGACCTTAGGATGTTATGTAAGTGTATTTAAGACAAGAAAACACTAAAGAAACACCCAATTTTAGGTGTTCACGACCCAAGGAGTTCTTGGACCGTGAACTCCAAAAACAAGGACCAAAAGGTGTTTTTAACACTCCTAAGGCTTTGGACATTTACATAGAATTGTTTCCACCTAAATCAAGGACTTAAACACATCCAAAAACCCTAATTTTGAGAGTTTACGGCCCTATGATTGCTTCTGGGCCGTGAACATCAAATTAAGGCGCCAAAGTGTGCCTAAGGCCTTCATTTGTTTAGGGTAAAAGTCAAGAACCTATCCTACATATGTATGAGACTTGAAAACATCAAAAACACCCTTCCATAAGATTTTACAGCCGTAAACTCAAAGGGATTTGTTCTTTGGGCTGTAAACTCCTCAAAGGAGTGTTTCTATGCCCTAAACCCTTTCAAGAATTAATCCACCAAGTTGGAGTACTTCTAGAGATCATTTAGAACTTCAAAACACCAAATGTCACCAAGCTTGAGAGTTCACGGCCGTAAACTCATGAGTTTATAACCGTGAACTCCTTGTGTGATGGCCATGGAAGAGTAAACTCAAGTATAGGGTCCTTTGGAACCCTAAACCCAAGTGCCTTGTCCCACAATAGCTTAGATGCAATCCTTAGGGCTTATAACACTTATATAAAGTGTTTATTATGTTCTAGGATGTCTGAACATTATCAATTAGTAGTTTAAGACTAATTGAATACATATATGTTGTATTATATGTTAACTAGGGTTATAAAGTGTGTTCAACACTTCACTTGTCACCTAGCGATCCTACATCTACAGTTCATCCAAACCACTCACTACAGGTGAGTTCATACCCCTTGACCAATGATTTAAATGTTTTTAAATGCTTTATGGGGGGGGGATAAAAGTTAATTACTTATAGTTATTACAAATTAATTACTTATAGTTATTACATCAATCACATATGATTAATAACTACAAAACCAGTGATTTCTTACTGTTCAAACTGTTTATCAAACTGTATTGTTACAAACTGTTTTACAAACTCATTTACTTATCAAATACTTTCATTTAAACTCTTTAATACTTATTATTAATTGCATGTATATGTATGTATGCTTATATAATAAGTGTTTAAAATGCTTAGGAAGGCATGCCCACCCAATTTCCTTTTCGCGCTTGAGATGTGGTCTGGTGGGATATCAGGTATCCGTCCGAAGGTCATTTCAATATTAATTATATATCTTGTGTACATATGTAGTCATAAAGGTCCTTCAAGTTCATTCAGTACCCTTGGGTAGCAAGGGTATACTTCCAGGTTCATACGTACCAGTTACATCATTAGTAAGTTACCATAGGGGTAGCATAGGAGAATAGTAATAATATAACTAGCACAAAGAAACATACAATGAGTCAGTTCGAGTAGTACACACAGTACATTGCTATACATGCTAGATAGACAGAACGTACATTACAACTAGCACACGTAGAACATTTCAGTACACACAAGCTAGATAGGGGAAGATTACACTTTCAGTTAGCACATTTGTTATATATATGTTTATGCGGTTATGTGAACCATTGAGCGGGTCATGGCACTTCCTGCCCCGACCGTTCTTGTATCCCGAATCTCCTAAATTGGAGAGTGTATGAGTTTGTGTATAGATCTGTACTGGATTGACTATCCTACACCTTACTTCTCGCTACAGTGGGACTTGCAAGTCTACGGGTGCCAAATGTCATTTCTTATGGCGTCTTACATCGTCGTTTTACTAGAGTCGGTAGCAGGATACAGGTCCATCACATGTTATTTGAAAACACCTTTTTTTATTAAGGTTGTTAGTACCACGGTAGTCACATATTACAAATACTACGGTACGTTAATATTTTCCCATTTACATTCACTTCGTGAATACTCACACGATGCACGGTAATGTAGTAACTATATTTTTGGTTAATGATAGTCAGAATTTGGGAAACACACACTCTAACAAGAGACATATACACGAACACGAGATGCCTTGGTAGAAGGCTACAGTTAGTAGGAAATATAGGGTTTTCTAAGAGAGTTCAAACATTATACAAAACATTTTACAGAAACAACTTTCAAACGTTTTCATACAAACTCAGACATTAATATACTTATGATCTCACCAGCATTAAGCTGATACTCGCTTTCAAAATAACTTGTATTCTCAGGTCACCACTAGACAGGTACAGGTGTCAGGATTTTGAGAAGATGCAGTTTGTTCAAGACTCATCTTTTATTTTGATATGTACATTTTTGGTGTCTATAGCTTTGACAGAACACACATGTATGAAATTATAATATTAATGCAAGGGATGATGTTGTTGCTTGTTTACTGCTATTCATTGTTGTGATACTGTACATGACGTCCTCCGCCCCAGAATGTTTCCGCCATTGATGGTTTTTGGGGTGTGATATAACACTTGATATCATGACCCCTGACGGTCACTCCATGATCGAGCGGTATATGAACGTCGTATGTAATTTGATGTTGGTGAAATCGTCGAGTGGGTGGCCCCACTCAATTCCTACTACTAGACATGGAATAGGAGTCACGATGGAATTATTTGTTTCAAGACTTTAGTACTTTGATTATAATTAACCCTGATGTATGTACAAAGTCATCACAACTTAGAGGTAATGATCCTAAGGTCATATATGAGTGTCTTTGGTTTGATTTGAATGAGAGAGTATGTTAACTACTTTTAGAAAGACGATGATTTTAGCAAGCATAGCAAATTCATTACAAGCATATGGTACTTAAATGTTTTTGTTGTTGGAAACATTACAAAAGTCCTAATATGGTTCCCCGTTACCCTTGTTGGTTCGTTTGTCACACTCCTCTGCCTCCCTCGTCATTCCTCTCAGTTGGACAGTCTCTTTTGAAGTTTCTTGTTTCACCACATAGGAAGCACACTGGACTTACATTGGTATTGGGGGATGAAGTGATGTACTGAGTCGGGGCCTTACAGAAACGGATGGTATGCCCATTCTTGTTGTAGTTTTTACAGTGCATGTCCCGACAAACCCATTGTGATGGAAGCTAGACTTGATACACTTTGGGAGTGATCCCTTATATGGTCTGGCCGACACTTGGGTGATAGACCTTGTGGCTAGTGTCGAGGCATGTGTCGTGACTGTTGTTGTAATGGCAGGTGCAGCTACAGATTGCTTTCTTCCAGTGAATTTTTGAGGTAGGTTACACTTCTTTTTGTCCCAAAACTTTTTCTTCTTGTTCGTAGGTTTGTGGCCTCAGGCGCCTTCGTTAGTAGACACCCGTTGGTATTCCTGATTGTTACCACAATCTGTATTGTCGGTACCGCTTCCATCTCTGCTGGCATTTTTAGCATTGAGTTGCGCCATGACGGCTGTCATGGTTGCCGTGACTACAACTTGAAAAGTAGTAGAGTCTATCTGCAGGGTTGGCGCCTTGCTAGTTGGTTGGTTGCCTCTTGGTGAAGACATAGCTCTATTTCACGATGAAAAACGACTTCATGAGTGGAATTAATTATCTCAAGTGCATCCTTTCAATTTATATATATATATATATATATATATATATATATATATATATATATATATATATATATATATATATATATATATTCTTTCACATTAATGTACTATTCCTAGTGTTTCTGCTAACGTTTCCTGAGACGGATTTATGGTAGTGGGTTGAAGTAGGTTTCGTACAGGCGTTAAGCTTTACTCATCTTAGGATCATGTTTGTACAAACACACTTAGCTGAGGAGTTTTGATGGGATCCGGTGCATTAGTGTTGGTATGATCGCACCCCATAGGTCTACGAAGAAAGCATCCCCTCAATCATAAGGTTTAAGGGGAGAGACGGTAACGAGTACTTAGAATGGCTATACGTCGCGAGTTTTCTAACTAAGTTTATCTTAGTTCATTTTGTGTATGTCGGTCGTTTTATGGTGTTCTGAAAACATTTCATAATGAGAGCCTATAAATGATAAACTCATGTATTTTAGTAGTTCTGTATCCAAGTGAAACCTTAAAATTTGATCTAAGCTAGGTCTTTCTTACGAGCATTTGATGTATGCTTAGTGGTATGATTAAGACTTAATAGACCCTTGAGTCTGATGGATCTGCGGTAAACCCATTTTATTAATATGATTCTAGAAATTTTGGTTTTAGAGAAAGTTTTGACCTAGATATAGGCCTACACCAGATTATTGTAAGGAAAAGTTTTGATAGTTACTAAATCTCTTAATTAGTATGACCGCTTAAATCACAGTGTCGTGCTTTCACCTAGAATATAGTAGTACCAATGCATACTCATGAACTTAATTTACAAGGTCTTGTGAGCAGTATGAACTTACTCACGACGATCCGTCCCTTATGACGCTTGAGACAAAGTCGATGGACCATGCAACTTTGTCAATCGACGCTTGGTTGCAATCATGTAACACTCATGTTTCTAGCCTAGGCATTTATATTGAGTTGATAGTCTAGGTTAACCTTTATAACTCATTTTGAAGAAATGAAAAGGAATTAGGTGAATATTATGTGAATTATGTGTTTTATGCTTAATTATTAGAGCTTAATTAATTAAGAATAAAAATAAGCGTCAAAATTAAAGTGTGAGATATGCCTGCTATCTTTACATAAAGTTGTAGTGGTCGAAACAAGGATTTCGGGGATATAAAGAATACCAAAATCCGAGTTATAACGAAGAAGTTATGACCTGTCGAAGTTTCGCGACAAAACCAACACGGTGCTGAATGTCGTAAAAAGTGAGTTTTCGATAAACTACTTTTTAGCCTTAGTAATCTAAACGAAAGTCGTAGTATTTGTTAAACCGAGAAATTCAATAAAAAAACGCCCAAATCTGACTTCATATGAGGAAGTTATGATTTTTCGAAGTTTCAGCTTAGTAGTAGACAGCTAAAAACTTGAATTTTAGATCGAGCGATTTTTAGCCGACACAACCTAAACGAGAATTGAAGGCCTCGTCGTTAGGAGCACAACGGTAAAAAGTCTGACGAAAACGGACGTCGGATGAAGAAGTTATGAGTTTTTAACGGATTTCCTGTCCTGGTCTATTAAAAATAATATTATAAAATTTAAATTCAAAATTAGCCGACAAAGTCTAAACAGAAGTTGTAGAGCGTAATTTTAGCTATGCGTGCATATTAAGAACGTCAAAAACGGAGCTAGTATGCGAAAGTTATGGATTTTAAAAGTTTTGGCATGAAAATCGAGAAAATTCGCATAGTCACGAGTTGCCACGTCACCCTCGCTGAAAAAGTGCCACGTGTCCTGCTGAGTCACCAGGCTAATGAGTCACCAACCAGCTGAGTCATCCGAAGCCGTGGCACATCCGAGGAGCAACGCGTGTGCAGCCTACCTCCGAGCCTCGCAATGCCTGTCGCGTGTTCTGAGCCTCGCATAGCCTAGCTCCGAACCTCGCATGTGCACCAGTAGACTCCGGTCCACTTATAACCAGCCAGTGAGCCCTCGCAAGTGTGACCCATGCGCGAGCCACCTCCGGGTAACTTTGAAAAATTGTCAATTTTAACCCCTTAACCCTTATTTCTTTCATCTTAACATCCCACAAAGCCCCGGTATCGATTGTAAAGCCCGAAATACTCCACGAAGTGCCCGAGAAGCCTGAAAAATTTATCTTTTTGGTTTCGAAGCCCGGCTTTTGCAGAGCCCGGTTTCTCAATAAAACTCCCGGTTTTATTAGAAGCGATCGTTTTAGGAAACAAATTGCTACCCGATTTTCATCAAAATATGTGAGTGTGTAGTTACTTTCAATTTACACATAGATATGAAGTATTTACCTTGAAATACATGGTATGTGTAAATATATTAATTGTTTAATTGAGGTGACTGTTGAATTGATTTTTTATACAAGTTTTAAATTATATATGTTTTTTATCTACAAAATACGTTGGGTAGAACATGGGTAGATGAAATAGTTGATGTGTGTTAAAAAGGTGAGAGGCCTCGATGTTGTTGTTGTTGTTGTTGTTGTTGTAGTTATCTAGCGGAGTATAGATGACGACCACGGACTTTCTAGATAGTCCAGTGGAACACTAGCAGGTTCGCAACTTGTAGGTGTTGATGAATTAAATGTTCATTGTCGTACTCCATCCCCCTCATGGTTGCCTTAAGGACATGTATGGCTGAGGAAACCCCTTAGCAGTAGTGTCCATCCCGAAGATAATCCTTAGGCTAGGTCCCTTGTGATAGGTGTTTAGGGATGTAAAGTGAGGACAACGGGAATGGGTAATCAGGGTTATTGTTGATTAGTGAACTTAATAATTATATTATTATTGTGGGTTGAAAACCCTATATGCTCTCAAGGCTCCCAAGCCTGACCCACTCAGTTTTTATGATTACAGGTAGTGGACCCCGAGCATAGTCGGAGGACGACGAGAGATTTTTGGATTATAGGCTAGTAGCTGTAAATAACTGTTGAAAGGCTTATAATGTCTTGTTTATGCTTTTGATCTGTATCGGAACATGACATCCCGAGGTTTTGATATATATGGAAAATATATACCTTTTTAATGAAGGATTTTGATAAACTTTTATCATATGTTGTTTGGGGACCAATTCCAAAACATCTTTTATAAAGATTTCTCTGATTTTATTTTAAAAAACATAAATTAAATCGGTCTTTTTTGGCCAAGAAATTAGGGGATGTCACAAATCATCCTCTCTTTGAATGCCTTGTGTCTACCCTGTTACTCTCTTGCCTCTGTCCGAGCGGCGATAATGTCCTAAAAAGAGAGTTGGTCTTTGAAATAGTAGTCTCTTTCCAAGGCTCGGGTACGTGAGACGGTGGGGTCCGTAGTAGCGCTCAATTTTCGAACCCGGTTTGCAGTCTCCCTGTGTTAATCCCCGATCTTCGCGATCTGCCGGGTCTTCGCCTGGAGGGCTCTGTCAGTCGGTCCCCCGTGGTTGAGGTCGTAGCACCCTCGTTGGTCTCCACATGGTGGTTGCTGTCATTGTTGTCGACTTCAACCCTCAATCATAGTTGCCCAACAGGGCACAAATTCGTTGTAGTCTAAACGGTTCGCAGGAACCCTTGCTATGCATGGAGGATTGATTACCTCCGGTTCCGCTTCTGATTCTTCTGATAACCATTCACCACTCGGGTTCGAGTTGGGAAAGTAGGGGTCGCCCGGTATGTAGGATCTTGCTATGTTGTACATGCGAGAATAGGAGTGGAAGAGATAATTACTAGGCGTCTAACTCTATAATTAATTACTTATAGGGGGTGATCCTTATCAGTCATGTCTATAATCACTTAGTGCATACCAGTTACACATAATCTGAGATAGAATAGACCTTCGAATAAATGACTCTACTCTAAATCCACAACCAAACAAGGAACATGAAGTAGAGCAATAGTCATATATTCTGAGTCTATAATATCTTGAATTATCTATAACCTTAGCGTACGCACTCAGTCGTTAAGGACCTACTAATAGGGGTCTTTAGTTTTCACATAAGTTGGTTATATTATTACAAAATACACCTATAGTATTTTAATGTTTGAATTATGCTTTTCAATGACTGTTTGTAGATAGAGTTGATAAGTTTTTAGACTTGTTGCAACGCCACAATCATTCTCAGGCATATGATAATCACTTATGGGTTAGACTTAGTTGAACAGGCTATGTCCTTCCCAGACCTGACTATACATCCCCAAGCATACTTGTGCCATTCAACAATCATTACTTTTGTTTTGTTCTAGAATGATGCTGACCTTAGTATCTATGCATGCATGTATACTTTTAACAAGAAACTATTTATTTCTAAAAGTATAGTTATTTGGAAAATGTTAAATTAGAGACCTTAGTCCAAATGCATTTATAGTTTGTATATCTTATGTGGTTCGATATACTTAGTTCACTATGAACAATGTTCTGATATCAATATGTCACACCCCCAAACCAAGGATGGCGGAAACGTCCGGCGGTGGAGGACTTCATGTATAGTATCACAACAACGAGTATAATAGTGCTGAAAGTAAAGACAACCAATCATAAATATAATCAGAAAAGAATTACATGGTTTCAAGTATTACATATTTCAATGATTGATCACGACATGATATAAAAATAGTTGTTCAACGCCGTAGCGTTCCATCCTCAAAAGCTTGTGGTTACTTGGTTTCGTTGATTTCTTGAGAATACAAGTAGTTTTGAAAAAGTGTCAACAATTAAGTTGGTGAGTTCATATGTCTTTGAGATAAAGAGTTTGGAAACCGTTCTTTGTAATGTGTTGTGTCTCACCAAGAAAAATCCAATATTTTCCTTATAAAATTTATGTGGTCCTAAATCCCAGGACCAAGAATAAACAAGTGTTTTCCATACATAATGATAAAACCGTGGTTTTAAATCGGCATAAAACCCTTTTAGATTCGAGGAAAAATCTCGTAATGATTGACGTGTAGTCTTAAATACCAAGACCGAAAGTGTACAGTAATATCCGTACTTATTGATATAGAAAGTGATTTTAAATTGACATAAAACCCCTTTTGATTTATAAAAATTCCCATAAACTTTATGAGTTTTTAACTTCCTATGTGAGTCGCTATAACCATACTATGACTGAATGAACCTGCCATGACGTTTCCCAGGCGTCGAAAACTGATATGACACTTGTCACCCGTAGACCTGCAGGTCCTACTGTAGCTAGCAGCAAGGTGTGGGGTGTCAAACCCAATATATATCTATACACAACTATCACGTTCTCCCTACAAGAGACACTGGTTATTCCTACCAGGATTTTTCACCCGTAGTCTAGGAGTACTGAGAAGAATATCTCACAATTTAAGTTAACAAGTTTACGTGTGGTGTGCATGAGTGTAAAACCTTTTTCTGTGGGAATAAAACCTTCCGAAATGTGTTTGTTGTGTTAAGGGAAACATAAACCATACCTATTACGGTTTATCAAAACGTTTAAATGTAATAGTTATGACTTTGTTTATTATGGTTAACTACTGTATTTGTGAAGGTAAAAACCCTTTTGTTTACCGATATGTATATATACCTTTTACTAAAGTGAATCAACATGCAATATAACAACTAATTAATTACCATACTTTGGTAGGTAAAAATGCATTTGTTTTCTGTTGTGTGACTATATACTAAGACAAAATGTCATCTATTTACAAAATCATATATACACATAATGATATACACCTTGCTCAACATGTTACAAGGTGAAATGAAATTGATAGCATTTTTTAGTTGTTAACATTTTCTTTCACTGTGCTTAGAAAGTTTATAGAAAAATCATCAAAGGTCCAAATCAAAATCCGTAAATTCTGAGATTTTGGGAAATGCGTCTAGTTTGTTCATAAATTTTATTATACTTTTTAATGACCTCCAACTTGTGTTAAAAAGTCCAAAATCACAGACTGGTCCAAATTTCCTCTTGAGATGATAGGCAGTTTTGTAAAAATCACCATAAATTGTAGAAAAATCGTATGGAGGTGTGAAAGTAGTCATTTTAAAGGTATAAACTTGAACTACTTGCACCTAATATAGGTTGGAAAACTAAGTTGTTTAAGTTGGCCAAAACAGTCCGTGAATGGAGTTAAACTTTTCTGATGAAAGCTGTTGGATGAGTTTAGTTATGTTCTTGGTGTTTTAACTTGTATCCCCCCCCCCCCCCCCCCGCCTTAAAACTTAAGAAAAGCATGAAAAGATAGGGGTATGAACTCACCTTGATTGATTTCAGTAGATGGATGATGGAGAAAACAAATGTTCAACTCAAGAACACTTGAGAGGTGCTTGAAGATTTGAAGATCTAACACAAATATGATGATGTTTGTGTAAGCAATCTATGATTGGGATGAAAGATAGTAGAATATCTAAGTGAAGGAGGAAGATACTTACCAAATGTAGAAGAAAAGCTTGGAAACAAGCCTTGAATCTCGAAATCTTAGAGACAGGGTGTGAGAGAAAATGAAGTGGTCACTTGGTGGAAAAATGGAGTAATGTGAGGAGAGAGGAGGGTTTTCCAACTTTTGTTCAACATTATCTTTGGAAAAGAGTGGGAAAATGACAATGATTGACTAGGTATGGGTGAATAATGACTAGGGGGTTGTACTATGAAGGTATAGGGAGGTTGCTTGCGTCATACACTAAGGCAAAGTCAACACTCCACCCATAAAATCTTACCTACTAGATTTTATTCTTAGGCAAGGAATTTCCCCCAAAACATAATTAAAATATGAATATTTGGGGTTTATTATGTTAAGATACGAGTGTGGGTGAAAATCCCACGTTAAAATCTCGAAAAACGGGCTCAAAACGCTAAAAATATTGAAAACCGGGTAAAAACTGCCAAATTCCGAAATTTGGGCCGAGGATACGAAGGTTCGGCTCCTTAGGAGCTTGGAACCGACAGCAGTATAAGAAACCGAGAGAGGAGGGTTCGGTTGCACGGGTTGCCTCTCAGACCGAAGGTGAGGTTCGGATGCATGGGAACCGAGAGGTCTCATAGACATGCTCATCAGAAGGGACCGAGAGTTAGGTCCTCAGACCAACGGTCAACCCTTCTAGGGCCGAAGGTGGGAAGGGCAGAGGCTCGGTCCATTTCGGTTGAGCGGGTTTTGGTTCTCAGGAGGGTCGGTTCCTAAGAGGGGTTTCGGCTCCTTAAGGCCGTTTTTCGCATATACTTCCGTTTTCGAGCGGTTTTCGACTAAATTAAGAGTCGGGATGCCCCGAGTGATTTTACGAAGTTGAGATAGATTTGGGAGAGATTTCACATACTTGGAGAGATTTCTAATACAGAGAGAGATTTGGGAGAGATTTCACATACTTGGAGAGATTTCTCATACAGAGAGAGATTTGGGAGAGATTTCACATTCTTGGAGAGATTTCTCATACAGAGAGAGATTTGGGAGAGATTTCACATACTTGGAGAGATTTCTCATACAAAGAGAGATTTGGGAGAGATTTCACATTCTTGGAGAGATTTCTCATACAGAGAGAGATTTGGGAGAGATTTCACATACTTGGAGAGATTTCTCATACTGAGAGAGATTTGGGAGAGATTTCACATACTTAGAAAGATTTGGGATATATTTCACATACTTAGAGAGATTTAGGAGAGATTTCACATACTTAGAGAGATTTGGGAGAGTTTCACATACTTAGAGAGATTTGGGAGAGATTTCACATACTTAGAGAGATTTGGGAGAGATTCTGAATAGATAGAGATAGAGTGAAAACGATTGAGAGAGGTTTTTGTGTGTGACATTGGTGAGTGTCCGGCTTCACAATGCAAGGTCCGTAAACCCCGTTAAGTCTTGTTATGACTGTCATATGCCCCCGGGGGTTAAGGAATAATGTTATATTGAGTAGTTTCATCACTTGCCCTGATTAGGATTTAGAGTTTCCGTACACATGAAAATTCTAAGTGATAATTTGCATTAAGAGTGTGAGATCTTTAATAAGGAACATAATGAAAACCCTAGCATACAAGGGTTAGATGAGTTGATCGGTTTGACTTGTTGACTTTAGTTGACTTTGACTTGACTAGAATTTGACGGTTGTCTCAAGTAGTGTGTCGTCAACATACAATACAAGGAAGCTAACTATACTCCCACTGGCTTTGACATATACACATGACTCATCCTCGCTTCGCAGGAAGCCAAACTTTTTGACTTTCTCGTCAAAACAAAGACTCCATCTGCGAGATGGTTGTATCAATCCATAAATGGATTTCTCAAGCTTGCACATTCTATTAGGATGCTTCGCATCGATAAAACCTTCTGGCTGACTCATGTAAACATCCTCGGCCAAATTCCCATTAAGGAAAGCGGTTTTGACATCCATCTTCCATATTTCATAATCATGAAACGCAGCTATGACTAGCATCACCCTAATAGACTTTATCTTCGCAACTGGTGAGAAGGTCTCATCACAGTCAACTCCGAGAGTTTGAGTAAAGCCCTTCGCAACCAATCGCGTCTTATAAGTGTGTAATTTCCCATCCATGTCAGTATTCTTCTTGAAGATCCACTTGCACCATACTAGCTTACGACCTGACATATTTTCAACCAAATTCCAAAATTTGTTGTCGTACATGGACCGAATCTCGCTGTCCATAGCCTCGTTCTATTTTGTAGACTCTGGGCCTGCCATAGCTTGCTTGTAGCTGTTAGGTTCATCCAAATTTATTAGTGTATTGTCAATAATAAACGTATCACCTTCACTTGTTATATGATAACCATACAACACATGTACAACAATAACTCTACTGGAACATCTAAGAGGTAAGGACTCATCAATCGGTTCAACCGGAATTTCCTCCTCAAGTTGGGTGCCAGCATTAGAGGCCCCTTCATCACTTGAATCTTGAAGCTCTTCAAGATCAATTTACCTCCCACTGTCCCCTTGGCTCATGAGTTCTCGCTCTCGGAAAACCCATCTTCTCGCAATGAAGACGACATTGTCACTCGGTCTATAGAAGAGATATCCAAAAGTCTTCTGTGGGTAGGAGATGAAAATACACCAGTCACTATGGGGTTCGAGCTTCTCGTGAGTCTGTCGTCTTACGAATGCTTCGCAACCCCAAACCTTGATATGTGCCAACGAGGGAGCTTTCTCAGTCCACATCTCGTGAGGTGTTTTGGCAACCTTCTTCGTAGGGACTAAGTTAAGGATATGGGCGACAGTCTCTAAGGCTTACCCCTAGAATGAGATAGGTAGCGAAGCGTGACTCATCATGGAACGAACCATGTTTAGAAAGTTTCGATTATGCCTCTCAGCCATACCATTCAACTGTGGTGTCCTAGGTGGCGTCAATTGCGAAACGATTCCGCGTTCCTTGAGGTAGTCGTAGAATTCAAGACTAAGGTACTCTCCACCTCGATTGGATCGAAGAATCTAGATTTTCCTGCCCAGCTAATTCTCCACTTACTGCTTAAACTCTTTGAACTTTTCAAAGGTTTCTGACTTGTGCTTGATTGTAGATATACCCATATATGCTATAATCATCGGTGAAAGTTACATAGAAGCGGCTTGCATCCCTTCTTGTTGATCTAAAGGGCCCACAGACATTGGTGTGTATGTGATCCAATAAACCCTCTCCCCTGTCACAAGAACTAGTGAAGGGTGACTTGGTCATGTTTCCAAGTAAACAAGACTCGCACACGTCATCATCCCTAAGGTCGAATGACTCCAACACTCCATCCTTTTGGAGTTGGGCTATGCGTTTCTTGTTGACATGTCCAAGATGAAAATTCCACAAGCATGCTTTGTCGAAACTATTGGAAGAATCGATACACAACACATCATTTCTTAAATTGTCTACAACCATCACAGTTTCATATATTCCATTACAAGGCAATGCTTCAAAATAGAAAACACCATTAAGATAAGCATTAATAGAACCCTTTTCATTATCAAATGAATATCTAAATCCTTGTCTATACAAACCATGAAAAGAAATGATGTTTCTTGCCATTTCAGGCGAATAGCAACAATTATTAAGATCTAGTCCTAATCCATTATTAAGCACGAAAGAGTAAACTCCAATCTTGGTGAAAAGGCGATGCTCTTCTGTTCCCCATGATCAAGTTTATCTTCCCATGCTTCACATCCTTATTTCTTCTTAGGCCCTACAAATCAGAACAAATGTGAAAACCACACCCTGTATCGAGAACCCAAGAAATAGCATACGATGAATAATTAGATTGAATAATGTAAATACCTGCATAGGACGGCTTGATCTTTCCATCCTTAATATCTTGCAAATATTTCAGGCAACTTAGTTTCCAATGCCTTTTGTCATGGCAGTAGTAGCACTTTGCATCCTTCGGGCTCGAGGTGGGTGATGCGGGACCAGCCTTGGTTCCACTAGAAGAGGTGCCATCATGGGACTTTCCCTTATGGTGGGTCTTAGAAGGAGCCTTCCTTTTCTTACCATTTCCTTGCCCAATAGCCAAGACTGGGGTAGCAATAGGAGTAGGAGTTTGTGCAACAGATTTGTCCTTAAGGTTGCTCTCAGCAGTCCTGAACAGGCCTTGAAGCTTGTTCAACATGACCTCCTCTTTATTAATGTGGTAGGTCATGCGGAACTGGTTGTAGCAAGGAGGAAAGAAGTGAAGAATAATATCAATTGCCAGCTCCTCATTGAAGTTAACATTTAATTTCTATAAGTGGTCGACATATCTTTGCATCTTCTGTAGATGAGGAGTGACACACTCTTCGTCCCTCATCTTGTTCGTGATCATCGAAGTGATGATCTCGTACCTCTCCTGCCTCGCACTCTGGCGGTACATGTCTAGTAAATCCTGACGCATTTCGTAGGGATAGAAATCCTCGTAGGACTTTTGGAGTTCAGCAGTCATGGTTGCTAGCATGATGCAATGGACTTTTGTGGCATCAGGCTCATGGGCCTCAAAGGCAGCGATCTCCTCGGGAGTAGCAGTGTTGACATCTACTTCCTTTAGCTCCTTGTCGAGGACATACTCTTTCTCCTCATAACGTGTGACATCCCCAAAATCATGACCAGAAAAAACCGCTTTCATTTATGCTTTTAAAATAATTTCAGATTAAATCCTTTTGATTTAAAAGAGTTGCAGAATTTGTTCCCAAAAACAAAGTATGATAAAATAATATTTACCAAAGCATTTCATAAAGAAATGTGTTTTCATTATATAATCAAAACTCGGGATGTCATGTTCCGATACAGACAAAAAAGCATAAACAACAAAAGATAGACCATACAACGGTTACATATAACAACTGGTGTAATAAACAAAATAACTTGATGATTCATCCATTTTATGCCCTCGCGCCACTACCTGTAATACAAATAAATTGAGTGGGTCAGGCTTGGGAGCCTGGTGAGCATATAGGGCTTTCAACCCACAATAACTAATTATATTTACTTTTACCAACCAACAATAATCCGATTACCCATTCCTGTTATCTTCGCTTTACGTCCCTAAAACAACATCTATCTCAAGGGACCTAATATAGGATTTTCATCGGGACAGACATTATTACTAAGGGGTTTCCTCAATAATAGATTTCCAAAAGGCAAACTTGAGGGGGATAAAGCACACCGGTGAACACATCATTCACAACACCTACAGTTTATGAGCCTGCTAGCGTTCCACAGGACTGTCTAGAAAGAGTCTGTGGTCGTTATCCATACTCCGCTGAATAACTAGATCAACAACAACAACATCGAGGCTTCTCATATGTTTATCACACATCAACTATCTACCCATGTTCTACCTAACATATTAGTAGATAAAAAAATAGATATTTTTATACATAGTTTAAAACCTGTATAGCATTCTCATTCAATACATATTCCAACTAACATATGTGACACATGCATATAACATGTATTTCATAGAGAATAAATCATATCTATGAGATAGAAGAAAGTGAATATACATTCACACATATAACAACAAAATATACACATAACATTTATTTCGTATAAAATACTCCATAATTTTGCGTTAGAAGAAGGTAACTACACACTCACTTGATCAGAAGATGATCGGACAACACTACGACTTGTAGAAGTAGTATTTTTCGGTAGATCTGGAAGATTTTCACAAAAACCGGGCTTCCCGCGGGCAGAGATTCAGCTCGAGAATCTCACTTCTCGGGATCTTCGAGACTTCAGGGCTTGCTTTGGGGCTCGGGAATGATACGGAGCTTCGGGATATAAGTTGCACGCAAAACGATGCAAAACAGGAGAGACAGAAGAAAATTTGGGCAAAAGAATCGGTAGCCCTCGACTTCCTTTTATAGGGGCTGGAAACCTCGATTACGCTGGGCATAATCTTGGTTACGTTGGGCGTACTCCGATGTCATTGTGTGCGTATGGCTTGAGTGACGTCACTGCATGCGTAGCTGAGGCGGTTCCGGGTACGCTGGGCGTACTCTATTACGCTTAGTGTAACCCGATTAATCAAACTTCAAAATTGCGTAACTTTTGCATACGAGCTCTGTTTTCGACATTCTTTATATCCACACGTGGGTGAGACTACGCTCTACAACTTTCGTTTAGACTCCGTCGGCAAACTTTGAATTTATTTTTATTATTTATTTTTAGTAGGCCTGGACAGGAAAACTCCGTTATAAAATCATAACTTCTTCATCTAACGTCCGTTTTCGTCTATCTTTTCACCATTGGACTACTATCAACGAGATCTTCGATTCTCGGTTAGATTGTTTCGACCAACAATCACTCGATCTCGAATTCGAGTTTCGGGCTCCATACAACTAAGCTGAAACTTAGAAAAATCATAACTTTCTCATACGAAGACAGATTTGGGCATTCTTTTTCTGCACTCTCTCGGTTTCACGAAATCTATGAGTTTCTTTTAGATCAATAAGGTTAAATATTGCTCTAACATAAATTCACTTTTTACGTCACTCAGCATTGTCGGTTCTGCCGCGAAACTTCGACAGATCATAACATCTTCGTTATAACTCGGATTTCGGCATTCTTTATATATTCGGAAACCTTGTTTCAGCTACTACAACATTATCCATAGATATCGGCTTTATATAATATTTCATTTTGATGCTTATTTTATATTTTTAATTCAATCAAGACACACAATTAAGCACAAGAGACATAATACTCAAATAATACACTTCTAATATTTCAAAACGGGTTACAAAGGTTAACCTAGACTATTACATCAACATTAATGACAAGCCTATAAGAAACACAGGCGTTACAATTCTCTCCACCTTAGAATGATTCCGTCCCCAGAATCACACATCAACAAACAAATGCGGGTAACGACTCATCATGTCACTCTCCGTCTCCCAGGTGAGATTCGGCCCATTCGTGAGTTTCCATCGGACAAGTACTAACTCGACCATCTTGTGTCGCAACTTCTTAGTCTTTCGGTTAACGATTTCCTCTAGTTCTTCAATCAACCTTTTGTTCTCATCGATTCTCACCTCTGAAAGTGGAATCATTTCGGGAACTTCTCCCGTGAACTTCCTCAAAGAACACACATGGAAAGTGTTACGAATTTCATTAAGTTCTTCTGGTAGTTCGAACTTGTAAGCTTGGTTCCCAATCCTATGAAGAACTTTAAACGGTCCAATAAACCTTGGACTTAATTTTTCCGTTTTACCAAATCTTATAAGTCCCTTCCACAGCGAGACTTTAAGCAAATCCGAATCTCCAACTTCAAAAGTCATCGGTCCTTCTTCTCCTGTTAGCATAGCTCTTTTGACGATCCTGAGCTACTAATATTCTTTCCCTAATTATTTTCAACTTTTCAGCAGTTTGATGGACTATCTCTGGTCCCATAAACTGCTTTTCCCCAACCTCAAGCCAACAAAACAGCGTTCGACACTTCTGTCCATACAAAGCTTGATAAGGTGCCATCTTTATGCTCGAGTGGAAACTATTATTATAGGAAAATTCTACCAAAGGTATGTGTTCATCGCGGTTACCTTGGAATTCCAGGGTACATGCTCTCAACATATCTTCAAGCATTTTTATCGTTTGTTCGCTCTTACCATCAGTCTGTGGATGGTAAGTTGTACTTAAACACAACTTGGTACCCAATTCCTCTTGTAGACTTTTCCAAAATTGCGAGGTGAAACGGATGTCACGATCTGACACAATCGTTAATGGAACACTGTGAAGCATCACAATTTCATTCACGTAAGAATTCACAAGATTTTACATAGACCATATCTCATTAGCTGCTATGAAATGCGCACTCTTAGTGAATCGATCACGACCACCCAAATCATGTCGTGACCACTTTTCATTCTCGGTAGTTTAGTAACAAAATCCATAGCGATGTCTTCCCATTTACCCATAGGCACATGTAAAGGTTTTAAACTCCCATATCGTTTCTGATGTTGTGTCTTGACTCTCGCACAAGTCAGACACTCGGTCACATACTTTGCAACATCAAGCTTCATCGTCGGCCACCAGTAATAGGGTTTCAGGTCCCTATACATTTTAGTGCTACTGGGATGAATCGAGTACATGGTCTTGTGACCTTCTTCCATCAGAAGATCTCCTCCTGTCTTAGGTATCCAAATCCGATCTTGGAACACCTTCAGTCCATGACTGATTATACCGAATATCAACGTTTTGCCCAAACGTTTCTCCTTTCGGTCACTTTTCTCAGAAGCTTCATGTTGAGCTTTCTTTATACTTTACATAATGGTCGAGACAACTTCAATTCTTAACTCTCTTGGCCTCTTTCTTTCAAGATTGACTTTCTGACTGAGAGCATCAACAACAACATTTGCTTTACCGGGGTGGTAAAGTATCTCACAGTCGTAGTCCTAAAGTAATTCAAGCCATCGTCGTTGCCTCATATTGACTTCTTTTCTAACTAAAGAGATACGGGAGACTCTTATTATCAGTGAAAAGTTTGTACTTCGTGCCATAGAGGTAATGTCTCCATATTTTTAGAGCGAAAACTACCGCTACCAACTCCAAATCATGAGTCGTGTAGTTATTTTCATGCTCTTTCAGCTGTAGAGATGCATACGCGATCACCTTATCTCTTTGGGTCAAAACACAGGCTAATACAACCCCAGACGCATCACTATAAACAATGAAGTCTTCAACTCCATTGGGTAGAGAAAGTATCGGTGCCTCGCATAGCTTCTTCTTTAGCTTCTCGAATGCTTCTTTATGCTTATCACTCCAAGCATAATTAGCTCATTTGTGGGTCAAATCTGTTAATGGACTAGCGATTAAAGAAAAGCCTTCGATAAACCTTCAGTAATATCCGACTAATCCCAAAAAGCTTTGGATCTCCGTGGGACTTTTCGGTTGTTCCCACTTCATTACAGCTTTAAACTTTGCTGGATCAGCCATTATCCCTTCTTGGTTGACCACGTGACCCAAGAATTGGACTTCTTGAATTCAAAAATCACATTTGGAGAACTTAGCATACAGCTTCTCCTTCTTCAAGACTTCCAACACTTCTCGTAAGTGTCTACCATGCTCCTCTTGGCTTTTCGAGTAAATCAGAATGTCATCTATGAACACTATCATAGATTTATCAAGGAACGGATTACAAACCCTGTCCATTAAATCCATGAATGTTGCTAGAGCATTAGTTAGTCCATATTGTGTTCTGAATGCAGTCTTCTCTATATCCTGCTCTCTTACTTTCAGTTGATGATATCCTGACCAAATATCGATCTTCGAGAAATAGCTCGAACCTTGTAGTTGATCGAATAGGTCATCAATCCTCGGCAATGGATGTGTATTCTTTATTGTTGCCTTATTCAACTCTCTGAAATCGATGCACATTCTCATACTTCCCTCTTTCTTCTTCAGGAATAACTCCGGAGCTCCCCAGGGTGATGAACTAGGTCTAATGAAACCATTGCCCAATAACTCCTAAAGTTGCATCATTAGCTCCTTCATCTCTGTCGGTGCTAGTCGGTAAGGTGCTTTTGCTATTGGCGTCGTCCCTGGTAACAAGTCGATATGGAATTCTACTTGTCGATCAGGCAGTAATCTGGGAAGATCTTCGGGAAATACTTCCGGATAATCACACACGACAGGAATGCTCCGCATCTCCTTTTTCTCCTTCTTAGCATCGATCACAAATGCCAACTATGATGTACATCGTTTGCCCAAACACTTTCTGGCTTTCTTTAGAGAAATGATCCCATAACTTACTTTGTGTTTGTCCCCATACACCATAAATGACTCTTTCCCTGGAAGGTTTACTTTGACTATCTTCTTTCTGCACAATATCTCGGCGTCATTGGTGCTAAGCCAATCCATTCCCAAAACGATGTCGAAACCATTCATTTATATAGGCAATAATTCCTCGTGGAACTTATTCCCATTCAAGTCAATTAAGATGTTTTTCCTACGATGGCTAACAGGTACAAACTTGCCACTAGCAACTTCGACTAATAAAGAATTATCTAGTCTATCAACAGGCAAAGCTAGTTTTCTACCAAATTCATGTGAAATAAAGGAGTAGTTGGCACCAGAATCAAATAAAATTTGGGTAGGCAATTTGTTTACGAGAGAGGTACCTGAAGCGACATCAGCTTCATCTTTAGCAACTTCCAGCGTCATCTGGAAGGCTCTCGCCTTCGGCTTTGGCGGAATGTTGGCCTTTGCTGCCTCCTTCTTTTTTGGACAATCTCTTGAGATGTGCCCCTCCTCACCACAACCATATTAAACTTTTGTTGGGTTTTGATCATTATAACACTCCTATGGTGTCTATGCAACCCTATAAACCTTGGATCTATATTTTAACTATTATACATGCAAATAAGAACTTTCCAAGGATTTAATCCTAAGTAGCATACTATGAGGCAACTATACTACAAAGACTAGTTAGATGACATACCTTTTGGTGTAGCTTGATGTCTTCAAGCTTTAAGAGCTTAGCCCAAATAGTGTGGAAGCCTCAAGTGGAATCACAAATCACCAAAACACCTTGGATGGCTTTAGAGAATATGGATAATTGGTTCTCTCTAGTGAAATCGGCTAGCCCTTCTTAGTGTACCCACTCTAGTGCCAATTTCACCAACCAATGATATCTTTATATGACCAGTCCAGATCCATGTGTACTAGATCCTTTAGTCTTTCACTAGAGTCACATATACATGTGAACATGGAATTAGTCTTAATTTCCCAAAGATCAAGATTCTCATACATCACATAATTCAATATTGCATGATTCCAACTTTCTGTCCAATTGAAACATGGGTGATGAGAATCCTTCCTCACTTGGTAAATTATGACACTACCACAAACGATATTAATCAAGAATCAAATCTATTTTCTAAATATTCCTAAGCAATCTATCATAACTCCCAAGTAGCAGCTCAAAATTTTGATCATCAAAACACGTGATACAAATCCATCTCTCACGATCAAATTCAGCTTGCTTCTTCTTTAAGCTTCCTTCCTTTTCTTAGAGCCTACAAAACATGAAAATGCAATCTTATCACATCATGTATTAAGAATCTATAAATAGGAACTTAATAAAGTTAGATAGTGGATATAGCTGAAGTAGAAGCATATAATTTGACTTTACCATCCTTGCGATCTTTCAGATAGATACGACAGCTTTGCATCCAATTCCCCTTCTCTTGGTAATAGAAACAAGTGGACTCTTTTGGAATGGTACATGGGACTACCTCAGAATTAGCATTTCTCTTTCTACTGGGAAGAGAAAACTTTTCTGGACTGCCAATGTTGCCACTGTCAATGTCCATGGAACTTTGGGAGTTTGATCCTTCAGACCCTTTTGCTTGACCAGTGCTCTTCAACATTTCTACATTAATAATAATAAGCAATTTTATTAGATTAATAAGGTTCATGTCGTGATCTATCATATAGTAGTCCTTTACAAACTGACCATATGAATCGGGAAGTGTTTGAAGAACCAATTCAACAGCCAGCTCCTCTGGGAAAACGACACCTAACATTCCCAGTTTGTCAATGTGCAACTTCATGCTTAGAACATGTGCACATACATAGTTTCCATCTTTATGTTTGCATGCCAATAGGGCTTGAGAAACCTTGAACTTTTCAAGTTGACGGAAACGTGGGTTAAGGAGAATCACTAGAGGAGGTTGAGGAAGAGAAATGTGATTTCTATTTCCACCTTTGCACGAAGAAGGGATTGATCATTAACCTTGATCAACATGTTGAATATCATCTTCAAAAAGAAAGCTTTTTCCAAAGGATTGAGGAAGACCATAGTTGTCAAAACTAGACATCTACAAAAGGGAGAATTTAAAGTTAGTTGATTTAATTCTTAATATATCACCCAAATGAAATATCAAGGCTACGACCCAACACAATAATTCACAATTCGGAAGAGGGATGTCGTAATCTAATTGTAAATTATTTGAAGGTAGATAAATGACGATTTACCAATTCCACCACGAAAACAAAATTTTAAACGAATTAGGGTTTAAATGAAATTCTTAGATCCTTTTAAGATTCATTGAACTTTTCAATGGCATGTTTAATCTCGATTACGCCCTTCAAGTTTGTGACTAGGATGCCGAGGATCACAAACAAGGTGTGAATAACCATGAAAATTAGTGCGGTACTCTCGATGTCATTTATCACGAAATCAATGTGTCGGTTAGCCTTGCACGCTGCATCGATCTATGGTAATTTATGAGTTACCAATTTTCATCCTTCATTAGTCCACATTACTGTGTCGGTTAACCAAGCACGCTCCACTAACTGACCAATAAGGCGTAATTTGCAATTTCATGGGTTAGCATCAAATTCACATTTTTCCTAAAGTAACTAAGATTGAGAATTAATAAAAGCGTTTAGTTATTTCATAATTCATTATACTTTTAATGAGGATTTAATGTCCTATCCTACCCGTTCAGCTAACGACCCTCCACTATTCAAGAGTGCGGTGGGTAAGAGTAGATAACCAATGGTGGTCATTTTACAGGCCGGTACCTTAAACACCCTTTATAGATCAGCTTCGTGAATGAGGCCTACTAATGGTAAGACTGACCTTTTCTTATATATATATATATATATATATATATATATATATATATATATATATATAATTAAAATTTTAATCTTATATAACATAAGGGTGTATTTTC
The DNA here is from genome assembly GCF_051521515.1 of Lactuca serriola. Taxonomy (NCBI): domain Eukaryota; kingdom Viridiplantae; phylum Streptophyta; class Magnoliopsida; order Asterales; family Asteraceae; genus Lactuca; species Lactuca serriola. The sequence continues at coordinate 180,510,182 of NC_136412.1, read as the reverse complement.
TACATTTAAAATACTATGTGGCTTAACTTTTAATAAATTAATCTTTTAATTTAATTAAATTTAAATCTATCTATGAATTTATTAATAGTCTTTTATTTAAAATATTTAATTAAATAATTAATAAAATCCATGTCGGTGTATTTTAAACTTTTAAAATATTAGGGTTTTAGAATTTAATATCTTAAAATCAAAACTTTTAAACAAAATTTTCAATTCCAAAACTTAAGCGCAAATTTTGAAACTTTTCAAAACTTGTAGATCAAATTTAAAACAATTAAATTAATCATATAATTTTATCTTTATCATAAATTTGACCTTTGCTTTTATTTGGCAAGAAAATTCAAATTAAATTTTACAAATAATTAACTTATTACAAATCTCATAGTTATCTTAAAATTTGACAATTATCTTTCAGTTAGATGAGGATATTCATTACCATATCAAAAAATTCGAATTTAATCAATAAAAACAACTTATGGTAATTATCCTAATCTAATCTAGGCCAAAAAAACAAAAAATCTGCCCACAAACGAGTCACCACGTCATGTCATACCATAATACGTCATGTACATCTATGAACACGTCATGTTCATCAGGAAGACTCCAAAAACAATTTTCTTCCAACTTTGAACAATTCACAAATGTATCAAATGTAACAGAAAAACACCCTAGTCTCTGACACCACTGATGGGTTTTGAGCAATAGAACATTCCTGTGGTGCACATACAACCCTAATGCTTTGGATCTAGGGTGAAAATTACCGTTGCCAACTCCAGATCATGAGTGGGGTAGTTCTTTACATGCTCTTTTAGTTGTCGGGATGCATAGGCTATCACTTTTTCATTCCAAGTTAGAACACAACCTAACCCAACTCCCGATGAATCCCTATAGACTGCAAAGTCTTCAACTCCGTTAGGTAAAGAAAGAATCAATGCTTCATACAACTTCTTCTTTAGCTTCTCGAATACTTCTTCATTTTTCTCACTCCATGTATATGTGGCTCCTTTATATGTCAAAGCTGTCAATGGAGCAGCTATGGGAGAAAAGCTTTGGATAAATCTTCGGTAACGCGCAGCTAATCCCAAAAAGCTTCAAATCTTCATGGGACTTTTTGGTCATTCCCACTTCATCACAGCTTCAATCTTCGTTGGATCAGCAATTATCCAAAGTAAAATAGAAAGACGTGACTTTAACGCTCTGACTTCTTCAATATCCTGAAAGTACCTGTCTACTAATCCCTAAGAATACACGCAGTTTTGAAAGAATATCAGCATAAAGCTGGTGATTTCATAAGCTTTTAGTTTTGGTGTAAAATGTTTCTTTGATCCTTTTGAAAAGTGTTCTTCAAGAAAATTTTGTATTTTCTTAAGAAAAGCGTGTTTGAAAACACATTCCTTCCATGACTTCCCGATTTATACAAAGTATATACAACCCAAGGAGTCATGGAATGAAAATGAATGTCTGTTAGTTACCTGTAAAACAAACAAATACGTTTATGAAAAGCCGAGTTATCCCAGGAAAATCCTATATTTTCCCTAAAAACAGGTTATCCATCCTAGAGGTAGAGATGCAAGTGTAGAAATCCCTGATTATTATCAGTGTATTTATGAAAGTACTTTTATTACTCAAAATAAAACAATGAGGAGTAGAGTTTATCCTTCCTAGAGGTAGAGATGCAAGTTTAGAGATCCTTGATTACTATCAGTGTATTTATGAAAGTAGTTTTATTACTCAAAATAAAACAATGAAGAGTACAGTTTACCCTTCCTATAGGTACAGATGGAAGTTTAGAAATCCTTGATTACTATTAGTGTATTTATAAAAGTAGTTTTACTACTTAATATAACACAATGAAGAGTAGAGTCCGAAAACCAAAGCTAGTTTATACGTATTTTTTGAGTCGTATAACCATACTTGATATGACCAAGAGACCTTTATATTGTTCTTCAGGCGTTAAGCTAAATTATATTTGTTCACCACAGGCATGCCTGCCTAACTTTAGCTAGCAATTCTGGTGTGGGATTGTCAGTCCCGAATAGATATATTCACAAATCTCAAGCTCTCCCTCCAGGAGACTTTGGTTATACTAAAAGCATCTATCCCTATACACCTAAGGGTACAATATTGAAGTAGCGCCTCACAATTTGGTATAATCTGGTTCACTAGCGGGAAAAATATAAAACAATGAAATAATTGTATTTTATACTCCTGAGAAAATATATAACATAAACTAAATCTGTCCTAGTTTATATATATTCATTCATGAAATCTGATTTGGTAAAAACTGATGGGTTTTAGCCATAAGAACTTTCCTATGTGCGCATGCAAAACCCTAATGCTTGGATCTAGGCTTTCAAATGAAACATGCTTTGAATCCAAGACTTCTAATGACTATTTAGGAATAAGAACAATGATAAAACAGATCTAGAATCATACCTTTGAATTCCTTGTTGATTCGAATGTAGGATCGTTAGGGATGTTGAGTGTCAAGTGCAACCTCGAGCACAAACGGACCCTATTTAACATATAACGATACATGTATGGACATAATTCGTTTATAATACAACTAATCATGATAAGTCACACCCTACGAGACTAGGAAACACTTGGGACAAGTGTTACAATCACATATGATTGTATGAAGGGAGTGTAAGGCCACACAAAAGAGTGTGTGGTCGGAGTGTGTGGTCGGAGTGTGGGGTCAGAGTGTGTAATCGGAGTGTGTGGTCAGAGTGTGTAGTTGGAGTGTGTGATCGTACACCCCACACAAAGATGTCTAAAATGCGAAATCTAAGGTGTAGCAAGGCTAGTTTCATGTCTAATTCGAATATGGAAGTCCAACTCTCACTTCGGAGGGTCTTTTAGGAGTGTCCGGCCCACCTTATGAAGGTGTGCGTCCGCACTCCTACAAAGAATGAAGAACATGATGATTGATGTCTTAGATCAATAGGTCCTTCATGTATGACGAGCTAGGTGATGGAAAACTCACATTTTTGTGGCCTTGGGAGGGTTTGCGGTTGAAGACTCTTGAGAGAAAAGGAGTAGTGTGTTGCCAAGGAGTGAAGGGAATTAAGGGGAGGGGTCTACCCTTTATATAGGATGGGTGTGTAGTCCTGGGGAGTGTGTATGGTTGAGGAGAGGGGAAATGAGCCTCATCTATATATAGATAATAGGTGTGCGGCCACACACTCGGGTGTGTGGCCATACACTTGGGTGTGCGGCCACACACTCATGTGTGCGGCCATACACTCATGTGTGCGGCCATACACTCAGGTGTGCAGCCACACACTCATGTGTGTTGCCAAACATTCCTTTTGATGGAGTGTTTGGCCTATTTCCAACCCTAAATCTTAAAGCAACCCATCCCAAATTCAAACTTTGGTTGTAGAATGTTTTAGGTCATCCAAACAGGCTCAAAAGAATGCTAAAAGATAGTTGCAACAAGTTTAACATTGATAGAATTGGCTAACTGTATAAGATAAAAGTTTCGGGTTGTCACAATCGGACTCGATATGATATGACCTCTAGGTTCGGAATAACAATCATCTTCTTAGTCATTACCAAAACAATGGTAACGATAGACATGAACCAAATGGAATCAATTACTATCTTCTTGGTAACCTTGCGAGTTTCCCTGATCCAAGTGCGAGTCCTGTGCTTCTGGTAGTATAGGATTTTACTACCATTCACACCTAATCATACTCGTCCCAAGTATTGTTCTTAGTTTTCCAAGTCAATATATAAGAACTTCGCCTAGTCATTTAACACATCGGATAATATAACCAAGCTTTATATTATCTCTTGAAACAATTACATAGATGTTCAAGTTCAACCTATACTATGCCTCCAATAGGCTACTACAAGATACTATTTGCATGACTATTTCATATCCCAATCTATAGATATATTTATCCTCATTCTTGATCCCTTGCATTGGTGCCTACTTTGTTAGGGATCATCTGAGATGCTCTTGCCTTTGGCTTTGGAGGTGCATTTTCTCTTGCAACTTCATTTTCCTCGGGAAGTCCTTAGAAATATGCCCTCTTTCCCTACACCCATAGCACACCGTCTTGTTAAATGTACACTCATTGGCGTAATGCCTAGTCCTCCCACACTTGAAACATGTCACCTTCCTGCCATATATCCCAGAGTGTTTCTTTTTGCATTTCTCACACCATTCTTCTTCACTTCCTCGTCCAGAATTTGAGAACACGTTGTTCTGGTTAGACCTTGAAGATCCCTCAAATTTCTTCTTCTTGTCAACTTCAACCTTGTTGTCGTTCCTGTCGTTGTTCATTTTTTCCACACACTTAGCAACCTAGGTGGTCGCCTCAAGAGTAGGTGCTAGGAGTACTGGCACAATAAGTTCGTCCTTATGTTGTTGAAGTAAACGCCTTGTCTCTTCCATCTGATCATCCAACATCATCTGCATCATTGCTTGTACTCCTATCATTGTGATTTGCTTGGGTGCAGCTGCTACTTCTTTTGCACGCTCGATCACTTGTGGCTTAGGCTACAGGTTATTGTTCCTGAATCCGCTTCGAGTACTCACCATGTTGATCTATACACCCAAAGTAGGTGAATTTAGATCTTTATTTACGTTAGACATTTGAATAATCATTATCACTTTGAAATGTTACATGCTAGTTCTAATATCATAGTCGAAGGCTTAGAATCCTGAACACGTAAGGTTTCCAGAGTCGGTCAGCAATAGACCATAGATCCGAACAATTAATAGCATATAAGGAAAACATAAAGCATCTAGCACATAAAAGCATTTTAGGCATCTTTCCTAAAATAAACTAGTGCTTGTGTCTAAAATGTAGCAGACACTCATCTCACAACTAAGTTTAAGTCTAGAAAACCTACAAATTCCTAGTTCGCTTAAACTAATGCTCTGATACCAACTGTGACGTCCCCATTTGCACAGCCAAAAAAGACCGTTTTGTTTATGCTTTATTTGAAAATCAAAATATACTTTTAAAGAAAAATGTTGCGGAATTTGTTCCCAAAAAAAATATTATAATGATTTAACAAAGCATTTCTAAAGAAATGTATTTCATTATATTAAGACCTCAGGATGTCATTTTCAATACAGATCAAAAGCATAAATAGAAAAACATAGGCCTTACAACATTTATTTATATCTAATGGCCTATAATCCATAATCCCTCATTAGGTCAACCAACGAAGCTCTTGTGCCACAACCAGTAATACAAGAAACTGAGTTGGTCAAGCATGGGATCCTGGTTAGCACATAGGGACTCGCCGAGTCAGGCCAACTCGCCGAGTCCACTTTGGAACTCGCCGAGTCCATGACTTAGAAACACAAAATTCGAATTTTGCAGTTTAGTTTCAAACAATTAAGCAACAATTCAATGAAAACCAATCTAGTCTCTGATACCACTGTTGGGTTTTAGCCATAAGAACTTTCCTATGTGCGCATGCAAAACCCTAATGCTTGGATCTAGGCTTTCTAATTAAACATGCTTTGAATCCAAGACTTCTAATGACTATTTACGAATAAGAAGAATGATAAAATAGATCTAGAATCATACCTTTGAATTCCTTGTTGATCTTGTTGTCTTGGAGCTTCTAGAGTCACAATTGTCACTCCTCTAATGGCTTACAAACACCAAATAGCAAGGAGGATGATTTGGGAGAGAGGAGAGGGGAGGAAATCAGCCAGGGCTTCTCTACTTTAGGTTAGGTGCCAATTTCCTTATGCCATAGGGTCTATTTATACTTGTAGACTCCTTAAGGGTTACAACCTAAACCCTAATTGGATAATCTTCTCTGAAGGCTATCCAAATCCTTTCCATAGATAAGCAATGGAAGATTTGAGCTATCCTTTAGCTTCTAGAATCCGTCCAATCCATATCTATATGGATTTACAGTCTAAAGTTTAACTATCAAACAATTGACAGTTTATACCCTCTTATTTAATTAATCTCTTTAAGTCACCAAATTAATTCCAATTAATTCTATGACTTATATTAATCAAACAACAATATATTATTCTTTATATTATTCTCATAATATATTAATAATATTTACTCTCTCTTAATAAATCATCCTATCAAGTTGCTATGGTGAAGGCAACCCAAAAGGACCATGCACAACCGGGTCAAATACTTGCCTAATATAGTTGCAGCCTTAGACATTATTCCAACAAAAACTGCCAAGAGGGTTATCCCAAACTATACCCATTATAGTTTATTAGAGTTGATATAGAAATTTCTTTGCAGAAACCTTCTGAAAGCTATGAAGTTAGATTTCCAAAGTAAAAGTTTCCCTTATGCTCAATATATTACAAAAAGGGATAAAATATCTGAATATGTTATTAAACGTGGAAATCGTTGGACCGTATTAATAAGTTTAAAAGTTAATAAAAAACTTTGAGTTTGGCTTGTATTCCCCCTAAAAACATTAAAAACACGAAAAATGTAGGGGTATGAACTCACTGTTTGACGTGTGATTCGAATGTAGGATCGTTAGGGATGTTGAGTGTCAAGTGCAACCTCGAGCACAAACGGACCCTATTTAACATATAACGATACATGTATGGACATAATTCGTGTATAATACAACTAATCATGATAAGTGACACCCAACGAGACTAGGAAACACTTGGGACAAGTGTTACAATCACATATGATTGTATGAAGGGAGTGTAAGGCCACACAAAAGAGTGTGTGGTCGGAGTGTGTGGTCGGAGTGTGGGGTCAGAGTGTGTAGTCGGAGTGTGTGGTCAGAGTGTGTAGTTGGAGTGTGTGATCGTACACCCCACACAAAGATGTCTAAAATGCGAAATCTAAGGTGTAGCAAGGCTAGTTTCATGTCTAATTCGAATATGGAAGTCCAACTCTCACTTTGGAGGGTCTTTTAGGAGTGTCCGGCCCACCTTATGAAGGTGTGCGTCCGCACTCCTACAAAGAATGAAGAACATGATGATTGATGTCTTAGATCAATAGGTCCTTCATGTATGACGAGCTAGGTGATGGAAAACTCACATTTTTGTGGCCTTGGGAGGGTTTGCGGTTGAAGACTCTTGAGAGAAAAGGAGTAGTGTGTTGCCAAGGAGTGAAGGGAATGAAGGGGAGGGGTCTACCCTTTATATAGGATGGGTGTGTGGTCCTGGGGAGTGTGTATGGTTGAGGAGAGGGGAAATGAGCCTCATCTATATATAGATAATAGGTGTGCGGCCACACACTCGGGTATGTGGCCATACACTTGGGTGTGCGGCCACACACTCATGTGTGCGGCCATACACTCATGTGTGCGGCCATACACTCGGGTGTGCGGCCACACACTCATGTGTACGGCCATACACTCGGGTGTGCGGCCACACACTCATGTGTGCGGCCATACACTCGGGTGTGCGGCCACAGACTCATGTGTGCGGCCATACACTCAGGTGTGCAGCCACACACTCATGTGTGTTGCCAAACATTCCTTTTGATGGAGTGTTTGGCCTATTTGCAACCCTAAATCTTAAAGCAACCCATCCCAAATTCAAACTTTGGTTGTAGAATGCTTTAGGTCATCCAAACAGGCTCAAAAGAATGCTAAAAGATAGTTGCAACAAGTTTAACGTTGATAGAATTGGCTAACTGTATAAGATAAAAGTTTCGGGTTGTCACAATCGGACTCGATATGATATGACCTCTAGGTTCGGAATAACAATCATCTTCTTAGTCATTACCAAAACAATGGTAACGATAGACATGAACCAAATGGAATCAATTACTATCTTCTTGGTAACCTTGCGAGTTTCCCTGATCCAAGTGCGAGTCATGTGCTTCTGGTAGTATAGGACTTTACTACCATTCACACCTAATCATACTCGTCCCAAGTATTGTTCTTAGTTTTCCAAGTCAATATATAAGAACTTCGCCTAGTCATTTAACACATCGGATAATATAACCAAGCTTTATATTATCTCTTGAAACAATTACATAGATGTTCAAGTTCAACCTATACTATGCCTCCAATAGGCTACTACAAGATACTATTTGCATGACTATTTCATATCCCAATCTATAGATATATTTATCCTCATTCTTGATCCCTTGCATTGGTGCCTACTTTGTTAGGGATCATCTGAGATGCTCTTGCCTTTGGCTTTGGAGGTGCATTTTCTCTTGCAACTTCATTTTCCTCGGGAAGTCCTTAGAAATATGCCCTCTTTCCCTACACCCATAGCACACCGTCTTGTTAAATGTACACTCATTGGCGTAATTCCTAGTCCTCCCACACTTGAAACATGTCACCTTCCTGCCATATATCCCAGAGTGTTTCTTTTTGCATTTCTCACACCATTCTTCTTCACTTCCTCGTCCAGAATTTGAGAACACGTTGTTCTGGTTAGACCTTGAAGATCCCTCAAATTTCTTCTTCTTGTCAACTTCAACCTTGTTGTCGTTCCTGTCGTTGTTCATTTTTTCCACACACTTAGCAACCTAGGTGGTCGCCTCAAGAGTAGGTGCTAGGAGTACTGGCACAATAAGTTCGTCCTTATGTTGTTGAAGTAAACGCCTTGTCTCTTCCATCTGATCATCCAACATCATCTGCATCATTGCTTGTACTCCTATCATTGTGATTTGCTTGGGTGCAGCTGCTACTTCTTTTGCACGCTCGATCACTTGTGGCTTAGACTACAGGTTATTGTTCCTGAATCCGCTTCGAGTACTCACCATGTTGATCTATACACCCAAAGTAGGTGAATTTAGATCTTTATTTACGTTAGACATTTGAATAATCATTATCACTTTGAAATGTTACATGCTAGTTCTAATATCATAGTCGAAGGCTTAGAATCCTGAACACGTAAGGTTTCCAGAGTCAGTCAGCAATAGACCATAGATCCGAACAATTAATAGCATATAAGGAAAACATAAAGCATCTAGCACATAAAAGCATTTTAGGCATCTTTCCTAAAATAAACTAGTGCTTGTGTCTAAAATGTAGCAGACACTCATCTCACAACTAAGTTTAAGTCTAGAAAACCTACAAATTCCTAGTTCGCTTAAACTAATGCTCTGATACCAACTGTGACGTCCCCATTTGCACAGCCAAAAAAGACCGTTTTGTTTATGCTTTATTTGAAAATCAAAATATACTTTTAAATAAAAATGTTGCGGAATTTGTTCCCAAAAAAAATATTATAATGATTTAACAAAGCATTTCTAAAGAAATGTATTTCATTATATTAAGACCTCAGGATGTCATTTTCAATACAGATCAAAAGCATAAATAGAACAACATAGGCCTTACAACATTTATTTATATCTAATGGCCTATAATCCATAATCCCTCATTAGGTCAACCAACAAAGCTCTTGTGCCACAACCAGTAATACAAGAAACTGAGTTGGTCAAGCATGGGATCCTGGTTAGCACATAGGGACTCGCCGAGTCAGGCCAACTCGCCGAGTCCACTTTGGAACTCGCCGAGTCCATGACTTAGAAACACAAAATTCGAATTTTGCAGTTTAGTTTCAAACAATTAAGCAACAATTCAATGAAAACCAATCTAGTCTCTGATACCACTGATGGGTTTTAGCCATAAGAACTTTCCTATGTGCGCATGCAAAACCCTAATGCTTGGATCTAGGCTTTCTAATTAAACATGCTTTGAATCCAAGACTTCTAATGACTATTTAGGAATAAGAAGAATGATAAAATAGATCTAGAATCATACCTTTGAATTCCTTGTTGATCTTGTTGTCTTGGAGCTTCTAGAGTCACAATTGTCACTCCTCTAATGGCTTACAAACACCAAATAGCAAGGAGGATGATTTGGGAGAGAGGAGAGGGGAGGAAATCAGCCAGGGCTTCTCTACTTTAGGTTAGGTGCCAATTTCCTTATGCCATAGGGTCTATTTATACTTGTAGACTCCTTAAGGGTTACAACCTAAACCCTAATTGGATAATCTTCTCTGAAGGCTATCCAAATCCTTTCCTTAGATAAGCAATGGAATATTTGAGCTATCCTTTAGCTTCTAGAATCCGTCCAATCCATATCTATATGGATTTACAGTCTAAAGTTTAACTATCAAACAATTGACAGTTTATACCCTCTTATTTAATTAATCTCTTTAAGTCACCAAATTAATTCCAATTAATTCTATGACTTATATTAATCAAATAACAATATATTATTCTTTATATTATTCTCATAATATACTAATAATATTTACTCTCTCTTAATAAATCATCCTATCAAGTTGCTATGGTGAAGGCAACCCAAAAGGACCATGCACAACCGGGTCAAATACTTGCCTAATATAGTTGCAGCCTTAGACATTATTCCAACAAAAACTGCCAAGAGGGTTATCCCAAACTATACCCATTATAGTTTATTAGAGTTGATATAGAAATTTCTTTGCAGAAACCTTCTGAAAGCTATGAAGTTAGATTTCCAAAGTAAAAGTTTCCCTTATGCTCAATATATTACAAAAAGGGATAAAATATCTAAATATGTTATTAAACGTGGAAATCGTTGGACCGTATTAATAAGTTTAAAAGTTAATAAAAAACTTTGAGTTTGGCTTGTATTCCCCCTAAAAACATTAAAAACACGAAAAATGTAGGGGTATGAACTCACTGTTTGACGTGTGATTCGAATGTAGGATCGTTAGGGATGTTGAGTGTCAAGTGCAACCTCGAGCACAAACGGACCCTATTTAACATATAACGATACATGTATGGACATAATTCGTGTATAATACAACTAATCATGATAAGTGACACCCAACGAGACTAGGAAACACTTGGGACAAGTGTTACAATCACATATGATTGTATGAAGGGAGTGTAAGGCCACACAAAAGAGTGTGTGGTCGGAGTGTGTGGTCGGAGTGTGGGGTCAGAGTGTGTAGTCGGAGTGTGTGGTCAGAGTGTGTAGTTGGAGTGTGTGATCGTACACCCCACACAAAGATGTCTAAAATGCGAAATCTAAGGTGTAGCAAGGCTAGTTTCATGTCTAATTCGAATATGGAAGTCCAACTCTCACTTTGGAGGGTCTTTTAGGAGTGTCCGGCCCACCTTATGAAGGTGTGCGTCCGCACTCCTACAAAGAATGAAGAACATGATGATTGATGTCTTAGATCAATAGGTCCTTCATGTATGACGAGCTAGGTGATGGAAAACTCACATTTTTGTGGCCTTGGGAGGGTTTGCGGTTGAAGACTCTTGAGAGAAAAGGAGTAGTGTGTTGCCAAGGAGTGAAGGGAATGAAGGGGAGGGGTCTACCCTTTATATAGGATGGGTGTGTGGTCCTGGGGAGTGTGTATGGTTGAGGAGAGGGGAAATGAGCCTCATCTATATATAGATAATAGGTGTGCGGCCACACACTCGGGTATGTGGCCATACACTTGGGTGTGCGGCCACACACTCATGTGTGCGGCCATACACTCATGTGTGCGGCCATACACTCGGGTGTGCGGCCACACACTCATGTGTACGGCCATACACTCGGGTGTGCGGCCACACACTCATGTGTGCGGCCATACACTCGGGTGTGCGGCCACAGACTCATGTGTGCGGCCATACACTCAGGTGTGCAGCCACACACTCATGTGTGTTGCCAAACATTCCTTTTGATGGAGTGTTTGGCCTATTTGCAACCCTAAATCTTAAAGCAACCCATCCCAAATTCAAACTTTGGTTGTAGAATGCTTTAGGTCATCCAAACAGGCTCAAAAGAATGCTAAAAGATAGTTGCAACAAGTTTAACGTTGATAGAATTGGCTAACTGTATAAGATAAAAGTTTCGGGTTGTCACAATCGGACTCGATATGATATGACCTCTAGGTTCGGAATAACAATCATCTTCTTAGTCATTACCAAAACAATGGTAACGATAGACATGAACCAAATGGAATCAATTACTATCTTCTTGGTAACCTTGCGAGTTTCCCTGATCCAAGTGCGAGTCATGTGCTTCTGGTAGTATAGGACTTTACTACCATTCACACCTAATCATACTCGTCCCAAGTATTGTTCTTAGTTTTCCAAGTCAATATATAAGAACTTCGCCTAGTCATTTAACACATCGGATAATATAACCAAGCTTTATATTATCTCTTGAAACAATTACATAGATGTTCAAGTTCAACCTATACTATGCCTCCAATAGGCTACTACAAGATACTATTTGCATGACTATTTCATATCCCAATCTATAGATATATTTATCCTCATTCTTGATCCCTTGCATTGGTGCCTACTTTGTTAGGGATCATCTGAGATGCTCTTGCCTTTGGCTTTGGAGGTGCATTTTCTCTTGCAACTTCATTTTCCTCGGGAAGTCCTTAGAAATATGCCCTCTTTCCCTACACCCATAGCACACCGTCTTGTTAAATGTACACTCATTGGCGTAATGCCTAGTCCTCCCACACTTGAAACATGTCACCTTCCTGCCATATATCCCAGAGTGTTTCTTTTTGCATTTCTCACACCATTCTTCTTCACTTCCTCGTCCAGAATTTGAGAACACGTTGTTCTGGTTAGACCTTGAAGATCCCTCAAATTTCTTCTTCTTGTCAACTTCAACCTTGTTGTCGTTCCTGTCGTTGTTCATTTTTTCCACACACTTAGCAACCTAGGTGGTCGCCTCAAGAGTAGGTGCTAGGAGTACTGGCACAATAAGTTCGTCCTTATGTTGTTGAAGTAAACGCCTTGTCTCTTCCATCTGATCATCCAACATCATCTGCATCATTGCTTGTACTCCTATCATTGTGATTTGCTTGGGTGCAGCTGCTACTTCTTTTGCACGCTCGATCACTTGTGGCTTAGGCTACAGGTTATTGTTCCTGAATCCGCTTCGAGTACTCACCATGTTGATCTATACACCCAAAGTAGGTGAATTTAGATCTTTATTTACGTTAGACATTTGAATAATCATTATCACTTTGAAATGTTACATGCTAGTTCTAATATCATAGTCGAAGGCTTAGAATCCTGAACACGTAAGGTTTCCAGAGTCGGTCAGCAATAGACCATAGATCCGAACAATTAATAGCATATAAGGAAAACATAAAGCATCTAGCACATAAAAGCATTTTAGGCATCTTTCCTAAAATAAACTAGTGCTTGTGTCTAAAATGTAGCAGACACTCATCTCACAACTAAGTTTAAGTCTAGAAAACCTACAAATTCCTAGTTCGCTTAAACTAATGCTCTGATACCAACTGTGACGTCCCCATTTGCACAGCCAAAAAAGACCGTTTTGTTTATGCTTTATTTGAAAATCAAAATATACTTTTAAAGAAAAATGTTGCGGAATTTGTTCCCAAAAAAAATATTATAATGATTTAACAAAGCATTTCTAAAGAAATGTATTTCATTATATTAAGACCTCAGGATGTCATTTTCAATACAGATCAAAAGCATAAATAGAACAACATAGGCCTTACAACATTTATTTATATCTAATGGCCTATAATCCATAATCCCTCATTAGGTCAACCAACAAAGCTCTTGTGCCACAACCAGTAATACAAGAAACTGAGTTGGTCAAGCATGGGATCCTGGTTAGCACATAGGGACTCGCCGAGTCAGGCCAACTCGCCGAGTCCACTTTGGAACTCGCCGAGTCCATGACTTAGAAACACAAAATTCGAATTTTGCAGTTTAGTTTCAAACAATTAAGCAACAATTCAATGAAAACCAATCTAGTCTCTGATACCACTGATGGGTTTTAGCCATAAGAACTTTCCTATGTGCGCATGCAAAACCCTAATGCTTGGATCTAGGCTTTCTAATTAAACATGCTTTGAATCCAAGACTTCTAATGACTATTTAGGAATAAGAAGAATGATAAAATAGATCTAGAATCATACCTTTGAATTCCTTGTTGATCTTGTTGTCTTGGAGCTTCTAGAGTCACAATTGTCACTCCTCTAATGGCTTACAAACACCAAATAGCAAGGAGGATGATTTGGGAGAGAGGAGAGGGGAGGAAATCAGCCAGGGCTTCTCTACTTTAGGTTAGGTGCCAATTTCCTTATGCCATAGGGTCTATTTATACTTGTAGACTCCTTAAGGGTTACAACCTAAACCCTAATTGGATAATCTTCTCTGAAGGCTATCCAAATCCTTTCCTTAGATAAGCAATGGAATATTTGAGCTATCCTTTAGCTTCTAGAATCCGTCCAATCCATATCTATATGGATTTACAGTCTAAAGTTTAACTATCAAACAATTGACAGTTTATACCCTCTTATTTAATTAATCTCTTTAAGTCACCAAATTAATTCCAATTAATTCTATGACTTATATTAATCAAATAACAATATATTATTCTTTATATTATTCTCATAATATATTAATAATATTTACTCTCTCTTAATAAATCATCCTATCAAGTTGCTATGGTGAAGGCAACCCAAAAGGACCATGCACAACCGGGTCAAATACTTGCCTAATATAGTTGCAGCCTTAGACATTATTCCAACAAAAACTGCCAAGAGGGTTATCCCAAACTATACCCATTATAGTTTATTAGAGTTGATATAGAAATTTCTTTGCAGAAACCTTCTGAAAGCTATGAAGTTAGATTTCCAAAGTAAAAGTTTCCCTTATGCTCAATATATTACAAAAAGGGATAAAATATCTAAATATGTTATTAAACGTGGAAATCGTTGGACCGTATTAATAAGTTTAAAAGTTAATAAAAAACTTTGAGTTTGGCTTGTATTCCCCCTAAAAACATTAAAAACACGAAAAATGTAGGGGTATGAACTCACTGTTTGACGTGTGATTCGAATGTAGGATCGTTAGGGATGTTGAGTGTCAAGTGCAACCTCGAGCACAAACGGACCCTATTTAACATATAACGATACATGTATGGACATAATTCGTGTATAATACAACTAATCATGATAAGTGACACCCAACGAGACTAGGAAACACTTGGGACAAGTGTTACAATCACATATGATTGTATGAAGGGAGTGTAAGGCCACACAAAAGAGTGTGTGGTCGGAGTGTGTGGTCGGAGTGTGGGGTCAGAGTGTGTAGTCGGAGTGTGTGGTCAGAGTGTGTAGTTGGAGTGTGTGATCGTACACCCCACACAAAGATGTCTAAAATGCGAAATCTAAGGTGTAGCAAGGCTAGTTTCATGTCTAATTCGAATATGGAAGTCCAACTCTCACTTTGGAGGGTCTTTTAGGAGTGTCCGGCCCACCTTATGAAGGTGTGCGTCCGCACTCCTACAAAGAATGAAGAACATGATGATTGATGTCTTAGATCAATAGGTCCTTCATGTATGACGAGCTAGGTGATGGAAAACTCACATTTTTGTGGCCTTGGGAGGGTTTGCGGTTGAAGACTCTTGAGAGAAAAGGAGTAGTGTGTTGCCAAGGAGTGAAGGGAATGAAGGGGAGGGGTCTACCCTTTATATAGGATGGGTGTGTGGTCCTGGGGAGTGTGTATGGTTGAGGAGAGGGGAAATGAGCCTCATCTATATATAGATAATAGGTGTGCGGCCACACACTCGGGTATGTGGCCATACACTTGGGTGTGCGGCCACACACTCATGTGTGCGGCCATACACTCATGTGTGCGGCCATACACTCGGGTGTGCGGCCACACACTCATGTGTACGGCCATACACTCGGGTGTGCGGCCACACACTCATGTGTGCGGCCATACACTCGGGTGTGCGGCCACAGACTCATGTGTGCGGCCATACACTCAGGTGTGCAGCCACACACTCATGTGTGTTGCCAAACATTCCTTTTGATGGAGTGTTTGGCCTATTTGCAACCCTAAATCTTAAAGCAACCCATCCCAAATTCAAACTTTGGTTGTAGAATGCTTTAGGTCATCCAAACAGGCTCAAAAGAATGCTAAAAGATAGTTGCAACAAGTTTAACGTTGATAGAATTGGCTAACTGTATAAGATAAAAGTTTCGGGTTGTCACAATCGGACTCGATATGATATGACCTCTAGGTTCGGAATAACAATCATCTTCTTAGTCATTACCAAAACAATGGTAACGATAGACATGAACCAAATGGAATCAATTACTATCTTCTTGGTAACCTTGCGAGTTTCCCTGATCCAAGTGCGAGTCATGTGCTTCTGGTAGTATAGGACTTTACTACCATTCACACCTAATCATACTCGTCCCAAGTATTGTTCTTAGTTTTCCAAGTCAATATATAAGAACTTCGCCTAGTCATTTAACACATCGGATAATATAACCAAGCTTTATATTATCTCTTGAAACAATTACATAGATGTTCAAGTTCAACCTATACTATGCCTCCAATAGGCTACTACAAGATACTATTTGCATGACTATTTCATATCCCAATCTATAGATATATTTATCCTCATTCTTGATCCCTTGCATTGGTGCCTACTTTGTTAGGGATCATCTGAGATGCTCTTGCCTTTGGCTTTGGAGGTGCATTTTCTCTTGCAACTTCATTTTCCTCGGGAAGTCCTTAGAAATATGCCCTCTTTCCCTACACCCATAGCACACCGTCTTGTTAAATGTACACTCATTGGCGTAATGCCTAGTCCTCCCACACTTGAAACATGTCACCTTCCTGCCATATATCCCAGAGTGTTTCTTTTTGCATTTCTCACACCATTCTTCTTCACTTCCTCGTCCAGAATTTGAGAACACGTTGTTCTGGTTAGACCTTGAAGATCCCTCAAATTTCTTCTTCTTGTCAACTTCAACCTTGTTGTCGTTCCTGTCGTTGTTCATTTTTTCCACACACTTAGCAACCTAGGTGGTCGCCTCAAGAGTAGGTGCTAGGAGTACTGGCACAATAAGTTCGTCCTTATGTTGTTGAAGTAAACGCCTTGTCTCTTCCATCTGATCATCCAACATCATCTGCATCATTGCTTGTACTCCTATCATTGTGATTTGCTTGGGTGCAGCTGCTACTTCTTTTGCACGCTCGATCACTTGTGGCTTAGGCTACAGGTTATTGTTCCTGAATCCGCTTCGAGTACTCACCATGTTGATCTATACACCCAAAGTAGGTGAATTTAGATCTTTATTTACGTTAGACATTTGAATAATCATTATCACTTTGAAATGTTACATGCTAGTTCTAATATCATAGTCGAAGGCTTAGAATCCTGAACACGTAAGGTTTCCAGAGTCGGTCAGCAATAGACCATAGATCCGAACAATTAATAGCATATAAGGAAAACATAAAGCATCTAGCACATAAAAGCATTTTAGGCATCTTTCCTAAAATAAACTAGTGCTTGTGTCTAAAATGTAGCAGACACTCATCTCACAACTAAGTTTAAGTCTAGAAAACCTACAAATTCCTAGTTCGCTTAAACTAATGCTCTGATACCAACTGTGACGTCCCCATTTGCACAGCCAAAAAAGACCGTTTTGTTTATGCTTTATTTGAAAATCAAAATATACTTTTAAATAAAAATGTTGCGGAATTTGTTCCCAAAAAAAATATTATAATGATTTAACAAAGCATTTCTAAAGAAATGTATTTCATTATATTAAGACCTCAGGATGTCATTTTCAATACAGATCAAAAGCATAAATAGAACAACATAGGCCTTACAACATTTATTTATATCTAATGGCCTATAATCCATAATCCCTCATTAGGTCAACCAACAAAGCTCTTGTGCCACAACCAGTAATACAAGAAACTGAGTTGGTCAAGCATGGGATCCTGGTTAGCACATAGGGACTCGCCGAGTCAGGCCAACTCGCCGAGTCCACTTTGGAACTCGCCGAGTCCATGACTTAGAAACACAAAATTCGAATTTTGCAGTTTAGTTTCAAACAATTAAGCAACAATTCAATGAAAACCAATCTAGTCTCTGATACCACTGATGGGTTTTAGCCATAAGAACTTTCCTATGTGCGCATGCAAAACCCTAATGCTTGGATCTAGGCTTTCTAATTAAACATGCTTTGAATCCAAGACTTCTAATGACTATTTAGGAATAAGAAGAATGATAAAATAGATCTAGAATCATACCTTTGAATTCCTTGTTGATCTTGTTGTCTTGGAGCTTCTAGAGTCACAATTGTCACTCCTCTAATGGCTTACAAACACCAAATAGCAAGGAGGATGATTTGGGAGAGAGGAGAGGGGAGGAAATCAGCCAGGGCTTCTCTACTTTAGGTTAGGTGCCAATTTCCTTATGCCATAGGGTCTATTTATACTTGTAGACTCCTTAAGGGTTACAACCTAAACCCTAATTGGATAATCTTCTCTGAAGGCTATCCAAATCCTTTCCTTAGATAAGCAATGGAATATTTGAGCTATCCTTTAGCTTCTAGAATCCGTCCAATCCATATCTATATGGATTTACAGTCTAAAGTTTAACTATCAAACAATTGACAGTTTATACCCTCTTATTTAATTAATCTCTTTAAGTCACCAAATTAATTCCAATTAATTCTATGACTTATATTAATCAAATAACAATATATTATTCTTTATATTATTCTCATAATATATTAATAATATTTACTCTCTCTTAATAAATCATCCTATCAAGTTGCTATGGTGAAGGCAACCCAAAAGGACCATGCACAACCGGGTCAAATACTTGCCTAATATAGTTGCAGCCTTAGACATTATTCCAACAAAAACTGCCAAGAGGGTTATCCCAAACTATACCCATTATAGTTTATTAGAGTTGATATAGAAATTTCTTTGCAGAAACCTTCTGAAAGCTATGAAGTTAGATTTCCAAAGTAAAAGTTTCCCTTATGCTCAATATATTACAAAAAGGGATAAAATATCTAAATATGTTATTAAACGTGGAAATCGTTGGACCGTATTAATAAGTTTAAAAGTTAATAAAAAACTTTGAGTTTGGCTTGTATTCCCCCTAAAAACATTAAAAACACGAAAAATGTAGGGGTATGAACTCACTGTTTGACGTGTGATTCGAATGTAGGATCGTTAGGGATGTTGAGTGTCAAGTGCAACCTCGAGCACAAACGGACCCTATTTAACATATAACGATACATGTATGGACATAATTCGTGTATAATACAACTAATCATGATAAGTGACACCCAACGAGACTAGGAAACACTTGGGACAAGTGTTACAATCACATATGATTGTATGAAGGGAGTGTAAGGCCACACAAAAGAGTGTGTGGTCGGAGTGTGTGGTCGGAGTGTGGGGTCAGAGTGTGTAGTCGGAGTGTGTGGTCAGAGTGTGTAGTTGGAGTGTGTGATCGTACACCCCACACAAAGATGTCTAAAATGCGAAATCTAAGGTGTAGCAAGGCTAGTTTCATGTCTAATTCGAATATGGAAGTCCAACTCTCACTTTGGAGGGTCTTTTAGGAGTGTCCGGCCCACCTTATGAAGGTGTGCGTCCGCACTCCTACAAAGAATGAAGAACATGATGATTGATGTCTTAGATCAATAGGTCCTTCATGTATGACGAGCTAGGTGATGGAAAACTCACATTTTTGTGGCCTTGGGAGGGTTTGCGGTTGAAGACTCTTGAGAGAAAAGGAGTAGTGTGTTGCCAAGGAGTGAAGGGAATGAAGGGGAGGGGTCTACCCTTTATATAGGATGGGTGTGTGGTCCTGGGGAGTGTGTATGGTTGAGGAGAGGGGAAATGAGCCTCATCTATATATAGATAATAGGTGTGCGGCCACACACTCGGGTATGTGGCCATACACTTGGGTGTGCGGCCACACACTCATGTGTGCGGCCATACACTCATGTGTGCGGCCATACACTCGGGTGTGCGGCCACACACTCATGTGTACGGCCATACACTCGGGTGTGCGGCCACACACTCATGTGTGCGGCCATACACTCGGGTGTGCGGCCACAGACTCATGTGTGCGGCCATACACTCAGGTGTGCAGCCACACACTCATGTGTGTTGCCAAACATTCCTTTTGATGGAGTGTTTGGCCTATTTGCAACCCTAAATCTTAAAGCAACCCATCCCAAATTCAAACTTTGGTTGTAGAATGCTTTAGGTCATCCAAACAGGCTCAAAAGAATGCTAAAAGATAGTTGCAACAAGTTTAACGTTGATAGAATTGGCTAACTGTATAAGATAAAAGTTTCGGGTTGTCACAATCGGACTCGATATGATATGACCTCTAGGTTCGGAATAACAATCATCTTCTTAGTCATTACCAAAACAATGGTAACGATAGACATGAACCAAATGGAATCAATTACTATCTTCTTGGTAACCTTGCGAGTTTCCCTGATCCAAGTGCGAGTCATGTGCTTCTGGTAGTATAGGACTTTACTACCATTCACACCTAATCATACTCGTCCCAAGTATTGTTCTTAGTTTTCCAAGTCAATATATAAGAACTTCGCCTAGTCATTTAACACATCGGATAATATAACCAAGCTTTATATTATCTCTTGAAACAATTACATAGATGTTCAAGTTCAACCTATACTATGCCTCCAATAGGCTACTACAAGATACTATTTGCATGACTATTTCATATCCCAATCTATAGATATATTTATCCTCATTCTTGATCCCTTGCATTGGTGCCTACTTTGTTAGGGATCATCTGAGATGCTCTTGCCTTTGGCTTTGGAGGTGCATTTTCTCTTGCAACTTCATTTTCCTCGGGAAGTCCTTAGAAATATGCCCTCTTTCCCTACACCCATAGCACACCGTCTTGTTAAATGTACACTCATTGGCGTAATGCCTAGTCCTCCCACACTTGAAACATGTCACCTTCCTGCCATATATCCCAGAGTGTTTCTTTTTGCATTTCTCACACCATTCTTCTTCACTTCCTCGTCCAGAATTTGAGAACACGTTGTTCTGGTTAGACCTTGAAGATCCCTCAAATTTCTTCTTCTTGTCAACTTCAACCTTGTTGTCGTTCCTGTCGTTGTTCATTTTTTCCACACACTTAGCAACCTAGGTGGTCGCCTCAAGAGTAGGTGCTAGGAGTACTGGCACAATAAGTTCGTCCTTATGTTGTTGAAGTAAACGCCTTGTCTCTTCCATCTGATCATCCAACATCATCTGCATCATTGCTTGTACTCCTATCATTGTGATTTGCTTGGGTGCAGCTGCTACTTCTTTTGCACGCTCGATCACTTGTGGCTTAGGCTACAGGTTATTGTTCCTGAATCCGCTTCGAGTACTCACCATGTTGATCTATACACCCAAAGTAGGTGAATTTAGATCTTTATTTACGTTAGACATTTGAATAATCATTATCACTTTGAAATGTTACATGCTAGTTCTAATATCATAGTCGAAGGCTTAGAATCCTGAACACGTAAGGTTTCCAGAGTCGGTCAGCAATAGACCATAGATCCGAACAATTAATAGCATATAAGGAAAACATAAAGCATCTAGCACATAAAAGCATTTTAGGCATCTTTCCTAAAATAAACTAGTGCTTGTGTCTAAAATGTAGCAGACACTCATCTCACAACTAAGTTTAAGTCTAGAAAACCTACAAATTCCTAGTTCGCTTAAACTAATGCTCTGATACCAACTGTGACGTCCCCATTTGCACAGCCAAAAAAGACCGTTTTGTTTATGCTTTATTTGAAAATCAAAATATACTTTTAAAGAAAAATGTTGCGGAATTTGTTCCCAAAAAAAATATTATAATGATTTAACAAAGCATTTCTAAAGAAATGTATTTCATTATATTAAGACCTCAGGATGTCATTTTCAATACAGATCAAAAGCATAAATAGAACAACATAGGCCTTACAACATTTATTTATATCTAATGGCCTATAATCCATAATCCCTCATTAGGTCAACCAACAAAGCTCTTGTGCCACAACCAGTAATACAAGAAACTGAGTTGGTCAAGCATGGGATCCTGGTTAGCACATAGGGACTCGCCGAGTCAGGCCAACTCGCCGAGTCCACTTTGGAACTCGCCGAGTCCATGACTTAGAAACACAAAATTCGAATTTTGCAGTTTAGTTTCAAACAATTAAGCAACAATTCAATGAAAACCAATCTAGTCTCTGATACCACTGATGGGTTTTAGCCATAAGAACTTTCCTATGTGCGCATGCAAAACCCTAATGCTTGGATCTAGGCTTTCTAATTAAACATGCTTTGAATCCAAGACTTCTAATGACTATTTAGGAATAAGAAGAATGATAAAATAGATCTAGAATCATACCTTTGAATTCCTTGTTGATCTTGTTGTCTTGGAGCTTCTAGAGTCACAATTGTCACTCCTCTAATGGCTTACAAACACCAAATAGCAAGGAGGATGATTTGGGAGAGAGGAGAGGGGAGGAAATCAGCCAGGGCTTCTCTACTTTAGGTTAGGTGCCAATTTCCTTATGCCATAGGGTCTATTTATACTTGTAGACTCCTTAAGGGTTACAACCTAAACCCTAATTGGATAATCTTCTCTGAAGGCTATCCAAATCCTTTCCTTAGATAAGCAATGGAATATTTGAGCTATCCTTTAGCTTCTAGAATCCGTCCAATCCATATCTATATGGATTTACAGTCTAAAGTTTAACTATCAAACAATTGACAGTTTATACCCTCTTATTTAATTAATCTCTTTAAGTCACCAAATTAATTCCAATTAATTCTATGACTTATATTAATCAAATAACAATATATTATTCTTTATATTATTCTCATAATATATTAATAATATTTACTCTCTCTTAATAAATCATCCTATCAAGTTGCTATGGTGAAGGCAACCCAAAAGGACCATGCACAACCGGGTCAAATACTTGCCTAATATAGTTGCAGCCTTAGACATTATTCCAACAAAAACTGCCAAGAGGGTTATCCCAAACTATACCCATTATAGTTTATTAGAGTTGATATAGAAATTTCTTTGCAGAAACCTTCTGAAAGCTATGAAGTTAGATTTCCAAAGTAAAAGTTTCCCTTATGCTCAATATATTACAAAAAGGGATAAAATATCTAAATATGTTATTAAACGTGGAAATCGTTGGACCGTATTAATAAGTTTAAAAGTTAATAAAAAACTTTGAGTTTGGCTTGTATTCCCCCTAAAAACATTAAAAACACGAAAAATGTAGGGGTATGAACTCACTGTTTGACGTGTGATTCGAATGTAGGATCGTTAGGGATGTTGAGTGTCAAGTGCAACCTCGAGCACAAACGGACCCTATTTAACATATAACGATACATGTATGGACATAATTCGTGTATAATACAACTAATCATGATAAGTGACACCCAACGAGACTAGGAAACACTTGGGACAAGTGTTACAATCACATATGATTGTATGAAGGGAGTGTAAGGCCACACAAAAGAGTGTGTGGTCGGAGTGTGTGGTCGGAGTGTGGGGTCAGAGTGTGTAGTCGGAGTGTGTGGTCAGAGTGTGTAGTTGGAGTGTGTGATCGTACACCCCACACAAAGATGTCTAAAATGCGAAATCTAAGGTGTAGCAAGGCTAGTTTCATGTCTAATTCGAATATGGAAGTCCAACTCTCACTTTGGAGGGTCTTTTAGGAGTGTCCGGCCCACCTTATGAAGGTGTGCGTCCGCACTCCTACAAAGAATGAAGAACATGATGATTGATGTCTTAGATCAATAGGTCCTTCATGTATGACGAGCTAGGTGATGGAAAACTCACATTTTTGTGGCCTTGGGAGGGTTTGCGGTTGAAGACTCTTGAGAGAAAAGGAGTAGTGTGTTGCCAAGGAGTGAAGGGAATGAAGGGGAGGGGTCTACCCTTTATATAGGATGGGTGTGTGGTCCTGGGGAGTGTGTATGGTTGAGGAGAGGGGAAATGAGCCTCATCTATATATAGATAATAGGTGTGCGACCACACACTCGGGTATGTGGCCATACACTTGGGTGTGCGGCCACACACTCATGTGTGCGGCCATACACTCATGTGTGCGGCCATACACTCGGGTGTGCGGCCACACACTCATGTGTACGGCCATACACTCGGGTGTGCGGCCACACACTCATGTGTGCGGCCATACACTCGGGTGTGCGGCCACAGACTCATGTGTGCGGCCATACACTCAGGTGTGCAGCCACACACTCATGTGTGTTGCCAAACATTCCTTTTGATGGAGTGTTTGGCCTATTTGCAACCCTAAATCTTAAAGCAACCCATCCCAAATTCAAACTTTGGTTGTAGAATGCTTTAGGTCATCCAAACAGGCTCAAAAGAATGCTAAAAGATAGTTGCAACAAGTTTAACGTTGATAGAATTGGCTAACTGTATAAGATAAAAGTTTCGGGTTGTCACAATCGGACTCGATATGATATGACCTCTAGGTTCGGAATAACAATCATCTTCTTAGTCATTACGAAAACAATGGTAACGATAGACATGAACCAAATGGAATCAATTACTATCTTCTTGGTAACCTTGCGAGTTTCCCTGATCCAAGTGCGAGTCCTGTGCTTCTGGTAGTATAGGACTTTACTACCATTCACACCTAATCATACTCGTCCCAAGTATTGTTCTTAGTTTTCCAAGTCAATATATAAGAACTTCGCCTAGTCATTTAACACATCGGATAATATAACCAAGCTTTATATTATCTCTTGAAACAATTACATAGATGTTCAAGTTCAACCTATACTATGCCTCCAATAGGCTACTACAAGATACTATTTGCATGACTATTTCATATCCCAATCTATAGATATATTTATCCTCATTCTTGATCCCTTGCATTGGTGCCTACTTTGTTAGGGATCATCTGAGATGCTCTTGCCTTTGGCTTTGGAGGTGCATTTTCTCTTGCAACTTCATTTTCCTCGGGAAGTCCTTAGAAATATGCCCTCTTTCCCTACACCCATAGCACACCGTCTTGTTAAATGTACACTCATTGGCGTAATGCCTAGTCCTCCCACACTTGAAACATGTCACCTTCCTGCCATATATCCCAGAGTGTTTCTTTTTGCATTTCTCACACCATTCTTCTTCACTTCCTCGTCCAGAATTTGAGAACACGTTGTTCTGGTTAGACCTTGAAGATCCCTCAAATTTCTTCTTCTTGTCAACTTCAACCTTGTTGTCGTTCCTGTCGTTGTTCATTTTTTCCACACACTTAGCAACCTAGGTGGTCGCCTCAAGAGTAGGTGCTAGGAGTACTGGCACAATAAGTTCGTCCTTATGTTGTTGAAGTAAACGCCTTGTCTCTTCCATCTGATCATCCAACATCATCTGCATCATTGCTTGTACTCCTATCATTGTGATTTGCTTGGGTGCAGCTGCTACTTCTTTTGCACGCTCGATCACTTGTGGCTTAGGCTACAGGTTATTGTTCCTGAATCCGCTTCGAGTACTCACCATGTTGATCTATACACCCAAAGTAGGTGAATTTAGATCTTTATTTACGTTAGACATTTGAATAATCATTATCACTTTGAAATGTTACATGCTAGTTCTAATATCATAGTCGAAGGCTTAGAATCCTGAACACGTAAGGTTTCCAGAGTCGGTCAGCAATAGACCATAGATCCGAACAATTAATAGCATATAAGGAAAACATAAAGCATCTAGCACATAAAAGCATTTTAGGCATCTTTCCTAAAATAAACTAGTGCTTGTGTCTAAAATGTAGCAGACACTCATCTCACAACTAAGTTTAAGTCTAGAAAACCTACAAATTCCTAGTTCGCTTAAACTAATGCTCTGATACCAACTATGACGTCCCCATTTGCACAGCCAAAAAAGACCGTTTTGTTTATGCTTTATTTGAAAATCAAAATATACTTTTAAAGAAAAATGTTGCGGAATTTGTTCCCAAAAAAAATATTATAATGATTTAACAAAGCATTTCTAAAGAAATGTATTTCATTATATTAAGACCTCAAGATGTCATTTTCAATAAAGATCAAAAGCATAAATAGAACAACATAGGCCTTACAACATTTATTTATATCTAATGGCCTATAATCCATAATCCCTCATTAGGTCAACCAACAAAGCTCTTGTGCCACAACCAGTAATACAAGAAACTGAGTTGGTCAAGCATGGGATCCTGGTTAGCACATAGGGACTCGCCGAGTCAGGCCAACTCGCCGAGTCCACTTTGGAACTCGCCGAGTCCATGACTTAGAAACACAAAATTCGAATTTTGCAGTTTAGTTTCAAACAATTAAGCAACAATTCAATGAAAACCAATCTAGTCTCTGATACCACTGATGGGTTTTAGCCATAAGAACTTTCCTATGTGCGCATGCAAAACCCTAATGCTTGGATCTAGGCTTTCTAATTAAACATGATTTGAATCCAAGACTTCTAATGACTATTTAGGAATAAGAAGAATGATAAAATAGATCTAGAATCATACCTTTGAATTCCTTGTTGATCTTGTTGTCTTGGAGCTTCTAGAGTCACAATTGTCACTCCTCTAATGGCTTACAAACACCAAATAGCGAGGAGGATGATTTGGGAGAGAGGAGAGGGGAGGAAATCAGTCAGGGCTTCTCTACTTTAGGTTAGGTGCCAATTTCCTTATGCCATAGGGTCTATTTATACTTGTAGACTCCTTAAGGGTTACAACCTAAACCCTAATTGGATAATCTTCTCTGAAGGCTATCCAAATCCTTTCCTTAGATAAGCAATGGAAGATTTGAGCTATCCTTTAGCTTCTAGAATCCGTCCAATCCATATCTATATGGATTTACAGTCTAAAGTTTAACTATCAAACAATTGACAGTTTATACCCTCTTATTTAATTAATCTCTTTAAGTCACCAAATTAATTCCAATTAATTCTATGACTTATATTAATCAAATAACAATATATTATTCTTTATATTATTCTCATAATATATTAATAATATTTACTCTCTCTTAATAAATCATCCTATCAAGTTGCTATGGTGAAGGCAACCCAAAAGGACCATGCACAACCGGGTCAAATACTTGCCTAATATAGTTGCAGCCTTAGACATTATTCCAACAAAAACTGCCAAGAGGGTTATCCCAAACTATACCCATTATAGTTTATTAGAGTTGATATAGAAATTTCTTTGCAGAAACCTTCTGAAAGCTATGAAGTTAGATTTCCAAAGTAAAAGTTTCCCTTATGCTCAATATATTACAAAAAGGGATAAAATATCTGAATATGTTATTAAACGTGGAAATCGTTGGACCGTATTAATAAGTTTAAAAGTTAATAAAAAACTTTGAGTTTGGCTTGTATTCCCCCTAAAAACATTAAAAACACGAAAAATGTAGGGGAATGAACTCACTGTTTGACGTGTGATTCGAATGTAGGATCGTTAGGGATGTTGAGTGTCAAGTGCAACCTCGAGCACAAACGGACCCTATTTAACATATAACGATACATGTATGGACATAATTCGTTTATAATACAACTAATCATGATAAGTGACACCCTACGAGACTAGGAAACACTTGGGACAAGTGTTACAATCACATATGATTGTATGAAGGGAGTGTAAGGCCACACAAAAGAGTGTGTGGTCGGAGTGTGTGGTCGGAGTGTGGGGTCAGAGTGTGTAGTCGGAGTGTGTGGTCAGAGTGTGTAGTTGGAGTGTGTGATCGTACACCCCACACAAAGATGTCTAAAATGTGAAATCTAAGGTGTAGCAAGGCTAGTTTCATGTCTAATTCGAATATGGAAGTCCAACTCTCACTTTGGAGGGTCTTTTAGGAGTGTCCGGCCCACCTTATGAAGGTGTGCGTCCGCACTCCTACAAAGAATGAAGAACATGATGATTGATGTCTTAGATCAATAGGTCCTTCATGTATGACGAGCTAGGTGATGGAAAACTCACATTTTTGTGGCCTTGGGAGGGTTTGCGGTTGAAGACTCTTGAGAGAAAAGGAGTAGTGTGTTGCCAAGGAGTGAAGGGAATTAAGGGGAGGGGTCTACCCTTTATATAGGATGGGTGTGTGGTCCTGGGGAGTGTGTATGGTTGAGGAGAGGGGAAATGAGCCTCATCTATATATAGATAATAGGTGTTCGGCCACACACTCGGGTGTGTGGCCATACACTTGGGTGTGCGGCCACACACTCATGTGTGCGGCCATACACTCATGTGTGCGGCCATACACTCAGGTGTGCAGCCACACACTCATGTGTGTTGCCAAACATTCCTTTTGATGGAGTGTTTGGCCTATTTGCAACCCTAAATCTTAAAGCAACCCATCCCAAATTCAAACTTTGGTTGTAGAATGCTTTAGGTCATCCAAACAGGCTCAAAAGAATGCTAAAAGATAGTTGCAACAAGTTTAACATTGATAGAATTGGCTAACTGTATAAGATAAAAGTTTCGGGTTGTCACAATCGGACTCGATATGATATGACCTCTAGGTTCGGAATAACAATCATCTTCTTAGTCATTACCAAAACAATGGTAACGATAGACATGAACCAAATGGAATCAATTACTATCTTCTTGGTAACCTTGCGAGTTTCCCTGATCCAAGTGCGACTCCTGTGCTTCTGGTAGTATAGGACTTTACTACCATTCACACCTAATCATACTCGTCCCAAGTATTGTTCTTAGTTTTCCAAGTCAATATATAAGAACTTCGCCTAGTCATTTAACACATCGGATAATATAACCAAGCTTTATATTATCTCTTGAAACAATTACATAGATGTTCAAGTTCAACCTATACTATGCCTCCAATAGGCTACTACAAGATACTATTTGCATGACTATTTCATATCCCAATCTATAGATATATTTATCCTCATTCTTGATCCCTTGCATTGGTGCCTACTTTGTTAGGGATCATCTGAGATGCTCTTGCCTTTGGCTTTGGAGGTGCATTTTCTCTTGCAACTTCATTTTCCTCGGGAAGTCCTTAGAAATATGCCCTCTTTCCCTACACCCATAGCACACCGTCTTGTTAAATGTACACTCATTGGCGTAATGCCTAGTCCTCCCACACTTGAAACATGTCACCTTCCTACCATATATCCCAGAGTGTTTCTTTTTGCATTTCTCACACCATTCTTCTTCACTTCCTCGTCCAGAATTTGAGAACACGTTGTTCTGGTTAGACCTTGAAGATCCCTCAAATTTCTTCTTCTTGTCAACTTCAACCTTGTTGTCGTTCCTGTCGTTGTTCATTTTTTCCACACACTTAGCAACCTAGGTGGTCGCCTCAAGAGTAGGTGCTAGGAGTACTGGCACAATAAGTTCGTCCTTATGTTGTTGAAGTAAACGCCTTGTCTCTTCCATCTGATCATCCAACATCATCTGCATCATTGCTTGTACTCCTATCATTGTGATTTGCTTGGGTGCAGCTGCTACTTCTTTTGCACGCTCGATCACTTGTGGCTTAGGCTACAGGTTATTGTTCCTGAATCCGCTTCGAGTACTCACCATGTTGATCTATACACCCAAAGTAGGTGAATTTAGATCTTTATTTACGTTAGACATTTGAATAATCATTATCACTTTGAAATGTTACATGCTAGTTCTAATATCATAGTCGAAGGCTTAGAATCCTGAACACGTAAGGTTTCCAGAGTCGGTCAGCAATAGACCATAGATCCGAACAATTAATAGCATATAAGGAAAACATAAAGCATCTAGCACATAAAAGCATTTTAGGCATCTTTCCTAAAATAAACTAGTGCTTGTGTCTAAAATGTAGCAGACACTCATCTCACAACTAAGTTTAAGTCTAGAAAACCTACAAATTCCTAGTTCGCTTAAACTAATGCTCTGATACCAACTATGACGTCCCCATTTGCACAGCCAAAAAAGACCGTTTTGTTTATGCTTTATTTGAAAATCAAAATATACTTTTAAAGAAAAATGTTGCGCAATTTGTTCCCAAAAAAAATATTATAATGATTTAACAAAGCATTTCTAAAGAAATGTATTTCATTATATTAAGACCTCAAGATGTCATTTTCAATACAGATCAAAAGCATAAATAGAACAACATAGGCCTTACAACATTTATTTATATCTAATGGCCTATAATCCATAATCCCTCATTAGGTCAACCAACAAAGCTCTTGTGCCACAACCAGTAATACAAGAAACTGAGTTGGTCAAGCATGGGATCCTGGTTAGCACATAGGGACTCGCCGAGTCAGGCCAACTCGCCGAGTCCACTTTGGAACTCGCCGAGTCCATGACTTAGAAACACAAAATTCGAATTTTGCAGTTTAGTTTCAAACAATTAAGCAACAATTCAATGAAAACCAATCTAGTCTCTGATACCACTGATGGGTTTTAGCCATAAGAACTTTCCTATGTGCGCATGCAAAACCCTAATGCTTGGATCTAGGCTTTCTAATTAAACATGATTTGAATCCAAGACTTCTAATGACTATTTAGGAATAAGAAGAATGATAAAATAGATCTAGAATCATACCTTTGAATTCCTTGTTGATCTTGTTGTCTTGGAGCTTCTAGAGTCACAATTGTCACTCCTCTAATGGCTTACAAACACCAAATAGCGAGGAGGATGATTTGGGAGAGAGGAGAGGGGAGGAAATCAGTCAGGGCTTCTCTACTTTAGGTTAGGTGCCAATTTCCTTATGCCATAGGGTCTATTTATACTTGTAGACTCCTTAAGGGTTACAACCTAAACCCTAATTGGATAATCTTCTCTGAAGGCTATCCAAATCCTTTCCTTAGATAAGCAATGGAAGATTTGAGCTATCCTTTAGCTTCTAGAATCCGTCCAATCCATATCTATATGGATTTACAGTCTAAAGTTTAACTATCAAACAATTGACAGTTTATACCCTCTTATTTAATTAATCTCTTTAAGTCACCAAATTAATTCCAATTAATTCTATGACTTATATTAATCAAATAACAATATATTATTCTTTATATTATTCTCATAATATATTAATAATATTTACTCTCTCTTAATAAATCATCCTATCAAGTTGCTATGGTGAAGGCAACCCAAAAGGACCATGCACAACCGGGTCAAATACTTGCCTAATATAGTTGCAGCCTTAGACATTATTCCAACAAAAACTGCCAAGAGGGTTATCCCAAACTATACCCATTATAGTTTATTAGAGTTGATATAGAAATTTCTTTGCAGAAACCTTCTGAAAGCTATGAAGTTAGATTTCCAAAGTAAAAGTTTCCCTTATGCTCAATATATTACAAAAAGGGATAAAATATCTGAATATGTTATTAAACGTGGAAATCGTTGGACCGTATTAATAAGTTTAAAAGTTAATAAAAAACTTTGAGTTTGGCTTGTATTCCCCCTAAAAACATTAAAAACACGAAAAATGTAGGGGAATGAACTCACTGTTTGACGTGTGATTCGAATGTAGGATCGTTAGGGATGTTGAGTGTCAAGTGCAACCTCGAGCACAAACGGACCCTATTTAACATATAACGATACATGTATGGACATAATTCGTTTATAATACAACTAATCATGATAAGTGACACCCTACGAGACTAGGAAACACTTGGGACAAGTGTTACAATCACATATGATTGTATGAAGGGAGTGTAAGGCCACACAAAAGAGTGTGTGGTCGGAGTGTGTGGTCGGAGTGTGGGGTCAGAGTGTGTAGTCGGAGTGTGTGGTCAGAGTGTGTAGTTGGAGTGTGTGATCGTACACCCCACACAAAGATGTCTAAAATGTGAAATCTAAGGTGTAGCAAGGCTAGTTTCATGTCTAATTCGAATATGGAAGTCCAACTCTCACTTTGGAGGGTCTTTTAGGAGTGTCCGGCCCACCTTATGAAGGTGTGCGTCCGCACTCCTACAAAGAATGAAGAACATGATGATTGATGTCTTAGATCAATAGGTCCTTCATGTATGACGAGCTAGGTGATGGAAAACTCACATTTTTGTGGCCTTGGGAGGGTTTGCGGTTGAAGACTCTTGAGAGAAAAGGAGTAGTGTGTTGCCAAGGAGTGAAGGGAATTAAGGGGAGGGGTCTACCCTTTATATAGGATGGGTGTGTGGTCCTGGGGAGTGTGTATGGTTGAGGAGAGGGGAAATGAGCCTCATCTATATATAGATAATAGGTGTTCGGCCACACACTCGGGTGTGTGGCCATACACTTGGGTGTGCGGCCACACACTCATGTGTGCGGCCATACACTCATGTGTGCGGCCATACACTCAGGTGTGCAGCCACACACTCATGTGTGTTGCCAAACATTCCTTTTGATGGAGTGTTTGGCCTATTTGCAACCCTAAATCTTAAAGCAACCCATCCCAAATTCAAACTTTGGTTGTAGAATGCTTTAGGTCATCCAAACAGGCTCAAAAGAATGCTAAAAGATAGTTGCAACAAGTTTAACATTGATAGAATTGGCTAACTGTATAAGATAAAAGTTTCGGGTTGTCACAATCGGACTCGATATGATATGACCTCTAGGTTCGGAATAACAATCATCTTCTTAGTCATTACCAAAACAATGGTAACGATAGACATGAACCAAATGGAATCAACTACTATCTTCTTGGTAACCTTGCGAGTTTCCCTGATCCAAGTGCGAGTCCTGTGCTTCTGGTAGTATAGGACTTTACTACCATTCACACCTAATCATACTCGTCCCAAGTATTCTTCTTAGTTTTCCAAGTCAATATATAAGAACTTCGCCTAGTCATTTAACACATCGGATAATATAACCAAGCTTTATATTATCTCTTGAAACAATTACATAGATGTTCAAGTTCAACCTATACTATGCCTCCAATAGGCTACTACAAGATACTATTTGCATGACTATTTCATATCCCAATCTATAGATATATTTATCCTCATTCTTGATCCCTTGCATTGGTGCCTACTTTGTTAGGGATCATCTGAGATGCTCTTGCCTTTGGCTTTGGAGGTGCATTTTCTCTTGCAACTTCATTTTCCTCGGGAAGTCCTTAGAAATATGCCCTCTTTCCCTACACCCATAGCACACCGTCTTGTTAAATGTACACTCATTGGCGTAATGCCTAGTCCTCCCACACTTGAAACATGTCACCTTCCTACCATATATCCCAGAGTGTTTCTTTTTGCATTTCTCACACCATTCTTCTTCACTTCCTCGTCCAGAATTTGAGAACACGTTGTTCTGGTTAGACCTTGAAGATCCCTCAAATTTCTTCTTCTTGTCAACTTCAACCTTGTTGTCGTTCCTGTCGTTGTTCATTTTTTCCACACACTTAGCAACCTAGGTGGTCGCCTCAAGAGTAGGTGCTAGGAGTACTGGCACAATAAGTTCGTCCTTATGTTGTTGAAGTAAACGCCTTGTCTCTTCCATCTGATCATCCAACATCATCTGCATCATTGCTTGTACTCCTATCATTGTGATTTGCTTGGGTGCAGCTGCTACTTCTTTTGCACGCTCGATCACTTGTGGTTTAGGCTACAGGTTATTGTTCCTGAATCCGCTTCGAGTACTCACCATGTTGATCTATACACCCAAAGTAGGTGAATTTAGATCTTTATTTACGTTAGACATTTGAATAATCATTATCACTTTGAAATGTTACATGCTAGTTCTAATATCATAGTCGAAGGCTTAGAATCCTGAACACGTAAGGTTTCCAGAGTCGGTCAGCAATAGACCATAGATCCGAACAATTAATAGCATATAAGGAAAACATAAAGCATCTAGCACATAAAAGCATTTTAGGCATCTTTCCTAAAATAAACTAGTGCTTGTGTCTAAAATGTAGCAGACACTCATCTCACAACTAAGTTTAAGTCTAGAAAACCTACAAATTCCTAGTTCGCTTAAACTAATGCTCTGATACCAACTATGACGTCCCCATTTGCACAGCCAAAAAAGACCGTTTTGTTTATGCTTTATTTGAAAATCAAAATATACTTTTAAAGAAAAATGTTGCGGAATTTGTTCCCAAAAAAAATATTATAATGATTTAACAAAGCATTTCTAAAGAAATGTATTTCATTATATTAAGACCTCAAGATGTCATTTTCAATAAAGATCAAAAGCATAAATAGAACAACATAGGCCTTACAACATTTATTTATATCTAATGGCCTATAATCCATAATCCCTCATTAGGTCAACCAACAAAGCTCTTGTGCCACAACCAGTAATACAAGAAACTGAGTTGGTCAAGCATGGGATCCTGGTTAGCACATAGGGACTCGCCGAGTCAGGCCAACTCGCCGAGTCCACTTTGGAACTCGCCGAGTCCATGACTTAGAAACACAAAATTCGAATTTTGCAGTTTAGTTTCAAACAATTAAGCAACAATTCAATGAAAACCAATCTAGTCTCTGATACCACTGATGGGTTTTAGCCATAAGAACTTTCCTATGTGCGCATGCAAAACCCTAATGCTTGGATCTAGGCTTTCTAATTAAACATGATTTGAATCCAAGACTTCTAATGACTATTTAGGAATAAGAAGAATGATAAAATAGATCTAGAATCATACCTTTGAATTCCTTGTTGATCTTGTTGTCTTGGAGCTTCTAGAGTCACAATTGTCACTCCTCTAATGGCTTACAAACACCAAATAGCAAGGAGGATGATTTGGGAGAGAGGAGAGGGGAGGAAATCAGTCAGGGCTTCTCTACTTTAGGTTAGGTGCCAATTTCCTTATGCCATAGGGTCTATTTATACTTGTATACTCCTTAAGGGTTACAACCTAAACCCTAATTGGATAATCTTCTCTGAAGGCTATCCAAATCCTTTCCTTAGATAAGCAATGGAAGATTTGAGCTATCCTTTAGCTTCTAGAATCCGTCCAATCCATATCTATATGGATTTACAGTCTAAAGTTTAACTATCAAACAATTGACAGTTTATACCCTCTTATTTAATTAATCTCTTTAAGTCACCAAATTAATTCCAATTAATTTTATGACTTATATTAATCAAATAACAATATATTATTCTTTATATTATTCTCATAATATATTAATAATATTTACTCTCTCTTAATAAATCATCCTATCAAGTTGCTATGGTGAAGGCAACCCAAAAGGACCATGCACAACCGGGTCAAATACTTGCCTAATATAGTTGCAGCCTTAGACATTATTCCAACAAAAACTGCCAAGAGGGTTATCCCAAACTATACCCATTATAGTTTATTAGAGTTGATATAGAAATTTCTTTGCAGAAACCTTCTGAAAGCTATGAAGTTAGATTTCCAAAGTAAAAGTTTCCCTTATGCTCAATATATTACAAAAAGGGATAAAATATCTGAATATGTTATTAAACGTGGAAATCGTTGGACCGTATTAATAAGTTTAAAAGTTAATAAAAAACTTTGAGTTTGGCTTGTATTCCCCCTAAAAACATTAAAAACACGAAAAATGTAGGGGTATGAACTCACTGTTTGACGTGTGATTCGAATGTAGGATCGTTAGGGATGTTGAGTGTCAAGTGCAACCTCGAGCACAAACGGACCCTATTTAACATATAACGATACATGTATGGACATAATTCGTTTATAATACAACTAATCATGATAAGTGACACCCTACGAGACTAGGAAACACTTGGGACAAGTGTTACAATCACATATGATTGTATGAAGGGAGTGTAAGGCCACACAAAAGAGTGTGTGGTCGGAGTGTGTGGTCGGAGTGTGGGGTCAGAGTGTGTAGTCGGAGTGTGTGGTCAGAGTGTGTAGTTGGAGTGTGTGATCGTACACCCCACACAAAGATGTCTAAAATGTGAAATCTAAGGTGTAGCAAGGCTAGTTTCATGTCTAATTCGAATATGGAAGTCCAACTCTCACTTTGGAGGGTCTTTTAGGAGTGTCCGGCCCACCTTATGAAGGTGTGCGTCCGCACTCCTACAAAGAATGAAGAACATGATGATTGATGTCTTAGATCAATAGGTCCTTCATGTATGACGAGCTAGGTGATGGAAAACTCACATTTTTGTGGCCTTGGGAGGGTTTGCGGTTGAAGACTCTTGAGAGAAAAGGAGTAGTGTGTTGCCAAGGAGTGAAGGGAATTAAGGGGAGGGGTCTACCCTTTATATAGGATGGGTGTGTGGTCCTGGGGAGTGTGTATGGTTGAGGAGAGGGGAAATGAGCCTCATCTATATATAGATAATAGGTGTGCGGCCACACACTCGGGTGTGTGGCCATACACTTGGGTGTGCGGCCACACACTCATGTGTGCGGCCATACACTCATGTGTGCGGCCATACACTCAGGTGTGCAGCCACACACTCATGTGTGTTGCCAAACATTCCTTTTGATGGAGTGTTTGGCCTATTTGCAACCCTAAATCTTAA
Organism: Lactuca serriola; assembly: GCF_051521515.1. Taxonomy (NCBI): domain Eukaryota; kingdom Viridiplantae; phylum Streptophyta; class Magnoliopsida; order Asterales; family Asteraceae; genus Lactuca; species Lactuca serriola. The sequence continues at coordinate 180,474,036 of NC_136412.1, read as the reverse complement.
AGCAACCCATCCCAAATTTAAACTTTGGTTGTAGAATGCTTTAGGTCATCCAAACAGGCTCAAAAGAATGCTAAAAGATAGTTGCAACAAGTTTAACATTGATAGAATTGGCTAACTGTATAAGATAAAAGTTTCGGGTTGTCACAATCGGACTCGATATGATATGACCTCTAGGTTCGGAATAACAATCATCTTCTTAGTCATTACCAAAACAATGGTAACGATAGACATGAACCAAATGGAATCAATTACTATCTTCTTGGTAACCTTGCGAGTTTCCCTGATCCAAGTGCGAGTCCTGTGCTTCTGGTAGTATAGGACTTTACTACCATTCACACCTAATCATACTCGTCCCAAGTATTGTTCTTAGTTTTCCAAGTCAATATATAAGAACTTCGCCTAGTCATTTAACACATCGGATAATATAACCAAGCTTTATATTATCTCTTGAAACAATTACATAGATGTTCAAGTTCAACCTATACTATGCCTCCAATAGGCTACTACAAGATACTATTTGCATGACTATTTCATATCCCAATCTATAGATATATTTATCCTCATTCTTGATCCCTTGCATTGGTGCCTACTTTGTTAGGGATCATCTGAGATGCTCTTGCCTTTGGCTTTGGAGGTGCATTTTCTCTTGCAACTTCATTTTCCTCGGGAAGTCCTTAGAAATATGCCCTCTTTCCCTACACCCATAGCACACCGTCTTGTTAAATGTACACTCATTGGCGTAATGCCTAGTCCTCCCACACTTGAAACATGTCACCTTCCTACCATATATCCCAGAGTGTTTCTTTTTGCATTTCTCACACCATTCTTCTTCACTTCCTCGTCCAGAATTTGAGAACACGTTGTTCTGGTTAGACCTTGAAGATCCCTCAAATTTCTTCTTCTTGTCAACTTCAACCTTGTTGTCGTTCCTGTCGTTGTTCATTTTTTCCACACACTTAGCAACCTAGGTGGTCGCCTCAAGAGTAGGTGCTAGGAGTACTGGCACAATAAGTTCGTCCTTATGTTGTTGAAGTAAACGCCTTGTCTCTTCCATCTGATCATCCAACATCATCTGCATCATTGCTTGTACTCCTATCATTGTGATTTGCTTGGGTGCATCTGCTACTTCTTTTGCACGCTCGATCACTTGTGGCTTAGGCTACAGGTTATTGTTCCTGAATCCGCTTCGAGTACTCACCATGTTGATCTATACACCCAAAGTAGGTGAATTTAGATCTTTATTTACGTTAGACATTTGAATAATCATTATCACTTTGAAATGTTACATGCTAGTTCTAATATCATAGTCGAAGGCTTAGAATCCTGAACACGTAAGGTTTCCAGAGTCGGTCAGCAATAGACCATAGATCCGAACAATTAATAGCATATAAGGAAAACATAAAGCATCTAGCACATAAAAGCATTTTAGGCATCTTTCCTAAAATAAACTAGTGCTTGTGTCTAAAATGTAGCAGACACTCATCTCACAACTAAGTTTAAGTCTAGAAAACCTACAAATTCCTAGTTCGCTTAAACTAATGCTCTGATACCAACTATGACGTCCCCATTTGCACAGCCAAAAAAGACCGTTTTGTTTATGCTTTATTTGAAAATCAAAATATACTTTTAAAGAAAAATGTTGCGCAATTTGTTCCCAAAAAAAATATTATAATGATTTAACAAAGCATTTCTAAAGAAATGTATTTCATTATATTAAGACCTCAAGATGTCATTTTCAATACAGATCAAAAGCATAAATAGAACAACATAGGCCTTACAACATTTATTTATATCTAATGGCCTATAATCCATAATCCCTCATTAGGTCAACCAACAAAGCTCTTGTGCCACAACCAGTAATACAAGAAACTGAGTTGGTCAAGCATGGGATCCTGGTTAGCACATAGGGACTCGCCGAGTCAGGCCAACTCGCCGAGTCCACTTTGGAACTCGCCGAGTCCATGACTTAGAAACACAAAATTCGAATTTTGCAGTTTAGTTTCAAACAATTAAGCAACAATTCAATGAAAACCAATCTAGTCTCTGATACCACTGATGGGTTTTAGCCATAAGAACTTTCCTATGTGCGCATGCAAAACCCTAATGCTTGGATCTAGGCTTTCTAATTAAACATGATTTGAATCCAAGACTTCTAATGACTATTTAGGAATAAGAAGAATGATAAAATAGATCTAGAATCATACCTTTGAATTCCTTGTTGATCTTGTTGTCTTGGAGCTTCTAGAGTCACAATTGTCACTCCTCTAATGGCTTACAAACACCAAATAGCAAGGAGGATGATTTGGGAGAGAGGAGAGGGGAGGAAATCAGTCAGGGCTTCTCTACTTTAGGTTAGGTGCCAATTTCCTTATGCCATAGGGTCTATTTATACTTGTATACTCCTTAAGGGTTACAACCTAAACCCTAATTGGATAATCTTCTCTGAAGGCTATCCAAATCCTTTCCTTAGATAAGCAATGGAAGATTTGAGCTATCCTTTAGCTTCTAGAATCCGTCCAATCCATATCTATATGGATTTACAGTCTAAAGTTTAACTATCAAACAATTGACAGTTTATACCCTCTTATTTAATTAATCTCTTTAAGTCACCAAATTAATTCCAATTAATTCTATGACTTATATTAATCAAATAACAATATATTATTCTTTATATTATTCTCATAATATATTAATAATATTTACTCTCTCTTAATAAATCATCCTATCAAGTTGCTATGGTGAAGGCAACCCAAAAGGACCATGCACAACCGGGTCAAATACTTGCCTAATATAGTTGCAGCCTTAGACATTATTCCAACAAAAACTGCCAAGAGGGTTATCCCAAACTATACCCATTATAGTTTATTAGAGTTGATATAGAAATTTCTTTGCAGAAACCTTCTGAAAGCTATGAAGTTAGATTTCCAAAGTAAAAGTTTCCCTTATGCTCAATATATTACAAAAAGGGATAAAATATCTGAATATGTTATTAAACATGGAAATCGTTGGACCGTATTAATAAGTTTAAAAGTTAATAAAAAACTTTGAGTATGGCTTGTATTCCCCCTAAAAACATTAAAAACACGAAAAATGTAGGGGTATGAACTCACTGTTTGACGTGTGATTCGAATGTAGGATCGTTAGGGATGTTGAGTGTCAAGTGCAACCTCGAGCACAAACGGACCCTATTTAACATATAACGATACATGTATGGACATAATTCGTTTATAATACAACTAATCATGATAAGTGACACCCTACGAGACTAGGAAACACTTGGGACAAGTGTTACAATCACATATGATTGTATGAAGGGAGTGTAAGGCCACACAAAAGAGTGTGTGGTCGGAGTGTGTGGTCGGAGTGTGGGGTCAGAGTGTGTAGTCGGAGTGTGTGGTCAGAGTGTGTAGTTGGAGTGTGTGATCGTACACCCCACACAAAGATGTCTAAAATGTGAAATCTAAGGTGTAGCAAGGCTAGTTTCATGTCTAATTCGAATATGGAAGTCCAACTCTCACTTTGGAGGGTCTTTTAGGAGTGTCCGGCCCACCTTATGAAGGTGTGCGTCCGCACTCCTACAAAGAATGAAGAACATGATGATTGATGTCTTAGATCAATAGGTCCTTCATGTATGACGAGCTAGGTGATGGAAAACTCACATTTTTGTGGCCTTGGGAGGGTTTGCGGTTGAAGACTCTTGAGAGAAAAGGAGTAGTGTGTTGCCAAGGAGTGAAGGGAATTAAGGGGAGGGGTCTACCCTTTATATAGGATGGGTGTGTGGTCCTGGGGAGTGTGTATGGTTGAGGAGAGGGGAAATGAGCCTCATCTATATATAGATAATAGGTGTGCGGCCACACACTCGGGTGTGTGGCCATACACTTGGGTGTGCGGCCACACACTCATGTGTGCGGCCATACACTCATGTGTGCGGCCATACACTCAGGTGTGCAGCCACACACTCATGTGTGTTGCCAAACATTCCTTTTGATGGAGTGTTTGGCCTATTTGCAACCCTAAATCTTAAAGCAACCCATCCCAAATTTAAACTTTGGTTGTAGAATGCTTTAGGTCATCCAAACAGGCTCAAAAGAATGCTAAAAGATAGTTGCAACAAGTTTAACATTGATAGAATTGGCTAACTGTATAAGATAAAAGTTTCGGGTTGTCACAATCGGACTCGATATGATATGACCTCTAGGTTCGGAATAACAATCATCTTCTTAGTCATTACCAAAACAATGGTAACGATAGACATGAACCAAATGGAATCAATTACTATCTTCTTGGTAACCTTGCGAGTTTCCCTGATCCAAGTGCGAGTCCTGTGCTTCTGGTAGTATAGGACTTTACTACCATTCACACCTAATCATACTCGTCCCAAGTATTGTTCTTAGTTTTCCAAGTCAATATATAAGAACTTCGCCTAGTCATTTAACACATCGGATAATATAACCAAGCTTTATATTATCTCTTGAAACAATTACATAGATGTTCAAGTTCAACCTATACTATGCCTCCAATAGGCTACTACAAGATACTATTTGCATGACTATTTCATATCCCAATCTATAGATATATTTATCCTCATTCTTGATCCCTTGCATTGGTGCCTACTTTGTTAGGGATCATCTGAGATGCTCTTGCCTTTGGCTTTGGAGGTGCATTTTCTCTTGCAACTTCATTTTCCTCGGGAAGTCCTTAGAAATATGCCCTCTTTCCCTACACCCATAGCACACCGTCTTGTTAAATGTACACTCATTGGCGTAATGCCTAGTCCTCCCACACTTGAAACATGTCACCTTCCTGCCATATATCCCAGAGTGTTTCTTTTTGCATTTCTCACACCATTCTTCTTCACTTCCTCGTCCAGAATTTGAGAACACGTTGTTCTGGTTAGACCTTGAAGATCCCTCAAATTTCTTCTTCTTGTCAACTTCAACCTTGTTGTCGTTCCTGTCGTTGTTCATTTTTTCCACACACTTAGCAACCTAGGTGGTCGCCTCAAGAGTAGGTGCTAGGAGTACTGGCACAATAAGTTCGTCCTTATGTTGTTGAAGTAAACGCCTTGTCTCTTCCATCTGATCATCCAACATCATCTGCATCATTGCTTGTACTCCTATCATTGTGATTTGCTTGGGTGCAGCTGCTACTTCTTTTGCACGCTCGATCACTTGTGGCTTAGGCTACAGGTTATTGTTCCTGAATCCGCTTCGAGTACTCACCATGTTGATCTATACACCCAAAGTAGGTGAATTTAGATATTTATTTACGTTAGACATTTGAATAATCATTATCACTTTGAAATGTTACATGCTAGTTCTAATATCATAGTCGAAGGCTTAGAATCCTGAACACGTAAGGTTTCCAGAGTCGGTCAGCAATAGACCATAGATCCGAACAATTAATAGCATATAAGGAAAACATAAAGCATCTAGCACATAAAAGCATTTTAGGCATCTTTCCTAAAATAAACTAGTGCTTGTGTCTAAAATGTAGCAGACACTCATCTCACAACTAAGTTTAAGTCTAGAAAACCTACAAATTCCTAGTTCGCTTAAACTAATGCTCTGATACCAACTGTGACGTCCCCATTTGCACAGCCAAAAAAGACCGTTTTGTTTATGCTTTATTTGAAAATCAAAATATACTTTTAAAGAAAAATGTTGTGGAATTTGTTCCCAAAAAAAATATTATAATGATTTAACAAAGCATTTCTAAAGAAATGTATTTCATTATATTAAGACCTCAGGATGTCATTTTCAATACAGATCAAAAGCATAAATAGAACAACATAGGCCTTACAACATTTATTTATATCTAATGGCCTATAATCCATAATCCCTCATTAGGTCAACCAACAAAGCTCTTGTGCCACAACCAGTAATACAAGAAACTGAGTTGGTCAAGCATGGGATCCTGGTTAGCACATAGGGACTCGCCGAGTCAGGCCAACTCGCCGAGTCCACTTAGGAACTCGCCGAGTCCATGACTTAGAAACACAAAATTCGAATTTTGCAGTTTAGTTTCAAACAATTAAGCAACAATTCAATGAAAACCAATCTAGTCTCTGATACCACTGATGGGTTTTAGCCATAAGAACTTTCCTATGTGCGCATGCAAAACCCTAATGCTTGGATCTAGGCTTTCTAATTAAACATGCTTTGAATCCAAGACTTCTAATGACTATTTAGGAATAAGAAGAATGATAAAATAGATCTAGAATCATACCTTTGAATTCCTTGTTGATCTTGTTGTCTTGGAGCTTCTAGAGTCACAATTGTCACTCCTCTAATGGCTTACAAACACCAAATAGCAAGGAGGATGATTTGGGAGAGAGGAGAGGGGAGGAAATCAGCCAGGGCTTCTCTACTTTAGGTTAGGTGCCAATTTCCTTATGCCATAGGGTCTATTTATACTTGTAGACTCCTTAAGGGTTACAACCTAAACCCTAATTGGATAATCTTCTCTGAAGGCTATCCAAATCCTTTCCTTAGATAAGCAATGGAATATTTGAGCTATCCTTTAGCTTCTAGAATCCGTCCAATCCATATCTATATGGATTTACAGTCTAAAGTTTAACTATCAAACAATTGACAGTTTATACCCTCTTATTTAATTAATCTCTTTAAGTCACCAAATTAATTCCAATTAATTCTATGACTTATATTAATCAAATAACAATATATTATTCTTTATATTATTCTCATAATATATTAATAATATTTACTCTCTCTTAATAAATCATCCTATCAAGTTGCTATGGTGAAGGCAACCCAAAAGGACCATGCACAACCGGGTCAAATACTTGCCTAATATAGTTGCAGCCTTAGACATTATTCCAACAAAAACTGCCAAGAGGGTTATCCCAAACTATACCCATTATAGTTTATTAGAGTTGATATAGAAATTTCTTTGCAGAAACCTTCTGAAAGCTATGAAGTTAGATTTCCAAAGTAAAAGTTTCCCTTATGCTCAATATATTACAAAAAGGGATAAAATATCTAAATATGTTATTAAACGTGGAAATCGTTGGACCGTATTAATAAGTTTAAAAGTTAATAAAAAACTTTGAGTTTGGCTTGTATTCCCCCTAAAAACATTAAAAACACGAAAAATGTAGGGGTATGAACTCACTGTTTGACGTGTGATTCGAATGTAGGATCGTTAGGGATGTTGAGTGTCAAGTGCAACCTCGAGCACAAACGGACCCTATTTAACATATAACGATACATGTATGGACATAATTCGTGTATAATACAACTAATCATGATAAGTGACACCCAACGAGACTAGGAAACACTTGGGACAAGTGTTACAATCACATATGATTGTATGAAGGGAGTGTAAGGCCACACAAAAGAGTGTGTGGTCGGAGTGTGTGGTCGGAGTGTGGGGTCAGAGTGTGTAGTCGGAGTGTGTGGTCAGAGTGTGTAGTTGGAGTGTGTGATCGTACACCCCACACAAAGATGTCTAAAATGCGAAATCTAAGGTGTAGCAAGGCTAGTTTCATGTCTAATTCGAATATGGAAGTCCAACTCTCACTTTGGAGGGTCTTTTAGGAGTGTCCGGCCCACCTTATGAAGGTGTGCATCCGCACTCCTACAAAGAATGAAGAACATGATGATTGATGTCTTAGATCAATAGGTCCTTCATGTATGACGAGCTAGGTGATGGAAAACTCACATTTTTGTGGCCTTGGGAGGGTTTGCGGTTGAAGACTCTTGAGAGAAAAGGAGTAGTGTGTTGCCAAGGAGTGAAGGGAATGAAGGGGAGGGGTCTACCCTTTATATAGGATGGGTGTGTGGTCCTGGGGAGTGTGTATGGTTGAGGAGAGGGGAAATGAGCCTCATCTATATATAGATAATAGGTGTGCGGCCACACACTCGGGTATGTGGCCATACACTTGGGTGTGCGGCCACACACTCATGTGTGCGGCCATACACTCATGTGTGCGGCCATACACTCGGGTGTGCGGCCACACACTCATGTGTACGGCCATACACTCGGGTGTGCGGCCACACACTCATGTGTGCGGCCATACACTCGGGTGTGCGGCCACAGACTCATGTGTGCGGCCATACACTCAGGTGTGCAGCCACACACTCATGTGTGTTGCCAAACATTCCTTTTGATGGAGTGTTTGGCCTATTTGCAACCCTAAATCTTAAAGCAACCCATCCCAAATTCAAACTTTGGTTGTAGAATGCTTTAGGTCATCCAAACAGGCTCAAAAGAATGCTAAAAGATAGTTGCAACAAGTTTAACGTTGATAGAATTGGCTAACTGTATAAGATAAAAGTTTCGGGTTGTCACAATCGGACTCGATATGATATGACCTCTAGGTTCGGAATAACAATCATCTTCTTAGTCATTACCAAAACAATGGTAACGATAGACATGAACCAAATGGAATCAATTACTATCTTCTTGGTAACCTTGCGAGTTTCCCTGATCCAAGTGCGAGTCCTGTGCTTCTGGTAGTATAGGACTTTACTACCATTCACACCTAATCATACTCGTCCCAAGTATTGTTCTTAGTTTTCCAAGTCAATATATAAGAACTTCGCCTAGTCATTTAACACATCGGATAATATAACCAAGCTTTATATTATCTCTTGAAACAATTACATAGATGTTCAAGTTCAACCTATACTATGCCTCCAATAGGCTACTACAAGATACTATTTGCATGACTATTTCATATCCCAATCTATAGATATATTTATCCTCATTCTTGATCCCTTGCATTGGTGCCTACTTTGTTAGGGATCATCTGAGATGCTCTTGCCTTTGGCTTTGGAGGTGCATTTTCTCTTGCAACTTCATTTTCCTCGGGAAGTCCTTAGAAATATGCCCTCTTTCCCTACACCCATAGCACACCGTCTTGTTAAATGTACACTCATTGGCGTAATGCCTAGTCCTCCCACACTTGAAACATGTCACCTTCCTGCCATATATCCCAGAGTGTTTCTTTTTGCATTTCTCACACCATTCTTCTTCACTTCCTCGTCCAGAATTTGAGAACACGTTGTTCTGGTTAGACCTTGAAGATCCCTCAAATTTCTTCTTCTTGTCAACTTCAACCTTGTTGTCGTTCCTGTCGTTGTTCATTTTTTCCACACACTTAGCAACCTAGGTGGTCGCCTCAAGAGTAGGTGCTAGGAGTACTGGCACAATAAGTTCGTCCTTATGTTGTTGAAGTAAACGCCTTGTCTCTTCCATCTGATCATCCAACATCATCTGCATCATTGCTTGTACTCCTATCATTGTGATTTTCTTGGGTGCAGCTGCTACTTCTTTTGCACGCTCGATCACTTGTGGCTTAGGCTACAGGTTATTGTTCCTGAATCCGCTTCGAGTACTCACCATGTTGATCTATACACCCAAAGTAGGTGAATTTAGATCTTTATTTACGTTAGACATTTGAATAATCATTATCACTTTGAAATGTTACATGCTAGTTCTAATATCATAGTCGAAGGCTTAGAATCCTGAACACGTAAGGTTTCCAGAGTCGGTCAGCAATAGACCATAGATCCGAACAATTAATAGCATATAAGGAAAACATAAAGCATCTAGCACATAAAAGCATTTTAGGCATCTTTCCTAAAATAAACTAGTGCTTGTGTCTAAAATGTAGCAGACACTCATCTCACAACTAAGTTTAAGTCTAGAAAACCTACAAATTCCTAGTTCGCTTAAACTAATGCTCTGATACCAACTGTGACGTCCCCATTTGCACAGCCAAAAAAGACCGTTTTGTTTATGCTTTATTTGAAAATCAAAATATACTTTTAAAGAAAAATGTTGTGGAATTTGTTCCCAAAAAAAATATTATAATGATTTAACAAAGCATTTCTAAAGAAATGTATTTCATTATATTAAGACCTCAAGATGTCATTTTCAATACAGATCAAAAGCATAAATAGAACAACATAGGCCTTACAACATTTATTTATATCTAATGGCCTATAATCCATAATCCCTCATTAGGTCAACCAACAAAGCTCTTGTGCCACAACCAGTAATACAAGAAACTGAGTTGGTCAAGCATGGGATCCTGGTTAGCACATAGGGACTCGCCGAGTCAGGCCAACTCGCCGAGTCCACTTTGGAACTCGCCGAGTCCATGACTTAGAAACACAAAATTCGAATTTTGCAGTTTAGTTTCAAACAATTAAGCAACAATTCAATGAAAACCAATCTAGTCTCTGATACCACTGATGGGTTTTAGCCATAAGAACTTTCCTATGTGCGCATGCAAAACCCTAATGCTTGGATCTAGGCTTTCTAATTAAACATGATTTGAATCCAAGACTTCTAATGACTATTTAGGAATAAGAAGAATGATAAAATAGATCTAGAATCATACCTTTGAATTCCTTGTTGATCTTGTTGTCTTGGAGCTTCTAGAGTCACAATTGTCACTCCTCTAATGGCTTACAAACACCAAATAGCAAGGAGGATGATTTGGGAGAGAGGAGAGGGGAGGAAATCAGTCAGGGCTTCTCTACTTTAGGTTAGGTGCCAATTTCCTTATGCCATAGGGTCTATTTATACTTGTATACTCCTTAAGGGTTACAACCTAAACCCTAATTGGATAATCTTCTCTGAAGGCTATCCAAATCCTTTCCTTAGATAAGCAATGGAAGATTTGAGCTATCCTTTAGCTTCTAGAATCCGTCCAATCCATATCTATATGGATTTACAGTCTAAAGTTTAACTATCAAACAATTGACAGTTTATACCCTCTTATTTAATTAATCTCTTTAAGTCACCAAATTAATTCCAATTAATTCTATGACTTATATTAATCAAATAACAATATATTATTCTTTATATTATTCTCATAATATATTAATAATATTTACTCTCTCTTAATAAATCATCCTATCAAGTTGCTATGGTGAAGGCAACCCAAAAGGACCATGCACAACCGGGTCAAATACTTGCCTAATATAGTTGCAGCCTTAGACATTATTCCAACAAAAACTGCCAAGAGGGTTATCCCAAACTATACCCATTATAGTTTATTAGAGTTGATATAGAAATTTCTTTGCAGAAACCTTCTGAAAGCTATGAAGTTAGATTTCCAAAGTAAAAGTTTCCCTTATGCTCAATATATTACAAAAAGGGATAAAATATCTAAATATGTTATTAAACGTGGAAATCGTTGGACCGTATTAATAAGTTTAAAAGTTAATAAAAAACTTTGAGTTTGGCTTGTATTCCCCCTAAAAACATTAAAAACACGAAAAATGTAGGGGTATGAACTCACTGTTTGACGTGTGATTCGAATGTAGGATCGTTAGGGATGTTGAGTGTCAAGTGCAACCTCGAGCACAAACGGACCCTATTTAACATATAACGATACATGTATGGACATAATTCGTGTATAATACAACTAATCATGATAAGTGACACCCAACGAGACTAGGAAACACTTGGGACAAGTGTTACAATCACATATGATTGTATGAAGGGAGTGTAAGGCCACACAAAAGAGTGTGTGGTCGGAGTGTGTGGTCGGAGTGTGGGGTCAGAGTGTGTAGTCGGAGTGTGTGGTCAGAGTGTGTAGTTGGAGTGTGTGATCGTACACCCCACACAAAGATGTCTAAAATGCGAAATCTAAGGTGTAGCAAGGCTAGTTTCATGTCTAATTCGAATATGGAAGTCCAACTCTCACTTTGGAGGGTCTTTTAGGAGTGTCCGGCCCACCTTATGAAGGTGTGCATCCGCACTCCTACAAAGAATGAAGAACATGATGATTGATGTCTTAGATCAATAGGTCCTTCATGTATGACGAGCTAGGTGATGGAAAACTCACATTTTTGTGGCCTTGGGAGGGTTTGCGGTTGAAGACTCTTGAGAGAAAAGGAGTAGTGTGTTGCCAAGGAGTGAAGGGAATGAAGGGGAGGGGTCTACCCTTTATATAGGATGGGTGTGTGGTCCTGGGGAGTGTGTATGGTTGAGGAGAGGGGAAATGAGCCTCATCTATATATAGATAATAGGTGTGCGGCCACACACTCGGGTATGTGGCCATACACTTGGGTGTGCGGCCACACACTCATGTGTGCGGCCATACACTCATGTGTGCGGCCATACACTCGGGTGTGCGGCCACACACTCATGTGTACGGCCATACACTCGGGTGTGCGGCCACACACTCATGTGTGCGGCCATACACTCGGGTGTGCGGCCACAGACTCATGTGTGCGGCCATACACTCAGGTGTGCAGCCACACACTCATGTGTGTTGCCAAACATTCCTTTTGATGGAGTGTTTGGCCTATTTGCAACCCTAAATCTTAAAGCAACCCATCCCAAATTCAAACTTTGGTTGTAGAATGCTTTAGGTCATCCAAACAGGCTCAAAAGAATGCTAAAAGATAGTTGCAACAAGTTTAACGTTGATAGAATTGGCTAACTGTATAAGATAAAAGTTTCGGGTTGTCACAATCGGACTCGATATGATATGACCTCTAGGTTCGGAATAACAATCATCTTCTTAGTCATTACCAAAACAATGGTAACGATAGACATGAACCAAATGGAATCAATTACTATCTTCTTGGTAACCTTGCGAGTTTCCCTGATCCAAGTGCGAGTCCTGTGCTTCTGGTAGTATAGGACTTTACTACCATTCACACCTAATCATACTCGTCCCAAGTATTGTTCTTAGTTTTCCAAGTCAATATATAAGAACTTCGCCTAGTCATTTAACACATCGGATAATATAACCAAGCTTTATATTATCTCTTGAAACAATTACATAGATGTTCAAGTTCAACCTATACTATGCCTCCAATAGGCTACTACAAGATACTATTTGCATGACTATTTCATATCCCAATCTATAGATATATTTATCCTCATTCTTGATCCCTTGCATTGGTGCCTACTTTGTTAGGGATCATCTGAGATGCTCTTGCCTTTGGCTTTGGAGGTGCATTTTCTCTTGCAACTTCATTTTCCTCGGGAAGTCCTTAGAAATATGCCCTCTTTCCCTACACCCATAGCACACCGTCTTGTTAAATGTACACTCATTGGCGTAATGCCTAGTCCTCCCACACTTGAAACATGTCACCTTCCTGCCATATATCCCAGAGTGTTTCTTTTTGCATTTCTCACACCATTCTTCTTCACTTCCTCGTCCAGAATTTGAGAACACGTTGTTCTGGTTAGACCTTGAAGATCCCTCAAATTTCTTCTTCTTGTCAACTTCAACCTTGTTGTCGTTCCTGTCGTTGTTCATTTTTTCCACACACTTAGCAACCTAGGTGGTCGCCTCAAGAGTAGGTGCTAGGAGTACTGGCACAATAAGTTCGTCCTTATGTTGTTGAAGTAAACGCCTTGTCTCTTCCATCTGATCATCCAACATCATCTGCATCATTGCTTGTACTCCTATCATTGTGATTTTCTTGGGTGCAGCTGCTACTTCTTTTGCACGCTCGATCACTTGTGGCTTAGGCTACAGGTTATTGTTCCTGAATCCGCTTCGAGTACTCACCATGTTGATCTATACACCCAAAGTAGGTGAATTTAGATCTTTATTTACGTTAGACATTTGAATAATCATTATCACTTTGAAATGTTACATGCTAGTTCTAATATCATAGTCGAAGGCTTAGAATCCTGAACACGTAAGGTTTCCAGAGTCGGTCAGCAATAGACCATAGATCCGAACAATTAATAGCATATAAGGAAAACATAAAGCATCTAGCACATAAAAGCATTTTAGGCATCTTTCCTAAAATAAACTAGTGCTTGTGTCTAAAATGTAGCAGACACTCATCTCACAACTAAGTTTAAGTCTAGAAAACCTACAAATTCCTAGTTCGCTTAAACTAATGCTCTGATACCAACTGTGACGTCCCCATTTGCACAGCCAAAAAAGACCGTTTTGTTTATGCTTTATTTGAAAATCAAAATATACTTTTAAAGAAAAATGTTGCGGAATTTGTTCCCAAAAAAAATATTATAATGATTTAACAAAGCATTTCTAAAGAAATGTATTTCATTATATTAAGACCTCAGGATGTCATTTTCAATACAGATCAAAAGCATAAATAGAACAACATAGGCCTTACAACATTTATTTATATCTAATGGCCTATAATCCATAATCCCTCATTAGGTCAACCAACGAAGCTCTTTTGCCACAACCAGTAATACAAGAAACTGAGTTGGTCAAGCATGGGATCCTGTTTAGCACATAGGGACTCGCCGAGTCAGGCCAACTCGCCGAGTCCACTTTGGAACTCGCCGAGTCCATGACTTAGAAACACAAAATTCGAATTTTGCAGTTTAGTTTCAAACAATTAAGCAACAATTCAATGAAAACCAATCTAGTCTCTGATACCACTGATGGGTTTTAGCCATAAGAACTTTCCTATGTGCGCATGCAAAACCCTAATGCTTGGATCTAGGCTTTCTAATTAAACATGCTTTGAATCCAAGACTTCTAATGACTATTTAGGAATAAGAAGAATGATAAAATAGATCTAGAATCATACCTTTGAATTCCTTGTTGTTCTTGTTGTCTTGGAGCATCTAGAGTCACAATTGTCACTCCTCTAATGGCTTACAAACACCAAATAGCAAGGAGGATGATTTGGGAGAGAGGAGAGGGGAGGAAATCAGCCAGGGCTTCTCTACTTTAGGTTAGGTGCCAATTTCCTTATGCCATAGGGTCTATTTATACTTGTAGACTCCTTAAGGGTTACAACCTAAACCCTAATTGGATAATCTTCTCTGAAGGCTATCCAAATCCTTTCCTTAGATAAGCAATGGAAGATTTGAGCTATCCTTTAGCTTCTAGAATCCGTCCAATCCATATCTATATGGATTTACAGTCTAAAGTTTAACTATCAAACAATTGACAGTTTATACCCTCTTATTTAATTAATCTCTTTAAGTCACCAAATTAATTCCAATTAATTCTATGACTTATATTAATCAAATAACAATATATTATTCTTTATATTATTCTCATAATATATTAATAATATTTACTCTCTCTTAATAAATCATCCTATCAAGTTGCTATGGTGAAGGCAACCCAAAAGGACCATGCACAACCGGGTCAAATACTTGCCTAATATAGTTGCAGCCTTAGACATTATTCCAACAAAAACTGCCAAGAGGGTTATCCCAAACTATACCCATTATAGTTTATTAGAGTTGATATAGAAATTTCTTTGCAGAAACCTTCTGAAAGCTATGAAGTTAGATTTCCAAAGTAAAAGTTTCCCTTATGCTCAATATATTACAAAAATGGATAAAATATCTAAATATGTTATTAAACGTGGAAATCGTTGGACCGTATTAATAAGTTTAAAAGTTAATAAAAAACTTTGAGTTTGGCTTGTATTCCCCCTAAAAACATTAAAAACACGAAAAATGTAGGGGTATGAACTCACTGTTTGACGTGTGATTCGAATGTAGGATCGTTAGGGATGTTGAGTGTCAAGTGCAACCTCGAGCACAAACGGACCCTATTTAACATATAACGATACATGTATGGACATAATTCGTGTATAATACAACTAATCATGATAAGTGACACCCAACGAGACTAGGAAACACTTGGGACAAGTGTTACAATCACATATGATTGTATGAAGGGAGTGTAAGGCCACACAAAAGAGTGTGTGGTCGGAGTGTGTGGTCGGAGTGTGGGGTCAGAGTGTGTAGTCGGAGTGTGTGGTCAGAGTGTGTAGTTGGAGTGTGTGATCGTACACCCCACACAAAGATGTCTAAAATGCGAAATCTAAGGTGTAGCAAGGCTAGTTTCATGTCTAATTCGAATATGGAAGTCCAACTCTCACTTTGGAGGGTCTTTTAGGAGTGTCCGGCCCACCTTATGAAGGTGTGCGTCCGCACTCCTACAAAGAATGAAGAACATGATGATTGATGTCTTAGATCAATAGGTCCTTCATGTATGACGAGCTAGGTGATGGAAAACTCACATAAGGGACCTATACTAAAGAATTTCATCGGGATGGACACTACTGCTAAAGGGGTTCCTCAACAATAAACTTTCGTAAGGCAACCATGAGGGTGATAGACACATCGTTCATAAACACCTACAGGTTTCAAGCATGCTGGCGTTTCACTAGACTGTCTAGAATAGTCTGCGGTCGTCATCTATACTCCACTTGATGACTGGAACATCGTCAACATTGAGGCCTCTCATCTTTTTATTTCATTTCACATCAACTATTTCATCTACCCATTTTTTACCCAACATATTTGTAGATATAAAATACATATACAGTTTAAGTCATTAAAAACATGTATAAAATTGTTCATCCAAAATAGATTAATGAAATACTTATACAATTTAGATCTGGAAAAAAAAAGGAGTTTATGAAATACTTATACAATTTAGATTAATGAAATACTTATACAAAATAGATTAATGAAATACTTATACAATTTATATGTAAGATGAAAGTAACTATGCACTCACCAGACAAAGTGGTGATTCCAACTTGGATAGCGCTTCGCTTCTTAAAAAGAATGATTTCCTTTGACGAAACCATGAGGTTTGCTGAAAATCGGGATCTGCAAGGATAGAGTTCCGAACCTAAAAAGTCTTTTTCATAGAGCCTTTGGATGCTCTTGGGATTTCTTGGGGGTGTTTGGGAGGTTTCCTAGGCTTGGGGGTGTTTGGGAGGTTTAGAGAGAGAGTAGAGAGAGAAAGAAATGGCTTAAGGTGTGAGAAATACGACTAGTTTAGCATCCTATTTATAGTTGGCCGAAGCCTCGGTACGTAGGGCGTTCCTGCGAACGCAGCACGTGTGAGAGGGTTGGTAGAATTTCATGTCATCCTTCGGCTGGAGCGACGTGGACCATCCAAGGCCATGTATCCGAACGTTGCGCTTTCCTTTCCTCTGTGCAGGGCGTTCCCTCGCAGACTCACATTTGACCATCCCGACTTCAAAAATTCATAACTCTTGCATGCGATCTCTATTTCCGACGTTCTTTATATCCACGCATAGGTAGAGATGTACTCTACAAAATTCGTTTAAACTTCGTCAGCTAATTTTGAATTTATTTTAAAGTTATATTTTTAACAGGCCGGGACAGGAAAAATCCGTTAAAAATTCATAACTTTGTCGTCCGACGTCCGTTTTCACCTGTCTTTTTATTGTGGAGCTCCTATTGAAGAGATCTTTGATACATGTTTAGGTTGTGTCGGCTAAAAACCGATCAATCTAAAATTTGAACTCCGGCTTGCACACTGTTATGCCAAATCTTAGAAAATCCATAACTTCGTCATACGAAGTCAGATTTGGGCTTTCTGTTTATGCACGCTCTCGGTTTAACGCATACTATGACTTTCGTTTAGATCGCCAGGGCAAAAAAAGCACAACGTCGTGTCGGTTTTGTCTCGAAACTTTGACGGGTCATAACTTCTTCGTTATAACTCGGATTTCGGAGTTTTTTATATCTCCGGAATCCTTGTCACGACCACTACAAGTTTCTTAATATATATCAGGATTATCTAAAGTTTTATTTTATACATAAACTCACATAATTCACATGCTACTCAAATAATTCTTTTTTATTACTTCAAAATGAGGTACATTTGTTGACCCTAACTATTACATCATCGTATTAATGCTTAGCCTCGAAAACGGGCGTTACACTAACCGACTCCTATACATCAAAGATAAATTCTCAAATATCATCCAAAATACCCAAAATACCCCATATGGGTCAAACTAAGTCAAATGGTCAAAAGGTCAAGAAAAGTCAGCTCAACTAACCACAACGTCGTGGTACCCTTGTACCACGGCGTGGTGCCGAATATGAAAAAACAGCCGCCATCCGCCTCACCTACATGAATTACCTTAAACTGGTATGTAGGCGTAACAAAAATTAGTAAGATAGATAGCCTAAAATCCATGATTAATCTGTTGCCTGAATGGCATGATTTCTGATTCCCTAATAATAGATGGAGTTTGAGGGTCAACACAGGATTGGTGAGAGTCACATGTTTTCTGCTAATAGCAGTGATACTTTTAAAAACTATAAAAAGTATATTATTTGTAAGAAAATCCATTCATGAAAATGAGTTTTTAAAGTACCTTTAAAGAACTTTGGAAATAAAAACACATTATTCCATAAGTAAATCCATACTTAAAACTGTTTTGAGACAAACCAAGCCCATGGTTTGTAGTGTGTGTGTGAGAAAGTGAGAGAGAGAGAGAGAGAGAGATTCTAATTAATGGGTATAGTGAGTTCTATAATTGAGCTATATGATTGAATGTACCCCCTACAATGCTTCATTGTACATTGTAGTAACGATAGTTGACACTTATCACCTGCTTCGATTGATCACTTGAGGTTGTAGCTAGCAGTACATGTATGTGACAACCTGAAATTTCCATTCTGTACAAACAATATCAAGTCAATAGAAGTTAGATCAGTTTCAGTAAATTTTCAGACTTTTGGTATAAGTTTGAACATTTCGGGATTTACACTTAAAGAGATATCAGGAGAGATGATGCACTAGGGTACTGAGCAACTCTGTTATTTCAAAACTCGTTGATATTAGAATTCACTGCTTGAATAAAATATTTTCTGCCAAAAACCCTTGGGGTATATATATGGTTCTTAGCCATATTTATTCCTTTGTTACATTTCCAACAAGAGAAAAGCCATATTCTCTCTCACGGATCTTCGGACTTTCGTCCCAAAACGTGAGTACTTCTATCTAAGAGTGTTATAAGGCTTGATATGTGTCTAATACACTAGAAATCATAAGAAAAAACTAGATTAAAGAGTTTACTACCCAAGAACATCTTGGACCGTAAACCCTTCTTTAAGGGGCAAAAAGTGCCCTAGTTCCTTCCTCTTGCAATGGAACTAGCTTAGACTCGTATCCTAATGTATGTAGGACTAGAAACCACCCCAAGAACACCAAGAGTAAGGTGTTCACGGCCCAAGAAGTTCTTGGACCGTGAACTCCAAACAAAAGGGCCAAAGTGTGCTTTAAACTCTCAATAAGCCTTGGACACTAGCCTAGATTCATTCCTAGTTAAGTTAGGGGCTTGAAAACACCAAAAACAACCTTTCCATGAGAGATTATGGCCGTAATCTCTAAGGGAAGTGGTTCGAGGGCCGTAAACTCCCCAAAGGAGTTGAAAGGTGCCCTAATCTCTTCCAAGGACTTTGCCATTAAGTAGAAATGCTTCTTAGGGACTTGTAAAGCCTCAAAACATCAATTGACCATGTATGTATGAGCTTACGGCCGTAAACCCATGAGTTTACGACTGTAAACTCATTTGTTGGTGACATTAGGGCCATGAACTCCATTAGGGAGTTTTCCTTGAACCCTACACACACTAGCTTGTCCATACAACACTTAGATGCAATCCTTGAGGCTAATAGCACTTGTTAAAAGTGTTTAGCATGCCCTAGGGTGTCTAGACTTTGTTTATTAGTTGTTTAAAGACTAATTTGATACATGTATGTGATATTATATGTTAACTAGGATCATAGAGTGTGTTCAAGACTTCACTTGACACCTAGCAATCCTACATCTTCAGTTCATCCGTACCACTCACTATAGGTGAGTTCATACCCCTTAATCAATGTTTTAAATGTTTTTAAATGTTTTATGGGGGGATACAAGTAGAATCATGCTAGTTATTATATCAATCACATGTGATTAATAAGAAGCATTCAAATGATTTACTACTCATTAGCTGTTTTACCAAACAATTTTCTTCACATGATTTTCATAAACGTTTTATATGTTTAAAACTCCTTATTAAACTGTTCATTTTAAACTGTATGTTTCATTTCAGACTCATTTACAATTGTGTTTCAAACAAATACTTCCAACCCGTTTTATAGGCTGACATCATGTCGACCTTTTCTTAGATAATAATCATGTTCAAAGGTTTTACAAAACTTATTTTATGCTTTTATATTGTCAATTGCATGCCTATATATGTAAGTTATATAAGAAATGTTTAAAGGACTTATGAAGGCTATCCGCTCTATTTCCTTTTAACCATTGGGATGTGGTCTAGTGAGTATCAAGTATCCGTCCGAAAGTCATTTAAATATTAGTTTTGTATCATGTGCACATATATAGTCATAAAGGTTCTTCCAGTCCATTCAATACCCTTGGGTAGCAAGGGTAGACTTCCATGTTCATACGTATCAGTTACATCACTAGTAAGTTAGCATAGGAGTAGCACAAGAGGATACTAATACTATTACTAGAACAATGAAAGATACCATGAGTCAGTTCGAGTAGTACTCACAGTATATTACTATATATGCTAGATAGAGAGCGCACACCTTACAGCTAGTACACAAAGTACATTACTATACATGCTGGACAGAGAGAGAACATACATTACAGCTAGCACACGCAGAACATTTCAGTACACATATGGTAGATAGAGAAAGAGTACACTTTACAGTTAGCACATTCATTACATGTATATTCATGTAGTTATGTGAACCATTAGACGGGTCATGGCACTTCCTACCATGACCGTTTTTTGTATCCCAAATCTCCTCAATTGGGGAGCGTATGAGTTTGCGTATAGATGTATACTGGATTGGCTATCCTACACCTTACTGCTCGCTACAGTGGGACTTGCAAGTCTACGGGTGCCAAATGTCATTTCTTACGACGTCTTACATCATCGTTTTACTAGAGTCGGTAGCAGGATACAGGTCGATCACATGTTACTTTAAATTACAATAGATTTAAGGTAGTTAGTAGGGTTGTAGTTATTTGATACTACACCATACTACTATTTCATTTTCCCATTACATTCACTTCGTGAACATTCATACGATGCACGGTAATGTAGAAACTATATTTTTGGTTAATGATAGTCAGATTTGGGAAAATACACACTCTTACAAGAGACACACACATATACTAGATGCCTTGGTAGAAGGCTACCCTCATTAGGAAGCATAGGGCTTTCTAGGATGTTCAAAACGTTTTCATACTTACATTTCACATACTTACAAATACATACATTTCATATACATACAAATACTTACATTTCAAATACATACAAGTACTTACATACAAATTAACAAATTAGACACTAAAATGCTTATGATCTCACCAGCTTTAAAGCTAATACTTGTTTTCAAAATAAGTTGTATCATCAGGTCAACGATAGACAGGTACCGATGCAAGGTTTTAGAGAAGATGGAGCTCGTTCAAGACTCATCTTTCATTTTGATTTATACTTTAGTGTTTATCATAGTTTGACAGAACACACTTGTGTTAAAATTATATTATTAATGCAATGGATGATGTTGTTGCTTGTTTACTACTTTTCATTGTTGTGATACTGTACATGACGTCCTCCGCCCCAGAATGTTTCCGCTGTTCATGGTTTTGGGGTGTGACAATGTATAAGCTCTAAGTTATAATAATTAAATTTGTATAAATATGTATTTAAACATATATATATATATATATATATATATATATATATATATATACATGCATGGTAATAGTTTGATATTTAAAATACTACAAAAGTGGCAATGTCATATATAGCCAAGCATAGATGTATAACTAAAGTATGTATGAAGATTATACATGTAAAATCATGTATCTGAGAATATACGTATACTTAGAGTGTGTATGGGTGGATGAGAAGGGTATTTGTAAGTACATAAGTGATAGTGGAAACAAATAGAAATTGATTATCAGCATTATAAGGCTTAAGTACGTAAATACTTAATGAGTTAAGTACTAGATGAGTAATAGAATATCTCTTGATGAGATAAAGAGATAGAATGTCCATGAGACAATTATTATGTAAGAATATGTGAGACCATATAATGTGTAAAAGAGATTTTGAGAAGAGTAAAAAGATGATTTCCTTCAAGAATAAGATTATGATTATTCCTTTAGGAATGTAGATAGGTGATTCCTATGGGAAATAGATTATTATGACTAAAAGAGGTAGAGGAAATGTCCCATGAGTGGAACAAGGTAAGATAGAGTTGTCTTAAGAACTTAGTTATATAATTAGTGAGAGCTTCAGAGGAAGGAATCTGTGGGGGATTCAACAGAAGAAGAAAGTTAACGATTGAAGTGGGGTCTAAGGAAGGGGATTAAGTCCTAATGAGTGTACCTGATAACGATAGTGGGATGTTGTTTCGCTTTAATGAGAGATGAGGTTATTGTATGATATTAGACCATTGGGTCAAGATAAGAATAGAGAGGTAGGTCTATGATTAGTACAAGAATGCATGGTATGAGTAATAGGTAATAGAAGATCATGCATGGATTATGAAAAGAGCAAAGAGATGAGATGATATAAGAGTAAGGGATAAGAAAAGGGATGTCGAGAGAGGTGTATGATAGAGGTAAACATAGAGAAGAATAGAGTATGCGGAGTGTGTGAGATGAGACAGAAGAGGTGAAGTCAGAAGAGGCTGAGAAGAGGCAAATATAGAAAGATATAAGTGCTTGAGAAGAGGTTAAGAAAGAGTATGAGACGAGAATGCAAGATTAGAATAGAAGAAAGAGTAAACATAAGGAATAGTTGGGTAAGCTATAAGAAAGGAGAAGTTAGATTTATAGATTATGAGAAAGAAGAGAAAAGAATGTTAGAATATGTAAAGAAAGAAAGATAATAACAAGAAGAAGAAGAAGAAGAAGATTTACATTAAAAAGATTGAATATAACTCACCAAACATTGTTGTTTGATGTTGTAGAGATGTTTCATTTTTTTAGGTTCAGGTAGCAGTCATTGTACAAGAGAAGATAGGAGCACAAGGGCTTAGACTAGATTGTTATTTTAGTTGTATTTTTCCTTGTTTCATTAATATATGTGTATGATTCTAATGTAAACCCGAATAATGACTGAGATATAAATTGTTTTGAGTAAA
Organism: Lactuca serriola; assembly: GCF_051521515.1. Taxonomy (NCBI): domain Eukaryota; kingdom Viridiplantae; phylum Streptophyta; class Magnoliopsida; order Asterales; family Asteraceae; genus Lactuca; species Lactuca serriola. The sequence goes on along the minus strand of NC_136412.1, from coordinate 180,451,134 downwards.
TAGAATTACGCATTTTTAGTAAACTTTGATAGTTCCCTAATATAATTATATAGAAAATTTGTGTCGTGAAAATTGGTATCATAGAATTAGGTTTAGTATGTCGACACCTAGACTTAAGTTGTGGACAATTAAAAAGAACCACAAAGTGTGAGTTGGTTTCGTGATAAACCAAGCTATGAGATTTAGGTACATGGCTATAGATATACATAGATAAAGAAACTAAGATTATGAGTTTTGTAAAAGGACCACCCAAGAGGGTTTGGGTCAAGAATGTCAATAAGAGAGAAAGAATGGTTATTTTGTCAAATGACTTAAGAATGGGCTCTCTATGTAAATAGATACTAAATTTATGTGTAGAAAGAATTATAGTGTGGTTATCATTATAGAAAAAGGTGTTAAAGATAATGTGTCCTTGTAGACGGACAATAGTTAGCGAAAATCACTACAAGAAAATAGCCCTTTAATGACGCGCAAACAATGACACACGGTGATCTACGATACGCATAAGCGTGCGCTCTAAAAATAATGTCATCTCTTCAAAAATTTGAAGGATAGAGGACACGCATTTATGCGTGCCTTGAAATTAATGTCAGAACAAAAAAACACGGAGGGCACCGGTCGTAAAAAGGGCGTCGTCTAAGTATGTCGTTTTATAATTTTAGTGAAAGGCACGTTTAAAGGGAAATGAAATCCCTAAAAATTATAAACCCCGCCTGATGCATCTACTCCTTTGTATGTTGTACCCAAGAAACCCTAATAGTGCGGCTGCCAATCTTTATCCCTTTCTCCATTTTGTTGCCTTCAAGCTCTGAATTAGGGTTTAATTTGGCGATAATTTCAATTTCTCTTACACCAAACATCCCAGCTCTTCAACCCTAAATCCATCGCTGCTACTCCGCCTCCTTTCTCCGGGCTCTGCCGCTCTTCGAAGATCGACTCGGCTTCACTCTCCACAAATCAATCGTGCTTAAAGAAATTCAATTCTCACATACGTCTCTCCTCTTATTCTACACGATCTTAAATCGGCAAAGTGACCAATCGCCATGGACAGTACTGAGAAGGTATACACATGCTTTTTCATCTTAGATATTTTTTATGTACTATCAAAACTAACGGATGATGTAATGGTTATAGGCATCCTTGCGGGTCCCGAAACAAGAATTTTTGATGATGACCCAATAAATTTGGATACAAATAGCAACCTTGGAATGTATCTTCATTGTTGCTTACTTTCCTTTAATATTTTGTCATTTGACGTATGCTTTTTCTTTCCCCCAAACGTTTCTGTTATTCTCATTCTATATATGCAGGGCATGTGACATCTTTTAACAAATATAAAGACATATTACAAAGAAGCATTCTCAAACTGTCCTCCATATGAAATGACTCATTTGGATGATCCTAGTAATGATCCAGAGGCAAAATTAGAATATGAAAACATGGATTTATATAGCTTTATACTCCCAAAACTTTACAAAAGAACTTGAATCAAGTAAAAGGGTTCCTTTTCATAATCATTCATCAAAACCACTCTTTATTGTAATCGAATGTAAACTTTTTTTATATCATATAATAGTATCAAATGGACTAAAGAAACATTTTGTAAATGTATACATTACGGTTTCCAATGGTCAAAGAGTCAAACACAATCACATAAGTCTAGAAGGTAGCCCATATATGAGCTCTCCAACCTTTGCACTGCCAAATATTGAATTCTTTGATGTAATCTTACAACGTACAAACTGGCAGATACAAGGATACTTATCAGAGTAAGCAGACATGATTTAAAAGTAAGTATTTTATAGATTTTAATTTACTAAAAGTACTTATTTGAGAGTATCTTGATGTATTAATTTGTGTTTTAATAGGATTGGAAGCTCTTTTCCTATGAGTGCTTTTGAATCTGTTTTAAAGCTTCTGCAAAAAGTAGCCCTGGAGTTGCATCGTGTATGTTACTTTCTAATTTGTAATATAGATATCCATTTGATCTAATTCAAATATGTAATTCAACAGTCAATCCATTAATTTGTGTTAAATTTTTACAGGTCCAATTTTTACGATATCTGAATAGCCTTTATCATGATGATTATCCAGCTGCATTAGAGAATCTTCATCATTATTTTGATTATAGGTATCCGTAACACCCAAAACTCAAAATTACAAACTAAACCAATAACCTCTAAATTATTATTATTATTACTTTTAAAAAATAGAGTAATTAATACTCGATTATTGACACTGTAGTGTAGGAATGGAGGGATCTGATTTTGTTCCCACATCATTTGGTTGCACTAGTAATGGAAGATATGAAATTGCTTTATTATCTTTAGGAATGACACATTTTTTTCATCATCTGCAGAGATCTTAACCACACCAATCAGTACATTGTGGGACTAGCTCTTTGTGCTTTGGGTAATATATGTTCTGTAGAAATGGCACGTGATCTGGCACCTGTAGTTGAAAGATTGCTGCAATTTCGAGATCCAAATATTCGTAAGAAAGTAAGCTGATGTTAACATTCATTTCATTTCATGATCTCTCAAGGATGTTTCATCTAATTCTCACATTTCACACTTCATAGAATCATACTCACACAAGTTCTTACAATTAAAGGCAGCATGGGGTTCCCTACTTAAAGAAAAGCATCATGGGGTTCTTTTAACAGCAATCCAGCTCTATACAGATCTCTGTAACCTTAATGAAGAGGCTCTTGAATTTTTCAGCAAGGTAAATATACTTGATCTTGTCAAAGATCCTCTATTATTTGTTGGGATTGTCTTCTTCTTGTTCTCTTTCTTTATCTTTATAATGTGTATTTGTGCTAAGAATTGTTTGGCATATGATTTTGTAAGGGCAAATTAGTAATTTTAGTGATGAGATATATTTTCTTTTTTCTTCCTTTGGTATAGAAATGCACAGAGGTGTTGGTGCAAAGTACCTACCTTTTGCCTTTTTGAGGATGGAGGATCATCCGATTGTCGTGAAGATGCATCTCCTCTATCTTGGTTCTCCTCAACCTAAAGGATAAAATGGTCATTTACTCACTCACTCACATTCAGCCCAAAAAACAAACCAAAGCAAAACAAAGCACTTACAGTTGAAGAAGGTTGTGCAGGTGTATATTCCATAGCATTGGTAGTACCATTTAAATGCTGGGAGACAATAGGCATAATCTAGTGCAACAAATTGGACAAAAAAAATCCTTCATCAGTGACCAATGTTGATGCTGTTGCTGCTTCTTCCTGGGCTGCCTGAACAGATTAAAAAACATTGGCACCACCCTTACCCTAACCCTGACCCTGACCCTGAAAGATGAAGCTGTTACCAATACCATGGTTGTGTTGTTCACCAGGAAACAAATTTCTCAACAGTTGATCAAGTCCACTGGGAACCTCTGTAGTAGTAGTAGTAGTAGAATGAGTAGAATCTATGTTTTCACCACCATAACCATTGTTGCCATTTCCAAAATCAACAATATTTTGAGCTCTTGTTAGCACTGACAATAGCACACCCATAGAGCTTCGGGAAGATTCAGAAGGTGGCACTGAAATCCTAATGGGGACTACCTGCACCTCCGATCCCCTACTTTATGCCAAATTCCTAAGGGCACGTGATTTGTAACTCCACCATCAGCTCCACCACCATTTGTTTCCCTCATCACTGAACCTAAAGAAAGGGCATATAAGAAGTAAATGGAACGGAAGCCCATTAAAATCAGAATATGAGAATAGTGTAAGTAATACATACCTGTACGTATTCTGATATCAGTATTCCTTAGAACCCCTATGTTCCTCCTCAATGCAGCCTATGATTCTTGGCAGGTACAAATCAAGATGCAGAAATTTTTCTCTTCCACTCTGATGATATCTGTGTTTTTTCTTCTTTTTTGTACTGATAGCCTATGATGACATACTGTTCGTGTATTCCCAGCGGCAATCACTTTAAGGATGTGATGAAAATCAGTGAAAAAGGTTGCTGCATTAACAACAGGAAAAAGGGTGCTGATTTTTCCAAGGAATTTTTTTATGCATCCATAGAAAAATAGTGAATTGACAATTATGCCCCCAAGAAACATCAAAATATTCTCTCTCATATATAGAGGTATAATTGTCAATCTATAATATTTTCAGTGGAAACATCAAAATATTCAGTGGATATATCAGCTCCCTAGGAAAAAACATCTCTTTTGCTGAAAAACGAAAACAATTTTTACTTTTAGTCTTACAATTTTTCTTTGCATAAACATGAATGACTCCATCTTCCATTTCAAAGTAATGCTATGGTAGTAGAGTAACACAATTAATATGTCATGTCAAGAAAAACTTATAATTTATAAAACTGATTCTGTCCCCTGTTATATTATGATTTTGGGTGTTTTTGTAGTTTTTGTTTTCTTCTATTGTAGTATGATTCTATGTTCTCTTTATATTGGAAAGTTATGAAACCGAATTGATCTTTGAACAACAATTTAAATTGGTTCTGCTATCTTATCGAGTCTTTGAAGATTGACAAAACAATGTTTGTTTGCACAGACACAGTTAATGGTGGATTGCATATCAAGCTTCCATGAGCAGGTATGCATGATATACTCTACTTCTCCATAAGGAAGCCTCACTAACCTTAACTTTTGTTGATCATTGTTGGTATCTGTTTTCGGTGTTGTATTATCACCATGAACAAAGAACGTAAAATTTCTATTGTTGATTGTTCGTTATGGTCTTTTTTGACCATCATGATGACTCATTTTTTTTCTGAGATTTATAGATAACTACTATCTTTTAATATATATATATATATATATATATATATATATATATATATATATATATATATATATATATATATATATATATATATATATATAGCCATTATTCAAATAATAACATAGTTTATCTCAAATAAAATATGATTACATGTATATTGAATAAAGTATGAGAATAAAGCCTTATATCCATCCATTCATATCTTATGTGGAATTTGCATTTACGAAGATCTTAAATATTTGTTTTCCTTTTGCTAAATATAGGAATGGCTAGTATGACCAAAAACCAAAATCATGATGATGATGCATCATCATCTAGTAGGAAGAGGATCGCGAGTTTTGACAACAGTGATGTGGCACCTTGGTCAGATCTTGATCATTATTTACTTTTTTTAGTTATGATGCAATTGGGTGTCATTGAGTTTGTTGCATTTAGTGGGGTTTGTGCTCCTTAAATTTCTCTCTAGTGTAGGTTGATCATCAAGGGCTGGGAATTGGAAGTTCCCGTTTTTCAATCGACATCAGCTGACAATGACAAGATTCATCCAACTGATTAAAGTAGAAGAAGGTGCTGGAAAATCCCCACTACCAGTGATTGTTCTTCATGGTCATTATAGGGGATGTGTGGGAGACCTTCTAAGTTATGATTCCTTCACTCTTGGTGGACCTTACTCTGTTAGAGGTTACAACATGGGAGAGATTGCTACTGCCAGAAATATCCATGAGGTTTCTCATCTTATCTTACATTTCATTTGTTCATCAACATATTTTTGTTGTTACACGAAATAATAAATGGGCATTGATTTGTATAATTACATTACAGGTTGCCGTTGAACTACGCATACCAGTGAGGAACACATATTATTTTATTTAGCAAAATGACTAGAGATTTTAGGAAAAAAAAACCTTTTGTTTATTTGTTAAATGTTAATCGTTAAAGGAAAAAATCAAAATTTGTTTTAGTTTTGATTTATTTGATGTCTTGTGTCTTGCAGGTTCATGGTGGGAAAGGGGAAAACAAACATAGACAAATTCACTTGGGTGGTAGTGCTCAACAGGTTGGTTATTCCTTTAAAAAAGATTGCAACTTTTAGTTATCAAAATAAGATTAATATTTTTATAATACAAATTTGATTAAAATCAGTTTTAATTTGATGTGAAATAGGTTGCTTTGGCAAACCAGAGAGTTGATGAGTACATATATACTCAGATGATGCAGGAAACTTGTGTAAGTTTCTCGATTTGTAACATCTTGTATTCAAAGTAGAATGTCCTAATAAGAATTAATTTCAAAAGTAGAATGAAAATGACAAATGATTTTGTGTTGTGTTTAAAGGGTTGATGATGAAAGCGAATAGTTGTGGAGTTAGAAGAGGAAAAGAAAGCTCAAGTTGAAAGAGATAAGATGCAGCAAATGCAAGTGTTGCATTCTTCATTCGAATCGTTAGTATGAAACACGGAGTAGATTAGATGAATGCAAATTTATATATTGTAAGAAATAGAATTATATGACATTAAATTTTATGCAATGGATTGTATTTTATGTATATGATATTTTATTTCTATTATAAGACATTAAATACAAATTTAATTTGAAAATTAGTAAATCTATAAATAATGTTTTTTTTTGTTAACATTTAAAATTATGATACGCAAAAATGTGTGTCATCTTCATTTATGACATGGTCTTTCTTGACAGGGGCTTTCTTGATACGCATTGTGTGTCATTAACACGCGCGTCGTAAGGTTACGACACGTGAATGCGTGTCGTCTTCCTTTATGACAGGGCCTTCCTTGATACGCATTGTGTGTCGTAAACGCGTGTCGTAAATGAGCGTCGACGCGCAAAAGCGCGTCGTCTCTCTTTATGACAGGGCCTTCCTTGACGCGTATTTGCGCGTCGTCTGAGCCTTTTACGACGCGCAATGAGCGTCGTAAAAGGCTGTTTTTCTAGTAGTGAGTGTCCCTAAATAGAAGAGATAGTGTAAACATAGAGAGAATGAGGACATATAGAGGGACATAAAGAGAAAGGGATATGACGATAGAGAAAGAGTGGCAAGAAAAGGGATCAAATATTAGAAAGATTAACAGATTTGATATACCTAGAGAAAGAAGAGAAAGATAGAAAAAGTCTATGTTATAAAGACTTAAGGGTGAATAAGTGTACGGATGAGTACAAGAGTACATTGGTATTGCATGAGAGGGAGTAACCATAGAGAAAACAAAGTCGATTGTGATATGGAAAATGTATGAGGTATGTTAGATATAGCTTGCACCATGTTGTTCTGTGCTAAGGTTATAGAATTGAATAGAGGAAGTTTATAATAAAAATAAGAAAGATGTGAACGTAGAAAGAAAAGGTGCAACAAGAGTAATGATTGACACTTAATAGAAAGTTAGAGAAAATGTTCCGTGTTGTCATGTTAGAACTAAGGAAGATGAGAAGATGGGTCAAGACTTCCGTGGAAGTAAGAGGTAGAGTTGGTAGTGTGAAAGGAAATTTTGGTAATGTGTCCATAAGAAAGAAAGATGAGGAGATGCAGTTCCTAGGGTGAGAAAATATATACCCATGAGATTACGTAGATATATGTCTATTATGTAATAGTTTACTTGTGAGTAACTACTAGAGAAAGAAGAGGATTAAAACTAATATGGAATAAGAGAAAATTATAAAAAGTGTGTGAAGTGGCATAGAATGGTGAGAAGATAGTGCACTCATGAGAATAGTCTAAGGCTAGGTGCAAAATCCCAGTAGAGGATGAAATGCTCAAGTGTCAAATACAGATGTGGAACCTAGAAACATCATGATTGTGTGGCATCTTGATGTAAGGGATATATTTGTATGTGAAAAATACATCATTTAGATGTATCAAGTATACAATTTGTAGGTAGAAGTGAGAAAGTCACAACAATTGGCTTATGAGCAGCCGATGACCAAACAAGATGAATACCCATGAAATTTCACATAGAAAAATTAGGTTGTGAGAAAAGAGATAGAGTAATTATGAATCAGATAATAAAGGGGTAATAATCCAACCAAACAAATATGGTGTGTATGTAGTGTGTGGGCGCTACAAACACATGGTATTTATTGTGATTCAATGGAGTCATGAAGTTACATGAGGATCATGTGTTTTGCTATGAGAAGTAATATCATGGTAAAATGAGAAGAATTTACCATGTAAGAAATGAGACAAATTAACCAGGGAATGGAATGGTGATATTGAAACTATATAAGTATAATGCTCTTATGGTAGTATGGGTACTGCAGGCACATAGAACTTATTGTGATTATAAGGTACAATTAATCTACCCGAGGATCAAGTGATGGGATAAGAGGATTAACACAGTACTTGGAAGAATATATCATGTCTAAATTGAGACTTGGGGTCTTGAAAGTAATAAAAGGAATCCAGAAGGAAGTTAAAAATGTTAACTGTGTTAGAGAACATAATTTGATCATAATTGTGTTTGGTTATTTGTATTGGTCATAGATAATTATCTTAGATATATCTTACATAACTCAATTATCTTTAATAATCAATTTTGTGTTTTATTGTGTATGATCATTACATAGTAGTTCATGAATTGGTGAAAATATTAGGAGATCAGATCATGACTGCTAATTATATTTAAATTGGTAACCAACTGAATAAATCCATGTTTAGAAACTAACCATAGGAAAATGGGGGATTCAAAGCTAAATGAAAGTGTCTTCAAAATCTTGATAAAAATCGTCTTAGTTAAGTTGTTTGCTTAGTTTTCAATGTGTTGAATAGTTTAAGTTAATATGAACTTGTAAAATTAGATAAAAACAACCTTTTAGTTATTGTTTTTTAGATTACCTTTTTGTATTTATTTTATTAGCTAAATTTGTTCCATGTGTTCGATACCCAACTTACTTACTATACTAAAATTGACTAGGTACACTGCCTATAGGTGCATTAGTATATAAGTAGTTAGGTTTGTAAATTTAAAAGCTGATAGGTAATCATTTTCACACATCAAGTTTTTGGCGCCGTTTTCGAGGAACGACTATTTCAATTGTTAACTTAATTGCTTTAGATTAATGGATCCTTTTTGTGGGGTAAAAGCCGCAGAAAGTTATTTTTTTTGTATAAATTAATTTTTATGTTTTTACAGTTCTCCCGACGTGAGATTCAACTCTTACGACGTGAGTTATGGTTTCAATCTTTATTTATTTTTCTTTTTAGTTCGTTTTTATGCTTTTTTTTAGTTTTGTTTCAGTGATTTATGACCCGAGGATCTGGAAATCCAGTAGTTCCACCACTTCAAGATCCTCAATCGGCTTTCAATAAGAAGGACAAAAAGTTTGAGGAATCAAGTAGCACCTTCGAATTTGACAAGTTTGAGCACATTGAGAAGACTCCAAGAAAGAAAGGAATTGCTATGAGCTAGGAACTAAAAGCGAATCGCAAGAAGAGGTCAAAAGTGAGGTTGCAGAAATGGCAGATATTACCACCCCTGACGATGGATGGATACAAAAGGAGAGTATGCAATGACAATGGACTAGGTCTTGTGCCACTTGCAATACCAGCCACCACGAACTTTGTACTCAAATGCCACATCTTTTTAATGCTAAAAGACCTACTATTTTCCAGGAATGATTACGAAGAAGCTTTCAAGCACATCGACGAAGTTTTGGACGTTGCAAACTATTTCAATGTTGCAAATGTTTCAAGAGATGCAGTTTTACAAATGATGCTTCATGTGACACTTATTGGAGAAGTAAAATTTTGGTTGAAGTCATTAGCATCTAGAACTATAAAAAATTGGTAAAACCTTCATGAAGTATTCATCGAGCAATTTAGTCATCCTTCAACTATCGCCAAACTCAAGAAAAAAATTTCTAATTTTCAACAAGAAGATGGAGAATCCGTATACGAGGCTTGGGAAAGATACAAAGGCCTTTTGAGAAACTATCCTTAACATGACTTGAACATGAAACAAGAAGTTTAAATATTCTATGATGGGGTGAATGTGACCACAAGGCAACTCTTTGATTCGCAAGGTCTAATGACAAAGAAAGATCTTGCCATCATTAAAGAGTTAATTGAAGAATTCGCAAAGCATTGTAGACAATACCACAACCCACCGGAGGATGTTACAAGGGGTAAATGAAGTAGAAATGGAGCTTCGGAATATTTAGTAGTTAAGATAGAGAAACTGGAGAGTACGGACCAAAGGATAAAGAAGATGGGTCCCTCGATTCATGTCGTACAAGTGGGGTGTGATAATTGTAATGGACCACACTTAGCCACAAAGTGTGATTTGGATGAAAATGGGAACCAAAAAGCTCAGGTATGTTACTTTAGTGGTGACCGATTTGATGATGATTGGAGAAATCCCATGAAATAATGGTTGCCTATGAAGAATACAAGAAGCAAAAAAGAAGAAAAGTATCAAAAAACCGGACGAGGCTTCTACCAAAAGGATCAGCCACCACTGGAAAAGAAACATGACTTTGATTCTATGCTTAATAGGTTTATGGAAGCCTCTAAAAAAGGCATGATGCTAGTAATGTTACCATTAGAAACCAACAAGCTTCCGTAAATAACATCGAGACTCGACTCGGACAATTGCCTAAACTCGTTAACCAAAGGTTACAACCCAAAAATCTTGATCCAAAACTGCAACCGCATGTCATGGCCATAACCATTGAAGAAGACCCTCATTCAGAGCATATAGTGATCCATAAAGAAGCATCCTGATCGACAGCCAGAGAGGATGAAGATCGAAGAAAAAGAATGGTCTGGTACCTAGTTCTCACGACTTGAGACACTACCTCTCATGTTGTAAGCTCAGTCTGATCAGAAAAATCCTTCTTTTGTTAAACCATATCAGCCTCCATTACCTTTTCCTTCAAGAGCAAGGGCACATACACTAAAGAAAGAGCATAAAAGATTCATCAATCAAGTCAAGGGTATTCCAATTAATACCCCATTTATTTAACCACTGGCTAAAATGTCCTAATACGCGAAATTCATTCAAGATATCTTGACACACGCTAACAATGTGAAAAGACTTCCTAGGTTATTTTTAATGAATAATGTTCAGCAATTATCATGGAAGGAATACCAGCAAATATGGGAGATCCAGGATGCCTTACATTGCTACGCGAATTTGGAAATTTGACGAAGACATTTGCTTTAGCCGATTCTATAGCTAGCATTTATTTAATGCCTTATTCATTTTATTAAAAGCTTGACCTTCCAGATTGGAAGATAACAAGGATGGTAGTTCATATGGCGAATTGTTTGGTAACATATACTCAAGGCATAGTAGAAGATTTATTGGTTAAAATAGGAAAATTTGTTATTCCATTGAATTTTGTGGTTATAGATATGAAAGTGGATAACAATGTACCCATTCTCCTTGGACAACTACTATTAAACACCCTGAGAGCCGTGGTTGATATTCGAGGGTCAAAGCTCACTTTACGAGTGGGTAAAGAAGAAATGACATTCGGGTTAATGAAGGACTCAACAATTCTAAGTTACAAGATGAAGTATTCTTTATGGATGAAGACAATGAGCTTGAAGAGTTAGAAAAGTTAATGCAAGAAGAAGTCTAAACTAGGGAAAAATCAAAAGAAGAAGTCAAGCTTAATAGGCCAAGAGCCTCGATTCCAATGATTTTTGAAGACTTCGCCTTTACTACACCATAAGTTCTTGTTGAGGAGGCTAGTGAAATTGAATATTCTACTTCCAATGATGAAGAGTAGGATCACAAATACAAAGAGATCAAGTTTGATGAGGTGGAAGTAAACAAGAAGGAGTTAGCTGGAAATAAAGAGAAAGGCTCGAATGATGAACAATCCCAATGAGTTAAAAGAAAATTTTATACTTGCAATAACCAAAAGAAGAAAGAAAATTCTAAGAAAGTGTACATAAGATGTGTTCAAGCATACAAGAGGAGGTGGAAGGAGAAAAAGTAGAATAGACCAACTCTGCTCCTAAACGACGCAGCGTAGAGCGGGAAGGAGTCTGGCTCACGACTCCATCAAAAGAAAACGCATCTCGGGAGGCAACTAGAGAACAGTTTGCATTTTCTTTTACTTTTCTTTTTTAGTTACTTTTGCATTTATATTAATTAATTTTGAGTCATTTATTCATCTCCTATATATAAAAATCATGTGTGGGGTTCGAATCGTGAGTGGTATAATTTTAAACGCTTTAAAAAAAATGAGTTTTTGTCAAAATTTTAAACCCCACGATGCGGGTATAGACTTTACGGCGTGGGCAATCAAAAGATGCCTAATTTTTTTTATTTAATTAAAAGCTCACGATGTGAGCTTTATAACTCATGATGTGAAAATCAAAAGGTGACCAGTTACTTTTAGGGAAAATGTCACTATAGCCCACGAACTTTCATATTTTGGTTTAAAAGGCCCCTATTGTTATTTTTTGGCTTTATAAATGCATGAATTCTCTTTTTACCGGTTTATAAGGCCATTTTCTAGAAAGTGAAGGGGTCACCTGGTCACCCCTTTCACAATCATCCAGTTTTCTTGTACACATCATTAAAAAAACCAACTCATTTGCCAGATCCGATGCCACCTAATGTATACGAACAGGAGAGCACGAAATTGAGGGAGAACAACCATGTGGAATCCATCGCCATTATCATCACTTCCCCTCAAAATAGCATTCATCATTTCTTTCTTTCTTTCATATTGCTTCTTCTTCGTCTTACTCTCCCCCAACCCCTAACCCCTGTTATCATTCCATCTCAATTCTGAAAGTCAACTCCAAGAAACAATGACCACTTCCACCGCTGGAGACATACTCGCACTCCGTGGCACACCTAAGGCGGCATCCATCGACCCCCGATTAAGAATCTGAGAAAAGTCAAGTGTCCAACAACGAACCCATTCGACCAAATCGATCAAACACAATGTGTGACAACCTGAAATTTCCATTCGGTACAACAATATCAAGTCAACAGAAGTTAGAACAGATGCGGTAAATATTCAGACTTTTAGTATATGTTTGAGTATTTCAGGATTTACTCTCAAGGAGATATCAGGAGAGAGGATGCACTAGGGTTTTATGCAACTCTGTTATTTCAAAACTCTATGATATAAGAGTTCATTGCGTGAATAAAATATTTTTCTGCCAAAAATCCCAGGAGTATATATAAGATTCTGAGCCATATTTATTCATTAGCTACATTTCCATCTAGAGAAAAGCCGAATTCTCTCTCAAGGATCTTCGGACTTTCGTCCCGGAAACTGAGTACTTCTATCTAGTGGTATTATAAAGCTTCTTATGTGCTTAATACACTAGAAATCATAGGAAAACATCAAGATTAAAGAGTTTACGGCCCAAGAACATCTTGGACCGTAAACCCTTCTTTAAGGGGCAAAAAGTGCCCTAGTCCCTTCATTTTGCAATAAAACTAGTTTAGACTTGCACCCTAATGTGTTTAGGACTAGAAAACATCCCTAGAACACCAAGAGTAAGGTGTTCACGGCCCAAGTAATTCTTGGACCATGAACTCCAAACAATAGGGCCAAAAGGTGCTTTAAACTCTCCTAAAGCCTTGGACACTAGTCTAGATTAGTTCTTAGTTGAATTAGGGACTTGAAATCACCAAAAACTCCCTTCCATGGGAGATTACGGTCGTAATCTACAAGGGGTTTGGTCCCAGGGCCGTGAACTCCTCAAAGGAGTTATAGGATGCCCTAAACTCTTCCAAAGACCATGCCATTAAGTAGAAATGCTTCTAGGGTCTTATAAAGCCTCAAACATCAATTGGCCAAGTAAGTATGAGCTTACAGCCATAAACTCATGAGTTTACAACCGTAAACTCATTAATTGGTGACAATAGGGGCGTGAACTCCGTTAGGGAGTTTCCCTTGAACCCTACACACACTAGCTTCTCCTACAGCACTTAGATGCAAAACTAGAGGCTAATAACACTTGTTAAAGGTGTTTAGCATCTCCTAGGGTGTCTTGACTTGTTTATAAGTTGTTTATAGACTAATTCGTTACATATATGTGACATTATATGTTAACTAGGATCATAGAGTGTGTTTAAGATTTCACTTGACACCTAGCAATCCTATGTCTACATTTCCATCTAGAGAAAAGCCGAATTCTCTCTCAAGGATCTTCGGACTTTCGTCCCGGAAACTGAGTACTTCTATCTAGTGGTATTATAAAGCTTCTTATGTGCTTAATACACTAGAAATCATAGGAATACATCAAGATTAAAGAGTTTACGGCTCAAGAACATCTTGGACCGTAAACCCTTCTTTAAGGGGCAAAAAGTGCCCTAGTCCCTTCATTGTGCAATAAAACTAGTTTAGAATTGCACCCTAATGTGTTTAGGACTAGAAAACATCCCTAGAACACCAAGAGTAAGGTGTTCACGGCCCAAGTAATTCTTGGACCATGAACTCCAAACAATAGGGCCAAAAGGTGCTTTAAACTCTCCTAAAGCCTTGGACACTAGTCTAGATTAGTTCTTAGTTGAATTAGGGACTTGAAATCACCAAAAACTCCCTTCCATGGGAGATTACGGTCGTAATCTACAAGGGGTTTGGTCCCAGGGCCGTGAACTCCTCAAAGGAGTTATAGGATGCCCTAAACTCTTCCAAAGACCATGCCATTAAGTAGAAATGCTTCTAGGGTCTTATAAAGCCTCAAACATCAATTGGCCAAGTAAGTATGAGCTTACAGCCATAAACTCATGAGTTTACAACCGTAAACTCATTAATTGGTGACAATAGGGGCGTGAACTCCGTTAGGGAGTTTCCCTTGAACCCTACACACACTAGCTTCTCCCTACAGCACTTAGATGCAAAACTAGAGGCTAATAACACTTGTTAAAGGTATTTAGCATCTCCTAGGGTGTCTTGACTTGTTTATAAGTTGTTTATAGACTAATTTGTTACATATATGTGACATTATATGTTAACTAGGATCATAGAGTGTGTTTAAGATTTCACTTGACACCTAGCAATCCTATGTCTTCAGTTAATTCGTACCACTCACAACAGGTGATTTCATACCCCTTAATCAGTGTTTTAAATGTTTTTAAATGCTTTATAGGGGGGATTCAAGTAGAATCATGCTAGTTATTATATCAATCACATGTGATTAATAAGCAGCATTCAAATGATTTGCTACTCATTAGCCGTTTTACCAAACAGTTTCCTTCAAATGATTTTCAGAAACATTTTATATGTTTAAAACTCCTTATTAAACTGTTCATTTTACTCTGTATGTTTCATTTCAAACTCATTTATAATTGTGTTTCAAACAAATGTTTCTTTATACTTAAACTGTTTTATAAAACCCATGCTTTCAACCCGTTTTATAGATTGACATCAAGTCGATCTTTTCTTAGATAGTAATCATGTTCAAAGGTTTTACAAAACTTATTTTATGCTTTCATATTATCAATTGCATTTCTACATATGTATAGTTATATAAGCAATGTTTAAAAGGCTTAGGAAGGCCTGCCCGCCCTATTTCCTTTTCACGCTTGAGATGTGGTCTGGTGGGATATCGGGTACCCGTCCGAAGGTCGTTTAAATATTAGTTATATATCATGTGTACATATATAGTCATAAAGGTTCTTCAAGTTCATTCAATAGCCTTGGGTATCAAGGGTATACTTCCATGTTCATACGTACCAGTTACATTACTAGTAAGCTACCATATGGGTAGTTTAGGAAGATACTAGAACCATTACTAGAACGCAATATCATACAATGAGTCAGTTCATTCATTACCACAATTATCTCTATCTAGCAAGTATTGACTCATGAATGAACTAACTCATTGTATGATATCGTGTTCTAGTAATAGTTCTAGTATCTTCGTAAACTACCCATATGGTAGCTTACTAGTAATGTAACTGGTACGTCTGAACATGGAAGTATACCCTTGCTACCCAAGGGTACTGAATGAACTGGAACAACCTTTATGACTATATATGTACACATGATATATAACTAATATTTAAACGACCTTCGGACGGGTACCCGATATCCCACCAGACCACATCTCAAGCACAAAAAGGAAATAGGGCGGTAGGCCTTCCTAAGCGTTTTAAACATTGCTTATATAACTATACATACGTATACATTCAATTGATAATATGAAAGCATAAAATAAGTTTTGTAAAACCTTTGAACATGATTACTATCTAAGAAAAGGTCGACATGATGTCAGCCTATAAAACAGGTTGAAAGCATGTGTTTGATAAAACAGTTTAAGTATAAAGAAACATTTGTTTGAAACACAATTGTAAATGAGTTTGAAATGAAACATACAGTGTAAAACGAATATTTTAATAAGGAGTTTTAAATGTATAAAATGTTTATGAAAATCATTTGAAGGAAACTGTTTGGTAAAACGGCTAATGAGTAGCAAATCATTTGAATGCTGCTTATTAATCACATGTGATTGATATAATAACTAGCATGATTCTACTTGAATCCCCCCCATAAAGCATTTAAAAACATTTAAAACACTGATTAAGGGGTATGAACTCACCTATAGTAAGTGGTACTGATGAACATAAGAAGTAGGACTGCTAGGTGTCAAGTGAAGTCGTGAACACACTCTATGATCCTAGTTAACATATAATGTCACATATATGTAACAAATTAGTCTATAAACTACTAATAAACAAATTCAAGACACCCTAGGACATGCTAAACACCTTTAACAAGTGTTATTAGCCTCTAGGATTGCATCTAAGTGTTGTAGGAACAAGCTAGTGTGTGTAGGGTTCAAGGGAAACTCCCTAATGGAGTTCACGCCCCTATTGTCCCTAATTAATGAGTTTATGGTCGTAAACTCATGAGTTTATGGCCGTAAGCTCATACTTACTTGGCCAATTGATGTGTGAGGCTCTATAAGACCCTAAGAAGCAATTCTACTCAATGGCTTGGTCTTTGGAAGAGTTTAAGGCATTATATAACTCCTTTTTGGAGTTCACGGCCCTGGGACCAAACCCCATGGAGATTACGGCCACAATCTCCCTTGGAAGGGTGTTTTTGGTGTTTTCTAGTCCCCAACTTAACTAGGAATAAATCTAGGCTAGTGTCCAAGGCTTAAGGAGAGTTTAAAGCACCTTTTGGCCCTATTGTTTGGAGTTCACGGCCCTAGAACTTCTTGGGCCGTGAACACCATACTCTTGGTGTTCTAAGGGTGTTTGCTAGTCCTAAAAACATTAGGATGTGAGTCTAAGATAGTTTCATTGCTCAAGGAAGGGACTAGTGCATCATTTGACCCTTAAAGAAGGGTTTACGGTCCATTATGTTGTTGGGCGGTAAACTCTTGAATCTTAGTGTTTTCCTATGATTTCTAGTGTATTAAGCACATAAGAAGCTTTACAACAACACTAGATAGAAGTACTCACTTTCCGGGACAAAAGTCCGAAGATCCTTGAGAGAGAATTCGGATTTTCTCTAGTTGGAAATGTAACTAATGAATAAATATGGCTCAGAATCCTATATATAGTCCTGGGATTTTTGGCAAAAAATATTTTATTTATGCAATGAAGTCTAATATCATAGAGTTTTGAAATAAACGCGTTGCACAAAACCCTAGTGAATCCACTCTCCTAATATCTCCTTAAGTGTAAACCCTGAAATACTCAAACTTATACCCAAAAGTCTGGAAATTCACTGTAGCTGTTCTAATCTTATACTGACTTGATATGGTTTGTACAGAATGGAAATTTCGGGTTGTCACATCATCCCCCTATTAAAGGGAATTTCGTCCCGAAATTAGAATTTAGGTAAGGAAGTAGGTATGAATGGTTGAGTCATGAGGTGGAAACTTCTTAATCGATTGGTTCTCACGCTCCTAAGAGAATTCGGGTCCTTGGTTGGTATCCCAAAGAACCTTCACTAATGAGCGACGGCGTTGCTTCGTCCGCTTGACCTATTGGTTGAGGGTCACTAAGTTCCTAATACGAAGGCGTGGATCTCGTCAAGTGGACTTACAAGAGTCCTAACGGAAAGGTACAGTTTTAAGAACGAGACGCGAAGGGTAAAATGTATGTTACTGAGTTCACGGAGTAGGTCTAGTTTGTGCGATACAGGACCGATTCTGGTAAGAATCTCGGAGGTCCTAACTATATTGGATTTAGCTTTCCACGCTTTACGAAGCGTATTAAGCCATTCCCAGAGTGAGACTTCCTAAAGAACTTGGTTTCTCAATTGGAATTCCAAAGGTTCTTTCTCTTGCGAAAAGTATCTCTGAGGGTAATGTTTCCATGGGTTCCTTCTTACTACTAGGGTAGATAAGTAAGTCATTACAAGGAAAATGACGAACTGATCCAAGTAAGGATGGCGTACCCTATTCATTAAGCTCATGAATATTATGGGCGTGTTGGTCCTATCTGATGGGTATCACTACAGACTCGAAGTGTCCGCATCGAGTTCAGAAGGTAGTCTTCGAGACATCCTTCACTATCACTCGAAACTGCTGATATTCGGATCTCAGGTCCTTTTCTAAAAGGTAACTCATTCCTTGCATTTGCTCAACCGATTCATCTATGCGAGGCAGAGATAACGATTTCTAAAGAAAAATCATGACTGAGTCCTCGATATTCGAGGTACATACGATGCAATCCGTCGATCTCTGGAAGAATAAAACCGGAGTTCTCCAGGGTGAGAAGCCTAGTCTTCCAATTCTATTTCTGAGTAGTTTGCTGAGTAGTTTTCTAAGTTGTTCGGACTGTTCTTGTATCTCTGTAGGTGTTTGGACTGTAGGGCGATCTGTTTATAGAAGTCGTACTGGGTTCTTAGTTTGTTCACATGACGATGCGATTACTCGTAGTCTTGGGCAGTTCTCTGTCCTGAAGTTCATTTTAGAATCCATACATGGTTCAACGATCACAATCTCGAGTATACGAGTCGTATATAATTAAGATTGAAAAGATAGTCGAATAACTGATTCTTCTTTAAGCTCACATCCTATCGAGGAAAAAGAAGTTAAAGCGGAATCATCAATTCTAAACCTGTAGAACCTTGATTATATATTGCCCCTATGTATACATTCTTCATGACAAATCAACCGTATGGATCTTTGGATTGAACTTGACATACTGTACGAGTGGTACTTCGGGGATTTCTTCGGAAAGGAAAAGAACTATGAGGTACTCCATGCATGAGTACTTCGGTGTTCTGAGATGACGGCTTCGTTAAAAAGACGTTTACTGAGAAAGAGATGTACTTATGAAGATGGTATGGTGCGGATCAAATTGAACCTAGTTGTATGATAATGTCGGAATCATAAGGAAAATTAAAGACATTATATTTGAACATAAGGCGTTACAGACAAACACAACCGTGCAACCATCAACAGAGTTACAGTACTTTAGAATTACTACAAGACCATTGCTGCGAATGAGGTATACTACAAAAGACAAGTTTACGCAGCACGAGCATCACTATACCGACAAGATCTCGCAAAAGGTAAGACTCTAGTTGTACTAGTTTTGGATGGTTTATAAGTCTGTTACAACGAAACACCTAAATTACATTAACGTGGGTCCGGAGTAGGCTCTCCTGCAGTTGTGATCCTGAGAATCATCCCATCAGCACCCGAGTTCTTTGCTATCGGGCAATCCTTCTTGAGGTATCAAATTTCACTGCATTGGTGACATATCTGGACAGCACCAACATTGGTGGTGGAAGTGAGGTGTTTAGCCAGTGTTATGTGGACACAAGTGCCTTCCTCATTACTCCACCTTGGAAATAGCTTCCTAAAGCGTTCGGCTTTATCACTCCTTTTGTGTGTAGGGTTGGTCCCGATGACAGGAACTTGAGTGATGGGTCGTGCTGGTGCTCCACAGTTACGAGCATGGTGCCCTATTTTTAGGCAATTGCAACATTGCATCTCATGGCAAGCCCCATGATGATGGAAACTACACTTATCACACATCGGAAGTTTTCCCTCGTATGGTCTGCTCGGTACGGGGATGGCAGGGGTTTCCACTTGTTGTTATTGCATGGCCAGCCTTTTGGGATTTCTTGCATTCTTTTTGGGTTTGACGCTTTCGTTTCTTGTTCTCTGCTTTTCGGCTTTGCGAGCCTGTGACTGTTACCGTTTGACGACTTCCTGGATGGATACCACGATCGGAATCTTCAACCCCATCATCAGCATTGATTGTGCTGATAGCGCTACGGTGCGCAAGGACAGCGGTTACGACAGCCATCACGGCAGCTGTAACTGCGGTTTGGAAGGTAGCGGCGTCCATAGGAAAGGCAGGGGTTTCGTTGTTCGGCTGATTGTTTCTGCATGACGACATGATTCTGTAACACGAAAGATAAGGATTTTGTGAGTAATTCTGGTTGACCCTAGATGTACTTCGATTTGTTCAAGTAAAGAGTAAGAGTATGCTTTCGACAGTTTGACCTACATCCCTATGATGAAGTCCTAGTACGGATTGGAAGTATGTTCGCGGAGGTTTGATCTACATCCCTATGATGCAGTCCTAGTACTAAGAGGAAGTGTGTTTATGAAGAGTTGACCTACATCCCTATGATGCAGTCATCCCTCTGGTGACGGTCATCCCTCTGGTGAACTCTCAGTTCTGCCAGTTGGCGTTCCATATCAAGTAGGTGTCTTTCGTACACCCTCTGGCGTACGCGGAGTTCCATGACTTCAGCTCGTGATTCGGCCAGTGCTTGAAGCAGGGCTTCATGGTCTCTCTCAGATCTCTCACGAGCATCTTCTAGATGAATGGTGCGGACGGTATGCATTCTCGCATCGGCGACGACCTTAGTGATCTGATGTAGGGCTGTCCTGCCTTGAATCCCATTTTGAGCCACTCTGCGGACCAAGATTGGCAAGATTCTGTCTGCTGAGGCCCCATTGATCAGGTCATAAAAGCTTCGGTCACCATTAAATGGCATGGGCTTATCTTGTCTTTGGCTCCATGTTTCCAAACATTCCACCCAAGGAGGCGTCGGGCCATGAAAAGTCGGACGAGGGTTAGGAATTTGAACGGGAGCTGCCTGGGGTAGGTTCTCAACCTCGGGTTCGGAGTTAGCACCATCCGAAAGGTCTTCATCATGGTGATCATTCACAAGGATAGGATGACCATTCTCTAGTTCTTCTCCAAACCATCCAGCAATGACTTCGTTCGGAAGGTACCGGTTGCCATGGGGATGGAGTCCAGCCATGTTATCTACGCGAGAGTTGGAGTAAGAAAGTAATTATTAGATGAGCTATCTAGATAATTATTTAGAAAATCTTCATTAGTTACATCACTATTTGTGAAGTGCATACCAGTTATATGTAATCAAAACAGGATAGGCCTTTGAATAAGTGACCTTAACATCCAAATTCACACATAATAGGGGTAAGGCAAAATTTTCACAAATTCTAAGTCTATAACATCCTAGTTACATATAGCCTTAGTGTATCCACTTAGCAAATATCAACTTAGTAATGAAGATCCCGTTTTAGTTCTCAAGTATAAAGTACTTATACTAACATCAAATACCCCTATAGTATTTTAAGTTTAATGTTATGTTCTACTGTTCTCATTGTGGTATTGTTGGTAAGATTTTAGACTTGTTGCAACCACACAACTACACTTAGGCACATGCTAGTCAACCCTTAGATTATATAGGTGATCAGGCTATATCTTCCCAGTTTTGACCATATGTCTCTAAGTCCACCTGTGTTGCCCAACAATCGTAATTCTTTTGTACTGTCCTAGTGACTCTGATTTTAGTATGAATACAGCACGTATACTTAATTAAATATTTTATTATTTAAAGTATAAACTCTTGTTCAGAGTATTTTTAATCTCATTGTATTTATAGACTGTATATCTTTTATGGGTTGATATACTTAATTCAGTATAAACAATGCTCTGATACCAATCTGTCACACCCCAAAACCATGAGCGGCGGAAACGTTCTGGGGCGGAGGACGTCATGTACAATATCACAACAATTAAAAGTAGTAAACAAGCAATAACATCATCCATTGCATTAATAATATAATTTTAATACAAGTATGTTCTGTCAAATTATAATAGACACTAAAGTATAAATCAAAATGAAAGATGAGTCTTGAACGAGCACCATCTTCTCTGAACCTTGCATCGGTACCTGTCTATGGTTGACCTGAGGATACAAGTTATTTTGAAAGAGAGTATCAACTTTAAAGCTGGTGAGATCATAAGCATTTTAGGGTCTTAATTTGTATGTATGTACTTGTATGTATTTGAATTGTAAGTATTTGTACGAATGTGAAATGTAAGTATGAAAACGTTTTGAACATCCTAGAAAGCCCTACGCTTCCTACTAAGGGTAGCCTTCTACCAAGTCATCTAGTGTCGGTGTGTGTGTGTGTGTGTGTGTGTGTCTCTTGTAAGAGTGTGTATTTTCCCAAATCTGACTATCATTAACCAAAAATATAGTTTCTACATTACCGTGCATCGTGTGAATGTTCACGAAGTGAATGTAATGGGAAAATGAAATAGTACTATGGTGTAGTATCGACTAACTACAACCGTACTAACTACCTTAAGTCTATTGTAATCTTGAAAGTACGGTAGTATTTTTAGTAAGTGACTACCGCTGTACTAACTACCTTAAAACAAAAGGGTATTCAATGTAATATGTGATCGACCTGTATCCTGCTACCGACTCTAGTAAAACGACAATGTAAGACGCTGTAAGAAATGACATTTGGCACCCGTAGACTTGCAAGTCCCACTGTAGCGAGCAGCAAGGTGTAGGATAGTCAATCCAGTATATATCTATACGCAAACTCATATGCTCCCCAATTAAGGAGATTCGGGATACAAGAGCGGTCATGGCAGGAAGTGCCATGACCCGCCCAATGGTTCACATAACTGCATAAATGTATATGTAATGAATGTGCTAACTGAAAGTGTAATCTTTCTCTATTTAGCCTGTATGTACTGATTTGTTCTGCGTGTGCTAGTTGTAATGTATGTTCTCGCTATCTAGCATGTATAGTAATGCATTATGTGTACTAGCTGTAATTTATGTTCTCTCCATCTAGCATGTATAGTAATGTACTGTGTGTACTAGCAGTAATGAGTCTTCTCTCTCTATCTAGCAAGTATTGACACAAGAATGAACTGACTCATTGTATCATATCGCCTTCCAGTAATAGTTCTAGTATCTTCCAAAACTACCCATATGGTAGCTTACTAGTAATGTAACTAGTACGTATGAACATGGAAGTATACCCTTGCTACCTAAGGGTACTGAATGAACTGGAAGAACCTTTATGACTATATATGTACACATGATATATAACTAATATTTAAACGACCTTCAGACGGGTACCTGATATCCCACCAGACCACATCTCAAGGGCGAAAAGGAAATAGGGCGGGCAGGCCTTCCTAAGCCTTTTAAACGTTGCTTATATAACTATACATACGTAGACATGCAACTGATAATATGAAAGCATAAAATAAGTTTTGTAAAACCTTTGAACATGATTACTATCTAAGAAAAGGTCGACATGATGTCAGCCTATAAAACGGGTTGAAAGCTTGTGCTTGATAAAACAGTTTAAGTATAAAGAAACATTTGTTTGAAACACAATTGTAAATGAGCTTGAAATGAAACATACAGTGTAAAATGAACAGTTTAATAAGGAGTTTTAAACATATAAAATGTTTATGAAAATCATTTGAAGGAAACTATTTGGTAAAACGGCTAATGAGTAGCAAATCATTTGAATGCTGCTTATTAATCACATGTGATTGATATAATAACTAGCATGATTCTACTTGTATCCCCCCCCATAAAGCATTTAAAAACATTTAAAACATTGATTAAGGGGTATAAACTCACCTGTAGTGAGTGGTACAGATAAACTGAAGAGGTAGGACTACTAGGTGTCAAGTGAAGTCTTGAACACACTCTATGATCCTAGTTAACATATAATATCACATATATGTAACAAATTAGTCTATAAACAACTAATAAACAAATTCAAGACAACCTAGGACATGCTAAACACCTTTAACAAGTGTTATTAGCCTCTAGGATTGCATCTAAGTGTGGTAGGAACAAGCTAGTGTGTGTAGGGTTCAAGGGAAACTCCCTAATGGAGTTCACGGGCCTAATGTCACCAATTAATGAGTTTACGGTCGTAAACTCATGAGTTTACAGCCGTAAGCTCATACTTGTCCAATTGATGTTTGAGGCTCTATAAGACCCTAAGAAGCAATTCTACTCAATGGCTTGGTCTTTGGAAGAGTTTAAGGCATTATATAACTCCTTTTTGGAGTTCACGGCCCTGGGACCAAACCCCATGGAGATTACGGCCGCAATCTCCCTTGGAAGGGTGTTTTTGGTGTTTTCAAGTCCCTAACTTAACTAGGAATAAATCTAGGCTAGTGTCCAAGGCTTAAGGAGACTTTAAAGCACCTTTTGGCCCTATTGTTTGGAGTTCACGGCCCTAGAACTTCTTGGGCCGTGAAAACCTTATTCTTGGTGTTCTAAGGGTGTTTTCTAGTCCTAAACACATTAGGATGTGAGTCTAAGTTAGTTTCACTCCTCAAGGAAGGGACTAGTGCATCATTTGACCCTTAAAGAAGGGTTTACGGTCCAAGATGTTCTTGGGCTTTAAACTCTTAAATCTTAGTGTTTTCCTATGATTTCTAGTGTATATAAGAGTTCATTGCGTGAATAAAATATTTTTCTGCCAAAAATCCCAGGAGTATATATAAGATTCTGAGCCATATTTATTCATTAGCTACATTTCCATCTAGAGAAAATCCGAATTCTCTCTCAAGGATCTTCGGACTTTCGTCCCGGAAACTGAGTACTTCTATCTAGTGGTATTATAAAGCTTCTTATGTGCTTAATACACTAGAAATCATAGGAAAACATCAAGATTAAAGAGTTTACGGCCCAAGAACATCTTGGACCGTAAACCCTTCTTTAAGGGGCAAAAAGTGCCCTAGTCCCTTCCTTGTGCAATAAAACTAGTTTAGACTTGTACACTAATGTGTTTAGGACTAGAAAACACCCCTAGAACACCAAGAGTAAGGTGTTCACGGCCCAAGGAGTTCTTGGACCGTGAACT
The DNA here is from genome assembly GCF_051521515.1 of Lactuca serriola. NCBI lineage: Eukaryota > Viridiplantae > Streptophyta > Magnoliopsida > Asterales > Asteraceae > Lactuca > Lactuca serriola. Next base: position 180,426,285 of record NC_136412.1, on the reverse strand, counting down.
CCAAACAATAGGGCGAAAAGGTGCTTTAAACTCTCCTAAAGCCTTGGACACTAGTCTAGATTAGTTCTTAGTTGAATTAGGGACTTGAAATCACCAAAACACCCTTCCATGGGAGATTACGGTCGTAATCTCCAAGGGGTTTGGTCCCAGGGCCGTGAACTCGTTAAAGGAGTTATAGGATGCCCTAAACTCTTCCAAAGACCATGCCATTAAGTATAAATGCTTCTTAGGGTCTTGTAAAGCCTCAAAACAACAAATGGTCAAGTAAGTAGGAGCTTACGGCCGTAAACCCATGAGTTTACGACCGTAAACTCCTTTGTTGATGACCTTAGGGTCGTGAACTCCCTTATGAAGTTTTCCTTGAACCCTACACACACTAGCTTGTCCCTATAACACTTAGATGCAATACTAGAGGCTTAAAACACTTGTTAAAGGTGTTTAACATGTCCTAGGGTGTCTTGACTTGTTTATTAGTTGTTCAAAGACTAATTTCATACGTATATGTGATATTATATGTTAACTAGGATCATAGAGTGTGTTCATTACTTAACTTGACACCTAGCGATCCTACGTCTTCAGTTCATTAGTACCACTCACAATAGGTGAGTTTATACCCCTTAATCATGCTAGTTATTATATCAATCACATGTGATTAATAAGCAACATTCAAATGATTTACTACTCATTAGTCGTTTTACCAAACAGTTTCCTTCAAATGATTTGCATAAACATTTTATATGTTTAAAACTCCTTATTAAACTATTCATTTTACTCTGTATGTTTCATTTCAAACTTATTTACAATTGTGTTTCAAAACAAATGTTTCTTTATACCTAAACTGTTTTATCAAACCCATGCTTTCAACCCGTTTTATAGATTCACATCAAGTCAAACTTTTCTTAGATAGTAATCATGTTCAAAGGTTTTACAAAACTTATTTTATGCTTTCATATTATCAATTGCATGTCTACGTATGTATAGTTATATAAGCAATGTTTAAAAGGCTTAGGAAGGCCTACCCGCCCTATTTCCTTTTGATGCTAGAGATGTGGTCCGGTGGGATATCGGGTACCCGTCCGAAGGTCATTTAAATATTAGTTATAAATCATGTGTACATATATAGTCATAAAGGTTCTTCCAGTTCATTCCGTACCCTTGGGTCGCAAGGGTACACTTCCATGTTCATACGTACCGGTTACATTACTAGTAAGCTACCATATGGGTAGTTTAGGAAGATACTAGAACCATTACTGGAACGCGATATCATACAGTGAGTCAGTTCATTCATGAGTCAATACTTGCTTGATAGAGAGAACATACATTACAGCTAGTACACACATTACATTACTATACATGCTAGATAGAGAGAACATACATTATAGCTAGCACACGCAGAACATTTCAGTACATACAGGCTAGATAGAGAAAGATTACACTTTCAGTTAGCACATTCATTACATATACATTCATGCAGTTATGTGAACCATTGAGCGGGTCATGGCACTTCCTGCCATGACCGCTCTTGTATCCCGAATCTCCTTAATTGGGGAGCATATGAGTTTGCGTATAGATCTATACTAGATTGACTATCCTACACCTTGCTGCTCGCTACAGTGGGACTTGCAAGTCTACGGGTGCTAAATGTCATTTATTACAGCGTTTTACATCGTCGTTTTACTAGAGTCGGTAGTAGGATACAGGTCGATCACATGTTACTTTAAATTACAATAGATTTAAGGTAGTTAGTACGGTGGTGGTTCGATACTACACCATAGTACTATTTCATTTTCCCATTACATTCACTTCGTGAACATTCACATGATGCACAGTAATGTAGAAGCTATATTTTTGGTTAATGATAGTCAGATTTGGGAAAATACGCGCTCTTACAGGAGACACACACAAATACTAGATGCCTTGGTAGAAGGCTACTCTTAGTAGGAAGCACAGGGCTTGTAGGATGTTCAAAACGTTTTCATACTTACATTTCATATACATACAAATACATACAGTTCATATACATACAAATACTTAAAATACAAATTAAGACACTAAAATACTTATGATCTCACCAGCTTTAAAGTTGATACCCTCTTTCAAAGTAACTTGTATCCTCAGTTCAACAGTAGACAGGTACTGATGCAAGGTTTAGAGAAGATGGAGCTCGTTCAAGACTCATCTTTCATTTGGTTTTATACTTTAGTGTCTATTATACTTTGACAGAACACATTTTTATTAAAATTATTTTATTAATGCAATGGATGATGTTGTTGCTTGTTTACTACTTTTCATTGTTGTGATACTGTACATGACGTCCTCCGCCCCAGAACGTTTCCGTTGTTCATGGTTTTGGGGTGTGACAGATTGGTATAAGAGCATTGTTTATAGTGAATTAAGTATATCAACCCATAAAAGATATACAGACTATAAATACAATGGGATTAAAAATACTCTAACCAAGAGTTTATACTTTAAATAATAAAATATTTAATTAAGTATACGTGCCTGCATTCATACTAAAATTAGTGTCACTAGGACAGTACAAAAGAATTACGATTGTTGGGAAACACAGGTGGACTTAGAGACATACGGTCAAAACTGGTAAGATATAGCATGATCAACTATATTATCCGAGTGTTGACTAGCATGTGCCTAAGTGTAGTCGTGTGGTTGCAACAAGTCTAAAAGCTAACCAACAATGCCACAATGAGAACAGTAGAACATAACATTAAACTTAAAAATACTATAGGGGTATTTGGTGTTGTTATAAGTACTTTATACTTGAGAACTAAAACGAGATCTTCATTACTAAGTTGATAGTTGCTAAGTGGATACACTAAAGTTATATGTAACTAGGATGTTATAGACTTAGAATCTGTGAAAATTTTTCTTTACCCCTATTCTGTGTGAATTTGGAGTTAAGCTCACTTATTCGAAGGCCTATCCTATTTCGATTACATATAACTGGTATGCACTTCACAGATAGTGATGTAACTAATGAAGATTTTCTAAATAATTATCTAGATAGTTCGTCTAATAATTATTTTCTTACCTAAATTCTCGTCTAGATAACATGGCTGGACTCCATCCCCATGACAACCTGCACCATCCGAACGAAGTCATTGCTGGATGGTTTGAAGAAGAACCAGAGAATGATCATCCTATCCCTGTGAATGATCACCATGATGAAGACCTTTCGGACGATGCTAACTCCGAACCTGAGGTTGAGAACCTACCCCAGGCAGCTCCCGTTCCAATTCCTAACCCTCGTCCGACATTTCATGGCCCGACGCCTGAGTGGGTGGAATGCTTGGAAGCATGGAGCCAAGGTGTAACAGCTCGGATTTCCAGGTATCTTTTATGATTATGTTTTCGGTGTTTTGTGAGAGGAATCGGCGAGTTGGAGCTCAGACTCGCCGAGTAGGATCGCGGTCCTGGACGCGGGTTCGCGCCTGGACTCGGCGAGTCCAAGGTATGGACTCGGCGAGTCTGCGCTGTTTAATGAAACCTTAATTTCTCAGGTTTGGGACCTATTTAAAGGGCCTTTAGGCCGTCATTTGTGCTCACCAGTCCCTTGAGTGAAACCCTAGCGAGTGTGAGCGTTTGGAGCAAAGTAGGAAGCCATTATTGACCTTGGAGGTATCATTTTGCAAGGGAAAGGAAGAATTAGCTAAGGGAAAACAAGAGGAGCCACTTCCTGAAGGTTTGAGGTCCAAAACATCACATTTGAGGTATTATCTTCGAGCTATTTTTGTTATGTTGAGATTTATATTGTTTTAGGGCTTATTGAGCCCTTTTGTGGTAAGATCTAGTGCTTCCTTGGTCCCTTAAGTGAGTTAAGTTATAGATCTGGACCTTTGGAGGTCCAGAGTGTCCCTTTGCCCATGCTTTTTATGGATCTATGAGGGTTTTGGATTGGGGTCTTTGTGCTTAAGGTCAAAACACCATTTATGAGTCATGGGGTGTGTTATGAGCACCAAGTTATGGACTTTACGTGATGAATTAGCTTAGGAAGGCTAGATCTATGAGTTGTTGGCGCAGATCTGACTACAGAAGCAAGTTTGAGTTGGTGCATGGCATGGACTCGCCGAGTCTGAAGAACAGACTCGGCGAGTAGCATGAAGATTGTCCTTGACCACTCAGTGAGTGGTCCAGCTGAGTTATGAGTTGACTCAGTGAGTCAGGGCGAGTTAGAAGTTGACAGGTGGACTGAGTCGAACTGGAACTCGCCAATTTGTTCTTGAGACTCGGCGAGTTGAGTCGGGGTGGCCCCACGATTCTTACCAGGTGGAACTCGTCGAGTTAGGGGAATACTCGACGTGTCAAAAAGGGAATCCTAGAGAGTTGGTGAAAACGTCTAGACTCGCCGAGTCGCCCTAGTGCACTCACCGAGTCCGGTCAAAGTTGACCGTTGACCGTTGACCGTTTACCGGAGTTGACCAGTGTTGACTTGATAGGGGTAGTCAACCTTAGTGTTAAAAAGTCTTAATTAGAGACATATGATGTTATAGGAGGATTATAGCTCGGAGGATCGAGCACGAGGGATTTCCAGAATTCGTGAGTTATCGAGATACGCGAGGTGAGTCTCCTCACTATACTTTACCTTGAGTAGGTAATCAGAGTTATGTGTCAGAGTATGTATGTGATGTGTATGCTATGTGTTGTACTGCATGATGTCTATGTTATTTATGTTGTGCATGATTATAGAGTTGGAACCGGAAGGTTCCCACAGTTAGAACCTGAGGGTTCACAGAGCTTGGGTGCACGGACCCATAGACTTATAGCCTCGAGTGGCTAATATATGTGTTATGTTTGTGGTATTTTGGGGAACTCACCAAGCTTTGTGCTTACAGTGTTAGTGTTGTTTCAGGTACTAGCAATGACCGTGGGAAGGCGTCGGCTTGATTTGTACACACGCATGGGATTTTTATTATACATTTGATCTTGGGATTTTGTATAATGGGAATTGGGATTTAAACTTAATGTTTTTATGAAAAGTTAATAAGAAATGTTTTTATAAATTGTGAAAAATTATTTTGAAATTCACAGTGTTACAAGTTGGTATTAGATCCTTGGTATGAGGGATTCGAGTACACCTTCGGGCGTATTTGAACTCAAACTGAGGATTTGAGAAGTATTTTCAAAAAGAATAAAAGACTTTGAAAATGCAGAGCAGAGTTGTGTGTACGATCAGTCCGCGCCCGAATGGTGATTTCCCAAAATACCCTTATGTTATGTGATATTGATACTGATATGATGTATTCGCATGCTAGAGTAGGTTAGGTATTCCTATTAGGACTAGAGTGGCCTGATTTGTGATGCCTTAGCCTAGGAAGAGATGAGCTACTATGAGATGCTTGAGAGTGAGTAGGTAGCAGCGAGGGGCTTATGAGAGATCTATTAGAGGGAGGTCTATGCATGATAGAGTACTTGGAATTTGGGATCCGAAGAGGAGGACTTGGGGTGTATTCTAATACGGTGTGGACAGTAGTATTGGGCCCGTACTACTGAAAGCACCGGAGCGGTGTACAGCCCAAGTAAGAATCTTTGGAATACCAAGAATCAAGGAGGAAAGAGTTGACGAGTGTGAGTATGCTCGTATGGGTTCTAATTTATCGTATGTTGTATTTCAGAGGTAGATCATGGTGAGGACAAGCTTGATGCCCGAGAGCAGTGGTACCAGTGATGAGGAGATCCGCCGGATCATCCATGAGGAGGTGGCTGCGGCCATCAAGGCAGAGATACCGGAGATGTTTGGGTCTATAAAGACCATGTTGATTGAGACTTTTGACGAGCGTTATGCCGCTCTTTCTGAGGCTGTTGTTGCAGCGGCTACCGCAGTGATTGCTGCTGCGAGGCCGCAGGGTGGTGATGCGTTGCTGTTTCGGGAGTTCAGCAACACAAAACCACCAGAGTTTGATGGGACCCAGGATCCGGTGGCAGCGATGAGGTGGATATCTGATATAGAGGGGTGTTTCTTCACTTGCTCATCTCCTGAGCATTTGAAGGTTCGGTTCGCGCTGAACCAGCTTCGCTTGGGAGCGAAGGACTGGTGGAAGTTTGTGACGGCGCATTATACGCCTGCTGAGCTTGCGGTAGTGACCTAGGAGAGGTTCACTGTCATGTTCCGAGATGAGTATGTTCCCCAGGTGGAGAGGGAGCGTTTGGCATAGGAGTTTCTGACCCTCAAGCAGGGTACTGAGTCAGTTACAACGATCACGAGGATGTTCCACGAGAGGGCGATGTTTTGCCCTGAGCACGTGTCCACTGAGTAGGCACGTATGAGCCGTTATTTGAGCATTTTGAGGAGGGATATTCGGGAGTTCGCGGCGAACTCCTCGTACCGGACATTTGCTGAGCTTCAGTCAAATGCCCGGAAGAGGGAGATTGAGCTTGAGAATAAGGCCAGGGAGGAGGCGGAGTCTCAGGGGAGGGATCGGCGACTGGCACAGTCTCAGCCGGCAGCCAAGCGGGCCAAGCCTGCTGATCCCAAACCAGGGAGCCAGAAGGGCCGCACTTGTGGGAAGTGCGGAAAGGGTCATGATAGAGTCTGCCGAGCGGGATCTTGCTACAAATGTGGCAATGAGGGGCATATGGCCAAGGATTGCCCCAAGGGGTTTGCAGTGTGCTTCCCCTGCAATCAGACCGGACACCGGAAAGCAGAGTGTCCGCAGCTGCGAGGGTCATCTCAGGGAGCACCTCAGGGATCTGCCCCTGCCGCCATCAGAGCTACAGAGAGTCAGCCAGTGAAGGATGAGGCAACGAGGGCACGAGGGAGAGCCTTTCAGCTGACCGCGGAGGAGGTCCGCGCAGCGCCCGATGTCGTGGCTGGTATGTTTTCTTTCATATATTTATTTTGATGTTGAGATATTATGCTTATGTTATGTTATGCGTAGGTACTTTTCTTGTGAATTTTGTACCTGCCTTTGTGTTATTTGACTCGGGTGCGAGTCGGTCTTTTGTATCTTTGGCATTTAGTCAGCATATCAGTGTTAGTCGTGAGGCGTTGAGTCGGCCTCTGAGAGTTTCCATAGCTGATGAGAGAGTGATATATGCCACGGAGGTTCTCTGAGGTTGCATAGTCGAGATTTTCGGTGTTGAGTTCCCGATTGATTTGGTTCCTATTGTGATGGGTGATGTCTGTGTCATTGTGGGCATGGACTGGTTGAGCAGATTCGGTGCGGTTATCGACTGCGAGCGTCAGCTGGTGACCATACGACACCCTAGTGGGGGAGTTCTTTCGGTGTACGGCGAGGGTACACGTTCAGGATCAGCGTTTTGTTCGGCCGCTAGGGCGAGGCAGTGTCTACAGCAGGGCTGTAAGGGTTTTGTGGCATATGTGATGGATACGCGGGTGGTTTTCGAGAGGCCGAGTTCAGTTGAGGAGGTTCCGGTAGTGCGTGAGTTCCAGGATGTATTTCCCGAGGAGTTACCAGGTGTGCCTCCTGTGAGGCAAGTAGAGTTCCGTATTGATTTGGTTCCGGGGGCTGCGCCTATCGCTAAGGTGCCTTATCGCCTTGCACCTCCAGAGATGCAAGAGTTATCCTCTCAACTTCAGGATCTGCTGGGGAAGGGATTTATTCGGCCGAGTAGCTCGCCGTGGGGAGCACCTATCCTGTTCGTCAAGAAGAAGGATGGTTCACACCGGATGTGCATTGATTATCGGGAGTTGAACAAGCTGACGGTCAAGAACCGTTACCCATTGCCGAGGATCGACGATTTGTTCGATTAGTTGCAGGGAGCATCTTGGTTCTCCAAGATTGATTTGAGGTCTGGATATCATCAGGTGAGAGTGCGGGATGATGACGTCCCGAAGACAACATTCAGGACGCGTTATGGGCATTATGAGTTTGTGGTGATGCCTTTTGGGCTCACCAATGCCCCGACAGTGTTCATGGATCTCATGAACCGAGTGTGTAGGCTGATGCTGGATCGGTCGGTGATTGTGTTTATCGACGACATTCTGGTATATTCGAGATCTAGAGAGCAGCATGAGGAGCATCTGAGAGAGGTTCTCGGAGTTCTGAGATCGGAGAGGCTCTATGCCAAATTCTCCAAGTGTGATTTCTGGTTGCGGGAGGTTCAGTTCTTAGGACATCTCGTTAACCAGGAAGGGATATTGGTCGATCCGGCCAAGGTTGAGGCAGTAATGAGTTGGGAGGTGCCGAAGTCACCCTCCGAGATCAGGAGTTTCCTAGGGTTGGCAGGGTATTATCGGAGATTTATCAAGGATTTCTCCAAGATCGCAGTGCCACTCACCAGATTGACCCGGAAGGGTGTTGCTTTCTCATGGGGTCCTGAGCAGCAGGCCTCCTTTGAGACACTTCGCCAAAGGTTGTGCAAAGCCCCGGTATTAGCTCTCCCGGAAGGGATGGAGGACTTGGTGGTATATTGTGATGCATCGATTTTGGGGCTAGGAGCGGTGCTGATGCAGAGAGGGCATGTGATAGCATATGCATCGAGGCAGCTGAAGCCTCATGAGACGAGATATCCCACCCATGATCTAGAGTTGGGGGCAGTAGTGTTCGCCCTCAAGATTTGGCGTCACTACTTGTATGGGGTTCGGTGTATGATATACACAGACCATAAGAGTTTGAGGTACTTGATGGATCAGCCCAACCTAAATATGCGACAGAGAAGGTGGTTGGATGTGGTCAAGGATTATGATTGTGAGATCCTGTACCACCCAGGCAAGGCTAATGTGGTGGCCGATGCGTTGAGTCGCAGGGCGGAGAGCACTCCACTGCGGGATGTATGTTTGAGATTGACCGTGATAGCTCCGGTTTTGGACGCCGTTCGCGGGGCACAGGCCGAGGCTGTGCAACCTGAGATGCAGAAGAAGGAACGGGTTGTTGGTTTGGTTTCAGAGTTCGTGACCGATGGTCGGGGTCTTATGACATTTCAGGGGCGTATCTGGGTACCGTTTGTGGGGGGAACGCGTACCACTTTGATGGAGGAGGCTCATCGGTCGAAATTTTCGATCCATCCGGGGGCAACTAAGATGTATTTGGATTTGAGAAAGGAGTATTGGTGGCCCTGTATGAAGAGGGACATCGCGTGGTTTGTTGAGAGGTGCTTGACCTGTCGTAGGGTTAAGCCGAGCATCAGAGGCCGCATGGCAAGTTGCAGCCATTGGAGGTTCCGGAGTGGAAGTGGGAACAGATCACTATGGATTTCATCACCAAATTGCCGAGGACTGCCATAGGAGTTGATGCAATTTGGGTGATTGTGGATAGGTTGACAAAGAGCGCTCACTTCCTTGCCATCAGTGAGAGTTCTTCAGCAGAGAAATTGGCGGAGGTGTATGTGAGGGAAGTGGTATCTCGGCATGGGGTGCCGATCTCGATTGTTTCAGACCGTGATGTGCGTTTCACTTCCAGATTCTGGAAGAAATTTCATGAGGAGTTGGGTACTAGACTGCATTTTAGTACCACATATCATCCCCAGACAGACGGTCAGAGTGATCAGACGATTCAGACGCTTGAGGACATGCTCCGGGCATGTGTGTTGGATTTCGGGGGTAGCTGGGATGCGTATTTACCCTTGGCAGAGTTTTCCTACAACAATAGCCATCATTCGAGCATTTTTTATGCCACCCTTTGAGCTGTTGTATGGGAGGAGGTGTCGGACCCCCATTTGTTGGGGAGAGGTTGGGCAGCGAGTGATGGGCAGTACAGAGATCGTGCTTCAGACGACAGAGCAGATTCAGTAGGTCAGACAGAGGTTGTTGACTGCTCAGAGCTGACAGAAGAGTTATGCAGACAGACGCCGGTCCGATCTTGAGTTCCAGGTCGGCGACTTTGTGCTCCTGAAGGTCTCTCCTTGGAAAGGCGTGATTCGATTCAGGAAGAGGGGCAAGTTGGGGCCCCGGTATATTGGTCCATTTCGTGTGATCGCGAGGGTAGGCTGAGTAGCCTATCATTTGGATTTGCCAGCAGAGTTGGGGTAGATTCACGACACTTTCCATGTGTCGCAATTGAGGAAGTGTATAGCCGATGAGTCGGCAGTGGTTCCATTAGAGGATATTCAGGTGGATGCGAGCCTGAATTATGCCGAGAGACCAGTGGCCATCAGAGATCGGAAGATCAAGGTTCTGAGGAACAAGGAGGTACCTCTGGTGTTGGTTCAGTGGCAACATCGGAAGGGATCAGAGATGACCTGGGAGCCGGAGCGTGAGATGTGTGAGCAGCATCCGGAGCTATTTCCAGAGCGAGACTTCAAGGTCGAAGTCTAGTTCTAGTGGGGGAGAGTTGTAACAGCCCGGATTTCCAGGTATCTTTTATGATTATGTTTTCGGTGTTTTGTGAGAGGACTCGGCGAGTTGGAGCTCAGACCCGCCGAGTAGGATTGCGGTTCTGGACGCGGGTTCGCGCCGGGACTCGGCGAGTCCAAGGTATAGACTCGGCGAGTCTGTGCTGTTTAATGAAACCCTAATTTCTCGGGTTTGGGATCTATTTAAAGGGCCTTTAGGCCGTCATTTGTGCTTACCAGTCCCTTGAGTGAAACCCTAGCGAGTGTGAGCGTTTGGAGCAAAGTAGGAAGCCATTGTTGACCTTGGAGGTATCATTTTGCAAGGGAAAGGAAGAATTAGCTAAGCGAAAACAAGAGGAGCCACTTCCTGAAGGTTTGAGGTCCAGAACATCACATTTGAGGTATTATCTTCGAGCTATTTCTGTTATGTTGAGATTTATATTGTTTTAGGGCTTATTGAGCCCTTTTGTGGTAAGATCTAGTGCTTCCTTGGTCCCTTAAGTGAGTTAAGTTATAAATTTGGACCTTTCGAGGTCCAGAGTGTCCCTTTGCCCATGCTTTTTATGGATCTATGAGGGTTTTGGATTGGGGTCTTTGTGCTTAAGGTCAAAACACCATTTATGAGTCATGGGGTGTGTTATGAGCACCAAGTTATGGACTTTACGTGATGAATTAGCTTAGGAAGGCCAGATCTATGAGTTGTTGGAGCGGATCTGACTACAGAAGCAAGTTTGAGTTGGTGCATGGCATGGACTCGCCGAGTCTGAAGAACAGACTCGGCGAGTATCATGAAGATTTTCCTTGACCACTCAGTGAGTGGTCCAGCCGAGTTATGAGTTCACTCAGTGAGTCAGGGCGAGTTAGAAGTTGATAGGTGGACTGAGTCAAACTGGAACTCGACGAGTTGTTCTTGAGACTCGGCGAGTTGAGTCGGCGTAGCCCCGCGATTCTTACCAGGTGGAACTCGTCGAGTTAGGGGAATACTCGACGTGTCAAAAAGGGAATCCTAGAGAGTTGGTGAAAACGTCTAGACTCGCCGAGTCGCCCTAGTGCACTCGCCGAGTCCGGTCAAAGTTGACCGTTGACCGTTGACCAGAGTTGACCAGTGTTGACTTGATAGGGGTAGTCAACCTTAGTGTTAAAAAGTCTTAATTAGAGACATATGATGTTATAGGAGGATTATAGCTCGGAGGATCAAGCACGAGGGATTTCCAGAATTCGTGAGTTATCGAGATACGCGAGTTGAGCCTCCTCACTATACTTTACCTTGAGTAGGTAATCAGAGTTATGTGTCAGAGTATGTATGTTATGTGTATGCTATGTGTTGTACTGCATGATGTCTATGTTATTTATGTTGTGCATGATTATAGAGTTGGAACCGGAAGGTTCCCACAGTTAGAACCTGAGGGTTCACAGAGCTTGGGTGCACGGACCCATAGAGTTATAGCCTCGAGTGGCTAATATATGTGTTATGTTTGTGGTATTTTGGGGAACTCACTAAGCTTTGTGCTTATAGTGTTAGTGTTGTTGTTTCAGGTACTAGCGATGACCGTGGGAAGGCGCCCGCTTGATCTGTACACACGCATGGGATTTTTATTATACATTTGATCTTGGGATTTTGTATAATGGGAATTGGGATTTAAACTTAATGTTTTTATGAAAAGTTAATGAGAAATGTTTTTATAAATTATGAAAAATTATTTTGAAATTCACAGTGTTACACAAGGACAATATCAGCCCATGCCATTTAATGGTGACCGAAGCTTTTATGACCTAAGCAATGGGGGCTTAGCAGACAGAATCTTGCCAATCTTGGTCTGCAGAGTGGCCCGAAATAAGATTCAAGGCAGGACAGCCCTACATCAGATCACAGAAGTTGTCACCGATGCGAGAATGCATACCCTCCGCACCATTCATCTAGAAGATGCTTGCGAGATATCTGAGAGAAACCATGAAACCCTACTGCAAGCACTGGCTGAATCACGAGCCGAAGTCATGGAGCTCCGAGTACGCCAGAGGGTGTACGAAAGACACCTACTTGATGTGGAACGTCAACTGGCTGAACTGAGAGTTCAACAGAGGTATGATTGTCGCCAGTAGTAGATGCTTTACTTTATTTTCCTTGTAAGAAGGAATCGTTTTCTGTCTATTCCTGATGTGGCGTTTTCTATGAAACTATTTTGTACTATAAGTACTTTTGGTTATGTCTTTATGCTGTCAAGAACTATCTTCTCTGGATATGATGTAAGACCTTTTACAAGGTCATTTTCCCAAACTTTTACGTCAGGAATATCAAAGATATTGACAGTCGGCTAACTTCTGTGTCATTCTTCATTCAAGTACTCTTATCATACTTTCATTGGAGTCTATCCGAAACATGCTTTAGTCAAGTCATTGGACTATAGCAAGTTAGCTCTGGAGACATTTCCAAGTCTCTTTTAGTGGTTGGATCATGTTATTAACCAACCAACGATACCTCGGCTTGAACGACAAACGTCTTGAGACCATTCTACAAACTTACTTCCACTCATTACTAGGACTGCATCATAGGGATGTAGGTCAACCCTTCATAAACACACTTCCACTCAGTACTAGGACTGCATCATAGGGATGTAGGTCAAACCTTCGTGAACATACTTCCAATCCGTACTAGGACTGGATCATAGGGATGTAGGTGAAACTGTCAAAAACATACTCTTACTCTTTCCTTGAACAATCGAAGTACATCTAGGGTCAACCAGAATCGCTCACAAAATCCTTATCTTTCGTGTTACAGAATCATGTCGTCATCCGGAAACAACCAGCCGAGTAAAGAAACCCATATCCTCCATATCGACGCCGCTACATTACAAGATGCAGTAGCAGCTGCTGTGACAACTTTCCTTACATACATCAACTTAGAAAACACAAGCAAAACTGGCAAAGGAGTCGAAAATTCTGATGGTAGTACCAAACCGGGAACCCAACAAATGACAACAACCATGGACTTGCGAAGCCGTAAGATCGAAAATAAGAGACGATATCGTCAAGCCCTAAAGGAGCGCAAGAGATCCCAAAGACTTGCCATGCGACAGCAACAAGTGGCAACTCCTGCAGAACGCTTTAGGAAGCAATTTCCAAGGTGGAGTAATAAGGAAGGCACTCGTGTCCAGATAACACTGGCTAAACACCTCACTCTCGCCACCAATGCCAGTACTAGCCAGTCATGCCACCAATGCGGTGAGATACGGCACTTCAAGAAGGATTGTCCTATAACAAAGAACTTTAGCACAGACAGGAAGATTCTCAGGATCACAGTTGTAGGAGAAACCTGCTCTGGAACCACGTTAATGTAATTAAGGCGTTTCGTTGTAACAGACTTATAGACCATCCAAGACTAGTGCAACTGGAGACTTACCTTTTGCGAGATCCTATCGGTATAGGGATGCTCGTGCTACGTATACTTGTCTTTTGTAGTATGCCTTATTCGCAGCAATAGTCTTGTAGTAAGTCTAAAGTACTGTAACTATGTTGATGGTTGCACGGTTGTGTTTGTCTGTAATGCCTTATGTTCAAATCTAATGTCTTTAAGTTTCCTTATGATACTGACATTATCATACAACTAGATTCAATTTGATCCGCACCATACCAGCTTCATAAGTACATCTCTTTCTCAGTAAACGTCTTTTTAGCAAAGCCGTCATTTCAGAACACTGAAGTACTCATGCATGGAGTACCTCACAGTTCTTTTACTTTCCAAAGAAATCCCTGAAGTACCACTCGTACAGTACGTCAAGTTCAATCCAAAGATCCATACGGTTGATCTGTCGCTGAAGAATGTATACATAGGGGTGATATATAATCAAGGTTCTACAGGTTTAGAATTGATGATTCCACTTTAAATTCTTTTTCCTCGATGGGATGTGATCTTAAAGAAGAATCAATTATTCGACTACCTTTTCAATCTTAATTATATACTATTCTTATACACGAGATTGTGATCGTTGAACCATGTATGAATTCTAATATGAACTTCAGGACGAAGACTGCCTAAGACTACAAGTAATCGCTTCGTCATGTGAACAAACTTAGAACCCAGTATGACTCCCGTAAACAGATCGCCCTACAGTCTAAACAACTACGGAGATACAAGAACAGTTTGGACAACTTAGCGAACTGCACAGAAATAGAATTGGAAGACTAGGCTTCTCATCCTAGAGACCTCTGGTCTTATCCTTCCAAATTTCGATGGATTGCATCGTATGTACCTCAGATATCGAGGACTCCGTCAAGATTTCAATTAGAAATCATTATCTCCGCCTCGCATAGATGAATTGGTTGAGGAAACGCAAGGAAAGAATCACTTTCAGAAATGGACCTGAAATCTGAATATCACCAGTTCGAGTGTTAAGGGATGGATGTCCTGAACAATACCCTCCGAACTCGATGCGGACACTTCGAGTCCGTAGTGATACCCCTCGGATAGGACCAATACGCCCATAATATTCATGAGCTGAATGAGTAGGGTGCGCCATTCTTACTTGGATCACTTCATCATTCTCCTTGTAATGACTTACTTATCTACCCTCGTAGTAAGTAGGAATCCATGGAAACATTACCTTCAGAGGAACTTTTGCGAAGTTCTCTAAGCACGATTTTTGAAATTGAAGATTCGGATTCCTAAGACACACTATTAGTGATGTGGGAATTTTTGAGTACTCTTTCAATTTGTCAAAACCGTTGAGAATTTGTCGACACCAGAGGTGCCGACAGAAATTCGCCAAATTCTAGGTCTTGCAGACCTACTAGCGTAGTCCATTCAGCACTCCTCGCAAATTATAGAAACCCTTACGAATTTGACCCAGCAAGGGGTGGCACTTGACTGGGAAGTTAAGCAAGAGAAAGAACCTTTGGAATTCCAAGTGAGAGACCAAATTCTTTAGGAAGTCTCACTCTGGGAATGGTTTAATACGCTTCGTAACGCGTGGACAGCTAAATCCAAGATAGTTTGGACCTCTGAGATTCTTACCAGAATCGGTCCTGTATCTCACAAACTAGACCTACTCCGCGAGCTCAGTAATGTACGTTTTACCCTTCGCATCTCGATCTTGAAACCATACCTTTCTGTTAGGACTCTTGTAAGTCCACTTGACGAGATCCACGCCTTCGTATTAGAACCGTAGTGACCCTCGACCGAGAGGTCAAGCGGACGAAGCCGTGCCGCCTCCCTTTTATGAAGGTTCGTTGGGATACCAACCGAGGACTCGAATTCACTTATGAGCGTGAGAACCAATCGATTAGGAAGTTCCACCTCAATGACTCGATCATTCATGCCTACTTCCTTACCTAAATTCTAATTTTGGGACGAAATTCCCTCTAACAAGGGGATGATGTGACAACCCGAAATTTCCATTCGGTACAACAATATCAAGTCAATAGAAGTTAGAACAGATGCGGTAAATTTTCAGACTTTTAGTATAAGTTTGAGTATTTCAGGATTTACTCTCAAGGAGATATCAGGAGAGAGGATGCACTAGGGTTTTATGCAACTCTGTTATTTCAAAACTCTATGATATAAGAGTTCATTGCGTGAATAAAATATTTTTCTGCCAAAAATCCCAGGAGTATATATAAGATTCTGAGCCATATTTATTCATTAGCTACATTTCCATCTAGAGAAAAGCCGAATTCTCTCTCAAGGATCTTCGGACTTTCGTCCCGGAAACTGAGTACTTCTATCTAGTGGTATTATAAAGCTTCTTATGTGCTTAATACACTAGAAATCATAGGAAAACATCAAGATTAAAGAGTTTACGGCCCAAGAACATCTTGGACCGTAAACCCTTCTTTAAGGGGCAAAAAGTGCCCTAGTCCCTTCATTTTGCAATAAAACTAGTTTAGACTTGCACCCTAATGTGTTTAGGACTAGAAAACATCCCTAGAACACCAAGAGTAAGGTGTTCACGGCCCAAGTAATTCTTGGACCATGAACTCCAAACAATAGGGCCAAAAGGTGCTTTAAACTGGTTGAGCAGATTCGGTGCGGTTATCGACTGCGAGCGTCAGCTGGTGACCATACGACACCCTAGTGGGGGAGTTCTTTCGGTGTACGGCGAGGGTACACGTTCAGGATCAGCGTTTTGTTCGGCCGCTAGGGCGAGGCAGTGTCTACAGCAGGGCTGTAAGGGTTTTGTGGCATATGTGATGGATACGCGGGTGGTTTTCGAGAGGCCGAGTTCAGTTGAGGAGGTTCCGGTAGTGCGTGAGTTCCAGGATGTATTTCCCGAGGAGTTACCAGGTGTGCCTCCTGTGAGGCAAGTAGAGTTCCGTATTGATTTGGTTCCGGGGGCTGCGCCTATCGCTAAGGTGCCTTATCGCCTTGCACCTCCAGAGATGCAAGAGTTATCCTCTCAACTTCAGGATCTGCTGGGGAAGGGATTTATTCGGCCGAGTAGCTCGCCGTGGGGAGCACCTATCCTGTTCGTCAAGAAGAAGGATGGTTCACACCGGATGTGCATTGATTATCGGGAGTTGAACAAGCTGACGGTCAAGAACCGTTACCCATTGCCGAGGATCGACGATTTGTTCGATTAGTTGCAGGGAGCATCTTGGTTCTCCAAGATTGATTTGAGGTCTGGATATCATCAGGTGAGAGTGCGGGATGATGACGTCCCGAAGACAACATTCAGGACGCGTTATGGGCATTATGAGTTTGTGGTGATGCCTTTTGGGCTCACCAATGCCCCGACAGTGTTCATGGATCTCATGAACCGAGTGTGTAGGCTGATGCTGGATCGGTCGGTGATTGTGTTTATCGACGACATTCTGGTATATTCGAGATCTAGAGAGCAGCATGAGGAGCATCTGAGAGAGGTTCTCGGAGTTCTGAGATCGGAGAGGCTCTATGCCAAATTCTCCAAGTGTGATTTCTGGTTGCGGGAGGTTCAGTTCTTAGGACATCTCGTTAACCAGGAAGGGATATTGGTCGATCCGGCCAAGGTTGAGGCAGTAATGAGTTGGGAGGTGCCGAAGTCACCCTCCGAGATCAGGAGTTTCCTAGGGTTGGCAGGGTATTATCGGAGATTTATCAAGGATTTCTCCAAGATCGCAGTGCCACTCACCAGATTGACCCGGAAGGGTGTTGCTTTCTCATGGGGTCCTGAGCAGCAGGCCTCCTTTGAGACACTTCGCCAAAGGTTGTGCAAAGCCCCGGTATTAGCTCTCCCGGAAGGGATGGAGGACTTGGTGGTATATTGTGATGCATCGATTTTGGGGCTAGGAGCGGTGCTGATGCAGAGAGGGCATGTGATAGCATATGCATCGAGGCAGCTGAAGCCTCATGAGACGAGATATCCCACCCATGATCTAGAGTTGGGGGCAGTAGTGTTCGCCCTCAAGATTTGGCGTCACTACTTGTATGGGGTTCGGTGTATGATATACACAGACCATAAGAGTTTGAGGTACTTGATGGATCAGCCCAACCTAAATATGCGACAGAGAAGGTGGTTGGATGTGGTCAAGGATTATGATTGTGAGATCCTGTACCACCCAGGCAAGGCTAATGTGGTGGCCGATGCGTTGAGTCGCAGGGCGGAGAGCACTCCACTGCGGGATGTATGTTTGAGATTGACCGTGATAGCTCCGGTTTTGGACGCCGTTCGCGGGGCACAGGCCGAGGCTGTGCAACCTGAGATGCAGAAGAAGGAACGGGTTGTTGGTTTGGTTTCAGAGTTCGTGACCGATGGTCGGGGTCTTATGACATTTCAGGGGCGTATCTGGGTACCGTTTGTGGGGGGAACGCGTACCACTTTGATGGAGGAGGCTCATCGGTCGAAATTTTCGATCCATCCGGGGGCAACTAAGATGTATTTGGATTTGAGAAAGGAGTATTGGTGGCCCTGTATGAAGAGGGACATCGCGTGGTTTGTTGAGAGGTGCTTGACCTGTCGTAGGGTTAAGCCGAGCATCAGAGGCCGCATGGCAAGTTGCAGCCATTGGAGGTTCCGGAGTGGAAGTGGGAACAGATCACTATGGATTTCATCACCAAATTGCCGAGGACTGCCATAGGAGTTGATGCAATTTGGGTGATTGTGGATAGGTTGACAAAGAGCGCTCACTTCCTTGCCATCAGTGAGAGTTCTTCAGCAGAGAAATTGGCGGAGGTGTATGTGAGGGAAGTGGTATCTCGGCATGGGGTGCCGATCTCGATTGTTTCAGACCGTGATGTGCGTTTCACTTCCAGATTCTGGAAGAAATTTCATGAGGAGTTGGGTACTAGACTGCATTTTAGTACCACATATCATCCCCAGACAGACGGTCAGAGTGATCAGACGATTCAGACGCTTGAGGACATGCTCCGGGCATGTGTGTTGGATTTCGGGGGTAGCTGGGATGCGTATTTACCCTTGGCAGAGTTTTCCTACAACAATAGCCATCATTCGAGCATTTTTTATGCCACCCTTTGAGCTGTTGTATGGGAGGAGGTGTCGGACCCCCATTTGTTGGGGAGAGGTTGGGCAGCGAGTGATGGGCAGTACAGAGATCGTGCTTCAGACGACAGAGCAGATTCAGTAGGTCAGACAGAGGTTGTTGACTGCTCAGAGCTGACAGAAGAGTTATGCAGACAGACGCCGGTCCGATCTTGAGTTCCAGGTCGGCGACTTTGTGCTCCTGAAGGTCTCTCCTTGGAAAGGCGTGATTCGATTCAGGAAGAGGGGCAAGTTGGGGCCCCGGTATATTGGTCCATTTCGTGTGATCGCGAGGGTAGGCTGAGTAGCCTATCATTTGGATTTGCCAGCAGAGTTGGGGTAGATTCACGACACTTTCCATGTGTCGCAATTGAGGAAGTGTATAGCCGATGAGTCGGCAGTGGTTCCATTAGAGGATATTCAGGTGGATGCGAGCCTGAATTATGCCGAGAGACCAGTGGCCATCAGAGATCGGAAGATCAAGGTTCTGAGGAACAAGGAGGTACCTCTGGTGTTGGTTCAGTGGCAACATCGGAAGGGATCAGAGATGACCTGGGAGCCGGAGCGTGAGATGTGTGAGCAGCATCCGGAGCTATTTCCAGAGCGAGACTTCAAGGTCGAAGTCTAGTTCTAGTGGGGGAGAGTTGTAACAGCCCGGATTTCCAGGTATCTTTTATGATTATGTTTTCGGTGTTTTGTGAGAGGACTCGGCGAGTTGGAGCTCAGACCCGCCGAGTAGGATTGCGGTTCTGGACGCGGGTTCGCGCCGGGACTCGGCGAGTCCAAGGTATAGACTCGGCGAGTCTGTGCTGTTTAATGAAACCCTAATTTCTCGGGTTTGGGATCTATTTAAAGGGCCTTTAGGCCGTCATTTGTGCTTACCAGTCCCTTGAGTGAAACCCTAGCGAGTGTGAGCGTTTGGAGCAAAGTAGGAAGCCATTGTTGACCTTGGAGGTATCATTTTGCAAGGGAAAGGAAGAATTAGCTAAGCGAAAACAAGAGGAGCCACTTCCTGAAGGTTTGAGGTCCAGAACATCACATTTGAGGTATTATCTTCGAGCTATTTCTGTTATGTTGAGATTTATATTGTTTTAGGGCTTATTGAGCCCTTTTGTGGTAAGATCTAGTGCTTCCTTGGTCCCTTAAGTGAGTTAAGTTATAAATTTGGACCTTTCGAGGTCCAGAGTGTCCCTTTGCCCATGCTTTTTATGGATCTATGAGGGTTTTGGATTGGGGTCTTTGTGCTTAAGGTCAAAACACCATTTATGAGTCATGGGGTGTGTTATGAGCACCAAGTTATGGACTTTACGTGATGAATTAGCTTAGGAAGGCCAGATCTATGAGTTGTTGGAGCGGATCTGACTACAGAAGCAAGTTTGAGTTGGTGCATGGCATGGACTCGCCGAGTCTGAAGAACAGACTCGGCGAGTATCATGAAGATTTTCCTTGACCACTCAGTGAGTGGTCCAGCCGAGTTATGAGTTCACTCAGTGAGTCAGGGCGAGTTAGAAGTTGATAGGTGGACTGAGTCAAACTGGAACTCGACGAGTTGTTCTTGAGACTCGGCGAGTTGAGTCGGCGTAGCCCCGCGATTCTTACCAGGTGGAACTCGTCGAGTTAGGGGAATACTCGACGTGTCAAAAAGGGAATCCTAGAGAGTTGGTGAAAACGTCTAGACTCGCCGAGTCGCCCTAGTGCACTCGCCGAGTCCGGTCAAAGTTGACCGTTGACCGTTGACCAGAGTTGACCAGTGTTGACTTGATAGGGGTAGTCAACCTTAGTGTTAAAAAGTCTTAATTAGAGACATATGATGTTATAGGAGGATTATAGCTCGGAGGATCAAGCACGAGGGATTTCCAGAATTCGTGAGTTATCGAGATACGCGAGTTGAGCCTCCTCACTATACTTTACCTTGAGTAGGTAATCAGAGTTATGTGTCAGAGTATGTATGTTATGTGTATGCTATGTGTTGTACTGCATGATGTCTATGTTATTTATGTTGTGCATGATTATAGAGTTGGAACCGGAAGGTTCCCACAGTTAGAACCTGAGGGTTCACAGAGCTTGGGTGCACGGACCCATAGAGTTATAGCCTCGAGTGGCTAATATATGTGTTATGTTTGTGGTATTTTGGGGAACTCACTAAGCTTTGTGCTTATAGTGTTAGTGTTGTTGTTTCAGGTACTAGCGATGACCGTGGGAAGGCGCCCGCTTGATCTGTACACACGCATGGGATTTTTATTATACATTTGATCTTGGGATTTTGTATAATGGGAATTGGGATTTAAACTTAATGTTTTTATGAAAAGTTAATGAGAAATGTTTTTATAAATTATGAAAAATTATTTTGAAATTCACAGTGTTACACAAGGACAATATCAGCCCATGCCATTTAATGGTGACCGAAGCTTTTATGACCTAAGCAATGGGGGCTTAGCAGACAGAATCTTGCCAATCTTGGTCTGCAGAGTGGCCCGAAATAAGATTCAAGGCAGGACAGCCCTACATCAGATCACAGAAGTTGTCACCGATGCGAGAATGCATACCCTCCGCACCATTCATCTAGAAGATGCTTGCGAGATATCTGAGAGAAACCATGAAACCCTACTGCAAGCACTGGCTGAATCACGAGCCGAAGTCATGGAGCTCCGAGTACGCCAGAGGGTGTACGAAAGACACCTACTTGATGTGGAACGTCAACTGGCTGAACTGAGAGTTCAACAGAGGTATGATTGTCGCCAGTAGTAGATGCTTTACTTTATTTTCCTTGTAAGAAGGAATCGTTTTCTGTCTATTCCTGATGTGGCGTTTTCTATGAAACTATTTTGTACTATAAGTACTTTTGGTTATGTCTTTATGCTGTCAAGAACTATCTTCTCTGGATATGATGTAAGACCTTTTACAAGGTCATTTTCCCAAACTTTTACGTCAGGAATATCAAAGATATTGACAGTCGGCTAACTTCTGTGTCATTCTTCATTCAAGTACTCTTATCATACTTTCATTGGAGTCTATCCGAAACATGCTTTAGTCAAGTCATTGGACTATAGCAAGTTAGCTCTGGAGACATTTCCAAGTCTCTTTTAGTGGTTGGATCATGTTATTAACCAACCAACGATACCTCGGCTTGAACGACAAACGTCTTGAGACCATTCTACAAACTTACTTCCACTCATTACTAGGACTGCATCATAGGGATGTAGGTCAACCCTTCATAAACACACTTCCACTCAGTACTAGGACTGCATCATAGGGATGTAGGTCAAACCTTCGTGAACATACTTCCAATCCGTACTAGGACTGGATCATAGGGATGTAGGTGAAACTGTCAAAAACATACTCTTACTCTTTCCTTGAACAATCGAAGTACATCTAGGGTCAACCAGAATCGCTCACAAAATCCTTATCTTTCGTGTTACAGAATCATGTCGTCATCCGGAAACAACCAGCCGAGTAAAGAAACCCATATCCTCCATATCGACGCCGCTACATTACAAGATGCAGTAGCAGCTGCTGTGACAACTTTCCTTACATACATCAACTTAGAAAACACAAGCAAAACTGGCAAAGGAGTCGAAAATTCTGATGGTAGTACCAAACCGGGAACCCAACAAATGACAACAACCATGGACTTGCGAAGCCGTAAGATCGAAAATAAGAGACGATATCGTCAAGCCCTAAAGGAGCGCAAGAGATCCCAAAGACTTGCCATGCGACAGCAACAAGTGGCAACTCCTGCAGAACGCTTTAGGAAGCAATTTCCAAGGTGGAGTAATAAGGAAGGCACTCGTGTCCAGATAACACTGGCTAAACACCTCACTCTCGCCACCAATGCCAGTACTAGCCAGTCATGCCACCAATGCGGTGAGATACGGCACTTCAAGAAGGATTGTCCTATAACAAAGAACTTTAGCACAGACAGGAAGATTCTCAGGATCACAGTTGTAGGAGAAACCTGCTCTGGAACCACGTTAATGTAATTAAGGCGTTTCGTTGTAACAGACTTATAGACCATCCAAGACTAGTGCAACTGGAGACTTACCTTTTGCGAGATCCTATCGGTATAGGGATGCTCGTGCTACGTATACTTGTCTTTTGTAGTATGCCTTATTCGCAGCAATAGTCTTGTAGTAAGTCTAAAGTACTGTAACTATGTTGATGGTTGCACGGTTGTGTTTGTCTGTAATGCCTTATGTTCAAATCTAATGTCTTTAAGTTTCCTTATGATACTGACATTATCATACAACTAGATTCAATTTGATCCGCACCATACCAGCTTCATAAGTACATCTCTTTCTCAGTAAACGTCTTTTTAGCAAAGCCGTCATTTCAGAACACTGAAGTACTCATGCATGGAGTACCTCACAGTTCTTTTACTTTCCAAAGAAATCCCTGAAGTACCACTCGTACAGTACGTCAAGTTCAATCCAAAGATCCATACGGTTGATCTGTCGCTGAAGAATGTATACATAGGGGTGATATATAATCAAGGTTCTACAGGTTTAGAATTGATGATTCCACTTTAAATTCTTTTTCCTCGATGGGATGTGATCTTAAAGAAGAATCAATTATTCGACTACCTTTTCAATCTTAATTATATACTATTCTTATACACGAGATTGTGATCGTTGAACCATGTATGAATTCTAATATGAACTTCAGGACGAAGACTGCCTAAGACTACAAGTAATCGCTTCGTCATGTGAACAAACTTAGAACCCAGTATGACTCCCGTAAACAGATCGCCCTACAGTCTAAACAACTACGGAGATACAAGAACAGTTTGGACAACTTAGCGAACTGCACAGAAATAGAATTGGAAGACTAGGCTTCTCATCCTAGAGACCTCTGGTCTTATCCTTCCAAATTTCGATGGATTGCATCGTATGTACCTCAGATATCGAGGACTCCGTCAAGATTTCAATTAGAAATCATTATCTCCGCCTCGCATAGATGAATTGGTTGAGGAAACGCAAGGAAAGAATCACTTTCAGAAATGGACCTGAAATCTGAATATCACCAGTTCGAGTGTTAAGGGATGGATGTCCTGAACAATACCCTCCGAACTCGATGCGGACACTTCGAGTCCGTAGTGATACCCCTCGGATAGGACCAATACGCCCATAATATTCATGAGCTGAATGAGTAGGGTGCGCCATTCTTACTTGGATCACTTCATCATTCTCCTTGTAATGACTTACTTATCTACCCTCGTAGTAAGTAGGAATCCATGGAAACATTACCTTCAGAGGAACTTTTGCGAAGTTCTCTAAGCACGATTTTTGAAATTGAAGATTCGGATTCCTAAGACACACTATTAGTGATGTGGGAATTTTTGAGTACTCTTTCAATTTGTCAAAACCGTTGAGAATTTGTCGACACCAGAGGTGCCGACAGAAATTCGCCAAATTCTAGGTCTTGCAGACCTACTAGCGTAGTCCATTCAGCACTCCTCGCAAATTATAGAAACCCTTACGAATTTGACCCAGCAAGGGGTGGCACTTGACTGGGAAGTTAAGCAAGAGAAAGAACCTTTGGAATTCCAAGTGAGAGACCAAATTCTTTAGGAAGTCTCACTCTGGGAATGGTTTAATACGCTTCGTAACGCGTGGACAGCTAAATCCAAGATAGTTTGGACCTCTGAGATTCTTACCAGAATCGGTCCTGTATCTCACAAACTAGACCTACTCCGCGAGCTCAGTAATGTACGTTTTACCCTTCGCATCTCGATCTTGAAACCATACCTTTCTGTTAGGACTCTTGTAAGTCCACTTGACGAGATCCACGCCTTCGTATTAGAACCGTAGTGACCCTCGACCGAGAGGTCAAGCGGACGAAGCCGTGCCGCCTCCCTTTTATGAAGGTTCGTTGGGATACCAACCGAGGACTCGAATTCACTTATGAGCGTGAGAACCAATCGATTAGGAAGTTCCACCTCAATGACTCGATCATTCATGCCTACTTCCTTACCTAAATTCTAATTTTGGGACGAAATTCCCTCTAACAAGGGGATGATGTGACAACCCGAAATTTCCATTCGGTACAACAATATCAAGTCAATAGAAGTTAGAACAGATGCGGTAAATTTTCAGACTTTTAGTATAAGTTTGAGTATTTCAGGATTTACTCTCAAGGAGATATCAGGAGAGAGGATGCACTAGGGTTTTATGCAACTCTGTTATTTCAAAACTCTATGATATAAGAGTTCATTGCGTGAATAAAATATTTTTCTGCCAAAAATCCCAGGAGTATATATAAGATTCTGAGCCATATTTATTCATTAGCTACATTTCCATCTAGAGAAAAGCCGAATTCTCTCTCAAGGATCTTCGGACTTTCGTCCCGGAAACTGAGTACTTCTATCTAGTGGTATTATAAAGCTTCTTATGTGCTTAATACACTAGAAATCATAGGAAAACATCAAGATTAAAGAGTTTACGGCCCAAGAACATCTTGGACCGTAAACCCTTCTTTAAGGGGCAAAAAGTGCCCTAGTCCCTTCATTTTGCAATAAAACTAGTTTAGACTTGCACCCTAATGTGTTTAGGACTAGAAAACATCCCTAGAACACCAAGAGTAAGGTGTTCACGGCCCAAGTAATTCTTGGACCATGAACTCCAAACAATAGGGCCAAAAGGTGCTTTAAACTCTCCTAAAGCCTTGGACACTAGTCTAGATTAGTTCTTAGTTGAATTAGGGACTTGAAATCACCAAAAACTCCCTTCCATGGGAGATTACGGTCGTAATCTACAAGGGGTTTGGTCCCAGGGCCGTGAACTCCTCAAAGGAGTTATAGGATGCCCTAAACTCTTCCAAAGACCATGCCATTAAGTAGAAATGCTTCTAGGGTCTTATAAAGCCTCAAACATCAATTGGCCAAGTAAGTATGAGCTTACAGCCATAAACTCATGAGTTTACAACCGTAAACTCATTAATTGGTGACAATAGGGGCGTGAACTCCGTTAGGGAGTTTCCCTTGAACCCTACACACACTAGCTTCTCCTACAGCACTTAGATGCAAAACTAGAGGCTAATAACACTTGTTAAAGGTGTTTAGCATCTCCTAGGGTGTCTTGACTTGTTTATAAGTTGTTTATAGACTAATTCGTTACATATATGTGACATTATATGTTAACTAGGATCATAGAGTGTGTTTAAGATTTCACTTGACACCTAGCAATCCTATGTCTACATTTCCATCTAGAGAAAAGCCGAATTCTCTCTCAAGGATCTTCGGACTTTCGTCCCGGAAACTGAGTACTTCTATCTAGTGGTATTATAAAGCTTCTTATGTGCTTAATACACTAGAAATCATAGGAAAACATCAAGATTAAAGAGTTTACGGCTCAAGAACATCTTGGACCGTAAACCCTTCTTTAAGGGGCAAAAAGTGCCCTAGTCCCTTCATTGTGCAATAAAACTAGTTTAGAATTGCACCCTAATGTGTTTAGGACTAGAAAACATCCCTAGAACACCAAGAGTAAGGTGTTCACGGCCCAAGTAATTCTTGGACCATGAACTCCAAACAATAGGGCCAAAAGGTGCTTTAAACTCTCCTAAAGCCTTGGACACTAGTCTAGATTAGTTCTTAGTTGAATTAGGGACTTGAAATCACCAAAAACTCCCTTCCATGGGAGATTACGGTCGTAATCTACAAGGGGTTTGGTCCCAGGGCCGTGAACTCCTCAAAGGAGTTATAGGATGCCCTAAACTCTTCCAAAGACCATGCCATTAAGTAGAAATGCTTCTAGGGTCTTATAAAGCCTCAAACATCAATTGGCCAAGTAAGTATGAGCTTACAGCCATAAACTCATGAGTTTACAACCGTAAACTCATTAATTGGTGACAATAGGGGCGTGAACTCCGTTAGGGAGTTTCCCTTGAACCCTACACACACTAGCTTCTCCCTACAGCACTTAGATGCAAAACTAGAGGCTAATAACACTTGTTAAAGGTATTTAGCATCTCCTAGGGTGTCTTGACTTGTTTATAAGTTGTTTATAGACTAATTTGTTACATATATGTGACATTATATGTTAACTAGGATCATAGAGTGTGTTTAAGATTTCACTTGACACCTAGCAATCCTATGTCTTCAGTTAATTCGTACCACTCACAACAGGTGATTTCATACCCCTTAATCAGTGTTTTAAATGTTTTTAAATGCTTTATAGGGGGGATTCAAGTAGAATCATGCTAGTTATTATATCAATCACATGTGATTAATAAGCAGCATTCAAATGATTTGCTACTCATTAGCCGTTTTACCAAACAGTTTCCTTCAAATGATTTTCAGAAACATTTTATATGTTTAAAACTCCTTATTAAACTGTTCATTTTACTCTGTATGTTTCATTTCAAACTCATTTATAATTGTGTTTCAAACAAATGTTTCTTTATACTTAAACTGTTTTATAAAACCCATGCTTTCAACCCGTTTTATAGATTGACATCAAGTCGATCTTTTCTTAGATAGTAATCATGTTCAAAGGTTTTACAAAACTTATTTTATGCTTTCATATTATCAATTGCATTTCTACATATGTATAGTTATATAAGCAATGTTTAAAAGGCTTAGGAAGGCCTGCCCGCCCTATTTCCTTTTCACGCTTGAGATGTGGTCTGGTGGGATATCGGGTACCCGTCCGAAGGTCGTTTAAATATTAGTTATATATCATGTGTACATATATAGTCATAAAGGTTCTTCAAGTTCATTCAATAGCCTTGGGTATCAAGGGTATACTTCCATGTTCATACGTACCAGTTACATTACTAGTAAGCTACCATATGGGTAGTTTAGGAAGATACTAGAACCATTACTAGAACGCAATATCATACAATGAGTCAGTTCATTCATTACCACAATTATCTCTATCTAGCAAGTATTGACTCATGAATGAACTAACTCATTGTATGATATCGTGTTCTAGTAATAGTTCTAGTATCTTCGTAAACTACCCATATGGTAGCTTACTAGTAATGTAACTGGTACGTCTGAACATGGAAGTATACCCTTGCTACCCAAGGGTACTGAATGAACTGGAACAACCTTTATGACTATATATGTACACATGATATATAACTAATATTTAAACGACCTTCGGACGGGTACCCGATATCCCACCAGACCACATCTCAAGCACAAAAAGGAAATAGGGCGGTAGGCCTTCCTAAGCGTTTTAAACATTGCTTATATAACTATACATACGTATACATTCAATTGATAATATGAAAGCATAAAATAAGTTTTGTAAAACCTTTGAACATGATTACTATCTAAGAAAAGGTCGACATGATGTCAGCCTATAAAACAGGTTGAAAGCATGTGTTTGATAAAACAGTTTAAGTATAAAGAAACATTTGTTTGAAACACAATTGTAAATGAGTTTGAAATGAAACATACAGTGTAAAACGAATATTTTAATAAGGAGTTTTAAATGTATAAAATGTTTATGAAAATCATTTGAAGGAAACTGTTTGGTAAAACGGCTAATGAGTAGCAAATCATTTGAATGCTGCTTATTAATCACATGTGATTGATATAATAACTAGCATGATTCTACTTGAATCCCC
This sequence comes from Lactuca serriola, assembly GCF_051521515.1. NCBI lineage: Eukaryota > Viridiplantae > Streptophyta > Magnoliopsida > Asterales > Asteraceae > Lactuca > Lactuca serriola. Next base: position 180,398,014 of record NC_136412.1, on the reverse strand, counting down.
CCCATAAAGCATTTAAAAACATTTAAAACACTGATTAAGGGGTATGAACTCACCTATAGTAAGTGGTACTGATGAACATAAGAAGTAGGACTGCTAGGTGTCAAGTGAAGTCGTGAACACACTCTATGATCCTAGTTAACATATAATGTCACATATATGTAACAAATTAGTCTATAAACTACTAATAAACAAATTCAAGACACCCTAGGACATGCTAAACACCTTTAACAAGTGTTATTAGCCTCTAGGATTGCATCTAAGTGTTGTAGGAACAAGCTAGTGTGTGTAGGGTTCAAGGGAAACTCCCTAATGGAGTTCACGCCCCTATTGTCCCTAATTAATGAGTTTATGGTCGTAAACTCATGAGTTTATGGCCGTAAGCTCATACTTACTTGGCCAATTGATGTGTGAGGCTCTATAAGACCCTAAGAAGCAATTCTACTCAATGGCTTGGTCTTTGGAAGAGTTTAAGGCATTATATAACTCCTTTTTGGAGTTCACGGCCCTGGGACCAAACCCCATGGAGATTACGGCCACAATCTCCCTTGGAAGGGTGTTTTTGGTGTTTTCTAGTCCCCAACTTAACTAGGAATAAATCTAGGCTAGTGTCCAAGGCTTAAGGAGAGTTTAAAGCACCTTTTGGCCCTATTGTTTGGAGTTCACGGCCCTAGAACTTCTTGGGCCGTGAACACCATACTCTTGGTGTTCTAAGGGTGTTTGCTAGTCCTAAAAACATTAGGATGTGAGTCTAAGATAGTTTCATTGCTCAAGGAAGGGACTAGTGCATCATTTGACCCTTAAAGAAGGGTTTACGGTCCATTATGTTGTTGGGCGGTAAACTCTTGAATCTTAGTGTTTTCCTATGATTTCTAGTGTATTAAGCACATAAGAAGCTTTACAACAACACTAGATAGAAGTACTCACTTTCCGGGACAAAAGTCCGAAGATCCTTGAGAGAGAATTCGGATTTTCTCTAGTTGGAAATGTAACTAATGAATAAATATGGCTCAGAATCCTATATATAGTCCTGGGATTTTTGGCAAAAAATATTTTATTTATGCAATGAAGTCTAATATCATAGAGTTTTGAAATAAACGCGTTGCACAAAACCCTAGTGAATCCACTCTCCTAATATCTCCTTAAGTGTAAACCCTGAAATACTCAAACTTATACCCAAAAGTCTGGAAATTCACTGTAGCTGTTCTAATCTTATACTGACTTGATATGGTTTGTACAGAATGGAAATTTCGGGTTGTCACATCATCCCCCTATTAAAGGGAATTTCGTCCCGAAATTAGAATTTAGGTAAGGAAGTAGGTATGAATGGTTGAGTCATGAGGTGGAAACTTCTTAATCGATTGGTTCTCACGCTCCTAAGAGAATTCGGGTCCTTGGTTGGTATCCCAAAGAACCTTCACTAATGAGCGACGGCGTTGCTTCGTCCGCTTGACCTATTGGTTGAGGGTCACTAAGTTCCTAATACGAAGGCGTGGATCTCGTCAAGTGGACTTACAAGAGTCCTAACGGAAAGGTACAGTTTTAAGAACGAGACGCGAAGGGTAAAATGTATGTTACTGAGTTCACGGAGTAGGTCTAGTTTGTGCGATACAGGACCGATTCTGGTAAGAATCTCGGAGGTCCTAACTATATTGGATTTAGCTTTCCACGCTTTACGAAGCGTATTAAGCCATTCCCAGAGTGAGACTTCCTAAAGAACTTGGTTTCTCAATTGGAATTCCAAAGGTTCTTTCTCTTGCGAAAAGTATCTCTGAGGGTAATGTTTCCATGGGTTCCTTCTTACTACTAGGGTAGATAAGTAAGTCATTACAAGGAAAATGACGAACTGATCCAAGTAAGGATGGCGTACCCTATTCATTAAGCTCATGAATATTATGGGCGTGTTGGTCCTATCTGATGGGTATCACTACAGACTCGAAGTGTCCGCATCGAGTTCAGAAGGTAGTCTTCGATACATCCTTCACTATCACTCGAAACTGCTGATATTCGGATCTCAGGTCCTTTTCTAAAAGGTAACTCATTCCTTGCATTTGCTCAACCGATTCATCTATGCGAGGCAGAGATAACGATTTCTAAAGAAAAATCATGACTGAGTCCTCGATATTCGAGGTACATACGATGCAATCCGTCGATCTCTGGAAGAATAAAACCGGAGTTCTCCAGGGTGAGAAGCCTAGTCTTCCAATTCTATTTCTGAGTAGTTTGCTGAGTAGTTTTCTAAGTTGTTCGGACTGTTCTTGTATCTCTGTAGGTGTTTGGACTGTAGGGCGATCTGTTTATAGAAGTCGTACTGGGTTCTTAGTTTGTTCACATGACGATGCGATTACTCGTAGTCTTGGGCAGTTCTCTGTCCTGAAGTTCATTTTAGAATCCATACATGGTTCAACGATCACAATCTCGAGTATACGAGTCGTATATAATTAAGATTGAAAAGATAGTCGAATAACTGATTCTTCTTTAAGCTCACATCCTATCGAGGAAAAAGAAGTTAAAGCGGAATCATCAATTCTAAACCTGTAGAACCTTGATTATATATTGCCCCTATGTATACATTCTTCATGACAAATCAACCGTATGGATCTTTGGATTGAACTTGACATACTGTACGAGTGGTACTTCGGGGATTTCTTCGGAAAGGAAAAGAACTATGAGGTACTCCATGCATGAGTACTTCGGTGTTCTGAGATGACGGCTTCGTTAAAAAGACGTTTACTGAGAAAGAGATGTACTTATGAAGATGGTATGGTGCGGATCAAATTGAACCTAGTTGTATGATAATGTCGGAATCATAAGGAAAATTAAAGACATTATATTTGAACATAAGGCGTTACAGACAAACACAACCGTGCAACCATCAACAGAGTTACAGTACTTTAGAATTACTACAAGACCATTGCTGCGAATGAGGTATACTACAAAAGACAAGTTTACGCAGCACGAGCATCACTATACCGACAAGATCTCGCAAAAGGTAAGACTCTAGTTGTACTAGTTTTGGATGGTTTATAAGTCTGTTACAACGAAACACCTAAATTACATTAACGTGGGTCCGGAGTAGGCTCTCCTGCAGTTGTGATCCTGAGAATCATCCCATCAGCACCCGAGTTCTTTGCTATCGGGCAATCCTTCTTGAGGTATCAAATTTCACTGCATTGGTGACATATCTGGACAGCACCAACATTGGTGGTGGAAGTGAGGTGTTTAGCCAGTGTTATGTGGACACAAGTGCCTTCCTCATTACTCCACCTTGGAAATAGCTTCCTAAAGCGTTCGGCTTTATCACTCCTTTTGTGTGTAGGGTTGGTCCCGATGACAGGAACTTGAGTGATGGGTCGTGCTGGTGCTCCACAGTTACGAGCATGGTGCCCTATTTTTAGGCAATTGCAACATTGCATCTCATGGCAAGCCCCATGATGATGGAAACTACACTTATCACACATCGGAAGTTTTCCCTCGTATGGTCTGCTCGGTACGGGGATGGCAGGGGTTTCCACTTGTTGTTATTGCATGGCCAGCCTTTTGGGATTTCTTGCATTCTTTTTGGGTTTGACGCTTTCGTTTCTTGTTCTCTGCTTTTCGGCTTTGCGAGCCTGTGACTGTTACCGTTTGACGACTTCCTGGATGGATACCACGATCGGAATCTTCAACCCCATCATCAGCATTGATTGTGCTGATAGCGCTACGGTGCGCAAGGACAGCGGTTACGACAGCCATCACGGCAGCTGTAACTGCGGTTTGGAAGGTAGCGGCGTCCATAGGAAAGGCAGGGGTTTCGTTGTTCGGCTGATTGTTTCTGCATGACGACATGATTCTGTAACACGAAAGATAAGGATTTTGTGAGTAATTCTGGTTGACCCTAGATGTACTTCGATTTGTTCAAGTAAAGAGTAAGAGTATGCTTTCGACAGTTTGACCTACATCCCTATGATGAAGTCCTAGTACGGATTGGAAGTATGTTCGCGGAGGTTTGATCTACATCCCTATGATGCAGTCCTAGTACTAAGAGGAAGTGTGTTTATGAAGAGTTGACCTACATCCCTATGATGCAGTCATCCCTCTGGTGACGGTCATCCCTCTGGTGAACTCTCAGTTCTGCCAGTTGGCGTTCCATATCAAGTAGGTGTCTTTCGTACACCCTCTGGCGTACGCGGAGTTCCATGACTTCAGCTCGTGATTCGGCCAGTGCTTGAAGCAGGGCTTCATGGTCTCTCTCAGATCTCTCACGAGCATCTTCTAGATGAATGGTGCGGACGGTATGCATTCTCGCATCGGCGACGACCTTAGTGATCTGATGTAGGGCTGTCCTGCCTTGAATCCCATTTTGAGCCACTCTGCGGACCAAGATTGGCAAGATTCTGTCTGCTGAGGCCCCATTGATCAGGTCATAAAAGCTTCGGTCACCATTAAATGGCATGGGCTTATCTTGTCTTTGGCTCCATGTTTCCAAACATTCCACCCAAGGAGGCGTCGGGCCATGAAAAGTCGGACGAGGGTTAGGAATTTGAACGGGAGCTGCCTGGGGTAGGTTCTCAACCTCGGGTTCGGAGTTAGCACCATCCGAAAGGTCTTCATCATGGTGATCATTCACAAGGATAGGATGACCATTCTCTAGTTCTTCTCCAAACCATCCAGCAATGACTTCGTTCGGAAGGTACCGGTTGCCATGGGGATGGAGTCCAGCCATGTTATCTACGCGAGAGTTGGAGTAAGAAAGTAATTATTAGATGAGCTATCTAGATAATTATTTAGAAAATCTTCATTAGTTACATCACTATTTGTGAAGTGCATACCAGTTATATGTAATCAAAACAGGATAGGCCTTTGAATAAGTGACCTTAACATCCAAATTCACACATAATAGGGGTAAGGCAAAATTTTCACAAATTCTAAGTCTATAACATCCTAGTTACATATAGCCTTAGTGTATCCACTTAGCAAATATCAACTTAGTAATGAAGATCCCGTTTTAGTTCTCAAGTATAAAGTACTTATACTAACATCAAATACCCCTATAGTATTTTAAGTTTAATGTTATGTTCTACTGTTCTCATTGTGGTATTGTTGGTAAGATTTTAGACTTGTTGCAACCACACAACTACACTTAGGCACATGCTAGTCAACCCTTAGATTATATAGGTGATCAGGCTATATCTTCCCAGTTTTGACCATATGTCTCTAAGTCCACCTGTGTTGCCCAACAATCGTAATTCTTTTGTACTGTCCTAGTGACTCTGATTTTAGTATGAATACAGCACGTATACTTAATTAAATATTTTATTATTTAAAGTATAAACTCTTGTTCAGAGTATTTTTAATCTCATTGTATTTATAGACTGTATATCTTTTATGGGTTGATATACTTAATTCAGTATAAACAATGCTCTGATACCAATCTGTCACACCCCAAAACCATGAGCGGCGGAAACGTTCTGGGGCGGAGGACGTCATGTACAATATCACAACAATTAAAAGTAGTAAACAAGCAATAACATCATCCATTGCATTAATAATATAATTTTAATACAAGTATGTTCTGTCAAATTATAATAGACACTAAAGTATAAATCAAAATGAAAGATGAGTCTTGAACGAGCACCATCTTCTCTGAACCTTGCATCGGTACCTGTCTATGGTTGACCTGAGGATACAAGTTATTTTGAAAGAGAGTATCAACTTTAAAGCTGGTGAGATCATAAGCATTTTAGGGTCTTAATTTGTATGTATGTACTTGTATGTATTTGAATTGTAAGTATTTGTACGAATGTGAAATGTAAGTATGAAAACGTTTTGAACATCCTAGAAAGCCCTACGCTTCCTACTAAGGGTAGCCTTCTACCAAGTCATCTAGTGTCGGTGTGTGTGTGTGTGTGTGTGTGTCTCTTGTAAGAGTGTGTATTTTCCCAAATCTGACTATCATTAACCAAAAATATAGTTTCTACATTACCGTGCATCGTGTGAATGTTCACGAAGTGAATGTAATGGGAAAATGAAATAGTACTATGGTGTAGTATCGACTAACTACAACCGTACTAACTACCTTAAGTCTATTGTAATCTTGAAAGTACGGTAGTATTTTTAGTAAGTGACTACCGCTGTACTAACTACCTTAAAACAAAAGGGTATTCAATGTAATATGTGATCGACCTGTATCCTGCTACCGACTCTAGTAAAACAACAATGTAAGACGCTGTAAGAAATGACATTTGGCACCCGTAGACTTGCAAGTCCCACTGTAGCGAGCAGCAAGGTGTAGGATAGTCAATCCAGTATATATCTATACGCAAACTCATATGCTCCCCAATTAAGGAGATTCGGGATACAAGAGCGGTCATGGCAGGAAGTGCCATGACCCGCCCAATGGTTCACATAACTGCATAAATGTATATGTAATGAATGTGCTAACTGAAAGTGTAATCTTTCTCTATTTAGCCTGTATGTACTGATTTGTTCTGCGTGTGCTAGTTGTAATGTATGTTCTCGCTATCTAGCATGTATAGTAATGCATTATGTGTACTAGCTGTAATTTATGTTCTCTCCATCTAGCATGTATAGTAATGTACTGTGTGTACTAGCAGTAATGAGTCTTCTCTCTCTATCTAGCAAGTATTGACACAAGAATGAACTGACTCATTGTATCATATCGCCTTCCAGTAATAGTTCTAGTATCTTCCAAAACTACCCATATGGTAGCTTACTAGTAATGTAACTAGTACGTATGAACATGGAAGTATACCCTTGCTACCTAAGGGTACTGAATGAACTGGAAGAACCTTTATGACTATATATGTACACATGATATATAACTAATATTTAAACGACCTTCAGACGGGTACCTGATATCCCACCAGACCACATCTCAAGGGCGAAAAGGAAATAGGGCGGGCAGGCCTTCCTAAGCCTTTTAAACGTTGCTTATATAACTATACATACGTAGACATGCAACTGATAATATGAAAGCATAAAATAAGTTTTGTAAAACCTTTGAACATGATTACTATCTAAGAAAAGGTCGACATGATGTCAGCCTATAAAACGGGTTGAAAGCTTGTGCTTGATAAAACAGTTTAAGTATAAAGAAACATTTGTTTGAAACACAATTGTAAATGAGCTTGAAATGAAACATACAGTGTAAAATGAACAGTTTAATAAGGAGTTTTAAACATATAAAATGTTTATGAAAATCATTTGAAGGAAACTATTTGGTAAAACGGCTAATGAGTAGCAAATCATTTGAATGCTGCTTATTAATCACATGTGATTGATATAATAACTAGCATGATTCTACTTGTATCCCCCCCCATAAAGCATTTAAAAACATTTAAAACATTGATTAAGGGGTATAAACTCACCTGTAGTGAGTGGTACAGATAAACTGAAGAGGTAGGACTACTAGGTGTCAAGTGAAGTCTTGAACACACTCTATGATCCTAGTTAACATATAATATCACATATATGTAACAAATTAGTCTATAAACAACTAATAAACAAATTCAAGACAACCTAGGACATGCTAAACACCTTTAACAAGTGTTATTAGCCTCTAGGATTGCATCTAAGTGTGGTAGGAACAAGCTAGTGTGTGTAGGGTTCAAGGGAAACTCCCTAATGGAGTTCACGGGCCTAATGTCACCAATTAATGAGTTTACGGTCGTAAACTCATGAGTTTACAGCCGTAAGCTCATACTTGTCCAATTGATGTTTGAGGCTCTATAAGACCCTAAGAAGCAATTCTACTCAATGGCTTGGTCTTTGGAAGAGTTTAAGGCATTATATAACTCCTTTTTGGAGTTCACGGCCCTGGGACCAAACCCCATGGAGATTACGGCCGCAATCTCCCTTGGAAGGGTGTTTTTGGTGTTTTCAAGTCCCTAACTTAACTAGGAATAAATCTAGGCTAGTGTCCAAGGCTTAAGGAGACTTTAAAGCACCTTTTGGCCCTATTGTTTGGAGTTCACGGCCCTAGAACTTCTTGGGCCGTGAAAACCTTATTCTTGGTGTTCTAAGGGTGTTTTCTAGTCCTAAACACATTAGGATGTGAGTCTAAGTTAGTTTCACTCCTCAAGGAAGGGACTAGTGCATCATTTGACCCTTAAAGAAGGGTTTACGGTCCAAGATGTTCTTGGGCTTTAAACTCTTAAATCTTAGTGTTTTCCTATGATTTCTAGTGTATTAAGCACAAAAGAAGCTTTACAACAACACTAGATAGAAGTACTCACTTTTCAGGACGAAAGTCCGAAGATCCTTGAGAGAGAATTCGGCTTTTCTCTAGTTGGAAATGTAACTAATGAATAACTATGGCTCAGAATCCTATATATAGTCCTGTGATTTTTCGCAGAAAATATTTTATTTACGCAATGAACTCTAATATCATAGAGTTTTGAAATAACAGTGTTGCACAAAACCCTAGTGCATCCACTCTCTTCATATCTCCTTAAGTGTAAACCCTGAAATACTCAAACTTATACCCAAAAGTATGGAAATTCACTGTACCTATTCTAATCTTCTACTGACTTGATATGGTTTGTACATAATGGAAATTTCGAGTTGTCACAATTTCTGTCCCCTGATCATCCGAACCGAGGCCTGACTTCCGGTCCGAGACTGGAGCTTCTGTCCGAGGAGCGAGCCTGCGCAGCCGAGACCGAGCCTCGCCTTCTGTTCTTCTCCTCGCCCTCTCGGTTCCTCTTCCCGTCCTCTTGGTCCCTTCCCCACTTTCAGTTCTCAACTCGTTAAGAGCCGCGACCTCACGACTTCGGCCAGAAACTTCGGGTTTTGACAATTTTCACCCAGTTTTCAATATTTTTAGCGTTTTGAGCCCGTTTTTCGTGATTTTAACGCGGGATTTTCTCCAAAAATCATATTTTAACATATAAGACCCTAAATATTCATAATTTAAACATATTTTTATGGAAATCTTTATTTTAGAATAAAATCTAGTGGTTGAATATTTGAGGTGGAGTGTTGACTTTCCTTTAGCTTATGACACAAGCAACCACCATACCCACTCTATGACCAACCCACACCCCTCTCCACCATACCTTGTCACCTCCTTGTACTTTTTCCGTCTCTCACAAGTCATCCCCACATTTTTAGAGCTGGACACTCATCCTCTCTCCTCATTCTCACTCACTTGCTCTCATTTCACCAAAGATCCAACTCCACTTGTCTCTCTAACTTTCTCCATCAATTTCGAGATTCCAAGGCTGATCATCAAGATTTCTTACATTCTTGGTAAGTATAATTCCTCCTCCTTGTGATAATTACACCCCATTATACTCCAATCATAGATTGCTTACACAAATTTCATCCCTTTGGTGTTAGATTCTCGAAAATCTTCTAGGCATCTTCAAGTGTTCTTGAGTTGAAAACTTCTCATCTCCAACACTCATCTACTGAAACCATTTATGGTGAGTTCATACCTCTACATTTTCATGTTTTCTTAAGTTTTAGGGGGGGGATACGAGTTAAATCATCAAGAACACAACTAAACTTTTCCAACAACTTTCATCAGAAAAGTTGGACTTTAATCACAGACTGTTTTAGACAACCTAAACATTTTAGTTTTCAAAACTGTACAAGGTGCAAGTATTTCAAGTCCTTATCTTTACAATGGCTACTTTCACATCTCCATACGATTTTTCTACAATTTATGGTGATTTTTACAAAACTGCCTATCATTTCAAACATCAATCCGGACCAGTCTATGATTGTGGACTTGTTCACACAAGTTAGAGGTTACTAAAAATCATGAGAAAAATTATGACGAAACTATACTCATTTTCCAAACTCTCAGAATTTACGGATTCTGATTTGGACCTTTGATGAGTTTTCTACAAATTTTCTAAGAATAGTGATAGAAAATGTTATCAAGAGAAAAATGCTATCAATTACAATTCACCTTGTAACATGTTGAGTGTCACAATCAGGAATTTTTGTGCCTTGTAACTATAATACTTAAGTCAAATTATGAATCCAAAAACATAAGAGCATGTATGATGCTTATTCTATGACAACAAAATTGTAATCAAATACACTATACAAGCATTACAAATAGTCAACAGGCAATTGGAAACCCTAGAAGTTCTTGCTTAGGTCCATTTTGGACTAGGACTTCCTTATTGGGCCCAATGGACCAATAAGCTTCCAATTTGACCATCTTGGGCTTAGAACTCTTAAATGGGCTCTAATTAGACCCACTTCCATTTATTTCAACATTTTGGGCCATATTGGGCCTAGAATGAAATAAATTAATTATATGAACCATTTTGGGCCACATTTAACCTAATGTAGCCCTAATAGGTCATAAGAATCATATTTATGGTTATTTGGACCAAACATCACTTAACATAACCATGAAAAAGGCTTAAGCATACAAGGCCCAAATTCTTTTCTCTTCCTCTCTAATTCTCGACCCAAGCCCATGTAAAAAGGGAGAGTTGACTTCTCATGGCCACCTCATTTTTACATTATGGTTTTCCATGCATCTTATCCCATGTTTCCATGCACATATCACTTCAAGATCTATCTCTTTCCCTCTCTCTTGCATTCGGCCGACTCTAAACACACACACACACACACACACAATTCTCCCACAAATCTCTCAAGGAAACTCCCTCCACTCTTCATCAAGATCTCGAATTTTAGAAGGTTTTTCTTCATCTAAGGTAAGAATATGCTTGGATCTATGATCTAGATTCTTTGTTCTATCAAAAATCTCTTTCTAATCCATGCAAAAATCATGATCACTCTCTTAGAAACTCCCTAAGTTCGAAATCAACAAGGTGAGCCGAAAACAACATCAAACTTCTTCCAATCTTCTCCAAAATCGAAACCCAACTCAAGTTGAGCTTCATACCCCCTATTTTTCGGTTTTTATAAGTTTTGTGGGGGGAGAATACAAGCAAATGTGTAGATCTACAAGTATATGTATGCTTTGTATGATTTCTATGCTTATATGTATGTTCTTATGTGATTGTGGTATTGGTTCTAGTCAAAAAAGAGCTTAGAAACCGAGATCTATAATATGTTGAATGAAATAATTATAACTTATATTATTTCATACAAATCAATTCTAGAAAAATAACCAAGTTGGTTAATATGAATATCTTTGGGCTTAAAACCTATTTTTGGGCTCAAAATGCTAAAAATATAAAACTAAAGGGCCCAAAATGACAAAATACAAATTCTGAGGGTTGAGATGAGTCAAAACAGTTTAAAAATGTATTTTATGAAAATTTACTCTTTTGAAGGACTAAAATGTGAATTTTTAAACATAATGGGCCAAAAATGAACTTTTCGGCCCAATAAAGCCCAAATTGCGAGATTTTTAAATTGGAGGGGCTGAAACTGCACTTTTCTGTAAAACAGGGGACTACTAGTGTACCAAGTCCATTTCAAGGATTAAAAATGCTTTTCAAATTTAAAAGGGACCAAAGATGCAAAAAATTTCCATTATGGGTCAAAATTGTAAAAATTGCAAAAATAGAGGTTTCAACTGAGAAAACTTCATTTTGAGGGACTAAAACTATTTTCAAGTAAATTTGAGCTGAAAAATACCTTTTCAACAAGTTTTGATACTAAAGTGTCAAGAAAAATGGTTTAAGGACTAAAATGGAAATTCTTTTATATAAAGGGGTTAAAAGTGTAAATTTTTCAAAGAAGGGGCTTCAAAAAAAAATACGAGTACCACGACTACCGGCGAAACATAATACACCTTCAACATCAAAGTCGTTACCAAATGAATTGATTCGGTCTCGAATCAATAACAAATCCAAAATCAATACACGACGACACTTCAATACACACGCGGAAATTACGGGAAGTCAATACACACGTGGGAATTCACCAGATGTTGATACACCATCTTTGGGCCCGAAAGTTTCAAATCGTGCTTGTTGGGCCTAGCTAGCCCAATGACACGATCTTTAGGCCCGAAGGAAATGCACTTACATGTTGTTGGGTCTTATACGACCTAATACCGTGTAAAAGGACTTTCAATAGCTTTTGTGCTGTTGGGCCCCAAGGGTCCTTTGGCACTGCTAGTAAAGTCGAGAAGTCAAATGTGATTCGGGCCAAGGGCCTTTCGCATTCACGATATCCTTGAACGACTCATGGAATTAACGGGGGCTTCACACCCTCTTTTCTTCTTAGGTTGTGGGGCTATGGGAAGTCGGGGTGGTTGGATTAGGTGAGTAGTACAGACGATGCCTAAGGGATCGTTTGTATAGTTGTAAGCTATTCATTTTCATTAATGCGTGATTATAACAACTCACCACCCATAACTAATCCGATGTCACCTGGAATCATCGAATACACATGTCGCAACGGTATAACAATATATAAAACGCGTAATTTAAAGTATTAGGAAAACATCGGGTTTTCCTAGGGATTTCAACACTTACACCTACGTGATGCATACCAAGTATAACAATTTTTCACACTTACAGAAATAAACAAGCATACTTACGGATCTTCACACTTTTTCTTACTTACAATAATCTTTTCAGAAAATATCGGATTTTCTGGTGGTTTTTCAAAATAATACAAATCATTATGTTTCAAACATTACTTATGAACTCACCAACATTTCATTTGTTGATGTTTTCAAAACACTTGTATTCTCAGGTAATAGGTAAATCGAAGGAAAAATGTACTTAGTGATGTCTTGTTGTTTGTTTAACTAGTATCGAACAATCTACTTTTTGGGAATGTAATGTTTTGAAACAATGTACTAAATGTAAACACTACCAGTTGTAATATTTCAATGCATGGTGATGAATGATGTTATGTTTCATGTATATTCACTGTGATGGTATTCAATTGAGTCACAACAGCCCTCGGACGTTTCCACCGTCTGGTTCGGGGGTGTGACATGGAGCAAGGTGTATATCTTTGTGTGATTATATGTTATTGCAATATATGTCATTTTTCTCTTATTATATTGACATACATCAGTTAACAAATGGTTTTTTCTAGATTAAGCATAGAAATAACAATTTGTTATAATCAAAGTACATCCATTACATACAAACATTTGAATAAACTATGTTAAGTATAGTTTACATACATTACCACTACTACCCTTGTTTTGATAAACTATAATAGGTATAGTTTATGATACATCACATAACACACTCATACAAAAGGGTACATTTAGACAAAAAGGGATTTTCATTACTTTACATGTGAATTCGTTAATGACTTTTGTGATATATTCACTTCACTTTACCAATAAGTCCTGTATTGTAACCAGAGTCTCCTGGAGGGAGAGCGTGATAGTTGTATATAGATCTATATTGGGATTGACAAACCCACACCTGAGCTGCATGCAACAGCTAGACCGGTAGGTCTGAGGTGACAAATGTCATAACATTTCCGACACCTAAGGAACGTCGTTTCAGGCCACCTAGGTCATAGCATGGTTAGAATAACTCACATTAAGTATTAACAAACATAGAATTTATAGGGATTTCACCGAAATCAAACGAGTTTATGTCAATTTAAACTTGCATTTTGTTACTATAAATATGGCTAATTATATGTACATTCCGGTCTTTGGGTTTTAAGACTACATTTACACATTAAGGAAACTATTGGATTTTCTGGAACGGACACTACTTTTAAAAGAAAAAGATTTCATAATTGCATACAAAAACTTATGAACACCAACCTTTGTGTTGACTCTTTTTCAAACAACTTGTATTCTCAAGAAATCACTAAACAGGTGAGCAAGTGCATTTTGAGGATGGGACGTTAAGGCGTCAACTTTTCATATTTTGTCAACATATTGTAATTGATTTGGAAACATGTAATTCACACAATGATGTAACTTTTTCAATTATATATATGTTGGTTGTGTTTGCTTGAATTACTATTGTCATTGTGGTTATGATACTATACATGAAGTCCTCCACCCCCGAACGTTTCCATCATCCTTGGTTTGGGGGTGTGACAGTAAGGGTAAAAAACTAGCAAGTTTTTCATCCTAGTTTTTCATCTCATTCTTTTAGGTTTTTCGTGCCCAAGTTCAATAGCTTATACTATCCTCCCTTCTCCTCTCATGCCTTGTGTAGTGTAGACTTTAAGGATTCATAAGTTTCTTCTACTTAATTATTATTTGGTATATTTCGTAATGGATTAAGAACAACTTAATGTATAAATGAAGACTAGAATGTTTTAGTGGTTGATCTTTGTTTGATGGTTAGATGACAGATAGCTTCTTCTTTGGAGCTTGATTCCGTCTCCGTTAACTTCCAATCTCCGATGAGAATAAAAATCTTGAAAGGTTGTAACACTTTCCTTATATAGTTGATTTAGTCTTTCTATGATTTCAAAATTACCATTGGTGGTTTAAAATGGTTTTAAGTTTGTTCATATTTTTAAAGCTTCCATTGTCATTTTTAGCGTTTTTAGGAAAACGATTCTAAATAAAACCCAACTATCAACTTTGAAAGAGTTTCTTGATGATCAATTCAAAATAAAAGATATGGAATTTGTTCATTTCTTTCTTGGTTGGGAATTTAATGAAGTCAATGAAGGTATTGTGGTTCATCAACACAAGTTTGTCATGGACTTCATACATACTTATTCTATAGATGATTAAAACAACACTTTTACTGCACTACTAACAAACTTACACTTGTTGTGAAACATGGGAGAACCTTTATCTGATCCTACAATCTAGAAAACTAATTGGCGAACTCATTTTTTGCTTCATACTCAATCTGAATTAGCGTATTCAGTTCAACATTTAAGTTATTTAAATCAAACATCCCAAGACCATTATGTAACTGATCTTCATATGTTAAAATACCTTAAAAGAACTGCTTCTCAAGGTATCATTCTTAATAACCAACCAAGTTTTCACCTTGAATCATATTGTAATTGAGATTATGTACTCCTATCTCGTGGGAATCAAAAAAGCAAGTTACCATTTGTTTTTCTTTGGCTAAAGCTACATACCAGTCTATGAAAAGAATTTTTTCAAAGTTATCTTGGCTAAGTTGACTCTTAAATGAATTACAAGTCAAGGATATCAATCTAATTCCTTTGAAATACGCCAATCAAGCTACCATATATATTGCCTATGAACCTATCTTTCAAGAATACATCGAGCTTTATTATCACATTGTTCGAAAGATTATTGTTGTTATGATTACTCTTTCTCCCCATCTCTTGTGTCACCAAATAACCAATTGGTTGATGTTCTTCCAAAGGGCTTAACTCCTACCCGAGTCACACCATCATCATGCTATTTCTAGTCTGAGCTTATCTGATACCCTCCATCTTGGAGAGGAGGGAGGGTTATTAGATTAGTTATTGAAGTTAGTTGAGAAATATTGTTAGAATGTTGTTAGCTAGTAATATATATATATATATATATATATATATATATATATATATATATATATATATTTGTTTCTCACTTGTACTCATGTAAGAGATTCATTTCATTCAAATAATGGAATTGGTTATTCTGTCTCATTCATGAATATAACAGTTTAGATATAGAATAAAATGTGAAACAAACAACATATGGTTTTTGGTAGAAGGGTTTCTACTTTCCAAAAATAGAAAACAGCATAAAATCCTGAATTATAGGCCTCATTCTCTCTATTATTTTAATAGTATAGAAGAGTATTGCCCTATATGTAACAACCATACCAAACAACATTCCAAGGTCAATCCACTTAGAGTATTGCATCTCGATTTGCAATACATTCTTCAATATTATTTCACCATTTGTTGTAGGAGGACCTCCTGAGTACTCAGGGAACTTTAGCCCTTCAAACTCATTTTTACATAATCCTTGTAATACATACTTGTGGAACGAAATATAGTACATAGGGTATTTCCAGAATACATGGGGTAATTCATTTGGCAATCGAAAAAATCCTGCCCCTAGTATCATCAATCCTTGGATTCCAGCACCGGTTATGATTCCCATGAGAAAATTTGGAACAATTGTAGCTACGATCATCATAAGACATTCAACAACCAGCATTGATACAAAGAGTACTAACGCGAAATAGATGAATAATTTGGGTTCTCTTTGAAGTCCCATGAGAAAGTAAGCTATTGCTCCTGGGATTATGGAAATGACAAGTAGGTATGGCATTGAAGAGATGGCATGGCTGATAACGAAAGATCCAACCGTGTAGTGTCCATCTAATCTTTCCCATTGAAAGACCTATATGTAGATGTAGTTATGAGATAGTTATTTCAAAAGGAAATAAATTCAAGTGAAATTATTTATACAAGAATATGATATTAAACCGGATAATAACAATAAATGGCATTTTCAGATAGCTTTTTTTTGTTAAAGCATAATGGAACGATAGGATCGTTTCTTTTTGTTGGATAGTTTTTTTATTAATAAACTAATGTAGGGTACAATTGTTCAAAGCATCTTCTAAATTGTTTGTCGGGAAAGTAGGTGGTACATCTGAGTCTTTATTAGTTTAATAGATATGGTAAACATGTTGCAGGTCTTAAGGAATGTGTAGGATTTCTCATAGGTTACTTTTTATTATTATAGTACCTGCGTTAGGCTATTAATTTGAGTGGTCTTCAGCTATTTCTTGTAACCATATCATAAGTTGTAAGCATTTTCAGTTACTTAGTAGAGACTAAATCTTGTAGAAATAATTTTGCCTTATTTTCTCTTCTGACTGTTCACATTTTTATTATTCAATACTAAGAACGATAATTCACCTTACTATTGCATACATTTAGATCGTTATTTTCAAACAAGTGGTATTGAAGCCTGGTTATTGTATGTTGAAACATATGCTAATGTTATTAATGACAGATAACGGTGAAATTTTTCTAAAATCCTAGAAGAATTGTTGTGTTATGCTATATTATATGATGCTTATGAAGTTAAATTAATTGTGTGGGCGGTAAAGATGTGAGTGAATTTGCAAGCACAAGAAGCGTGGGATGCAATTCAAGATAAAGATATAGAAAGACACAAATATTGAATGTTTCTAGATGCCATCTATCAAGCAGTTCTAGAGGATGTGATACTTATGTTAGATGAGAATGAGACAGCTAAAGAAGCATGGGAAACGCTTAAAGTGATGCACATGGGAGTCGATTGGATAAAAGATGCTAAAATATAGACCTTAAGAAGTGACTTTGAAGTTCTTCGAATGAAAGACGATGAATTGGTGGATGATTTTTTTCATGAGGTTAAATACCATTTTAACATGTATTAGATCTCTAGGCAAAACAATTGAGGAAGTTGTTGTGGTGAAAAAGTTTCTTTGATCTGTCCCATTACAATTTATGCATATTGTAATATCTATCGAACAATTTGGAGACTTAAATAGCATGATTGTGGAAGAGGTTGTGGGCCGTTTAAAAACTCATGAAGAGAGGCATCGGAGTTATGGAGGACAAGGAAACAGACTTTCCTTGTTGATTACACATGCCAAGTGGGCATCACAATCCAAGAAACCTGAGGACGTGAGCTCATCAAATACCTCAAATGATAGAGGTGCCAAAGAAGAGGTCGAGGAGGAGGGCATGGCCGAGGAGGTGGTCGTGAATTAAATGCAAAATGAAATGACCAGAAAAAGGATAAAAGCTAAGTAAAATGCTTAAAATGTGAGAAGTTTGGTCCTTATGCGTCAGAGTGACCGGAAAACAATTCTGGTGACGAGGAAAACCTCACACAAGCTAATGGAGAACAACCCATCTTAATGATGGTAATCTCACAAGAACATATACCCAAAAATGTGTCGCTAAAAGAGAAGATTGTGTCAATCTTCTTGCATAGGGGACTCGTGTTGATTCTATGGTTTAGTATATCAACAATGGTGTTATAAACATATAACGGGAGACTAGTCAAATTTCCATGAGTTGTATGAAAATATTACAGGTCACATGAGATTTGGCTACGGTTCCACTGTTGCAATTTTGGGAAAAGGAACGATTTTATTTGATTGTAAAAATAGCGCCCAAAGATTTTTAAATGAAGTATACTACATTCCAAATCTTAAAAGTAACATCATTAGTCTCTGAAAAATGACAGATGAAGGAAGTCGAGTCATTATAGATGGGCCGATTTTGTCTTTATATGATAGAAATAAAAATGTACATTTAAGATTTCAAAATCACCAAACCGGTTATACAAAACTCCATTGACAACTTGTAGAGGAACATGCCATTTAGCCATGAAGGACGAACCAAATTAGATATGAAATTCCATACTTGGTCACGTTAATTTTCCCGCCTTAAAAAAGTTGTCTGGAGAGAATATGGCAACTCGAGTTCCAAGGATCGAACATCCAAATCAAGTGTGTGAAGTGTGTGTTCTTGCAAAACAAATTTGACTCTCTTTCCTGAACCAAAGGCTCTCTTGAGCTCAAAAATCTCTCCTGCTTGTAACTTCAAACTTATGTGGTCCGATTACACCCACCTCTACCCTCCTATTTCGGCCTCATTTTCTTCAATCTTAACCAAAACGGAAATCCCATCAAGTGAGGTTGGGCCAAAAGGATTTCGTTTGCTAGTCGATATCTATAATGACGCAAGAAATATGACCCTCAAACTTGAAGAATTGTTAATGATTGCAACGGATCAACTATTGAATTTTAAAGAGGTTGTTACCTATAAACTATGATCGAAGGCCATACAAACAGAGTTGTATGCAATTGTAAAAAACAAGACATGGGAGCTTATCGAAATTTGACCAGGTTACAAAGGGATAGGATTGAAATGGGTCTCTGAAATAAAAAAAGGCAATCTTCGAAATATCATAAAACCTAAAGCTCGACTTGTCGGAAAAGGATATATACAAAAACAAGGAGTGGACATTGATGAATTTTTTGTACCGATAACGCGACTTGACACAATAAGGCTTATTCTTGCCTTAACGGCTCAACATGGGTGGGTCGTCCATCACATAGAAGTCGGCTTTTCTTAATGGAGATCTCGAAGAGGAGGTTTATGTAAGTCAACCGGAAGGGTATGTTGACATAGTACATAGTCACAAGATGCTTAAACTCTCTAAGGCGCTTTATGGTTTACGACAAGCTCCTCGACCTTGGAACATTCGCTTAGATAAAACCCTAATCATATTTGGTTTTTCGAAATGCTTACAAGAAACGACAGGATACAAAATGAACTTGAAAGGAAAAACACTTTTAGTTAGTTTCTACGTCGACGACTTGATCATTATGGGATCGAACAACGACGACATTGTCGAATTGAAGGACAAACGGAAAAAAGAATTTGAAATGAGTGACTTATGTTTACTTTCTTACTATCTTTGAATATAAGAGTCGAAAAATAAGTAGGTAATTTCTTTATGATAAACGACTTACGCAAAAAAATAAGTAAATAAAATAAAATAATTGGAGCAATTCAGCTTACTAGATTGCAACCCAACAACTTCACCTATGGAACCTAAGTTGAAGATTAAGCAAGATGAACACGGTGAAAAAGTTGACTTAACAGAATATAGATGAGTAGTGGGATGTCTTAGGTACTTAGCACAAACATGACCACATTTGTCATATGCAGTTGGTATTGCCAGTTATTTCATGGAATAACCAACCGCCTTGCATTTTCAAGTGGTAAAACATATTTTACGGTATGTCAAAGGAACTATTGATTATGGGCTCAACTATGGAAACGGTCTTGAAGTTAAAGACTTGGTTAGGTTTAGCGATATGGAGGTGACAAGGTGGGTGGCAAGAGTATAAGTTGGATCATTTTCTATCTAGGAAGAAATGCAATGGTATGACAATCTCAAAAGAAAAAAAATGTTGATTTGTCCACATGTGAACCAGAGTTGATAGTTCTTTAAAACATATTTTGAATTGTTTGCCCGGAAAAACAAGTGGTGCATATCCTTGCCATTTTAACTTTAATAAATATGGTCGTCATGTTCTAGGTTTTAAGGGATACACTAGGATTTTTCTTATATTACTTTTTATAATTTTATTACTTATATTATGCTATAAATTTAATTGATCTTCACCCATTTCTTGTAACCATATCATAAGTTGTATAGTTATTTATTAAAGATTAAATCTTGTAGAAATACTTTTGTCTTATTATCTCTCCCGCCTCTTCACATTTTTATTGCATTACATTATATCATTATTTTCCAACAAAAACGCATAAGATGTATTAACTCACCTTCATTTCCTCCACACAGGAGGGGAACCCGCCAATGGCTAAAATGGTCAGGAATGTAGAAACAAACATAATCATTGAAACCCTATCCTGCGACATTAGGAAAGAAAATAACTAATCTTAGTACTTCAGCAAACAATTAGAAACACCACCTAAGATAGTTTCTTCATGGACATTTTTTTTTCTTCAACGATCTTTTATCAAAAAGTGACCTTGGTGGTAGAACTTTGTAACAAACTACATAAAATTTCAACGAAAATCCCTATGGCTTCATCAAACTTTATAAATGATAAAATCTTTTAAGCAAGTACGGAAAGTTTTCAAATGATTTCCTACAGTTTATCTGTTATTACTATTTTTCTTAATGATCGATGATTCGAATAACAATAAACAATAAATCAAAGTGAATTGCGAACAAATACTAGAAATCAGCATATGCGCGCCTATATTTTTGTTGGTTACTTCTTTAGCTACTACTAATTTTCTGATAAAAAAGGGCATTTTGGTTGTGTTCGACGAGCTTTTATGAACTTTTAGAAAAAGCTAGAAGTGTTGAAATTATGCAAAAAATATTCATTCTTTTAGAGTTATTTACATATTCTAACATAAAACTTACATGTATGGAGCCAAATCCCAAACCAATTTGGAAAAAGATTGTTCCTAGTGAAACCCCCAACCCAATATATATACCAAGGCGCAACCAGTAGTATCCTGGATCGCGGTACATGTTTATAAAGGATCTTTGTGATAATATCGAGCACTGTGTGATGAAGTTGGCTTCTAGGCTTCCTTTTCTTTGAATTAGCTCTCCTTCCTATAAAAACACATTTGTTTGTTACATTCTAGATGAAATTACATAAATGGTCCTTATGGTTGACACAATTGACCAACTTTGGTCTTTATGAAAAATTTTGTGCATAGATGGTCTTTATGTTTTCAAAATCTTTTAAAGACGGTGCTTTTGGCTAACAGTGTTAACATTTGCAGTTAAGTTCTTTGTGAAATGACACATTTTCCCTTCATAAAGACCATTCATTACTTTATCTCAGCCACGTGTAACTTTGTCTTTTATTTATTATTATTTTTATTTAATTTATTTATAGTTGAATATATTCTTTAATGTTTTTTTTATATATTTTTGTTTACATTTTTTGATATTTTGTTCTATAAGTTTTTTCTATTTTTTGACGTTTTGTTCGAATACATTTATTAATATTTTTTTATTGTTTGTTTGAATAATTTCTTCTAAATTCTTCTGATGTTTTGTTCAAATATATTTTTTAATGATTTTTTGTTTTACATTTTGTTTTTTTTTTAATATTTGTTAAAGTCTTCATGGTCATTATAGTCATTATTTGTAACTTAATTCATTTACAATCATATTTTCTAATTTTTTGTTCTTTTTAATATAGATAACAGATAATGTTATATAACTATTATTTTTAATTCAAATATATAACTATATAAAAAGCTTTACAAAAATAATAATTATACAAGGTTTATATATTTTTTTTGTTTGGAGCTTCACAAATATATAACTATATAAAAAGCTTCACTTACAATTATGTTTTTGTTCACATTTAGGAATCTTTTTTATATATTTAAAAAAATGTTTATAAAAAGCTTTACAAAAATAATAATTATACAACCTTATATGCTTTATATATTTGTAAAGCTTTTTATGTAGTTATATATTTGAAGTAAAAATATTAATTATATAACCTTATCTATATTAAAAGAACAAAAAATAGGAAAATATGATTGTAAGTCAATTAAGTTACAAATTATTACTATAGTGACCATGGAATCTTTAACAAATATAAGCAAACTACATGTAAATAATCATTAAAAATATATTTGAACAAAACCTCAAAAAAGAATTAGGCAAAATTATTCAACCAAAAATTTAAAAAAATATTAATAAATGTATTCGAACAAAACATCAAAAAAAATTAAAAAAATATATACAAACAAAATATCAAAAAATGTAAGCGAAAAAAATAAAAAAATAAAAACACTAAAGAATATATTCGAACAATATCAAAAAAAATCAAAATTATAGAAATATAAATAACTTAAATAAAAATAATAATATATAATAAACCAAGGACATAAATGGTCCCTATAGACAAAGTACATAAATGGTCCCGATGGTATATGTGTTATTTCACAAGGATTTAATTGAAAATGTTAACACGCCTATATAAAAGGTCACTATAATGTAACCTGGTTATAAGTGAGAACACAGCAAGTATCATGTACCTCTCCACATGTGGTGAATATTTCACTTTTCACATCCATATACATCTCAGATGACTTGTAGGATTCAGCGAGTGCGTTGATTATGTGCTCATCAGGAACCTCTCCACTAACAGTGTCCTAATTTTATTACAGCCAGAAAGGGATTATATTTACTAGTAGGATCCTGATAGTGGGAAAACACAATCAGTTGAATAAACATTGATCTTACAAGAACTTTGTCGTTCAGTAAGACGAAGTTTCGATTAAAACCAAGGATGTCATATTGAATTCTATATATGACTATATTAGAAGTAAAGCTAGAAAATGGCATAGATAGCAACCTTTACTATCATTCTGACTTCTAGCTAGCTTAATTATTCGAAATATGATGTAGCATGCATGACCACATATTTTTTATTTAATCAATCTTCTGTGAAATTGAACAGCTGTAACCTAGCTATATATACCTCATCAAAATCTATGTTGATAGTCATAAGGTAGTGATCTGCAGGACTCTGGAGATCTGGGCAAGGAAAACCATTTACTGCAAAGAACTGAAAATAGCAATATATAGTAGTTATAATCAAATTCATCTTCTTATGATATGTAATTATTATAATATATTTCATAAACACATGATGAAGAGATTACCTGATTTGCTGCCAAAGTAGGACCGAAGTATATTGTTTTCCCCAGAGAGAGCAGACAAAGATTGCTAAAGAGTCCAAAAAGTTGACTGCTAGGTTGATGGATTGCTGCTAAAACCGTCATCTGGTATTGGCGAGTGAGCTTGACAATCTGGTTCATGACATGGTATGAAGTTGCGCTATCAAGACCACTCGTAGGCTCATCAAGCAACAGAAGTTTGGGGTGTGTCAAGAGTTCTAAGCAGATGCTTACGCGCCTCTTTTGACCACCACTAAGTCCTTTAACACCCCAGCCTCCTATTCTAGTGTTCACACAATCTTGGAGCCCCATCTCCCTTATTGTTCTATCTGCTCTCTCCCTCTTCTCAGATCTTGGCATCATTTTGGGTAGTTGGAGTTCAGCTGAGTAGTAGACGGCTTCTTTCACGGTTAGCGTCCACATTAAAACTTGTTCTTGAGTCATATATGCCTACATAAAATATAAAGCAAATCGAGAAAGCAGATAAGTTCTCGAAGTTTTAAAAAATGGGTTCAAATATGGAAGAAAATAAGCTGCAAACTTTTGTGTGCTTTATTCGTCTCATAAGGTGAGGATGTATATAATTCATCCATTAATTAAATAAGAAAAAAGTGATTCACCGTAGGTTTGTTTCCATACCAAAGTGCCATAGGTAAGCCTCTGTTTGCGTCCGTTGATTAAAACTCGTCCAGTCTGCCTTGTATTGGAGGCCAACCGCCCTGAGAATTGATTAGTATTATCACGCAAATGATCTAAAATCGCGTCGTATATAACATGCATATTAAGCGCATTAAAATAATGTTGGATAAAAGAGTTACATACCAGCCAATGTATCAAGGAGCGTGGACTTGCCACAACCAGAAGGACCCATAATGGCAACAATCTCTCCAGGTTTCGCATAACCAGAGACACCAGAAAGTAAAGATTTACATCCATCTTTCCCTGCATTCCACTCTGAGCTTGAAACAACTACTCCAAGCTCTTCCCATGTCAAGTACGCTAAACTCCTCCTTTCCTCCACAACACCCGACTCACACTCAACAGTTTCGACGTCTGGTTCTGGAATAATTCCGTTGATATGTACCTGACTACCCATGCAAGCTAAGATCAAAGCACCAAATAAATAACTATTGAGAGAGAGGGCAACTTTGAGCAGTTTGAAAATTGTGTCGAGACTGGTGGCTATATGCCGATATTTATAGGCTGTTCAGGATTTTTTTTAATAAACTTTTTAGGGGTTATAACATGACCACATCAACAAACAAAAAACTATACAATATATAATATATAATAATTTATAATAAAGGCTAAAGCTGAATGAATCCATACAAACCCCGTAATTAGGATCACGTGTATCGAACTTAATATACAAAATAGGATAAGTTACACGAATAGTCCCTGTAGTTTGTGGTAATTTGCATGGTTGGTCCTTAACTTTTCTTTTTTACCTATCGGTATTTAAATTATAATTTGTTACATATTACATCCCTAACATACATAAAAAGACCTTTTCACTTTTATATATTTTTTAAAAATTTACTTATTACTTTTCTTTTATTTACAATTTTAAGATATTAAGGGACCCACTACCCTTCCCTACTAGGCTACCACGACATTTATTTTACTCAACCTTCCCTTCGTTCCTTTTACTCAACTTTACCGATGACCCTTCTCCTTGTCAGTGTCCATTTTTTCCTTCTTGTGAACCTCCATTCCCGAAAACGACCATATGACATAGAAAAATAAAAGCACAACTAAACACACATTACAATCAATGTGAGGTTTTCATTTCGTTTTACATTAAAATCACTTTTCATGAATTTTAAAACTACAAAGAAGCTTTCTCTGTCTAACTCAAAAGATTTGATTTGCAAATATGGGGAAAGGAAAACAAATTTCTATCAGAACACCCAGCAAATCGACGATCACTTGCTCCACCACCATGCCCATTACATCAAATCAAAATTGTAAACAAGGGAGATTGAACAAAAGTAGTTGCATGTTGGGGGGGGGGGGGGGGACAAACCCCTCAGTTGGATTTCATAACATTTGTAGGTTTTCCGACGAGAAAAAAAATCTACGGTTATCGATGTGTGATGCGACATTGACCTCCGGCAAGTCTTCTGGTCTTTTGCTGCGGCGGAGATCTGGTAATCACATTGCAAAGTCGTTAGAGCCGCCCCAGGGACTGTGCCTCGTGAGCGGACTCTGACGGTCAAGTTTGATCGGCTGAAAGATCTGAGATTGTCACACCCCCGAACCAGACAACGGAAACGTCCGAGGGCTCGCGTGACTTTAATTGAATACCATCACAATGAATATACATGAATCATAACATAAACGTCACCATGCATCAATATATTACAACTGGAATCGTTCACATCAAGTACATTGTTTTAACATTACACATTCATAACATAATAGTTTGAGTGTTTTTAACAACATAACATCTAACATTACTTCATAATACTCTTCTGCTTACCTGTTACCTGAAAATACAAGTTATTTTGGAAAAACGTCAACATATGAATTGTTGGTGAGTTCATAAGCAATGTTGTGATAAAATGAATTGTGTAGTTTGTAAAACCCAGAAAATCCGATATTTTCTTAAAAGACTTTTATTTATCATAGTGTGAGATCCATAAATTGATGTATGAATGATTTCAAAAACACACATATATATATGAAGGGTATTTTGTATTATAGTTATAAAATTTTGAGCGAGTAGTATTGAATTCCCCGGAAAACCCGATGTTTTCCGATGTTAAAATGTATTCAAGGTTACTGATTTTTGTATTGTCGTAACGAATGAATATTGATTAATTCACATTGTATATCGTCCTAATTTTGTCTACTTTGATTTCTCTTAAGCCTTAGCGAACGAAGAGAAGGGGGCATTATGTCCCACCACTATCGTAAGTACCTTAGGCTGTCGCGGATGCGAAAGACACGATGGTCCAACTCGCACTTGATTACTATGACCTTACTAACGGGACACTTTGGCCCACTAGCACATAAAAGCTATTGAAAGTCCTTTTATAAAATATTGGGCCATTGAAGTCCCAATAACATATAAGCGTTATCCCTTTGGACCCAAAGATCATGTTGGTGGGCTTGCAAGGCCCAACAAGCATGATTTGAAACTCATAGGCCCAAAGTTTGTAGGTTTATTCATTTTAGTCATCACATATCTATTGGAGAGTTTTGATTTAGCGATTGTTGTTTTGTATTGATTCGAGACCGAATCAATTCGTTTATAACGATATTTGGTATTGAAGGTGTATTCGTTTTTCGTTTTGTCGCTAGTCGGGTATCTTGTATTTTGTCTTAATGAATTTACTTGTTTAAAAGTATGATTTTGACCTTTTCACTACCTTTCTTTTATAAAAATAACACTTTTAGTCCTTTATATAAAAGAATTTCATTTTTAGTCTCTTGAGACTTTTGTATCATAAACTTGTTGAAAAGACATTTTTAACCCAAAATTTATTTTGTAAATAGCTTTAGTCCTTCGAGAATGGAGTTTTCCCGGTTAAAGCCCCAAATTTTGCAACTTTTACAGTTTTGGCCCAAAATATAAAAAGTTTACATTTTTTATCCTTTTTGAAATTGAAAAGCATTTTTGACATGTAGCATCTGGTTCCTGGTACGTAAAATCTATCTAAGTATTTTCATTTTTTTTAGCCTTGGACTCGGCGAGTTGTAGGCCCGACTCGCCGAGTGGAGACGGGTTTGGGAGCATATTCAAATTGGCGACTCGGCGAGTCCCAGCTGTCTGATGAAACCCTAAATTTCAAGGGTTTGCACCCTATTTAAACCCTCTTATCCGCCCCCAAGCTCGTCCCCTTCACCCTCAGAACTCTCTTCTTCGTTCAAGCCTTGTTCCTTGTGAGATTGAAGCGTTTTGGTGTGTTTTATTGAAGATTTGGAGGGGGGAAAGAGAGTAGATCAAGAAGAGAAGAAGGAGGCCAGGCATCCTTGTGTTATCTCAGTAATTTCCTTGAGGTATAACTCAGTTTCCATCTGTTTTCATGCTTATTGTCCTTTATAGCTCCTTGAAAGTCCTTCTTGAGCCTTTCCCCAAGCTTGTTTGTGTATTAGGGTTGGTAATAAGTTGTTTAGCCTCTAGATCTAGGCATGATTGAGCTCCAGGAGCTTGGATCTACTGCCTTTATGGAGCCATATTGCATGAAAGCCCTAGATCTACCCTTTTGGTGCATTTTGAGCCCTAAAACCCTCTTTAGTGCTTATTTACACGTAAAGTTGGAAACTTTACGTGTTAATCAGGCCCTAGAAACCCAGATCTATGAATGGCATGAGCTGGATTCAAGCAAAATCGAGTATATAGTATTTGCATGTGGCAGACTCGGCGAGTCGTTCCTCCGACTCGGCGAGTCGAGTCGCGAGTCCCCGAGTTGTCCCCCTTTTCGTGTTGCGGGTTGGAGTAGTGAGTCATGGGGTGTGACTCAGTGGGTCGGAAGCCAGACTCACACATGAAATAACTCTGTGAGTCAATGCCATGACTCGGCAAGTTCAAGGCAATCTTCTTGCCTCAAGAACAGACTTGGCGAGTTGTTCATACAGCTCGGTGAGTCTCAGCATAGAGTGTTCTTCGGATGAAGATGAACTCGGAGAGTTGTTCATACAACTTGGCAAGTAGGATGAAGGACTATTGGCCTTTAGCTTAGAAGGAGAACTCATCGAGTCAATGCTTAACTCGATGAGTAGAGTCGAGTTTATGGTTGGACAAAGGGATACGAACTCGGCGAGTTGGCAAGTCAACTCGGCGAGTCGGGCCAACTGGCAGTTGACTTTGACTTTGACTCTTGGTTGGTTAGGGGTAAATGGTCATTTTACCCTGAGGTCAGTTAGCAGTATATTATTAAGGGTTTTGTGGGAAATATATCCGGAGGATTTTCGGAGCGGCAGCAGCAAAAGACAGTCAGTTCCCATGCAGATCAACAGCTACTTTGAGGTGAGTTACCTTCCACTAGCGGTGGGTCTACGGCCACAATGTCGGCCCACCAGTAGGGTTGTATGATAGATGTTTGTCTCTGTGATATTCATCTAGGGTTGTTACTACCTGTGATATGTTATTGTGCTAGTATGATATGATGTTATGTGCTAGTGACAGTAGGGGGAGATAGTCCCCAGCATACCGGTCGATAGGGCTGAAGGGGCGGTCATGCCCAACCATGCTAGATAGATTATAAGATATATGTGTTATGTGGTAGTGGTAGGGGTGAAATAGTCCCCAGTATCCGGTCGAGAGGACCGAAGGGGAGACCACCACCCATATATGCTAGTCAATATCCGGTCGAAAGGACTGAAGGGGAGGCAAGCTCCCAGATATACTGGTCAGTATCCGGTAGAGAGGACCGAAGGGGAGGCCAGCTCCCAGATATACTTGACAGTATCCGGTCGAGGGGACCGAAGGTGTAGGTCGGGCACCCAGATATGCCTGACAATATATGTATGTTATGTGATTGTATGGTATGTCGTATGTTGGGGGAACTCACTAAGCTTCATGCTTACAGTTTTCAGTTTTGGTTTCAGGTACCTCTTCTTCGAAGGGGAAGGAGCTGGCGCGGTAGCGGCCCATCACACACATGCCCTGTATTCCGCATTATGAGATCTCCCTGGGGATTCGTACTCTGACATTACTATGTTTTATGAAAATGTTTTTCCAGACATGCGATATCTTTATGGAATGTTATGATCGGTGAACGTTTTATTTCGAGTGTTTTGCTAAGTATATGTTTTAAAAATGAAATTTTTGGCTCGTAGTTTTGGGATGTTACAAGTTGGTATCAGAGCCCTGGTTTGAGGGATTCAGACACACCTTCGGGGGTGTTTGAACTCAAATCGAGGGATTAAAAGATTTTGAACAAAAAAAAAGAAAATGTTTTCTAAAAGGCTAAGTAAAGGGTTTTAAGAAAGAACAAAGTGTGTGATGTGCGCGACGGGCCAAGCTCAAGTAAGTATTCCCCAAAGTACCCATACAAGCTTATGTTATGTTTACCAGTTTCAGTAGAACAACATGCTAGAATAGGACTAAGGATCTAGGAGTGATGCCTTATGTGCCTGCTTTATGTGCTTCAGTGTATGAAAAGTTGCATGCTAGAATTGAGTAGACAGTAGTAGGATAGCCTGTTTAGGTTATGCCTAATGGTACGAGTTTAGCATTGCATGCTAGTTCAGTTTCCCTCTGCGAGGATAGACTTGCTTGAGATTGTTTCCTTTTGTCCAAATGTTGTTTGCTTTGTGCTATGTAGGTTTTGAGTGATGGGAGTTAGCTGTTAGGTGAATACGTGAAAGTCACATGTGATCAGGGTTGAATAATATCAGAGTGTTGGATTTGACCCTATTGCGTAGCTCGTGTTTGAGTCCTAACCGTTGTAGGGATGAGTCCCTTACTCGAAGGATTATCCGAGCCTCGTCGCATATGATTGTATTCAGGTAATAGCTAATTGGCATCACAAAGAGACCTTCAGCAACTGAGGACTGGGTTGGGTGGAGTCAGAGGTTTCCTAGGGTACGCCTAGGATAAGAGTAGCAAAGATCAGCGGTAGTGAAGGGGATCTGGTGGAGTCAAGGCAGTCCTTGGAGAAGGTACGGATAGATGTGGAAGGTAGTATGGGCCCGTACTACTGAAAGCAAAGGATCCGTACCTGAACCGAGGAAGGCCAAGATAAGACCAGGGAACTTGTAGTAGGTGTGATCCCTTCAGAGGTATCAGTATTGCTAACAGTTGTTATTTCTTTTGTATTTCAGAATGGTGGTACTACGCTCGCGTCAGAGATCACCAAAGGCATCCTTGAGTCGACCCCCATTATCTTCGGGTCGATCAAGGAGGGGATATTGGAGACGATGGAGGATCGCCTCAGGGCATTCAGGAGCAACATTGCATCTGGCCAATCAGGATCTCACACACTGTCCTTCAAGGATGTCTGGGGCAGTAGAGCGCTGGATTTTCACGGGGCGAAGAACCCCATAGCTGCCAGACGATGGATTGCAGACATTGAGTCTGCACAGTTGACTAGCTTCTGCCCTGAGGGGTCGAAGGTGAGATATGCAGCAGGATGTTTGAGAGATCGAGATAGGGATTGGTGGGAGTCCGTTGGTGACTCATTGGGAGCCTCGGCTTTCAAGGCTATGACCTGGTTAGACTTCGTGACCAAGTTCAGGGAAGAGTTTGCGCCGGCTGTCGAGCTTCAGCAATTGGCCAGGGAGTTCCTAGATATGAGACAGACGACGGAGACTGTGGCGGAGATCACCGCCAAGTTCCGGGAGAGGGCGTTGCTGGTGCCCCAATACGCGGGTGATGAGGATATGAGGAGGACCCGCTATCATGACATGCTACGAGCTGATATTCGGGAGCATATCAGTTTTTCAGCTTGCCCTACGCTGGACTCTATGATTGTCAGGGCAAGGGAGAGGGAGATAGATCTGGAGCACATTCGGAAGAGGAAGGCGGAGGAGGGGCATGTTATGGGGGCTTCGGGGAAGAAGCCCAAGGGATCAGATGCGGGGCCGAAAGGCCAATAGGGGCGGGGCCGCTGCAGGAAATACGGCAAGACGCACGAGGGAGCGTGCAAGATGGGATCGTCAGGCTACTACAAGTGCGGCAAGTTAGGGCACTTCAGCAGGGATTGTACCTCCCCTGCACTTGTGATTCAGACATCGGTGTTGCTGTGTTTTCAC
This sequence comes from Lactuca serriola, assembly GCF_051521515.1. Taxonomy (NCBI): domain Eukaryota; kingdom Viridiplantae; phylum Streptophyta; class Magnoliopsida; order Asterales; family Asteraceae; genus Lactuca; species Lactuca serriola. Next base: position 180,367,237 of record NC_136412.1, on the reverse strand, counting down.
TTCAACCAGAGGGGCCACAAAAAGGCCAATTGCCCCCAGTTGACAACATCAGCGTTGGTTAAGGCGCCAGCTCCAGCTACCCTGCGGATTACAGATGGCCTGCAGGGCAAGGCAGAGGCTCCAGTGGTGAGGAGCCGGGCATTTCAGCTGATGACAGAGGAGGCACGCGCCGCACCCGATGTGGTGACGGGTATGATTCTTTCCCTCTACTTTATTTTTTTGTGATGTTATGATATTGATATGTGCTCTGTGTATATGCATTAGGATCGTTCCATGTGAACGGTATTCCTGTTCAGGTGCTGTTTGACTCGGGTGCCACTCGATCATTTGTTTCCCTTACGCTTAGCAAGAAGTTTACTGAGTCTTCGGGCATGTTGGATTGCCATTTAGAGGTAGAGATTGCCGATGATCGATTGGTGCAAGCGTCAACAGTATTCAGGGATTGTGTCCTAAGGTTATTTGTGGAGCGTTATTTGGTGGACTTGGTTCCTATCCCTTTGCAGGGGAACAAGGTGATTATAGGCATGGATTGGTTGATTGCGCACAACAGTTAGTGCGGATCAAAACCCCAAGTACGGGAGAGTTGGTGATCCACGGCGAAAGGCCGTAGCGTGGACCTACAGTATGTTCAGCAGGGAGAGCTAGGCGCTACCTTCAGCAGGGTTGTGCGGGATATGTCGCATATGTTATGGATACCCGGGAGACGGGTAAGGCGACGGTGAGCGAGGTTCCAGTGGTGCGAGACTACACTGATGTGTTCCCGGAGGAGCTTCCTGGAATACCTCCGGAGCGTCAGGTAGAGTTCAGGATCGACCTAGTTCCTGGTGCGGCTCCGATAGCCAAGGCACCCTATCGGATGGCTCCTCCTGAGATGCAGGAGTTGTCTACTCAGCTGCAGGAGCTGCTAGACAAGAGATTTATTCGACCGAGCAGTTCACCCTGGGGAGCCCCGATCATGTTTGTGAAGAAGAAGGACGGGTCGCATCGGATGTGTATAGATTACTGGGAGCTGAATAAGGTGACAGTGAAGAACCGTTAACCACTCCCAAGGATTGATGACCTCTTTGATCAGTTGCAGGGGGCATCTTGGTTCTCCAAGATCGATTTGCATTCAGGATATCATCAGATGAGGTCCAGAGAGGAGGATGTGCAGAAGACCGCGTTTCGGACGCGTTATGGCCATTATGAGTTCGTGGTGATGCCGTTTGGGCTCACCAATGCTCCTGTCGCGTTCATGGACCTCATGAACCGTGTGTGTAGACCGATTATGGATCGTTCTGTGATAGTTTTCATTAATGACATCTTGGTTTATTCCAAGACACAGGAGGAGCACGAGGAGCATCTGAGAGAGGTTTTGGAGACCTTAAGGAGGGAGAGCTTGTACGCCAAGTTCTCCAAATGTGAGTTTTGGTTGCGCGAGGTGCAGTTTCTTGGGCACCTCGTTAAGCAGAACAGGATTTCAGTAGACCCGGCCAAGGTGGAGGCCGATATGAGATGTGAGGTTCCAAAGTCTCCATCTGAGATTCGGAGTTTCCTAGGATTAGCAGGCTACTATCGGAGATTCATTCAGGATTTCTCCAAGATAGCCGTACCCCTGACATGGTTGACTAGGAAGGCCGTGGTCTTTCGATGGGGGCCTGAGCAGCAGGCAGCGTTCGAGATTCTGAGACAGAGATTGTGCAAGGAACCAATCTTAGCCCTGCCCGAGGGCGTAGAGGATTTTGTGGTGTATTGTGATGCGTCCATCTCAGGTTTAGGCGCGGTATTGATGCAGAGGGGTCATGTTATTGCTTATGCCTCGAGGTAGCTGAAGCCTCACGAGGCGAACTACCCGAAGCATAATTCAGAGTTGGGGGCGGTGGTCTTCGCTGTCAAGATTTGGCGGCATTACCTCTACGGGGTTCGATGTACCATTTACACAGACCACAAGAGTTTGAGGTACCTCATGGATCAGCCGAATCTGAACATGAGGCAGTGTCGGTGGTTGGACATGGTGAAGGATTATGATTGCGAGATCCTTTACCACCCGGGGAAGGCCAACGTGGTGGCCGATGCGCTTAGCCGTAAGGCGGCACCGATCAGGGATGTGTATGAGGATGACGGTGGTGACTCCACTGTTAAGCAGATTCGGGAAGCTCAGCAGGAGGCTATGAAGGAGGAACATCGGAAGAGCGAGCGAATAGTGGGTCAAGTCACCTCCTTTGATTATGATAGCTGACGATTATTGACACTACACCGTAGGGTGTGGGTGCCGTATCTCGGAGGCATGCGCCAGATCTTGATGGAGGAGGGGCACAAATCCCGATTCTCTATTCTTCCAGGGGCGACGAAGATGTATAGGGATCTTCGTCTAGACTATTGGTGGCCCTGCATGAAGCGGGATGTGGCATGGTACGTCGAGCGGTGTTTGACCTGCAGGAAGGTCAAGGCCGAGCATCAGAGAGCGCACGGCAAGATGCAGCCATTGGACATCCCGTTGTGGAAATGGGAAGATATTAGGATGGATTTTATCACGAAGCTTCCCAGGACTGCGCGAGGAGTAGATTCGATTTGGGTCATCGTGGATCGATTGACCAAGAACGCCCATTTTATCCCGATCTAGGAGAGTATCTCGGCCGAAAAGTTGGCCGATATCTATATCAGGGAGATAGTGGCGCGGAACGGGGTGCCAGTGTCAGTGATATTAGACCGAGATGTGCGGTTCACTTCCAGGTTTTGGAAGAAGTTTCATGATGAGTTGGGCACTCGTCTACATTTTAGCACCGCCTTCCACCCGCAGACGGATGGTCAGAGCGAGCAGACCATCCAGACTTTGGAGGATATGTTGCGGGCATGCATGCTAGATTTCGGTGGTAGCTGGGATACCTATCTTCCCTTGGCTGAGTTCTCGTAAAACAACAGCTACCACGCGAGTATTGACCATCCCCCATTCGAGATGTTGTATGGACGGAGGTGTAGGACTCCGATATGTTGGGGTGAAGTTGGCCAGAGGGCCATGGGGAGCACCGAGGTGGTGCTCAAGACGACCGAGAGGATCCAGCAGGTTCGAAGCAGGCTTCAGACTGTGCAAAGTTGGCAGAAAAGTTATGCCGACAAGCGTCGATCAGACCTGGAGTTCCAGGTCGGGGATATGGTTCTCCTGAAGGTGTCGCCTTGGAAAGGCGTCATTCGATTCAGGAAGTGGGGTAAGTTGGTCCCGAGATACATTGGTCCGTTCAGGGTTATAGCCCGGGTGGGCAAGGTGGCATATAGGCTGGATCTGCCAGCCGAGCTCAGTCAGATCCACAGCACCTTCCATGTCTCCCAGCTACGGAAGTGCCTAGTGGATGATTCAACGGTGGTGCCGCTAGAGTATATATAGGTTGATGACAGCCTGAATTACATTGAGCGCCCAGTCGCAATCCTCGACCGGAAGTCAAAGGATCTGAGGAACAAGAGGGTGGAATTAGTAAAGGTGCAATGGCAGCACCGAAAGGGTTCGGAATGGACTTGGGATCCGGTGGAAGAAATGAAGGAGCATTACCCTGAGCTGTTTCAAGATGGAGCAGCAGACTTCGAGGACGAAGTCTAAAATAAGTGGGGGAGATTTGTAGCACCTGGTTCCTGGTACGTAAAATCTATCTAAGTATTTTTCATTTTTTTAGCCTTGGACTCGGTGAGTTGTAGACGCGACTCGCCGAGTGGAGACGGGTTTGGGAGCACGTTCAAATTGGCGACTCGGCAAGTCCCAACTGTCTGATGAAACCCTAAATTTCAAGGGTTTGCACCCTATTTAAACCCTCTTATCCGCCCCCAAGTTCGCCCCCTTCACCCTCAGAGCTCTCTTCTTCGTTCAAGCCTTGTTCCGTGTGAGATTGAACCATTTTGGTGTGTTTCATTGAAGATTTGGAGGGGGGGGGGGGGGGAAAAGAGTAGATCAAGAAGAGAAGGAGTCCAGACATCCTTGTGTTATCTCAGTGATTTCCTTGAGGTATAACTCAGTTTCCCTCTGTTTTCATGCTTATTGTCCGTTATAGCTCCTTGAAAGTCCTTCTTGAGCCTTTCCCCAAGCTTGTTTGTGTATTAGGGTTGGTAATAAGTTGTTTAGCCTTTAGATCTAGGCATGATTGAGCTCCAGGAGCTTGGATCTAATGCCTTTATGGAGCCATATTGCATGAAAGCCCTAGATCTACTCTTTTGGTGCATTTTGAGCCCTAAAACCCTTATTGGTGCTTATTTACACGTAAAGTTGAAAACTTTACGTGTTAATCAGGCCCTAGAAACCCAGATCTATCAATGGCATGAGCTGGATTCAAGCAAAATCGAGTATATAGTATTTGTATGTGGCAGACTCGGCGAGTCGTTCCTCGGACTCAGCGAGTCGAGTCGCGAGTCCCCGAGTTGTCCCCCCTTTTCGTGTTGCGGGTTGGAGTAGTGAGTCATAGGGTGTGACTCAGTGGGTCGAAAGCCAGACTCACTCTAAAATAACTTGGCGAGTCAATTCCATGTCTCGGCGAGTTCAATGCAATCTTCTTGCCTCAAGAACAGACTCGGCGAGTTGTTCATACAGCTCGGCGAGTCTCAGCATAGAGTGTTCTTCGGATGAAGATGAAATTGACGAGTTGTTCATACAACTCGGCGAGTAGGATGAAGGACTATTAGCCTTTAGCTTAGAAGGAGAACTCGTCGAGTCAATGCTTAACTTGATGAGTAGAGTCGGGTTTATGGTTGGACAAAGGGATAGGGACTCGACAAGTTGGCAAGTCGGGCCAGCTCGCAGTTTACTTTGACTTTGACTCTTGGTTGGTTAGGGGTAAATGGTCATTTTACCCTGAGGTTAGTTAGTAGTATTTGATTAAGGGTTTTGTGGGAAATATAGCCGGAGGATTTCCGGAGCGGCAGCAGCAGAAGACAGTCAGTTTCCATGCAGATCAGCAGCTACTTTGAGGTGAGTTACCTTCCAGTAGCGGTGGGTTTTCGACCACAATGCCGGCTCACCAGTAGGGTTGTATGATAGATGTTTGTCTATGTGATATTCATCTAGGGTTGCTACTACCTGTGATATGTTATTGTGCTAGTATGATATGATGTTATGTGCAAGTGACAGTACGGGGAGATAGTCCCCAGCATACCGGTCGATAGGGCCGAAGGGGCGGTCATACCCATTCATGCTAGATAGATTATGAGATATATGTGTTATGTGGTAGTGGTAGGGGTGAAATAGTCCCCAGTATCCGGTCGAGAGGACCGAAGGGGAGACCAGCACCCATATATGCTAGTCAGTATCCGGTCAAAAGGACCGAAGGGGAGGCAAGCTCCCGGATATACTGGTCAGTATCCGGTCGAGAGGACCGCAGGGGAGGCCAACTTCCAGATATACTTGACAGTATCCAGTCGAGAGGACCGAAGGGGTAGGTCGGACACCCAGATATGCCTGACAATATATGTATGTTATGTGATTGTATGGTATGTGGTATGTTGGGGGAACTCACTAAGCTTCGTGCTTACAGTTTTCAGTTTTGTTTTCAGGTACATCTTCTTCGAAGGGGAAAGAGCTGGCGCGGTAGCGGACCATCACACACATGCCCTGTATTCCGCATTATGAGATCTTCCTGGGGATTTGTACTCTGACATTACTATTTTTATGAAAAAAAAAATTCCAAACATGCGATATCTTTATGGAATGTTATGATCGGTGAACGTTTTATTTCGAGTGTTTTGCTAAGTATATGTTTTAAAAATGAAATTTTTGGCTCGTATTTTTGGGATGTTACATGACCATTGAAATAGTTTTATTTCACTTCTTATCCACTGTTTTGCAGAATATTACATTTCATCCCCTTAAAACTTCAAATTTCGCACTTATGTGCTTATTGGGCCGAAAAGCCCAAATTTAGCCCAATAAGCTAAAAATTTGCATTTCAAGTCCTTAGAAAATTCTAATATTCAGAAAAATGATTATAGAAACTGTTTTGACTCTTTTGACCCTCAAGAAACCGTGACTTGACAGTTTTTACCCATGTTTTGTATTTTTGACAATTTAAGCCCTAAAATGGGTTTTATGTTATAATAAGTTCCTCATAACCTTATAAGCTATTTTTCTTGACTTTTTTTAGTGTAAAATAACTTATATTATGTTTGTTCCCTTTCTCATGTCATAGATCTCAAGATTACACCCCTTTTGGTTACATATTTATCATAAAACACATAAAATCACACACATACATGCATAAAATCACACATAGCATACACATACACATAGATCTACACATTTTATTGTATTCTCCCCCATAAAACATATGAAAAACGAAAAAAATAGGGGTATGAAGCTCACCTTGAGTTGTGGTTTCAGTTTTGGAGAAGAATAGAAGAAGTTTGATGCTATTTCTAGGCTTTAGCAACCTTCCTTGGAAGATCTCGAACTTATATGTTTTCTAAGAGAGTGATCATGATTTTGTATGGATTAAAAAGAGGTTTTTGGTACAACAAAGAGTCTAGGTCATAGATCCAAGCATGAACTTACCTTAGATGATGAGTTTTGTGGAATAATCTCTTTGAAAGCTTCCTAGATCTCGAAAATTTGGAGAGGAATGGAGAGAGTTTCTTTGATAGAGTTTTGAATGAAGTGTGTGTGTGTGTGTGTGTTTGGGTTCGGCCAAGAGGAAGAAAGAGAGATGAAGAGAGATGAGTGAAAGGATTTTTGCATGGAAATATGAGAGTTGCATGGAAAACCATTATGTAAGAATGCGGTGGCACACACACAAAGTCAACTCTTCCTCTTTGTGGGATTGGGCCGAGAATGGAGAGGGAAAAGAGAAAGAATTGGGTCTTGAGTGCTTAGCCATATTATGACTCAATTTGGATGATGTTTGGGCCCAAATAAATCAAAGTGTAATTTTTATGACCTAATAGGGCTAAATTAATTTGGTTGTGACCCATTAAGGCCCAAAATATTATGTTTCATGTATATAGGTCCATTTAGGGCCCATTAGAGAGTTCTAGTTTCAAGATGGATAATTTGGAAGTTTATTTGTCCATTAGGCCCAATAAGGAAATCCTAGTCCAAAATGAACTCAAATTGGGATTTCAGAGGTTTCCAATTCTTTGTTGACCATTTGTAGGGCTAGAATGAAGTATTTGATGAATTTTTTTTCTTATAGAATAAGCATCATGCATGCTTTCATGCTATTGATTCATAGTTGTTATAAGTGTTGTAGTTACAAGGCACCAGAATTTCTAGTTGTGATAGAGATGGTCCTCCATAGATGGAAAGAACCATCTTGGTGTTGATGGTGGTGTATGGTATTATATGGTGGCTGACGGCGGCGGGTGGCGGCTGAGCCACCCTGCCGGAGTATAGTGGACGCTGAGCCATGGGGGAAGAGTCCACGGGAATGTCTTTAGGGGGAAAGGTCCTCCTTCATGAAGGAGGCACTATTCTATTTATAGGGGATAATTAGGTCAATCCTTAGGCCAGCCCAATTCAGGCCCAACTAGCAAGGAGATTGCAAGGACGCCCGGATGTGCCGGGTGAGCTTGGCGGGTGCACACTAGGAAAGACTGGAAAGGGGCGCTAGGAAAGGGAGCGCCAGTTCGGGCCGGCAGGAGAGTCCCCAGCAAGGCTGGCAAGGGAACGCCAGGCAGGGTTGGCAGGAGCGCGCCAGACCAAGCTGGCGTGCTAGAGCAGTCTAGGCTATGTTAATGGACCATGTACCATCAGTGTGAGATCTGAAAAACAGAAACCTCAACTAAGTTATACTTTGTCAAGGATCAACATAATAAGCAATCGGCGTTGAGTGACATCGACTTCAACTGTCACAAATCTATTTGGGTTCTTATCGGTGTTGCGGTCAGTGTTGCTTCTGTTACATGACGAAAAGGTCACAAACAAAGGGAAGGTCTTCATGGCATAAAGTACACGAGAGAGAGACTGAGAGAGAGAGAGAGAAAAAGAGAGAGAGAGAGAGAGAGAGAGAGAGAGAGAGAGACCAAAGTACATGATCTGTCCCTTGTCTACTTACCAAAATACACGTTCAGTCTCTATTTTCAAAAATTCATTTGGACCGTCTCTCATGTTGTTAAAACTAGGGTTCAACAACCCAAAAAGATACCAGCTCTTGGAACCAAAACTGCTTAAGATGGTTCTGGTACTCATTTTTTGGAACCGCTACCCGCTAGGTACATGTAGAAACCAATTTCCCTCTCTCTCTCTCATATATATATATATATATATATATATATATATATATATATATATATATATATATATATATATATATATATATATATATATATATAAGTTGTCAAAATACACACATAGCCCCTATTTTTAAAAGTTATTTTGGACGACCTTCATGTCGTTAAAACTAGGAATCAGCAGCGGAACAGGATATCCGCTTTCGGAGCCAGAACCGCTTAAGATGATTCTAGTTCTCATTTTTTCGGAACCGCGACTTGTTGGGTCTACGCCGAAACCGATTTGTGTGCATGTTTGTGTGTGTGTGTGTATATATATATATATATATATATATATATATATATATATATATATATATATATATATATGGTTAGGTTGATTTGAGACTCTTATAATTTGTGAGACATGAAAATCAAAGAAATTTTTAAATAGTAAAATAACTGAAAATAATTGAAAAAAAAAGTTTAATATTATTTTCATCATTTATATTTCCAAAAAATAAAAACAAAGTTACCGTTTTTTTTGAAAAATCTGTGAAATATTCTTATAGAATATTATAGTATAAAAATTAAAAGAAAATTGTTTGGATATTCGCATATTCTACTAGAATATTAGTCTATAAATATTTAAAAAATTCAAATAAGGTTTTATAATATTTTATAAATTCTAACAATTTTAGTAAAATATTATATATTTTTATATGTATAGTAGCTCTATTAGAATACTAGAGTATTCTAATATTCTAAAAATTACATACTAATATTTTACAGTGTAAAAATTACATATGAATATTTACTAAAATTGGATTTTTCTTTTTATTTAGATTTGAGATTTATTTTCATTTTTTTTTATCTCCAAGACGATTGCTAGGATCGCGTCTTCCTGTCTCACAAAATTAACATATGATCATCTTTCTTTCTCTCTCTCTCAATATATATATATATATATATATATATATATATATATATATATATATATATATATATATATATATTAACTTCGAAAACTTAAGATCTGATAATATGGTTTGTATTCGAGTGCTTAAATTAAAGTCATTTTAGTTACTTAATTCTCATAATCAAAATTTTTATATTAAAATGAATTTCATGTAATCTAATTATACAATCTCAAGATGTACATCTTCTGGACATGAAACACACTCGATATAAGATATTAAATACGTTGTGACTTATGTTTGTTTATATGAAACGCACTCGATAATAATAAATAATTATTAGTAAGTTAGTCACTAATAGATTTAAGCAAAATGATATATTGTGAAAAAGAACAAATTAATGTGATGAAATAATAATGAGAAGATGGTTTTAATCTTCGTATCCCACTTCGGTAGTTTGAAGAAATATCTCACTTCGGTAGTTTGAAGGAAAAAAGATGAAGGCATATCCTTATAAAAGGGAAGGCTTGTAAAGAAAACAATAAGGAAAGGCCTCGAGACTCTTTCTTTGTGTGCTTAGTTTGTTGAGGGTCTAAGTTGGATTGGTTTAAACTAACATTTATTACTAATCGGGTTCAAGGAGTTTTTTAGGTAAAAATTTCAAACCCTTTTTTTGTTGAAAATTCCAAGTAGTAAACAATGATTTATAGTGAGAAAATTTAAAAATTTTTTAAACTATGTAACCGGTTTGGAATAGCTTCCAACCAGTTCCGGTTCTAATATTTAGGTAACCGGTGGTTCCGGTTCCAGTAACTAGCAATTTGGTCGAGTATACGTTTTTGCTCACCACTCGATAAAACTTGCTTCATTCTTTGTTAGTTTAAATTTGCACGTTTCATCATTGCGACACATAAAGAGACTATAATGCCATTTTTTTCTTGTTTTCTTTTTTTATTTTTTACGTTTTTATTGTCTTAATTATTACAAATTATTATAATTATTTTTTTACTTTTTTGAATAAGACTTGACCACTACTACCACCGGTAAACTACACTACCATCACCGCTCACAAGAAAATGGAGCACCATCGTCGCTTCTCACTTCACCCCACTCACTCCTACATTCAAGTTCAATTGTTTCACTAAAAAAACCACAAACTACCACCTCGTTCACCAAACCAGCTATCTATATTCAAACCATCATCGAACCTGCCAAATGTACTGTTAACATCACCAACCTCCATCGGAAAACCAACCTGCAAATCAAGAAAGAATAATCAAGGCAAATCATAAAGGAAGAATCAGGGTATGGCAACGTCAAGTTCCGACGACTCTCTTTCTTCTCCATTGGATCTTACAAAATATTGTCACACCCCAAAACCGAGAACGGTGGAATATGTTCTTGGGTGGAGGACGTCATGTACGGTATCATAATAATGCATAATAGTAAAAACAACCAACCACATCCATTGCATTAATATAGTAATTGTAATACAAACGTGTTCTGTACAGTTTGTTAGACACCAAAAAGTATAATCAAAATAAAGAAGAGTCTTGTATGTGCTCCGTCTTCTCAAAAGCTGCATCTATACCTGTCTACTGATGACCTGAGAATACAAGTTATTTTGAAAACGAGTATCAACATAAATCTGGTGAGTTCGTAAGCATTTAGTGTCATTGCTTGTATAAAAGTGTTTTCAATCGTGTAATGTAAAAGTTGTTATCAAGTTTGAAAATAGTATAAATCTCTAGAAAATCCTATATTTTCCAGTAAAAGTAGTCTTCTTCCAAGACTTGGTTATTTGTAGGTTTGATCCTTTGAATATGTAAAAGCTTTCCCAATTAGACTCTCAATTATAATAATATAGTTTTGGACTTCATTCCTGTAAAGTAAATGGGAAGTTAATGTTTTATTCCAGTAGTGTTACTGCCGGCTGAATGGAAAAATAAACTGCAGACTCTAGGTAGTGATAAGTTTATAATACCCTTCGGGGAGTCTGTTTTACCTTTATCTCTTAATTTGTTGATTTAGGGATCTGAATGTGAACTCGTATGTAACCATGCAGATAGGCGATCGAATGTTTAATGACTCTCCAGGTCGCACGTAGTGTGGTAACATTTTGTCATCCCTAGGCCAAGTTGGCTCGGACTATAGCTAGCAGTCGAGATGTGAGAGTGTATGTCCTGTATAGATCTATACACGTAGTGCCCGCTCTCCCTCCAGGAGACTCTGATTACACGGAGAAGGCACAACGAAGTGCCGTATAGAGGAATAGTGTGTCACATTCTGTTTTAGTATGTTCTCTTGTATTAGTGTATAGTGTACCTCTTAGTATTATGTATTGAGTGTTCTCTTGTATTAGTGTATAGTATTCTTCTTATATAGTACTTAACATGTAGAGACTCATAATAGTACTGACTATGGTAAGTATCGTAGTAATGGTAGTAAGGAGCGGTAAACCTTAACTATACCTATTAAAGTTAAATAGCATGTTGTAGCCTGTCTTTGATACACAAAGGTATTGAACTGAGTGAAGACGTTCATATCCAACACAAATATATACAATATATAACTAAGAATTCAACGACAGTCGGACAAATAACAGTATCCCTAAGACCAGAATCAAACAAGAACAGGAAATTAGGCGAGCTATCAGTCATAAGTCCTTCAAGTCTTACTTATATAAATATATTGGTGTAGATATAGTTTGGGAACAAAGGAAGTTTTAAAAGAGTTTTTAAATAGCTTTTATAACAATTTAACACAAAAAAATGAGTTTGATAAACAGTTAAAACAATTTTGATAGTAAAGCGATTAAAAGTATAGAAATTCTTTTCGACTGCAAGTTACAAATCACATGTGATTGATACTATAATTTGTTGGATTCAACTGGTATTCCCCCCAGTTTTTAAAAACATTTGAAAGGTTAATTAAGGGGTATGAACTCACCTGCAGTGAGTGGAGTGGATGGAATGTCGGGTTGGATGCTAGGTGTCAAGTGAGGACTTGAACATACCCACGGATCCTATGTAATATGTAGTGGAACATAATGGTATCTAATTAGTCATTTAATCACCAATTAAGTAAGTAAATACCTTCTAATAAATGAAAACACCTTGTTTCAAGTGCCAGGAGTGTTAAGGGTTGCATCTAAGGAGAGTATAGTCTCACTTTGGAGTTTACTCCTCAAATGGTAGTACCTAGGGGAGTTTACGGTTTTTGAACCATATCCCCCATGAGTTTACAGCCATAAACTCATGGGAGTGGTGTATTTGTGTGCTTTAAGGCTTCATGCTTCACAAAGAAAGGTTCTAGGGTTGATTCAAGGGCTTAGGAAGTGGTTAGTGCATGAATTGCCCACTTTTTGGAGTTTACGGCCCATAGGCCATTTTTAGGGAGGTTACTACCATAAACCCATAAGTTTACGGCAATAAAGTCATGCCTACTCCATCCACTTCGAGTTTTGGGGTTCCTAGATCAATCATGCAAGTCCCTAGTTCATTTGCTAAGCATAGGAAGGAGTTTGGGGCATCAAAACCCCTCTTTGGGGTGTTTACGGTTTTGGGAGATCCCCAAACCGTAAACACATGTTCTTGAAGTTTTTGGGGGTTTAATCCATGGATACTAAGCCTATAACTAGTTAGGAGAAGTATACTTACTTATAGGAAGCTTGTAAGAGTGATTAGAGCCCCAAAAAGACAAGTGTGTTCTTGGTGTTCTTGAAGATTTGAAGATCACTTGCAGATCTATGTAAACATCAAAATCCATGGAGGAAAATGATGTAGTAACACTAGATTTAGTGTTGTATGAACGAATTTAGGGAAGAAAACTTACATTTTGGCGGATTTGGAAGGATGAATTTATGATAGATGAGAGAAAACCTTGTGTTCTTGAGTGAGGAGTGTAAGAATGAGGGCCAAAGGAGTAAACTCATGCAATGTGCATGAGTCTTGAGGGAAGAGGGTGTTTACGGCCCAAACACCTTTGTTTGGCCATAAACTCCTAGCTAAGGTGTCGGTTTGTTTGGTTTGCCGCACGTCACTAATTACGTCACTTCTTTTTATTAAGTCGTTTGACGAAAATAAAATAAAGCACCAAACGGGTTTAAATCCGGCCAAAAATGTAGTAAAATATCTTTGACTAATATTTGAAGTGTTTGGATGTGGAAATTATACAAATGAAAATTTCGGGTTGTCACAAATATCCCCACATTTACTGTTAACACCACCACCAGCCTCCCTCTTTGATCTCCAGTGTGCACTCTATCATTTAAGATTAACGCCTAGGGTCTCATATCTATGTTTTCTGCCTAGGGTGTAAGTAATAATTACTTCCTTTCATCAACTCTAACAACACCTATCCTTATTTCACAACTAAACAATCAACGCGTAAACATGAAATGGCATCGATGAATACTATGTAAACTTCCTGTAACAACATAAATTTGCAAAACAATTTTTCACTTTAAAAGTATAATTTCATTCATAATATTATCAAATCTCAATGTATCACATGAAAACTCCATAAAAAAATCCCAAGATCACAATACATAAAACTCCACAAGTGTGTACAGATCATGCCAGCGCCTTCCCGCGATCCTCACTGGTACCTGAAACACATGACAGACAACACGGTAAGCATGAATGCTTAGTGAGTTTCCCAAAATGCCAAATACACCACTCGAGGCTATAGTATGAGCCTCTGGTCGATGTGTCTCAACAGGAACCTCCAGTCCCATAGCTCGTTGGACCCTCTGATCCGGTCATAGCTCATTGGATCCTTCGATCCGGTCTATATCGTTGGACCCTCCGATCCGGTATATACAACACATAGCATACATATATCAAAATGCACATAATCTCACACATACACATAACACAGAAGACCCTCCGGTCTATACATGCATACCACTCTAAGTAATGTATAGTGAGAAGACTCACCTCGAATGAAGTCGGATAAACTCTCGTGCTCGACGTCCCAACCTAGCCTCCTTCTATCATCCAAATAACATTCCTGATCAATACCCTCTCATAGTCTCATCTCTAAAGATTGGGTAGAAGGCCATTCCACCCCTCCCTGAACTCTCTTGAATCAGCTTGACCAAAACCCTAAGGTCAACTGAAGTCAACGGTCAAACTTTGACCAGACTCGTCGAGTGCACTAGAGTGAATCGGCAAGTCTATGCATGCCCTCAGACTCCTCCTAATGCCTCACTCAACTCGTCGAGTGATCCTTCCACTCCACGGGTTACTAATGGTCACGAATCGCGGGAAAACCCCACTCGACTCGTCGAGTCCCTTTATGGACTCGGCGAGTTTCTTTCATGGTAACACTCAAATGACCTTCTAAGGTCAGATCTGCTTCTCTAACCTATAGATCTGACCTTTCCATACCTACTAATCACGTAAAGGTGAATCCTTTACACTCATGCAACTCATATATGGTTCCTTTTGAAGAAATAGCCTCAAAAAATGGCAACCTAAGTTCATTCCTTCCATAACACTTCATAAAGCAAGATGGATAAGGCTCTCTGGACCTCTATGGTTCCAGATCCGGAGTCTAACACATAAAGGGACCATAAACTCATCAATTCAAGCCATAGGAAGGGTATAGAAAACCCTAGATTCATAGATCTTAACCAAACAGAAGGAGAGTTCGATTTGCTACCTCAACAGTGAAGATCTGAGCTTGAAAACCCCGAATCAGCAACTCCCTTGATCTCCTCTTGCTGGAAACAACTTCTTCTTTGCAAAACCACACCAAAAATGATCAAATTAGCTCTATATCTCTCACAACTCACTCAAGCTCTCAAGGGTCTCTCTCTGGACTGGTAGCTGCAAATAAGGGCTATAAGGTCCCTTAAATAGGGCTTAGGCCCACAGATTTAGGGTTTCTGACTTTAGCGCGGACTCGTCGAGTTCACCCTTTCCAACTCGTCGAGACCGTTCATTAATCCAGTCAGCGAATCACGATCCTACTCGACAAGTCTAGGCGCCAACTCGTCGAGCCCCTCTTCTTTATTCAAAATAAATAAAGGATATTTAAACCTGGAAATCTAGATGTTACAATTCTCCCCCACTAGAATCAGACTTAGCCCTCGATGTCTCACTCGGCAAACAACTCTGGATGCTGCTCCTTAATCTCCAACTCCGACTCCTAAGTTAGCTCGGAACCTCTCCGATGTTGCCACTGGACTTGAACCAGGGCACCTCCTTGTTCTGCAGAGCCTTGATTTTCTGATCCAGGATTGTGATTGGTCTCTCAACATAATTCAGGCTCGCATCCACCTGAATATCCTCCAGTGACACCACCATCGACTCGTCGGCTATACACTTCCTGAACTGAGACACGTGGAAGGAATCATGAATCTGGCTCAACTCCGCAGGTAGCTCTAAACGATACGCTACCCTACCTACCCTTGCGGTCACCCTGAACGGACCAATGTACCGGGGCCCAGCTTGCCCCTCTTCCAGAATCGGATTAATCCTTTCCAAGGAGACACCTTCAGGAGTACGAAGTCTCCCACCTAAAAACTGAAGCTCGGATCGTCGCCTATCCGTGTAACTCTTCTGGCGACTCTGAGCTGTCAACAACCTCTATTAACATGCTGTATCTGCTCAGTCATCTGAAGAACTATCTTAGTACTACCTATCACGCACCGCCCTACCTCTCCGCAGCAAATGGGAGTCCAACATCTCCTCCCATACAACAACTCGAAGGGAGGCCTACCAATACTCGAATGATGGTTGTTTATATAGGAAAACTCAGCCATCGGCAAGTACGTATCCCAACTTCCTCCGAAGTCCAACACACATGCTCGAAGCATGTCCTCGAGCGTCTGAATCGTCCGCTCACTCCGTCCGTCCGTTTGTGGGTGGTATGCGGTAATGAAATCCAGCCTCGTACCTAACTCCTCATGAAACTTCTTCAAGAACCTGGAAGTGAAACGTACATCTTGATCTGACACAATCGAGATTGGTACTCCATGACGCGATACCACCCCTCTCACATACAACTCGGCCAGTCTGTCTGCGTAAGAGCTCTCACTGATAGCAAGGAAGCGAGCGCTCTTCGTCAGCCGGTCAACGATCACCCAAATTGCATCGACGCCCCTCGTGGTCCTTGGTAATTTGGTGATAAAATCCATAGTAATATGTTCCCACTTCCACTGGGGAACCTCAAGTGGCTACAACTTGCCATGCGGACACTGGTGCTCGACCTTAACCTTGCGACAGGTCAAGCACCTCTCAACAAACCACGTGACATCCCTCTTCATACAGGGCCACCAATACTCTCTCTTCAGGTCTAAATACATCTTAGTGGCCCCGGGATGGATCGAGAACCTCGATCTGTGTGCCTCCTCCATCAGAATGTACGTGCCCCGCCTGCATACGACACCCAAATCCGACCTTGAAAGGTCATAAGCCCTTGACTATCGGTAATGAACTCAGGTACCTACGTGATCACCCGCTCTCTCTTGCGGTTCTCCGGTATCACGGCCTCTGCCTGGGCTACCCAAATGGTGTCCAACACCGGAGTCATTACCGTCAATTGGATACAAATGTCTCGAATCGGGGCACTCTCTGCCCTACGGCTCAGAGCATCAGCTACAACATTAGCTTTGCCCGCGTGATATAGGATCTCAAAATCATAATCCTTTACTACATCCAACCATCTCCTCTGGTGTATATTCAAGTTGGGTTGATCCCTCAAATACTTCAAACTCTTGTGGTCTGTGTATATGGTACACCGAACCCTATACGGATAGTGACGCTAGATCTTGAGGTCGAACACCACTGCCCCCAACTCCAGATTGTGGATGGGATACCTCGTCTCATGAGGCTTCAACTCCTTCGATGCATACGATATCACATGCCCTCTCTACATAAGCACCGCACCCAACCCCGATATCGATGCGTCACAATACACTACAAAATCCTCCATTCCCTCTAGAAGGGCTAAAACCGGGGCTTCACACAAACTCTGGAAAATTGTCTCGAAAGAGGCCTGCTGCTCAGGACCCCAACTAAAAGCCACGCCCTTCCGGGTCAACCTGGTGAGTGGAACGACAATCTTGGAGAAATCCTTGATTAATCTCCGATAATAGCCGGCCAACCCCAAAAAACTCCTAATCTTGGTGGGGGATCTCGGCACCTCACAACTCATCAAAACCTCAATCTTAGCTGGATCGACCAATATCCCATTCTGGTTGACGAGATGTCCCTAGAACTGGACCTCTCGTAACCAGAAATCACAATTAGAGAATTTGGCGTAGCCTCTCCGATCTCAGAACTCCAAGGATTTACCTCAAATGCTCCTCATGCTGCTCTCTGGATCTTAAATACACCAATATGTCATCGATGAGCACATTCACCGAACGATCAAACATCAGCCTGCACACCCTGTTCATGAGATCCATGAACACCGACGGTGCATTGGTGAGTCTAAAAGGCATCACCACGAACTCATAATGCCCATAATGTGTCCTGAGTGCCGTCTTCTGGATATCATCATCCTGAACTCTTATCTGATGATATCCAAACCTCAAATCAATCTTGTATAATGAAGACGCTCCCTGCAACTGATCGAACAGATCATCAATCCTCGGTAAGGGGTAACGGTTCTTGACCGTCAACTTGTTCAACTCCCGGTAATGAATGCACATCTGGTGTGAATCATCCTTTTACTTGAAAAAAAGGATCGGCTCTCCCCATGGCGAGCTACTCGATCGAATGAATCCCTTCCCCAGCAGCTCCTGAAGCTGTGAGGATAACTGCTGCATCTCTGGCGGCGCAAGGCGATAGGGTGCCTTGGAAATAGGCGCCACTCCTGGAACTAAATCAATGTGAAACTCCACTTGCCTCTCGGGAGGCACACCCGGAAACTCCTCGGGGAAAACGTCTGGGAACTCTCGCACTATCGGTACATCATCAACCGAACTCGGCCTCCCCGTGGCCACTCGTGTGTCCATCACATAGGCCACAAAACCACTATAATCCTGCTATAGACTCTGCCTCGCTCTAGCAGCTGAATAGAATGCTGACCCAGAACGGGTACCCTTTCCTTACACCGTAAGAACTCCCCCACTAGGGTCTCGTATGGTCACCAACTGTCGCTCGCAGTCGATAACCGCTCCAAATCTGCTTAGCCAGTCCATGCCCACGATGACACAGACATCCGCCATCGCAATGGGGACCAAATCTATCGGAAACTCAACACTGAAGATCTTAAGTACGCACCCTCGAATCACATTAGTGGCATACACCGCTCGCTCGTCAGCTATGGATACTTGTAGAGGTCGACTCAATGCCTCTCGACCAATACTGATGTACTGATTAAAGGCTAACGACACAAAAGATCGATTCGCACCCAAGTCAAATATCACCAAAGCAGGTACAGAACTCACAAGAAAAGTACCTACACATATCATAATATAAGAACAATATTTCAAACTCAAAATAAATAAATGAAAGAATACATACAAGCCACAACATCGGGCGCTGCGCGGACCTCCTCCGCTGTCAACTGGAAGGCTCTCCTACGAGTAGGGGTGTCAATTTATGACACGACACGATAAAAATACACGACGCAAAATGAAATCGGGATGAAATCCAAATTCGAATTTGTGTTCGTGTCGTTTTCGTGTCAAGTTTAAAAAACACGATGTCGTGTCGTGTCGTGTTCGTGTTCGTAAATCTACACGAAATTGACACGATTGTGCGTGTGTTTGTCGTTTTTTTCGTGTTATATATGATTACGTATGAATTATATAAACTAATAGTTATGTAATTTTATCTTTGTCGTGTCATGTCGTGTTGTTGTGTTTTAATTGGTTTGTTTTCGTGTTAGTGAAAAAAAACACGATATTGTGTCGTGTCATGTTCGTGTTACACAATACCAAGTCGTGTCGTGTCGTGTCAGACAAAAACACGACACGATTGCCCGATTTGACAGCCCTACCCGCGAGCCTTTGGTGTCTCGGCCTTCACTGGCCAGGTCTCGGTGGCTCTGGCAGCAGGTGCAGATCCTTGCACTGATGCCTGCAGCAACTGTGGGCACTCAACCTTTCGATGGCTGGTTTGGTTGCAATGAAAGCAAACCGAGAATCCCTTAGGGAAATCCCTCACAAAATGCCCCTCCTTCCCACACTTGTAACATACCCCCGCTCTGCACCCCCCTCAAGGCTCTTGCTACACTTCCCACAATCGGGGCCCTTCGGAACCCCAGATCTCGAATCAGCGGGCTTTGCCCGCTTGGCTGCCGGCTGAGACTGAGCCGGCCGCCGAGCCTTCCCCTGAGACTCTGCCTCCTCCTTGGCCAAAGTCTCCAACTCAATCTCCCTCTTCCTAGCATTTTCCTGAAGCTCGGAAAATGGCCGGTACGTTGAGTTCGCCACAACTCGCGCATATCTCTTCTCAGAATGCTCAGATATCGGCTCATATGCGTCTGCTCAGTAGACACCTACTCAGGGCAGAACATTGCCCTCTCATGAAACTTCCTGGTGATCACACTAACAGAATCAGTGTCCTGCTTGAGGGACAAGAACTCCTAAGCCAGCCGTTCCCTCTCCACAGGGGGAACGTACTCATCACGAAACATAGTGGTGAACCTCTCCTAGGTCACAACAGTAAGCTCATCAGGTGTGAAATCTGCTGACATAAACTTCTACCAGTCCTTCGCTCCCAAGCGAAGCTGGTTCAGCGTGAACCGCACTCTCAAATGTCCGGGACACGAGCAGGTATAGAAACATCCCTCAATATCATAAATCCATCTCATCGCAACAATCAGATCCTGTGCCCCATCAAACTCTGGTGGCTTCCTGTTGCTGAACTCCCAAAACAACAACGAGTCACCCCTCTGAGGTCTAGCAACAGCCACAGCCGCAGTAGTTGCAGCAGCTGCAGCCTCAGTAACCGTTGCGTATCTCTCGACAAACATCTCAATCAAAGTGGTCTTGATAGACCCAAACATCTCCTGAATCTCTGCGTGGATAGCTGCAGCCACCTCATCGTGGATTATCTAACGAAGCTCCTCATCACTCACACCGCTGGTCCCTGGTCTAGGGTGCGTCCCAACCATGATGCCTCTGAAATACAACATAAGAATTATTAGAGACTCGCTCGATCATACTCGCACTCGATAACTCAATCCTACTTGCTCCTTAGTACCCTAAGGATTCTTACTTTGACAACGCACTGATTCGGTGTCTCTAGTAGTACAGGCCCAATACTACTGTCCATACCGCATAAGTATTTACCCAAAGTCCTCCTCCTAGGATCCCAGATTACAAGTACTCTAATCTCGCTATGCATAGGCTACTCTCCAGCAGACCTCTCGTAAGCTCCTCGTTGCTACCTACTCACTCTCAAGCATCTCATAGTAGCAGTAATCTCCTAGGCTAAGGAATCACAAATCAGGACACTCTAGTACTAATATGAATAGCTAGCCTACTCTAGCATGCATAACATATCATATCATATCTTATAAGACATAATGTAAGGGTATTATGGGAAATCACTGTTCGGACGCTGGCTAATCGTACACACTGCCATGTTCTACTCGTTTCAAAACCTTTTACTTTTTGTAGAAAATTGTTTCATTTGCAAAAAAATTCTCAAATCCTCAGTTTGAGTTTAGATACGCCCGAAGGTGCATCCGAATCCCTCAAACCAAGGCTCTGATCCCAACTTGTAACAACTTAAATTTGCAAAACAATTTTTCACTTTAAAAGTACAATTTCATTTATAATATTATCAAATCTCAATGTATCACATGACAACTCCATAAACAAATCCCAATATCACATTACATAAAACTCCACAAGTGTGTACAGATCATGCCGACGCCTTCCCGCGATCCTCACTGGTACCTGAAACACATGACACATAACACGGTAAGCATGAATGCTTAGTGAGTTTCCCAAAATGCCACATACAACACATACGCCACTCGAGGCTATAGTATGACCCTCCGGTCGATGTGTCTCAACGGGAACCTCGAGTCCCGTAGCTCGTTGGACCCTCTGGTCCGATCATAGCTCGTTGGATCCTTCGGTCTGGTCTATATCGTTGGACCCTCCGGTCCGGTCTATACAACACATAGCATACATATATCAAAAGGCACAAAATCTCACACATACATATAACACACAAGACTCTCCGGTCCACACATGGATACCACTCTAGGTAATGTATAGTGAGAAGACTCACCTCGAATGAAGTCCGATAAACTCTCATGCTCGATGTCCCGACATAGCCTCGTCCTATCATCCGAATAAATCTACTGATGAATACCCTCTCATAGTCTCATATCTAAAGATTGGGTAGAAGGCCATTCTACCCCTCCCTGAACTCTCTTGAATCAGCTTGACCAAAACCCTAAGGTCAAATGAAGTCAACAGTCAAACTTTGACCAGACTCAACGAGAGCACTAGAGTGACTCGGCGAGTCTATGCATGTCCTCACACTCCTCCTAATGCCTCACTCGACTTGTCGAGTGATCCTTCCACTCGATGGGTTACCACTGGTCACGAATCGCGGGGCAACCCGACTCGACTCGTCGAGTCCCCTTATGGACTCAACGAGTTTCCTTCATGGCAACACTCAAATGACCTTCTGAGGTCAAATGTACTTCTCTAACCTATAGATCTGACCTTTCCATACCCTCTAATCATGTAAGGGTGAAACCTTTACACTCATGCAACTCATATATGGTTCCTTTTGAATAAATAGCCTCAAAATGGCAACCTAAGTTCATTCATTCCATAACACTTCATAAAGCAAGATGGATAAGGCTATCTGGACCTCTATGGGTCCAGATCCGGAGTCTAACACATAAAGGGACCATAAACTCATCAATTCAATCCATAGGAAGGGTATAGAAAACCCTAGATTCATAGATCTTAACCAAAATAGAAGGAGAGTTCGATTTGCTACCTCAACAGAGAATATCTGAGCTTGAAAACCCCGAATCAGCAACTTCGTTGACCTCCTCTTGCTGGAAACAAGTTCTTCTTTGCAAAACCACACCAAAAATTATCAAATTAGCTCGATCTCTCTCACAACTCGCTCAAGCTCGCAAGGGTCTCTTTCTCTGGACTGGTAGCCGAAAATGAGGACTATAAGGTCCCTTAAATAGGGCTCAGGCCCGCGGATTTAGGGTTTCTGACTTCAGCGTGGACTCGTCAAGTCCACCCTTTCCGAATCATCGCGTGCATTCATTAATCCAGTCAGTGAATCGCGATCTTACTCTACGAGTCTAGGCGCCAACTCGTCGAGTCCCTCTTCTTTATTCAAAATAAATAATGGAAATTCTAACATGGAAATGCGGATGTTACACTTCCATTTCGTTAGTTGTATTTAAAATTCCATCTACAATGAAAGACCATCTAGTGGCAAAAGACTCTAGTTGGAATAAAAGTAGGTGTTTTAATGTCTTCTTTTCCTATCTATTTTGCCCATTATATGTAATTTGAATTGTTCTTTTTTTCACAAATCAGCAAGCAGGGAACATGCATAAGGTACAAGATAATGGTTAGTAAATATAACGTAGCAATTTTTTGTTCTTTCGTTGATATCTGATAAATTGTTTTCATAGTTTCAATGTTTTAATTAGGAAAGTTGTAGAAAAAGTGGTATATGGATCTATCTACAAAGGTTGTAGATTTATCTCAACATGACATAACATTAGTGTAGTACCTCCTCCAACTGAATTTGTTGCTCCACAATCTCTTTATGACTTAAAAGTATTTGTTTTGAATTAAAAAAATACATGGAATAATTTAAAAGTGTGAATACATTTCATGGAATAACTTTATGGCACATGCCTTCTGATCTATATAACTTGAACTCAGCATAAGAGACACATGAGGAGTTGAAGTATTACATAGAGGATATGCAAAACCACCATCTTCTGGTGATATGTTTTTCTTTTTCCAATAATTTTAAAAACGACATTATCACAAACTGTTGAGAGAAAAACTTTGAGACACACTTGAACAAATCCTTAGAACAAGTATATAGCGGAATAGTTAATCTCGAAGGATCTGTTAGCTCAACAATAATATTAAGTGTTAGAAGTTAGTGAGTTAGATGCGGAAAAGTAAGGAATGTAAATGACAACAGTTGTTATATCAAGTATACACAAAAGCAGATTCATAATAGGGAATGTATTCAAACCAAGTTAGTAAATGAGATCTAGCTTAGTGATTAAGTCACAAGTGACTTGCTCTTTAAAAGAGATGGTAATCGATTATCAGAATAAGAAGGTTTGATAAGTAAGATAGAATGAGAACTGATGTGTATTAGAATATGAGGAGAGATTCACACCGGTATAGAATACATTGGAAATGATCTCTATTTATAGAGAAGTTTATAACTCTAAGAGTAGGCATGCAAGGCATACTGGATATTAGAGTGTATTATAGAAACTACAAAATAAACTAAGTAAAGATATAGACCGCGGTGCTGAAGACTTCGGATAACAGTTGATGAAAAGGTTGCTTGACTGCGGTGGCTTGGGCACTTGATGGTGTGAGAGTGATTGGTTAGAATGATGGACTTCTTCACTTCCCCCTCTGGAGGAGTTCAGACCCAGAGTCTCCTCAAGCCATTGACGAAGGCCATCAACCTTGTCAAATACGGTTTGAAATTGAGCTCTGAGCTCTTCTGCCAGTTGTTGGTTATTGGGAATGGAGGGATTGAAGAGTAGATTGTGAATTTCCTTTGTGAGCTGTAGAATCTATGAACCATGGAAGTTGGTGGAGAGTGAGCGTTGCATTCTGGTGATAGTTGATGGGAGAACGGAGATTGATGACTCATAAGCAGTATGAGTTTCAGCAATCAACTTCTTAGAGTGTGAAGCATGATCCGCAATCGCTTCTTGAAGGTCGGTTTTGATGGCAGTAACCTCAGAGATGAGGCATTCAGCAGCAACCATGAACTCCTTATGATCAGCTTGACGATTGTTGTCAAGTGATTTGATCCCTATTTCAACTTTTAGAGAGATGCGCTCCGCAGCCAATCTCTCTCATGTTTCCAGTCTTTCGATTCTTTCCATCAGGGACTGCGGTCCCGGGTTGTCCTCTGGTTGCGGTTGATTCGGCTTGACCGCAGCTAAGATTTGATCTACTTTAGCTTGAAGATTTAGGAATTCTTTTCTTGTGACAGCGTGCTTCTTCTTCTTCTTCTTTTCTTTTGGTTTAGTTGTGGAGTGATGAGACCCACTGGATTGTTCGTCTTCATCGAACATCATTAAGTCGTCATCTGAAGGAGAGGGTTTGTTTACCTCTTGTGGTTCATCATCATTGAAGCAAAAAATTGGAATAGAGCTCACTTCGATTTCAGGTTCTTCATCCTAAGAACCTGCAGCAGTTGGAGAAGGGGGAGCTTGATGAACATGTCGATCAGCAGCAATTTGTTGAGCTTGTTAAACTTTGGCTGCCATTGCGGACATCCATTCTTGAACCTTCAGGATATTGGCTACGGTATTGGCATTGTTGATGGCATCTTCCCAAGACTTTGCCACGGCTTGAATTTCCTGTTCCTTGAGTTGTTGTTGCTTTATCTGCTGATCCTTGCGAGCTTGAAATGCCCTACAAAAAGCGGCATATTTCTTGGCTTCAGCCTCGTTAGAGGGTTGATATCTGCTCCAAGAATGATTAGAATCTTCTCCGTCAATTCCTGAAAAACGCACCAAGGTGTCCCTTGGGTTCACGGATCCTTGCACATTTGTGCTCACCGTGCCTAAACCACCTGAATGTAATGTAAGCAGAGTAGGATTTCCTGAGCTTCCTTGATCTCCTTGACCCGTGGTCAAGTTTGGCCTCGGCTCAGTTATGGCAAAGGCGGAAGAAGTGCCTTGCGGATGGGACTGTGTTTGGAGTGTATGGGTGACATTCAACAGGAATCCTCAACCCTAACCTTACCCGTTTAATTTTCGTGTCGTGTCGTTTCAACCCATTTATTTAAACGGGTTGAAATATCTTACCCAAACCCGTTTATTTCGTGTCGGGTTCGTGTCGTGTCAATTCTTGCCACCTCTAAACAGGATGGAGTTCAACTCCTCAAAAGAAAAAATATGCAGTTGGGAAGCCCTGGAGACTTTAGGGAGAGGACCAGTATTATCCCTTTGGGAATGTACTGGACGGGAGTCTCCTCTTTGTTGTGATTCAGACTCACTCTCTGAGTCTGAAAAGAAAAATAGAGTGTTATGAAATGGATGTGCAGGCATCCCAAGGACTACTGGAGCCTGTTGAGAGACTGGGATATCGGTCCGGTCATGCATTTGGCTAGTGGGATCAGCCTTCCTTTTCTTAAGGATAGAGATGGGTTGGTTATCTTCTTCAGAATCACTACCGGAGTCATGGCGACTCGGTTCAGCAGTTGTGATTACGGGTGGGGTTTTTTCTCTTCTTTGATGGTTTGGATGGTTTAGGGGCATCCTTCTTGGGAGTGTTAGATTTCTTTGAGGTGCGGGGACCATGGAGAGAAGAAACCTTATGTTTGCGTCTTTAAGCGATGTTAGAAAGAGTAGTGGAAGAAGGGACTGCAGTACCTTCAGGGTTTAAGGCTGCGGATGGGAGAGGCGGGGTAGGAAGGTATGGGTCAATACCTTCCGTAGCCTCTATGTGATCTGAGACATCAGCAGTCTCGAGACCAAGTGAAAAAAGAATGTGGGTAGGGAGTCTGCGGATGGGACCAAAAATAGTTTGATCACAGGAAGGGTTGTACCTTTTTATGTCTTTAGTGATGAAGAAATTGATGTCGTCACCCATGTCAATCTTGGCATCCGCATGCAGATCTGATATGCACAAGGACCAGAAACAAGAAAAAGTAAGCTCGGATGGGTTGTGCCTCGGGCTCTCCTTGGAAATGTACTGGAGAAAAGCGTCCCATTTAATCCCATGTTGTCTGTGCCTTCAGTTCTGCCGGACACACTACGGATGATAAAGTGGGAGACAAACTGCCATACCGCAGATAATTGATTCTTCTTAAACACACCAATCCCTTTGCTTGGCTTCTAATATCCCATTTGATATAGTGTAGAGGTGATGTCCGCCATTGATGGTGTGAAGAACTTGACGGGATGATGAATCAGAAGGTTAACGCCTAAAAGGAACTTTTCTTTGGTCAAGATGACCAAGGCATCATTAACAAGGTTGAGATGAACTTCTTGAGGATTATCGACTGGGCGATATGCAGAAAAAGCGCATTTGTAAAGGGTGGAGAGTGGAACAATGTCTGTAATTGCATCAAACGGTCCAGACAGGGGATGATTCCTCAAAAACTTGATCATCAATTTGGTTGGTGCATTGTAAGTGGGTTGATCGTCGAACACTGCTCTGAAATTGCTCGAGGCAATTGTGGGAGAATCTGAACCAGTTGGGTTCACTGATCCAGAGGCTTTGGTTTGTTTCTTGGAAGCACCGGATTTCACCATTGTTGAGTTGTTGAGTTCTTTGAAGAATGCAAAGAGGGATTAAGGGTTATGAGAGCGTAAAAAGTTCTTTGTGGAGAAGAAAAGGATTTTATAGTGGTTTATTGGAGCGGGAAACGTTTATGTTTTGAAATAGGTGAAATTTGGTAAAAACATTTGGGTTTAACTTAAGATAAGCATCTTTTAATCTTGACCAAAAATTGACAAATAAGGGATAAAGATGGAAACTGGGATTAACTAGAAAAAGAACTCTGTATTTAATTAAATGTCAGAGGTAAAATCACGTCTTGAGAACGTGTGGAGGGGGTTGAGAAAAATCCGTTGGATAAAGCAGAAGTTGTAACGGATGGGATGGTTTGGGGTAATAGGAAAAGACATATTAGAGGATTTGATTTGGTAAATCTTTTATTTGTCATCATACCTAAAATAGGTCTGTGACGAGGTTTTTGGAAGAAAAGAATGTGACAGTTTCTCAAAGGAATGTTTTATTTAATGAAGAATCATCAAATTGCACACTATTTTTTTTTCAAAAAGAAATGAACCGTCTGTAAAAGAATTAATGTGACTGCAGACAAACACATCATTGTGGATGGTTTCCTTGACATTGCGGATGACTGCAGTGAGAGAAACTGAGAAAAACACTTGTACAAAAATTAGTTACAACAAACAAGAAAGACCCATGAAAGATAGATATAATATATGGTTGCGGTACATTGACTGTGGTACACAGAATGTACCAAAACCATCTGTTATAAGTGTCTTTCATCTAGAACCAGAATGGAGACCAAGAAGGTCTGCGGTACCTATCAATTCAAGAAGAATTGAGGGTCCGGATTCATCATCCCTAACATTTGTAAGAACGCATTGAGTTTGGTAGAGTCAAGTGCTTTTGTAAAGACATCAATAATCTCTTCATGAGTAGGGACAAAGATGAGTTTGATGTTACCTTTCAGAATGTGGTCTTTGATGAAATGATATCGTAGTTCAATATGTTTAGTCTTGGAGTGCTGAATAGGATTATGAGAAATCGCTATGGTATTTTCAGAGTCACAATACATTGGTATCCGCAGCATTCTGTATCCGTAGTCGAATAGTTGAGTCTTCATCCATAGAACTTGAGAACAACAACTGGTTGCGGCCACATATTCTGCTTCTACGGTAGACAAAGAAACACAGCTTTGTTTTCTTGAGGACCAGCTGACAAATCTACCTCCCAAAAACTGACATCCACCAGATGTACTTTTTCGATCAGGTTTTCATCCAACATGATCCGGATCAGTAAAGGCTTGAAGACTGAAGTCATTGCCTACGGGGTACCATATACAAAGAGATTTGCTTCCTTTTAGGTACCGGATAATTTATTTGGTTGCGGTCATGTGTGACACTTTTGGGTCAGCCTGATATCTTGCACATACACCAGTAGCAAAGACAATTTCCGGTCAGCTTGCGGTGAGGTACATAAGAGAGCCAGTGATACCTCTATAAGTCTTGTGATCCACAGATTCGCCAGAAGGATCAGCAGAGATCTTATATCCGAAGGCCATAGGAACCTTAGCTAAGGAGCAATTGTTCATAGAATATTGCCTTAAGAGTTCAGTGGTGTATTTCTCTTGATGAATGAATATCCCTTGTTGAATTTGTTTGATTTGAAGACCTAGAATGAAATTAATCTCTCTATTCATGCTCATTTGTAATTTGTTTGTCATGAGCTTAGCAAATTCATCCACCATTCCTTGATCAGACGATCCGAAGATGATATCATCCACGTATATTTGTACAAGCATAAGGTGAGAACCATTTGATTTTCTAAATAGCGTGGGATCAATCACTCCTTTTTTGTAGTCTGAAGAGACTAAGAATTCAAAAAGAGTCTCATACCAAGCTCTTGGAGCTTGCTTCAGACCGTAGACTGCCTTTTGAAGCTTGTAGCAATGGTTAGGAAATTCAATATTTTCAAACCCGGGAGGTTGTTGCAAATAAACCTCTTCTTTCAATTCCCCATTGAAAAAGGCACTTTTGACATCCATTTGGTGTACCTTGATGTTTTTATGGGCAGCATATGCTAAAAAGATTCGAATTGCTTCCATTCTTGCCACCGGAGCATATGTTTCATCGTAGTCAACACCTTCCAGTTTGGAGAGGTTCCCCCTGGATTGCTGATGGGCGTTCCTATTGAACCTGAGAAGGTTCCCTCTGGATTGCTGAGTTGGTTCAAGTGTCAATGGTCTCTATGATTTCATCATCCGAATCCGAAGATATGTTGATGTTAGTGATCTTTTAGGAAGAGGAGCTTGAGGATCATCTAATACTGGAACCTCGATGGTTGTTGCTTGATCCTGAGTAGAGCTTTCCCCCTCAACCGGAGAGGTGAAAGTATTGAGAGATCCTACTTCGGATAGAGATGGACTAGAAACATCAGCGTGTTGTTGTTGAGCAGTTGGTGACACAAGAAGTTCGGATAGTTTTGCAGTTTCAACAGGGTCGAAAAGATCATCATAATGTACTTCGACTAGGTTTAGAGGACTTGAAGAAGCAGGAATGTCACTTTCCATGATGGTTGTGGTTTCAATAGATGGAGGGGTGTTGCGGATGTAAGTGTCATCGAACTTCACATCGAAGCTTTCAATGATAAGCCTCGTTCGTCTGATAAGAACCCGCTAAGCAACCTTGTTTGTAGAGTAGCCAAGAAAAATGCCTTCATCGGACTTCGGTGAAAATTTGTTAAGTTGATCTCTATTATTGATCACAAAAGATCTACACCCAAAGATGTGAAAGAAACGAACATTTGGTTTCCGGTTATTGAGACCCTCATATGGTGTTTTATTGAGGTGTTTGCATACGATGCTTCGGTTTTGAACAAAGCATGCAGTTGCTACAGCTTCAGCCCAGAAGTAAAGAGGAAGATGTGCAAAGTTGAGCACGGATCTCGCTACTTCCACTATAGTATGGTTCCTCCTTTCTACTACACCATTTTGTTAAGGTGTATAAGGAGCTGAAAAGTTATGAGAGATACCTGTAACGCCCGGGTTTCAGGGCTAAGCATTTTTGTCAATGTAATAGTCTAGGTCAACTCTTGTAACTCTTTTTGAAGTAATAAAGATGAAATATTTGAGTATTATGTGAATTATGTGTATTTATGTGCTTATAATTTAATTATAAATGTATAATTAATAAATAATAAAAATAAGCGTCAAAATTAAAGTGTAAGATAAGGCCGATATCTCTACATAAAGTTGTAGAAGATGTCTCAAGGTTTCCGTGCATGTAAGGAACGCCGAAATCCGAGTTATAACGAAGAAGTTGTGACCCGTCGAAGTTTCGCGACAGAACCGGCACGATACCGGGAAGCGTGAATAGTGAACTTACGATAGAGCGAGATTTAGCCTTAGCGATCTAAACGAAAGTCGTAGAATATGTTAAACTAAGAACATTGATAAAAAGAACGCCCAAATCTGACTTCGTAGGAAGAAGTTATGATTTTTCGAAGTTTCGGAATAGCAGTGTACAGCCCGAAATTCGAATATTAGATTGAGCGATTTTTAGCCGACGCAACCTAAACGAGAATCGAAGATCTCGTTGAGAGTAGCGTAACGAGAAAAAGATGGGCGAAAACGGATGTCGGATGAAGAAGTTATGAGGATTTAACGGACCAATCGTGTCCCGGCCCGTTAATAATATAAAATTTAAAATCGAGCCAAAATTAGCCGACGAAGTCTAAACGAAAGTTGTAGAGTACGTTCCCATCTTCGCGTGGATATAAAGAACGTCGAAAACGGAGCTCGTATGTGAAAGTTATGATTATTAGAATTCGGGAGTGGAAATTGCGAAATCTGATGCGAGATGGATGACGTGGCTGCATCTGGGCCGTCGCTTGTTGATCAAGGCTTCGCTTCGGATTTTGACACGCCACCCCCGCAGTACGCCCCGCGTCCGAAGAGGTAACGCCCCGCGTAGGTCCGATCTGATCCATCCGATGGGTGCGAGACAGCTGGGTCCGAGCTGGTGATCTTATCCGAGGAGTACGCCCAGCGTACCCTCGGTACGCCCAGCGTAATTCCGAGCTTCGGTCCCTATAAATACCATGCGAATTCTTCCGGATTTTTCACACATTTTACTTCTCTCTCTAAACTACTTTCTCTCTCTAACCCTTTTGGAGCCCCCTAAGCCCTAGTTAAGCCCCTTAGCCCCCGAGGGAAGCCCCGAGGCTCCCGGAGTCCCGAGAAAAAAGAGTTTTTCGGTTTCGAAACGCTGCTCCAATCAAGTCCCGGTTCTCGATAAAAATCGCTGTAAGTGTGCTACGCTTACGCAATTTTTAATATAGCTTTCAAATAAGTATAGGAATGTTATTAGGTCCTTAAAATAATTATTTGGGCTATTATTATGAGTTATATCGAGTATTATTAACGCTTAATAATACTCGGACTAATTAATTTGTCGCGGTTATCGTTAAAATAAACCCTAGTGATATCGATACTAGGTTTTATTGAAGGAATATCGTTTTGAGAGTATCGAAGCGCTGTCCGAGTGCTGAGTCACCACCTAATCAGGTGAGTGCATAGTTACTTTCAACTTACACATAGATATGAAGTATTTTATATAAATTACGTGCTATGTGTGCATATTATCTGGATACTTGCTATCTATGCCGGATGAACATTGTTATACATGTTTTCAATGATTTAAACTGTATATGTATTTTATATCTACGAAAATGTTGGGGTAAAACATGGGTAGATGTAATAGGTGATGTGTGATAAAACGATGAGAGGCCTCGATGTTGATGTTGTTGTTTCTGTCATCTAGCGGAGTATGGATGACGACCACGGACTCTTCTGGACAGTCCAGTGGAACACTAGCAGGCTCGCAACCTGTAGGTGTTTGTGAACGATGTGTTCACCGGTGTACTCCATCCCCCACATGGTTGCCTTTAGGACATTTATTGCTGAGGAATCCCCTTAGCAGTAGTGTCCGTCCCGATGATGATCCGTAGGCTAGGTCCCTTATGATAGGTGTTTAGGGACGTAAAGTGAGGATAACGGGAACGGGTAATCGGGTTATTATTGATTGATGAAATTAATAAACTTATTTATTGTGGGTTGAAAACCCTATGTGCTCACCAGGCTCCCAAGCCTGACCCACTCAGTTTTATGTATTACAGGTAGTGGCGCATGAGCATAGGTGTGATGTTTAGGACGAGGGATTACGGATATAGGCCTGTAGATATGAAATAATGTAGTAAGACTTATATTGTACTGTTTATGCTTTTGATCTGTACGAACATGACATCCCGAGTCTTTTAATGAAATACATTTCTATGGAAATGCTTTTGATAAATCTTTATCATATTTTTTTTGGGACAAATTCCACAACACTTTCATTTAAAATGTAACTCTGATTTTTAAACAAAGCATAAACAAACCGGTCTTTTCTGGCCGTGATTTTGGGGATGTCACAGTTGGTATCAGAGCATTAGTTTAAGCGAACTAGGAATTTGTAGGATTTCTAGACTTAAACTTAGAATGCTAAGCGATGATTGTGAGGTGTGAGCACTAGCTTATTTTAGGAACTCTGCCTAAAATGCCTTTATGTGCTAAATGCTTTGTGCATGATATGCTGTTATTTGTTCGGATCTATGGTCTTTTGCCGACCGGATCTGGAAACCTTATGTGTTTAGGATTCTAAACGTACGACTACGATATTAGAACTGGCATGTAAACGTTTCGGAGTAATAAGGACGATTTAAACGTCTATCCTAAATAAAGATCTAAATTCACCTTATTCGGTGTATAGATCAAGATGGAAAGGACTCGTAGCGGAAACGTAAACGCAAATGGAGATAGGAACCAACCCCCAGTGGTTCAGCAAATACCTGTTGTAGAAGAAGTTGCACCTGAACCAGTCACGATGGCCGGAGTGCAAGCGATGATCCAGGCTATGTTGGATCGTCAAATGGAGGAAACCAGACATTTGCTCCAGCAAAATCTAGAGGAAGAGACTATTCAGATCGAACAGCCCGAGTTGAATGAAGGGCAGACTGAGGAGGGAAACTATAGTGGGACTGTTGGTCAAGCCAACCCACCGATAGTTAGGCAAAACCACAAAGAGGGAGGAAATGACGGACGTGGATGCAAATACAAGGATTTCATGGCATCCAAGCCACCGAGTCTATCTGGAAGCCCAACGCCGGTGGAAGTCATGAACTGGATCTCTGAAATGGAGACGATGTTTGAGAGTTGCGAGTGTAGCAACAGGCAGAAGACCGCTCTCGCGGTTCCTTTGTTGAAATCTGGAATACTAAGCTGGTGGAAGCTACTAGCTGACTCAATGCCCAAAGGTGAAGCAAGCAAGATGTCGTGGGAGGATTTTCTGGTACAGTTGAAGATGCAATACTGCTCTGAGCAGGATCTTCTGGAAATCAACAACGAATTCCAGAATCTGAAGAAGGGAAGAATGAGCGTTACTGAATACGCTGCAAGCTTTACTGAGAAAATGAAGCTTGTTCCTCACCTCGTCCCAACTGAACTCTCCAAGGTTAACAAATTTTCCCTCGGATTACCAGCGGACTTCGGTCCAATGGTCAAGCAAACTACCACTCTGAAAGCCGCCATCTGGGCTGCTAAGAATGTGGAGACCCAGATACGAGAGAAGGGTCTGGAGAGAGCAGAAGTGGGAGAGAAAAGGAAATTTGACGGATCCTCAAGGTCCGGTAAGAAGGGTAGATTCTCGAAGTTTGGTTCGAGAGGAGGAGGATCAGAAGCGAAGTGGTGTGACAAGTGCAAGAAGAAGCACTCTGGGAAGTGTGAAGGAAGGGTCACTTGTTACAAATGCGGAAAGCCTGGGCACTATGCCAATGAATGCACGTTCACTAAGAAGGTCTGTTATGAGTGCAACGAGGAGGGGCACATTTCAAGGGATTGCCCGAAGAAGAAGGAGACGGGAAGACCCAACATACCACCGAAGCCGAAGGCGAGAGCCTTCCAGATGACGCTCGAGGCTGCAAAGGAGGCAGCAGACGTCGCTTCAGGTACCTTTCTTGTAAATGGTTTGCCTGCAAATATACTATTTGATTCCGGAGCCAACTACTCCTTTGTGTCGCATAAATTTGGTGGGAAATTAGCATTGCCTGTAGAAAAACTAGATAATACCCTGATTGTAGAAGTTGCCAGTGGCAAATTCGTACCTGTTAGTAATCATATTAGGAACATCGTCATTGACCTAAATGGAAACGAATTCCACGAAGAGCTATTACCCATAGAGTTAAACGGTTTCGACATCGTTTTGGGTATGGATTGGCTTAGCGCCAACGATGCTGAGATTCAATGCCGAAAGAAGATAGTAAAGGTAAACCCACCTGGAAAGGAATCCTTTATGGTGTATGGGGACAAACGCAGAGTGAATTCTGGAATCATCTCCCTGATGAAAGCCAGGAAATGTTTGTCCAAGGGATGTGCAGCATACTTGGCATTCGTAATCGATGCCAAGAAGGAGAAGAAAGAGGTGCAGAATATACCGGTTGTGTGATATTATCCGGAAGTCTTTCCCGAAGATCTTCCCGGATTACCACCTGATAGACAAGTGGAGTTTCGTATAGACTTGTTACCAGGAACAAGACCAATAGCGAAAGCACCTTACCGATTAGCAACGACGGAGATGAAGGAGCTCATGACGCAACTTCAGGAGCTGTTGGACAACGGTTTTATTCGACCTAGTTCATCACCCTGGGGAGCTCCGGTGTTATTCGTAAAGAAGAAGGACGGAAGCATGAGGATGTGCAGAGACTACCGAGAGCTGAATAAGGCAACGGTGAAGAACAAGTATCCATTGCCAAGGATTGATGACCTATTCGATCAGCTACAAGGTTCGAGCTATTTCTCAAAGATCGATCTTAGGTCAGGATATCATCAGCTGAAGGTGAGAGAGCAGGATATTGAAAAGACTGCATTCAGAACAAGATATGGACACTACGAGTTCTTGGTTATGTCATTTGGACTAACCAATGCTCCTGCAGCATTCATGGATTTGATGAATAGGATTTGTAAACCATTCCTCGATAAATCCGTGATAGTGTTCATTGACGACATTCTCATCTACTCGAAAAGCCAGGAGGAGCATGGCAAGCATCTACAAGAAGTGTTGGAAGTATTAAAGAAGGAGAAGCTTTACGCAAAGTTCTCCAAATGCGACTTTTGGATATGGGAAGTCCAATTCTTGGGTCATGTTGTTAACCAGGAGGGAATAATGGTTGACCCCGCAAAGATCGAGGCTGTAATGAAGTGGGAACGTCCAAAGAGTCCCACGGAGATTCGAAGCTTTCTAGGATTAGCCGGATATTATCGACGATTTATCCAAGGCTTTTCTTTGATAGCTGCTCCATTAACAGCTTTGACTCATAAAGGAGCTACGTATACGTGGAGTGAGAAACATGATGAGGCATTCGAGAAGCTAAAGAAGAAGTTATGTGAAGCACCGATACTTTCTCTACCCGATGGAGAAGTTGAAGGTGATTAGGGAAAGAATGTTAGCAACTCAGGATCGTCAGAAGAGTTATGCTGACAAGAAAAGACGACCGATAACCTTCGAGGTTGGGGATTCCTTTCTGCTTAAAGTCTCACCGTGGAAGGGACTTATACGATTTGGGAAACGAGGAAAGTTGAGTCCAAGGTTTATTGGACCGTTCAAAGTTCTTCAGAAGATTGGGAACCAAGCTTACAAGCTGAAATTGCCCGAAGAACTCAATGGTATTCATAACACTTTCCATGTGTGTTATTTGAGGATATTCACGGGAGATGTTCCCGACATAATTCCAATCTCAGAGTTAAGGATGGATGAGAATAAAAGGCTGATCGAAGAGCCTGAGGCAATTGTTGACCGTAAGACTAAGAAGTTACGACGCAAGATGGTCGACTTGGTGCTAGTCCGATGGAAACATTCGAATGGGCCGAATCTCACTTGGGAAATAGAGGATGACATGATGAGTCGCTATCCACATCTGTTTGCTGATGCATGATTCCGGGACGGAATCATCCTAAGGGGGAGAGAATTGTAACGCCCGGGTTTCAGGGCTAAGCATTTTTGTCAATGTAATAGTCTAGGTCAACTCTTGTAACTCTTTTTGAAGTAATAAAGATGAAATATTTGAGTATTATGTGAATTATGTGTATTTATGTGCTTATAATTTAATTATAAATGTATAATTAATAAATAATAAAAATAAGCGTCAAAACTAAAGTGTAAGATAAGCCCGATATCTCTACATAAATTTGTAGAAGATGTCTCAAGGTTTCCGTGCATATAAGGAACGCCGAAATCCGAGTTATAACGAAGAAGTTATGACCCGTCGAAGTTTCGCGACAGAACCGGCACGATACCGGGAAGCGTAAATAGTGAACTTACGATAGAGCGAGATTTAGCCTTAGCGATCTAAACGAAAGTCGTAGAATATGTTAAACTAAGAACATCGATAAAAAGAACGCCCAAATCTGACTTCGTAGGAAGAAGTTATGATTTTTCGAAGTTTCAGAATAGCAGTGTACAGCCCGAAATTCGAATATTAGATTGAGCGATTTTTAGCCGACACAACCTAAACGAGAATCGAAGATCTCGTTGAGAGTAGCGTAACGAGAAAAAGATGGGCGAAAACGGATGTCGGATGAAGAAGT
Source organism: Lactuca serriola (assembly GCF_051521515.1). Lineage (NCBI taxonomy): Eukaryota > Viridiplantae > Streptophyta > Magnoliopsida > Asterales > Asteraceae > Lactuca > Lactuca serriola. Next base: position 180,331,071 of record NC_136412.1, on the reverse strand, counting down.
TATGAGGATTTAACGGACCAATCGTGTCCCGGCCCGTTAATAATATAAAATTTAAAATCGAGCCAAAATTAGCCGACGAAGTCTAAACAAAAGATGTAGAGTACGTTCCCACCTTCGCGTGGATATAAAGAACGTCGAAAACGGAGCTCGTATGTGAAAGTTATGATTTTTAGAATTCGGGAGTGGAAATTGCGAAATCTGATGCGAGATGGATGACGTGGCTGCATCTGGGCCGTCGCTTGTTGATCAAGGCTTCGCTTCGGATTGTGACACGCCACCCCCGCAGTACGCCCCGCGTCCGAAGAGGTTACGCCCCGCGTAGGTCCGATCTGATCCATCCGATGGGTGCGAGACAGCTGGGTCCGAGCTGGTGATCTTATCCGAGGAGTACGCCCAGCGTACCCTCGGTACGCCCAGCGTAATTCCGAGCTTCGGTCCCTATAAATACCATGCGAATTCTTCCGGATTTTTCACACATTTTCACTTCTGTCTCTAAACTACTTTCTCTCTCTAACCCTTTTGGAGCCCCCTAAGCCCTAGTTAAGCCCCTTAGCCCCCGAGGGAAGCCCCGAGGCTCCCGGAGTCCCGAGAAAAAGGAGTTTTTCGGTTTCGAAACACTGCTCCAATCAAGTCTCGGTTCTCGATAAAAATCGCTGTAAGTGTGCTACGCGTACGTAATTTTTAATATAGCTTTCAAATAAGTATAGGAATGTTATTAGGTCCTTAAAATAATTATTTGGGCTATTATTATGAGTTATATCGAGTATTATTAACGCTTAATAATACTCGGACTAATTAATTTGTCGCGGTTATCGTTAAACTAAACCCTAGTGATATCGATACTAGGTTTTATTGAAGGAATATCGTTTTGAGAGTATCGAAGCGCTGTCCGAGTGCTGAGTCACCACCTAATCAGGTGAGTGCATAGTTACTTTCAACTTACACATAGATATGAAGTATTTTATATAAATTACGTGCTATGTGTGCATATTATCTGGATACTTGCTATCTATGCCGGATGAACATTGTTATACATGTTTTCAATGATTTAAACTGTATATGTATTTTATATCTACGAAAATGTTCGGGTAAAACATGGGTAGATGTAATAGGTGATGTGTGATAAAACGATGAGAGGCCTCGATGTTGATGTTGTTGTTTCTGTCATCTAGCGGAGTATGGATGACGACCACGGACTCTTCTAGACAGTCCAGTGGAACACTAGCAGGCTCGCAACCTGTAGGTGTTTGTGAACGATGTGTTCACCGGTGTACTCCATCCCCCACATGGTTGCCTTTAGGACATTTATTGCTGAGGAATCCCCTTAGCAGTAGTGTCCGTCCCGATGATGATCCGTAGGCTAGGTCCCTTATGATAGGTGTTTAAGGACGTAAAGTGAGGATAACGGGAACGGGTAATCGGGTTATTATTGATTGATGAAATTAATAAACTTATTTATTGTGGGTTGAAAACCCTATGTGCTCACCAGGCTCGCAAGCCTGACCCACTCAGTTTTATGTATTACAGGTAGTGGCGCATGAGCATAGGTGTGATGTTTTGGACGAGGGATTACGGATATAGGCCTGTAGATATGAAATAATGTAGTAAGGCTTATATTGTACTGTTTATGCTTTTGATCTGTACGAACATGACATCCCGAGTCTTTTAATGAAATACATTTCTATGGAAATGCTTTTGATAAATCTTTATCATATTTTTTTTTTGGGACAAATTCCGCAACACTTTCATTTAAAATGTAACTCTGATTTTTAAACAAAGCATAAACAAACCGGTCTTTTCTGGCCGTGATTTTGGGGATGTCACAATACCTTTTGACACCAAGAAGTTGTTGAGAGGATGATTAGTGAATTCAGTGCCATTATCACTGCCGATGCGTCTTATAGGCAGCTTGATATGAAGTTCTATCTCTTTGATGAAGTTGATGAGAATCGGCGGTGTTTCGGATTTAAGTCTGAGGAAGAATACCCATGTGAAGCGAGTGAAGTCATCAACTATAACCAGTATGTACTTTTTTTGATGAAGACTGGCAACGGTTGATAGACCGCAAAGATCAATGTGTAGAAGTTCAAGTGGCTCAGATATTAAAGAATCAATCACCATGGGGTGACTTGCTTTGGAATGCTTACCACATTCACAAGCAGGACATAGAGTGTCATTGCTAAACTTGAGAATGGGTAATCCTCTGACCAGCTCTCCAGTAACCAAGGTGTTGATATACTTGAAGTTGAGATGAGCGAGCTTGCGGTGCCATAACCAGCTAACTTCGGATACAACTTTGGAGAGACAACACAACTACGGTTTTCCAATGATGAGAGAGACATCCAAGGGATACATGGTACCCTCAGATCGTGACTTGATCAAGCAGGTACTTCTGTCACTCGTCATAACGTAACAAAATTGATCCTCAAACTCAACTCGATGGCCTGCCTTACATAGTTGGCCAACACTGATAAGATTGAGTTTCAGGCTTTCTACATAAGCAACCTTCTGTATTGAAAAGTTCCTCGTAGAGAGTACACCATAACCTCGGATGATCCCATTCACATTATTGCCGAATGTAACATTTCCACCATTGCATATAGGCCTGAAATCCCGAAGTATTCTAACCTTCCGGTCATGTGCAAGGAGCAACCATTGTCGATCAACCATCCTTTTTCTTGTTCCTCCTTGCACAATGCTTACAAAAATGAAGAAGTTATGATTTTTCGAAGTTTCGGAATAGCAGTGTACAGCCCGAAATTCGAATATTAGATTGAGCGATTTTTAGCCGACACAACCTAAACGAGAATCGAAGATCTCGTTGAGAGTAGCGTAACGAGAAAAAGATGGGCGAAAACGGATGTCGGATGAAGAAGTTATGAGGATTTAACGGACCAATCGTGTCTCGGCCCGTTAATAATATAAAATTTAAAATCGAGCCAAAATTAGCCGACGAAGTCTAAACGAAAGTTGTAGAGTACGTTCCCATCTTCGCGTGGATATAAAGAACGTCGAAAACGGAGCTCGTATGTGAAAGTTATGATTATTAGAATTCGGGAGTGGAAATTGCGAAATCTGATGCGAGATGGATGACGTGGCTGCATCTGGGCCGTCGCTTGTTGATCAAGGCTTCGCTTCGGATTGTGACACGCCACCCCCGCAGTACGCCCCGCGTCCGAAGAGGTTACGCCCCGCGTAGGTCCGATCTGATCCATCCGATGGGTGCGAGACAGCTGGGTCCGAGCTGGTGATCTTATCCGAGGAGTACGCCCAGCGTACCCTCGGTACGCCCAGCGTAATTCCGAGCTTCGGTCCCTATAAATACCATGCGAATTCTTCCGGATTTTTCACACATTTTACTTCTCTCTCTAAACTACTTTCTCTCTCTAACCCTTTTGGAGCCCCCTAAGCCCTAGTTAAGCCCCTTAGCCCCCGAGGGAAGCCCCCGAGGCTCCCGGAGTCCCGAGAAAAAAGAGTTTTTCGGTTTCGAAACGCTGCTCCAATCAAGTCCCGGTTCTCGATAAAAATCGCTGTAAGTGTGCTACGCTTACGCAATTTTTAATATAGCTTTCAAATAAGTATAGGAATGTTATTAGGTCCTTAAAATAATTATTTGGGCTATTATTATGAGTTATATCGAGTATTATTAACGCTTAATAATACTCGGACTAATTAATTTGTCGTGGTTATCGTTAAACTAAACCCTAGTGATATCGATACTAGGTTTTATTGAAGGAATATCGTTTTGAGAGTATCGAAGCGCTGTCCGAGTGCTGAGTCACCACCTAATCAGGTCAGTTCATAGTTACTTTCAACTTACACATAGATATGAAGTATTTTATATAAATTACGTGCTATGTGTGCATATTATCTGGATACTTGCTATCTATGCCGGATGAACATTGTTATACATGTTTTCAATGATTTAAACTGTATATGTATTTTATATCTACGAAAATGTTGGGGTAAAACATGGGTAGATGTAATAGGTGATGTGTGATAAAACGATGAGAGGCCTCGATGTTGATGTTGTTGTTTCTGTCATCTAGCGGAGTATGGATGACGACCACGGACTCTTCTAGACAGTCCAGTGGAACACTAGCAGGCTCGCAACCTGTAGGTGTTTGTGAACGATGTGTTCACCGGTGTACTCCATCCCCCACATGGTTGCCTTTAGGACATTTATTGCTGAGGAATACCCTTAGCAGTAGTGTCCGTCCCGATGATGATCCGTAGGCTAGGTCCCTTATGATAGGTGTTTAGGGACGTAAAGTGAGGATAACGGGAACGGGTAATCGGGTTATTATTGATTGATGAAATTAATAAACTTATTTATTGTGGGTTGAAAACCCTATGTGCTCACCAGGCTCCCAAGCCTGACCCACTCAGTTTTATGTATTACAGGTAGTGGCGCATGAGCATAGGTGTGATGTTTTGGACGAGGGATTACGGATATAGGCCTGTAGATATGAAATAATGTAGTAAGGCTTATATTGTACTGTTTATGCTTTTGATCTGTACGAACATGACATCCCGAGTCTTTTAATGAAATACATTTCTATGGAAATGCTTTTGATAAATCTTTATCATATTTTTTTTGGGACAAATTCCGCAACACTTTCATTTAAAATGTAACTCTGATTTTTAAACAAAGCATAAACAAACCGGTCTTTTCTGGCCGTGATTTTGGGGATGTCACAGTTGGTATCAGAGCATTAGTTTAAGCGAACTAGGAATTTGTAGGATTTCTAGACTTAAACTTAGAATGCTAAGCGATGATTGTGAGGTGTGAGCACTAGCTTATTTTAGGAACTCTGCCTAAAATGCCTTTATGTGCTAAATGCTTTGTGCATGATATGCTGTTATTTGTTCGGATCTATGGTCTTTTGCCGACCGGATCTGGAAACCTTATGTGTTTAGGATTCTAAACGTACGACTACGATATTAGAACTGGCATGTAAACGTTTCGGAGTAATAAGGACGATTTAAACGTCTATCCTAAATAAAGATCTAAATTCACCTTATTCGGTGTATAGATCAAGATGGCAAGGACTCGTAGCGGAAACGTAAACGCAAATGGAGATAGGAACCAACCCCCAGTGGTTCAGCAAATACCTATTGTAGAAGAAGTTGCACCTGAACCAGTCACGATGGCCGGAGTGCAAGCGATGATCCAGGCTATGTTGGATCGTCAAATGGAGGAAACCAGACGTTTGCTCCAGCAAAATCTAGAGGAAGAGACTATTCAGATCGAACAGCCCGAGTTGAATGAAGGGCAGACTGAGGAGGGAAACTATAGTGGGACTGTTGGTCAAGCCAACCCACCGATAGTTAGGCAAAACCACCAGGAGGGAGGAAATGACGGACGTGGATGCAAATACAAGGATTTCATGGCATCCAAGCCACCGAGTCTATCTGGAAGCCCAACGCCGGTGGAAGTCATGAACTGGATCTCTGAAATGGAGACGATGTTTGAGGGTTGCGAGTGTAGCAACAGGCAGAAGACCGCTCTCGCGGTTCCTTTGTTGAAATCTGGAATACTAAGCTGGTGGAAGCTACTAGCTGACTCAATGCCCAAAGGTGAAGCAAGCAAGATGTCGTGGGAGGATTTTCTGGTACAGTTGAAGATGCAATACTGCTCTGAGCAGGATCTTCTGGAAATCAACAACGAATTCCAGAATCTGAAGAAGGGAAGAATGAGCATTACTGAATACGCTGCAAGCTTTACTGAGAAAATGAAGCTTGTTCCTCACCTCGTCCCAACTGAACTCTCCAAGGTTAACAAATTTTCCCTCGGATTACCAGCGGACTTCGGTCCAATGGTCAAGCAAACTACCACTCTGAAAGCCGCCATCTGGGCTGCTAAGAATGTGGAGACCCAGATACGAGAGAAGGGTCTGGAGAGAGCAGAAGTGGGAGAGAAAAGGAAATTTGACGGATCCTCAAGGTCCGGTAAGAAGGGTAGATTCTCGAAGTTTGGTTCGAGAGGAGGAGGATCAGAAGCGAAGTGGTGTGACAAGTGCAAGAAGAAGCACTCTGGGAAGTGTGAAGGAGGGGTCACTTGTTACAAATGCGGAAAGCCTGGGCACTATGCCAATGAATGCACGTTCACTAAGAAGGTCTGTTATGAGTGCAACGAGGAGGGGCACATTTCAAGGGATTGCCCGAAGAAGAAGGAGACGGGAAGACCCAACATACCACCGAAGCCGAAGGCGAGAGCCTTCCAGATGACGCTCGAGGCTGCAAAGGAGGCAGCAGACGTCGCTTCAGGTACCTTTCTTGTAAATGGTTTGCCTGCAAATATACTATTTGATTCCGGAGCCAACTACTCCTTTGTGTCGCATAAATTTGGTGGGAAATTAGCATTGCCTGTAGAAAAACTAGATAATACCCTGATTGTAGAAGTTGCCAGTGGCAAATTCGTACCTGTTAGTAATCATATTAGGAACATCGTCATTGACCTAAACGGAAACGAATTCCACGAAGAGCTATTACCCATAGAGTTAAACGGTTTCGACATCGTTTTGGGTATGGATTGGCTTAGCGCCAACGATGCTGAGATTCAATGCCGAAAGAAGATAGTAAAGGTAAACCCACCTGGAAAGGAATCCTTTATGGTGTATGGGGACAAACGCAGAGTGAATTCTGGAATCATCTCCCTGATGAAAGCCAGGAAATGTTTGTCCAAGGGATGTGCATCATACTTGGCATTCGTAATCGATGCCAAGAAGGAGAAGAAAGAGGTGCAGAATATACCGGTTGTGTGATATTATCCGGAAGTCTTTCCCGAAGATCTTCCCGGATTGCCACCTGATAGACAAGTGGAGTTTCGTATAGACTTGTTACCAGGAACAAGACCAATAGCGAAAGCACCTTACCGATTAGCACCGACGGAGATGAAGGAGCTCATGACGCAACTTCAGGAGCTGTTGGACAACGGTTTTATTCGACCTAGTTCATCACCCTGGGGAGCTCCGGTGTTATTCGTAAAGAAGAAGGACGGAAGCATGAGGATGTGCATAGACTACCGAGAGCTGAATAAGGCAACGGTGAAGAACAAGTATCCATTGCCAAGGATTGATGACCTATTCGATCAGCTACAAGGTTCGAGCTACTTCTCAAAGATCGATCTTAGGTCAGGATATCATCAGCTGAAGGTGAGAGAGCAGGGTATTGAAAAGACTGCATTCAGAACAAGATATGGACACTACGAGTTCTTGGTTATGTCATTTGGACTAACCAATGCTCCTGCAGCATTCATGGATTTGATGAATAGGATTTGTAAACCATTCCTCGATAAATCCGTGATAGTGTTCATTGACGACATTCTCATCTACTCGAAAAGCCAGGAGGAGCATGGCAAGCATCTACAAGAAGTGTTGGAAGTATTAAAGAAGGAGAAGCTTTACGCAAAGTTCTCCAAATGCGACTTTTGGATATGGGAAGTCCAATTCTTGGGTCATGTTGTTAACCAGGAGGGAATAATGGTTGACCCCGCAAAGATCGAGGCTGTAATGAAGTGGGAACGTCCAAAGAGTCCCACGGAGATTCGAAGCTTTCTAGGATTAGCCGGATATTATCGACGATTTATCCAAGGCTTTTCTTTGATAGCTGCTCCATTAACAGCTTTGACTCATAAAGGAGCTACGCATACGTGGAGTGAGAAACATGATGAGGCATTCGAGAAGCTAAAGAAGAAGTTATGTGAAGCACCGATACTTTCTCTACCCGATGGAGTCGAAGATTTCGCGGTTTATAGTGACGCTTCTGGAGTCGGGTTAGGTTGTGTTCTGACCCAAAGAGAACAGGTGATAGCATACGCATCTCGACAATTGAAAGAGCACGAAAAGAACTACCCCACTCATGATCTGGAGTTAGCAGCGGTAGTTTTTGCCTTAAAGATATGGAGGCATTACCTCTACGGCACGAAGTGCAAGCTCTTCACTGATCATAAGAGTCTCCAGTATCTCTTTAATCAGAAGGACTTGAACATGAGGCAACGACGCTGGCTAGAACTTCTCAAGGACTACGACTGTGAGATACTTTACCACCCAGGTAAAGCAAATATTGTTGCTGATGCTCTCAGTCAGAAAGTCAATCTGGAAAGGAAAAGGCCAAGAGCGTTAAGAATTGAACTCGTCTCGACGATTGTGGAAAGTATTAGGAAAGCTCAAGAAGAAGCTTTAGAGAAAAATGACCGAAAGGAAGAACGTTTGGGAAGAACGTTAGTGTTTGGTACAAACAGTCGAGGACTGAAGGTATTCCAAGATCGAATTTGGGTACCTAAGACGGGAGGAATAAGAGATCTTCTGATGGAAGAAGCACACAAGACCATGTACTCGATTCATCCCGGTAGCACTAAAATGTATAGGGACCTAAAACCCTACTACTGGTGGCCGACAATGAAGCTCGATGTTGCGAAGTATGTGGCCGAGTGCGTAACATGTGCGAGGGTTAAGGCACAACATCAGAAACCGTATGGGAGTTTAGAACCCTTACCTGTACCCATAGGTAAATGGGAAGACATCACCATGGATTTTGTGACTAAACTGCCCAGGACGAAGAACGGTCACGACATGATTTGGGTAGTCGTGGATCGTTTCACCAAGAGTGCACACTTCATAGCAGCCAACGAGAAGTGGTCTATGGATAAGCTCGCAAATGCTTACGTGAAGGAAATTGTAAGACTTCACGGTGTTCCTCTTACGATTGTATCAGATCGTGATAGTCGTTTCACGTCAAGGTTTTGGAGGAGTCTACAAGAGGAGTTGGGTACAAAGTTATGTTTGAGTACTGCTTACCATCCGCAAACTGATGGCCAGAGCGAAAGAACGATTCAGACACTGGAAGATATGCTGAGAGCATGTACCCTCGAGTTCCAAGGGAATTGGGATGAGCACTTACCTCTGGTAGAATTCTCCTACAACAATAGTTTTCACTCGGGCATCAAGATGGCACCTTACCAAGCCTTGTATGGACAAAAGTGTCATACGCCGTCTTGTTGGCTTGAAGCCGGAGAGAAGCAGTTTATGGGCCCCGAGATAGTCCATGAGACTGCTGAGAAGTTGAAGGTGATTAGGGAAAGAATGTTAGCAACTCAGGATCGTCAGAAGAGTTATGCTGACAAGAAAAGACGACCGATAACCTTCGAGGTTGGGGATTCCTTTCTGCTTAAAGTCTCACCGTGGAAGGGACTTATACGATTTGGGAAACGAGGAAAGTTGAGTCCAAGGTTTATTGGACCGTTCAAAGTTCTTCAGAAGATTGGGAACCAAGCTTACAAGCTGAAATTGCCCGAAGAACTCAATGGTATTCATAACACTTTCCATGTGTGTTATTTGAGGATATTCACGGGAGATGTTCCCGACATAATTCCAATCTCAGAGTTAAGGATGGATGAGAATAAAAGGCTGATCGAAGAGCCTGAGGCAATTGTTGACCGTAAGACTAAGAAGTTACGACGCAAGATGGTCGACTTGGTGCTAGTCCGATGGAAACATTCGAATGGGCCGAATCTCACTTGGGAAATAGAGGATGACATGATGAGTCGCTATCCACATCTGTTTGCTGATGCATGATTCCGGGACGGAATCATCCTAAGGGGGAGAGAATTGTAACGCCCGGGTTTCAGGGCTAAGCATTTTTGTCAATGTAATAGTCTAGGTCAACTCTTGTAACTCTTTTTGAAGTAATAAAGATGCAATATTTGAGTATTATGTGAATTATGTGTATTTATGTGCTTATAATTTAATTATAAATGTATAATTAATAAATAATAAAAATAAGCGTCAAAACTAAAGTGTAAGATAAGCCCGATATCTCTACATAAATTTGTAGAAGATGTCTCAAGGTTTCCGTGCATATAAGGAACGCCGAAATCCGAGTTATAACGAAGAAGTTATGACCCGTCGAAGTTTCGCGACAGAACCGGCACGATACCGGGAAGCGTGAATAGTGAACTTACGATAGAGCGAGATTTAGCCTTAGCGATCTAAACGAAAGTCGTAGAATATGTTAAACTAAGAACATCGATAAAAAGAACGCCCAAATCTGACTTCGTATGAAGAAGTTATGATTTTTCGAAGTTTCAGAATAGTAGTGTACAGCCCGAAATTCGAATATTAGATTGAGCGATTTTTAGCCGACACAACCTAAACGAGAATCGAAGATCTCGTTGAGAGTAGCGTAACGAGAAAAAGATGGGCGAAAACGGATGTCGGATGAAGAAGTTATGAGGATTTAACGGACCAATCGTGTCCCGGCCCGTTAATAATATAAAATTTAAAATCGAGCCAAAATTAGCCGACGAAGTCTAAACGAAAGTTGTAGAGTACGTTCCCACCTTCGCGTGGATATAAAGAACGTCGAAAACGGAGCTCGTATGTGAAAGTTATGATTTTTAGAATTCGGGAGTGGAAATTGCGAAATCTGATGCGAGATGGATGACGTGGCTACATCTGGGCCGTCGCTTGTTGATCAAGGCTTCGCTTCGGATTGTGACACGCCACCCCCGCAGTATGCCCCGCGTCCGAAGAGGTCACGCCCCGCGTAGGTCCGATCTGATCCATCCGATGGGTGCAAGACAGCTGGGTCCGAGCTGGTGATCTTATCCGAGGAGTACGCCCAGCGTACCCTCGGTACGCCCAGCGTAATTCCGAGCTTCGGTCCCTATAAATACCATGCGAATTCTTCCGGATTTTTCACACATTTTCACTTCTGTCTCTAAACTACTTTCTCTCTCTAACCCTTTTGGAGCCCCCTAAGCCCTAGTTAAGCCCCTTAGCCCCCGAGGGAAGCCCCGAGGCTCCCGGAGTCCCGAGAAAAAGGAGTTTTTCGGTTTCGAAACACTTCTCCAATCAAGTCCCGGTTCTCGATAAAAATCGCTGTAAGTGTGCTACGCGTACGTAATTTTTAATATAGCTTTCAAATAAGTATAGGAATGTTATTAGGTCCTTAAAATAATTATTTGGGCTATTATTATGAGTTATATCGAGTATTATTAACGCTTAATAATACTCGGACTAATTAATTTGTCGCGGTTATCGTTAAACTAAACCCTAGTGATATCGATACTAGGTTTTATTGAAGGAATATCGTTTTGAGAGTATCGAAGCGCTGTCCGAGTGCTGAGTCACCACCTAATCAGGTGAGTGCATAGTTACTTTCAACTTACACATAGATATGAAGTATTTTATATAAATTACGTGCTATGTGTGCATATTATCTGGATACTTGCTATCTATGCCGGATGAACATTGTTATACATGTTTTCAATGATTTAAACTGTATATGTATTTTATATCTACGAAAATGTTGGGGTAAAACATGGGTAGATGTAATAGGTGATGTGTGATAAAACGATGAGAGGCCTCGATGTTGATGTTGTTGTTTCTGTCATCTAGCGGAGTATGGATGACGACCACGGACTCTTCTAGACAGTCCAGTGGAACACTAGCAGGCTCGCAACCTGTAGGTGTTTGTGAACGATGTGTTCACCGGTGTACTCCATCCCCCACATGGTTGCCTTTAGGACATTTATTGCTGAGGAATCCCCTTAGCAGTAGTGTCCGTCCCGATGATGATCCGTAGGCTAGGTCCCTTATGATAGGTGTTTAGGGACGTAAAGTGAGGATAACGGGAACGGGTAATCGGGTTATTATTGATTGATGAAATTAATAAACTTATTTATTGTGGGTTGAAAACCCTATGTGCTCACCAGGCTCCCAAGCCTGACCCACTCAGTTTTATGTATTACAGGTAGTGGCGCATGAGCATAGGTGTGATGTTTTGGACGAGGGATTACGGATATAGGCCTGTAGATATGAAATAATGTAGTAAGGCTTATATTGTACTGTTTATGCTTTTGATCTGTACGAACATGACATCCCGAGTCTTTTAATGAAATACATTTCTATGGAAATGCTTTTGATAAATCTTTATCATATTTTTTTTTTGGGACAAATTCCGCAACACTTTCATTTAAAATGTAACTCTGATTTTTAAACAAAGCATAAACAAACCGGTCTTTTCTGGCCGTGATTTTGGGGATGTCACAATACCTTTTGACACCAAGAAGTTGTTGAGAGGATGATTAGTGAATTCAGTGCCATTATCACTGCCGATGCGTCTTATAGGCAGCTTGATCTGAAGTTCTATCTCTTTGATGAAGTTGATGAGAATCGGCGGTGTTTCGGATTTAAGTCTGAGGAAGAATACCCATGTGAAGCGAGTGAAGTCATCAACTATAACCAGTATGTACTTTTTTTGATGAAGACTGGCAACGGTTGATAGACCGCAAAGATCAATGTGTAGAAGTTCAAGTGGCTCAGATATTAAAGAATCAATCACCATGGGGTGACTTGCTTTGGAATGCTTACCACATTCACAAGCAGGACATAGAGTGTCATTGCTAAACTTGAGAATGGGTAATCCTCTGACCAGCTCTCCAGTAACCAAGGTGTTGATATACTTGAAGTTGAGATGAGCGAGCTTGCGGTGCCATAACCAGCTAACTTCGGATACAACTTTGGAGAGACAACACAACTACGGTTTTCCAATGATGAGAGAGACATCCAAGGGATACATGGTACCCTCAGATCGTGACTTGATCAAGCAGGTACTTCTGTCACTCGTCATAACGTAACAAAATTGATCCTCAAACTCAACTCGATGGCCTGCCTTACATAGTTGGCCAACACTGATAAGATTGAGTTTCAGGCTTTCTACATAAGCAACCTTCTGTATTGAAAAGTTCCTCGTAGAGAGTACACCATAACCTCGGATGATCCCATTCACATTATTGCCGAATGTAACATTTCCACCATTGCATATAGGCCTGAAATCCCGAAGTATTCTAACCTTCCGGTCATGTGCAAGGAGCAGGCATTGTCGATCAGCCATCCTTTTTCTTATTCCTCCTTGCACAATGCTTACAAAAATTAAGTGCTTAATTTGGGCACCCAAGCGAGTTTGGAGGCCGAAGTCACATACGAGTTATTAATCGATGCATGATGTGAGGTGATAGGGACATGTTTTAAGTCAACTTTCAAGCCTAGTCCTGGGTGTTTGAGAACTTTTGGAGCTTTGTGAGATTGTGGATAGTTACGAGTCTTTTGAGAATGATGAGATTTGTCATGAACGAAGATCTTTTGACATTGACATTGACACGTGAGCTTTTTCTCATTTTCTATGACATTTGGATTAGTCCGTTGTTTTGAAGAAAAAGTATGCTTTTGTCCAGACCGAGGATTGTAAGATTTGACCTTTTTGTTTGTGTGTTTTGAAAAGGTGTTTTTTGCAGGTTTCGCAGGTGTGTAGACACGTGTAGGCCTTTTGTGATGTGATTTCATAAACTCTTGAGGTGACCTTTTGAGTGCCGGGGTTGGCTAAATTCCTTCCCATTTTTGAGTTTTTAAAAGTGACTTTGGAAGAATCAGTGTAGGTAGAATACCTTTCCATTTTGGATTGTATAACGAATAGACTTGAAAACCATTTGATCGAGAAGATTTGTCCTTAAAGTCAGGTGTTTTTTGAGAAATGTCAGAAACAATAATCTCCTTCCTTTTTGTTCTCTTGGAAACAGTTGATTTGAAATGATAATTTGAGAAAACAAGTTTTTCTGGACTCTTTGACTTGGGATATTTCACATATTTCTTTCGTTTTGAATGAATTTCCCGTTGCTTCCCACGGGAACAAAATTCTTCTTTAAGGACTCTTTTTGCTTCGGTCTTAGGAGAACCGCGGTTAGTGACATTTAATTGCGGTTACCTTAAATCTTTTGAAGATTTTGAAAAACAGGGACTTGATTCATCCGAACTGGAGAAGTCAGGATTTTGACAACATTGACCAAATTCAAAATTTTCGATTGACAATTCATGATGAATTGGTTCAATAGGCACATAACTTTTAACTAAGGTTTGTGACGTAGTGCTTTGAACAACCGCAGAGTAAGTCATGGTGGACACTTTAGTGGGACAATTGTTACTGGGTAATGGGACGGTTTGCAGTTCATGACTGCGGTTATGAACACTGTGGTCAGACTGTAGAGATGGGAAGTCTAATCTGACTTCAGGACATTCTACAATAATTTTTTCTACAGCAATTTCCTCATTGACTATGGATGATGTCTGAGAAACAGAGTGATCTATGTTATGAACGTGATTAGAAAATTCAGGGAGAATTTCCTCGATAAGACAATTATTACTCAGATCATGAAGTTTACCAAAATGAGCTTGGATATCCTCAGGAATTGTTTTGTCATTGACTGCAAATAAGTTGCGGTCTGGGGGGACATAGGGACGTTCCGGTGTGAACCGAGGTGAGGAGTCTGTTGCGGTTAGATACCCATTGGACCAACCCCAATTAAAAGTGTTATCAACATTCACATTATTAACAAGATTCTCAATGGACTCAGTTTCATTAAAAAGCTTTTCAATTAAAAGATTTAAGCGTACAATTTCATTATGTGCTAAATCTCTCTGATTTAAGGCTATTTCTAATTGTGTTTCACTTAACATCCTAGCATCCTTTTCAAGCATCAAATCCTTCTCTAACATTGCCATTTTGAGTCTCTTATTGTCCAAACGTCCTCTACCGTGGAACATCTCATGCGAAGCGATGTTCTTCTCATCTAAGGCTTTATTGTAGTCTGTAAGGACGGCATCACATGTGTCATTAAGTGTGTCCAAGTAAGGTTGACAGTCATGCATGCTATAATTTAAAGTTTGATTCATAAGTTTTACCTGTTCCACAATGCTGAGAGTTCCATCTTTCGCCATATAGCAATGGTTCTTCTTTAGTTTGGTTGAACCGTCTTCATTAGCAGTTGCCATCATACAAATCTTGCCTTCTCCTTTACTGTTGTTGTCTTAATCTTCGTCTCCGGATGACCACACCTGATGATTCCTTTTCACTTGAGCAACGTAGGCTTTTCCCTTTTCTTTGTCCTCCACTACTTGAGCCATTTTGAGATAAAAGGCTCTATCTTTCACTATGTTTTCCTTGCAATCCTTGGCAAAATGGTTTTCTTTGTTGCACTTGTGACAAATAACAATGTCACTTTTGTCTTATAAAGAGGTACCGGAGTCAGTTGATTGAGGTTGCGGTGGTACATCTTTAGATTGTGTTTGCTGAGGTTGCGGTGGAGAGAAAGGATTCTTGGTGGAACAAAAGTGATTATTTTGAAAGTTGCGGTTGAAAGGTGGTCGGTTGTACTGTTGATTTTTACGAAATGAAGGTGGTAAGCGATTGAATTTTTGACTGACAAGGGAAATGGAATTTTGAAACTCTTCTTCATCGTCATATTCTGAGTCTGCTTCATATGACTGTGGTGATGAGTCATAAGAAGTGGGATAAGTTTGAGTATGGGGTGATTGCGCTACAAGAGCTAGTGGACAAGTCTGAGCAGTCCTTGAGTACAGTGGACTCTTGAGCTTGCAACTCACCATAGAGCTTATAGAGGGACAATGAGTGAATCTTCCTGTCTCCTTGAACAATCATTTTGGCTGTTGTCCAATGTCTTCCCAAGCCATTAAGGAACTGTAGATTTGTTTCATGGTTGATGCGGATGGTGCCCGCATTGGACAGTTTTGTGACAATCAAGTTGAATCTCTTAAACAAGTCTTCCAAACTTTCACCGGAGTGAGCTTTGAAGTTGTTGAATTCGTTGAAGGCCGTAGTGAGCTTCTTGTCTTGAGCCTGCTCTGAACCTTCGTACAAGTTTTTTAGAACATCCAAAATCTCCTTTGCTGATTTGCAGCTTATGATGATGTCGAAGTTGCCAGGAGCACCTCCACAAGATATTTCATAAAAGGCAATAGCATCATTTTCCATCTTGTCGAGATCATCTTTGGTGGGATGGTTCAAAGCTAGTTGACCTCCTCCTAGCCTTGCAGTGGATCCATTAGTTTGGACTGGTGTAAGGACTGGAACATGTGGTCCTTCTTCTATAGATCGCCAAACATCTCTACCAAGTCGTCCGAGATATATTTCCATCCTTTGAGACCAGTGATGGTACTCATTTGCAACCAGTGTTAGGGCTCGATTAGAACCACCAACACTATTGGAGACATTTAGTGATAACGATTGTGCCATTTAGAAGATTTTTTTTTTGTGTTTAAGAAATGAGCTTCAGTGGTATAGAAAGCTCTTCGAAAAATCAAAGTTCCAATTTTCAAAAAGCAATCACTATGGCTCGGATACCAATTGTTGAAAGAAAAACTTTGAGACACACTTAAACAAATCGTTAGAACAAGTATATAGCGGAATAGTTAATCTCGAAGGATCTGTTAGCTCAACAATGATATTAAGTGTTAGAAGTTAGTGAGTTAGATGCGGAAAAGTAAGGAATGTAAATGACAACAATTGTTATATCAAGTATACACAAAAGCAGATTCATAACAGGGAATACATTCAAACCAAGTTAGTAAATGATATCTAGCTTAGTCATTAAGTCACAAGTGACTTGCTCTTTAAAAGAGATGTAATCGATTATGAGAATAAGAAGGTTTGATAATAAAGATAGAATGAGAACTGACGTGTATTAGAATATGAGGAGAGATTCACACCGGTACAGAATACATTGGAAATGATCTCTATTTATAGAGAAGTTTATAACTCTAAGAGTAGCCATGCAAGGCGTAATGGATATTAGAGTGTATTACAGAAAGTACAAAATAAACTAAGTAAAGATATAGACTGCGGTGCTGAAGACTTCGGATAACAGTTGATGAAAAGGTTGCTTGACTGTGGTGGCTTGGGCGCTGCGGCAGATAAAGTTCAAGAGGGTCACTTTTTGATTCAACACAAACTACATGCTCTGAATCAAATCCCATATGAGATCAAAGTTTCTACTTTTAGTATTTATTACACCAAGACCATACTTTCCTTTAAATTTACTTGCATTCCTTCTCCTATTAGAATTTTTTAATCCAAAAAAAATATCCCAACATGCAGGTATGAACAAACCTGCCAAGTTTGACATTTACCAAAAAAAATACCATTTTTCCATATACTCAATTTTGCACCTGATCATCCAGCTTTTGTTATTATTTACTCTATAATGTCGAAAAAATCATTGTAAAAATTTCTAGTTTCAAAACCATTTAATAACCCATAAATCATGCAAAACATTGTTTCCAAAAATCCATTATCGTAAATTAGATTATCCCAAAATGATCTATCAATAAAATATCCAAAGATGATGTGCACAATCACACATTTGCCTTGCCCCGGTCATCTAATGTACCTGAAACAATGAAATCAAACTCTAAGCAAAAGCTTAGTGAGATTCACCAAAATAGCCCTCATAGCAAAATACATACAATGCACGTAAACCACGCCTATAGCACAAGGTTGGACCATCACTGAGCCTATAACATAAAATTGGACGACTCCCGACCCTACAACATAAGCTAGAACGCTCCTTTTGGCCTACAAAATTAACTAGACTGCCCGGGTATCTTGGCCTTTAGCACAAAGCATGAATGCCTCAACCCAACCATAATATGTCGACATATGTACATAACAATAAACAATAACCAACAAGTAGATGTAATCTTATAGATCTACCAATATAACAAATCAATACATCATAACAAAATCTTATACATAAGGATACATAATACAAACTAGTGGGCCAGCATTGGTGCCTTCGACCCACAAGTACAGTAAGGAAAACTCACCTGAACTACTCATCAGAAGCTACACAACTACTGCATAACCAGAACAGCCAACAAAGCCTCTTAAATCCAAACTAAAACCAATCCTTAGTAAAATACTCAATTCTACCGATGTTAGACCAAATGTCAAAATGGTCAAAAAGTCATAGGTCAAAGCTAAGGTCAAAATTGCCAACATCAGCCCTCTATGTCGTTGCCTTCATTGGCCACATCGTGGGCATAAAATGCGAAAACAATCGATGATTCCCCGGTCGTCACGTTGTGGCAGCCTAAGGCCACGCCATATGGACTGAACTAAACTACTCAAACAAGCTTAATCCATTTGCTTCCAATTTCAAGAGCTCCAAAGCTCAGAACGGATCCTTCATAAGGTCTTAATGGATAAAGTTTCTAACTTTATCCATTAGGAAGGTCAAAACAATCAAGTTGTAGATTTTAAGTCTCAAAGGGACCCAAAAATGCAAATTTCTTAAATGAATCCATTAATTCCAAGCCTCCGACCTTCAGATTTGAATCAACATGATGTTTAGATGGATAAAGATTCCAACATTATTCATAACAATGTCTCAAGCTTCCAAGATGTAAACTTCGATACACCAAATTGACCTAAAGGACCAAGATAACTTCCATGGCTATAAGGGAAAGCAAAATATCACACCTTCTTAGTCCATGAGGTCCAAGAAGTATTCAAATATGCTCAAAAGATATTTGAGTCCACCCAACTCTTAATATCACCCATAAAATGGACCAAATGTGCAAAAAACCCCAAAAGACAAGATCTAAAGAACTAAAGAGCAAGGTTGGAACTTTATTCTTTGCAATCAAAAGAACCTTCTTGATCTTTAAACTTTATCAAAATAACGTAAAAATCATCCAAAAGAGGAGAAAGGAGAGAGGAAAAGCTCAAATCTTAAACGTAAAGGCTAGGGTTTCTCCAAATGGGTTCTAGAGGTGATGGAGGAAGATAAAATGGCCAAAAAATAAGAACCATATGCTTAAATATGTTGAAAACCCTAAAAATCATGGGCTTAGGTCTGACCGATCGTCGTGCCATAGCCACGCTTCTCCGTGTCATGGCAACCGGCATGCCATGGAAATTCTCATCGTGTCTTGGTGATGGTTTCCACTTAAATCCACCTCAATTTTAAAAAACGTGTTGATGGGTTTTGAGAAAATCATCAATCCTATGGTGTACATGCAAAACCATAAAACTTTGGATCTAGGTTTATCTAATTGTACATGAAAATTATCCAAAGCTCATAAACCCTAGATCTAGCATACTATAATCAAATTAATATATGTAAATAGGATTTAGATCTTACCTTGATTATTATGTAGCAATAACAATCATAAGCCTTCTTGATCTTGACTCTTGAAAGTTTAGTGCCTCAAATGTTGCACCTCTACAGGCTCACAAACACCAACAGAAAGAGGTTGAAGAAGGAGAAGAGGAGAGACACCCAAAAATGTCTAGAAACCCTAAGGATACTTTTAGCCACGTTATTGGTGCCCTAAGGGTCCTTAAATAGTGAGGCTATTAGGGTTATTTAACAAGGAAACCCTAATTTGACTGCTTAGGCCCTAAGCAGCCCATGGACTCCCTCCTTAGAGGCCTTGGATGATTTCTAATGGGGTTCCCCATAGAATTCGTCCACTCTCTAATATGGAGTCCATTAGCCTAATATTCTATTATCACACATTTGATAGTTCTAGTCCTCTAAGTTTCATTAATCTCTTTTAGCCACAAAATTAAGTCTTAATTAAGTATTGACTAATATTAAATAAACAATATGATTTCTCCTTTAATATATTATTCTCATAATATATTAATAAATCATAATTAATCCTCTCTCTCCATAATTCATCCTATCAAGTTGCTTTGGTGAAGACAACCTAAAAGGACCATACACCATCGGGTCAAGTGCATACCAAAATAGTTATGGACTTAGACACTAATCCAATAGTCTCCCACTTGGATAAGTCTAATAACTATTATGCGTATGACTTCAGATCCTGATCCGCAATCGTCGCTTTCAAAAGTCGTTGTTAACTCTGAACTTATCAGATAGCGTGTCCTTAGATAAGGGATCATATATTCCTCCATTCTAGATATCGTATAGACGTGAGACATGGATTTAAATCATTCTCTTAGTCTATGTTTTATTTCCGGATTTTCAATTTATGATGACTGGCAATAGGCTATAATTGAACACATCAATTTAGTCCCGGCTTGTCCAAGCACTTTAGGTGTCATCACTAAATCATCGAGGGGCCCACATATATCGTTTTTATCCCACTTTGGGTAAAAGGAACCGATAAAATTTGATTCAATGTTCGCTTGCACTCACTCACCAAATCACACACAACAATACATTTTGTAACACCAAGTTACTGGTGCGTTTACGTATTATCAATGTGCAACCGACTCGCAAGATACAACTCACACATCTCGGTTTCAAGAATATAAGATATTATCGTCTCACCAATCACTCGTGATAAAATCCATGAAGCGATCCAAGTGAGCGTGGGTTTAATCCAATACTCTAATCTTATAGCGGTACTCATGAACCCTGTAGAAAACTTGTATTATGTCTAAGCATTTTAGACAATCTACAGACGGATTCATGACAGTCTTATTTCATTCCTACTTCCAAAGAATGAGTTATTGTGGAGGGTTTAAATAATATTTTTTTTCGGTTCAAGTCTTACCAATTATAGTTATGGACTTAGACATTAATCCAATAGTCTCCCACTTGGATAAGTCTAAAACTATTATTGCAAGTATGACTTCAAGAACCGACTAGCAATCATAGCTCTCAAAAGCTCCTGTCGATCTCTAACCTTGCCGATGATCTCTGACCTTTTGTCAATGACTTGTCCATTAGATAAGGGATCATAAATTCCTCCATTCTAGATATCATATGGACTAAGACATGGAATATCATCATTCTCTCTTTCCATTTGTTGTTTCCCAATTTCCAATTTGTGACGACTGACTAATTGAACAAATCAAATCAGTCCAAGCCCAACCGGGCACTTCCATTTGTCATCACCAAATCATCGAGCGGCATACAGATATCGCTTTTATCCCAAAGATAAAAGGAATGGATAAACTTCGACTCATATCGCTTGTTCTACTACTTGTTGAATCATACACAAAGGCACGTTTTATAACCTCGAGTTACTAATGCGTTTACGTGCAATCAATGTAAAACCAATTAATTGTAACAACTCATATCTCTAGGTTTGAAGAATATAAGATATTATCGTCTCATGATCACTCGTGGTAAAATCCATGAAGTGATTCCAATGAGCGCGGGTTGAATCAAATACTCAGAACATATGAGCACTCATGGGTGTTGTAACACAACTTTGTCCACCAACTTGGACCTCCACAAGCCAACCCATGACAGTCTTGATTCATATGTACTTCCAACATATGACCGAATGTGGATGGTTTGAATAACTTAGTCATTCAGAACAATGACCTACTTATTCTGGAAGTCAAAACATGCAAAGTGAAACACAATAATAATCGAATCCAATATGGTCTCAGAACTTATGAATATAAATAAAACACCTTTTATTTATCACCATATGATTACACATTATTCATTGTATACTGTTTCATCTATCAACTTTGTTCTTGAATTAAAACAATAGTTGTCCCATGCTCCAAGCATTTATACTATCTTTTCTAAACACTAGTCATGCCATACACCAAGTATGCATACTATGTTTGTCTATGGTCTTTACTTTGTGAAACAGATCAATTTAATATAACTCCAATGATTCTCATTTCACACTCCCAATTCCTTATTGCAAATTCAAGAATTCCAAATTCATGCCATTACTGAAATCTGTTAGATTCTAAACTTATATGCATTGATCCTCTTGTAATGATTATGCACAAAGTCACAAGGACTTGACAACAAACATTACAGAGCATTCTAAAGGAGATAAACTCCTTGGAAACATCCTTCTTGCATTAAGTTTCCAAATCTTACATAGATTGAATAATTTCTATCTTTGAAACATTTCCATATTCCATTTTGACTATCACTTCTGAACAAGAGTTGCCTCCTTACAGATTATGCAATACGGTCCTTCCAACAATTAATACTATACTTCCAACTGTCCCTGAGCAACCAATCTTTGGTAAACCATAGATTGTCCTCCATAATTGCTTAATCCTTTTAGTCATATCTAATTCTAGACCTTTTCCATTCTTAATGCCCCATGCATTTGGAAAATTTTAGAAATGATGAATATTATAGCACATGATTTGCCAAGTTCTCATAATTCAGATTATGAAAAGGGATGCTATAATCGTAATCGAATTTTAGAACACAAATAATGGACCCATATATAGAATCTACTTATGTTGAAGCATTCCAACATATCATCCATATATATACTTGACTAAACTTGATTAAAACCTCAATCTAAGCTTTTAGATTTGAGATGAAGTATAATTTCATCTCCCTTAATTATAGCAAAACAACTTTTTCACAATTGAAACCTTTTGCTTTCTATAATTAACATTGCTAACTTGCAACCTTTATCATAATTATCATGCTCCCACTAACATGATGATTATTTGCATAACAATTATGCTCCCACTAGCTTTGATATGTACTTAGAAATCAGCTGAACTTCTAAAAGAAACAATTCTTTATTGACTTTCTTACCAAAGTTCAGATTTCTGATACTAGATTGCTTTGATAAAACTTTATCAATATGATACACCTTACCTTAGATAGCTTACAGGTGTGTCTAAACAATTTTAAGAACTATGAAAAAGCATGCCGTAATCATAGTCTCGATTGTTTAGACCTTTGCCACTTCTCACAAGTCCATCTTAGTGTGCCGGTTAACAACACATCCTCAACTAACGACTTTGAGAATGCAAATATCACAATTGCTATCTAGCTAAAATCTACTTAGTGAAAGTGTTTGCTCACCATCATTTTCTTGAATTGGAGAGAAACCTTATGACACTTAGATTTAATGGTGTATGTGTTCTTATCCATGTGAATTGTCAAAACCATAGTCACAAGACAAGGATAATGACAAATTCAAACTCATATGGACTAAACTCAATCTTAATTTCTTGCCATTTGGCATCTCAAGGGCCTGCCATTGCTTCCAAGTTCTTGTGCAACCAATTGAGAACTCTAAGAACTCATATGCAAAGACAACTTTAATTGGAATGGGAACAGAATATGTCAACACGATAGGTTATAAACCTCAAGTCGTGTGCTAGTGAAGAACTTCAGGTTTTATTCTTGATTAGTTCTTGAGACTTTCAAGACCTTTAAGACTCCCACTGTCGTCTTGACATATAAGAATCTCTTGTCAAATATTCAAGAGATAGTGTGGATTCTAATCAAGACAAACACTTCACACAATTGGCCTTAGTTGGACTTTGTTTTATCCAAAACATCACAACTTACCAATTTCAAATGTACCAGAGTAGAAAACTTTTACTCTTACATTTGACAAGTGTTTTAAACCTTGTTTAAGACATTTCACTCAAGTTACAATCTTGGAGTATGACTTTAAGACTTGTACTGGAACGAAGTATGACTCGTTTTCTTGATTTAACCATTCCAACAATTCAAGATTCCTCTTCTTAGTCATAAGAATGCACTATGATTTCCTTAGAGAACTAACTATGATATGGTTTCCTAATCAATAAGATGATCACAAAAACTGATACTAAACTACTCTCCCATCTTTTCAGATTTGAGAAACTTTTATCCTTCAGCTTAATTTGGTTCTTCTTATTCGCTCTGCCATCCATTGGATATTTTCCAATGTTTCAGAACTTATACTTAAGCTTGTAAGTATAACCATATTTACTAAACCTTAGTAAATAATGATGAATAGTCTTATCAATCTTTTCTGGTGGACTCTGACCAGTGCACAAGAATGTGTACCCGATCCCCTAGTCTTTTACTTGTCCCACACATCCATGTGAACAAGTAATTAGTCTTAATTTTCCAGTGCTTGAAAGTTCTCATTCATCATACTATACAACTTGCACGATTCCAAGTTTCGGTCCAATTGAAAACTTGGGTGATAAGAATCATTCTTTATTTGGTAAATTTAGACACTACCACAAATGAAAGAATCAAATCCATTTTCCAATATTGCTATCAATGGAATCATATAAGCAACACTTTCTTTTTCCACAAATTCCATTATAAGGATACTTAAAATAAATAATATCAAATATTTTCCTTTTATTTTAATACTTTGCGGAAAACTAATCCTTAGAATGCAAAAGCCTATGAAGAACTTCTTGTTATCTATTCTTAAGCAATATTACATAACTCCTAATTAACAGCTCAAAATTCTGATCACCGAACCATGTGATCGAAATCCATCTTCGCGATCAGAATCAGCATATACTTACTTTAAGCTTTCTCTCTTTTCTTTGATTCTTATAACATCACCATGTGACATAGTCACATTATGTAATAAGAATCTCCAAATAGGAGCTTAATAGAGTTACACAATGGACTTTACCTGAAGTAGAGTCAAACTTATTGACTTTAACATCCTTAGGTAAATTTGGCAGCTTCGCAATCAATGCCCCTTCCTTTGGCAATTTAGCATATGGACGTTGTGGTAATGGTACATGGGACTATCACAGACTTAGCCTTTCTCTTTACCATTTTGTCAACCGAGTTGACTATGGCCGATTCCTTTCTATTGGGAAGAGAATGCCTTTTCAGGATTTCTAGTGTCACCATTGTGAATGTCCATAAAGTTTTGGGAAGTCGATCTTCTTAATCAAATTTGATTTAATAGCCTTCCAAATCATTGCTGATTCAGCAACACCAAGCAAATAAATAAGATCATTAAGGGTCTTTTCATAGTCTGTTTCATAGGAGTCCCAAAGGAACTCACTATGTGACTTAGAAAGTGATTGAACCACCAACTTTCTAAAGACTTTGACACCCAACTCTCCTGGCTTGTCAATATGTGACTTCATCTCCAAGATGTGATCACAGCTAGACCTTGCCATGCCAATAGGGCTTGAGTGACCTTAAACTTTTCAAGAACTTGTGGGTTAGGGATAATAATTGGAGGAGGTGAATGAAGTGTGATTTTCATTGGACATCATCTTCATTTAGGAAAGCTTGTTTCAAGAGATTTGGGAAGATCATAAATGTTTAAAGCAGACATCCTTTTGGGAGATATTCATGATAGTTGATTAAAAGTCCCTCATATAACACCTAATATGAAATATTAAGGCTAGGACCCAACACAATACTTTATAACTTGGAAGAGGGATGTCGTAATCCAAGCTATAATATATTTGAAGGTAAGTGAATGACGATTCACCAATTTCCACCTAGATAAACGAAATGTATTATTAGGTTTTAATTGGTTTTGAAACCCCTAGATTCTTTTGAGATTCATTGAAATTTTCAGTAGCATGTTTCAATATCGAGTGTACCCTTCAAGTTTTGTGACTGGGATGCCGAGGATCACAAAAAAAGGTGTGAAGTAACCATGCAAATTACTTGGTACCCTTAATATTTACCCCTTAATCGATGTGCCGGTTAACCACACACGCTCCATAGATACTATGATAAATATTAAGTTACCCTTTTCCTACCTTGTTAAGTCCAAGTTAGTGTGCCGGTTATCCACACACGCTCCACTAATGACTTAAACAAAGTGCAAAGTGTAATTTCATGGATTAGCACCATATTCACATTTTCCTAAGTAATTAAGATTGGGTATTAATAAGAGTTTAGTTACTTAGTATTTATCATTAATACTTTTAATGAAGGCGAATTATAGTCCTTGTCCAACCCGTTCGGCTAACGACCCTCCACCAGTCAAGGAAGCGGTGGGTGAGTGTGGACACCCATTAAACTGCCATTTTATAGGCAGTAACCATATACCCCCTTGTAGACCGGCTTCGTGAATGAGGCCTACTAACGGTAAGACTGACTTTACTCTTATACATATATATATATATATATATATATATATATATATATACATATATATATACATATATATATATATATATATATATATATATATATATATATATATATATATATACTAACTTATAATATTATAAAGTATAAGGGTTTAATTTTAACTTTTAAAATTCTAAGGGCTAACTTGGAATTAAAGTATTCATCAGTGAAAACTTTTCAAACTCCAAAAATTGAGGGCAAGTTTTGAAACTATTCAAAACTAATTAATTCCATAACTTATGTGTTTAAAGTAGTTTAAATTAAAAAACTCTTTAAGTTCCATAACTTGAGGACAAGTTATGGAAGACTTTAAACTAATAAAAGAATGTAACTTTTCTTTATTTTGTAACTTATGGAATTAATTAAGGTTACACATTTTATTATTTAATGAAGTGACTCTTGAACCTCCATAACTTGAGGACAAGTTATGGAGTCATAAAACCATTTAATGAGAACAAGACTCTTCATTTTGTAACATTTTCCATCTTTTATGAGTTTTTAAGAAACTTAAATGTGGCCTTTCATGTAACTTGAGGACAAGTTACACAAAAATATTTTAGAATCATTTCTTAGATTAAAATGGATTGAAAACACATAATCAATTAACTTATCTATTAACCTAAGCAACTCATAAGAAAAAGATAATTCAAATCAAACTTTTTCATGTAATTAGTCTAAACCTTAAACTAATACAAAACATGGATATATTGACAATTATATTTGAAATTGGATTAGCATGAACATTACCACATCAAAAACAAGGTTATAAGTCCAAAAACATCTTAGGGTAATGCTCATAGACCAATTCCAGCCAGAACAATCGAATATATGCTGTCTGGGTGTCCAAATCGCCGAGTGCATGAGCATACTTGACGAGTTGGATGCTTTTTGCCTTGGACTTGGCGAGTCCATCAGTGGACTCGGCGAGTTTGTTGTGCAGACAACATCAAAATTCGATTTTTAAGAAAATTTTGCAAGTATATAAAGAAAACAAGCCTATGCTCTGATACCAATGTTGGGTTTTGAGTATTCTAACACTCCTAAGTATACATGCAACCCTAAATACCTTCGATCTATGTGTTCTGTATTATACATGCAAATATGAACTTTCCAACGTATTTATGCTAACAAGCATAATAACATTGATTCATATGAATATATCAAGTTAGAGTTACATACCTCTTTGATGTACAATGTCTTCATGAAGCTTGATTGCCTAGTGTCGCGAGTGTGACAACTCAAATGGTTCACACAACACCAAATACACTTGGAATAGATTAGAGAGAAATCCACACTTCATAAAAATTGGCTAGCCCTTTCTCATCTTCTCTAGTGCCGATTATGTCAACAATAAGATGCTTATATAGTTAGTGACAATTAGGGTAAACCCTAATTGTCATGGCTTTCCATTTCCTTGGATCCATGGGTTCAAATACACCATGGAGCATCCTATGAGTTTTAGCCCAACTTGATAATCCATGGAGTCTTAGCCCGTTGTACAAGTATGGATGATTTACACAATCAACCCATATATTTAATTAGTCTTCTTTTGGTCACTCAAATTAATTGTAGATTAATTTTTGATCAATAATAATTAAATAATCTTATTAATATATTAGAACTTATAATATATTAACAAACCTTAAGTGTTATTTCTCTCATTATAGTCTATCCAAATGCATGATGCCATGCAACCCAAATTGACCATGCCGGGTCGGGTCAAGTCTTACCAATTATAGTTATGGACTTAGACATTAATCCAACAAATAGTGAGCTTCGAATGAACACTCAAGCAGGGACTTTTAAAGGGGCCTTAAAGGATTTGAAGGCTGTTGCGAAGGAACGTCATATTCTCTGTGTACAAGATATCAAAAAGGTTTGCGAAGATGTCAATTTTAAACTGGAAGATGTCAAGAAGGAAGTCCCTCAGGAACTCACAAATATGAATTCTCAGTACAATTCACTTCAGGAGAAGGTCGATATAATTGTTGGGGCAGTTACTAATTTTATCAAAACTTTTCAAGACACTCTGCCGAAGTTTGAATCTAAAGCAACTGAAGACAACAATCGGTTTGCGAAATTACAGAATCTTCTTGAGGAGTTAAAAGAAGTTGTTTCGAAGCCTACTCTAACATCATTTTTAACTCCTGAGTTCCTTACTCAGAAGTTGAATCTGCTTGATCAAGTCATTCAGAAGGTGGTTGCTCTTATATCCAAGTTTGCTCAGATGTTGCCACATAATGCCCCACCTGTTGTCACGGGGGTGCAAGGGGGAGAAACGAAGGTTGCATTGGAATGCTTTGTAGGTTAGTATTCATAGTATATTTCTATATGCGAAAGACATAGATCCAATTAGGTTGCGTGTGCCCTAATCATTTGAATTGTTTAAATGTTTTCCGCTTGGTGCATTGTATTTGTAACCCTAGTAACCCATTAGTGGTAAGACCACGCGCGGAGATCATGGCGGAATATGAGTGGCGTAAGACTGCGGGGTTGTTGTAACATTCACTAGGATATTATCCAGTTGTGCAAAGGTTGTAATTCTGCGACGAGATCGTAGTATTCGCCAGATTCAGGTAGACGATCGCTGAAGTCGTCGTTAGAGTAAAAGAGGATCAGCTCGTTCCTACGGCAAGGTAGTCGGTGTTACTAGAGAGCATTTCCCTGTTATCGGAGGACCATTAGGGGTCCAAGGATTGTTTAGGTTGAGGTATTGGATATTGGTTATAGTGGAATGGCAATGCGGTAGTGAGTGGCATGAGTGTGGTGCATAGGATAGGGAAACTTTATCAGTTGGACTTTCCGGAACCCAACGGCTGGACCAGGTGTAAGACTGGAAGTTTCTTTAGTGGATTGAGGATCTTTATATCCCAGTTTAGAGAATGGTTGCCATGAATCAGAAGATTTTGGGTGAAATTCCAGTACAAATCATTGGATCTCAGGTTATGAGTGATGTACCGAGTTGGCTTTTGGTCAAGACTCGGGTTGAGATCCGTTAGTGTATGTATGCAAGGATTTTTACTTCAGCAAGTTATGGACTAAGGAATATGTATGCCAAGGGTTACAGTTGAAGGGTTTAGGGTTAAAAGGATGTTTTAGTTCTGATGGTAGAAAAAGGCTCTTGTTATAGGGTTTCGAATTGGTTCCACCTATATCAAGGTCAGGAAAGCTATGGGACTTCAGAATTATAGCAGTAATGCAGTGGTTCGATTGTTAAAGGAACAGTGATTTGTTCAGTACTTGAAGGTTTTGTCCAAAACATTGGTTTCTAGAAGGGTGGTAAATAGTGATTTCAAGTACGAAATCTAATTTAAGTGGGGGAGAGTTGTAACACCCTGTTACGAATCATTTCCTAATTCAAGGATGTGAGTCGAAAATCGGTTAGCATAACATTTAAGGCCTTTAGGAAAGAGGAATTTATACCGATTGGGCATGGGTAAGGTAATTTAGATGATCCAGGAGTTCGGTTTGTGTTTTGGATCCAAGGGGTATATCGGTAAAGTGTCAGTTCTGGCTTTTGTTGAATTTTGGATTTTAGTCCAGGAAGTTTTAAGGCACGGTTGAGTTGATAGAAGTGTAGAGCTTCTTGTCACCTTTCCGTGTATATTTGGGGATTGCAAGTACCCATATATGCTTGGTAGTATCTAAACTAAAATATACTTGAAGGGATTGCAAGCACCCATATATGCTTGGTAGTATCCGGTTGAAATAGACCGAAGGGGTAGGCAAGCACCTACATATGCTTAGCATTATGTTTGATTAGTATGTGATATTTTGGGGAACTCACCAAGCTTCATGCTTACGGTTTTTAGTTTACGTTTAAGGTACTTCTAGTTTAAAAGGAAAGGGCCCGGCTTGATCGCATCTAATCCACCCATGTTTCCGCATTGTGATGATTTTGGATTGTACTCTGATAACTGTTTTATCATGAAATACTTTAAATGTATGAACAAAAGATAATTGGTGTTTTGATTATATTAAAAATGAATTTTTTACCTCATAACTTTTGGGTCGTTACACAACAATAACTTCTTCATTTCAACTTTGTTTTTGGATATCATTATATCCACAGATATGTATTGACGAGCCCTACACTTCTATGTAGTTAATTTTGGTTTAACACATGTCGAACTAAAACCCATATTCCATGCAAGAAGCCTAACTTATAACTTTTCCAATTACCCTTTGGCTCCAAAACATAAACCAAGGGCTTATATTACATAACCAATATTATCAACATCCAATTAGCTCTAAACCCTATTCCGTTGAAGGCTAACATCTTTACTCAATCCATTTCTCGTCCACAATCCTGAAATAAGAAACTTCTTGAAACAGATGTTACAACTCTCCCCCACATAAACTAGATTTCATCCTTGAAATCCGTCTTGGTTAGAATCTTTGAATATAATACCAACATATTCCATTAGATTCCTCTAACAATTCCGAAATCAAAGCATCTATAGAGAGAAGTCAAGAGATCACTAGAAAACCCACAACTGCCAACAAACTACCTAATGACTTGAAATTACTCAACCGCAACCACATCTTTCTCTCCCTAACTGTAAGAACCAAAAATTACAGCAACAACCACTAAAAGTGGAAAACTTCTCAAAAAATGGAATTATTAACTAATTCAATCAATAAACTCCCAAAAACTGGGAACTCATCATTTTAAACTACAAAACTCATACCCTAAGACTGATGATCATCTATTCGATGTAACTATCCCTAGTCCATGAATAGGAACACCATCAAACCATGCAGAATGAATATTGAAAACATCTCGATTGCGTATTTCAACCAATCGCAGATCATAAATTTGAGCCCCAATTCCTGAAACACAGATGTGACTTCCTGAAAAGTAATTCGAGACATTATTAATGCACTTCATGACCTGAAGCTTCAGATCCAATACCCATCTTTAGTAACGAACTCTTAATAAAAGCCCACAAGAAAGCAGAGACCCATAAATGCAAACATCCAACAAGAGACTTCTAAGCACAAATAATACTCTTAACAAACCTTTACTACCCACATGATCCAACCCAGCTGGTCACTAACTCTCCTGACTCCCAAAAATGCACTAACACACAACCATTCAAATAATACTAATGATCCAATACCTAAGAGTCTCAATCAAATGACTATCGGATCCCAGCCATATGAGTCATACCAACACCGGTTCACGATACATCATGACACCCTCTACCTACTTGAACGATAAGCTTATGGTGCTACGCCAACCTTTCCAGCATTCCATTACTGCTCTGAAGACTCACGACCAGTATCATAGAGGCTTAAAAGTACTCATACATTGACTCACCGACTTATAGTAACCCTAATCAACATCCCTCTCAACATAAAACGAGCCAAACCTTTCTATAACGCATAATTTCTTTCACATTATAGCCTGTTACCAACGTGAAATCAAACAAAAACATGGGTCACAGACAACCAAAGAATGAGATATGAGGTTGTAATCTTGCTCCAATTCAAAGGCTATTAACCAAATAAGAACCATGCAAATAAATTTGAACCAAGTGTTCTCATGCTATCTTACTTAGTCCATATACTCCCACATGATCATACTTGATGAACTATCATAATTTCCACCCTAAAGGGAACCCATAACCAATCCCTAGGTCTACTACATTCCTTCTTCCACACAACCTTACCCTAAGGGTGAAGTAAAATTAGATCTAATGAAATGATGAGCCTCAACCACTAATAGAACGTCCAAAGGAATGGGCAGAACAAAGATCTCATACATTATTTGAAACTAAATAGATCCCACCAATATATAACTATATCGATAAAACTTCCAAAGTTATCCAGAAAGATTGTTAAAACATTGGTTGGATCAATCCAAATACCAACCCTGTCGACATGACATACCAAAACTGGATTCTACGTAGATCTAAAGTCACATCTGGAAAATTAAACAATGATGCCCTGTGACAACCCGATATTTCGACTCTATGTAATGACCTAAAAAGGTCAAGTATTGTAGCTACTTTTGAAATAATGAAATTAACTTCGAAAATGAAATGTGTAAAAGTCTATATAAGGATGTCTATTATGCTAGATAATGTGTCAAGGTTTAAAGAAATACTAAGAACACTAAAATCCGAGTTATAATGAAGAACTTATGACCATTCTAAGATTTCCGACAAAAACCAGCAACACTGATTAAACGAAAAATGTGAAGTTTCAATACAATAGTTTTTAGCCTTAAGTATCTAAATAAAAGTTGTAGATAACATTAAACCGTGAGCGTACATAAAGAGAACGTCCAAATCTGACTTCGTATGAGGAAGTTATGATTTTTCCAAGATTCGGGTATAGCAGTAGACAGCTAAAAACTCGAAATAGAGCTCGAGAGACTTTTGACCAAAACAAACTAAATGAGAATCGAAGGTCTCAACAATAGTAGCACAACGGCGAAAATTCTGACGAAAACGGACATAAGATGAAGAAGTTATGGATTTTTAACGGATTTTTCGTGTCCTGGCCCGTTAAAAATGAATAATCAAAAATAAAATCAAAATTAGTCAATGAAGTCTAAACGAGAGTTGTAGAGCATATATTTAGCTACGCGTGCATATAAAGAACGTGGAAAACGAAGCTCGTACGTGAAAGTTACGGATTTTACAAGTTCGGGGTCCAAAATCCGAGGCTGTTAGGCTTGCAACGACGTGGCATAGTTTTGCCGCGACCTGGCAAGTGACTGAGGGTGTCCAATGAATGGAAGAGGATAGAATTGCTCCCCACGACGTGGCACACCCTTTTCCATGACGTGGCACTCAAAAATCCCCCTATAAATAGAACTCTTGGGGTGCCGGGTTTAGGTGCTCCAGTCTTCCATCTCTCGTGCTAAAACTCTGCGGTTAAGCTCCCGAAGCCCCGATTTTCACATTCATGTTCCGAAGGATGGTTCTACACACTCGAGACTCCCGATATCCAGGATATTCCCAAGAAAATCGACTTTCACAAGTCGAAGTTTTGCTCGATTTTCATCTCGTTTTCTCCAATCAATCAAGTGAGTTCATACCCCTATAAACTACACTTTCAAATGTTTTATCAATGCTTTTATTACACTTTTAAGGGGGGGGATACAAGTAAACACACGGTTATTATCATGTGTAACATAAAGTTTCACTATATACTCTTTTATCAAGTGATCATATGTGATTCATAACTACTACATAGGAACTTTCGTATGCAATATATATTCTCGATAACATCTTGTCTTTTGGAAATAAAACATGTTTATATATGTATATACGAATCAAACACTTTATTTATACTTTAATTATATATGATCATTTATGTCACTTTAAATGTTATACTTTACATAACAAGTGAACATTTCACTAGGGTTTACTATACAAACGAAACACACATTTTGAAAAACTATAATAGGTATAGTTTACGAGGAAATCATGAACATTTACATACAAGAAACACTATATCAAAGAGATACTTTCACATACAAGAACAAATGGACATTTTGATATGTAAATTTGTTTTATACTAAGTTTTGTGAGACAGTTCACGTACTTTCGAGTATGCATTTTAAGTCCTGTATTATATACCATAATCCCTTGTAGGGGAGCGTGATACTTGTGTATAGATCTATACGGGATTGACAATCCCGCACCTAAGATGTTAGCTACAGCTAGGCCAGCAAGCCTGGGGTGACAAATCTCATAACATTTCAATGCCTGAAGAACGTTGTTACAGGCAGTCTGGGTCATTAGTATGGTTATAAAACTCACATGGAGTATTAAGAACTTATTGATTTACAGGGTTATCAAATGCCTTAGTGATTTTATACGTACACAAATCTACTGCTCTAGGCATGAAAAACACGATTTCATTTCAGTTTTGGAACTTTTAAACTACCACACACTTATGAATGGACATTGGATTTCTAAAGGCAAACCTTCAAAACAGTCGAGTCTTTGAGGAAGACTACTCTTATACTAGTAGGAAATATTGGATTTTCTAGGAGTTTTTAGAACATCTACAAACAAATTTCATTTGATTTTATTCAAACATTGTCACTAAATACTTATGAACTCACCAGCTTAAATGTTGACCTACTCTTTCAAAACTACTTGTATTTCTCAGGGATTCAGTAATACAGGTAAACTACTGCTTTTGAAGAAGGGACCGCTGCGGCGTTAGTTTATTTTCATTTTGACAACATATTGTAATTGATATTTTGGAACATGTAATACCTACAAATGATGTAACTTTTTTCAATTATATGTATGTAGTTGTGTTTGCTTTCTTTACTATGTATTCAACTGTTTCGAAACTACATGAAGTCATCCGCCCTCGAACGATTCCGCCGTTTTGGTTTGGGGGTGTGACATGCCCCAACATCCAAACATCTAATAACTAAGGACATCTACCAAATTCGATCCTCTTATGAACAATAAATCCACAACCAACAATTGAGGGTAAATGTAACCAGGAGCCAAAATATACAACATACATATATTGACAATAGGTTGATGCGTCCATTGAAATTCAACTGATATAGCTCGAAACTTTCGAAGAACCTCACCAACTGACAATAAATGAAATGACCAATGATCAAGAAACCAATGGCCACTAATCTAATGAACTCATACACTACTGAACCAAAACCCATGTGGAACAAAACATAACAAACTCTGAAACTAATTTTACTGATCAACAACTGTCCGACCTAAACTATAGTTAGCAATGTATACAATGAGTTGACAAATCCATCAACACCGATACTCAAACTGAACGATCCAAAGTCCTCTTGATCTATTCATCGACATTCCCAGAAGGAACCACTGGCTACACCGATCTCCTTTTCCAATTGCTTCCAGCCACGAAGACAACTCATGCATTCCTAAGCACATACATGTGATGCCAACTTTCTCTACACCCCTATCTTAAGCGAATATTAAACCAAAGTCTCACATACCCGAACCGTAGATCCTGATGACCCATTCTTCTGAACCATAAACTCTAGCAGATTGATGACCCCCAAGCAGAATACCCAGTTCTCCCCCACCTAGGGTTCGAACTACCACCAACTAACATTAAAAACATACCAAAACTCAAATCGACTCAACCAGATACATAGCATCCCTAATCCTTGGAATGCATAGCTTAAACAGACCACCAACTAGCATCCCCTAGAAACTTTGCAAGCATAACCGCCCCTAACATCAAGAATCCCATGCAGATGTACAAACAATAATTTTAACACTTCATTCATAGCACCGATTCTCTTTCTAGGAATAAATGGACTACCACACATTTCATGTCTAAATCCCCAACCATCACTTCATCATGAAAATTAATCCTAAATACAAGAAGCATCATTCTCATGCTCAGGATACATCAGAGACACTAATAGTTTTTTTCCAATTCACTTCACTTATCACCTGAAACAATCAACTAGCACCTGACCTAAGTAAATTCAAAGGAAGCAGACTCTTGATCTCATCTCAAGGAAACATACTACAAGAATCCTCTTGTGCTTTCTGTAACACCGTAAATTTTCAAACAAAATTTTCATTTTAAAATCACATAATTCTCATTACACATTTCACAAAAATATTATTTATTTAATTTACAGAACGCAACTCCATAATTGTTTGATTAATAATCCAGGGTCCTCAAAACACAACTCTGTCTCTAGTGTGTACAATCACGTCGACGCCTTCCCGCGATCCTGAGAAGAACCTGAAACACATATCACATAACACGGTAAGCACAAAGCTTAGTGAGTTCCCCAAAATACAACATACACAAATAATAAGCCTCTCATGGCTATAACTCGGCATGGAACCTCCGATCTCATGCTTCTTGTTGTAGACCCTCCGGTCTCACAGCTCAGTTTGGAACCTCTGGTCCTGTCTCGGTGGAAACCCTCTAGTCCCACAACTCGGTTTAGACCCTCCAGTCTTGTCTCAGTAAACACATAATATAGCATAATATATGGCCCTACGGTCACACATAGATACCACTAATGGTGAGTATAGTGAGAAAACTCACCTCGGATTATGAACAACTCCTATAGACGCTGCTGTCGCACCGGCCTCTAAAGGTAGTCCACTAACTAACCCATCAATAACCTAAAACTCATTGGGCCCACCAAGGCCCAATAATGAAAGGGCTCTCCCGAGGCCCAACTCTTAAGTCCATGTGACAATCCTAACACAAGGGCCCAAGGCATATATATAATATTTCTCTGCTCAAAATCTCTACTACACAAGCCCAAAGATCCATGACCAACCCTTAAGGCCCAAAACAAGACTTAGCCCAAAAAGCCCACTACGAGGTTACACGGGGCGTACCTCCCTTGGTACACTCAACATACACAAGCATGCACAAAATCTGATCGGGGCCCCAACACAGTACGCGGGGAGTACTAAGATTACGCTCAGCATATGTCCAGTATGGCTTTTCTCACTTTCTTGGTCTTAACCCATTAAGACCTTAGCTCATATCACATATATGGACTCCCTAGAGGCTCTTACCCCATAAAGTCTGTGACTTTAAGCCTTTGCATGGCTTATAAAGTAACAAACACCAAAAACTCTCATTCTCTTATCTCAAAAAATGCTCATATGTCATATGGGTTGATTCAAACGTCCAAGTCTCGATTCTTATGACACTATACTCCTTAAGACACTCAAAGGGGCTACTCATAATCCCTGGAGATCATTTTCTCATAAAGAATGCACCTTTGGGACCAAAACCCTAAAATGGTCTTACATGATGCACAAAACAAAAGAGTGAGAAAGCTTTGAGCTTTATACCTCCAAATGAAGCTCCCAACACATGTATGCTCAGATTTGTAGCATGGACTCCCACTCCTTCTTCTTCAAAGCTCCTTCTTCACTCCAAGAACACACAAAATCCCTTAAATTCTCTTTAATGGACACACACAAGCTCGAGAGCGAGGATTAGGGTTTGAGAGGGTTGATTGTCTGAGGATGGTGGCCAGGAATGAGGCTATCTTATTCTTTATATAGGGACATCCCCTCATTTTGGGTTTTCACTTTATGCCTAGTACGCCCAGCGTACTAGGTGGCTCCGCTTAAAAGAAACGCACATGAGTACTCTAAGCGTACTCACACGTACGCCCGACGTACTCAGCTGCCACCTTTCTCAAGTAAGGGACATATGTTGACAAAACTTCAAACTTCCATAGATTCCTCGATATAACTTTGTTTCCAATGAACCTAATATCCACAGAAAGGTGACGAGAAGCCCTACGCTCCTAGCAACTCGTCGCGGCCCCGAGGCTTCCTCATGCTTGGGTTGGAGCCCACGAACCCTAATCACGGACGATCCGAAACAGGATGTTACAATTCTCCCCCACTTGAATTAGATTTCATCCATGATAAGGTTTGTCCTTCTACCGGGTCCGGAGTTCTTGTTGGGCTCAGGTGTCTTTGGAAGAGAGAAAGAGAGAGAGAGAGAGAGAGAGAGAGGGGGGGGAGGTATGAAATTTGGCTTTAAGATCCCTAGGTATCATGTTCCGAATTTCTTATGCCAAGGGGTCTGTATATAGGTGTAGGAATTAGGGTTTCGGTCCTTATCCTTATCTGATTGCTTAGCCACCACGCAGCCCAAAGGATAACCCTGCAAACCTTATCGTGGACGAATTCTAAGGCCTTATCCCCTTAAATTCGTCCACCCTATCATATAGGGCATCCTTTGCCCTACTTTGCAACTATCATATAATTACAGTTCAACCCCCTTAGTTTAATTAACTTCTTTTGATAACAAAATTAATTCTTAATTAATTATTGACCAATGTTAATTAAACAAATATGATTTCTCTTTTAATATATTATTCTTATAATATATTAATAAACCATAATAACCTCTTTCTCTATTATTTCTCCAGTCAAGTTTCTTTGGTGAAGGCAACCCAAAAGGACCATGCACAACCGGGTCAAGTACTTACCAAATATGGTTACAGGCTTAGACACTAATCCAACAGTCTCCCACTTGGATAAGTCTAGTAACCATAAATGTAAGTAGAATTCGATTAGCAATCGTAGCTCTCAATGACTCTTTCAAACTCTTATCTTATCAGCAACCTGTCCTTTAGATAAGGGATCATATATGTCTCTATTCTAGATATCGTATGAACTGAGACATGGATTTCAATCATACTCTCTGTTCACATGTTGTTTCCCGATTTCCGATTTATGACGACTGACAACGGACTATAGTTGAACACATCAACTTAGTCCCGGATTGGCCAAGCGCTTAGGGTGTCATCACTAAATCATCTAGGGGCCCAAAAATATCACTTTTATCCCACTTTAGGTAAAAGGAACGGATAAAATTCGATTCAATGCTCGCTTGTACCCACTCACCGAGTTACACACAATAATACATTTTATAAAACCAAGTTACCGGTGCGTTTACATATTATCAACGTGTAACCGACTCGCAAGATACAACTTAAACATCTCGGTTTCAAGAATGTAAGTAATCATCGTCTCACCAATCACTCGTGATAAAATCCGTGAACCGATCCAAGTGAGCGTGGGTTTAATCCAATACTCTAATCTTATAGCTACACTCATGAACCCTGCATCAACTTTTGCTATGTCTAAAACACTTTAGACAATCTACAGTCAGATTCATGACAGTCTTCTTTCATTCCTACTTCCAAAAAATGAGCGACTGTGGAGCGCTTGAATAATCTTATTATTTGGGAAGTCAAAACATGCAAAGTGAAACACAAGAATAATACTAATCCTATATGGCCCCAAACTTTTGAGTATAAATAAAACACCTTTTATTTAATGACCATATTGATTACTCATTATTTGTTGTTTCGGGTAATCAACTTCTTAATTGAATTATAACAAGAGTTGTCCCATGCTCTTAGAATGCACATTATGTTTACCTATGGTCCTTACTTTGTGAAATAGTATAATTGAATCAAATTTTCAATAACACTCATTTCAAAATTTCCAATCCTTACCACAAGTGTGAGAATACCTAATTCTTTCCACTTATAGAATATGTTGGATTCTAACATTTTATGCAACGATCCTTTCGTAATATTATAGCGCCAAAGTCACCAAGACTTTACCAATGAATTTACAAAGTACTCTATTGGAGATTGTTACAAGAGAATTCCATAGTCATGAAGTTTCACATTCAAAGTACATTCCTTTGAACATCCTTCTTGCATAAAAGTTTCTAATCTAAACATAGATTCTCAACGTCCAACTCCCAATAAGGAAATATTTCCATATTTGCCATATGACAACTCATTCTAAATAGAGTCTTATCTATTCATAATAAAGTCAATATGGTACATCCATTAGAATACTTCCAACTGTCCACAAGTGACCAATCTTTGGCGAACCTTAGATTGTCCTTGTCAG
Organism: Lactuca serriola; assembly: GCF_051521515.1. Classification (NCBI taxonomy): domain Eukaryota; kingdom Viridiplantae; phylum Streptophyta; class Magnoliopsida; order Asterales; family Asteraceae; genus Lactuca; species Lactuca serriola. The sequence goes on along the minus strand of NC_136412.1, from coordinate 180,291,969 downwards.
ATGTTTAATTATCATAGTGAAATCCAGTTCTATTCCCTTTTTCCCTCGAAATTCCCTAGGCATTTGGAAAATTTTAGAATGGTCAAATATTACAGCATATGCAATCGATCCTATACCCGAAGCGTGTGGGATACGATTCATAATGGAAAACATGATTACCAGTTTCTTGCTATAATATTTCTATTTATCGTGTTCTCAAAATTCGAACTATGAAGAGGGATCCCGTAATCATAATAAAACATTGAGAATGCAAATAATAAATATATCCATGACTAAATTCAATTAAAATTTCTCGATCTAAGCTTTTAGATTGGAAACGAAGTATAACATTCTCTCCCTTAGTTATAGTAAAAACAACATTTCAACCTCTTCAACTTTGCGAAGTGAAACTTTTGTTTTTCTATAATTAATATTGCCAACCTGCAATACTTAAAATAATAATCATGCTCCCACTAACATGATGATTATATATATTCCAGCATAACATTTATACTCCCACTAGCTTTGACACGTATTCAGAAAACAGTTGGACTTCTAAAGACAATACTTATTGACTTCTAAAGTTCATATTTCCAATACGATGTGCTTCGATAAGACTTTATCTAAGCTTCTCAAACTCACACACCTTTCCTTAGACAGCTCACAAGTGCGTCTAAACTAATTCATACCTTATATTACTAAGTCCCAAATGTTCAAACTAATTGCCAAATCTCACAATTCGAACTATGAAGAGGGATGTCATTAACATAATCGAATTTGAGAATGCAATTTACATAATCACTATCTCCTTAAAATCTCTCTTAGTGAAAGAGTTTCCTCACAATCATTTTCATAAAAGAGAGAAACCTTATGACACTTAGATTTTATGGTGTATGTGTTCCTATCCATGTGAATTTGCCATAACCATAATTGAAAGATAATGTTTGTGACAAATTCAAACTCTTACGGATAGAACTTGTTCATTCTTAATTTCTTGCCATCAAAGGTCCCACCATTGCATCCACGTTATTTAACAGCTCACCTTTGCCAGTCAATGTACTTTCATTGAACAAGGTGTTTCCCCTTTTTCAACCCATTGAAAACTCGTAGAACTCATATGCATAATCAACTCAACTGGATTGGCACAGAAACAAGAATACGTCAACACGATAGGTTACAAACCTCAAGTCGTGTGCTAGTGTTTAATAGGTTTACTTTTGATTAGTTCTTGAATCTTTTTCAAGATCTTCAGACTCCCAATAACCTCTTGACATATTAAATTCTCTTATCAACAAACATTTCTTGATAAACAAATATCCAAGAGTTAGTGTGTGTCTATATCAAGACAAAACTATGCGCAATTTGGTACTAGTTGGTAGTTGTCTTATTCAATACATCACAACTTACCAATGTGCAAGTGTAAGAACATTAGTACTTAAGATTACCTCACTCAAGTCACAATCTTGGAGTATGATTCTAAGACTTGATTTTGGAACGAAGTATGACTCATCCTTTTGATTTAACCATTTCAACAATTTCCGATTCCTCTTCTTAGCCATACTAGTGCACTAAGATGTCCTTAGAGGATCAGTTGTGATATGGTTTTTAATCATTAAGACTATCATAAAATCTGACACAAAAAAGTACTATCCCTTCTTCTTAGATTGGAGAAAGTTTTATCTTTCTGCCTACATTAATTTTTCTTATTCGTTTTGCTATTCATTGAAACTTTTCAATGATTCAGAATTATACCACATTTACCAGACTTTTGGTAAATTATGACGAATAGTCTCATTGTTATCTGTGGTGGACTTGAATAGTGCACAACATTGTGTTCTAGTCCTTTAGTCCTTCACTTGAATCACATTCTTGTGTGATCAAGGAATTAGTCTTAATTTCCTAGGTACCAGGATTTACATACATCACATGATTCAAATCATATGATTCCAAGTTTCTTTCCAATTGAAACTTAGGTGATTGGAATCTTTCCATACTTAGAAAATTTTGCCACTACCATAAATAACATAACTAAGAATCACATCCATTTATAGAAATACACAGACATCAATATTTCACAACAATTTCATTATATATATATATATATATATATATATATATATATATATATATATATATATATATAAAGACAAATCAAAATTTATTTTTATTCATAAAAGCAACGGAAAACATGTCCTTACAATGAAAAATCAACTGAAAAACTATATAATCAAATATTCCTAACAACTCTATCAGAACTTTCTAAGCTCAAAATCTGAACTTCGAATCCATGCGATCGTGATCCATTTTTTCGTGATCAGACTCAACTTGCTCTTCCATCAAGCTTCCCCTCTTTTCTATGATCCTGCAAAACATTCAAATGTAATCTTATCACATTATGTATTTAGAATCAATGAATAGGAACTTAACGGAGATAGATAGTGGATATTACCTGAAGTAGAGCCATACTTCTTGACTCTCCCATCTCTTAGATTCTTTAGGTCCTTTGGGCAGGTTCGTATCCAACACCCCTTCGCATGGCAGCAGAAACAGGTGGCTTCTCCTAGAGCGACCATGGAAGCATGGTTGGTTGAGTTACCAGGAAAATATGATCCATTACTTTGCCAAAGCATTTCTGATTCAGCAACAATAAGCATGTAAGTTAGGTCAATGAGGGTCACGTCAAGATCCATCATATAATACTCTCTTATGAACTTATCATATGTTTTAGGGAGTGACTGAAGAACCCACTCTACAGCCAACTTCTTTGGAAAAGATGCACCCAACATTGTCAACCTATCGATGTGTGATTTCATCCCTAGGACGTGAGTACACATGATTTTCCATCTTCAAGTTTCATTGCCAACAAGGCTTGAGTGATTTTGAACTTTTCAACTCTTCGATCTTGTAGGTTTGGGAGAACAATATGAGGAGGTGGAGGAGGTGAAACCAAGCTAATCCACAATGCAGGGATTAATCTTTCACCTTCATTGTGTAACAGACTTTCACTTTGAGCAGGAAAACCTTTTCCATAGGATTCGGGAAGACCACAGTTAGATTCAAACATCTACAAAATTGGAGAAAAAATCAAGTTCGTTGATTGATAGAGTCCTTAATAAATTACGCAAATGAGATATTAAGGCTAGGACCCAACACAATACTCCACGACTTCGGAGAGGGATGCCGTAACCCAAATTGCAGAATATTTGAAAGTAAGTGAATGATGATTCACTAATTTTCCACCATGAAAAATGAAAAAAGAGATTAGGTTTTAAATGTATTGAAAAACTCCTAGATCCTTTGAGATTCATTGAACTCTTCAATGGCATGTTAAAATCTCGATATGCCCCTCGATTTGTGACTGGGATGCTGAGGATCAGAAAACATGGTGTGAATAACCATGCAAACTTACATGGTGCCCCCAACGTTGCAGTCACCTATTCGATGTGACAGTTAACCACACACACTCCACCGAACTATGACAAACATTGAATCACCCTTTGCTATCTTTGCTTAGAACCATTTTGTGTGTCGGTTAACCACAGACGCTCCACTAACGTCTTCGCAAGGGTACAAATTGTAATTTCAAGGAATCACATCGATTCACTTTTACCTAAAGTAACTAGGAATGGGAATTTTGTAAAAACATTTAGTTACTTTATACTTCATTATAATTTTAATGGAAAGGGTTTTCCCTATCCTACCCGTTCGGATAACGACCCTCCACCAATCAAGGAAGCAGTGGGTGAGAGTGGACACCCATTAAACGACCATTTTATAGGCAATAACCTTATACCCCCTTATAGATCGGCTTCATGAATGAGGCCTACTAACGGTAAGACTAGCAGTTTATGTTATACATATATAATATTAGACTTTTAATGTTATATATAGTATAAGGGTGTGTTTTACACATTTGAAATACTAGGTGGTCTAATTTAATAAATTTCACTTTTAATTTAAATAAATGTAAACCATATCACTATGGATTTATTAAATCTCTTTTAATTATACACTTAATTAATTTAATAAAACCATAAGGGTGCAATTTGAATTTTTCAAAAATTAGGATTTTAGAATTTAACATTTTAAAATTAAACTTTTAATTAAAATTTAGATTCCAAAACTTGAGGGCAAGTTTTGAAACATTTCAAATCATTAGGATTTTAATCAAATTTAAAATTTTAGAAAATTAAAATCTTTTAATTTGAAATTTTAAATATTAAAATTATGATTTAATAATTACCCCAAAATTAAACAATTAATTTGAATTATGAAATCTTGAAGGATTATCTATTAAATTAAACAATTAATTTAACCTAATCCCTTAAATCCCTAAAAATCAAAAATATGAGATGGGATAATTCAAAATCTTTAATTACCATGTTTAAACAATTAAAAGATAATTACAAGGTATGGCATTATCCTAATCCCTAAAATTTAGGATCTTATCTTGGGGAGGATGCCAAATTCGAAATCCCTAGGGTTGGCAAACCCTAAATTCGAAATTTTAGGGCTAAGGAAAGGGTTTGGAAAACCCTTATCAAATTTCGAAATTCAAGGTTCAAGAACCCTAGTCTCAAAAATCATTCCTCCTATGGTTTATTAGCCATAAACCCTAAAGTGTCAAATTCATACATTTGTATAATGCTAATTGAAAACAGAAAACCTAGCTATGATACCACTGTAGGATTTTATACAGACCATCCTATGTGTGCATGCAACCCTAGATATAGATCTATGTTTTCACTAATAGTTACACAACATTATGAACACAAGAAGAACCCTAGAATGCTCCTAGTTATTTCGAAAATCATAAAGTAGAAGGGATTACATACCTCTTGTTGTTATGTTGTAATAACAACTTAAATCTTCAATCTTCTTTCTTTGAAAGCAAGTACCACAAGTGTAGTACCTCTAATGGCTCACAAACACCAAGAGCAAATGGAAAGGCAAGAGAGAGAGGGGGGAGGTATGAAAGTCGGCTCGAGGAACCCTAGGTATCATGTTTCGAATTTCTTATGCCAAGGGGTCTTTATATAGGTGTTGGAATTAGGGTTTCAGTCCTTATCCTTATCTGATTGCTTAGCAACCAAGCAGCCCAAAGGATAACCATGTAAAGCTTATCATGGACGAATTCTAAGGCCTTATCCCCTTGAATTCGTCTACCGTATCATATAGGGCATCCTTTGCCCTACTTTGCAACTATCACATAATTACAGTTCAACCCCCTTAATTTAATTAACTTCTTTTGATCACAAAATGAATTCTTAATTAATTCTTGACCAATGTTAATTAAACAAATATGATTTCTCTTTTAATATATTATTCTTATAATATATTAATAAACCATAATAACCTCTTTCTCTTTTATTTCTCCAGTCAAGTTGCTTTGGTGAAGGCAGCCCAAAAGGACCATGCATAACCGGGTCAAGTACTTACCAAATATGGTTACGAGCTTATACACTAATCCAATACTATAATCATAAGTCACCACTTCCTCTCATATATCCCTTCCAACACTGAGCACCAGGCGAACTCCTGACCCAATAGTTGAACCTCCAAAGGTTACCCAGTGCATGCCCAAAATCGACTTACCAGCTTCTTTCTCACAATAACTATCTCGGCCGATCTTGACACACAAGTTGCGAAGTTCGCTTTACCTCAAGAGAATACTAAAACCCCATCTGAAGTCATCTCACCTGCGACCTTTGTCGTCTCCCAGCTACTGGTCCCATGCGTCTCGCGGTTCGTCCCATACCAACAAAACTGACCCTCAAAATGAAACCCATCTACGAATCTGGAACCTCATCACGCCTGCTTAATACACGAATTGTCCCAAACTCAACTCGAGAGTCTGGCTCAACAGCAGAATTGGAACCACTCGTTTCCAATCTAATACTCAACCTATACCCGCGATTTGCGAGTTTATGCACACAACATCTCTCCAATTCCTTCTGATTATGATAATCCCTCCTCAGCCCGAGATATAACAATTCCCGACCATCACGGAGACCCCAGTCCCACCCCTGGTCCAGCAACCAGGTTCCCGAAGACTCAAGTGGTAAGGATACCCAAGCCTAAGAATCCCTCTATGTCATACTCTGACTAATGAATATTACAGCTCCCCACAAAACAATATTCACTTTTATCGACTACTGAGTGCTATGGTTTCCCTCGTAGTCATCAGACGCTCCTTTCTTGACTTATGAATGCTACGGCTCCCCGCAGACTCATGAAACCCTCTCACTGACTCGTGAATGCTATGGCTCCCCACAGTATCACAACACACACACTCTCTCTCTCTAACTAGTGAATACTAGGGTCCTCGCAGTACCACGACACTCTCTTGCTGACTAGTGAGTACTACCGCTCCCCGCAGTATAACAACACTCTCCCGTTATTGTTGGGATTATTATGTTGCATCATGGGCTCGGTCCTTAGCCCAGTTTTGATTACCAGTGTTGGCCTGTCCAACCGTGCATGTTTTTATTCTAGGTTTTAGTATATAAGCTGCATGCATGCAGTCTTAGGAATTAACGCTTTAATTATTTTTCTCACTGAATTTTTGTAAACCCTAGCTCGCCTCTATAGTGGAAGTTCTTTGTCGAGCTCTGCTGAGGCGTGACTTTGTTGAATCTTAAGCACATATTTGATTCTATTATATGTTCATACTCTTATTGTGTTTGTCTTGTTTGATTTTCATATTCTTACTTGTGAAAGATCTAATCAATCTAGAGTTTTATTCACATCAATTGTTATTAGAGCAGGAGACTGTGTAATTCATACACATCTCTTCTGTAGAAGAAGTTATTAGGGTTTTTAATTCCGCATTGATTGATATTAATTGAGCCGTCATTCCATATTGACGTATCTCGTTAATCGTTGATCTAACCCTAACGATATACTACAAGTCTGATCTTTTACAGGTATTCGATCAAAAGTCATTACAATGTCCATGGATAATTCACAAACCAATCCAATCAACATCTCCAACAAAATTGGTTCTACGACAAGGATTCCAATCATGTATACTCAAGACTATGAAGTTTGGACGCATCACTTTGAAGATTATGTGATTGGATCGGAGGATAGTGGATACTTGATCTGGGAAGCAATCACTATTGGCCCATTCGCTCACTCAAGCACCTCTAAGATTATCAAAACTCAGAAGGAGTACAATCAGCTTATTAACGATGTCAAAGATATTCCTCAAGACGAGAAGGAAAAGTTTCAATGCAACATCAAGGCCCTGAGGATGATAAGGTTTGCTTTGCAGTCAGATACGTTTTGTTTAGTAAGTTCTTGTGCCACTGCTAAAGAGATTTGGGACAGATTAAAAGAATTGTATTCCATTGAAGAAGACTTGGAACATTCAATTCAAACACTCTTGCTCTCTAAATTTGGAGATTTTAAGCAGAAGCCTGAAGAGAAACTAGTTCAAGCCTTTGATCGCTTTAATCATCTTTTAAGCAAGATGATAAAGCATGGGATTGAAAGGAAAGCTATTGAACAAAAGGTTACTTTCATGAACGGTCTTAGATCCGAATGGATGGCTGTTGTATCTACTGTTAAAGCTCATGAACAGTTCAAGTCATATTCTCTGGCAAAATTAGTGGGTATTTTGAAATCCCATGAAAGTGCATTGTCTAAGGAAACGAGTATGGTTTCCAGTTTGGGTTCTTTAGCCCTTGTCTCTAAAGGAAAAAAGCTCAGTTGAAGAAGAGGAGGAATTGGATCTTGCCGATTATGATCTAACCGGTGAAGAATATGCCATGATGGTATCCAATCCCACAAAATTCATTAAGAAGAAATTCCCAGCCAACAAGAACCGAAACTGGCAGGCAAGTTACAGCGCCGAAAAGATCAAGGAGGAATCAAAGATGGGGTCAAAGTCTAAAGAGTCAAAGAAAGAAGAGAAAGTTGGTGGAGACTTAGGATTTGATTTCCATTACTATGGAGGCAAGAACTATTTTACAAAAGATTGTATGCTGAAAAAGAAAGAAGAAAATATAAATGATGAAGATGAGGAAGCGAGCCTCCTGAGAAGACTGGAGGAAATCAAGAAAAGAAAGTCAGTTGCTAACAATACTACTATGGATGCTTTAATTGTGTAGGATACAGACAACCGTGATGAATTTGGTGGTGTGGAAGTATGATCCACAGATTCAGAGGATGAAGAAGTCAGAAAACCCACTCATGGGAAGGCGATGCTGGAAAAAGAAGAACCTGTAACAGGAAGGTGCTTTGTGGTGACCGAAGGTGTGTCTCAAAAGAGAGGATATACAATCGACGTGGGAATAGAAGACGATAAGGAGCAAGAAGACAGGTGTTTTGCTACTAAACCTGTCAGCGCACAGATCAACGAATGTGATGAGTTGATCAAGAAGGTACAAAATATTCTTGCTTCCCTAAATATACATGTTACTAACTATGAAAAGGAGTTAAATAACTTAAAATCTAAATTTTCAAGCATAAGTAGCAATCTCACCCAAACCCGTGTCACAAATTCTAACCTAACTGATCAAATCAACAGGATATCGTCAAAGAGTGAGGAAAGGAGGATGTCGATAGAGCAGAAGGAGAAAGAGTTGATTAGGTCTAAGGATGATTCGATTTATTTGCAAAGAGACAATCTTAAACTTCTTAAACAACGAAATGTGTTTTGTTTGATTGCTAAAAGACTTTATTTTAACATCACTCAATTGCATCTTGATTGTGAAATAGGAAAGAAGATACATCGCATGATTTTACCCTTCCTTGAGTTAAAGGATGATGAAATCGATGCTGAAGCCTACAACTGTGAAAGCGTTGTATCTTCTGACAAGGTCTCTCCTGCATATAAAATAGGTCTAGACAAAATTGAATCCTACTTTAAGTCCAAAGACCACAAGGATATGCTTAAAATTTTGTTAGACGAGAATGATAGATTGAAATTAAGAACCGAAACAGTACATAAATTTGACTCTTTGAATACCAAATTAAGTTCAGAAAATAAAATTGATGTTGAAAATGCATCTGAACTTAATGAGGATGATGATATGAGTGAAATCTCTTTACAGGATATGGTGGACTGTTCAAAATTTGTCAAAAGCGAACCTAAATCACGCAAAAACCTGATTTCTGAAAACGCTGTTGATTTCGCTCGCTCGTGAACTGACAAGACCAAAGTTCTCAAAGCGAAAGTTGTTGTGTACCAAAAGGTACAAACCACTCCAAATCAAGTCTACACGGTCCCTGGTGTCACTCCACAACAAACTGTAGAATTGACAGCTATGGTGGAGGAAGATAATGCTGGCGGATGTGACGAGTTCTTCTTGTCAGCACCAATAGAGAATGTTGATGAGACGAAGGGCCTATCTCAGAAAACCTCATAGAGAGTGAAAGGTAGATATACCCGAACCAATAAATGAGCCAGCAAGATATGATGTGCTAAGCACAAGTGGAACCAAAACTTCATTGGGTGAACATGCGCAAACCACTAGTGAAACATCCTCAACAAAAAGTGAATGTTGTGCTCATGCTTCAAAGAGAAAGGCCAACATCCACAAAAATCCAAAACAGGTGGCTGATCAAAAACACCAAAGAAATCTGAGATACAAGAAAAATCTCTCAGAAAGAAAACAATTTTGTAGATCACAAAATCCTCACTTTATAAGGATCGAGAGGAAGCACAAATCTCAAGAAGAATCAAGGAACCGAAAGGACAGTTTTGGTCCCTCGACCGAAAGAAGAGTTTCGGTCCCTCGACCGAAAGGAACTGAAAGGAGAGTTTTGGTCCCTCAACCGGAAGGAACCGAAAGGAGAGTTTTGGTCCTCGAAGAAATATCAACCGAAAGAGCAGTTTCGGTCCCCATCTCTAAAAGTCCAATCAGACACACAGAAGATCCTATGCCACTTCTGGACCCAACACTTCACATTCCAATTCTCGTCCTTCAATTGATTTTAAGGGAAAAGGAAAACTCTTTCCAGAAGATAACAAACTTCCAAAAGACATCCAAAAGAATGCTGACATCAACACCACAAATCCCAATCCTACTAAACCAACCAAAATTAAAGTTTTCACCATAAAAAGAAATAAATGAAACAACTTTAATTAAACACACTTACTTGGTTGATATTTCTCGTATTAGTCCCTGTCCTGTAAAAGGCTCACAAGGACCCAATAAACTTTGGGTTCCTAAATCTGCTTAATATTTTGCAGGTTATACGTGACGAGCAGTTTGACGAAGAAAGGTACATTGATAATGGTTGCTCGTGTCACATGACAGGGATGAAAGAAGAATTGAGGGAGTTTCAGTCTCTCAAGGATGGTGGTATTGTGAAGTACAGAAACAACTCATTTGGTACTATCAAAGGCTATAGAATGATCACTAATGGCGATTTCTCTATAAGATAAGTGGCATATGCTGAAGGGCTCCAACATAACCTTATCAGCGTCTCACAGCTGGTAGTTGGCACTGGTTTGAAGGTGTCATTTGATGATGAAGGATCAGAGATTGTCGAGAAGAAATCCAATAACGTTCTGCTGAAGTCAAAGCGAAAAAGGGAAATGTATCCTTTGAACCACAACCCAATTCGAGGTAAACCAGCAGTTTGCTTTCTTACGAAGGCTCACTCTGACGAAAGTTGGTTATGGCATTGAAGACTTTCTCATCTGAATTTCAAGGATATCAACCAGCTGGTTTTAGGTGATCATGTTCGAGGTCTTCCAATTCTAAAATTTGACAAAGAACATCTTTGTGCTGCCTGTGAAATGGGAAAGCGAAGCAGGCAAAGCCATCCTTCTATTATCAATACAAAAGTGATAGAACCATTGGAGCTATTACATATTGACCTATGTGGACCCTTGTCCATTGAAAGCATTGGTGGAAACAAGTACATTCTGGTTATAGTAGACAATTTCTCTCGATTTACATGGGTGTTCTTCTTGAAGCAAAAGTCTGAAGCCACTCCAAAGCTTAAGGTATTTCTAAAACAGATTGAGACTCAACTAAGGAAAGTCGTTCGTAACGTGAGAAGAGACAATGGCTTGGAATTCAAGAACAAAGATTTTGAAGACTTTCTTGTTGAAAAGGGAACGACTCACAATTTCTCAGCCCCATACACTCCACAGCAAAATGGTATTGTTGAAAGATGAAACCGATCTCTGTGTGAAGCAGCTCGAACAATGCTATGCTTCGCATCCTTGCCTTTGTATTTCTAGGCTGATGCAATTGTTGCTGCTTGTTATACTCAGAACAGATCGTATTTGAAAAAGAGATTCTCCATTACTCCTTACGAGATTTTAAATAATCGTAAACCAAATGTGAAATTCTTTCATGTGTTCGGTTCAAGATGCTTCATCTTCAACTCCAGAGAGAACTGAAATAAGTTTGATGCTAAGGCTGATGAAGGATTATTCTTAGGTTACTCCCTAAATTCCAAGGCATATAGAGTTCTCAATAAGCGCTCAAAGAAGATCGAAGAAACATACTATGTCACCTTTGACGATAGTTATGTTAAGAATATGAAATCAACAGAAGGTGCAATGCAAGAAATCTTTCCAATGAATGGTGAATCTTTTCGAGCAATATTTGCTTCTGTTTGATGAGCCTCAAAAAGCAATTGATTTTGAATCAAAGGCAAAAGACAAAAAAGTTGATGATCTAAAAAAATCATCGATGAACTTGCTCAAAAGATGGCTGATGATCAACCCAAAGAAACTAACAGGCCAGAGGCAAGCGAACCTTCGAATGACCGTCCTAATGTCCAGGGGGAGGGTCCATCTCTTCATCATGATCAAGGTTCATCGTTCCACGGGAGGGCTTACCGTCAAATTCTTCTAGTTCTTCTGAGAATCCAATCAAAGGAGGTGATACCAATCCAGATACTGAACAGGCGTCATCCTTCGAGAGGGAGAACACCATTGTCAATGATGATGACATACTGTCAGAATTGGAAGAAGAGGTTAATGCTGAATTGGATCCCAATTGTGGTCCAAATTACCCACCGCTTATAAAATGGACCAAAGATCACCCTCAAAGTCAAATTATTGGGGAATCTTATGAAAAGGTGTTAACTCCATCTCAAATCAAAGTGAAACAAGTTGCACACTTTTCACAAGAAGAGTTTTGCATGTTTAACTCCTTTGTTTCCAAAGTTGAACCGAAGAGCGTTAATTTTGCACTTGATCATTCAGACTGGGTTCAAGCGATGCAAGATGAGTTAAATGAGTTTGAAAGAAACAAAGTATGGCAGCTTATTCCAACTCCAAAGGATGCCTCAGTTTTCAGTCTCAAATGGGTATTTAGAAACAAGATGGATAAGGAGGGAAATGTCATTTGCAACAAATCTCGGTCGGTTGTCACAGGCTACTATCTGGAAGAAGGCATCGATTATGAAGAGACCTTCACTCCTGTTGCAAGATTAGAGTCTGTTCATATCTTTCTTGCCTATGCTGCACACAAGAACTTTGAAGTCTATCAGATGGACGTCAAATGTGTCTTTCTCAATGGAGAACTTGAAGAATTTGTGTATGTTGAGCAACCGCCAGGCTTCGTGAATGAGAAGTGTCCAGATCATTGTTATGTCCTTGACAAAGCAGTATATGGCCTAAAACAGGCTCCCAGAGCATGGTATGAAACTCTAACTCGATTCTTAAAAATGTCTAAATTTAAACAAGGTTCGGTTGACCCAACTTTCTTTCGCAAGAGATAAGGTAACCACCTTATGATAGTCCAAATTTATGTTGATGTCATCATCTTTGGCTCCAAGAATCCTTGCTTAACAGCTGAATTCAGGATGTTGATGGAAACTAAATTTGAGATGAGCTCAATGGGTCAAATTAACTTTTTCCTTGGATTAAACATTAGACAGGGACCCGAAGGCATTTTTATTAATCAGGAGGCATACACCAAGACACTTTTGGCCAAGTTTGGGATGACGGGAGACTCCAAAGTGAAAGTGCCTATGGCCTTTGGGACAAAAGTTACACCCTCATTGGAGAAACCAGCCGCTGATATGACGCTCTATCGTTAAATGATTGGGTCTCTAATGTATCTCACAGCTAGTAGAACTGACATCATGTTTTCAGTCTGTTACTGTGCAAGGTTTCAAGCTAACCCACACGAACCTCATCTGCAAGCAGTGAAAAACATCTTTCGCTATCTAAAGCGAACCTCCTCTCTCGGTCTGTGGTATCCAGCCAACTTAGGATTCTTTGTTCAAGCATTTTCAGATGCTGACTTAGGTGGTTGTGGATTAGATCGTAAAAGCACCACTGGAGGATGCCAATTTCTAGATGGTAAATTGGTTAGCTGGAAATCGAAGAAACAAACTTGTGTCTCTCTCTCCACTGCAGAAGCTGAATACATTGCTGCAGCATCATGCACATCTCAAGTTGTATGGATACAAAGTCAGCTTAGGGATTACAGGCTAAACATGAAGAAAATCCCACTATATTGTGACTCTGAAAGCGCAATTAGGATCTGTCACAACCCAGTGCAACACTTAAAGGCTAAACATATAGCACTGAGGTACCACTTTATCAAGGATCACGTCGAAGATGGTAACGTAGAAATTCACTTCGTCAGGACAACCGATCAACTGGCAGATATATTCACTAAGGCTTTACCTGAAGCGAGCTTCAATAAGATTCTACAAGGCCTAGGAATGATGGAAGCCGAATCCGTACCAAAATCGCCTTCGCTTCAATACAGGTAAGAAGCGAAATAGAGCGAACTGAAATGAACCGAACGTTCGGTCTATTTCGGGTGAAGTTCGACCATGAACCTAAATGAACCGAACGTTCGGTCTATTTTGGGTTCAGTCCTTCTGAACTTGTTTGCTTCTTTTTCTTATCAAGGCATTTTAAGTGTATTCCTTTGTACACCTTTTTAAATACTTCTTTTATATTCATAAAATCCAAAAATATTTTCCTCTTTCGTTCAATTGGTCAATTCTCACAAGATACAAAAGTATTTTTTTTTATTTTTATTTTTTTTATCTAATGTTTTCTTTTTTGTATAAGTGTGATTCTCGATGGCGAAGCTAAGGCATGTAATTTTTTTTATTAGTTAGGCGTCCTAGAAGCATGCTGCTGTATGTTGACTAAAGCCTCGAAAGATTTTGAATGAAGCCTTAATAACATGATATATACAAATCATGTTTTCCCAATCCAGGCTGCAATATTCACTCTAATCATGAGATACCTTACTCTACTCACATTGAGTTGAGAGTTTTCTGCTTGGTCATTCTTTTTCTTTAGAGCAGAGGTACATTCGCTTCTTTTACCATCTCCATCATTTTTCTCCTTTATAATTCGTCTCACCAATATAACCCTTGAGACTCTCAGTATTTACCACTTTGGTTTATGGTTATACAAAATCTGCATTAATGATCTTAGTTTCATGCCGCTATGAACTAAGTCAAACCCACAATCCAACACCAATAATGAATTGACGGTGAATTCTCATATTCAATATCTTACTTGTTACCTAATGAAATCTCTTTTTACTTTTGAGTGAACTTTATGAATTTGTCTTACACCAAGGCTTTTCTTACCCTAAAGATCCAGTTTAGTTTTTTTTTGAGATTTCTTTACTTCCTTTTTTCACTATAAAATTTATCCTACCTACGTGTTCAACAGCTCACAATGATCTCACAAGTACTTCATTCAGCTTCGGTCTTATTTCTAGTATCGAAATTATGAATTAAAGCGAAAGCCACCCCTTATAACCTTCAAAAAGATGCCTTTCAATACTTCTTAACATGTTATTGATCGTTATTTAATGGGAAACCAAGCAAGCACTTTAATGTCTCTCTTGACTTTGCAGGAAGTAATTCGTGCCCAGAATCAATTGTTTTATGTCTCTTTAACACATCACATATTATCGAGAAAAGTTTGCTTTATTTCTTTATTTTTTACACTCTATGCACGAAAATTTATAATTTTCCAAACTCTAGTTCTTGTAAGGCTGTTTCATAAAGCACAACAGGAAATGGCGATTCAAATGAATTTTTGGGTGACGGTTGGGATAAAGTGAAAGCTGACTCAGCGGTTATCCAATCAGTTTGGGGATTTGAAAAAGTGAATTTTATGGAATGGCGTGCAAAAAGGAAATGTCCTTTCTCTTTCCTGCTTCATCGGTATGCCAACTGTTCATCTGTCAAGTCAGGTGCTATTTTTGAAATAATCCAAGATCTCAGTCGGATTTTTCTCTCTCCTCCTTGTAAGTATAAAAGGAATTGGACCGGTACCCTTTAACCTTTTATCACTTACCAAACTCTCTCAAAGAACAAAGGCGATTCCTATTACTGTTCATCATCTTCTCCAAGCTTCTACAATGGCAGACTCTTCGTCCGTTCATGACACTTCTGTTCGTCAACCACTTCTTACAATCAAACCTCAACAGAACCTGATCATCAATCTCACTCCTTTTGTCTATGAACCCTACATGATATATGTCGTTGAGTGTCTCAAATACTCACATCTCGTCGAAGCTCTGACCAAAGTTGAAGTCGTACCAATGTCCTGTCTATCTCTTGTCTACTTCATTGCTTACTACGACAAGATTCATGAAAGAATTCACTTTCAAATCCACAATGAGAAGACCTCCATCTCCAAGCACCGCTTCTATGCCCTAATTGGTCTTTCTCAAGAGCAATCTCTGGTAAATCCTGAATCCATCACCACTGGTCAACTCTTTTCTATGTTTTATCAAATGGGGTATAGTGAAACCCTCACCAAAAGAACCAAGTTCAAGAAGTCCTGCCTACCACCTCAATGGAATGGCCTTTTTACTTTGCTGTTCAAAGGCCTCTCTGAGCGAAGCACTGGCTCAGATGGTGCGAGCGAGTCTTTTATGACTGTGTTATACGGACTGTACCATAGGATCGATTTGGATTTTGGAAGTATTATCTGGCAGCAACTGGTACAAAGCATGTTCTCTTCATCCAGGCATTCAGAGATTTCTTGTTGGCGATTTTGGTCAATAATCACTAACTGGGCAATGGATTGTCTTCATGTTCCCATCATGGCGGATTCTCTTCTCTCCTCAATCGCTACTTTTCACACAACCAAAATCATAGTCACAGATCCCACCAAGTACTCTGTTATTGGATCTATTCCTGAAACCATGCTCGCTCGTGTCTCTGCAGCGAGTAATGTTCTACAACAATACAGGAAGATTCCGTCTTCAGACCCAAGGGAGCTTACGCCAGCCATGGTTCGCTCCATTGAAGAGGCTGACAAGCCAGCGAAAAGGGGCAAGAAAACTGAAACTCAGAAGAAGGCACCGGTTTCCAAATCAACCAAGGGGCAAACCCTTAAGAAGCGAAAGTCTGACAAGGCTGCTACATCATAGGCTTAACCGAAGAAACAAAAGAAGCCTCCTAGGAAGCTCATACTCCAATCTTCCAGTGATTCAGACTCAGAGTATGTTCCTCCCAAACATAGGTCTGCTCCTTCTTCTGAATCTGAGAGCGAAAGCTCAGATGATGAGGCTTCGGGTCGAGGTGATACTCCCCCTCGCTCCCCTACCCCAGAAATTCCAGTTCACTCCCACCCTCCTTCACCTCCACTTGTAACCATCCCAGTATCCATCCCTCTAATATTTCCTATTCCAACCACTCAACCATCCACTACAATTCCCATCCCTACTCCTATATTCACAGACACTACTACCACCACTACAAGCACAGGAGCTCGTTCTACCGCTCCCACTACACCCGTTACAACCACTCCACCTATAACAACCGAACCACCTATCACAACCGAACCTCCAGCCACTACCAAACCCTTATCTCCTACTCCATCCACAGAAACCACCCCTGTTCTAGTAGGTGAGGACTTGGAATTTGATTCCACCTATGTTAGTCCTTACCGTGGACAGAGTGACGATGATGATGATGAGCTTGTTACAAAGCGTCATCTCAAAGCAGTAAACGAAAAACTTGATCAACTGCTCTCATCCTCTTCCTATGGAGCTTACTCTGAAGCTGCTTTAAAGGCCATGTTCTCATCTGTTGTTCAAGAACACAATGCCTCACTCTCTGCTGCAGCTAAAGCTATTGAAGCCTCCACTTCCCAATGTCAACAAGCCTTTCTTGCTGTTGAGGCTTCTACCAAGGAGTGAAAGGAAGCGACCGCAAAAGTCGATAAACTAGTTTCTGAAGCTCACCTTTTTCTAGATTCTTTGCAGGCGGCTGCTAAGATGAATGCTCAAACCATCAACGCTTCGGTGGATAACCTTCAACGGTCCCTTCAGTCTGAAAGGTCCAACCTTGAAGCTGCACGCCAAGCGATCGAAGCTGCCAACGAGTCTCTACATCATGGATGAGATTGAAAGACGAACCTCACAGCTGAAAATGAAAAATCACAAGCTGCGTACTGCTACGGCTGAGCTCAATGACCTGAAGTCAAAAAGGGAGGTCATTCGGAGTTCTGGTGCTGATGTATACTCCATCCTCCTTCATCTCCTTGAATCGCATGATCCAGTCAACACCATTACGATCAGACGACACTTGGCTGACAAGCTCAGGCCAGCATTGGACATCCTTAGTCGTATTGAGGGTGTTTCGGTGACCGGTGTCCAGCCGAAACAAGGCGGAGAGAAGGCAACAACTCAACCTCCTCCTGGACCGAAACCATCTACTGAATCGAAGGGTAATGAAGCTTCGGTCAGTAACAAGGAGAAAAAGAAGAAGAAGATTGGGGAGGATGACACAGACAATGAAGATGATGTCTATGCTGAGAATCCTAAAATGCCTTTTCAGAACGCAAAGCCCTCTGAGAAAGAGCTAGAAGAAAAGTACAAGAAACAACAGGCTGAGCTAGAGCAATAGCGAAAGGAGACGGAGCTCCTAGAAAAGAAGAAGTCCATGTTTCCTGTATGGACTATAGATTCGCTTCAAAGATGTGCTATTGATGAGCCCAACATACTTTGGCTTGAGCCTGTAATCTCATTTGAGCTCGAGAACTCCAAGGACGCACAGTTTGACATGTCGATCACGCGAAAGGCATTCATCTTTCACTGCTTTAATTCAACTGCTGCAATTCCTTCCCCATACCCGAAGGTAGATAGGGATCTACTGGAGTTCTACTTGGAGTTTGCTCAACCCCAGTACTTGACCTGGAGTTCGAAGAAGATTACTACTTTCAAGGTTTTGAATCCCTACTCAGCGGGGAAGTTTATTAATGTTAAATTCAAAGTGACTCGAGGCACCGAAGGCTTAGTTCACAACTTCACCCTTGCTGATCTACCGAACCTTAATCCCCACGACTGGATGCTCCTCAACAACATTCTTCTGTTAAATCCACGGGAGAACCAACCAATAATTGACCATGTCAAGCGTATGCTTGTGTGCTACATTCACGAGGTAGCGAAGATGGACCAAGAGATTGCATCTGCCATTCACATGCGAACCACGATCAAGACTATGGGCAAAGCAGGCAATTTCAATATAATGGTCAAGGGGAAGATTGATTCGAAGTATCACACTGTTATGTTCATCAGGGGCGAAGGTGAGAAATGCCTGTTCGCTCTCGTTGACAAACACCTCTTCTCAACTTCTTGCTTGGAGCATATCTTGGAGATCATTCAGAGGTGTGATCAGAACAGTGCAGCTGACAAGAAGTTGTTCACTGAAATGCTGAGGTGGTATATCTAGTTTCGGTAGACACTTCTTGCAATAATTCATCGGCTGTTCAAAGTAATAAAGACAGTGAAGCCAACACAGAAGAAATAATCTCTCGCCTCCTTTGACGCAAAGGGGGAGACTGTTGGGATTATTATGTTGCGTCATGGGCTCGGTCCTTAGCCCAGTTTTTATTGCCGGTTTGGGCCTGTCCAACCATGCATGTTTTTATTCTAGGGTTTAGTATATAAGCTGCATGCATGCAGTCTTAGGAGTTAACGCTTTAATTATTTTTCTCACTGAAGTTTTCTAAACCCTAGCTCGCCTCTACAGTGGAAGTTCTTTGTCGAGCTCTGCTGAGGCGTGACTTTGCTGAATCATAAGCACATATTTGATTCTATTATGTGTTCATACTCTTACTGTGTCTGTCTTGTTTGATTTTCATATTCTTACCTATGAAAGATCTAATCGATCTAGAGTTTTATTCACATCAGTTATCCAGTGAATACTAAGGCTCCCCGTAGTATCACGACACTCTCTTGCTGGCTAGCAAATACTACGGCTCCCTGCAGTACCAAGATACTTTCTCCCACTGACTCATGGATGCTACGGCTCCCTGTAGTCTTACAACAATCTCTCGCTCACTAACTTACCATGGGCTCACTCTGTGGTTTTTCCTGGTAATCACAAGCGATTACTCCCATTCAGATCCACTTCCTCTCTTATCACCCCATAATCTCATCATCAAGTCATCACTACACTGATTTCACTAACTCATGTTCCGCAGCTCAACATAGATAGGTGCTTACACCTACCCAGCTTATGCACCACCACTCCTGATGTAAGTTCTCATAAGCAAGGCACTTCTCTCAGCACAGAGAAACCCTTAGGCAGTCCCACTCCGGCGACAATTAACCGAGAGGTTCCCACTGGAACAAAAGTCACTCGGTACTCCACTCGCCACCTTACAACTCGAGTCTCAACATGACCAAAAATTTAGGACATCACACTCAGGTACCTCGGTACACCATCACAACATCTCACGATGTCTTGCCTCAACCATTGATCTTCCACTCACGCAACTTGAAACCTCGAAATACTCTCATCTCACAGATTGAAACACGGAAGAAGCGTCAATAACTGAAAACACGTTGACGAAAATCCGAAGCTCCATCCTCTACTGATTACTACCCATACAAAACTGCTCATACCGACTCTGAAATTGGTTGACAAATCAACTGCTGCCCCTCCTGGAGTATAGATCACAATCTATACCTATACTCGCAAATCTCAGCTATTGCACCCTGAACTCAGCGACCCAACCGCCTCGAACTCAACATTTACGAACCCAAAAAATCCCTTTCCATAGTAAATTCTCTGATCAACGACCACCTGCCATGGATTCACTCATCCTTTCTTAAGCACACACACATACATCATCTCGCCTTGCACCTTGCCTCATCCACAAATAACCCACGTCTCATATGTCTGCACCACAGTTCTCCATAACCAGCTCTCTAACCGCACTTGAACGGATCGTTGATCCTCTCAATAGAATACCCAATTCTCCCCTAATCAGGGTTCGAACCATCACCAATTGGCATACCAACAATCTACTCCATAGATTGTTTCACCAGGTATATCACACTTTGTGACATCCCCAAAATCTCGGCCAGAAAAGACCGATTTTCATTTATGCTTTTAAAATAATTTCAGAGTAAATCCTTTTGATTTGAAAGAGTTGCGGAATTTGTTCCCAAAAACAAAGTGTGATAAAACGATGTTTACCATAGCATTCCATAAAAGAAATGTATTTTCATTATATAATCAAAACTCAGGATGTCATGTTCCGATACAGACCATTAAAGCATAAACGATAACATTACAAGTCATTCAACAAATATATACGTATACAGACTTGTAAACAAAACAACTTGATAGTTCATCCATTTTATGCCCTTGCGCCACTTCCTGTAATACAAATAAAACTGAGTGGGTCAGGCTTCGGAGCCTGGTGAGCATATAGGGTTTTCAACCCACAATAAATAATTAAATTAATTTTCATCAACCAACAATAACCCAATTACCCATTCCCGTTATTCTCACTTTATATCCCTAAAATAACTAACACAAGGGACCTAGTCTAAGAATATTTCATCGGGGCGACAACACATGCTTCGGGGGTTCCTCAGCAACATAAGTCAAATAAGGCAACCATGAGGGGGATGGAGTACAACGAATGAACACCCAAGTTCATTAACACCTACAGGTGGCGAACCTGCTAGCGTTCCACATGACTGTCTAGAAAAGTCTGTGGTCGTCATCTAAACTCCGCTAGATGACTGAATCAAAACAACGACGAGGTCTCTCATCTGTTTATTACACACCAACTATCTACCCATGTTCTACCCAACATATTAGTAGATAAAGATATACATTTTTATACATAGTTTAAAAACCTGTATAGAATGCTTTAATCAATACATATTCCACATAACAGATGAGGCACACACACACATAACACGTATTTCATAGAAGACAAATCAGATCCATGAGATAGAAGAGAGTGAAAATACATTCACACATATAACACAAAATATACTCATAACACGTATTTCGTATAAAATACTTTAAAATTATGCGTTAGAAGAAACTAACCACACACTCACTTGATCAGAAGATGATCGGACAGCACTACGGCTTATAGAAGTAGTATTCTTCGGTAGATCTAGAAGATCTCCACAAAAATCGAACTTCTCGCGGGCAGAGCTTCGGCACGGGAATCTTACTTCTCGGGATCTTTAGGACCTCGGGACTTGCTTCGGGGCTCGGGAATGATACCGGGGCTTCAGGGTACTTCTGGCATGCAAAACGATGCAAAATGGGAGAGAGAAGAGAGAAAAAGAGCAAATGAGCCGGCTGCCCTCGCATCCTATTTATAGGAGGCTGGAGCCTCGGAGTACGCTGGGCGTACAACAGTACGCGGGGCGTACGCGTCCGAATCGTCATGGCATGCGTCATCCGAAGAACTCGAGTGCGAGGGACGTCACGCTTCGTTGTACGCTAGGCGTACAACAGTACGCTGAGCGTACTTCGGATGAGTCCGATGACTCCCCTTCGTATAATACCAGATTTTTTAATTAATTTTAAATATTATTTATTTAATAAACTTCGGAAATTCATATCTTCTTTATACGAACTCCGTTTTCGACGTTCTTTATATCCACGCGTTAATGAGACTACGCTCTACAACTTTCGTTTAGACTGCGTCGGCTAATTTTGTCATTATTTTTATTAATTATTTTTAGTAGGCCGGGACAGAAAAACCTCGTTATAATTTCATAACTTCTTCGTTTGACGTCCGTTCTCGCCTAACCTTTCATCGCTTCGATACCAACAACGAGATCTTCGATTCTTGTTTAGATTGATTCGACTAAAAACCACTCGATCTCAAAGCGAGTATTTCGGGCTGCATACCGCTAAGTCGAAACTTCAGAAAATCATAACTTCCTCATACGAAGTCAAATTTGGGCATTCTTTATATATGCAGAAACCTCGTTTCAACTAATACAACATTATCCAAAGATATCAAGTTTATTTTACACTTAAATTTTGACGCTCATTTTATTCTTAATTAATCAAATCACATAATTAAGCAGTTAGGCACAAAACACATAATACTCAAATAATATACTTATGTTATTTGAAAACAGGTTACAAAGGTTAACCTAGACTATTACATCAACGAAAATGCCTATCCTGGAAACGCGGGCATTACAATTCTCTCCTCCTTAAGATGATTCCGTCCCCGGAATCACACATCAACAAACAAATGCGGATAGTGACTCAACATGTCACTCTCCGTTTCCTAGGTGAGATTTGGCCCATTCGAATGTTTCCAACGAACAAGCACTAATTCGACCATCTTGCGTCGAAGCTTCTTAGTCTTTCGGTCAACAATTGCCTCTGGTTCTTCAATTAACCTCTTGTTTTCATCAATTCTCAATTCAGAAATTGTAATTATATCGGGAACTTCTCCCGTGAACTTCCTCAAATAACACACATGAAAAGTGTTGTGAATTCCATTCAGTTCCTCTGGTAGTTCAAGCTTGTAAGCTTGGTTCCCAATCCTCTGAAGAACTTTAAACGGTCCAATAAACCTTGGACTTAACTTTCCCCTTTTACCAAATCTTATAAGTCCCTTCCACGGCGAGACTTTAAGCAAAACCGAATCTCCAACTTCGAAGGTCATTGGCCTTCGCTTCTTGTCAGCATAGCTCTTTTGACGATCTTGAGCTGCTAACATTCTTTCTCTAATTATTTTCAACTTTTCAGCGGTTTGATGGACCATCTCGGGACCCATAAACTGCTTTTCTCCAGCCTCAAGCCAACAAGACGGCGTACGACACTTTTTTACGTACAAAGCTTGATAAGGTGCCATCTTTATGCTCGAGTGGAAACTATTATTGTAGGAAAATTCTACCAAAGGTAAATGTTCATCCCAGTTACCTAGGAATTCCAGGGTACATGCTCTCAGCATATCTTCAAGTGTTTGTATTGTTCTTTCACTCTGGCCATCAGTCTGTGGATGGTAAGTTGTACTTAAACACAACTTCGTACCCAATTCCTCTTGTAGACTTTTCCAAAAAACCTCAAGGTGAAACGGCTATCACGATCCGACACAATCGTTAATGGAACACCATGAAGCCTCACAATTTCCCTCACGTAAGTCTTTGCAAGCTTCTCCATAGACCATTTCTCCATGGCTGCTATGAAATGCGCACTCTTAGTGAATCGATCAACGACCACCCAAATCATGTCGTGACCATTCTTTGTTCAGGGCAGTTTAGTGACAAAATCCATAGCAATGTCTTCCCACTTACCCATAGGCACAGGCAATGGTTCTAAACTCCCGTACGGTTTCTGATGTTGTCTCTTTACTCTCGCACAAGTCACACACTCATCCACATACTTTGCAACATCAAGCTTCATCGTCGGCCACCAGTAGTAGGGTTTTAGGTCCCTATACATTTTAGTGCTACCGGGATGAATCGAGTACATGGTTTTGTGAGCTTCTTCCATCAGGAGATCTTTGACTCCTCCTGTCTTAGGTATCCAAATCCGATCTTGGAACACCTTCAGTCCATGACTGTTTACACCGAACACCAACGTTTTTCCCAAATGTTCCTCCTTTCGGTCATTCTTCTCAGAAGCTTCGCTTTGAGCTTTCTTTATACTTTCCAAAATAGTCGAGACAACTTCAATTATCTACACTCTTGGCCTTTTCCTTTCAAGATTGACTTTCCGACTGAGAGCATCAGCAACAACATTAGCTTTACCGGGATGCTAAGGTATCTCACAGTCGTAGTCCTTGCGTAACTCTAGCCAGCGTCGTTGCCTCATATTCAATTCTTTCTAATTAAACAGATATTGGAGACTCTTATGATCAGTGAAAAGTTTGCACTTCGTGCCATAGAGGTAATGCCTCCATATTTTCAAAGCGAAAACTATCGCTGCCAACTCCAAATCATGAGTCGGGTAATTCTTTTCATGCTCCTTCAACTGTGGAGACGCATATGCTATCACCTTTTCTCTTTGGGTCAAAACACAACCCAATCCAACCCCAAACACATCGCTATAAACAGCGAAGTCTTTAACTCCATCGGGTAAAGAAAGTATCGGTGCCTCGCATAGCTTCTTCTTTAGCTTCTCGAATGCTTCTTTATGCTTATCACTCCAAGCATAAGTAGCTCCTTTGTGGGTCAAAGTTGTTAATGGAGTAGCAATCAAAGAAAAACCTTGGATAAACCTTCGGTAATATCCGGCTAATCCTAAAAAGCTTCGGATCTCCGTGGGACTTTTCGGTTGCTCCCACTTCATTACAGCTTCAATCTTTGCTGGATCAACCATTATCCCTTCTTGGTTGACCACGTGACCCAAGAATTGGACTTCACGAATCCAAAAATCACACTTAGAGAACTTTGCATACAGCTTCTCCTTCTTCAAGACTTCTAACACTTCTCATAAGTGTCTGCCATGCTCCTCTTGGCTTTTTGAGTAAATCAGAATGTCGTCTATGAACACTATCACAGATTTATCAAGGAACGGATTACAAACCCTATTCATCAAATCCATGAATGTTGCCGGAGCATTGGTTAGTCCAAACGACATAACCAAGAAGTCGTAGTGTCCATATATAGTCCTGAATGCAGTTTTCTCGATATCTTGCTCTCTTACTTTTAACTGATGATATTCTGACCTAAGATCGATCTTCGAGAAATAGCTCGAACCTTGCAATTGATCAAATATGTCATCAATCCTCGGCAACGGATATCAATTCTTTATTGTTGCCTAGTTCAGCTCTCTTAATCGATGCACATTCTCATACATCCATCTTTCTTCTTCACAAATAACACCGGAGCTCCCCAGGGCGATGAACTAAGTCTAATGAAACCTTTGTCCAATAACTCCTGAAGTTGCATCATCAGCTCCTTCATCTCCGTCGGTGCTAATCGATAAGGTGCTTTTGCTATTGGCGTGGTTCCTGGTAACAAGTATATTTTGAACTCCACTTGTCTATCAGGTGGTAATCCAGGAAGATCTTCGGGAACTACTTCCGGATAATCACACACCACTGGAATACTCTGCATCACCTTCTTTTCCTTCTTAGCATCGATCACGAATGCTAAATATGATGTACATCCCTTGGTCAAACACTTCCTGGCTTTCATTAGGGAAATGATTCCAGAATTTACTCGTCGTTTGTCCCCGTACACCATAAATGAATCTTTCCCAGGCGGGTTTACTTTAACTATCTTCTTCTTGCACAATATTTCGGCATCATTGGCGCTAATCCAATCCATTCCCAACACAATGTCGAAACCATTATGTTCGATAGGCAATAATTCCTCGTGAAACTTATTCCCATTAAGTTCGATTAAGATGTCTTTCATACGATGGCTAACAGGTACAAACTTGCCACTAGCTACTTCGATTAATAAAGCATTATCTAGTCTATCAACAGGCAAGGCTATTTTCTACCAAACTCATGTGAAATAAAGGAGTAGTTAGCTCCAGAATCAAACAAAATTTGATCAGGTAATTTGTTTACAAGAAAGGTACTTGAAGCGACATCAGCTTAATCTTTCGCAGCTTCGAGTGTCATCTGGAAGGCTCTTGCCTTCGGCTTTGGTGGAATGTTGGGCTTAGCTGCCTCCTTCTTCTTCGGACAGTCTTTCAAAATGTGCCCCTCTTCATTGCAACCAAAACACATCATTTTGTTGTTCGGACACTCATTGGCAAAATGCCCAATTTTTCCGCACTTGTAGCAGGTTACATCCTCACTACATTTCCCAAAGTGCTTTTTCTTACACTTATCACACCATTTCGCTTCGCCTCCTTTTCCTCCACCAAACTTTTTCGAATCAGATTTTGAAAATTTGTTTTGCTTACCGGAACCAGATGTTCCCTCAAACTTTCTCTTCTCACCAACCTCAACCTTGTCGGTGGTTCTCCCCTTAATCATGTTCCACCAACGAACGGCTCCACCTTGGAACTGACGCACTGCATAGATAGTCTGCAACTTGCCTCTGCAGCCACAAGTCATGAAGGCTAACTCCATTTCGGAGATCCAATCCATAACTCCAATCAGATCCTCCTTTCCAATGAAGGTCGATGGTTTGCAAGTTAGAAAGTCCTTGTACTTACGTCCAATTCCATCATTCCTTCCATCATGGTTGTTTTGCCTAACTATCGGTGGGTTGGCTTGACCAACAGACCCACTGAAGTTTCCACCTTCTGAGTGCCCTTCATTTAATTCGGGCTCTTCCACACGAATTGATAGTTCTTCACGATTCTGTTGAAGCAACCGTCTAGTTTCATCCATCTGACGATCCAACATTGTTTGAATCATCATTTTCACACCAGCCATGGTTATTGGCTCAGGTGCTGCTGCTACGATAGGTATTTGCTCAATCACCGATGGTTGATTCCTGTTTTCATCAGCATTTCCAACTCCACTTCTTGTTCTCACCATTTTTTATCTATACACCGAATAAGGTGAAATTAGATCCTCATTCACGATAGATATTCAAATCATCCTTATCACTCCAAAACGTTTACATGCTAATTCTAATATCGTAGACGTAGGCTTAGAATCCTACACACATAAGGTTTCTAGATCCGGTCAGCAACAGACAATAGATCCGAACAAATAATATCATATATGGCAACATATAACATTTAGCACATACAGTATTTTAGGCAACTTTCCTAAAATAAACTTGTGCTCGTGTCTAAAACATAACAGACACATATCTCAAAATTTCACTTAGCATTCTAAGTTTAAGTGTAGAAATCCTACAAATTCCTAGGTCGCTTAAACTAATGCTCTGATACCAACTGTGACATCCCCAAAATCTCGGCCAGAAAAGACCGATTTTCATTTATGCTTTTAAAATAATTTTAGAGTAAATCCTTTTGATTTGAAAGAGTTGCGGAATTTGTTCCCAAAAACAAAGCGTGATAAAACGATGTTTATCAAAGCATTCCATAAAAGAAATGTATTTTTATTATATAATCAAAACGCGGGATGTCATGTTCCGATACAGACCATTAAAGCATAAACGACAACATTACAAGTCATTCAACAAATATATACGTATACAGACTTGTAAACAAAAAAAATTGATGGTTCATCCATCTTATGCCCTTGCGGCACTTCCTGTAATACAAATAAAACTGAGTGGGTCAGGCTTGGGAACCTAGTGAGCATATAGGGTTTTCCACCCACAATAAATAATTAAATTAATTTTCATCAACCAACAAAAACCCAGTTACCCATTCCCATTATTCTCACATTATGTCCCTAAAATAGCTAACACAAGGGACCTAGTCTAAGAATATTTCATCGGGGCGACAACACATGCTTTGGGGGTTCCTCAGCAATATAAATCAAATAAGGCAACCATGAGGGGGATGGAGTACAGCGAATGAACACCCAAGTTCATTAACACCTACAGGTGGCGAACCTGCTAGCGTTCCACATGACTGTCTAGAAAAGTTTGTGGTCGTCATCTAAACTCCGCTAGATGATTGAATCAAAACAACAACGAGGCCTCTCATCTGTTTATTACACACCAACTATCTACCCATGTTCTACCCAACATATTAGTAGATAAAGATATACATTTTTATACATAGTTTAAAAACCTGTATAGCATGCTTTAATCAATACATATTCCACATAACAGATGAGGCACACACACATATAACACGTATTTCATAGAAGACAAATCAGATGGATGAGATAGAAGAGAGTGAATATACATTCACACATATAACACAAAATTTACTCATAACACGTATTTCGTATAAAATAGTTTATAATTATGTGTTAGAAGAAAAGTAACCACACACTTACTTGATCAGAAGATGATCGGACAGCACTACGGCTTATAGAAGTAGTATTCTTCGGTAGATCTGGAAAATCTCCACAAAAATTGAACTTCTCACGGGTAGAGCTTCAGCTCGGGAATCTTAATTCTCGGGATCTTCAGGACCTCGGGACTTGCTTCGGGGCTCGGGAATGATACCGGTGCTTCGGGGTACTTTTGGCACGCAAAACAATGCAAAACGGGAGAGAGAAGAGAGAAAAAGAGCAAATGAGTCGGCTGCCCTCGCATCCTGTTTATAGGAGGCTGGAGCCTCGGAGTACGCTAGGCGTACGCGTCCAAATCGTCATGGCATGCATCATCCGAAGAACTCGATTGCGAGGGACGTCACGCTTCGCTGTACGTTGGGCGTACTTTGGATGAGTCCGATGACTCCCCTTCGGATAATACCGGATTTTATAATTAATTTTAAATATTAATTATTTAATAAACTTTGGAAATTCATATCTTCTTCATACGAACTCCATTTTCGACGTTCTTTATATCCACGCGTAGGTGAGACTATGCTCTACAACTTTTGTTTAGACTCCGTCGGCTAATTTTGACTTTATTTTTATTAATTATTTTTAGTAGGCCGGGACAGAAAAACTTCATTATAAATTCATAACTTCTTCGTTTGACGTCCGTTCTTGCCTAACCTTTCATCGCTTCGATACCAACAACAAGATCTTCGATTCTTGTTTAGATTGATTCGACTAAAAACCGCTCGATCTCAAAGCGAGTATTTCGGGCTGCATACCGCTAAGTCGAAAATTCAGAAAATCATAACTTCCTCATACGAAGTCAAATTTGGGCATTCTTTATATATGCAGAAACCTCGTTTTAACTACTACAACATTATCCACAGATATCAAGTTTATTTTACACTTAAATTTTGACGCTCATTTTATTCTTAATTAATCAAATCACATAATTAAGCAGTTAGGCACAAAACACATAATACTCAAATAATATACTTCTATTATTTTAAAACAGGTTACAAAGGTTAACCTAGACTATTACATCAACGAAAATGCCTAGCCTGGAAACATGGGCGTTACACACTTGACTCTTGGAACGTACCCCATAATCACTTCAATGATCTTCCCCATGGAAACCAAGCAACTCCAATTATCCTATAAATCAGACAAAAATCTCAGAATCCTCCCAACGTGAATGCCTCTAGTCATCTTAAAGCCCCAGACCGAAACACCGCTGGATACCCCAACTGTTCTGAATTAGTCCTGACTCTCAATCTGGAAATAATGCATTATCATGAGCCTCGTCTCTGATTCCTCAACCAGTCTCCCATCGTGGTAATCATCATAAAAGCATGAGACCTCACTCTCACAGTCGATACGCAACGTAGACAACGAGGGCCACCACCCCGATTTACTCCTCTTAATCACTGGGAACTGTTGCTATAAGTATGCCTCCTTTAATAAGGCACCTCCTTGTTCTCTTCCATCTTAGTCCCACTAATGACTCTCTTATGGTATAAGAAATACCTCGCAGAAAACATACTACCCAGATACTCTGGTGAAAAGGTTGCAACCCTATGCAAGACCGGAAGCTCGATATCTCTTTTGGTTCTCCCAAGAAATGGGGACAGCGTAACTCTTATCATAGAAGATGACGTCTTATATACCAGTCGATTGCTCAAATCAGACCGCGATCCTCCAACAAGCATCATATCTACTCATCCCTGAGTCTTGAGACTCCAACTGGCATCTAACCAATAAAATCTCTCGGAAACTAACTTGGTTTCCCTCTCAAGGTATGCTCCATTGAAACTCATTCGACATGGCCCTCTAACCCCACACTCTGTCATATATGTTCTCAATCTAATCAATCACCACGGGATAACTGGTAAAATCAGAAGCACAAATCACCACAAATCATGCTACTCGAACCATGTGATCACCTCTCAATCCGCCATGATTCATGGTACTCGAACCATGTTATCACCTCTCAATCTGCTACTTAGAACTCCTGGAATTCTCACTGTTTCGAGAATGGGTCCTCTGCTTTAAGTAGTACGGGCCCATACTACCCGCCACGTCTACCCATACTTTCCACATGGATCATCCTAGATTTCCTAAATAGCTGCCCAACCTTCTCGATCACCAATCCTGTTATATTTGGTCGCTCTCCAACGAATACTCTCCTCTATCAGCATACTCAACTGAGTAAGGTCACTCCCTAGGCTCTTCCTAGGTTCTCACACTTATCTGCCATCAACTACTGAAGAACTTCTTACGATGCTAGCCATCTACATCCTGAATATCGTCATATACACTTAGTAGCTAACTCCCATCATCAAGAGTTCCACAAAGTACGAAGCAAGCAGCATTAGGGCATCAAATAATCTCCACCAACATGTAAAACCACTCTAGGCTACAACACCACTTGCTCTACTCACACTCAAAAGGTATCACCGAAGTCAAGCAACCCTACCTCTCACGGGTATCTAACTACTCCCTAAGTAGGCTCCTCCAATGCTCATCTTGGTATCTCTCGTAGACTACTCCTTTACTCAAAGTTCTTCTTTAAAAGATTCTTGTTGGACAATCTTGCTCTGCACATACTCAAAGCACATCACAGATAGCAAAAATTCTAAGGCTAAGGCATCACAAATCAGGCAACTATAGCCCTAAGGCATCACAAATCGGGCTCTTGGAAATTGTACACACTTCTCCTTCTCGTTTTTCTTCTAGAAACTCTTGCTCGTTTTAGGAAAATCATTTCTTTTGAAAAAATTTCTCATTTCCTCATTTTAAATCCAGATATACCCGAAGGTGCATCCGAATTCCTCAAACCAAGGCTCTGATACCAACTTGTAGCAACGTAAATTTTCAAACACTTTTTTCATTTTAATAGCACATAATTCTCATAACACATTTAACCAAAATCCCATTTATTTAATTTATAAAACACAACTCCATAATTGTTTGATTAATAATCCAAGATCCTCAAAACACAACTCTATCTTTGGTGTGGACAATCAAGTTGGCGCCTTCCCGTGATCCTAAGAAGAACTTGAAACACATATCACATAACAAGGTAAGCACGAAGCTTAGTGAGTTCCCCAAAATACCACATACACAAATAATAAGCCTCTCATGGCTATAACTCGACATGGACCCTCCGGTCTCATGCGTCTCGGTGTGGACCCTCCGATCATGTATCTCAGTGAGCACCTTCCGGTCTCACAGCTCAGTTTGGACCCTCCGCTCCTGTCTCAGTGGAAACTCTCCGGTCCCACAACTCCGTTTGGATCCTCCGGTCCTATCTCAGAAAACACATAATATAGCATATATATCACACAGAAAAAATGCATAATATCACATAGCTCAACTTAGCACATACGATCCTCCGGTCACACATAGATACCACTCATGGTAAGTATATTGAGAAAACTCAC
Organism: Lactuca serriola; assembly: GCF_051521515.1. Classification (NCBI taxonomy): domain Eukaryota; kingdom Viridiplantae; phylum Streptophyta; class Magnoliopsida; order Asterales; family Asteraceae; genus Lactuca; species Lactuca serriola. The sequence goes on along the minus strand of NC_136412.1, from coordinate 180,260,520 downwards.
CTCAGATGATGAACAGCTCATATAGATGTTGTTATCGTACCGACCTCTAACACTGAACCAAAATTCACAATTACCCAATTAAGATCTAAGTCCAAATCCTCACTCTTTAGGTCTAAATGTAGTCCACTAACTAGCCCATCAATAACCTAAAACTCGTTGGGCCCACCAAGGCCCAATAATGAATGGGCTCTCCCAAGGCCCAACTCTCAAGTCCAAGCGACAAGCCAAACACAAGGGCCCAAGGAAAATATATAATATTCTCTGCTCAAAATCTCTAGTACACAAGCCCAAATATCCATAACCAACCCTTAAGGCCCAAAATAAGAATTAGCCCAAAAAGCGCACAACGAGGTTACACGGGGCGTACCTCCCTTCGTACACTCAACATACACAGGCATGCACGAGATCTGATTGGGGACCCGAACCTAGTATGCGGGGCGTACTAAGATTACGCTTGGCGTATGTCCAGTAGCGCTTTTCTCACTTTCTTGGTCTTAACCCGTTAAGACCTTAGCTCATATCACATATATGGACTCTCTAGAGGCTCGTACTCCATAAATTTTCTGACTTTAAGCCTTTGCATGGCTGATAAAGTCACAAACACCAAAAATTCTCACTCTCTTATCTCAAAAAATGTTAATATCTCATGCATGGGTTGATTCAAACGTCCAGGTCTTGATTTTTATGACGCTATACTCCTTAAGACACTCAAAGGGGCTGCTCATAATCTCTGGAGCTCATTTTCTCATAAAGAATGCAACTTTGGGACCAAAACCCTAAAATGGTCTAACATGATGCACAAATGTATGCTCAGATCTACAGCATGGACTCCCACTCCTTCTTCTTCAAAGCTCCTTCTTCACTCCAAGAACACACAAAATCCCCTAAATGCTCTCAAATGGACACACACAAGCTCAAGAACGAGTATTAGGGTTTGAGAGGGTTGATTGTCTAAGGATGGTGGCTAGGAATGAGGCCATCTTATTCTTTATATAGGAACACCGCATTATTTTTGGGTTTTCACTATGTGCCTAGTACACCCAGCGTACCCTCTGGTACGCCCATCGTACTCAGCTGCCACCTTTCTCAAATAAGGGACCTATCTTGACAAAACTTCGAACTTCCATAGATTCCTCGATATAAATTTGTTTCCAATGAACCTGATATCCACAAAAAGGTGACGAGAAGCCCTACGCTTATACAAACTTGTCGCAGCCCCAAAGCTTCCTCATGCACGGGTTGCAACCCACGAACCCTAATCAGGGATGGTCTGAAACAGGATGTTACACTTTCCCACACTGCCATACTTTCTACCAAAAACCGCAACCATCTAGCCTCATTCTAGGTCTATATTCCAACTATGAAAATTACACGCACATTCTCTCTTTTTCCTCCTAACACAGAAAGTTGGAGGAACATAATCCCTGTCGGACACAATGACATCCTAAGCCATCATCTAATCACTCCATTCCTACTACCCTTCCTCCCCTTTCCCCTATCATTACGTCTCAACCCTCATCCTCCATTCCCATTCCCACTCCCATCTTTTGAGAAGCTACAACCACTACCACCACTGGAGTACAAACCAACGTATCTGATACGGGGGTACATACTTCAGCACCCGAAACCCATGCTACTACTAAACCACTGTCTCCTACCCAATCCACTGAAACCAATACTGTCCTTTGTGGGGAGAATGTTGATTTTGATACATTCTACTACACTCCTTACATGGTGCAAAGTGATGATGATGAAGATGCCCCTGTGACTAAATGCCATCTTAAGGAGCTGAATGAGAAGCTAGACAAAATTATGGATTCCTCCTCTTCATAGGGTTCTATTTCTGACTTTGTTGTTACAGGCATGATGGCCACATTGATTAAGGAACATGATGCTTCAATCTCCAAAACCACTTCAGCCATTGATGCTTCAACGAAAGTTTGCACGGAAGTGACCGAAAAAGTCGATAAATTAATTTCTAACACAAACATTTTTCTTGAATCTTTACAGGGTGCTGTAGCTCAAAATGCCAACATGGTTAATGCCTCTGTTCAAACTCTTACAAAATCGCTTCAAAAGGAAAAGGTGCTTTTTGAGGTGCTTCTCCAAAATCTCTCTACTGGTCAAGCCAAACATCAAGTTTCGGTCAATGAACGTTTAAATCAGCTTCAGACAGATCTAGCCTTGGAAAGCAGAGTAATGGATGAACTTGCTTTGAAGACTACTTAACTCAAAACCCAGACTCTGAAGCTCACTCAAGCGAACAATGATCTTCAAGAACTGCGTTCAGAGCGGTCTGTGGTAAAAAGCTCTATTGGGGACGTTCACTCTGTTCTTCTCTATCTTGTTGAAGCCTGTGATCTCGTTCTAACCATTACTATCAGATGCCATCTGGCTGAGAAGCTTCGGCCTGCACATGATATTTTAAGCAAGATAGAGGGTGTTCTGGAGTTCGTTGTCCCTCTACAACAAGGGGAGAAGCAACAAATGTCTCATCCCAACCACCGAAACCTCATCACCTGAAACCACAACAACCGAAAGTGGTTACTGAACCGAAAGGGAAAGAAGATTCGGGTTCCGATGTGCAGGATAAGGGAAAAGGAATTGTTGATTATGATGAGGATGATGCTGATGATTTTGAAGATACAGTCCCTATAATGAATATTCTCAAAACTAAGACTAAGCCTACTACTCAGGAGATTAACCAAAAGGTCACTGATGCAATCAAAAGGGAGAATGAGGAGAGAAAAGCAAATTTGTTGCTCGATCAGAGAAAATTGAAGTTTCCTCTTTGGATACTGGAATGGCCTCGAAAGGAGGTTATTGAAGCTCCAAGTTCACACTGGCTAGAGCCTGTTCTTTCTTTCAATGTCAAGAATCTAAAGATTCTCAATTTGATATGCCACTCACCCACAAGGCCTTCATCTTTCACGCTTTTGAGCCTACAACTGCCATTCCCTCTCCAGACCTGAAGGTTGATCAAGACTTGCTAGAATATTATCATGAATTCTCCCAACCTCGTTACCTAACCTAGAGTAATAAAAAGATCACAACAGTCAAGGTGCTGAAGCCTACTGCAACTGGAAAGTTCATTAATGTCAAGTTCAAGATGACTCGAGGATCTGATGGTTCGGTCCATACAATTTCACTTACTGACTTGTCCAATCTGAATCCACATGATTGGATTCTCCTGAGCAACATCCTACTCTCCAATGAAAATGAATATGAGCCAATCATTGATCACATCAAGTGTATGATAGTCTGTTACATTCATGAAGTGGCAAAGATGGATCAGGAGGTTGCTGTTGCTCTTCGCAAGAGACCCATTGTCAAGCCAATTGGGAAGGCATGCGATACTAAATAGATGGTGAAAGGAAAAAATTGATCCAAATTCTCACATTATCTTGTTTCTTAGGGGAGAAGGTCAGAGGTTTCTATTTTCTTTGGCCGAAAAACATATGTTCTCTACTGCCTGCTTGGAGCACATTTTGGAGCTTGTTTATGGTTGCATTCAAAATAGTGAGGCTGACAAGAAACTATTCTCTGAAATGCTTCGGCGGTATATGGCTTTTAGACAGAATCTTCTTGCCATTATTCCAAGACTGTTCAAGGTTGTGAAGCGAACTGTTCAACATCCACCAAAGTGAAGTCTCACCCCAAATTGACGCAAAGGGGGAGATTGGTTGGTCAAGATGAGTTGCGTCTTTGGGCTCGGTTCTTAGCCTAATTTTGTTATCCGGTTTGGGCCTGTCCAACCGTGATTATTTCATTAGGGTTTACTATTTAAGGTGGATGCATGCATCCTTAGTCAGAATCGCTTTTCATAATTATTGTCATTGATTGTACTACAAACCCTAGCTCACCTCTACTGTGAAAGTTCTTCATCGAGCTCTACTGAGGCGTGACTACATTTTAATCATTAAGCATTATTTGATTCCATCTTGCGTTTTATGTGTTTGTTTATTTGTTTTACTGATTATCCTGTTGAATATGTAATCGATCAAGAGTTTCTTAACTCATCACCTTTCTTAAATTATTTTATCAACCCTAGCTTACTATCTTTTTAGGATACCTAACGATCCTATCTTATTATCTTTTAGGATATTTTATTAATCCTAATTTTCTATCTTTGTAGGATATCTAACAACTCTAACATATTTTATCTACCAATTCTAAGGCGTCCCTAATGGTAGTCGGATCTCTAATTTTTTTGTATTGTATTACCATGAACCCCATAATCGAAGTTTTTAATTAATAATTGCCCTTCCACGATGCTTCATCAGACGTCGAATAACGAATAATATGAATGTTATCCTACCGGGATAGTAGCTAGACATCACAGGTGGGAGTGTGAATCCTCGTATAGATCTACACATATCTTCTTAGCTCTCGAACGGTTAACGAGTATACGCACCGGGGCAGCCGAATTTAATCAAGGCCATTGGATGAATATTAACAGCTCACTAACACATTAACCTTAGGTATTTATCTCTTATTTTTTTATCTTTCCTATAATTATCATAATATAAACCCCTTTAACTTTATATTTGATAATTATGTCTTTTAGATCTCATAATATATATATATATATATATATATATATATATATATATATATATATATATATATATACATATATATACCCTAATTATGGTTAGTTGGAAAGATGATATTTGGACAGAGCAACAATTAGGCACAATGCATATCCCTATAATCGACCTGCATAACTTCTAGGTACTATGTTATCCTAGTGATTTGGCCATTATAACATCTTGGTATTATCTCTTCCTAGACTTTCGGGCGTCATAACTCTTAGGCATAATATCATAGATTACAACTAGACATAGTATCTATAACTACATTATGCTAAGGCCTTAAGCTTTATAAAACGTTCGATATTTATAGATATAAAAATAGTTTTATAAAACCATTTGCTAAGCATATACCCCTTCCTTCTGTATGCACATAAAACATTTAACATAGTGAAATATGGGCTGTGAACTCACCCTAGTCGCATAAGACCTTTCATGTACGGCTGAATTAGGCTCGAGACTTTGGGAACTGCTCCAAAGGCAACAACGTTGAGATAGAGAGATTGAGTGATGGTTGAAGGTGTGATAAGTTAGTTATTTGTAGCTTCTATTTATAGTGATAGATTTGGGGTGCACGCGACGCAAATATCTGTACGCATCATGAATGATCATTGTGGCTCCATCTAGAGAATGTCACATGTCACTTCCCAAATTGGCCATATAACTTGCATCTACTCGAATTCGGTGTCACGTGTGTTGTGTGCAATACAGTGCACCTCGCACGCATGAATAGATTTTGAGTATTGGATTAAACCCACGCTAACGTGAATCATTTCATGGATTTTATTACGAGTGATTGTGAGACGATAATATCTTATATTCTTGAAATGGAGAGATATGAGTTGTTGTTTACAATTCGGTTGCACATTGATAATACGTAAACGCATCAGTAACTTGATTTTATAAAACGTATTGTTGGTGTGCTTTGATAACTAAATAGTGCAAGCATATGAGTCGACGTTTATACGTTCCTTTTACCCAAAGTGGGATAAAAGCGATATATGTGGGCCCGTTGATGATTTAGTGATGACACCTAAGCGCTTGGCCAAGTCTGGACTAAGTTGATGTGTTCAATTGTAGTCTGTTGTCAGTCGTCATAAATTGAAAATCGGGAAACAACGCATGAACAGAGAGAATGATTATAATCCATGTATCAGTTCATACGATATCTAGAATGGAGGAATATATGATCCCTTATCTAAAGGACGCGTTGCTGATAAGATCAGAGTTCGACAACGGCTTTTCAAAGCTACGATTGCTAATCAGATTCTGAAGTCGTAGTTGCAATAATAGTTATTAGACTTATCCAAGTGGGAGATTGTTGGAATTGGTGTCTAAGCCCATAACTATTTTTTTGGGTATGTACTTGACTTGATTATGAGCATGGTCCTTTTGGGTTGCCTGCACTCATGCAACTTGGTAGGATGACAAGAGGAGAGAAAGTAGAATTTATTATGTAAATAATAAATTGGTACTAAAAAATGGTTTTATTAATATAATACAAGATTAATATATTATTTGGAAATCATATTGTTTAATTAGTATTGATTAGGAATTAATTTGAAATTAATTTGGTGATCAAAAGAGATTGATTAAATATAGGGGACTGATGTTGCAATTAACTGTGTGTTGCCAGTTGCGCTATGGACTCCTAATAGAGGAGATTGGATTAAATCTATGGGAAGCCCATAAGGATTTCGTCCAAGGGGCCTTCTAGACAGGCTCCATGGATGGCTTAAGGACTAAGCAAGGAAATTATGGTTTCCACCTTAAATCCCTAATAGACCCTTATACATAAGAATTCATCCCTATGCTTCTTTGAGTTGCCCTAGCTGAATTCTTCTTCTCTCCTTAGTCATCTTGTTGCATTGGGTGTTTGTGACTCTAATAGAGGTGCAACATTTGAGGCACTAAGCTTTCAAAGGTGAAGGATATTCAAGGTGAACTTGTTATTGCTACATAAAAAGAGACGTAAGATCTAAACCTTAGTTTATATGTTAATTTCGATTGGTATATGCTACTCCATAGGGTCATTGCTTTGGTATTCATAGTTGTATGTTCATTATAAAAAAATTTAGATCCAAAGCAATTATGCTTGCATGTACACCATAGGATGTTGTAATGCTCAAAACCCAACAGTGGTATTAGAGTCTAGGTCATTTTTTCTATTGAATATATGAAAAACTGGACTGCCAAAGAACATGAAATCGAAAAACTTGTTGTTTGACTGGCTGACTCGCCGAGTCCATGTATGGACTCGACGAGTTGAGTGTTCTGGTGCCCGAATTTTCGATTTTCTGGCCAGATTTTGATTAGGATAATTACCAAAACTCGTTTTTCTTGCCAAAATTCGATTTTTTTTATAGTTGCTATGGATATGAAAATCAAAATTGGTGGATATGGTTAAATATGGATAATATAGGATTATTTTGATTCAAATATTTAACCTAGTAAGTTTGAAAAGTTTCAAATTACACCCTTTAGGTTTTATAGTTTAAATTTGAACTTAAAAGTTTTAGTTTTTGAAATTTAAATAGTTAAACCCTAATATATTGAAAGGTTTCAAAATTTGTCCTCAAGTTTTGGAATTTAAATTTTAGTTAAACATAATTAATTTTGAAATATTAAATTCTAAAACCCTAGTATTTTGAAAAGTTCAAATTACACCCTTATTGATTTTTATTAAATTAATTAAGAGTTTAATTAAAAGAGAGAATTAATAAACCATAACAATATGGTTTAAGATTAATCAAATTAAAAGTCTAATTTATTAATATATTAAACTACTTAATATTTTAAAAGTGTAAAATACAATCTTATACTATATAAAATTAAAAGTCTAATATATTATATATGTATAAGTAAAAGGTCAGTCTTACCATTAGTAGGCATCATTCACAAAGCTGGTCTACAAGGGGTATTTAAGGAAGCGGCCTATAAAATGACCGTCATTGGGTATCCACTCTTACCCACCGCACCCTTGACTAGTAGAGGGTCATTAGCCGAACAGGTAGGATGGGACACAACCTTCCATTATAAGTATAATGAAATACAAAGTAACTAAAGACTTTTATAAATTCCCAAATCTTAGTTACATTTTGTTGGTGCTAATCAATGAAATTGCACATTGCACCTTGTTGGTCGTTAGTGGAGCGTGTGTGGTTAACCGGCACACTAATATGGGACCAATGCAGGATGGCAATGGGTAACTCGTAGATTATCATAGATCAATGGAGCGTGTATGGTTAACCGGCACATTGATTTGGTGATATACGTCTTCGAGAGTACCAAGCTAATTTGCATGGTTATTCACACCTTGTTTGTGATCCTCGGTATCCCAGTCACAAGCTTGAAGGAAATAATCGAGATTAAACATGCCATTGAAAAGTTCAATAAATCTCAAAAGATCTACGAGCTCAATTCATTTAAAACCTAATTTTCATTTTCATTTTTCATGGTGGAAATTGGTAAATCGTCATTTACCTACCTTCAAATATTCTGCAACTGGATTAGGGTATCCCTCTTCTGAGTTGTAGAATATTGTGTTGGGTCCTAGCCTTAATATTTCATTTGGGTGTTATATTAAGGATTGCATCAACTAACTTGAATTTCTCCCATTTTGTAGATGTCAAATTCTAACAACTGTTGTCTGCCTGAATCCTTTGGAAAAAGCATTCAACATGAAGATGATGTTCCACGATTTGATTGTGGAAATGAAAATCATACATCTCTTCCTCAAATAATTGTCCCTGACCCACGTGTTCGAAGACTTGAAAAGTTCAAGGTCACCAAGCCCTGTTGGCAAGCAAACATAAAGATGGAAGGTTTGTTTGTGCACCCATATTGAGATGAAGTCACACATTAACAAGCTGGGAATGTTGGGTGTCGATGTCTCAAGGAAGCTCGTTGTTGACTAGGTTATTCAGTCACTTCATGGTTCATATAGTGAGTTCATAAAAGATTACTATATTATGGACCACGGTGTGACCCTTATTGATCTCACCTATTTGCTTATTTCTGCTGAATCGGCAATGATTTGGCACACTGGTCAAGCAAATTTGACTGGCAGATCAACCTCCCAAACTTTCAAGGAATTTGACTATAGCAACATTGGAATTTAGAAAAACTTACTCTTCCCAATGGAAAGGGATTGGCCATGGTCAAACTGTTTGATTGGATGGTAAAGAGAAAGGCTGAATCTCAGATTGTCCCATGTGGTATTCCAAAAGAGTCTGTTTGCTTCTATTGCCATGAGAAGGGGCATCGGATGCGAAGATGCCATATTTACCTGAAAGATCGCAAGGATGGGAGAGTCAAGATGTATGACTCTGCTTCAAGGTAAAATACACTATCTAACTCTATTAGGCTCCTATTTATAGATTCTTAATACATGATGTGATAATATTGCATTTTGATGTTTTTGTAGGATCAAAGAAAAGAAAGGAAGCTTGAAGGAAAAGTATGATGAGTCTGATCGCGAAGAGATGGATTTCGATCACATGGTTCGATGATCGGATTTTTGAGCTGCTGCTTAAGGAGTTATGATAAATTGTTTATGAACATTTAGTAACATTGTTTTCATTTGTAATTGTGTTGTAAGGACAAGTTTTTCCGCGATTTATAAATAAAATAAATTTTTATTTTTGTCTTATTTATATATATATATATATATATATATATATATATATATATATATATATATATATATATATATATCCTTGCAGTGACTTTTGTGAAAATTGATGTTTGTATGTTTCTATTGTTAGCAATATTGAAAATGGATGTGATTCTTAATTATGGTATTTGTAGTAGTGTCGAAAATTTACCAAATAAGGAATGATTTTCATCACCCAAGTTTCAATTGGAGAGAAACTTGGAATCATGCAACTGGTATTGTATGATGAACCTTCGTACTTGGAAATTAAGACAAATTCCTTTTTCACATAAGTATGTGAGTCAAGTGAAAGACTAAAGGATCTAGTACGCATTGTTGTGCACTAGCTCAAGTCCACCTCAAAGAATGATAAGAATAGCCGTCACGATTTGCTAAAATTTTAGTAAATATGGTTATACTTACAAGATTAAGTGTAATTATGAATCGTTGAAAAGGTTTCAATGTAAAGCAGAATGGATAGGAAGAATCAATTAGGAAGAAATATAAAAGTTTCTCCAATCTGAAAAGAAGAGAGAGTACTCAAGTATCGTGTTTTATGATTAACTCAGTGTTTATGATACCATGTCACAATTGATCCTGTAAGGACACCTTAGTGCATTAGTATGGCTAAGAAGAGGAATCAGAAATTGTTGAAATAGTTGAATCAAAAGGTGAATCATACTTAATTCCAAAATCGAGTCTTAGAGTCGTACTCCAAGATTTTGACATGAGTGACACATATTAAGAAGGTTTATAACACACTCATCAAATGTGGAGTAGAAAATGTCTTCTTATTCCTGCACATTTGAAATTGGTAAGTTGTGATGTCTTGGATAAGATAAAGATCAACTAGGACTAATTGTGTGAAGTGTTTGTCTTGATAAGAACCCACACTGACTCTTGAATATTTGTTTGTCAAGGAATGTTTGTTGACAAGAGAATCTTATATGTCAAGAGGTCAGTAGGAGTCTTAGTGGTCTTGAATAGCTTCAGGAACTAATCAAGAATGAACCTATTGTCTATCACTAGCACACGAATTGAGGTTTATAACCTATCGTGTTGACGTATTCTTGTTTTTGTACCATTCCAGTTGACTATGCATGTGAATTCTATGAGTTCTCATTTGAATGCATAAAGACAAAGCATCTTAATCAATGAAAGTTCATTGACATGTATGGGTGAGTTTCTCAACCACTTGGAAGACATGGTAGGCCTTGTGCTGACAGATGGCAAGAAATAAAGATTGAACAAGTTTAATCCATATGAGTTTGGATATGTCACAAACCTTGTCTTGTAATTATATTTATTACAAATTCAAATGGATAGGAACACATACACCATAATATCTAAGTGATAAGGTTTCTCTCCATTTCATGAAAATGATTGTGAGGAAACGCTTTCACAAGGAAGATTTTAAGGAAGTAGTGATTGTGTAAATTGCATTCTCAAATTCAATTATGATTACGACATCCCTCTTCATAGTTCGAATTGTGAGATTTGGCACTTAGTCTGAACATTTGGGACTTATTGATATAAGTTCTAAAATAGTATAGACACACATATGAGCTTTCTAAAAGGTGTATAAGCTTAGATAAAAGCTTACCGAAGTGTCTTGTATCAGAAATATGAACTTTGGTTAAGGAAATCAATAAGTTTTGATTTTTAGATGTCCAACTGATTTCTTAATACATGTCAAAGCTAGTGGGAGCATAAATGTTATGCTGGTAAGGACATAATTATCTTGTTAGTGGGAGCATGATTATTATGTTGCGAGTTACCAATATTAATTATAGAAAACAAAAGTTTCAATTTGCAAAGTTGTAGAGGTTGAAAAGTTGTTTTGCTATAATTAAGGGAGAGAAATTTATACTTCATTTCAAATCTAAAAGCTTAGATTAAGAAATTTTAAACAAATTTAGTCAAAGGACATATATGAATGTTATGTTAAAAAGGTTCAACATAAGGAAATTCTATATATAGCAATATTATAGCAAGAGACTAGTAAAGTATCATGTCTTTATGTAAGAAATTATGTATCGTATCACATACGCTTCGGGTATAGGATCAAATACATATGCTGTAATATTCGACTGTTTTGTCTGTTCCAAATGCCTTGGGCATTAATAGGGAATAAGGACAGAACCATATATGACTAAAGGAATTATAAAAACTGTCAAGGACAATCTATGGTTCACCTAGGATTAGTCAGTTGAGGGCAGTTGGAAGTAAAGTAATGGATGGACCATATTGACATTATTATAAATATATAGGATTCTATTAATAATGAGTTGTCATATGGCAATTATGGAAATGTTTCCGTAATGAGTGTTTGATATGTTGGGTCATGTTTTGTAATATGTTGCGTCTATTGGGCTCGTTAGCTAGTCTATTTTTGTATCTCCGGTATGGGCCTGTCCATTCGTGAGTTTAGTAGGGTTTATTATAAATATAGGTGCTTGCATGCATCTTAAAAAAACGATAGAATAGATCGATCAGAGCATTATTCAGAAGTTTATTATTGTTCTTGTAACCCTAAATCCTCTACAGCGGAAGTTCTTAGTCGAGCTCTGCTAAGGATTGTTTGATCTAATCATTCGACATATTTTGGTCCATTCTTGTCTTATTTATTGTTTTGTGTTCATCGTAATACATATTACAAAGATCTAATCGATCTTCACGTTTATTTTATAACTTATCAATTGGTATTAGAGCAGGAGGCTGTGTAATTCATACACATCTTTTCTGTGAAAAAGGTTGCGATTAGGGTTATTCCGCATTAACTAATATTTATTGAGCCGTCATCCCATAATTGACGTAACTCAGCATTTATTCGTGTTGCCCTAATTTGATATATTACAAGTCTGATCTTTTAAACAGGTTATTTGATCAAGCATGGACGAGTCTCAGTCAAATCCCATTAACATCTCAAACAACATTGGATCAACGACAAAGATTCCCATCCTTTACACCCAGGATTACGAAGTCTGGGCACATCACTTTGAAGATTATGTCGTTGGATCTGAGGACAACGGATATCTTATTTGGGAAGCAATCGTGTCTAGACCATTCGCTCATTCAGCAACATCAAGAATCATTAAAACTCAGAAAGATTATAATGATCTGTTGAAAGACGTAAAAGATATTGCTCAAGACAAAAAAGATAAATTTCAGTGCAATATTACAGCATTGAGACTAATCAGATTCGTTCTTCAATTTGATACTTTCAGGATAGTGAGTTCGTACAGCACTGCTAAAGAAATATGGGATAGGCTGCGAGAGTTATATTCCACAGACGAAGATCTCGAGCATTCCATTCAAACCTTACTTTTGTCCGAGTTTGGTGAATTCAAACAGAGTCCTGAAGAAACTGTAACTCAGACGTTCGATCGCTTCAATCATCTTCTTAGTAAGATGATTAAACATGATATTGAAAGGAAGTTGATTGAACAAAAGGTTACGTTTTTAAACGGTCTTAGATCTGAGTGGAGAGCGGTTGTGTCCCCTGTTAAAGCACATGAGCAATTCAAATCTTACTCATTGGCAAAGCTGGTAGGGATTTTGAAATCCCAAGAAAAGATTGTCTTGCAGGAGAAAAATGTGGTTTCAAGCTTGGGATCATTGGCCCTTCTGTCCAAAAGAAAAGGTGTGATGGAAGATGAAGACCTTAACTTAGAGGATTATGACCTTACCTCTGAAGACTATGCAATGATGGTGTCAAACCCGAAGAGGTTCATCAAGAAAAGGTTTCCTACCAATAAGAACCGAAATTGGCAGGGAAGTTATATTTCTGAAAAGGTCAGGGAAGAACCGAAGGCAGAAGAACCAAAGAAGGAGCCGAAAGTTGAAGGAGATTCGGGTGTGAACTGCTACTATTGTGGAGGAAAGAACCATTATGCCAAAGATTGTATCCTCAAAAAAATGGCAGAAAAGGATGAGGAGAAAGACGAACAAGCTATGTTAATGAAAAAGCTGGAAGAGATCAAGAAAAATAAACCTGTCACTAACCCTTCAATGAATGCTTTAATTGTGCAGGGTTCGGTAGCAGATGATGAGTTCGGTGGCGTGGAGGTCTGGTCAACCGACTCTGAGGATGATGAAGTAAGGAAGCCATCTCATGGAAAGTCTTATGTTGCGAAAGATGAAGGAAGCGGTGGAAAGTGCTTGATGGTGTCGGATGTATCTCAAATGAGGGGATACAACACAGACGGCGGGAATGAAGACACAAAGGAGCGAGAGGACTTGTGCTTCACACCAAAACCTCTCAGCGTGCAGCTTAACGAGCTTGATGAATTAATCAAGAAGGTACAATCCGTTTTTGTTTCATTCAAGGTCCCACAAAGTTCATACGAAAAAGAATTAAAAATTGTAAATTCAAGAATCTCTCATCTAGACAGCAGTTTAACTCAAACACGGGTCACCAATTCTAACCTAACTGACCAAATAAGCAGGGTGTCTTCAAAGAGTGACGAACGGAGGATGTGGATCGAGTTGAAGGAGTCGGAGTTAATCAAAGCCAAGGACGAAAACATTTATTTACAAAGAGACAATTTAAAACTTTTAAAACAGAGAAATGTCTTTTGTTTAATTGCTAAGCGTCTTTACACTAATATCACTCAACTTCATTTGAACTGTGAAATAGGGCAGAAAATTCATCGCATGATTTTGCCCTTCCTTGAGTTTAAGGAGGATGAAATCGACGCTGAAGCATATTATTGTGAAAGTGTAGTTTCGTCTGAGGATGTAAATCCGACATATACGTCTGCTCTAGACAAAATCGAATCTTTCGTTAAGTCCAAGGACCATAAGGACATGCTGAAAAATCTTTTGGATGAAAATGATAAACTAAAACTAAGGACCGAAACCATACAAAAGTTTGACTCATTGAGTGCCAACTTGAGCTCAGAAAATAAAATTGATGTTGAAAATGCACCTGAGCTTAATGAGGACGATGATATGAGTGAAATTTCTGTAGAGGATTTAGGGTTACAAGAACGATAATAAACTTCTGAATAATGCTCTGATCGATCTATTCTATCGTTTTTTTAAGATGCATGCAAGCACCTATATTTATAATAAACCCTACTAAACTCACAGATGGACAGGCCCATAACGGAGATACAAAAATAGACTAGCTAACGAGCCCAATAGACGCAACATATTACAAAACATGACCCAACAATCTCCCCCTTTGCGTCAAATTGGAGCGAGACTACTTCTTCTTCTTGCTTGGGCCAGCAGCGGGAACTTTCTTCGTAGTATCAAATAGACGAGAGATTAGCGCAAGAATAGTTTGTCTGAACCGAATGTACCATTGAATCATGTCATCGAAGTACTTCACATCATCCACTGTGTTTTGCTTGCATCTGTGGATGATCCCCAAAACATGCTCTAAGAAAGCAGTGGTGTAGAGGTGTTTGTCAGCCAAGGCAAAAAGGCATTTATGTCCTTCGTTCTTGGTGAACATGACCGAATTCCTTCTCGAGTCAATTTTACCCATCTGCATTTGGTTAAGATCACTGGCAGAGCCAACAGGAGAATCTTATTTTAGAAAATTCTGTGGAGTTTGCTCGACTGTCCCAACATAAGTCCCCGATCCTTGAAGAAAAGGTTGTAGTATACCAAAAGGTAAGAACCACTCCAAATCAGGTGTATAAGGTCACAGGTGTAACCGAACATCAGACAGCCGAACTCACAGCCATTGTAAACGAAGATAATGTTGATGGTTGTGATGAGTTCTTCTGGTCCGCTCCTATCGACAATGCTGACGAAACCGTTGGTCTATCAGAAAGGACGTCATGGAAAACCAAAGGCAGATATGTGCCAGAGCCTTTGAACAAGCCTGATAGCTTCAACGTGCCAAGTACTAGTGGTACAAAAGATGCTCCTGAAGAAAAAGAAGTTTCTGCAAAAGAAGTCACTCCTTCAAGCGAAACATCATCAGTTCAAAGAGAACCAGCTGACAGAAAGCAAAAACAAAAAGCGAATATCCATCGTCAGCCGAAGCAGGTGAAAAATCAAAAACAGCAAAGGAATCAGAGATACAAGAAGAATCTCTCTGAACGAAAACAATTTTGGCAATCTCAAAACGCCCATTTCTCTTATCATGACAGAAATTCAAAGTCAGAGAAAAGTGCTGCTAGATCACAAGAAAGTCATAACAACCGAAAGGATACGTTCGGTTCTGAAAATTATGACAACCGAAGGCAAAGGTTCGGTTCAGAAAACACAAGCTACCGAAAGCATAAGTTCGGTTCTGAGAGCAAAAGCAACCAAAGTTCTAGGTTCGGTCCCACTAATGATAAAAAACAAAAGGATCACTTAGAACCTCAAGCCAAGAAAACCTCTCAGTCTAAATTCTCTCGTTCTACTTCTTCTAATTCTTCTAATTCCTCTCAACCACATTCTAAATTCAATTCTGTTCGCACTCAAAAACCTAAATCTTCAACAGATCTGAAAGGAAAATCGAAGGTTTCATCAGTCGAAACAAATCAAAATCATCCCAAAGTCCAAATACCTCAACCAGAATCCAAACTGAAAGCAACAAATCCCAATAAAATTAAGGTTTTCACCATTAAAAAGAAAGATGAAACAACGTTAATAAAAAGAACATATCTTGTTGACATCTCTCTTACTATTCCTGTTCCTGTGAAAGGCTCACGTGGACCCAAGAAACTTTGGGTTCCTAAATCTGCTTAATTTTTGCCGGTTATCAGTGACGAGCAGTTTGACGAAGAATGGTATATTGACAGTGGCTGCTTGCGTCACATGACAGGAAGGAAGGAAGAGCTGAGGGAATTTCGGTCTCTTTCAAACGGTGGAAATGTCAAGTTCGGGAACAACTCATTCGGCACAATAAAAGGCTATGGAATGATAACAAATGGGGATTTTACGATTAGGAAGGTCGCATACGTTGAAGGACTACAGCACAACCTCATCAGTGTATCTCAGCTTGTTGGAGGTACCGGTCTCAAAGTCTCATTCGATGATGAGGGTTCGGAAATAATTGAAAAGAAAACGAAAAGAGTAATTCTCAAATCGGAGCGCAAAGGCGAAATGTTTCCCCTGAACCTCAAACCCATCAAAGGGAATCCAGCTATCTGCCTGTTATCCAAAGCACAATCTGACGAAAGCTGGCTGTGGCACCGAAGACTCTCTCATCTCAACTTTAAAGATATCAACAAACTTGTCACTGGAGGTCATGTTCGAGGTCTTCCATTGCTCAAGTACGATCGAGAACATTTGTGTGCTGCATGTGAAATGGGGAAGCAGAGTCGTCAAAGTCACCCATCAATTGTAAACACTAAAGTTGTTGAACCACTAGAGTTAATTCACGTTGATTTGTGTGGTCCATCATCTATCGAAAGCATCGGCGGTAGCAAGTATATTCTTGTCATCGTTGATGACTTTTCGCATTTTACATGGGTGTTCTTTCTGAAGCACAAATCTGAAGCGACTCTGAAGCTAAAGATGTTTATCAAGCAGGTTGAAGTACAGCTGAAGAAAGTTGTTCGCAACATCAGGAGCGATAATGGTCTGGAGTTCAAAAATAAAGAATTCGAAGAATTCTTAGCCGACAAAGGAACCAGTCACAACGTCTCAGCTCCCTACACCCCTCAACAAAACGGGATTGTCGAAAGATGAAACTGATCTTTGTGTGAGGCAGCCCGAACCATGCTAAGTTTTGCTTTTTTTACCTTTGTATTTTTGGGCTGATGCTATTGTTGCAGCTTGGTTTACGCAGAACAGGTCATATCTCAATAAGCGATTCACACTCACTCCTTATGAGATCATCAACAACAGGAAGCCAAATGTCAAATTTTTCCATGTATTCGGCTCACGGTGCTTCATCTTCAATTCTAAAGAACATCGTAACAAGTTCGATGTCAAAGCCGATGAAGGGATATTTTTGGGCTATTCTCTCACTTCTAAAGCATACAGGGTATTAAACAAGCGCTCAAGGAAAATAGAAGAGACTTATTATGTGACTTTTGATGATAGCTATGTCAAAAAGCTAAAGGCCAACGAAGACACAGTTGGAGAAATCTTTTCTCAAACGGGCCAAGTCATAGCCTCGATCGCAAACCTATTTGTGAAGTTTGTCGAGTTATTCGATGAACCAGAGAAGGCTACTCTCTCGGAAGTCAGTGCAACAGAAAACAAAGTAGATCATCTGAAGCAACTCATCAAAGATGCTGCCAATCAAATGAATGAAGGAGGATCAAGTTCCAACGAACCTCCACAGCACGATGCTTTAGTTGAGGGGGAGGATCCATCTTCTTCATCACAGCCGAGCTCACATGTTGAGGGGGAGAACAGTTCTCAAGCTGCTCCCGAACGCACAGCAACACCCGAAGGTACTACAACACCCGAAAGTGCTACAACACTCGAAAGTGCTACAACACCCGAAGGTGCGTCAACACCCAACGCTCGACACCACCCGAAACCCCTATAGCTCCAGAAACTCAAGACACACCTAAAAGCTTATCTGTCGAGGGGGAGAATGTCGATATGCTTTATGACGATGAAAGTCAATCTGAACTAGAAGAGATGGTAAACGCTGAATTGGATCCATCTTATGATCCAAATTACCCTCCTCTTGTCAGATGGACCAGAGATCATCCTGTTTCTCAGGTTGTCGGTAATGTCTCTGAAAAGATTCTGACCCGATCACAACTAAAGGCAAAACAAACATCCTTATTTTCAAAAGTAGAATTATGTATGTTTAACTCCTTCGTCTCAAAAATTGAACCAAAGACAGTTAACACTGCTCTTGATCACTCTGATTGGGTTCAAACTATGCAAGACGAACTTAATGAATTCGAAAGGAATAAAGTTTGGCGCCTCATTCCAACTCCTGAAGATGCCTCAGTTGTTGGTCTCAAATGGGTCTTCAGAAATAAGATGGTCAAGGAAGGCAACGTGATTCGAAACAACGCACGTCTGGTGGTGAAAGGATACTGTCAGGAGGAAGGAATCGACTATGAAGAAACTTTTGCTCTTGTAGCTAGGCTAGAATCCGTTAGAATATTTCTTGCCTATGCTGCACACAAAAACTTTGAGGTCTACCAAATGGATGTCAAGTGCGCATTTCTAAATGGAGAACTTGAAGAAACAGTGTACGTGGAGCAACCTCCTGGATTCGTCAATGAAAGGTACCCCAATCACTGTTACATTTTGGACAAAGCCGTATATGGACTGAAACAAGCTCCGAGAGCCTGGTATGAAACGCTAACCAAGTTTTTAAAGATGTCCAAATTCAAACAAGGTTCGGTTGACCCAACCTTCTTTTGTAAGAAGGAAGGTAACCACCTTATGATTGTTCAAATTTATGTCGATGATATCATCTTTGGCTCAACGAATCCTAGCTTAACGGTTGAATTCAGAAAGCTGATGGAGACTAAATTTGAAATGACCTCCATGGGTCCAATTAACTTTTTCCTTGGTTTAAATATTAGACAGGGACCCGAAGGCATCTTTATTAATCAGGAAGCTTACACGAAGACTCTCCTTGCAAAATTTGGCATGATGGGAGATTCAAAGGTTAAAGTTCCAATGGCATTCGACACCAAGCTCAATCCATCCTTGGATAAGCCAGCAGTAGATATTACGCTATATCGCCAGATGATCGGTTCTCTGATGTATCTTACTGCTAGTAGGCCTGATATAATGTTCTCTGTCTGTTACTGTGCTAGATTTCAAGCGAATTCACGTGAACCTCATATGCTTGCAGTGAAGAAGATACTCTGTTATCTCAAGCGAACTGCCTCTTTAGGCCTATGGTATCCATCCAACTTAGGCTTCTTCGTTCAAGCTTACTCAGATGCAGACCTTGGAGGTTGTGGACTAGACAGGAAAAGCACCACGGGAGGCTGTCAATTCCTTGACGGGAAGTTAGTTAGCTGGAAATCAAAGAAACAAACTTGTGTGTCTTTGTCTACAGCTGAGGCAGAATACATTGCAGCTGCCTCCTGTACTTCTCAAGTGATTTGGATCTAAAGTCAACTCCGGGACTATGGACTCAATATGAAAAAGATCCCACTATATTGTGACTCTGAAAGTGCAATTAGGATCTGTCATAACCCAGTGCAACACTCCAAGACTAAGCACATAGCACTGAGGTATCACTTCATTAAGGATCATGTGGAAGATGGGAACGTCGAAATTCATTTCGTTCGAACCACTGATCAACTGGTTGACATCTTCACCAAAGCTCTTTCTGAAGCGTCGTTCAACAAAATTCTACAAGGGCTAGGTATGATGGAATCGGAGTCAGTACCACAAATTACCTCTCAAACTTAAAAGTAAGAAGCGAAATAGACCGAACATTCGGGTTCAGGTCTTGTACTAATGTACCGAAATGAACCGAACGCTCGGGTTCGGTTGAATATTCTGCTTTTCGCTCATCAATCAAAGGTAGTTTTCTTGGTTGTAGATCTTATGTATAATTGTTCCAAATGCATTTATCTTATTGTCAAAGTTATTCTCTTTTTAAAAACCTATTTTCTTTGGCAACCGAAATATACCAAACGTTCGGGTTCGGTTCCAAAATTTTTCTCACCCGAAATAGACCGAACATTCGGGTTCGGTTCCAAAGTTTTTCACAACCGAAATAAACCGAACGCTTGGGTTCGGTTCCAAGTTTTTTTTCTGTATTTCTTTTATGTCTTATTTCATTTTTATTCTTTTTATTATCAAAAATTCCAAAAATATTTCTTTTTATTCAAAAACTCCAAAAATATTTTGTTCTTTATATTCTTTTTGGCTTTAATTTTATTTGTGTGTTCGTTTATGGGGAAATTGTTGAATTAGCTAAGTGTCCCTAGAAGCATGCTGTTGTATGTGTCCAAAGCCTCACCTGATTCTGAATAATAGCCTTAATGACTTGGTATACACAAACCTTGTCTTCCCGATTAGGCTATCACATTTATTCTAATCATGAGCTACCTAACTCTCTTCTCACATGAGATAAGAGTTTTGTGCTTGGTCCTATTTTTCACAGCAGAGGTACTTTGATTTCTTACACCATCTACATTACGTTTCTCCATCACATTCGTTTCACAAACGTAACCCTTGAGACTCTCAGAAATTACCACTGAGGTTTATGGTTACACAATTACTGTGTTCATGATCTTAGTTTCGTGCCACTACGAGCTAAGTGAAACCCAAAATTCAATACCCAATACGAATTGACGGTGAACAATTAATTTGCTCCAATGAATTGACGGACGTACCTTCATGAAATCTCAAAATTTTCTTTTGTGTGATTCCTATGAAATTGTTAAAACCAATAACATTTCTTCCCTTGGGATCTAGTTTTAAATTTTTGTTGAGATTTTATTTATATATTTCCTAGCCAACTTAAATTATCTCCAACCTACTTGTTCAATAGACTACACCGGTCTCACAAGTACTTCGTTCACTTTCTATCTTATATCAAGATTAGGAATTTTGAATCGAAGCAAAAGCCACCCTAATAAGCCTAGTTAAAAGAAGCCTTTCAACACTTATTAATAAGTGTTTGATCGTTATTCAACGGGAAACCACACAAACACTTTAAGGTCTCTCTTGACTTTGAAGGCAGAGATTCGTGCCCGGGATCATTTGTTTCGTGTCTTTATTGACATCACATATTTTCCCTAAAATATTGCTTTATTTCTTTTCTTTTACACCCAAAGCACGAAAATCCTTGATTTTCCTAAATTCAGGTTCTATTAATTACAAGGCATTTTACTTGGATTGGCGGTTGATTAAAGGCTGTGGTTGATTTTAATCCACGTGGGAGCATTTTTCAAAAGATGTCGTTACAATTTAAAGGGATAAGATGACGACATGCTGACTCAGGCGGGAGTCTAATCAATTTGATTTCAAACGGCGCTAAAAGGGAAAGCGTGTGAATCGGAACCGTCTCATCTCCAAACGGCGCAAGAGGGGCGCTTGTGAATCTTAACCGTTTCGTCTCCAAATGGCGCTTGATGGGAAGGCGTGTTATTAGGGGTCTGACATTCTCTCTCAAGCATGATCATCGGAAACCCCAACTGTCACGCATCCGTCAACTCCGGAAAACCCTTCAATTTTCAATCGAAGATTTCGGAAGATCTTTCTCTCTCCTTAAACCCCAGTATAAAAGGCAACATAATCCTTCGTTTACCTCTTTACTGCAATTAAAATTCCCAGAGAGCAAAAATTCCTTAATCCTTCCCTGTTCATCATCTTCTCCACTTTCTTCAAGCAATGGCAGATTCATCTTCTGTTCACGCAACATCCCACATTTTGCCCATTCGCCCACAACAAAGCCTAATCATCGATTTAACCCCTCATGCTTACGATACCTTCATGTTCCCCATCATCGAGTGTTTGAAGTTTTCTCCGATCGCTCCTGCACTTACAAGAGCTGAGACTGTTCCGATGGAGTTCTTGTCACAAATCTTTGCGACTGCTCACTACGACAAGGTCGTTGACAGAATCTTTTTTGATGTCTTTGAGCACAAGGCGTCAATTTCAAAGCAAAGGTTTTGCTCGTTGTTAGGGTTTGAACCTGATTCTACGAGGGTTAACCCTGAAACGATTCCAATGGGTCACTTGTTCAACATGTTCTATAACATGGGTTATACGGAGGTGCTTACAAGCCTGCTCCAAGAGGCAAGAAGGCTGATAAGGGGAAACAGGTGGCAAAAGGAGCAAAAGGTCCGTCTCCAAAGAAGAGGAAACCAACCAAGGCTGCTTAGTCTCCGCAACAGAAGAGAAGAAAAATTCAGCCGAAGCGAAAGCTGATTATTGCTTCCTCCTCAAGCGAGTCTGAGGGTGAGAGTTCAGATTCTGACGACTCTCCACGTGGCAACACTCCACCCAGATCTCCTACCCCAGAAGTTCATGCATCTACTTCTCCAATTAACTCTCCACCTAAAACCATTCCTATTTCTATTCCCCCCATAACTTCCACTACTTCAATACCACCCACTTCCATCCCAATACCACCACCAATATTCACCGACGCAACCACAACATCCACTGCATATGTTAGAGCCAACGTATCTGATACGGGGGTTCATACTGATGCACCCGAAACCACTCCAGCACCCGAAACCACAAAAGCACCGGAACCTACACCAACACTCGAAAGAACCCAACCCGAACCTACCCATACTACTGCACCACCAGCTTCACCACCACCACCTTCTCCTGATCATGCTTCAGAGGGAGAAGAACTACTCCTTGGCGGGGAGGATCTAATGTTTGACTCGGTCTACTATAGTCTGTTTCAAGTACAGAGTGATGACGATGACGACGCTCCTGTAACCAAGCGACATCTCAAGGAGCTCCATGACAAGATTGACTTGCTCATCGCCTCCTCTTCTACTTCTCAGTCATCCCTTTCTGAAGATGCAGTTCAGAAGATTGTTGACGCTTTCTCCAAAGCTCAGCAAGATTCCCTTGCTTCTACAACCTCCGCCATAGATGCCTCAACAAAAGCCTGTCAGGAAGCGACCGAAAAAGTCGATAAACTATTTTCTGATGCCTCTTCCCTGTTAAACTCTTTACAGGAGAATGCAACTACAGCCAAGACTACGTCGGAACCAATTGTTCAACAACTGACAACGTCAGTCTCCACTGAGTTGAAGTCCTTCGCTTCTCTTCGTCAAACGCTTTCAGAAGACAACTCAGCCTTTCACACAACCATTGACGAGCGTCTCTCGAAGCTACAAGAAGATTTGGCTGCCGAGAACTCTCTTATGGATGTTCTAGCCAGGAAGACCACTGCTCTGAAGGTCAAAAGTGTTCAACTCTCCAACTCTCAACAAGAGATTGACTCTCTTCGGTCCGAAAGGGAGGTGATAAAGTCGTGTGTTTCGGATGTCCACTCTGCCATCTCCAACATCCTCGAAGCACATGATCCTATTCTAAAGTACTCTGTGCGGCATACCCTTGCAGAGAAGCTCGCTTCCACCCTTGCCCTGCTCAGCAAAATCGAAAGGCTACTTGATTTCGTGTCCATTCCGAAACAAGGGGGAGAGAAGGAATCAATGTCTCAACCACCTCCTACCTCAAAGGTAACACACACAACCGAACCTCCTCCAGTAGGCCAAGCCTCCGGTTCTGGTGTGAAAGATAAAGGCA
Source organism: Lactuca serriola (assembly GCF_051521515.1). Lineage (NCBI taxonomy): Eukaryota > Viridiplantae > Streptophyta > Magnoliopsida > Asterales > Asteraceae > Lactuca > Lactuca serriola. The sequence goes on along the minus strand of NC_136412.1, from coordinate 180,237,159 downwards.
AGAAGATTGTTGAGGAGGATGAAGATGAAGATGAAGATGAAGAAACAATCGCTGAATTGTTGAAGCGAAAAAGTCGAAACGATGAGACTGATATCAGTGCTCGTGTGGCTAAAGAGGCTGAAGAAGCAGAAAGAAGCCCACGACCTTCTTGAGAGTAGGAAAACTCTTTTTCCTGCCTGGACTCTCGAGAGGATGATAAAAGAAGCCATTGACACACCAAGTATCTTGTGGCTAGAACCTATAATCTCTCTTGATTGTTCCAACACTGTCGACTCACAGTTCGACATGCCACTGACCCGAAAGGCGTTCATCTTTCACGCCTTCTCCAACGTTTCATAGTTCCCTCATCCTCATCCACAGGTTGATCGGGACTTGATCAATTTTTATCTGAAGGTCGCTCAACCTCAGTATCAGACTTGGAGCGCTCAAAAAATTTTCAACGTTCGGGTCTTGAAGCCGTATAATGAAGGGAACTTCATCAACATTCGGTTCAAGGTACTTCGGGGATCTGCCAAAACCGAACATGACATTTCCCTTGCAGATCTTCCCAACCTTAATCCCCATGATTGGATAATCTTTCACAACATCCTACTCACCAACGAAGCTGAATACGGTCCGATCATCGACCAATTCAAGAGGATGCTCGTGTGCAACATCATGGAAGTTGCACTGATGGATCAGGAGATAGCGAGCGTATTTCAGAAGAAACCAACAATATCTCTTGTTGGCTCTGCCAGTGATCTTAACCAAATGCAGATGGGTAAAATTGACTCGAGAAGGAATTCGGTCATGTTCACCAGGAACGAAGGACAGAAATGCCTTTTTGCCTTGGCTGACAAACACCTCTACACCACTGCTTGCTTAGAGCATGTTTTGGGGATCATCCACAGATGCAAGCAAAACACAGCGGACGATGTCAAGTACTTCGATGACATGATTCAATGGTACATTCGGTTCAGACAAACTATTCTTGCACTAATCTCTCGTCTGTTTGATACTACGAAGAAAGTTCTTGCTGCTGGCCCAAGCAAGAAGAAGAAGTAGTCTCGCTCCAATTTGATGCAAAGGGGGAGATTGTTGGGTCATGTTTTGTAATATGTTGCGTCTATTGGGCTCGTTAGCTAGTCTATCTTTGTATCTCCGGTATGGGCCTGTCCATCCGTGAGTTTAGTAGGGTTTATTATAAATATAGGTGCTTGCATGCATCTTAAAAAAACGATAGAATAGATCGATCAAAGCATTATTCAGAAGTTTGTTATCGTTCTTGTAACCCTAAATCCTCTACAGCGGAAGTTCTTAGTCGAGCTCTGCTGAGGATTGTTTGATCTAATCATTCGACATATTTTGGTCCATTCTTGTCTTATTTATTGTTTTGTGTTCATCGTAATACCTGTTACAAAGATCTAATCAATCTTCATGTTTATTTTATAACTTATCATGATATTAAGAATTTATGTAGATTAGAAACTTTTATGCAAGAAGGATGTTCAAAGGAATGTACTTTGAATGTGAGACTTCGTATCTATGGAGTTGTGTTGTAACAATCTCCAATAGAGCACTTTGTAAATTCATTGGCAAAGTCTTTATGACTTTGGAGCTATGTTATTACAAAAGGATCATTGCATAAAATGTTAGAATCTAACACATAGAAAGACTTTGGTATTATTACACTTGTGATAAGGATTGGGAATTGTGAAATGGGCATCATTGGAAATGTGTTCAATTGATCTATTTTACAAAGTAAGGACCATAGGTAAACATAGTGAGCATGCATGGAGCATAGGATGACTATTGTTTCAATTCAAGTATTAAGTTGATTACTCGAAGCATTATATAATGAATAATGTGTAATCAATATGGTGATTAAATAAAAGGTGTTCTATTTATACTCAAAGCGTTGAGGCCATATTGGATTCGATTATACTTGTGTTTCACTTTGCATGTTTTGACTTCCCGGATAACTAGGTTATTCAAACATCCAGAGTCAATCATACTTTGGAAGTAGGTAATGAGGTAAGGTTGTCACGAATTCGATTGTAGATTGTCTAAGTGTTTAAACAGCACAAGTTTGTTGCAGTATTCATGAGTGCTCTTGAAATAAGATTTGAGTATTGGATTAACCCCATGCTCAATTGAATCACTTCATGGATTTTATCATGACTGATTGTGAGACGAAAATATCTTATATTCTTGAAACGGAGAGGTATGAGTTGTTTTTTACAAGTCGGTTGCACATTGATAATATGTAAACACATCAGTAACTTGATGTTATAAAACGTATTATTCTGTGTGATTTGATGATTAAATAGTCCAAGCATATGAGTCGACGTTTATTTGTTCCTTTTACGCAAAGTGGGATAAAAGCGATATTTGTGGGCCCCTCGATGATTTAGTGATGACACCTAAGCGCTTAGCCAAGCCTTGACTAAGTTGATGTGTTCTATTGTAGTCTGTTGCTAGTCGTCATAAATCGGAGATCGGGAAACAACACGTGAACAGAGAGAATGATTATAATCCATGTCTCAGTTCATACGGTATCTAAAATGGAGGAATATATGATCTCCTATCTAAAGTACGTGTTGCTAATAAGATCAGAGTTCAACAACGACGTTTGAAAGCTACGATTGCTAATCAGATTCTGAAGCTGTAATTGCGATAATAGTTATTAGACTTATCCAAGTGGGAGACTGTTGGATTAGGTGTCTAAGCTCATAACTATTATTTTGGTATGTACTTGATTTTATTATGAGCATGGTCCTTTTGGGTTGCCTTCACTCATGCAACTTGATAGGATGACAAGAGGAGAGAGAGTAGAATTTATTATGTGAATAATAAATTGGTACTAAAAAATGGTTTTATTAATATATTACAAGATTAATATATTATTTGGAAATCATATTATTTAATTAGTATTGATCAAAAATTAATTTGAAATTAATTTGATGATCAAAAGTGACTGATTAAATATAGGGGACTAATGTTGCAACTAACTGTTAGTTGCTAGTTGGTCTCTGGACTCCTAGTATAAGAGATTGGATGAAATCTATGCGAAGCCCATAAGGATTTCATCCAAGGGGCCTTCTAGAAGGGTTCCATGGTTTGCTTAAGGCCTAAGCAAGGAAATTAGGGTTTCTACCTAAAACCCTAATAGCCTCAACTATATTTAGAGCCTTATACATAAGAATTCAGCCTTATGCTTCTTTAAGTTGTAGTAGCCAATTTCTTCTTCTCTCCTTAGTCGTCTTGTTGCATTGGGTGTTTGTGACTCCATTAGAGGTGCAACATTTGAGGCGCTAAGATTTCAAAGGTCAAGGATATTCAAGGTGAACCTGTTGTTGCTACATAACAAGAGAGGTAAGATCTAAACCCTAGTTTATATGTTAATTTCAATTGTTATGTGCTAGGCCATAGGGTCATTTCTTTAGTATTCATTGTTGTATGTTCATTATAGAAAAACCTAAATCCAAAGCAATTAGGGTTGCATGTACACCATAGGATGTTGTAATGCTCAAAACCCAACAAAAACTCAAGTTAGAACTCATTTAGAACCTTGTCATTCTCATGCGTGCGCATAACTTGCTTTAAAAGCAACAAGTTGAGCTAGATCGCGACTTAATAGATCCCTCGGAACAAGTAGTGTAACATAGCTTGTACTAAGCAGTCACATCGATATTTGAATACTCCAACTAGGTTGTAAAGTGCCAAAGTTCAACCTTAAAACTAAACATGAAACCATGTTCAATAGATCACAACTCGAAGGCAAGTTAAATACCCTAATTTATTAATCGGAACATATGAAGTGCTTAACTAGTTTAAGTACTTATCAAAATCAATTTAATTAAATCATGATTTGATTTAATTACAAGTTGGAAATAATATCCTCATATCATAATTTGAATTATGAGCCAAAAATATAATCCAATGATTGTCTAATCCTACATTCATATGTAATGAACCTTTGTTTCATTTATTTGAAATAAAAATTTGATTTTATAAAAATCAAATAATAAGTTGTCATTTTTATAACTTAATTCAAGATGATTCAAGATTATGAATTTATTTCTAAAAACAAATAGTTCAATAAAAACCAAGAAATAAATTCTTGGAAGTTCATGAAAATACTTAGAGTTTTTATAAAAGTTAAAGCTATTTTTTATGAAACTTAAGGGAAGGCTTTAAGAGGGTACCCTTACCAAGAAAATCCTCATAATAAACCTCTCTTTTCCTCAAAAATTCGGTCATACACAATCTCTACACTCCTCCTCCTCCTCATCCTCTCTCTCTCTCTCTCTCTCTCACTCACTCGTTATTACTCCTTTATGCAAAATCCCGATGTTAGAATTTGCATGTCAATGTGAGAGAGAAAAACCGATCTTATAACACTTTTCTGTGGGAGAGATTATTTCAGTTCATTTTTCATATGTTAACCAATATTTCTGGAGTTTTAAGGACTATTTTGGTGGATTATAGACCCAAAGAGAGGACGAGAGAGATGGTCTATCCAAAGAGACAAAATCTCACTTTCTCTCTTCCTTCTCTATCTCTAAAAATCAGCCCCTCAACCACGAATTTTCATCCTTATTTTCGGTGTTCTTGAAGCTTCATATCAGATGGTAAGTGCTTATCATACACCTCTTGAAAATCAATAACAAATTTTACAAGTTCTACTCACTTTCTCCTTCTAATTTTCGATTTCTAAGGCATGCTCTTGCAAAGAACCTTTGTTTGATCTTGATGTTTGCGTATCACCACCAAAAACATGTTTCATGTTCTCTAAATGGTGATGATCCATGATCAAACCAAAGTCAAGAGCAAAGGTGAGAACATTCAAGCCTTATCTAGCACCAAAAACCGATTTTTCAAAAGTTCAGTCTCATCTAGCATGGTTTCATGTAAGTTCAAATGGTTAGAAAAAAGTATTTATACAGAATATCTTTAATATAATGTTTTTCTATCTCAATATAAGCGAAAGAAACTGATATCATTAGATAAAATAGGAGTTTGAACTATGTTTTCATGAGTTTTACTCTTCAACATTATGTCATATTCGTTTACTCGAATATAAAAGGTCATCACTCACTCATTTCTTGATCAAATGACGATACTATTATTCTGAGATATAGTTCTCTGAGTTAGCTTTCGAGCCCAAGTGGTCTCACTGTAAAACATTAAGAATTCGATTTTTGAAGAGTTTTACAAAACAGTTGCGCAAACAGAGATTTCTCTGTGATCACTTGTATTTCATTACATGATCAAAGGCCTTAAACTCACAATAAATCTAGAGAAAATTAATTTATGAACTTGACACATTTGTCTCAATAGAAATAAAATTTCATGAACAAACACGTTATAGAAGTTTATAAAAAAATTGTTGAACTTCCAGCTACATTTGGAACTAATGCACTAGTTAGTGCTACATTTGTAAACTTGTTGGGGCTGAATACCCCCATTCCAAAATAATTCTTAGAAAAATTGGTTTTTGTAAGCTCAAGGTTTCAAGGAATTTTCTTTAAAACCCCAAGGGCTAGAACCAATTCTTTATTTTTCTATAAAAATAATGATTTAATGGCCATAAATTCAAAATAATAGTTTTTAAAAGTGATAAAAATCTAAAAATTTGTAGTATTAATGTACTGATAGCATAAGAACTTCATTTAAATTGTCAGACGATTGATAACATTTGGTATTTTATCCATATTTTTCATTAAATTGGATCATGAATTTACAAATTTAGGTCATTGGCCTCAAAGACCCTAACCAATATTTTTCTCAACCTTAGGAAAATTATAAGAACCTGTAAAAATAAAATGGAGAATTTTAGAAACTTTTACTATTTACTTTGAATTTTTCCTATTATTTAGACTTAAATTGCAAAAAAATAATATATGGCCTTAAAAAATTCCTATAAAATTTCAAGACACTCATAACCTCTTTTAGATATAGAATATAATTTGTTACAATTTTTGGAGTTCATTTTCATGCCTTTATGGATTTTTGAACACAAGGCACCGTGAATTCGATAATACCAATAATGAACCGAACAAACTTTGGGCACTTTGCGACACCACTATTTGGATAGGTGGATCTTAGATAATGTTTTAGTGAATTGTATCTCACTGGAAATTATTTGTTCCATAGGGCACTAGTAGAAATCGATCTTTACAACACCGAACCGTGAAGCTCGAACCGCAAACTCTCCCTAGTGAGTATTCACCGTCCCCTTTTTAATGTTTTCATGTTTTGGGGTGGAAAGCATGCTACTGTTTTATGATCTATCCTATGAACTTGTGGAACTTTGTTTTTTGAACTTGCTGAACTCTATTTTGTGAACATGTTGAGCCATGGTTTATGGACTTATTGAACTTGGAACGATATTGATCTATGAACTTTGTGAACTTGGAACGATATTGTTTTATAAACTTAATGAACTTCGAACGATACTCCTTTATGAACTTCCCGTTATGAACTTGTGCTATGAACTTATGCTATGACCTCTATGATATGAACTTGTTATGAACTTTGTATGCTAAGTCCCCGAGAACCAAAGTACAACCTATTAACTCGTATTCCGAGCCGACGGTCTTATGGATAGCGCTATTTGGGGTAGACAACCCCCACTCACCTAGAACCGTAAGTATATATTTCCGTGAACTAACATCATGAGAACCATGGACATAATGGAATGGGGCAAGAACGGTCGTTAGACTTGGTTGTAAACAGAGTGCTTTGACATTCAACACTCATTTTGAGTTGTAACTTTTGTTGAACAAATCTATAATTTCTTACTGAAATTATGTACCTTTATAAACCTGTGAAGTCACCAACTATTTTATAGTTGACCCTCATTTTTGCATGCTTTTCAGGAAACAGTCAGTGAGCCAGTTTAAGAAGCCATAATGATTTATGTTTATTGCTCTTGTTATGTACTAGACTATGTAGTACGGAATTATGATGTAATATTGTTTCGAATATGATGTAAATATAACAATGATCAATGATTATGGTTGGTAATCCTATTTACCTTGTGTTATGAGACCTTAGCCTGTCACTCTTCGTGTTTCTGCTTTAGTGGGGTGTGACATGTTGCATTCATGCGCTCTCTTATCAACACTATCTTTTTTAGTTGTCTCATGGATAATATCTGGGCCTACTTGTAGGGTATTGCCAATGAATTTCTTGGCCATTTGGGTATCACCAACTTCTATTCAACAAATAGGAGATCGACATCTTCGGTTGTATAGTGCTTCGAACGGTGCTGCTTTGATGCTCTTGTGATAGCTATTGTTGTATGATAACTCAACCAGAGGAAGGTGAGTATACCATGCACTTCTGAAATCTATCACACATGTTATGAGCATGTCCTCCAGCGTTTGGATGATTCTTTCACTTTCACCATCGGTTTGTGGATGATAGGCTATAATCATATCCAGTTGCATACCAAGGGACTTTTGCAAACTCTTCCAGAAGCGACACGTAAATCTGCTATCTCTGTCAGAGATAATAGATAAGGCTACCCCACGCAATTTGACGATCTCTATAAGGTACGTCCTAGCCAGCTTCTCCATCTTATTCGTTTCTTTTATTGGTATGAAGTAGGAAAACTTGGTTAATCTATTGATAACTACCCAAATAGTGTCATAAGCAACAATAGTTTTGGTAATTTGGTAACAAAGTCCTTTTTAATCTGTTCCCACTTCTACTCGGGAATCTTCGGCTGTTGCAACAATCCCGAGGGTCGTTGATGTTCTGGCTTGACCTTGGAACATGTTAGGCATTTACTTACATAGGTCACAATCTCATCCTTCATGTTTGGCCACCAATAGAGGGCCTTTAGGTCCAGATACATCTTTGCTGCTGTAGGATGGATGGAATATCTAGTCCTATTGGACCTCATTTATAACTAGTTCTTTGACCTCTCCAAATTTTGGAGCATATATTCGATTCATGAAATATCTCGTTCCATCATCCTTAGTTTCGAGTTTCCTTTCCATTCCTCTTAGGACTTCTTCTTTAATGTTTTCTTCCATTAAAACATCAAGTTGCGCACTTCTAATATGTGAGATTAGATTAGACTGAATAGTCATTGTAAGTGCTTTGACTCTACAAGATTTAACTCACTCTTTACAGCTCAAGACGTCAGCTACAACATTATCCTTCCCTGGGTGATAACGAATCTCATAATTGTAGTCGTTTAGCATCTCTAACCATCTTCTTTGTCTCATGTTGAGCTCTTTATGATCGAAGATGTGTTGCGGACTCTTGTGATCCGTGTATACTACACACTTTGTTTTGTAATGGTAATGACGCCAAATCTTCAAGGAAAAAACTACCCCTCCCAACTCTAGGTCATGGGTGGTGTAGTTGTTCTCATGCACCTTAAGTTTTATTGAGGCTTAAGCTATGACCTTTTCCCTTTTCATTAATATACATCCCAACCCCTGATTTGAAGCATCATAATATACTACGAAGTCATTGGTACCTTCTGGAAGGGATAGTATCAGTACACTACACAACATTTCCTTTAGCTTTTGGAAAGTTGTTTCTTGCTGGTCTCCCCAAAAAAAAATATTTCTTTTTTGGGATAATATTTTGAGGGGTTTGGTTATGCAAGAGAAATTCTCTATAAATCTCCGATAATAGCTAGTCAGGAAAATTGACGAACTTTTTCTTGGCATCTTGGGCGCTTCCCAATTCTTTACCGCTTCGATCTTATAAGGGTCGACATGAATTCCTCTATTGCTTACCATATACCCAAGAAAGTTTACTTATCTTATCAAAACTCAAACTTAGAGAATCTTGCATACAACATTTATTTCCTTAAAAGCTCTAGGATCACTCGAAGATGTTGCCCATTCCTTCGTTCGTGAGTATACCAGAATATTATCGATGAATAGAATTACAAATTAGTCGAAGTAGGTCTTGTACACTCAATTCATGAGATCCAAAAAAATAGTTGGGGCATTGGTCAATCTGAAGGGCATGACCAAGAACTTATAATGACCATAGCGCATCTTTAAAGTAGTCTTCGGAATGTCCTCTTCCATGATGCGAAGTTGATGATATCCCGATCTCAAGTCAATCTTAGAGAAGTAACTTGATCCTTGCAGTTTATCGAAGAGATTGTCTATTCGTGGTAGTGGATATTTATTCTTAATGGTTAACTTATTTAGCTATCTATATGCACATTTGAAAAGATCCCTTCTTCTTTTTGACAAATAGCACGAGCGCTCCCTAAGGCGAGAAGCTTGGTCTAATGAAACCCTTTTCAAGAAGTTCTTGTAGTTGGATGGAGAGCTCTTGCATCTCAGATGGTGCCAATCTATAAGAAGACTTTTCTACTAGGGAGGCTCCTAGAACTAGATCAATTTGAAACTCTACTTGTCGAGCTGGTGGTAGACCTGGTAGATCTTTAAGGAATACATCACGGTAATCGCCCACCTGAGGTACTTCCTCGATCTTTTTTCAATATTTTTCATCTTATTGTCTTTCCTATAAAAAATATAGGCTAAGTAGGCGAAATACTTTTTCTACAAGTATTTTATGGCCTTCATGCAAGATATGATCCTAAGATTTCTACTGGGTTTATCGCGATAGTTGGTTATGGGTTCTCCATTTAGTAGGGGTATACCTAAGGGTTTTTCAAATCATAACACTTCAACGTTGTTAGAGGATTACCAGTCCATACCGCTGATGACGTCGAAACTTTAGTACTACCGACTTGGCCGTTAAAAATTTCTACCCTATAGGCTTCCATAACTTTACTAGGCAGATGATCTAAAAATTTCATAAACTTGGGAGTAACATAGCTTCTACCGGCGCTGACATCAAAATATATATTTCCATATAATTTATTGATTAGGAATGTACTAGTAACTACCATCAGATCTTGAACGGCTTCTCTGGCTCCTATAACAAATGCTCTGCTGCTAGCATTACCTCCCTAACCCTCCAGCTTTGGATAATCCCTCATGATATCTCCAACTTCCTTACACTCAAAGCACACTCAGCTTTCTGTTGCCGCGGTTCCTCAATTGGGTGGGGGTTTTGCATGCTTTGGCAAGATGACCTTTCTTGCTGCAGTTGGTGCAGACCCAACATGCTCCATTGTGATGAAATCCACACTCATTGCATCTAGGGCTAGTTCCAAAGGTAGTCCCTATCAACGGTGTTGAAACCACAAAGGCTTGAATCATTTCCTGCTTCTTTTCTGCTGGTTTCCTAGCCTTCCCTTTGGACTCTTTTCCAAACTTTCTTTTTCTACCCTCCACCTTGGAAAGGTCAGTCTTCTGGACCAACTTTCCACGAATAACATCTTGATGGGTCTAACTAAAGGCTAGTAACTTGGTGGTATCGAAGGTGGTTGGATTTGAGGTAGTGTCTACGTTGGATTGGCTGAGGCAAAACCCAAATATACCTTTCTATCTTCTCATCTTCTCGGGTAACCATCCTAGGACATAAAGTGGAAAGTTCGTTGAAACGACTTGTATAGGTGGCAACATCAGCTTCCTGCATAATGAGATTCTACAACTCCTGCTCCAGCTTTTGCATCTCCTTGCATGGATAGTACTACCCAATCATGATTCTACTTAACTCACTCCAAGACATGGTGTTTGCTACATTAATGCCCATGGTCATTGTGTAACTAGTCCTCCAACTTAGGGTTATGTCTGCTAGGGTGCAGGCGGCGAACGTAACTTTACAGTCCTCTGGACAGAAGCTTATCTCAAAAATAGACTCCATATCCACCTCGTCAATCCAACTACGCCTTTGTTTCCATGGAAGGGTTTTGGCATATAGTTTATAAAATATTTATATGAATAGTCTCTGGTTGGACCTCGATTATCTCCTTGTTAACTCTTACCTCTATCGCCTCCTAATCCTAAGTTCCTAGGGGTTTCTAGGCTTGCTATTGCATCAACAACGCATTGGTCCACTAATGCCTCAATCGCCGCTGAGCTCATAGGCTCAACATTGGGTTTGGGTTGTATTGGGTTTCTCCTAGTGCGAGGCATGATTCTAAATTATATGGAATATGTTAGGTATTATGATAAATTTTTAGTTTTACATTGATCATTAAGTTAAGAGAGTTAATTGTATCAAGAAAACAAATCAAACAAGAAACACAATAAAAATTAATATCACACAAATTTTCATAAATTTTCAAAAACTTTTACATTAGATTTTCTAAAAGAGTGTACAAAGATGTGGTTTGAGCAGCAAAAGTATCTATTTTACAACAAAAGACGTAGTGGTTTCATAGTATCTGCTACAATACTTTTCCCTCCCTCAAACCTAAAATCATAGTTCCTAGCTTCCCAAGGCTAGAACAATCTACCAAAACCCAAAACAAACTAACATATAAGCCATTATCTGTGCTAATTGGTGTTGGAGGCAACGGATCACAAACTCAATAATAGTTGCACCTATCTCAAAACCAACAATCTCAACCCTGTCTCCCCCACACACTGCTTAAGACTCTCAATCATGATCTGCTGATACTGTACTATAGAATAAGTATCCTCCAGATGATCATATGTGTATTGGATCCTCATCTCTTCATAATATCTCCCCCGCTCTAACTCCCCAACTCTACAGGATCACAACCTGACCACCCTCCTCAACGAGTCATGATCCTCCTCCACCTGGTGTATATGATCCTTGTTTTGTGTTACTTGAGGGACTAACACTAAAATCGCTCGATCTATGGGATCCTCTGGTATGGGATCGCGCCTAGGCACCTGGGATGACTCTTTGATCTCGTAAGACCCAATACTATTCTCCATGATTCACTCGTCTACCTGTGGATTCCATTTGTGGGTAAGGCAAGGTTTCTTTGATGAATTCGGAGTTGATGGTGGTGAGACTGGCCTCTTACGGGATGGGATGGGAATCGATTTTCTGAGGATAGTAATAATCCTGCATCCCATAATTTGAATATTAAGAGAGGATGGGTAAAGTGGGGTAACAATCTCTGGGATGACTCTGACTCGGTAGGGTCCTCCGTCTGAGGCTATTCATGATCCTGGTGGGAAGACAAATCTGGGTAGGGTGAACCGTCTACAGGTACTCCACCGATCTCATCACAACGCTACTCCACTTCCTCACTGGGCTCTCCCTCATCTTCAAATGGTTCATCGTCAACTAATATCGGGGTAGGCGCTAGAGGCATCGCCGGATCTTTATTGCTCTTTGTCTTGGTCGTGCGTGGCACCACATGATCTTCTTCCGAATAAGGATACAACACCCAGTCTTATCTATCCTCCATATCGCTCCACTTTCCTGCATAAGACATCAAACATGAAGATGTTTATGACAAATAATATATAATACATATAATTTCCTATTATAGTGTGTGTGTGTGTGTGCATATATATATATATATATATATATATATATATAGAGAGAGAGAGAGAGAGAGAGTAGAAAGTGTCATATCTTAGGTAACTTTCTATATGGGAGGTATGTCGTATGCCTATCTCTATAATCGATATCCTCAAGGTGTACCATCCTCTTGCACTTGGTCTTGATCTAAGGCTCTAGTCTTCCGTAAGTCGATCTATGCTACTGATCCGAATATCATCTATTCATAGGCCTCGTCCTTATCTCTTGAATAGGTGTACTAAACTGCTTATCCATAAACCCTCAAGCTTTTAGATTGTCAAGTATGTCATCCAGGTTTAGGCGTGCATCGTTCGGACCATAATAAAACTTAGCTGCGCGTTCTAGGTCTAGTTCTGGTACGACCGCAGTACTAGAATAACCCTAGGATTCGTTTTGACATAAAATCATAAATTGTGATTTGAATGGATAGTTTTTATGATACGAGGGTGTATTTATAAGATTTTATATAACACTTTATTTGATTAGTGTTTATTAAGGTATTTTATTAATTCTTTTTTTGTGTACCTCAAGACCACTAAGCAAGGATCGGCCAGATAGGAAAAGTCGAACGGCAGGAGCATTTTAGCATATAGTCGTTCTAAAATCCAGTAACTCAAACAACAATTTTCCAGCCTAGGCACCTCTACCGTAAGTAGTCTATCCATACGATAATTAACATTAATACTTTTATTAGGTTTAACTAATTTAGAGTTTATGTCCTAGGCTATAGTCATAATTCCTAAAGAATTATTAGTTCGCTATAACCTGTATTAATTTAAGATTCCTTTTTCTTTTAGAAAAAAGTTTCCTAAAATATTTTTTCAACTCTAGCTTACTATCTTATTAGGATATCTAACGATCCTATCTTATTATCTTTTAGGATATTTTATTAATCCTAATTTTCTATCTTTGTATGATATCTAAAAACCCTAACATATTTTATCTACCACTCTCAGGCATCCTTAATGGTAGTCGGATCTCTAAGGTTTTCGTAATGTATTACCATGATCCCCCATAATCGATGCTTCTTGACTAATAATTTTCCCACCACGATGGTTCATCAGACGTCAAATGGTGAATAATAAGAATGTTATCCTACCGGGATTATAGCTAGCAGTCAGAGGTGGGGTTTCAATCACCGTATAGATATATACATATCTTCCTAGCTCTCACAGGATTAACGATTATAGGTATCGGGGAAGCCGAATTTAATATGTGAAATTGGATGAATATTAACAACTCACTAGCGCATTAATCTTAGGTATTTATCCTTTATCTTTTATCTTTCCTATTACTATCATATTATAAACCCCTTTAATTTTATATTTGATAATTATATCTTTTAGATCTCATAATTATTTTGTGTGTGTGTGTGTGTCTATATATATATATATATATATATATATATATATATATATATATATATATATATATATATATGTATATATATATATATATATATTTATATATATATGTGTATATATATATATATATATATATATATATATATATATATATATATATATATATATATATACCCTAACAATGGTTATTTGAAAATAGGATATTTGGGCAGAGTAATAATTAGGTATGGTGCATATCCTTATATTTGACCAGCATAACTTCTAGGTACTATGTAATCCTAGGCATTTTTCCATTATAACATCTAGGTATTATCTCATCCTAGACTACCGAGCATCATAACTATTAGGCATAATATTGTAGCTTACAACTAGGCATAGTGTCTATAGCTACATTATTCTAAGACTTTGAGCTTTATAAAATGATGGATATTTTTAGATATAAATATATTTTTATAAAACCATTTGGCAAGCATGTATCCCCCCTGCGGGTAAAACATTTAAAATAGTGAAATATGGGTCGTGAACTCACCCTTGTAATGTGAGACATTTGATGTAGGGTTGAATTGTGCTCAAGACTCCGAGGACCGCTCCAAAGGCAGCAGATTCGAGATAGAGAGTGAGTGATGGATGAAGGTGTGAGAGATGAGTTATGTAGAAACACAATTTGTAGTCAGGGATTTGGGGTGTATGAGGCGCCAATATCTACTCGTGTCGTGCATGATTATTGTGGCTCCATCTAGAGAATGCCACTTTTACTTCCCAAATTGGCCATGTCACTCGCAATCCACTCGAATTTGATGTCATGTGCATGACATGCAAAGACGCCCACCTCGGGTGCACAATAATATTTTGCAAAAATCATAACTTCTTTGTGTGAGCTCCGATGTATGTCATCTTTATACTATGTGATGATCTCAATTGGTACTACAACTCTCCTTTAGATTGTTTTAGCTAGTTTTTACTTTTATTTTCGTGCCTAACGGAGGTAAAAATAAATGATTTCACAAAAATCATATCTCTCTCACACGGATCCGGTTTTCGACTAACTTTTTCCTAAAGTTCATATCTTAAGGAGTACTATAAAACTCCTTTTTGCACTTTTACTCAATACTCAACTAATCTTTAAGTACCATTTTTACGTAATTAATTTTAATTATGCGGTTGATTTCTATTTCTATAACATCCTTAACTCTTTCATTTGACTCAGATTTTAAAGAATCTTATATCCTTGAGATCATGTTAATGAGTACTTTCCAAGTACGTTAACCCACTTAGAAAATGGGACAACTTTTCGGACGCTAATTTTTTTAGCCTAATAGTCGTTTTAACAAATAAATGTAATGGCACACTTGATTTTTATTATCACAAAATCAAGTATTACAATACTAAGCTATTAGATCTATTTTCCAACTGTCTCCTAATGGTGATTAGTGAAGGCAACCTCTCTGTTGTCATAATCCTAATCATACATAACACTGGATTTGATAGGCTGTCGAATACTTGATTATATCCTAATCCCACAACCAGACAAGGAACATGAAATAAGGCTAAATCAAACATTATAAGTCTAGAAAATCTAATTTATGTATGACTATGATGCACACACTAAGCAACCACAAAAATAATGTCGGTTCCATATAGCATATCAAGAAATTCTCCTAGGCTATCAGGCATCATGAATCAGGCAATTCTATCATGCAATTCTTGAAGATTCCTATCCTACAAACTAGCATGCAATTCTATCATATCATCAATACATAAAAAATGTGGCTATCTTGGGTAATACTTTCCTTAGCTCTAGCTGATTGTACACATCACGTCCTCTTTGTCGATTTTTTTAGAGTTAATTTGAAAATTATTTTGCAGATCCTTAGTTTGAGACTGGAATCACACATGTGTTCATCCTATTCTCTCAAACCAGGGATCTGATACCAACTTGTAACGTCCCAAAATTCATAGTAAAAATTCAAATTTTGAAAATCATTTAATAACCCATAAATCATACAAAACATTCTTTCCAAAAAGGCATAATTGTAAATCAGTGTATCCTAAAATTATCTATCAATAAAATATACAAGGATGATGTGCATAATCATGCCTTCGCCTTGCCCTGATCATCTGATGTAACTAAAACCATGAAATCAAACTGTAAGCCAAAGCTTAGTGAGTTTCCCCAAAATACACCTCATAACAAAATACATACAATGCACAAAAACCAAACCTAATACACAAGGCTGGACAACCACTAAGCTTACAATATAAGGCTAGACCGCTCCCGAGCCTACAACATAAGTTGGACCACTCCTTTGGGCCTATAGTATTAACTGGACTGCCTGCATATCCTGGTCTTCAACACAAAGCAGGACCGCCTCAATTCAACCATAATATGTCGACATATACACATAACAATTAACAATAACCAACAAGTACATGTAATCATGCATATATACCAATCTAACATATCACTACAACATAACAACATACATAACACAACGTAGTGGACCGACATTAGTGCCTTCGATCCATAAGTAGAGTGAGTAAAACTCACCTGAACTACTCATCAAAAGCTCAACAACTAGCTTAGCAACAAAACAACAAACCCAAGCTTCCTAAAGCCAAAACAAAACCAATTCTTAGCCAAATACTCAAATCTACCCAAGTTTGACGAAAGGTCAAACTATTCAAAAGTCAACGGTCAAAGCTAAGGTCAAAATTGCCAACATAAGCCCTCCACGTCGTGACCTTCCTTGGCTACCTCGTGGGTACAAAATACCAAAACAGTCGATGATTCCCCAGTCACCACGTCGTGGCTGCCCAAAGCTACATCATGGGGACTGGTCTAAATAGCTCAAACAAGCTTAATCCATTTTCTTCCAATTTCATTAGCTCTAGAGCTCATATCTTATCCTTTACCAAGGTCTTAATGGATAAAGTTTCTAACTCTATCCATTAGGAAGGTCCAAAACATCAAGATGTAGACTTTATGACTCAAAGGGACCCGAAAATGCATCTTTCTTAACTTAATCCATTAAGTCTAAGTCTCCAACCTTCATATCTGAATCAACATGATGTTGATATGGATAAAGTTTCCAAGTTTATCGAAAACAATGTCTCAAGCTTCCAAAATCTAAACTTTAATACACCAAAATGACCTAAATGACCAAGATAACTTACATGGATATAAGGAAAGGCAAAAGATCACAACTTTCTTAGTCCATGAGGTCTAAGATGCATTCTAATCTGATCAGAAGATGTTGAAGTCCACTAAACTCCAAGACCACCCATAAAATGGACCAAAAGTGCCAAAAACCCCAAGAGACAAGATATAAAGAACTAAAGAGCAAGGTTGGAACTTTATGCTTACAATAGTCTAGAAATGTAGTGTCTTTGATGGATCCAAACTTGAAGCATCATTCCTTGCAACCAAAAGAACCTTATTGATCTTTAAAATTCATAAGTATAACGTAAAAAGCATCCAAAAGAGTAAAGAGGAGAGTGGAGAAGCTCAAATCTTGAAGGTGGAGGCTAGGGGTTTCTCCCATGGGGTCTTAGAGGTGATGGAGGCTGATAAAATGGCCAAAATATTGGAACCTTATGCTTAAATACGTTTAAACCCTAAAAATCATGTGCTTGGGTCTGACTGATCGTCGTGTCGTGGCGACGGTTTTCACCTAAATCCACCTTAACTTCAAGCAACCATAACTTCTTCATTTCAACTCCGTTTTCGGAGATCTTTATATCTCCGGAAACGTATTGAAGAGCCTCACACTTCTATCTAGTTAATTTTGGCTGAACACATGTCGAACTAAAAACAATAATCCATGCAAGAAGCCTAACATATAACTTTTCTCATTTTACACCTTGGCTCCAAACACAAACCAAGGGCTTAGATTATATAACCAATACTATCAACATCCAATAAGGTCTAAGCGTTATTCTCTTGAAGCCAAAGGCCTTTACTCGATCAATTTCTTGTCTATAATCTTGAAATAAGAAACTTCTCGAAACAGGATATTACACACTCCCTTATTCCAAACAGAAGAGTTAACATATTATAAGCTTACAAATCTATTAACTTCACAAACTGTATCTTTTATCATGTTTTTTTTTATTTACTAGCTCGAAAAGTTGATGTTTACCAGTAAATATTTGTTTTTTTGTTTCTTGATTTTCCCAATATAGCTTTGCAAGTTTTTGTTCTTGGTTCTTGATTATTCTATAAGGTGTTTGATCATTCGATGAATTGTCTAACCTAGTTTGCTTTTCATTTTTGTTGTTTGTAACAGGGATTCGCGGGCTTCTCAATCAGAGTGATTACGCCCAAAGACATCGTAAAGGACTTGATGTTAGAGGATCGGTAATCAAACAACCATCACCTACAAATTTGATGATAAAAATATTTTTACATTCGAAAGTTTTATGTTGTAATAAATGTTATGAACATCTACAAGTGAAAAGAGGCTGAAAAGTGGATTTTATACTATTGGGAGTCTTAAATGTGCAAGTATAAGGTGCAACACAACCAAATGTAGATTGATGAATATCCCAACAAAGGTACTCACATTTAAAAATTTCACAATCTTATACGTTCGAAAAAAATGGTCTTAATATTTTGATTGACCAATAGCAGCATATCATTTCAGTTTTAAGTATATTCATTCGGTTAAAGCAGCTCTCATAAAAAAGATAAATTTGATTAAGACATATCTAGATCACAAAATATGGTTTTAATGTATAAATATATAATTTTTATGAGTTACATTATTTTTGTGACAGATATACAAAATCCTAAAGAGGTAAAGAAGCAGGATGAAGAAGCAAAACCAATTTTGGTGCTCTTGGATGATACCATGAGTTTCGATAATGATCTGTCTTTTATATATATATATATATATATATATATATATATATATATATATATATATATATATATATATATATTAGCATTGTGTTATCAATTTTTTCAAAATAATTTGTAACAAATGGTATCGTTTTTTATTAAATGATGTTATTCAGGTTCTAAGGGTGTTAGTGAATTAAGAACATAATCACGTGGATTTTCCATTCTCAACCATGTGAATTTTCCAAATTAAAGGGTACTTAAAGATCACCTTCAAAGAGTCATGATAATATTGGTAATTATTTTTATGTATTATCTTTTCTTATATGTAATGGAAATTATTTTATTATTTTCATCTTGAATAGTGTTCTTATTATAGGTATTAACTTTTTAATAGGTAATCATTATTTTCATCTTGAATAGTGTTTTTATTGTAGTTATTTACTTTTTAATAGGTAACGAGTAGTATCAATGTTATGAAAGAGTTAACATGATCATCATTGACATGAAAGATTTTAAAAATGTTCAAAATGTAATGAGTTTATTGATTTTTTATTTAAACATTTGTTAGTTTTGTGTTTGATTTTTAGACTTAATGTAATCACACTTGTTGGACTTTTGTTTCTAAACATTTTAAATACTTCCACGGTCGGTCGAACTTTTAATTAAAGTGGTGATTTTATGAGTTCTGCATTTTATAGTTTTGTTTTCAATTTATATTGTAAATAAATAATTATTTTAATTAATCAACATTAATATTATAAAACAAATATGATGGCATTTAGATTGAAAGTATCGTTTTTTGGCAAAAAGGAAGTGTCATTAAACATAGTATCTATATAGAAATAGTTTTTATTGGCACAAATTTTATGCCACAAAAGTCTTCTTTATATTACCCAAAAAAGAAGAGTGTCATTAAAAATTTATAGCTACAAATCCAAAAATACCACTAAAGGGCTTTAGTTGGAGCGCTTTTACTATATTTCTGTGTACCGTGGATTTCTAGAGCGGTCTTTAGTGTCATTTTTTATGCCATTAAATGGATTTTAGTTTGTAGTGGAGTTAAATTACACGAAAGATCCCTATGGTTTGGGGTAATTTAAGCGCTTGTTCCCTAACTTAATTTTTTAATTCGGGAGGTCCCTACTATTTGTTTTTGTTACGCGTTTGGTACCTACTGTTTGTTTTTGTTACATGTCAGGTCCTGTCTTACCTAAAAAGAGTATTATTTAAATATGAAAAATTGTGAGATAGGTAAGGTAAGGTGATGGGTTGAGGTTGGGGTGTGTTTATTTAAATAAATTCTTTTTAGGTAAGATAGGGAGCAAACGTGTAATAAAAACAAACAGTAAGGATCTCTCGAGTTAGAACAATATGTTAGGGACCAAACACGCAAATTACCAAAAACCATAGGGATCATTTGTGTAATTTACTCTTTGTAGTGCGAGGAAGTGTGGGGAATCGTCGTTGCCTCTTTTTATTCACTAGTCGATGGAGATATATGAGATGGTTGTGGCGAGCTACGATTGTGATGGCGAGCTACAGTGTTGGTGTCGTAGTGTTAGTGTTGATCGGTAATGACGTTATTTACAGATGGTAGTTGTTGCATCAAAATGTGTAGATAGGGAGATTAAGGTGGGGAAATTGAAGGGGATAGGTAGGTTAGGTGTAGATATGTATTTTTTTTCCTTTTTTTCTTTTTAAAAATGATAAGTAAATAAAATAAAATTTAAAAGTAATTTAAAAAAGGGAAAAAATAATCATTTCACGTATGTAGGTAGGGACAGAGTGAAAAAATAATTATACATGTATAGTCCAAATTAATTTTTGAAAATAAGGATTAAATGCGTCTATTTCCACTTACATGATGGACAATCCGTAGAAATGTATATATATATATATATATATATATATATATATATATATATATATATATATATATATATGTTGTGGGAGGATCAATAAAAAACGATAAAACGAAAAAATAAAATGTAGATACCCTATAAAAAACGACAAAACGACTAAAGACCGATTTAAATGTGTACAAAATGTATTAAAGTTAGGTACATGTGACAATAAAGAGCATATCAGTGTTGTGTTTTATTATTGGCACTATCTACTAAAGATTTCAAACACTTAGATTATACCAAAGGTATATTATCAACATGTTTTTTCATTGTTCTGTTAGTCTTTGCTATCATATCTGCAGCTGACATTATGACCCTTTTTCATAATCATATTAGAGGGTTCAGATGACTCAAGAGAACCATAGTTCTATACATGCAAGAAAAAGGTAAAGATGATGAATAACCAATGCATAAAAATAAACTTTCTTCTCATAAACCATATCAATCGCAATATGAGACACACAATAACAACCATTTGCACCATAATCAGCAAACAGGAAGAATTGTAATGTAACGCCCTATTTCAAATAGTTTCCCATTTCGGGGTGCTGATCAAGTATTGGATATTAGCAGACTTAAGACCCTTAAAGAATTGAGATTTGGACTCATTTGGGGATGGATGATGTAAGTTGGATGACACTTATATTCGGTTTGTGCTTTGGAGCCAAAGGGTATTTTGGTAATCTGTCAACTTGGGCTTCTATGGGAAACGGCTATCTGTTCGGGATATAGTAAGGTAGGTACGAGATGATTGAAGTGTAGAGCTTCTTGTTACCTTTTCGTGGATATAAGGATCATCGGAATCAGATTTATAATGAAGAAGGTATGACCTTCGGAGTGTTTAAGAGTTTAAGGGGAAACCCTAGTACACGGGGCGTACCTAGGGAGTTCACACAACGTACTGATGTGAATGTCATTATGTTGGGCGTAATGTGGTGTATGCTTAGCATACAGCGAGGATTGGATCGGGGGTGCGAGATCTTGTACGTTGGGCGTACGAGGATTATGAGGGGCGTAAGTGAAAACCCTAATTTGGATGTTGTACCATATATAAGCATATTAAGTCTTTCTGGTTGGCCTCTTTACCATCCTCAAAGTCCCCAAAACCCTAGAAATCGTATGTTAGCCTCCATGGTGGTGTTTTTGAGCTCATTATGTGCATCTTTGTGATTTTGGGTTATTTCCAAGAAGACGGAGTTTGGTGCAAGGTTGTGTATTAAGAAAGAGCTTGTAGATCTTGATTATGTGCTTCATTTCCAGCTTGTTTGAGGTAAAAAGTTATGATCTTGTTAATAAATGGCTTAGATCTATTATGTATGAGTTTTGGTTTATTTCGGTCTCAAGAAATGACATCTAGTGGTTTGATACCACTCCAGGAGCTATGAGTGGCCACTCTTGGTGTTTATGAGCTTCTAGATTCATAAAATTGTCTCCATTAAGGTTTGGAATCCCCTATTTAGGAGATTGTGTACATTTGGTAAAAGTATAATGCTTTATCTTGAAGTTTGGTTCTTTTAGGGCATGCAAAGTCATTAAGTCAATGACTTTATGGTTCTAAATGTTCATTAAGATGTAGATATGTGGATTGGATTTTTGGTCTTTAGCATTAAGAGCTTAAGAAGGGTTTTGGCTTAATGGATGAGTACGTTGGGCATACAAGTCTGTACACATAGTGTACAAGCAAAATAGTGAGTACGCCCGTTTACTAAGTCATGTGGGATTTTGCATGTTGGGCTTCAGTTTGGGCCATCTTTTGTGCCTAGTTGTCTTGGGCGCAATTGGGCCATCATGTTTTGATCTGATAATTATTTTGTGAAGGCCTACAATGCGTTTGGGCCCAATTTGGAAAATTGGGCCATAGATTGGGCCTTGGGTGGTTTTTGGTATTCGGGCCTAGTAGATTATATGGTTTGGTCATTTACCCTAGTAATGGATTCATGATTATAGTTAGGGACCCAAATGTTGATTGGGTGTTGTTTCTGTTTTTGATAGTTTGGGGTTCAGTCAGCCAGCAGGCAGATATTTATCCGTTGGATTTCGCAGTGTGAGGCGAGTTTCCTCACTATGTTTAGCGGGTCGAAGGCACCAATGTCGGCCCATGGTTTGTTATGCTTAGTCTGGTTGTTGTCTGTGTGACTCTTGCATGTGTCATATGTTCTATATTTATTGATCGGGGCTCGATTCTGGGTGGGGCCCGATACCAAGCGGGGCCTGATGAGTATATTTTATGCTAATTATTTGTATCTGTTTTATGTTACCGGGTACGGCAGATGACAGGCGGAGCCTAGTATATGTATAGTATGTATGCTATTTATCTATGTGATTATGGCATGTGTTGTGTGTGTGTATATGTTTACATGTTTATATGTTTATATGTTTACATGCTTATATGTTTACATGCTTACATATATGTTTATACGTTTACATGTTTATATGCTTATACCAGGTGGGGCTCGACGCCAAGCAGGGCCTGATGACTGACAGATTTGTTTACCGAGCGGGGCCCATTATGTGATTTTATATATGTGTGGTATGAGGTATCTTGGGGACTCGCTAAGCTCTATGCTTACGGTTTTCAGTTTATATTTCAGGTACTTTAGTTTTCAAATGGAAGAGTTCGGGATGATTGCAGAGCACACACCCCACGATTCCGCACTCTGTGAATTACTCTGATTTACTAATGTTTTGCTAAATCTAAGTTACCTTGGTTTTATGGAAATGATATATATTGGAGATATATTAATCTAAAAATGAGAATTTTTGTGTCAATATTTTTGGAACGTTACATGTAAGTCATAGACTAGTTTGTAAAATCCATTATGCTTGAGAATGAAGAGAAAATGTAAAGTATTTTGGTTTACTAATTCAACATTCAAAGAAACCTTCTATAACATAATTTTATTTATTAAGATGATTGTCGTGGTTATCATTTTCATGGATTACTCAAGCAAAAAGAAGTTAAAGTATCAAATCCTACGCATATCAAAGTTTTAACTAAGTTAAAGCACAGTTAATTGCAAGAAAATCTACTCCAACAAAAAAATTTTTGTCTTCTAGAACTACAAACGATAAATCACTGAAACAACACTAGTTAAAATACAAAATTTAAATATGATAAAAGCGGAAACAACAAAAAGAAACGAAATTGGGGTAACCGACTTACTCGTGTGACAAAATTTCTCTTAGATTCAGCTGAGACCAAAACCCTAGCTCTATTACTGCTACTAGATTCAAAATTGTAAGACTGACATGAAACGATCGGACATATATATATATATATATATATATATATATATATATATATATATATATATATATATATATATATATATATTATTTACTATTTATTTTAACTCTATTTATATATACATAAAAGCTTAAAAAGTGGGGCTACAGGATACTTTTTTCTCTTTCATCTTTTGCCACCAAACTTCTTCTTCTCATTCAAACGCCACAATAAATTGTATTCTTCTCTTCCTTCTTATCTCAATTTTCCTACCATTGCCTCTTCCTCCCAATCAGATGCTGCACCACCATGGACATCAATCATTATCTTTCTCCTGTGATTAGATATATTCTCATTCTGAGGTTCCCTTTCTTGGATATCAGTCGATAACCCTTATCTCCTTTCTCCTTCGCTCTGATGCTTCACCTCCGCTTAGACCAACGCTAGATAACCTCCTTTTGTATGCAAATATCTATTGCTCATCTATTTTGCCCTAAATTGAACACTATTTCAGTTGAACCACCGATCAACCTTATTAATCGACTATGGTCTCTCGAATTCAGAACGTCTGTAGTAGCTGAACATGATTGGATGCGTCATCGTGCCACTGTAGGTGAAGTGAAATTGATGACAGTTTAATAGAACAGGTTTCCAATTACCCATGAAATTTAATTATACCCAATCCAGTTTATATTCACTTTTGAAATTGAATTTCACCATGCATCCCAGCTGCTTGATGAAATGCTTGAACCAGGGTGGCCCTTACTATATATTTTTTTCGTTCTTACTACGGGTAAAGAAAAAAAATTCATAAGGGTCCTTAACAACAGGTAACATATCATATTATCATACCAAATGAAATACAATCTTTTTTTTGGTTATTTTGACCTTATACACCATATTTATAAGTAATTTTCTCAAGAAGGTGGTCCTGATGACTCGGCATTTCCTGTAGTCAAGCGTCAAGCTCAATTTTCTGTTGCACATTCATGTTCTTGCAAGGTACAGAACTAACTTTTTTTTTTATATTATAGCAATATATTATATATTTTTATATAAAAAAATTATGTCTTTATCTACACCATGCTATACATGTTATCACTAATACAAACCTGCTTTTGAAAAAATTTACATAAACCAAACTAATAAATTGTTTCTATATGTACCTTTGTCAGCAGCCCGGAAACCTCTTCCCTGTCATATATACTTCTGCCTGTTGAGGACAGAAGCCACCATTCTTGAAGATTAGAGGTCAGGGATGTTGAGGTGGATAAAGGAGCCACCATGACAAAAAGATCAAAAATACACAAGATGAAGTGAATAATAACAAGCCAAAAGAAAGTAACAATGACTTACGTGTGATGTGGAATACCACAAAAGGAGGTATGAAATTGTCAAAGTGTCTCTCTTTCGCTCTCTCTCACACACACATACACATTAATTACAGGAATCATGGTATTGTTTTTGTGGTGAGTTTTAGGATTCAGGAAGAGGAAGTAAGGATTACTACTTGTGAGAATTTACAGAATGCAACAGTAGAGGCATATCCATTCGCAAACTTGAGATTTGTGAATCAAATTTTAATTTTTTATTATAAATGATTCTTTTTTGTATGGGTAGTATGATAAGCAAGTGATTTCTTTACAAATTGATATAGCACGAGAGGATAAAAGGCATGGCCTTCGAAGGGTACTTTTCAAATTCACATTTTCCTTATTGGGTTTTGTGTTATTTGTATGTTATTGTGTTAAGGGTATAATCGCCTTTTCCATATTTCATGTTGATCAGGCTTTACGTCAGACATCATATTGGTTTAGTAGAATTTTCAATCACACAAAAGTAATAAGTAAATATAATATTATCCATTAAAAACAACTTTAAGTATTTTAGTAGAGTTAAAACTAATATAAGAATATATTTGTGTTTTGTTTTTATAGACTTGCATCAACATTTTAATCAATATGGGATGAAAGAACGTCGAATTGTGGACGCCATGCATCTAATACAACGAACACCTGTAAGTTGAATTTTGCACTTATCATTCTTTTCACCTGTTTAATGTTTATTTTGTGTTTTTTGATATATCAATGTACTTTCAAATGAGTTTTCAATTTCATCTTTAGTGTTATTTACTCTTGTTTCTATTACGTTTTCTAAAATACATATCTCAAATTATTTTTTAAAATCATTTTGTTGGTATCAGATATATCGCATTTTAGTATCTCAACCAGTTGACCCTGATCACAATTGGTACAGTCGGTACAGATGCCAGCAGAGCATTCAAAATTCAGCTCCCAAACATATTCAAGTACTACAAGGTATAGCTATATATGATATTTCATCCCTACATGTAATGCGCTCATATGTTTAATGTTTCTTTTCATAGAAACCATATTTTGCTAATGTAGTGGTCTGATGCGATCATCTTTTGTTCATCTACTCCTTACTATGTAACTGATATCAACATCCGTTTCATATATGTAATATCCTTTCATAAATATTATAATATGGTTGTTTATCTACTACAATTTCAAATAACGAAAGAAAACAAGGTACACAGCGCCAACGGCACATCTAATTTCATCTAGTTTTAATAAAAGCATATAATGATTTCTATACGGTTAGTTTTAACCATCAAATTTTTGCGTTGTTTTTCTGTTTTAGATATTTGTTTAAGTTTTCTTAAAACCACACAAAATAAAATATTTTTATCCTTTTATCTTCTAATATATGTTTTATTAAATATAATAGTTATTTATAAATATACAATGAGGATAATAGTTAGAAAATTATTAGACATTTTAGTTTAGGAGTTTACTTTAATCCTTTTATCTTCCCGCTCGTTGGAACACCCCACCGTCGGTGCGGGAATGGTGTTGTGGGGAGGAGGTGGGGGGAGGGGTTGCCGCACCCTCTCTCTTCTTGTGATTGGTTGATTTTTTGTGTTGCAACGGCTAGAAAAATTAATATATATATATATATATATATATATATATATATATATATATATATATATATTCTTTCCCCCACTATAAATACCACCCTATCCTAACATTATTTTTAACTTATTTCTTCATACTCTCTCCAAAAAAACACTCACACACAATGTTGCAACAGCCCGGATTTCCAGGTATTATTTATTCTTATAATTTTTGGTGTTTTGTGAGGAGACTCGGCGAGTTGGAGCTCAAACTCGCCGAGTATGATCACGGTTTGGGCAAGGTTTCGCGTCCGGACTCGGCGAGTCCACGCTGTTTAATGAAACCCTAATTTCCAGGGTATGAGACCTATTTAAAGGGGTTTATGGCCGTCATTTGCAGCCACCAACCCCAGAGAGAACCCTAAAGAGTCCTTGAGCGTTTTGTGAGAGAGAAGAGGAAGATCCTTGATTATTTGTGGGTGATTTTGCATATAGAAGAGGATCAAGGCAAGAGGATACCAAAGAAGGTGCTAATCCAGTGATTCTTGAGCTCAGAGACTTCATTTGAGGTAAACATTCGTTCCTTTCTCAATCCTTAGTGTAAATCTTAGAGTTAGGGTTTCTTTGTGGAATGATTCATGGAGTAATTGGCCTCTTCTTGTGTTGATGCTTTAGATCTGGACCCAAAGAGGTCCAGACACTCTTTTCCCTCAAGCTTTATGAGTGTTAATGGAGGCCATGAGCTTAGAATAGCATTCTAGAGACCATATCATCAAATAAGGCCTTTGGACCTTTTCATGAGCACCAAGATTATAACTTTACGTGATCTATGTGCTTGGAAGGACTGGATCTATGAGTTAATGGAACGAATCTGACCTTAGGAGTGAGTTTGAGTTTATGCATGGCATAGACTCGCCGAGTCCGAAGAATAGACTCGGCGAGTAGCATGAATATTCTCCATAACCACTCAGCGAGTGGTCTTGCCAAGTTAAGGGGTTGACTCAGTGAGTCAAGGAGAGTCAGAGAGGGTTGACGGGTGGACTGATTCAAGCTGGAACTCGCCGAGTTGTTCTTGAGACTCGGCGAGTTGAGTCGCGGTGGCCCCCCGATTCATGCCAGGTGGAACTCTTCGAGTCAGGGAAGTACTCGACGTGTCAAGAGAGGATCCTAGGGAGTCAGTGAACACGTATAGACTCATCGAGTCGTTCTAGTGCACTCGCCGAGTCCGGTCAAAGTGGACCGTTGACCGTTGACCAAAGTTGACCAGTGTTGACTTGATAGGGGTAGTCAACCTTAGTTGTGCAAGTGTTAATTAGAGATATATTGTGTTATAGGAGGATTATAGCTCGGGGGATCGAGCGCGAGTGATTTCCGGGATTTGTGAGTTATCGAGATACGCGAGGTGAGTCTTCTCACTATACTTTACCTTGAGTAGGTAATCAGAGTTATGTGACAGAGTATTTGTATGCTATATGTATGTTATGTGTTGTACTGCATTATTTCTATGTGATTTATGTTGTGCATGTTTATAGAGTTGGAACCGGAAGGTTCACAGAGTTACAACCAAAGGGTTCACATAGTTAGAACCAAAGGGTTCACAGAGTAGGGTCCACGGACCCACAGGGTTATAGCCTCGAGTGGCTAATATGTGTTATGTGTGGTATTTTGGGGAACTCACTAAGCTTTGTGCTGACAGTGTTGGTGTTATTTGTTTCAGATACTAGTGATGACCGTGGGAAGGCGCCGACTTGATCAGTACACACACACGAGATTTTTATGTTATTAGATCTTGGGAATTTTATATAGCATGGATTGAGTTTCAAACATTGATGTTTTATGAATGTTAAATGATTTGTGTTTTTATAAAATGCGAAAAATTGTTTTGAAATTTATTGTGTTACAAGTTGGTATCAGAGCCTTGGTTTGAGGGATTCGAGTACACCTTCGGGCGTATTTGAACTCAAACTGAGGATTTGAGAAGTATTTTCAAAAAGAGTAAAAGATTTTTGGAAGAACGCAGAGCAGAGTTGTGTGTACGATCAGTCCGCGCCCGAACAGTGATTTCCTAAAATACCCTCATGTTATGTGATATTGATATTGATATGATGTATTCTCATGCAAGAGTAGGCTAGGTACTCCTATTTGGACTAGAGTGGCCTGATTTGTGATGTCTTAGCCTAGGGAGAGGTGAGCTGCTATCAGATGCTTGAGAGTGAGTAGGTAGCAGCGAGGGGCTTATGGGAGATCTGTTGGATAGTGGATTATGCATGATAGAGTACTTGGTATTGGGATCCGAAGAGGAGGACTTGGGGTGTATTCTGATACGGTGCGGACAACAGTATTGGGCCGGTACTACTGAAAGCACCGGAGCGGTGTACAGCCCAAGTAAGAATCTTTGGAATACCAAGGATCAAGGAAGAATGAGTTGTCGAGTGTGAGTATGCTCGAATGGATTCTAATTTATCATATGTGGTTTTTCAGAGGTAGATCATGGTGAGGACACGTCTTATGCCTGAGAGCAGTGGGGCCAGTGATTAGGAGATCCGCCGGATCATCCATTAGGAGGTGGTTGCGGCCATCAGGGTAGAGATACCGGAGATGTTTGGGTCTATTAAGACCACGCTGAATGAGACTTTTGACGAGCATTATGCCGCTCTTTCTGAGGTTGCTGTTGCAGCAGCCACCGCAGCTATTGCTACCGCGAGGCCGCAAGGTGGTGATGCGTTACTGTTCCGAGAGTTCAGCAACACAAAACCACCGGAGTTTGATGGGACTCAGGACCCGGTGGCAGCTATGGTGATGCGTTACTCTTCACTTGCTCATCTCCTGAGCATTTAAGAGTTCGGTTCGCGCTGAACCAGCTTCGTTTAGGAGCGAAGGACTGGTGGAAGTTTGTGACGGCGTACTTTACGCCTGTTGAGCTTGCGGCAGTGACCTGGGAGAGGTTCACTGTCATGTTCCGAGATGAGCATGTTCCCCAGGTGGAGAGGGAGCGTTCGGCCCAGGAGTTTCTGACCCTCAAGCAGGGTATTGAGTCTGTTACGGTGATTACCAGGATGTTCCATGAGAGGGCGATGTTCTGCCCAGAGCACGTGTCCACTGAGCAGGCACGTATGAGCCGATATTTGAGTATCTTGAGGCGAGACATACGGGAGTTCGTGGCAAACTCCTCGTACCATACATTTGCCGAGCTTCAGGCAAATGCCTGGAAGAGGGAGATTGAGCTAGAGACTCAGGCCAGGGAGGATGCAGAGTCTTAGGGGAGGGATCGGCGACCGGCGCAGTCTCAGCCGACAGCCAAGAGGGCCAAGCCCGCTGATCCCAAATCAGGGAGCCAGAAGGGCCGCACTTGTGGGAAGTGCGGCAAGGGTCATGATGGAGTCTGTAGAGCGGGATCTTGCTACAAGTGTGGCAAGGAGGGGAATATGACCAAGGACTACCCCAAGGGGTTTGTGGTGTGTTTCCACTACAACCAGACCGGACACCGGAAGGCAGAGTATCCGTAATTGCGAGGATCATCTCAGGGAGCACCTCACAGATCTGCCCCTGCCGCCATTAAAGCTACCGAGAGTCGGCCAGTGAAGGCCGAGGCGCCGAGGGCACGAGGGAGAGCTTTTCAGTTGACTGCAGAGGAGGTCCGCGCAGCGCCCGATGTCGTGGCCGGTATGTATTCTTTCGTGTATTTATTTTGATGTTGAGATATTATGCTTATATTATGTTATGCGTAGGTACTTTTCTTGTGAATTTTGTACCTGTCTTGGTGTTATTTGACTCGGGTTCTAGTTGGTCTTTTGTATCTTTGGCTTTTAGTCAGCATATCAGTACTAGTCGTGAGGCGTTGTGTCGGCCTCTGAGAGTTTCCATAGCTGACGAGAGGGTGATATATGCCACGGAGGTTCTCCGAGGGTGCGTATTCGAGATTTTCGGTGTTGAGTTCCCGATTGATTTGGTTCCTATTGCGATGGGTGATGTCTGTGTCATTGTGGGCATGGATTGGTTGAGCAGATTCGGTGCGGTTATTGACTGCGAGCGACAGCTGGTGACCATACGAGACCCTAGTGGGGGAGTTCTTACGGTGTACGGCGAGGGTACACGTTCTGGATCGGCGTTTTGTTCGGCCACTAGGGGGAGGCAATGTCTACAACAGGGCTGTAAGGGTTTTGTGGCGTATGTGATGGATACGCGGGTGGAATCCGAGAGACCGAGGTTAGTTGAGGAGGTTCCGATAGTGCGTGAGTTCCCGGATGTATTTCCTGAGGAGTTGTCGGGTGTGCCTCCTGTGAGGCAAGTGGAGTTCAGTATCGATTTGGTTCTGGGGGCCGCGCCTATCGCTAAGGTGCCTTATCGCCTTGCACCTCCAGAGATGCAAGAGTTATCCTCACAGCTTCAGGAGCTGCTGGGGAAAGGGTTTATTCGGCCGAGCAGCTTGCCGTGGGGAGCGCCTATTCTGTTTGTCAAGAAGAAGGATGGTTCACACCGGATGTGCATTGATTACCGGGAGTTGACCAAGCTGACGGTCAAGAACCGTTACCCGTTGCCGAGGATCGACGATTTGTTCGATCAGTTACAGGGAGCATCTTGGTTCTCCAAGATTGATTTGAGGTCTGGATATCATCAGGTGAGGGTGCGAGATGAGGACGTCCAGAAGACAGCGTTCAGGACGCGTTATGGGCATTACGAGTTTGTAGTGATGCCTTTCGGGCTCACCAATGCCCCGGCAGTGTTCATGGATCTCATGAACCGAGTGTGCAGGCCGATGCTGGATCGGTCGGTGATTGTATTCATCGACGACATTTTGGTATATTCGAGATCTAGAGGGCAGCATGAGGAGCATTTGAGGGAGATCCTCGGAGTTTTGAGATCGGAGAGGCTTTATGCCAAATTCTCCAAGTGTGATTTCTGGTTGCGAGAGGTCCAGTTCTTGGGTCATCTCGTTAACCAGGAAGGGATATTGGTCGACCCGACCAAGGTTGAGGCGGTGATGAGTTGGGAGGTGCCGAGGTCACCCAGATCAGGAGTTTTCTAGGGTTGGCAGGTTATTATCGGAGATTTATCAAGGATTTCTCTAAAATTGCAGTGCCACTCACCAGGTTGACCCGAAAGGGTATCGCTTTTTCATGGGGCCCCGAGCAGCAGGCCTCCTTTGAGACGCTTCGCCAAACGTTATGCGAAGCCCCGGTGTTAGCCCTCCCGGAAGGAATGGAGGACTTTGTGGTATACTGTGATGCATCGATTTTGGGGTTGGGAGCGGTGTTGATGCAGAGAGGGCATGTGATGGCATATGCATCGAGGCAGCTGAAGCCTCATGAGACGAGATATCCCACCCATGATCTAGAGTTGGGGGCAGTGGTGTTCGCCCTCAAGATTTGGCGTCACTACCTGTATGGGGTTCGGTGTACGATATACACGGACCATAAGAGTTTGAAGTATTTGATGGATCAGAGCAACCTAAATATGCGACAAAGAAGGTGGTTGGATGTGGTCAAGGATTATGATTGTGAGATTCTGTACCACCCAGGCAAGGCTAATGTTGTAGCCGATACACTGAGCCGCAGGGCGGAGAGCACCCCACTGCGGGATGTATGTTTGAGATTGACCGTGATAGCTCCCGTGTTGGACGCCATTCGTGGGGCACAGGCCGAGGCTGTACAACCTGAGATGCAGAAGAAAGAGCGAGTTGTTGGTTTGATTTCAGAGTTCGTTACCGATGGTCGGGGGCTTATGACATTCCAGGGGCGTATCTGGGTGCCGTTTGTGGGAGGAACGCGTACCATTTTGATGGAAGAGGCTCATCGGTCGAAATTTTCGATCCATCCTGGGGCCACTAAGATGTATTTGGACTTGACAAAGGAGTATTGGTGGCCCTGTATGAAGAGGGATGTTGCGTGGTTTGTTGAGAGGTGCTTGACCTGCCGTAGGGTTAAGGCCGAGCACCAGAGACCGCATGGTAAGTTGCAACCGTTGGAGGTTCCCGAATGGAAGTGGGAACAGATCACCATGGATTTTATCACCAAATTGCCAAGGACTGCCAGGGGATTTGATGCAATTTGGGTGATTGTGGACAGGTTGACGAAGAGCGCTCACTTTCTTGCTATCAGCGAGAGTTCTTCAGCAGAGAAATTGGCAGAGGTGTATGTGAGGGAAGTGGTATCTCGGCATGGGGTGCCGATCTCGATTGTTTCAGACCGTGATGTGCGTTTCACTTCCAGATTCTGGAAGAAGTTTCATCAGGAGTTGGGTACTAGGCTGCATTTTAGTATCGCATATCACCCTCAGACAGACGGACAGAGTGAGGAGACGATTCAGACGCTCGAGGACATGCTCCGGGCATGTCTGTTGGATTTCAGGGGAAGTTGGGATACGTATTTGCCCTTGGCAGAGTTTTCCTACAACAGCCATCATTCGAGCATTGGTATGCCGCCCTTTGAGCTGTTGTATGGGAGGAGGTGCCGGACCCCCATTTGTTGGGGAGAGGTTGGACAGCGTGTGATGGGCAGTACAAAGATCGTGCTTCAGACGACAGAGCAGATCCAGCAAGTCAGACAGAGGTTGTTGACCACTCAGAGTCGTCAGAAGAGTTATGCAAACAGACGTCGGTCCGAGCTTGAGTTTCATGTCGGCAACCTTGTACTCTGAAGGTCTCTCGTTAGAAAGGAGTGATTCGATTCAGGAAGATGGGCAAGTTGGGGCCCATATATATTGGTCCATTACGAGTGATCGCGAGGGTAGGCCGGGTAGCCTATCGTTTGGATTTGCGAGCAGAGTTGGGGTAGATCCACGACACTTTCCATGTGTCGCAACTACGGAAGTGTATAGCCGATAAGTCGGCAGTGGTTCCATTAGAGGATATTCAGGTGGATGCGAGCCTAAATTATGCTGAGAGACCAGTGGCAATCAGAGATCGGAAAATCAAGGTTCTGAGGAACAAGGAGATACCCTTGGTTTTGGTTCAGTGGCAGCATCGTAATGGGTCCGAGATGACTTGGGAGTCGGAGCATGAGATGCATGAGCAGCATCCGGAGTTATTTGCAGAGCGAGACTTCGAGGGCGAAGTCTACTTCTAGTGGGGGAGAATTGTAACAGCCCGGATTCCCAGGTATTATTTATTCTTATAATTTTTGGTGTTTTGTGAGGAGACTCGGCGAGTTGGAGCTCAAACTCGCCGAGTATGATCGCGGTTTGGGCAAGGGTTCGCGTCCGGACTCGGCGAGTCCAAAAAGTGATTTATGTTGTGCATGTTTATAGGTAATCAGAGTTATGTGACAGAGTATTTGTATGCTATATGTATGTTATGTGTTGTACTGCATTATTTCTATGTGATTTATGCTGTGCATGTTTATAGAGTTGGAACCGAAAGGTTCACAGAGTTAGAACCAGAGGGTTCACAGAGTAGGGTCCACGGACCCACAGGGTTATAGCCTCGAGTGGCTAATATGTGTTATGTGTGGTATTTTGGGGAACTCACTAAGCTTTGTGCTTACAGTGTTGGTGTTATTTGTTTCAGGTACTAGTGATGACCGTGGGAAGGCGCCGGCTTGATCAGTACACACACACGAGATTTTTATGTTATCAGATCTTGGGAATTTTATATAGCATGGATTGAGTTTCAAACATTGATGTTTTATGAATGTTAAATGATTTGTGTTTTTATAAAATGCGAAAAATTGTTTTGAAATTTATAGTGTTACAAATGTCATCATCTTCATCATCCGAAGACTTATCGGTTCCATCATGGCGAAGACCATTGCGTACTTACAAAACCTACGAGGCCAAACATCACGTTCACGACCTGAAACAAGAAAATTGTCGTTGCGTAGAGCGAATCCGGACAGAATTGTCTTCTAGAAGACTACCTTGCAAATGACGCCGTGTACGCTGAAAAGTTTCGGCACCGGTTCCGGATTAGGAAGGAGCTATTCTGACGTATTGTTGGGGATTTGGAAGGTTGTTTTCCATATTTCAAATGGAAACTGGATGCGAGAGGGAAAAACGTTTCTTTCCAATTCAAAAATGCACGACCGCAATTCGTCAATTACCATGTGGCATGAGCACAGAAAAATGGGACACGTATTTTAGGATGTCTGAGTGTAACGTGCAGGGGTGTGTGTATAAGTTCTACAAAGTTATTACTTTGGTTTACGGGCAACGATATTTGTGCAGACCAACTATCAACGATGCCCACCAATTGTACATGGTGCATGAAGGTAAGCATGGGTTCCCATGAAGGCTTGGTAGTATCGATTGCATGCATTGGGGTTGGTGATTATGCCCCTACGCATGGCGTGGTCAGTACATGCGAAGCGACCACAGAGAGCCGACGATCGTTCTAGAGGCAATCGCATCACATAATCTTTGGTTATAACATGCATTCTTTGGTCCAATTAGTGCAAACAACAACATTAATGCTCTAGACCAGTCGCCGGTATTCAACTGTATCTACCTTGGAAAGTCGTACAATGTACCTTTTCAAGCAAATAGGGTAGCATATAAGTGTAAGTACTATCTTACTGATGGTATATATTCCCCTTTGTCTATTTTTTTTTTAAATCGTTTACATGTCCTAATGAAAAAAAAGAAATAAGTCTAAAGAGGCACAAGAATCAACTAGGAAGGATGTGGAGTGAACATTTGGTGTACTTAAGAGGAACTAACAAGTACTAGCAGTCGGAGCACGATCATATGAAGTGAGAAGGTTGCAACACGTAATGTATGCATGTATCATATTGCATAATACGATTCTTGAAAAAAGAAGAGCGATATTTCGATACAACGAAAATGAAGTTTTGTCAAATGTCGAAGGAGTAGTCGTTGGTAAGCAAGAGTATAGGGCAAATAGAAGAGAAGTACAATCATGACAACCATCACGCCCTTCGTGCTGATTTGGTGGAGCATTTTTACAGGGCTCATATGCAACCGCCGACAGAACATTGGCACGGTGATTTTGTTTGACAAATCAGATGATGATTCGGATATGTTCGTCGAGAGCAAGGATTCCGATGACGAGAATGACGTCTTTTGGTTTTTTTTGAAATTCGGATATTAATTATGTTTTTTAGGTTGTGGTTTTTTAATATTTGTTGTTTTCTAGTAATTTTTTTTCATTTTTAATATTGCTTATTTTAATGTATCTTTTAATTTTAGTTTTAATTTATGAATTTGTTTTTATTTTTAATTAAATTTTATGTTTGTTATTCATTTAAAAAAATTATAAATCATCAAAATCAATTAATTTTATTTAAAAAAACAAAAAACAAAAAGTGAAGCAGGTTTCCCATAAACTCTGTGACTTTTGGTGAAAGAAAGAAAAGTGGAAGAAACGATGACCTAATAGAAAAAAAAATGAGAGGAGTTTCCGCACCCTTCGATCTTAGCTACACTTCTTTCCTTAATAATTGAATATATATGATATCAATAATTATTAGGTATTCTATATTTTAACAGATCAAAGAAATTGGTGGACATTAAGAAATAAAAGGCAGGTGATCATGGAAAAAAAAGGACAAAATTACAAAGGTCCGTTTGGTTTGCCACAAGACACAGAGTCAGTCTCTGCTAATTTTTTTTTATGCAAATGGTCCTTATGGTTTGCAAAACTTGCAAAGTTGGCCATTTTTACTAACACCGTTAGTAAAACGTCGTTAGGGGCTGAATCTGTAAGGGTATTTTCGTCTTTTCAAGTATAAATGGATTAAATTCGTTACATTTGATAAACCACAACGTCGTTAGGGGCTGAATCTGTAAGGGTATTTTCGTCTTTTCAAGTATAAAGGGATTAAATTCGTTACATTTGATAAACCATATGGACCATTTTTGAAATCACTTTGAAAAAGACAATTAAAATGCAAGGGTAAGGATCGAACTCGTGACCTACAACCTTCAATAAAGCCCAACACCTTAACCACTTGAGCTAAACATCAACTTGGTTTTTACCTTCTAAAACTCATTTATATAATAATAAATCGGTAAAACATAAACAATAAATAAATTAAAAAAACATTTTTTTACATAATTTTTTTTAATAAAACAAAATGTATTTTAGCGTATTATAAAAAAATACGTTTAGAAAAAGTATTTATTTTTTTGTATTTATTTTACATAAAATGTTTTTTTAATAAAACATTTTTGTACATTATTATTTTTATGAATTTATTTTACATAAAATGTTTTTTTATGTCCTTAAAAATATATGTTTTCGTGTAATACGTTATTACGTTGTAATGAAAGCTAAAATCGGCCGAATTGGTTCTTTTTTTGGCCAAATCGGTTTTCTAAAAACCGTTTTTCGGTTAAAAAAACTTAACAACAATTTTGCTATATGTATTTAAGCAATTAATATTTTTTTATGTCACAATTAGTGTTAGTTATTGTTATTTTAAAAAAATATATCTTTATTTCTTTCCATCATCATTTTAACCACACGATTTAGAACTAACGGTTAAGTTGAAATATATATTTTAAATAAGACATATAACCGAATAGGTTTTATATGTGTTTTTAAATACATATAACCGAAAAACGGTTTTTAGAAATACATAAAACAACATATTTTACGTAAAATAAATACATAAAAATATGTATTATTTATTGTTTATGTTTTATCGATTTTATTATTGTATATATGTGTTTTAGAAAAAAAAAATATATGTTTGTTTTTACTTAAAATGTTTTTTGTAATTTACTTATTATTTTTTTATAATACGGAAAACACGTTTTATTTTATTTAAAAAAAATTATGTAAAAAAATGTTTTTTGTAATTTATTTATTGTTTATGTTTTATTAAAAAAATATGTTTTATGTAAAATAAATACATAAAAATAAATATTTTTTCTAAACGTATTTTTTTATAACACGCTAAAATATATTTTGTTTTATTAAAAAATATGTAAAAAAATGTTTTTTTAATTAATTTATTGTTTATTTTTATCGATTTATTATTATATAAATAAGTTTTAGAAGGTAAAAACCAAGTGAACTTTTAGCTCAAGTGGTTAAGTTGTTGGGCCCTATAGAAGAGTGTTGGTCACGAGTTCAATCCTTTAATTGTCTGTTTCAGGAAAATTTCAAAAATGGTCCCTTTGCTTTATCAAATGTCACGAATTCAGTCTCTTTATACTTGAAAAGACGAAAATACCCTTACAGATTCAGCCCCTAACGGCGTTTTACTAACGGTGTTAGTAAAAAGGGTCAACTTTGCAAGCTTTGCAAACGACAAGGTCCATTTGCATAAAAAAAATTAGTAGGGACTGACTTTGTGACTTTTCGCAAACCATAGGGACCATTTTTGTAATTTTGTCAAAAAAGTGATGCATTGATCATTTTTATATTTTATATAATAAGATTAAAAAAAAAGAGTGGATTTCTTTGATAACGAGTTTTAAGTCTTTATTATCATAATAAGTTTTTATATAGACAAAATTACATAAATGGTCCTTGTGGTTGACAAAATTAATCAACTGTGGTCCTTATGACAAATTTTATGCGTAGATGGTCCCTGTGGTTTCAAATTCTTGTAAAGATAGCCTTTTCGGCTACCATTGTTAAGTTTTTCAGTTATTTCCCTTGTGAAATGACCGATTTGCCCTTCATGCCATAAGGATCATTTATGTAATCTGTTCCATCCGTAAGGACCATTTATGCAACTTTGTCTATTATTTTTTATTTATTTATTTAATTTATTTATATTTCTATGATTTATAATTTTTTTAACGTTTTGTTCGAATATATTCTTGCTGTTTTTTTAATTTTTCGCTTGTGTTTTTTGATATTTTGTTTGTATAATTTTTTGACAAAATTGCAAAAATGGTCCCTGTGGTATACATATTTTTTGAGGTCTGGTCCAAACCTCGACTTTTTAGGGTTCATGGTCCTTTTAGCCAGGTTTGTATGTGGAAATGGTCCCCCGACTTAACTCTCGTTAAATTGTTGTTGTTAACTCCATCATGCGCCTCACACGTGAGGGTATTTTCGTCTTTTCAAGTTTTAGGGACCATTTTTGCAGATGGAAAATATCTTATACCCTTTAAATGTGCCCACCGTTGCCATCTTCCCCAACATTTTCCTCAACGACTTTTTTCTTCCCCTTCTTCTTGTGCTCTTACACAAGTATCGACGAAAAAAGACACCGAATTTCACAACAAACGCAATTTCTTGCATTACGATGAAGACACCAACTCGAAGCTCAACATCATCATCAACATAATCCACTTTGTTCTTGCTTCTCTCATACTCAACATCATCAGTATCAGTAGGCAACTCAAATCGGCAAACAGGGCATGTGTTACGAATGTTAAACCATGGCAGGATGCAGTCACAATGGTTAAAGCTTGTTGTGCTTTGAAATACATAACCCAAATCTATAATACCTTCAAGTGAATGTTTCTGTGAATGTTTCTAAAAATCATGAGAGTGTAAGTAT
The DNA here is from genome assembly GCF_051521515.1 of Lactuca serriola. NCBI lineage: Eukaryota > Viridiplantae > Streptophyta > Magnoliopsida > Asterales > Asteraceae > Lactuca > Lactuca serriola. Next base: position 180,198,105 of record NC_136412.1, on the reverse strand, counting down.
AGAGAATTTGAGTAACTACAAAAAGATGTGAGGATTTGAAGATCAGACCTTCAAGAAATCAATATATAAAGATCCATTCTCAACTCACCCCTTCACCAATGGTTAGTCTGCTCTGAAAACTTTGTGGATGGAGAAGATGAACCTCCTGGAAACCCACAACCATCTTCTTCCCAATTCACCTGCACTCAAGCCACACAGACCTTTGATAGATAAAAACACACGCACATGGAGTTTGAGAGGGAAACAAGGAGAGAACCTTTTATTTCAATTAAAAAAAAAATTTATTTCAGTTATATCAATGGTGGTGTATAAACCCAATTAAAAAAATGTTTCAACTGCCATCGCTATTAATCATGCTCTTTTTCATTGACCTTGATGCCTAAGTTTGAGAGAGAAACGAGGAGAGAATGAGAAAGTCGATAAGTGAGGAGTGCCATTTTTTTGTTCATTAGCTACATCTCACTGTATCTTTTCACATTTTCCCATTCGTTTGTTGCTTCATCTCGATCATCTTCAGCCTCTAGATCGTTTGTGTTATGAACTAGTTCAACATATTCATGGCGAGGGGATAATGGTAACCTGATGAAGCTTCTTGAAGATTTGAGTCTCGATATCTCTAATTTAAACTTCAAACTGATCGTTGTGACCCACTTCTGCTACCTGCTGTTGTGGGTTTTGGTTCTTCAAATTTTATGTTGTTATCATCGTCTCTTTCGTGTCTCCTACCGGAACTTTCATTAGATTTTGATTTGGAAGCAGGAGGACTACCTCTTATAGCTCTAACAGTTTCCACGAATTGACCAATTAAAGCATCGAATTCAGCTATGTAAACAAAACGCTCACCTCCTTCAGTTTCAAATTCGAGGTCACTTTCTAGGTTGTTGACAGCGAGAAGGATCTCCCATTCCAAAACCCCAACGGCGGCGTCTCATTCTGATGAAATTTCAGATGAAACGAAAATCTCTTCAATTCTATCAATCATGGAACTCAATTTGTCTCTCTCATCAACCTTAGAAGTCGCTTCTGCTTCTTCTCTCACAAAAGATGAACAATCCCATAAACGTTCGAGATTCGATTCACTGGGTTGAAATCTATCGTTAACTTGACCTAATTAGTTTGTACCGGAGTCCGATTCAACTCCAACGACACTTAAACCCCCGCCGTTAAACTTGAAAGGGTATAAGATATTTTCAATGGGTATGATATTTTCCATATGCAAAAAGGTCCCTAAAACTTGAAAATACGAAAATACCCTCACGTGCGAGGCACATAATGGAGTTAACAGCAGTAATTTAACGAGAGTTAAGTCGAGGGACCATTTCCACATACAAACTAAGCCAAAAGGACCATGTACCCCAAAAAGTCAAGGTGTGGACCAAACCTCAGAAAATATGCATACCACAGGTACCATTTTTGCAATTTTGTCTAATTTTTTCTAGAAAAACATCATAAATGGTCTCTGTGGTTTCCCTAGATCTGAAGTTTAGTCCCCATGGTTTAAAAACAACATAGATGGTCCCTATGCCTTCAAACCTTTTAACGATTGGTCCTTATTGCTATCCGTTAAGTTTTGTCCGTTAACTAAATGGTTTTTTCGTCATTTCACTACCATAGGGACCATTTATGATGTTTTCTCTTATTTCACAAAATTAAATAATATGCAAAGGGTCTCTATCTCTCTCTATCTATCTATCTATCTATCTATCTATCTATCTATCTATCTATCTCTCTCTCAAACCCGTTTGAAGATCAATTCATTCCACTTCTAATTGTTTTTGCCTTTTACCTTGCAGATCGAGGAGAAACATAGGGACCTTTGTAGCTTAGTAATGCAGTTCATTCCACCTGTCACACCTTCTCAGCAACCTGACTTTGTTTTCAAAACATTTTTATAAAATATTATTTTGAGAAACAGAGAAGCAGATAAGAATATACCACCTCCCAAAATCTCAAGCAATTTAGTTCATGTTATAACTGATTTCAGTATTCAAATGGCTCAAATTTACTCATTGAGCAATTTATATTAGATTTTATTCATAGAATCTACATGATTAGCACGGGCTTCAATTCCAAATTGATGCTACAATGGCATAATATGAGAACAACCACCAAAATTACACCATGCCAAAAGAAAAAACCTTACAAACTTTAAACACCATAAACCATCTTCACTTCGAGAAAACCTTAGGAAAGAAACAAGTTGTAGATCTACAAAAAAAAAAAGAGATATGGAAGTTATTCCTGTTCTTGGCACTTGTATTTGCATCCCAGGTTGAGTCCACTCGGCTCCATTATGTATGTGAGGTGCATCAATAGGTTTATGTATCAGAGGAAGTGCTATAAATTAAAACTTGGGGCTGTCGCTAAGAGACTCATGCGGATTAGGATGAGTGTGAGCAATAGTGACATTATGGTGACCGAAGGTGGCGAAATCTTCGATCAAACTACGATATCAGCTTTAGATCCAGATGTAGGTTTCAAATGGGGATTTCTTGATGATATATGTCACCTCTGTCGCCTCCAATGTGTGTGTGAGGAGTTTTTCCCTCAAGTGCAATTTTGTTGGTGTGTTCGTGTGTTTTTACTTTAATTGCATGTTAAGAAGAAGGGGCAAAGAAAAAGAGATGGCCACCTGTAGATCTAAAATGGAAATAAAAGTGGAAATTAGGGAAAATAAAGTAGATGAGGTGAGATGTCTAGGTGGTAGAGAGAGAGAGAGGGGGGGGGGAGAGAGAGAGAGGGGGCCCCTTTTTGCATATTATTTCATTTTTTTTCATTTTTTTAAATAAGAGAAAACATCATAAATGGTCCCCTGTGGTAGTGAAATGATGAAAATGTCCTTTAGTTAACGGATAAACTTAACGGAGTTAGCAATAAGAACCAATCGTCAAAAAGTTTTGAAATCACATAGACCATCTATGATGTCTTTAAACAATGGGGACTTAACTTCAAATCAGGAGAAACCACAGGGACCATTTATGATGTTTTTTTTTCTAATTCTTTTTTGACGTTTTATTCTAATACATTTATTATATTTCTTACAACTTTTTGATTGAATAATCTTTTTTGAGGTTTCGTTAAAATATATTTTTTAATTATTTTTTACATTTTGTTTGTTTATATTTGTTAAAATTTTCATGGTTACTATAGTTATAATTTGTAACTTAATTCACTTATAGTCATATTTTTCTAATTTTTCGTTCTTTTAATATATGGTTATAATTTTATTTTTTTAAAATTCAAATATATAACTATATAACACATATAAGGTTGTATACTTATTATTTTTGTGAAGTTTTTATAAACAATTTTTTCTAAATATATAAAAAAAATGTGCTAAATTGAATATGGTTAGTATAAATAGACTAATCGGAACATATAGTGAAGGGTCTAATTAATGGTTTGATCTAGGATTTCAATTTAATAGGTTCTTGATGAGAACAAATCTCAGATCATTTAGATCTTTCACATGTATATTAATGAAGAACAAACAATTCAAACACAATACGATTATGAACACAGTATGGAATCAATGTAAAGCTTATGATTCAAATATAGTCACGCCTCAGTAGAGCTCGATGAAGAACTTCCACTGTAGAGGCGAGCTAGGGTTTACAATACTGATGAGAAAAATAATAAAAGCCTTTTCTACTAATGATGCATGCATGCACCTTAAATACTAAAACCCTAGAGCAAAATAATGCACGGTTGGACAGGCCCAAACCGGCTACCAAAACTGGGCTAAGGACCGAGCCCATGACGCAACACTATAAGCACAACAATCTCCCCCTTTGCGTCAAATGAGGTGAGATATTATTTATGTTGAGTAGGCTTCACTGCCTTCACAACTTTGAACAACCGCGGAATGATAGCAAGAAGAGTCTGCCGAAATTGAATATACCATCTCAACATGTCAGTGAACAACTTCTTGTCGGCTGCTGAGTTTTGATTACACCTCTGAATTATCTCTAAAATATGCTCCAAGCAAACAGTTGAGAACAGGTGCTTATCAATAAGAGCGAACATACATTTTTGACCTTCGCCCCTGAGAAACATCACAGTGTGATATTTTGTTTCAATTTTCCCCTTGATCATTGAGTTTATATCACCCGCTCTTCCCACTGGTTTGATCGTGGTTCGCTTGTGAATAGCCGAGGCGATTTCTTGATCCATCTTTGCTACTTCATGAATGTAGCAAACAAGCATTCACTTGATATGGTCTATAATCGGCTGATACTCCTGAGTATTCGACAACAAAATGTTGTTGAGGAGTATCCAGTCGTGAGGGTTGAGGTTCGGCAGATCAGCCAGGGAGAAATTATGAACCGAGGCTTCAGAGCCTCGAGTCACTTTAAATATTATGTTGATGAACTTCCCGGCTGAATAAGGCTTTAGTACCTTGATAGTAGTAATCTTTTGTGAGCTCCAGGTCAATTACTGTGGCTGAGCGAACTCCATATAAAATTCTAATAGATCTCGATCCACCTTCGGGTCCGGAGAAGGGATTACAGCAGTTGAGTTGAAGCAATGAAAGATAAATGCCTTTCGAGTGATTGGCATGTCAAACTGCGCATCCTTCGAGTTTTCAAGGCCGAACAACATGACAGGTTCGAGCCAATGAGTACTCGGTTCATCTATAGCATCTCTTTGAAGCAAATCAATGGTCCACTCTGGAAAAATGGACTTCTTTTTCTCCAAGAGCTCCTTTTCTTTTTGCTTCTTCTCCAGCTCAGCCGTTTCCTTCTTGATCTTTTGTACAGACTCTTTGTCAGAAAGTTTTGTTTTCTGAAATGGCTTAGTGGGATTTTCACCCTAAGTATCTTCAAAAACATCATCATCATTATCTGTATCATCTTCACCAATTTTCTTTTTCCTCTTATCCCTTTTGCTGACCGAAGCTTCATTATCCTTCGGTTCAACTGTTGACTTAGGTTCGGGAGGAGGTTGAGTTTTTGCCTTTTCTCCCCCTTGTTTCAGCTGGACATTAGTCACCGAAACACCCTCAATCCGACTAAGGATATCCAATGCAGGTATGAGTTTGTCAGCCAAATGGCGTCTGATGGATATATTCAGAATGGGATCATGTGCGTCAAGAAGATGAAGTAGAATGGAATGAACATCACCTACAGTGCTTCGAATTACCTCAGTTTCAGACTTTAAATCATTAAGCTCGTTTGTTGCAGTGCGAAGCTTGAGGTTTCTCATTTTCAACTGAGATGTATGCTTGTCTAACTCATCCATTATTCGATTTTCTATAACCAACTTTGCTTCCAGTTGAGTCAGACGATCATTGACATCAGAGTGAAGGGTAGCATTGGCAGCTTCAATGGCCTGACGAGCGGCTTCTAGATTAGTCCTTTCAGCTTGAAGAGAACACTGAAGATTATCAACCGAAGCATTCACTGTCTGAGAGTTATTTTGAGCAGTAGCCTACGAAGAATCAAGGAATAGTTGAGCCTCAGAAATTAGTTTATCGACTTTTGCGGTCGCTTGTTTGCATTCCTTCGTCGAAGCCTCAACAGCAGATGAGGCCTTCTGACATTGAGAAGTAGATGCTTCGATAACCTTTGTTGCAGCAGATAGAGAAGCATCATGCTCTTTAACAACCGATGTGTCACACCCCAGAACCAGACGGCGGAAACGTCTGAGGGCTATTGTGACTTAATTGAATACCATCACAATGATTATACATGAATCATAACATCATTAATCACCATGAATTGAAATACTACAACTGATATTGTTTACATTCAGTACATTGTTTTAAACATTACATTTCCATAACTTAAACCGTTCGATACTAATTTAAACAAAATACCATGACATCACTGAATACATATTCTTTGGTTTACCTGTTACCTAAGAATACAAGTATTTTGGAAAAACGTCAACATATGAAATGTTGGTGAGTTCATAAGTAATGTTTATGAAAAAAAATGATTTTTGTGAAGTTTGAAAACCCAGAAAATCCGATATTTTCTGAAAAGAGTATTGTATATAAGAAGAAGTGTGAAGATCCATAAGTATGCTTGTCGATTTTTGTAAACGTGTATAATTGTCAAACTTTGTATACATCACATAGGTAAAAGTGTTGAACTTCCCGGGAAAACCCGATGTTTTCCCAATACATAAAATTACATGTCCTATTTATTGTTATACCAATACGACGATTGTTTATGATTACCCAAGTGACATTAGATTAATTATGGGTTGTGAGTCGTTATAATCACGCATTAATGAAAATGACTAGTTTATAACTACCAAATACAAACGATCCCTTAGGCGTCGTCCGTACTACTCACTTAATTCAACCACCCTGACTTCTCATAGCCCCACAACCGAGGAGAAAGGAGGGTACGAATCCCCCTTTATTTCCATAAGTCGTTTAAGGCTATCGGGAATGCAAAAAGGCACTTGGCCCGACTCGCATTTGACTTCTCGACTTCGCTAGCAGTACCAAAGGACCCTTGGGGCCCAACAGCACAATAGAGCTATTGAAAGCCCTTTTACATGGAATTAGGTCATAGAAGGCCCAATAACATGTAAGCGTGTTCCCTTCGGGCCTAAAGATCATGTTATTGGGCTAGCTAGGCCCAACAAGCACGATTTGAAACTTTTGAGCCCAAAGATTGAATATTGACTCCTCGTAGATTTCGCTTGTTTATTGAAGTCCTATTGTTTATTGATTTTTGATTTGTCATTGATTCGAGACCGAATCAATTCGTTTGGTAACGATATTGGTGTTGAAAGTGTATTTGCTATTACGTTTCGCCGGTAGTCGTGGTTCTCGTATTTTATCTTAAGAGATTTATTTGTTTAAAAGTAAGAGTTTACCTTTTCACGACCCTTCTTGTATAAAATTTACACTTTTAGTCCTTTATATAAAAGAATTTCCATTTTAGTCCTTAAACCATTTTTCTTGACACTTTAGTATCAAAACTTATTGAAAAGACATTTTCAGCCCAAATTTACTTGATAAACAGCTTAAGTCCCTCAAAAATGAAGTTTCCTCGGTTGGAACCCCCATTTTCGCAACCTTTACAGTTTTGGCCCAAAATGGAAAATGTTTTTCATTTTTGTTCCCTTATTAATTTAAAAAACCTTTTTGACCTTTGAATTGGTTTTAATACACTTTTAATCCCCTGTTTTACAGAAAGTTGCATTTCCAGCCCCTCAATTTCAAAAATCTCGCAAATTGGGGCTTATTGGGCCGAAAAGCCCATTTTAGCCCATTATGTTCAAAATTTACATTTTAAGCCCCTCAAAAATGTTGATATTCAGAAAATTTATATTAGAAACTGTTTGGACCCTTTTCAACCTCCAGAAATTATCATTTGTTGTTTTGGGCCCTTAGTTTTGTATTTTTGACAATTTAAACCCAAAAATGGGTTTTATGTCCAAATATGTTCTTCCTAACCAAATGAACTATTTTTCTTGACTTGATTAGTATAAAATGGTGTAAGTTATGTTTATTTCATTCCTCATGTTATAGATCTCGGTTTTTAGGTACTTTTTGGCTAACATATTCATCACAAAACACATAAAATCATACATACAAGCATAAAAATCACACAACGCATACATTTACTCATAGATCTACACATTTGCTTATATTCTTCCCTATAAAAACTCATAAAAACTGAAAGAAAGGGGGTATGAAGCTCACCTTGAGTTGTTGTTTCGGTTTTGTAGAAGATTGGAAGGAGTTTGATGTTGTTTTCGGCCCTAACAAGCCTTCCTTGTTGATTTCGAACTTAGAGGGTTTCTAAGAGAGTGATCATGATTTTGCGTGGATTAGAAAGAGATTTTTGATAAAACAAAGAATCTAGATCATAGATCCAAGCATGATCTTACCTTAGATCAATAATTTGTGGAAATATCTTTTTGAAAAACCTTCTAAATTTCGAGATCTTGATGAAGAGTGGAGGGAGTTTCCTTGACAGATTTGTGAGAGAAATGTGTGTGTGTGTGCTTGGCATCGGCCGAGAGCAAGAGACAGAGAGGAGGAGAGAGGTCTTGAGGTGATGTGTGCATGGAGACATGGGATAAAATGCATGGAAGACCATAATGTAAAAATAAGGTGGCCATGAGAAGTCAACTCTCCCTTTTATTTGGGCTTGGGCCGAGAATTAGAAGGAAGAGAAAAAAATTTGGGCCTTGTATGCTTAAGCCTTTTTCATGGTTATGTTAAGTGATGTTTGGTCTAAATAATCATAAATGTGAGTCTTATGACCTATTAGGGCTAAATTAGGTTAATTATGGCCCAAAATGGTTCATATAATTAATTTATTTCATTCTAGGCCCAATATGGTCCAAAATATTGAAATAAATGGAAGTGGGTCCAATTAGAGCCCAGTTAAGAGTTCTAAGCCCAAGATGGTCAAATTGGAAGCTTATTGGTCCATTCGGCCCAATAAGGAAATCCTAGTCCAAAATGGACTTAAACAAGAACTTCTAGGGTTTCCAATTGCTTATTGACTACTTGAAATGCTTGCATGGGGTGTTTGATTGAAATTTTGTTGTCATAGAGTATGCATCATACATGCTCTTATGTCTTTGATTCATAATTTGACTTAAGTGTTGTAGTTACAAGGCACAAAAATTTCTAGTTATGACACGATGAGAACAGAGCTTTAAGAGCGGCTTCAGAATAAGCACTAGTAGAGGAGGGGGAAAGCAATTGATCAAGCTTTTTAGTAACAGCCTTGAGATGGCGCTTGGTTACTGGAGCATCTTCGTTGTCATCACTTTGAACACGGTAGGGACTGAAGTAAGTGGAATCAAACTCCAAGTCTTCACCTTCAAGAACTGTGTTGGTTTCAGTAGATTGGGTAGGAGATGGGGGTTTGGTAGTTACACGAGGTTCGGTAGTGACTGGAGGAGTGGGTGCTGAAGAATGAGCCCCCGTATCAGATACGTTGGTTCTAACTCCAATGGTGGTGGTAGTAGTGGCTTCAGTAAAGATTGGAGCAGAAATGAGAATAGTATTGGATGGTTGAGATGTAGTGATGGGAAAAATAGGAGGGATAGAAACAGGAACAGAAACTGGTGGAGGAGAAGGGTCTTTGGACCGAATAGGTACCTCTGGTGTAGGCGAGCAAGGCGGTGTATCACTACGCGCCGAACCCTCATCCTCTGAGCTTTCGCTGTCAGATTCACTTGGAATAGGTGTGGGTTGAGTAGGTGGCACATATTCCGACTCAGAATCACTTGAAGATTGAAGAATTAGTTGTTGAGCTGGTTTCTTGACTTTCTTCAACTTAGGTTGAGTTAGGGCTGCTTTCTATGACTTTCGCTTCCTAGGTGTTTGAGAGAATTTGTAAGTGATAAAATAGTAAAGAGGAGCGTGCCAAATCCTTTTATACGTACAAGTAGGAGAGAGAAATATCCGGCTGAAATCTTGGATTTATTAGAAACCGTTCCTGATGGGACGGAGTGAACAGTTGGCAACCCCAATGATGATGCAGGAGAGAGAAAGGACGTTTCATTGTTACGTACCTTTCCATAAAAAGTGCCTTTTTCAAATCGTCAAAACGATTGGATAACTACTGACTCAGCCTGAACTTTATCCCAAACGTCACCCACATATTTTACATGAACCGTTAACACCTTTAACTTTATCGATCACTGGAATACTTTTAGAAACGAAGCTGTAACAATTAGGTCATCGTTAATAGAACCAGATTTTGGAAAATCAAAGATTTTCGTGCATAGAGTGTGAATGATAAACAAATAAAGCAAGCTTTTTATAGGAATTTGTGATGTCTTGTTAATACATAAATCGACTGATTCTGGCACGAATCTCTTCCTTCAAAGTCAAGAGATACTTCAAAGTGCTTGTGTGGCTTCCCATTAAATAACGCTCAAGTACTTGTTAAGAAGTATTGAAAGGCATCTTTTTAATTAAAGCTATAAAAAAGAAGCTAACGAGTTCAAAAGGACCGAACCCAAAACAAACCGAGCGTTCGATTCATTTCGGTTCTTGGTTGAACCGAACCCGAAATAGACCGAGCGTTTGGTTCATTTCAGTTCGTTCTATTTCGCTTCTTACCTTTATTGAAGCAAAGGTGGTTTTGGTACTGATTCTGCTTCCATCATTCCTAGGCCTTGTAAGATTGTGTTGAAACTTACGTCAGGTAAAGCCTTAGTGAATATATCTGCCAGTTGATCAGTTGTCCTCACGAAGTGAATCTCCATGTTGCCATCTTCCATATGATCTTTGATGAAGTGATACCTCAGTGCAATGTATTTTGTCTTCGAGTGTTGCACTGGGTTATGAAAAATCCTAATTGCACTTTCAGAATCACAATATAGTGGGATTTTCTTCATGTTCAGCCCATAATCTCAAAGTTGACTTTGTATCCATACAACTTGAGATGTACATGAGGCGGCAACAATGTATTCAGCTTCTGCCGTAGAAAGAGAAACACAGGTTTGTTTCTTTGATTGCCAGCTGACGAATTTACCATCGAGAAATTGGCATCCTCCAGTGGTGCTTTTACGATACAATCCACAACCACCTAAGTCAGCATCGAAGAACGCTTGGACAAAGAAACCTGAGTTAGCAGGATACCATAGACCGAGAGAGGAGGTTCGTTTCAGATAGCGAAAGATGTTTTTGATGTGCACAAAAGTACCCACTAATTTTAATATTTATAACCTAACAAACTTAGAATAACTATGCACTTATAGGCAGTGTACCTAGTCAGATTACAATATAGCTTAAGTAAGTCGGGTGTCGATCACAGGAAACGGTGGTGAATTAATTTAAAATATTTTATTATAGGTTACAGGTCACACGAAAAGAGTAAAGAAGTATTTTAATAAATCTCAAACTAACAATTAATTAACAATTCTCGATAAACTAACAGGAAAGCAAATCTCTTCAGGTACTTTGGTTTAGATAAATTACACCTTAAAAACATAGACAATTGCATACACAAATTCATTTATTCATGTTCACCGATTCCTAAAATGATTAGATTCATGTTCACTATAACTAATCCTTTAGAAAACAAGTCAATTCAAACAGTGATCAGTTGATTAAACTAACATGCTTCCTAGTGTTCAGTTCGTATCAAGCAAGACTTGTAAATATAGTTAATCAAATTGGTCGTTCAATTAACCTCTTGTTGATGGTCATCAAACAAGGCTCACACATTAACTTACTTATTCCCAAGTTAATCCTAGTTTCACATTCGTTATTCCTAGACATATAATCTTGATGGTCATCAAGATCATAAGAGACAAGCAATCAAGCAGATGTTCATACAACTCAATTTACTTAATAATTAACAGCAAATAATTATCATTAACACGTAAGGATCTTTTAACAAGCTTGGGAAGATAAATTAAACATAAATAAACAATTCAGTATAGCAATTAGTCTAATAATCAAAGTTTCATTCAATCATAAACGCAAAGTAAAAGGTTTTTACACCTAAATCAGAAACTAAACACATAATAGTATCACAATGGAATGCTAAACATGGTCACGTTAACAACCCATATGATTACCGACATGTATCCACTCTCCAATCCTTCCGATCTCCGCTCCCATTAGCTTAACGGCCATCTGGCCGCCTTCTAGACCCTCAAAACGGCTTAACAGAAGTTAATTATCGACTAAATTAGGTTAGAAGTCGAATCCCCCACTCTGGTTAGCTGATAATCGCCTTTTATAACCCTTGTAACCGACTTACGTACGCTGGGCGTAAGTCGGATTACGTTGGGCGTAAATCGGATTTACACGCGATGAGGTTATCCGGATGCCAGTCTTTACACGGGGCGTACACATAGATTACGCTGGGCGTAACTCGACTTAGCCATTACACTTAGTGTACATGCAACTTACGCAGGGCGTAAATGGCTCCTCCAGCATTTTTCCTTTCTTTTAGCTTCTAAGCCCGATTTCCACTTCAGTCTTTTCTTTTGTGCTCTATTGACAACAAATAGCTGCAAATCATAAATCAAAGCATTATAAGTACTTTTTAGTTCTAGAAGGGAATAATAAATGCCAAAATATTCAGATATAATGCATAAAAATATATATAACATTGCACATATCAAAATACCCCACACTTAGCCTTCGCTTGCCCCCAAGCAAATTTATTTTTATTTTACCAATATCGTACTAAACAATCCATTTAAAACTCAGCCATTATGTCAAGACCGCAACGCATGCATTTGTGCTAAAATTTTCCTAAAGTACCCCCCATACTTTAAATACTCACAATCTTCATAAACACTTGCCCACTTTTTCCGAACAATGCTCATTTTATGCAACCCTCCGAATCCATCAGCAGAAAACCTCCTTATCCTCAAGGTATTTTTAATTGAGTAACCCAAGCATACATAATCTAGAATTACAATTTATGATACCATTATGGAGCTTTCTTTTGGAATTCTTCACTTTCTTGATAATTTGATCTTTGATTTCTTTGAATTCACCACCTTGTTTGATTTGATTTTTGGTATCTTCAACTTTTTGAATTCTTGGAATTTTAATCTTTTGATCTTCACTTTATTTGCTCCAAAATTCTTCCAACTTTTCTCGTAATTCTCTTTTTTTTTTCAACATGCACCTCACTTTTTTAACTTAAAACCTACATGCTTAAGCAGAGGCGCTCAACCTCAACCTTTATTGGTTAACGATAATAATTTTCCTGGATACATTTCAGGTTTACGCTGCTAAACATATTGCATCCCTCAAACCAAGCGGGGTTATGTTTTTGTTCCACGATTTCACTAAAATAAGGGAGGCCACAAATGCACTATAACGTGTATTGGCTCAACTAAACATTTGAGTTCTCATCGGATCATCTCATCCAATATTAGCAAAATTTAAATTATCACTAGAGCTTTCTAAATTAAACTATTATTTCAAGTTTTTAAAATTTCAAATTTCCTAACTCTAGCAATTTCCAAACTATTATTTCATTTTTTCTTTTAATTTTAATTTACTTTTACCGACCCCTACCCCACACTTATTTCATACAATGCCCTCATTGTATGCTAAAACGAATTAAGAACATAAAAAGGGAGAAAAAGGAACAGACTCCCCTAGGTAGTTGTGGCGAGATCGAATGGGGCTGCTACAAGTTGCTTCAAATATTGTTGAAAGACTGAAAACTGGAACCGCTGCTTCTGAATTTGCCGATAAATAAAATCAAGATTGCCGACTTCAAAAATGTGGTGCAAAAGATTGCAAACAAATGCAATGTATAGTAACCATGACGTGGAAAAGTGTCGACCACGTCGTCTTGTCAAGAATGTCATCCTCTTCTCGCGATGAAAAATCCACCACAACATAGGAAAGTGTCAACCATGTCGTGACAGCCGGGATGATACTTCTTCCTCGCGTCAAAATAAAACTCTATGGTGTGGGAACAGCTCATCCATATCATAAGAGTCAAAATATCATAAAAATGCCAATCTTCTAAATAATCACTCACGAAATCAATATGCACCCACACTTATGACAAATTGTAGGTCTTCGAACTCTCACACGACTCTCTCTAGCAACAGTCGGACCTAGCTGCTGAACTTACTACCAGCTTTCTATGGGCGAAAATTCTGCAGAGATCTAAACAACCAAAGAGCATCAACATGGAAAACAAACGTAAAATACCCTAAATTAAAGTTTAATTACATACCAAATAAAAATACTAATACTAGCAACACAAAAATAAACTAAAAATAACACAAAAATAAAAATAAAAAACGATAACTAAATCACTCATCATCCCCGTCATCATGCTGCTGTGTCCCAGAAGTACCGGCTCCATCATGTCACGACTGGAATGGTGAAGGGAAGGGAACCGAGTACGGAAACCCCTGGTGGGCAAAGAATGCGGTCAACGCATCCCCATACCACTGCTGTTGTCTCTCCATGTGTGCAACATACTCACCAAGGTTCTGAACCCCCATGTCAATACGGTCAATGTGCTGAGCTAAGTAACGCATATCAATCTCCGGCTCAGGTCCCTGCTGTGCTCCCTGAGGAGCAGGTCTTCGCCGCTGGACCCGTCTCGGCTGTGGCTCGATGGCACCCTCCTCATCCGCCACATCATCTGGTTGTACCTGCAAGACACCATCTCTGCCCCACTCAAGTACACGCATCGACTCCAATAATCGAAGGCTCATCGGCCTCATATCATGAAACACCATCGATCTCATGATCTCACGCGTCAACAACTGATATGATCAAGCTAATCGTGTGATAAAATGCCCCCCGTAAATCGGCCTATCCTCCCGAAGTCCCCTGGCCCTCCTACCCAAATATGCGGCTAAAGCAACTGGAAGGTTCAGGTGCCTCCCTGGAGTAACAAGTGCCCATAAGAAATACAATTCTGTTGAAGGCACTCTCGCACTGTTCTTATGGTGCGTGAGAGATATGGAAATCAAACGGTGCAACACTCTGTATGTAGTAGACCAAATCATCCTCCCCCGTGCAGTAGATGGCGTATATACTCCCTCAGTAATCTCGGCCCAAAAAGTGTTTTCATTATAGTCATCTGGCCGGTCCGTGAGAAAATCAGCAAGGAATGTCGGGAAGTGGACACTCCTCGTCTCATCTGCTGTATATATCCCCACTCGAGTTGCAAGCTCTATGACACTGCACTCCCGGCTTACACCCCCATTCTGAAGGAAAAGGTTGTCCTATCATCGGGTGCCTTCCTAGGGTCATAGGAAACTATAGCGTAAAACTCCAGCAAAAATTTCCGATAAACAGTCTCCTGGATCCTGAACAATCGTGCCCATCCCTGACATACGAACAAATGCACTCCACTTGCGTCCGAATGCGTGTATTGCAAAAAATCCTGGATCAGCGCAACAAGTCCAGTCTGAGTCGCCAATTCCCAGTCAAATGAAGGTGCTGTGTCGATCTCCTTAGTGAGAAGCAGACTCAGATTGGTGACATATCGTGCCCGGGTTGCATCGTTCAGAGTTTGCGGAAATTGTAAGAAACGGTGATCGGTTACGTCCTCGGGTGGGTTGGTCCTTTGAGTTCTTCGGGCCATAATCTGCATAAATAAACACCAACAAAAAATCAAACAAAATATCACAGCATTAACAATTTTTAAACCAAAATGATGGTCTTGGTCCTGGTCTATACGCTGGGCGTACATCCAGCATATGCTGGGCATACGTCCAGTATTACGCATCTGTCCCCCTGCTTGTTCTAAAGTCACATGTATATCAGCAGGAGTATTTTACAAGACGTTAAAAAAAATGGGGTATTTTCCACGGCATATGTCGAAGAATGCGTAACAATCCCCTGTTTTTCTAAAATCATAACCAATGACAAAGCTTTCAAATTAAGCATATACGCAGGTAGTGTAGTAAGCACTCCAGGGGTCAAACACATGGGGGGGGGCATACATGATTAGCAAACGGGACCATATCGAACATATAACTGCGTGGTCCAAGGCAGTAGAAAAAAACGGGACCACCCTTAAACTTATGTCCAAGAATATGAATCAATCCACTATTCGTTCCTTGTCTATTAAAGATTAGCAAACACTACACAGGGAAAACTTCATTGGGGCAGTTAAAAAAATCGAAGGGAGTATAGGGCGTACGCTAGGCGTCCGTCCCCAAACTCAAATCGATGGTCATTGGATGAAATTAAGACCAAATTAGGTCCTAGGGTTTAGTCTATTGATGGAAATCGGTCTATTTAAACCATAATCAGTCATACATTTGTGAAATCGGCCCCTAATTCGAGAAATACATGAACCCTAGATTTTGAACACAGGCAATATGCAGCTTATTTCATCGATTTAAACACAAATCAAAGCCATTGAGTAACTGAATAACATACCTTTGTGTCGAATTTACAAGAAAAGAAGCACAATCGAGAGTCTTGTGGAAGAACTCGTCGTCTCAGCGTATGCGAGAGAAGAGGAATTGAAAGAATAAAAAAAAGTCAAAGGGTAAAATGATAAAACCTGTCGCCGATTTACGTTGGGCGTTAATAAAAGTTACCCTAGGTGTAAACCCAACTCCGAGAAATAACCATCCGCGATCAGTGGTTGAGTACGCTTGGTGTACATTAAAATTACGCTGAGCGTAATTGAAACTGAAATATTTCCTTTTCTTTATTTGAAATTCCTTTCTTTTAACTAATTAATTTGGGGACTTATACTTATAATTAATTATTTTTCTTTTTAATTGCTTCAACAACAACCATGACTTCCCGATGAATGACATAAAAAAAATGAGACGTCATAATCACTTGTCTTTGTTGAGATCAAACAACAACGGTTGATCAAAAACCTTTGCATGCGAGAATTGGTTTGCGAAAACAACCACTTTTTGGACCCGTTAGAATATTTTCTTTGTTTTCTTTGCACTTTTAACTAAAAGCGGAACAAGAAGTGACCTAACTAGTCAAGAACAGCAAGAGCTCGGTCTTCCACTTAACCACCACAATACGCCTTGCTATACTACGCCTCATGGATTGAGTTGGACAAATCAACAATGTAGTAGGCTAAGCAGGTCAAGAATTCCCTAATCGCTTGCATTCTCGAAACCCATGCAAAAAGTAAAGTCAAACAATGTGTATGATCCCAAATTCCAGCAAATAACAACAAGAACCTTCCCGACAAGTGAAATGATATCAACGAAAATCAAACTAAAAATAAAAACTAACTAAAAACAAATAACGAATAATCAAATAAAGTAAATTAATGACAAGCCATTCCCCGGCAACGGCGCCAAAAACTTGATGTGCACAAAAGTACCCACTAATTTTAATATTTATAACCTAACAAACATAGACTAACTATGCACTTATAGGCAGTGTACCTAGTCAGATTACAGTATAGCTTAGGTAAGTCGTGTGTCGATCACAGGGAACGGTGGTGAATCAATTTAAAATATTTGATTATAGGTTACAAGTCACACGAAAAGAGTAAAGAAGTAGTTTAATAAATCTCAAACTAACAATTAATTAACATATCTCGATAAACTAACAGGAAAGCAAATCTCTTCAGGTACTTTGGTTTAGATAAACTACACCTTAAAAACATAGACAGTTGCATACACAAATTCATTTAATCATGTTCAACGATTCCTAAAATGATTAGATTCGTGTTCACTATAACTAATCCTTTAGCAAACAAGTCAATTCAAACAGTGATCAGTTGATTAAACTAACATGTTACCTAGTGTTCAGTTCGTATCAAGCAAGACTTGTAAATATAGTTAATCAAATTGGTCGTTCAATTAACCTCTTGTTGATGGTCATCAAACAAGGCTCACACATTAACTTACTTATTCCCAAGTTAATCCTAGTTTCACATTCGTTATTCCTAGACATATAATCTTGATGGTCATCAAGATCATAAGATACAATCAATCAAGCAGATGTTCATACAACTCAGTTTACTTAATAATTAACAGCAAATAATTATCATTAACACGTAAGGATCTTTTAACAAGCTTGGCAAGATAAATTAAACATAAATAAACAATTCAATATAGCAATTAGTCTAATAATCAAAGTTTCATTTAATCATAAACGCAAAGTAAAAGGTTTTTACACCTAAATCAGAAACTAAACACATAATAGTATCACAATGGAATGCTAAACATGCTCACGTTAACAACCCATATGATTACCGACATGTATCCGCTCTCTAATCCTTCCGATCTCCGCTCCCGTTAGCTTAACGGCCTTCCGGCCGCCTTCTAGACCCTCAAAATGGCTTAACAGAAGTTAATTATCGATTAAATTAGGTTCGAAGTCGAATCCCCCCTCTGGTTAGCTGATAATCGCCTTTTATAACCCTTGTAACCGACTTACGTACGCTGGGCGTAAGTCGGATTACGCTGGGCGTAATTCGGATTTACACGCGATGAGGTTATCCGGATGCCAGTCGTTACGCGGGGCGTACACATAGATTACGCTGGGTGTAACTCGACTTAGCCATTACGCTTAGTGTACATGCAACTTATGCGGGGCGTAAATGGCTCATCCAGCATTTTTCCTTTCTTTTAGCTTCTAAGCCTGATTTCCGCTTCAGTCTTTTCTTTTGTACTCTTTTGATAACAAATAGCTGCAAATCATAATTCAAAGCATTATAAGTACTTTTTAGTTCTAAAAGAGAATAATAGAGGCCAAAATATTAAGATATAATGCATAAATATATATATATATATATATATATATATATATATATGTATATATATATATATATATATATGTATATATAAATACACATATCATGTTTTTCACGGCTTGCATATGAGGTTCGCGTGGGTTAGCGTGGAATCGGGCACAATAGCAAACTGAGAACATGATGTCAGGTCTGCTAGTTGTTAGATACGTTAGTGACCCAATCATTTGACGATAAAGCGTCATGTCAGTGGCTGGCTTCTCCAAAGAAGGTGTAAGCTTTGTCCCAAAAGCCATTGGAACTTTCATTTTGGAGTCTCCCATCATGCCAAACTTAGCAAGCAATGTCTTTGTATATGTCTCCTAAATGATAAAAATACCTTCGGGTCCCTGTCTAATATTTAAGCCAAGGAAAAAGCTAATTGGACCCATTGAGCTAATCTCAAATTTAGTTTCCATCAACTTCCTGAATTCAGCCGTTAAGCTGAGATTCGTGGAGCCGAAGATGATGTCATCAACGTAAATTTGGACTATCATAAGGTGGTTACCCTCTCTCTTACGAAAGAAGGTTGGGTCAACCGAACCTTGTTTTTTCCAAATTAAAGGGTACTTAAAGATCACCTTTAAAGAGTCATGATAATATTGGTAATTATTTTTATGTATTATCTTTTCTTGTATGTAATGGAAATTATTTTATTATTTTCATCTTGAATAGTGTTGTTATTATAGGTATTTACTATTTAACAGGTAATCATTATTTTCATCTTGAATACTGTTTTTATTGTAGTTATTTACTTTTTAATAGGTAACCAGTAGTATCAATGTTAAGAAAGAGTTAACATGATGATCATTGACATGAAAGATTTTAAAGAGGTTCAAAATATAATGAGTTTATTGAGTTTTTATTGAAACATTTGTTAGTTTTGTGTTTTGTGTTTGATTTTTAGATTTAATGTAATCACTTATTGGACTTTTGTTTCTAAACATTTTAAATACTTCCACGGTCGGAACTTTTAATTAAAGTGGTGATTTTATGATTTCTGCATTTTATAGTTTTGTTTTCAATTTATATTGTAAATAAATAATTATTTTAATTAATCAACATTAATATTATAAAACAAATATGATGGCATTTAGATTGAAAATATAGTTTTTGTGGCAAAAATGAAGTGTCATTAAATGTGGTATCTATATAGAAATAGTTTTTATTGGCACAATTTTTTTGCCACAAAAGTCTTCTTTATATTACCCTAAAAAGAAGAGTGTCATTAAAAATTTGTAGGTGCAAATCAAAAAATACCACTAAAGGGCTTTAGTTGGAGCGCTTTTACTGTATTTCTTTGTACCGTGGATTTCTAGAGCCGTCTTTAGTAAACTTTTTTATGCCACTAAATGGATTTTAGTTTGTAGTGGAGTTAAATTACACAAAAGGTCCCTAAGGTTTGGGGTAATTTGAGCGCTTGTTCCCTAACTAATTTTTTAATTCGGGAGGTCCCTATTATTTTTTTAACACGTTCGGTACCTACTGTTTGTTTTTGTTACATGTCGGGTCCCTGTCTTACCTAAAAAGACTATTATTTAAATATGAAAAAATTGTGGGATAGGTGAGGTAAGGTGAGGGGGTGAGGTTGGGGGTGTGTTTATTTAAATAAATTCTTTTTAGGTAAGATAGGGAGCAAACGCGTAAGAAAAACAAACAGTAAGGATCTTTTGAGTTAGAAAGATATGTTAGAGACCAAACACGCAAATTACCCAAAACCATAGGGATCATTTGTGTAATTTACTCTTTGTAGTGCGAGGAAGTGTGGGTAATCGTCGTTGCCTCTTTTTATTCACTATTCGATGGAGATATAGGAGATGGTGGTGGCGAGCTACGATTGTGATGGTGAGCTACAGTGTTGGTGTCGTGGTGTTAGTGTTGATCGGTAATGACGTTATTTACAGATGGTAGTTGTTGGATAAAAATGTGTAGATAGGGAGACTAAGGTGGGGAAATTGAAGGGGATAGGTAGGTTAGGTGTAAATATGTATTTTTTTTTTCCTTTTATACTTTTTAAAAATGATAAGTAAATAAAATAAAATTTAAAAGTAAATTATTAAGGGCAAAAATAATCATTTCATGTATATAGGTAGGGACAGAGTGAAAAAATAATTATACATGGATAGTCCAAATTAATTTTAGAAAATAACGATTAAATGCGTCTTTTTCCACCTACATGATGGGCAATCCGTAGAAATTTACTTATATATATATATATATATATATATATATATATATATATATATATATATATATATATATATATTGTGGGAGGATCAATAAAAAACGACAAAACGACAAAAGACCGATTTAAATGTGTACAAAATGTATTAGAGTTAGGTACATGTGACAATAAAGAGCATGCTAGTCTTGTGTTTTATTATTGGCACTATCTACTAAAGATTTCAAACACTTACATTATATCAAAGGTGTATTATCAACATGTTTTTTCATTGTTCTGTTAGTCTTTGCTATCATATCTGCAGCTGACATTATGACCCTTTTTCATAATCATATTAGAGGGTTCAACTAACTCAAGAGAACCATAGTTCTATACATGCAAGAAAAAGGTAAAGATGATGAATAAACAATGCATAAAAATAAACTTTCTTCTCATAAACCATATCAATACCAATATGAGAAACACAATAACAATCATTTGCACCATAGTCAGCAAACAGGAAGAATTGTAATGTAACACCCTATTTCAAATAATTTCCCATTTCGAGGTGTTGATCAAGGATTGGATATTAGCAGACTTAGGACCCTTAAAGAATTGAGATTTGGACTCATTTGGGGATGGATAATGTAAGTTGGATGATACCTATATTCAGTTTGTGCTTTGGAGCCAAAGCGTATTTTGCTAATCTGTCAGCTTGGGCTTCTATGGGAAACGGCTATATGTTCGGGATATGGTAAGGTAGGTACGAGTTGATTGAAGTGTAGAGCTTCTCGTTACCTTTTCGTGGATATAAGGAAAGTCGGAATTAGATTTATAACGAAGAAGGTATGACCTTCGGAGTGTTTAAGAGTTTAAGGGGAAACCCTAGTACGCGGGGCGTACCTAGGGAGTACACACAACGTACTGATGTGAAGGCTATTATATTGGGCGTAATGTGGTGTATTCTTAGCATACTGCGAGGATTGGATCGGGGGTGCGAGATCTTGTATGTTGGGCGTACGAGGATTATGAGGGGCGTACGAGGGGTAAAGTGAAAACCCTAATTTGGATGTTGTACCCTATATAAGCATATTAAGTCTTTCTGGTTGGCCTCTTTACCAGCCTCAAAGTCCCCAAAACCCTAGAAATCGTCTGTTAGCCTCATGGTGGTGTTTTTGAGCTCATTATGTGCATCTTTGTGATTTTGGGTTATTTCCAAGAAGACGGAATTTGGTGCAAGGTTGTGGATTAAGGAAGAGCTTGTAGATCTTGATTATGTGCTTCACTTCCAGCTTGCTTGAGGTAAAAAGTTATGATCTTGTTAATTAATGGCTTAGATCTATTATGTATGAGTTTTGGTTTATTTCGGTCTCAAGAAATGAGATCTAGTGGTTTGATACCACTCCAGGAGCTATGAGTGGCCACTCTTGGTGTTTATGAAGTTCTAGATTCATAAAGTTGTCTCCATTAGGGTTTGGAATCCCCTATTTAGGAGATTATGTCCATTTGGTGAAAGTATAACGCTTTATCATGAAGTTTGGTTCTTTTAGGGCATGCAAAGTCATTAAGTCAATGACTTTATGGTTCTAGATGTTCATTAAGAAGTAAATATGAGGTTTGGACTCCTGGTCTTTAGAATTAAGAGCTTAAGAAGGGTTTTGGCTTAATGGATGAGTACGTTGGGCGTACAAGTCTGTACACATAGTGTACAAGCCAAATAGCGAGTATGCTTAGCGTACAACTAAGTACGCCCCGCGTATTAAGTCAGGAGGGATTTTGCATGTGGGCTTCAGTTTGGTCCATCTTTTGTGCTTAGTTGTCTTGGGCCCTATTGCACCATCGTGTTTTGAGCTGATAATTATTTTATGAAGGCCTACAATGCATTTGGGCCCAATTTGGAAAAATGGACCATAGATTGGGCCTTGGGTGGTATTTGGTATTTGGGTCTAGTAGATTATATGGTTTGTTCATTTACCATAGTAATGGATTCATGATTATGGTTAGGGAACCAAACGTTGATTGGGTGTTGTTTCTATTTTTGATAGTCAGCCAGCAGCCATATATTTATCCGTTGGATTTCGTAGTGTGAGGCGAGTTTCCTCACTATGTGTAACACCCGGATTCCCAGGTATGATATTTTGTTCCTTTATTTTTGGGTTTTATGGGGGAACTCGGCGAGTTGGTGTCTAGACTCGCCGAGTATGGTCGTAGATTTGTACGTGAGTTCATAGCTGGACTCGGTGAGTTCATGAGTGGACTCGGCGAGTCCACGGTGTTTAATGAAACCCTAATTTCCAGGGTTTGAGACCTATTTAAAGGGCCTTATGGCCGTCATTTGCGGCCACCAACCCCAGAGAGAAACCCTAAAGAGATCTAGAGCGTTTGTGAGGAAGGAGAGGCTAATCTTGAGCTTTGGTGGGTGTCTTTGCAAGAAAGAAGTTTTTAAGGCAAGAGGAGGCTGAAGGAGGTGCGATTTCTGGTGGTTTTGAGCTCATAGAGATTGCATTGAGGTATTATTCTCGGACCTTCTTCAGTTTTGGTGTTGATTCATTATGTTAGGGTTTTCCTAACCCTTTTAGAGATTGATTAAGTGGTATTTTGGTCCCTCCTTGAGTTTGTGTTCTAGATCTGGACCCAAAGAGGTCCAGAGACCTTAACCCTTGGAGCTTTATGATTCATTTTGGAGGTCATGAGATCGGAATGTCATTTTTGGGGCTAAATCACCATTTTAGACCATTTCTATGTTATATGTGTGTCAAGGTCCGAACTTTACGTGATTATCATGCTTGGGGATGCCCGATCTATGATTATATGGAACAGATCCGACCTCAGAAGTCGTTTTGAGTTTTTGCATGGCATGAACTCGCCGAGTCCCAAGAACAGACCCGGCGAGTAGTATGAAGGTTGCCCGTTAATCACTCAGTGAGTGAACTTGCCGAGTTGGGGGAATGACTAGGTGAGTCAGGGGTCTGAGTTGAAGTTGGAACTCGCCGAGTTGTTCTTGAGACTCGGCGAGTTGAGTCGGGGTGGCCCCGCGATTCATGCCAGGTGGAACTCATCGAGTCAAGGGAAATACTCGACGTTCCAAGAGAGAATCTAAGGGAATCAGTGGACACGTGTAGACACGCCGAGTCGCACTTGTGCACTCGCCGAGTCGGGTCAAGTTTGACCGTTGACCTTGTTGACTTTTAGGGTTGAGTGCAGTTGTATTTATTAGAGTATTACTTTATGTGATTAGGCGGAGGCTAGATCATACTTCTTCCGAGTCAGATATTTTCCAAGCCATCGAGGTGAGTCTTCTCACTATACGTTACCTAGACTGGTACTATGTGATGACCAGAGGTTCTTATGTGTTATGTATGAGAATATGTGCTATGTGATATTTGTATGATTGTATGATGATATAGACCGGACCGGAGGGTCCAACGAGCTATGACCGGACCTAAGGGTCCAACGAGCTACAGGACTGGAGGGTCCCGCTGAGACACATTGACCCGAGGGTCGTATTATAGCCGTAAGTGGCGTATGTGCTGTATGTGGTATTTTGGGGAACTCACTAAGCATTTATGCTTACATTTGTTGTGTTATGTGTTTCAGGTACTAGTGATGAGCGCGGGAAGGCGCCGACATGATTTGTACACACGCATATTGGAGTTTTTGTAGAGATTTTGGGGAAATGTTTTGTGATAATAACATTTGATACAATGTGTTGACATTATTTATGAATGAATGAATGTTTTTAAAGATGAAAAATTATTTTGAAAATTTACGTTGTTACAAGTTGGTATCAAAGCCTTGGTTTGAGGGATTCGGATGCATCTTCGGGCGTATCTGAACTCAAACTGAGGAATTGAGAAAATTTTTGTTAATGAAGTAAAAATTTTGAAAAGAGTAAAAAAAGTTTTGAGACAAACAGAGCAGAGCCGTGTGTACAATCAGCCAGCGCCCGAACGGTGAATCCCCAAAATTACCCTTACATTATGTGTTATGAGATATGTTATGTTATGCATGCTAGAGTAGGCTAGGTATACATATTAGGACTAGAGTGGCCTGATTTATGATTCCTTAGCCTAGGAGATTTCTGCTTCTGAGATGCTCTGAGAGTAGAGTACTTGTAATCCAAGTTCCAAGGAGGAGAACTTGGAGTGAATACTGATGTGGTGTGGTCAGTAGTATTGGACCCGTACTACTGAAGACACCGGATCAGTGGGCATTCTAAGTAAGAATCTTTTGGGCAACGGAGGACAAGTAGGGTTGCGTCATCGAGTATGTGTATGCTCGATTGAGTCTCTGATAATTTTTGTTGTATTTCAGAAGCATCATGGTTGGGACTCGACACACACCTGAGAGCAGTGGTGTCAGCGACGAGGAGATCCGTCGATTGATTCATGAGGAGGTTGCTGCTGCCATTCGAGCTGAGATTCCCGAGATGTTTGGGGACATCAAGACCACGTTGATTGAGACTTTTGATGAGCGGTACGCAACATTGACTGAGGCTGCTGCAGCTGCAGCTACTGCTGCTGCCAGACCTTAGGGAGGTGACTCATTGTTGTTCCGAGAGTTCAGCAACACGAAGCCACCAGAATTCGACGAGACGCATGACCAGATTTCCGCTATGAGGTGGATCTCTGACATCGAGGGATGTTTCTATACGTGCTCTTGTCCGGAGCACTTGAGGGTTCGGTTCGCCTTGAACCATCTCCGACTGGGAGCGAAGGATTGGTGGAAGTTCGTGACGGCGAACTTCACTTTGGCTGAGATTTCTGAGGTGACCTGGGAGAGGTTCACCACTATGTTCAGAGAGGAGTATGTGCCCCCAGTGGAGATGGAACGGTTGATTCAGGAGTTCTTGACCCTCAAGCAGGGTACTGATTCTATGGCAGTCACCACCAGGAAGTTTCATGAGAGGGCGATGTTTTGCCCTGAGCAGGTGTCGTCTGAGCAGGCTCGTATGAGCCGTTATCTGAGTGTGCTTAGGAGAGATATTCGGGAGTTTGTGGCGAACTCGACTTACCGGACATTTGCTGAGCTCCAGGCAAATGCCCGGAAGAGGGAGATCGAGTTGAAGACTCAGGCCAGGGAGGAGGCCGAGTCTCAGAGGATGGATTAGCGACCGACTCAGTCTCAACCGGCAGCCAAGCAGGCCAAGCCCGCTGATTCGAGGTCTGGAGGCGCGAAGGGCCGCACTTGCGGGAAGTACGGTAAGAGTCACGAGGGGTCGTGCAGGGCTGGGGTGTGCTACAAGTATGGGAAGGAGGGGCATATCGTGAGGGATTGCCCCAAGGGATTCTCGGTGTGCTTTCATTTCAACCAGACCGGCCATCGGAAGGCCGAGTGCCCGCAACTTCTTCAGGGATCGGCGCAGGGATCTACGCCTGCTGCTAGGGTTACCGAGGTTCGGCCGGTGAAGGTCGTGGTCCCGAAGGCTCGTGGGAGGCCATTTCAGTTGACCGCGGAGGAGGTCTGCGCGGTGCCCGATGTTGTGGCTGGTATGTATTCTCTTTTCATTTTTTATTTGAGTTGAGTTTTTATGCTTATATGATGATATGCGTAGGTACTTTTCTTGTGAGTTATGTGCCTGCGTTGGTATTATTTGACTCGGGTGTGAGTCGGTCGTTTGTTTCCATAGCATTTAGTCAGCATATTAGTGTCTGTCGAGAGGCGTTGGATCGACCTCTGCGAGTTACCATAGCTAATGAGCGAGCAGTGTATGCTTCGGATGTGATTCAAGGATGTGTCCTTGAGATCTTCGGTGTGGAGTTCCTGATAGATCTGGTCCCAATCGCGATGGGGGACGTGTGTGTTATAGTGGGTATGGATTGGTTGAGCCAATATGGAGCTGTGATAGACTACGAGCGTCAGTTAGTGACGATTCGAGACCCTAGTGGGGGAGTTCTTACAGTGCACGACGAGGGTACACATGCAGGGTCAGCATTTTGTTCGGCCGTCAGAGCAAGACAGAGTCCACAGTAGGGATGTAGAGGATTTGTGGCATATGTGATGGATGCGAGGGTTGTTTCAGAGAGGCCGAAGCTGGTGGATGAGGTTCCGATAATGCACGAGTTTCCTGATGTGTTTACAGAGGAATTTCTGGGTGTGCCTCCGGGGAGGCAGGTAGAGTTCCGTATTGAGTTGGTTCCAGGAGTTGCGCCTATCGCTAAGGCGCCGTATCGCCTTGCACCTCCGGAGATGCAGGAGTTATCCTCGCAACTTCAGGTGCTGCTGGGGAAGGGGTTTATCAGGTCGAGTAGTTCGCCATGGGGGGCGCCGATCCTTTTTGTCAAGAAGAAGGATGGCTCGCTCCGGATGTGCATTAATTATCGTGAGCTGAATAAGCTAACGGTCAAGAACCGTTACCCATTGCCGAGGATCGATGATTTGTTTGATCAGTTGCAGGGAGCATCTTGGTTCTCCAAGATCGATTTGAGGTATGGGTATCATCAGGTAATGGTGCGGGAGGAGGACGTCCAGAAGATGGCATTTCGGACTCGTTATGGGCATTACGAGTTCGTGGTGATGCCTTTCGGACTCACCAACGCACCAACGGTGTTCATGGATCTCATGAACAGGGTGTGCAAACCGATGTTGGATCGCTCAGTGATCGTGTTCATCGACGACATTTTGGTATATTCGAGATCCAGAGAGCAGCATGAGGAACATTTGAGGGACATCCTCGGAGTTCTGAGATCAGAGAGGCTTTATGCCAAGTACTCCAAATGTGAGTTCTGGCTACGAGAGGTTCAGTTTCTGCGACACCTCGTTAACCAGAATGGGATATTGGTCGATCCGGCCAAGATTGAGGCGGTCATGAGATGGGAGGTGCCGAGGTCACCCACCGAGATCAGGAGTTTTCTGGGTTTAGCTGGCTATTATCGGAGATTTATTAAGGATTTCTACAAGATCTCTGTGGCACTCACCAAGTTGACCCGGAAGGGTGTTGCGTTTTCTTGGGGTCTGGAGCAGCAGACCTCGTTCGAGACACTTCGCCATAAATTATGCGAAGCACCAGTGTTAGCTCTTCCGGAAGGGATGGAAGATTTTGTGCTATATTGTGACGCATCGATATCCGGATTGGGAGCGGTGCTTATGCAGAGGGGGCATGTGATTGCATATGCATCGAGGCAGCTTAAGCCTCATGAGTCGAGATACCCCACTCATGATTTGGAGTTGGGAGCAGTAGTGTTCGCTCTCAAGATCTGGCGACATTATCTGTATGGGATCCGGTGTACGATATACATGGACCACAAGAGCTTGAAGTATTTGATGGATCAGCCCAACCTGAATATGCACCAGAGGAGGTGGTTGGACGTGGTCAAGGATTATGATTGTGAGATCATGTACCACCCGGGCAAGGCTAATGTGGTAGCCGTTGCATTGAGCCGTAGGGCGGAGGGCGCCTCAATTCGAGACGTTTGTTTGAGATTGTCAGTGACGACCCCGGTGTTGGATGCTATTCGTGGGGCCCAGGCTGAGGCTGTGAAGCCAGAGAGTTAGAAGAGGGAGCAAGTTGTCGGGCTGGTATCAGAATTTGTTACCGATAGCCGGGGGCTTATGACATTTCAGGGACGAATTTGGGTACCGTCTGTGGGCGGGACGCGTACCGTTTTGTTGGAAGAGGCTCATCGATCGAAATTCTCGATCCATCCCGGGGCCACTAAGATGTTTTTCGACCTGAAGAAGGATGATTGGTGGCCCTGTATGAAGAGGGATGTCGCATGGTTTGTAGAGAAGTGCTTGACCTGTCGCAACGTGAAGGCCGTGCACCAGCGTCCACATGGTAAGCTACAGCCATTAGAGATTCCCGAATGGAAATGGGAACATATTACCATGGATTTCATCACCAAATTGCCAAAAACCGCGAGGGGTGTCGATGCAATTTGGGTGATTGTGGACAGATTGATGAATAGTGCTCACTTCCTGGCCATCAGTGAAAGCTCTTCCGCGGAGAAGTTGTCAGAGATGTACGTGAGAGATGTGGTATCACGGCATGGAGTGCTGATCTCGATTATCTCAGATCGAGATGTACGTTTCACTTCCAGATTCTAGAAGAAGTTTCATGAGGAATTGGGTACGAAACTGCATTTTAGTACCGCATACCACCCACAGACTGACGGGCAGAGTGAGCGGACGATTCAGACGCTCGAGGACATGCTCCGGGCATGTGTGTTGGATTTCGGCGGGAGTTGGGACACGTATTTACCCTTGGCGGAGTTTTCTTATAACAACAACCATCATTCGAGCATTGACATGCCACCCTTTGAGCTGTTGTATGGGAGGAGGTGTCGAACCCCTATTTACTGGGGAGAAGTAGGGCAGCGTGTGATGGGCAGCACCGAGATTGTGCTTCAGACGACAGAGTAGATCCAGCAGGTTAGGCAGAGGTTGTTGAACGCTCAGAGTCTTCAGAAGAGTTATGCGGACAGATGCCGGTCCGAGCTCGAGTTTCAGGTCGGCGACTTCGTGCTCCTGAAGATCTCTCCTTGGAAAGGAGTTATTCGATTCAGGAAGAGGGGAAAATTGGGGTCCCGATATGTAACGCCTGTGTTTCCGGGCTTTCCATTTTTAGCAATGTAATAGTCTAGGTTAACCTCTGTAACCCGTTTTGAAATAATAAGATTGTATTATTTAAGTATTGTGTGTTTTGTGCTTAATTGCTTAATTATGTGCTTTGATTAATTAAGAATAAAAATAAGCGTCAAAATTTAAGTGTAAAATAAACTTAGTATCTTGGGTTAATGTTGTAGTAGTTGAAACGAGGTTTCCAAATATATATAGAACGCCCAAATCTGACTTCGTATGAGGAAGTTATGATTTATCGAAGTTTCGGCTTAGCAGTGTGCAACCTGTTATACTCGATTTGAGATTGAGCGGTTTTTAGCCAAAACAATCTAAACGAGGATCGAAGGTCTCGTTGTTGGTATCGAAGCGATAAAAAGTTAGGCGAGAACGGACGTCAAACGAAGAAGTTATGAATTTATAACGAAGTTTTTCTGTTTCGGCCTATTAAAAATAAGTAAGAAAAATAAAGTTAAAATTAGCCGATGGAGTCTAAACGAAAGTTGTAGAGCGTAGTCTCACCTTCGCGTGGATATAAAGAACGTCGAAAACGGAGTTAGTATGAAGAAGATATGAACTTCCGAAGTTTATTAATCATTTTGTATTTACTTTTAATCTTTAATTCCGGCATTATCCGAAGGCGAGTCACCGGTCCGATCCGACGTACGCCCCGCGTACTCCGAAGAGTGTCGACACTTCGGATTACGCATCCAATGACGATTTCAGAAGCAGGATGCGCTGCGTACTGCAGTACGCCCCGCGTACTCCGAGGCTCCAGCCTCCTATAAATAGGATCCGAAGGCAGCCGAGTCTTTTGCCAATTTCCTCTCTTCTCTCTCCCGTTTTGCATCGTTTTACGTGCCAGAAATATCCCGAAGCCCCGGTAACATTCTCGAGTCCCGAGGCGAGTCCTGAGATCCCGAAGATCCTGAGAAGTGCGGTTCCCGAGCCGAAGCTCTGCCCGCGAGAAGTTCGATTTTTGTGAAGATCTTTCAGATCTGCTGAGGATTACTTATTTTGCAAGTCGTAGTGATGTCCGATCATCTTCTGATCAAATGAGTGTATACTACCTTTCATAAACACGATAATAATACAAGTCTGGTTCGAGTGTATTAAGTATATTGTTGTTTATATGTGTGAGTGTGTAGTTACTTTCTTCTAACGCATAATTATGAAGTATTTTATACGGAATACGTATTATGTGTATAATTTTGTGGTTATGTGTGTGAATGTGTATTCACTTTCTTCTAACTCATAGATATGATTTATTCTCTATGAGATACGTGTTATGTGTGTGTATGCCTCATAGGTTATGTGGAATATGTATTTATTAAAGCATGCTATACAGGTTTTCAAAACTATGTATACAAATGTATATTTTTATCTACTAATATGTTGGGTAGAACATGGGTAGATAGTTGGTGTGTAATAAACAGATGAGAGGCCTCGTTGTTGTTTGATTTAGTCATCTAGCGGAGTTTAGATGACGACCACATACTTTTCTAGATAGTCTTGTGGAAACATTAGCAGATTCGCCACCTGTAGGTGTTAATGAACTTGGGTGTTCATTCGCTGTACTCCATCCCCCTCATGGTTGCCTTATTTGACTTATATTGCTGAGGTACCCCCGAAGCATGTGTTGTCGCCCCGATGAAATATTCTTAGACTAGATCCCTTATGTTAGTTGTTTTAGGGACATAAAGTGAGAATAACGGGAATGGGTAATTGGGTTATTGTTGGTTGGTGAAAATTAAATATGATTATTTATTGTGGGTTGAAAACCCTATATGCTCACCAGGCTCCCAAGCCTGACCCACTCAGTTTTATTTGTATTACAGGAAGTGGCGCAAGGGCATGAGATGGATGAACCATCAGTTGTTTTGTTTACAAGTCTGTATATGTTTATATTTGTTGAATGACTTGTAATGTTATTGTTTATGCTTATTGGTCTGTATCGGAACATGACACCCCGAGTTTTTATATTAATGAAAATACATTTCTTTTATGAAATGCTTTGGTAAACATTGTTTTATCATGTTTTGTTTTTGGGAACAAATTCCGCAACTCTTTCAAATCAGAAGGATTAACTCTGAAAATATTTTAAAAGCATAAATGAAAATCGGTCTTTTCTGGCCGAGATTTTGGGGATGTCACACGATATATTGGACCTTTCAGGGTGATCGCGAGGATAGGCAGGGTAGCCTATTGTTTGGAGTTGCCAGCAGAGTTGGGTCAGATTCATGACACTTTCCACGTGTCGCAGTTGCGAAAGTGTATAGCCGACGAGTCGGCAGTGGTGCCATTAGAAGATATTCAGGTGAATGCGAGCCTAAATTATGCCGAGAGACCGGTGGCGATCAGGGATCGGAAGATTAAGGTTTTGAGGAACAAGGAAGTGCCGCTGGTGCAGGTCCAGTGATAGCATCGAAAAGGGTCAGAGTTGACTTTGGAACCGGAGAGTGAGATGCGGGAGCAGCATCCGAAGTTGTTTGCAGAGTGAGACTTCGAGGGCGAAGTCTGATTCTAGTGGGGGAGAATTGTAACACCCGAATTCCCAGGTATGATATTTTGTTCCTTTATTTTTGGGTTTTGTGGGGGAACTCGGCGAGTTGGCGTCTAGACTCGCCGAGTATGGTCGCGGATTTGTACGCGAGTTCACAGCTGGACTCGGCGAGTTCATGAGTGGACTCGGCGAGTCCACGCTATTTAATGAAACCCTAATTTCCAGGGTTTGAGACCTATTTAAAAGGCCTTATGGTCGTCATTTACGGCCACCAACCCTAGAGAGAAACCCTAAAGAGATCTAGAGCGTTTGTGAGGAGGGAGAGGCTAATCTTGAGCTTTGGTGGGTTTTTTTGTAAGAAATAAGTGTTTAAGGCAAGAGGAGGCTGAAGGAGGTGCGATTTTTGGTGGTTTTGAGCTCATAGAGATTGCATTGAGGTATTATTCTCGGACCTTCTTCAGTTTTGGTGTTGATTCTTTGTGTTAGGGTTTTCCTAACCCTTTTAGAGATTGATTAAGTGGTATTTTGGTCCCTCCTTGAGTTTGTGTTCTGGATCTGGACCCAAAGAGGTGCAGAGACCTTAACCCTTGGAGCTTTATGAGTCATTTTGGAAGTCATGAGCTTGGAATGTCATTTTTGGGGCTAAATCACCATTTTGGACCATTTCTCTGTTATATGTGTGTCAAGGTCCGAACTTTACGTGATTATCATGCTTGGGGAGGCCAGATCTATTATTATATGGAACAGATCCGACCTCAGAAGTCGTTTTGAGTTTGTGCATGGCATGAACTCGCCGAGTCGTAAGAATATACTCGGCGAGTAGTATGAAGGCTGCCCATTAATCACTCAGTGAGTGAACTTGCCGAGTTGGGGGAATGACTCGCTGAGTCAGGGAGAGTCAGGGGTCTGAGTTCAAGTTAGAACTTGCCGAGTTGTTCTTGAGACTCGGCAAGTTGAGTCGGGGTGGCCCCGCGATTCATGCCAGGTGGAACTCGTCGAGTCAAGGGAAATACTCGACGTGCCAAGAGAGAATCTAAGAGAATCAGTGGACACGTGTAGACTCGCCGAGTCGCCCTTGTGCACTCGGTGAGTCGGGTCAAGTTTGACCGTTGACCTTGTTGACTTTTAGGGTTGAGTACAGTTGTATTTATGAGAGTATTACTTTATGTGATTAGGCGGAGGCTAGATCATACTTCTTCCGAGTCAGATATTTTCCAAGGCATCGAGGTGAGTCGTCTCACTATACATTACCTAGAGTGGTACTATGTGATGACCAGAGGGTCTTATGTGTTATGTATGAGAATATGTGCTATGTGATATCTGTATGATTGTATGATGATATAGACCGGACCGGAGGGTCCAACGAGCTAAGACCGGACCTAAGGGTCCAACGAGCTACGGGACTGGAGGGTCCTGCTGTGACACATTGACCGGAGGGTCGTATTATAGTCGTGAGTGGCATATGAGTTGTATGTGGTATTTTGGGGAACTCACTAAGCATTTATGCTTACAGTTGTTGTGTTATGTGTTTTAGGTACTAGTGATGAGCACGGGAAGGCGCCGGCATGATTCGTACACACGCACATGGGAGTTTTTGTAGAGATTCTATGGAAATGGTTTGTGATAATAACATTTGATACAATGTGTTGACATTATTTATGAATGAATGAATGTTTTTAAAAATGAAAAATTATTTTGAAAATTTAAGTTGTTACACTATGTTTAGCGGGTCGAAGGCACCAATGTTGGCCCATGGTTTGTTATGCTTAGTCTGGTTGTTGTCTGTGTGACTCTTGCATGTGTTATGTGTTCTATGTTTATTGTGACAATAGTCAATTTTGGGTCAAGTCAAAGTCGATCGAAGTCATCAAGTCAAACTAGTTAACTGAATTAAACCTTGTATATTTGGGTTTGTGTTATGTAATTACTGTATAACTCACTATTTTAATGAGAAAATATCACTTGGAAAATTCGTGTGTTCAATTTCCCTTAGCCTTAGTGCTAAACAATGAACCAAACCAATAAAACAATGTTGCATACTCATCTGGAGTGTGTAAGAATCCTAAAACATCGCTTAATGAGGTTTACGGAACTTGCATTTCGAAGTTGGACACTCAAAAATGTCACAAACGAAACCTCTCTCAATCGTTTTCACTCTATCTCTCTTTATCTAGAATCTCTCCCAAATCTCTCCAAGAATGTGAAATCTCTCCCAAATCTCTCTTTGTATGAGAAATCTCTCCAAGTATGTCAAATCTCTCCCAGATCTATCCAAGAATGTGAAATCGCTCCCAAATCTCTCTCAAAAGTTCCTTAAACTTTTTGTAGTCTATCGGGCCATCTCGACCCTTAACAGGGTCAAAAACCACTTAAAACGGGGTAAAAACGGATAAAATAGACTTAAGGACCCGGAACCCCACTTAAGGAGCCGAACCCTCTTAAGGACCCGAAACCCCTCTTAGGAAGCGAACTTGTCAGAAGCGAAGGCATCAGAAGCGAACCACGCATAAGGGACCGACCCCTCCCTTTCGGACCGAACCTCACATAAGGGACTGAACCCTCCCCTTCGGGCTGAAGCCACCTTCGCTCCATTCCACGTTCGGACCTAGCATCAGGAGGACCGAACCTCGGTCAGGATCGAGAGGCCTCGCAGAAAACCCAAGTTTTTCCCGGTTTTCGACTACAACTTCATTTTAGCTTCGTTTTTCATCGTTTTAACATGGGATTTTCACCCAAAACTTTATTTTAACATATAAGGCCCCATATTTATTAATTAATCACATTTTAATATCAACATTATCCAAGAAATGAGTGGATGAAGTACAAAGGTTGAGTGTTGACTTTGCCTTACCTTATGACACAAGCAACCACCCTCACACCCACTCTATGACCAGCCACACCACCCCACCTTACCTAGGTCACTTCAATGTCCTTTCGACTCAATTACCAGCCCTCCCCACGTCCATAAGGCTGGAACATCCATCCTCTCTCCTAACTTCTCTCATTTTCTCTCATTCTTCCATCAAGATCAAACCTCATTTCTCTCACTTTCTCTCTCTAAAGTTCGAGATTCAAGGCCATTCTCCAAGCTTTTCTTCTACCTGAGCTGCTTGCCATAGCTAGATTCTCGAATCATCCTCCATGAGATTATTACACTTCATTCTACTCCAATCATCGATTCCTTACACAAACTCCATCACTTTAATGTTAGATTCTCGAAAATCTTCAAGGCATCTTCAAGTGTTCTTGAGTTGAACACTTCCATTCTTCAACAATCATCTACTGAAATCACTCAAGGTGAGTTCATACCCCTACATTTTCATGTTTTCTCAAGTTTTTAAGGGGGGGATACAAGTTAAAACACCAAGAACATAACTAAACTTTTCTAACAGCTTTCATCAGAAAAGTTGGACTCCATTCACGGACTGTTTTGGACAACTTAAACATTTTAGTTTTCAAAACTATTTTAGGTGCAAGTAATTCCAGTTCTTAGCTTTAAAATGAATACCTGCACATCTCCATACGATTTTTCTACAATTTATGGTGATTTTTGCAAAACAGCCTATCATTTCAAGAACAAATTTGGACCAGTCTGTGAATATGGACATTTTAATACACGTTAAAGACTTCCAAAAATCATGATAACTTGACACATTTTAGGAACTC
The DNA here is from genome assembly GCF_051521515.1 of Lactuca serriola. Classification (NCBI taxonomy): domain Eukaryota; kingdom Viridiplantae; phylum Streptophyta; class Magnoliopsida; order Asterales; family Asteraceae; genus Lactuca; species Lactuca serriola. The sequence continues at coordinate 180,163,055 of NC_136412.1, read as the reverse complement.
TCAGAATTTACGGATTCAGTTTTCAACTCCGTATGATTTTTCTAAAACAGCGCAGAAAGGTTAAAAACTAGTTAACAACTTATAACTTTCATAACACTTTGTATTATGTTGAGCAAAGTGTATAACATTAAGTTCTAAATATTGAATGTGTTTCCTTGTTAGTTTATCATCATGAACTGAAACTTAGTCATTCATAATAAGATTATTCATTCATTTAGAACAAATATATTAAGTTATAATAAGCATAATTTATGGATTCATAACACTAATGTGTTTTCATAAAAGAAGTTCTTATACATTACAAACATTTTGGATAAACCATAATAGGTATAGTTTATGTATCATTTACTCTTCAAACTTATTTATCAAAGGTTTTCAGTAGTTCACGTAAATCTGTTAATGAATAAATTTGTGAGTCATTCGCTTCGGGTTACTTCCAAAGTAACAAAATCAAAAAGTCTTGTAAATTGTAACCAGAGTCTCGTGTAGGGAGAATGTGATAGTTGTGTATAGATCTATATTGGGTTTGACAAACCCACACCTGAGCTGCTTGCCATAGCTAGACCGGCATGTCTGTGGTGACAAGTGTCATTTAACGGCGACGCTTGAAGAACGTCGTATTACGAGGCCGTCCATGTCAAGTATGGTTATGATAGCTCACATGTGGTATTAACAAATCATAAGATTTACGGTTCTAAATTTAAATTAGTGAGTTATGTCGAAAAAAATTACTTTAAGTATGGAAAAATACTTGTACGCTTTCATATCAAAAAGAGTTTTATGCCGATTTAAAACCACAGTTATATCATTAAGTATGGAAAATACTTGTTCATTCTTGGTTCTGGAATTTAGGACCACATTACTTTTAAAGGAAAATATTGGATTTTTCTTGATGACACACAACACATAACAAAGAACGGTTCCCAAACTCTTTATCTCAAAAACTTATGAACTCACCAACCTTTGTGTTGACACTTTTTCAAACAACTTGTATTCTTAGGAAATCATTAAACAGGAAATCAAGTGCATTTTGAGGATGGGACGTTAAGGCGTCAAACATATCATATTTTGTCAACATATTGTAATTGATTTTGAAACATGTAATTCCTACAATGATGTAACTCTTTCAATTAAATATATGTTGATTGTGTTTACTTTCATCACTACCGCCATTGTTCTTATGATACTATACATGAAGTCCTCCCTCCCGGACGTTTCCACCATCCTTGGTTTGGGGGTGTGACATTTATTGATCGGGGCTCGATTCCGGGTGGGGCCTGATACCAGGCGGGGCATGATGAGTATATTTTCTGCTAGTTATTTGTATGTGTTTTTATGTTATCGGGTACGACAGATGACAGGCAGAGCCCAGTATATGTATAGTATATGTATGTATGCTATTTATCTCTATGATTATGGCATGTGTTGTGTGTGTGTATATATGTTTACATGTTTATATGTTTACATGCTTATATGTTTACATGTTTATATGTTTATACTATTACATGTTTATATGCTTATACCAGGTGGGGCCCGATGCTAGGCAGGGCCTGATGACTGACAGATCTGTTTACCCAGCGGGGCCCATTATGTGATTCTATATATGTGTGGTATGAAAATTTTTGTGTCATTATTTTTGGATTGTTACATGTAAGTCATAGACTAGTTTGTAAAATCCATTATGCTTGAGGATGAAGAGAAAATCTAAAGTATTTTGGTTTACTAACTCAACATTCAAAGAAACCTTCTATAACATAATTTTATTGATTAAGATGATTGTCGTGGTTATCATTTTCATGGATTACTCAAGCAAAAAGAAGTTAAAGTATCAAATCCTACGCATATCAAAGTTTTAACTAAGTTAAAGCACAGTTAATTGCAAGAAAATCTACTCCAACATAATTTTTTTTTGTCTTCTAGAACTACAAACGATAAAGCAGAAACAACAAAAAGAAACGAAATTGGGGTAACCGACTTACTCGTGTGACACAATTTCTCTTAGATTCAGCTGAGGCCAAAACCCTAGCTCTATTACTGCTACTAGATTCAAAATTGTAAGACTGACATGAAACGATCGGACATATATATATATATATATATATATATATATATATATATATATATATATATATATATATTACTATTTATTTTAACTCTATTTATATATACATAAAAGCTTAAAAAGTTGGGCTACAGGATACTTTTTTCTCTTTCATCTTTTGCCACCGAACTTCTTCTTCTCATTCAAACGCCACAATAAATTGTATTCTTCTCTTCCTTCTTATCCCACTTTTCCCACCATCGCCTCTTCCACCCAATCAAATGTTGCACCACCATGGACATCATTCATTATCTTTCTCCTGTGATTAGATATATTCTCATTCTGAGGTTCCCTTTCTTGAATATCAGTCGATAACCCTTATCTCCTTTCTCCTTCGCTCTGCTGCTTCACCTCCACTTAGACCAACGGTAGATAACCTCCTTTTGCATGCCAATATCTATTGCTCATCTATTTTTCCCAAAATTGAACATTATTTCAGTTGAACCACCGATCAACCTTATTAATCGACTATGGTCTCTCGACTTCAAAACGTCTGTAAGCTAATCAAATAATTTGATTATTTGTTTTGGTGGATTTTAAAATTGTTGTGCTTCTGTAGGTGGGATGTACTTCTCGTATTGAAGCCGTTCTGAGGAGTCAACCACAATTTAACGTCTGCTGCCTGCTATGTTACCTCCCGTACCAGACCTCCCTTGCCTTATTCGATCACTGTCGAACCATCCCTGCAATCGCGAAGCCCTCCTTCATCCGTTGAATCCTTCACTTCCCGTAGTTACATCGTATCAAGTGGTGAAGAAGGAGAGGAAATGTTTGAACCCATCTTTTTTGTTGCTGCTAATGTTCTTAGGGCTTCATCTTTTTCTCCATTTCAGTTATCGCTCTTTGTTTCATCTTCTTTACTCTCTGTCTCACTCTTCTCTCTCATATCTATTGATATTTATGAGAAAAATAGGGTATGTTGATCAGTTATGAACTTTATTTTCTCATACCTGTTGGTTTTGTTTTCTAATTGAGAAGTTTTCCGATGATTTTGTTTTCATGTAGCAATCCTCAATGAAAGGCAAAAACAATATATTGATTTCTTCTTGGTTTTATTACCATTAAAAGTTGTGTCCTCCTAAGTGTAAGTTGTAGTACGAACATCGCAAATTATGTCACACAACAAGCAGTAGAAGCCAGGAACCTATTAGACCCTGTAAGAGTGGTGGCACAAGTATTTATGTACCCTTTTCTAATCGGAAACACTCCAACAAAATTCAAAATCAAGGTATCTAACTCTTACCTTTATGACAAATCCATGGCCATCTTAGCTTGGAAGCTTTTCTTACCAGATGATGAATTCAATCTTGATTATCCATCTGTAGACCCTTTGATGACAGCTAAAAGAATACCATTACAACACATGCCTCCTAGACTCACAGTAGTAGCTGAACATGATTGGATGCGTCATCGTGCCATTGTAGGTGAAGTGAAATTGATGACAATTTAATAGAACAGGTTTCCAATTACCCATGAAATTTAATTATACCCTATCCAGTATATATTCACTTTTGAAATTGAATTTCATCATGCATCCCAGCTGCTTGATGAAATGCTTGAACCAGGGTGGCCCTTACTATATTTTTTTTGTTCTTACTACGGGTAAAGAAAAAAAATATAAGGGTCCTTAACAACAGGTAACATATCATATTATCATACCAAATGAAATACAATCTTTTTTTGGTTATTTTGACCTTATACACCATATTTATAAGTAATTCTCTCAAGAAAGTGGTCCTGATGAATCGGCATTTCTTGTAGTCAAGCGCCAAGCTCAATTTTCTGTTGCACATGCATGGTTTGTATGAAAAGCAAGTGATTTCTTTATAAATTGATATAGCATGAGAGGATAAATGGCATGGCCTTCGAAGGGTACTTTTCAAATTCACATTTTCCTTCTTGGGTTTTGTGTTATTTGTATGTTATTGTGTTAAGGGTATAATTGTCTTTTCCATATTTCATGTTGATTAGGCTTTACGTCAGACATCATATTGGTTTAGTAGAATTTTCAATCACACAAAAGTAATAAGTAAATATAATATTATCTATTAAAAACAACTTTAAGTATTTTAGTAGAGTTAAAACTAATATAATAATATATTTGTGTTTTGCTTTTATAGACTTGCATTAACATTTTAATCAATATGGGATGAAAGAACGTTGAATTGTGGATGTCATGCATCTAATACAACGAACACCTGTAAGTTGAATTTTGATGTTATCATTCTTTTCACCTGTTTAATGTTTATTTGGTGTTTTTTGATATATCAATGTACTTTCATGTGAGTTTTCAATTTCATCTTTAGTTTTATTTACTCTTATTTCTATTACCTTTTTTGAAATACATATCTTAAATTATTTTTTAAAATCATTTTGATGGTATTAGATATATCGCATTTTTTTATCTCCACCAGTTGACCCTGATGACAGGTGGTACAGTCGGTACAGATGCTAGCTGAGCATTCAAAATTCAGCTCCCAAACATATTCAAGTACTACAAGGTATTAGCTATATATGATATTCCATCCCTACATGTAATGCGCTCCTATGTTTACTGCATCTTCCCAGAAACCATATTTTGCTAATGTAGTGGTCTGATGCGATCATCTTTTGCTCATCTACTCCTTACTATGTAACTGATATCAACATCCATTTCATATATGTAATATCCTTTCATAAATATTATAATATGGTTGTTTATCTACTACAATTTCAAATAATGAAAGAAAACAAGATACACAGTGCCAACGACACATCTAATTCCATCTAGTTTTAATAAAAGCATATAATGATTTCTATACGGTTAGTTTTAACCATCAAATTTTTGCTTTGTTTTTTTGTTTTAGATATTTGTTTAAAATTTCTTAAAACCACACAAAATAAAATATTTTCATCCTTTTATATTCTAATATATGTTTTATTAAATATAATAGTTATTTATAAATATATAATGAGGATAATAGTTAGAAAATTATTAGACATTTTAGTTTAGGAGTTTCCTTTAATACTTTTCTTTTTTGTTAATGTTATTTGTGCCATTTCTCATTTAGGCCGGACGGTGTGGGCGAAGGAAGTAGTGCGGGACCTCTTCCCGCTCGTTGGAACACCCCACCGTTGGTGCGGGAATGGTGATGTGGGGAGGAGGTGGGGGGAGGGGTTGCCGCACCCTCTCTCTTCTTGTGATTGGTTGATTTTTTTTGTTGCAACGGCTAGAAAAATTAATATATATATATATATATATATATATATATATATATATATATATATATATATATATATATATATATATATATATATATATATATATATTCTTTCCCCCACTATAAATACCACCCTATCCTAACATTATTTCTAACTTATTTCTTCATACCCTCTCCAAAAAAACACTAACACACAATGTCATCGTCTTCATCATTCGAAGACTTATCGGTTCCATCATGGCGAAGACCGTTGCATACTTACAAAACCTATGAGGCAAAACATCACGTTCACGACCTGAAAGAAGAAAATTGTCATTGCGTAGAAATCGCGAAGTCGGATAGAATTGTCTTATGGAAGACTACCTTGCAAATGACGTCGTGTACGCTGAAAAGTTTCGGCGCCGGTTCCGGATGAGGAAGGAGTTATTCTTACGTATTGTTGGGGATTTGGAATGTCGTTTTCCATATTTCAAATGGAAACTGGATGCGAGAGGGAAAATCGTTTCTTTCCAATTCAAAAATGCACGACTGCAATTCGTCAATTAGCATGCGGCATGAGCATAGGAAAATAGGACAAGTATTTTAGGATGTCTGAGCATACCGTGCATGGGTGTGTGTATAAGTTCTACAAAGCTATTACTTTGGTTTATGGGCAACGATATTTGTGCAGACCAACTATCAACAATGTCCACCAATTGTACATGGTGCCTGAAGGCAAGCATGGGTTCCCATGAATGCTTGGTAGTATCGATTGCATGCATTGGGGTTGGTGATTATGCCCCTACGCATTGCGTGGTCAGTACATGCGAAGCGACCACAGAGAGCCGACAATCGTTCTAGAGGCAATCACATCACATGATCTTTGGTTATAGCATGCATTCTTTGGTCCAGCTAGTGCAAACATCAACATTAATGCTCTAGACCAGTCACCGGTATTTAACTGTATCTACCTTGGAAAGTCGTACAATGTACATTTTCAAGCAAATAGGGTAGCATATAAGTGTAAGTACTATCTTACTGACGGTATATATTCCCCCTTATCTTTTTTTTAAATCGTTTACATGTCCTAACGACAAAAAAGAAGTAAGTCTAAAGAGGCACAAGAATTAACTAGGAAGGATGTGGAGTGAACATTTGGTGTACTTAAGAGAAACTGACAAGTACTAGCAGTCGGGGCACGATCATATGAAGTGAGAAGGTTGCAACACGTAATGTATGCATGCATCATATTGCATAATATGATTCTTGAAGAAAGAAGAACGATATTTCGATACAACGAAAATGAAATTTTGTCAAATGTCGAAGGAGTAGCCGTTGGTACAAGGCTCATATGAAACCGCTGACAGAATATTGACACGATGATTTTGTTTGACAAATTAGATGATGATGTGGATATGTTAGTCGAGAGCGAGGATTCCGATGACAAGAATGACATATTTTGGTTTTTGTATGAAATTCAGATATTAATTATGTTTTTTACGTTGTGGTTTTTTAATATTTGTTGTTTTCTAGTATTTTTTTTTTATTTTTAATATTGCTTATTTTAATGTATCTTTTAATTTTAGTTTTAATTTATGAATTTGTTTTTATTTTTAATAAAATTTTACGTTTGTTATTCATTTAAAAAAACTATAAATCATCAAAATCAATTAATTTTATTTAAAAAATCAAAAAACAAAAAACAAAAAGTGAAGCAGGTTTCCCATAAACTCTCTGACTTTTGGTGAGAGAAAGGAAAGTGGAAGAAATGATGACCTGACAAAAAAAAATGAGAGGAGTTTCCGCACCCTCCGATCTTAGCTACACTTCTTTCCTTAATAATTGAATATATATGATATCAATAATTATTAGGTATTCTATATTTTAACAAATCAAAGAAATTGCACATTAAGAAATAAAAGGCATGTGATGGAAAAAAAGTGATGTATTGATCATTTTTATATTTTATATAATAAGATTAAAAAAAAGAGTGGATTTATTTGATAACGAGTTTTAAGTCTTTATTATCATAATAAGTTTTTATATAGACAAAATTACATAAATGGTCCTTGTGGTTGACATAATTGATCAACGGTGATACTTATGACAAATTTTATGCGTAGATGGTCCCTTTTGTTTCAAAATCTTGCAAAGATAGTCTTTTTGGCTACCATTGTTAAGTTTTTCAGTTATTTCCCTTGTGAAATGACCGATTTGCCATTCATGCCATAAGGATCATTTATGTAATTTGTTCCAGCCATAAGGACCATTTATGTAACTTTGTCTATTATTTATTTATTATTTATTTAATTAATTTATATTTCTATGATTTATAATTTTTTTAAGGTTTTGTTCGAATATATTCTTGCTGTTTTTTTTTTCACTTGAGTTTTTTGATAATTTGTTTGTATAATTTTTTCTAGAAAAAACATCATAAATGGTCCCTATGGTTTCCCTAGATCTGAAGTTTAGTCCCCATGGTTTAAAAACATCATAGATGGTCCCTGTGCCTTCAAAACTTTTAATGATTGGTCCTTATTGCTATCCGTTAAGTTTTGTCTATTAACTAAATGACTTTTTCGTCATTTCACTACCATAGGGACCATTATGATGTTTTCTCTTATTTCAAAAAATTAAATAATGTGCAAAGGGTCTCTCTCTCTCTCTCAAACCCGTTTGAAGATCAATTCATTCCACTTCTAATTGTTTTTGCCTTTTACCTTGCAGATCGAGGAGAAACATAGGGACCTTTGTAGCTTAGTAATGCAGTTCATTCCACTTGTAACACCTTCTCAGTAACTTGGCTTTGTTTTCAAAACATTTTTATAGAATATTATTTTGAGAAACAGAGGAGCAGATAAGAATATACCACCTCCCAAAGTCTCAAGCAATTCAGTTCAAGTTATAACTGATTTTAGTATTCAAATGGCTCAAATTTACTCATTGAACAATTTATATTTGATTTTATTCATAGAATCTACATGATTAGCATGAGCTTCAATTCCAAATTGATGCTACAATGGCATAATATGAGAACAACCACCAAAATTACAGCATGCCAAAAGAAAAAACCTTACAAACTTTAAACACCATAACCCATCTTCACTTCGAGAAAACCTTAAGAAAGAAACAAGTTGTAGATCCACAAAAAAAAGAGTTATGGAAGCTATTCCAGTTCTTGGCACTTGTATTTGTATTCCAGGTTCAGTCCACTCAGCTCCATTATGTATGTGAGGTGCATCAATAGGTTCAAGTATCAGAGGAAGTGCTATAAATTAAAACATGGGTTTGCCGCTAAGAGACTCATGCAGGTTAGGATGAGTGTGAGCAATATTGACAGTATGGTGACCGAAGGTGGTGAAACTTCGATCAAAATATGAGATCAGCTTTAGATACAAATGTAGATTTCAGATGGGGATTTCGTGATGATATATGTCACCTCTGTCGCCTCCAATGTATGTGTGAGGAGTTTTGCCTTCAAGTGCAATTTTTTTGGTGTGTTTGTGTGTTTTTCCTTTAATTGCAGGTTAAGAAGAAGGGGCAAAGAAAAAGAGATGGCCACCTGCAGATCTAAAATGGAAATAAAAGTGGAAATTAGGGAAAATAAATTAGATGAGGTGAGGTGTCTAGGTGGTAAGGAGAGAGAGAGAGAGAGGGAGAGAGAGAGAGAGAGATAGAGAGAGACAGAGAGGGGGGACCCCCTTTGCATATTATTTCACTTTTTTAAATAAGAGAAAACATCATAAATGGTCCCCTGTGGTAGTGAAATGAGGAAAATTCCCTTTAGTTAACAGATAAACTTAAAGGAGTTAGCGATAAGAACCAATCGTCAAAAAGTTTTGAAAGCACATAGACCATCTATGACGTCTTTAAACGATGGGGACTTAACTTCAAATCAGGAGAAACCACAGGGACCATTTATGATGTTTTTTTTTTCTAATTTTTTTGACGTTTTATTCTAATACATTTATTATATTTCTTACAGCTTTTTGATTGAATAATCTTTTTTGAGGTTTTCTTAAAATATATTTTTTAATGATTTTTTACATTTTGTTTGTTTATATTTGTTAAAGATTTCATGATTACTATAGTTATAATTTCTAACTTAATTCACTTACAGTCATAGTTATAATTTGTAACTTAATTCACTTACAGTCATATTTCATGATTACTATAGTAGTAATCTTTTGTGAGCCCCAGGTCAATTACTGTGGCTGAGCGAACTCCAGACAAAACTCTAACAGATCTCGATCCACCTTCGGGTCCGGAGAAGGGATTACAGCAGTTAAGTTGAAGCAATGAAAGATAAATGCCTTTCGAGTGATTGGCATGTCAAACTGCGCATCCTTCGAGTTTTCAAGGCCGAACAACATGACAGGTTCGAGCCAATGAGTACTCGGTTCATCTATAGCATCTCTTTTAAGCGAATCAATGGTCCACTCTGGAAAAATGGACTTCTTTTTCTCCAAGAGCTCCTTTTCTTTTTGCTTCTTCTCCAAGTCAGCCGTTTCCTTCTTGATCTTTTCTGCAAACTCTTTGTCAGAAAGTTTTGTTTTCTGAAAAGGCTTGGAGGCATTTTCACCCAAAGTATCTTCAAAAACATCATCATCATTATCTGTATCATCTTCACCAATTTTCTTTTTCCACTTATCCCTTTTGCTGACTGAAGCTTCATTATCCTTCGGTTTAGCTGTTAACTTAGGTTCGGGAGGAGGTTGAGTTTTTGCCTTTTCTCCCCCTGGTTTCGGCTGGACATTAGTCACCGAAACACCCTCAATCCGACTAAGGATATCCAATGCAGGTCTGAGTTTGTCAGCCATATGGTGTTTGATGGATATAGTCAGAATGGGATCATGTGCGTCAAGAAGATGAAGTAGAATGGAATGAACGTCACCTACAGAGATTCAAATTACCTCCCTTTCAGACTTTAATCATTAAGCTCGTTTGCTGTAGTGCGAAGCTTGAGGTTTTGCATTTTCAGCTGAGATGTACGCTTGTCTAACTCATCCATTATTTGATTTTCTACAGCCAACTTTGATTCCAGTTGAGTCAGACGATCATTGAGATCAGAGTGAAGGGTAGCATTGGCAGCTTCAATGGCCTTACGAGCGGCTTCTAGATTAGTCCTTTCAGCTTGAAGAGAACACTGAAGATTATCAACTGAAGCATTCACTGTCTGAGAGTTATTTTGAGTAGCAGCCTACAAAGAATCAAGGAATAGTTGAGCCTCAGAAATTAGTTTATTGACTTTTGCGGTCGCTTGTTTGCATTCCTTCGTCGAAGGCTCAACAGCAAACGAGGCCTTCTGACATTGAGAAGTAGACGCTTCGATAGCCTTTGCTGCAGCAGATAGAGAAGCATCATGCTCTTTAACAACCGATGAGAACAGAGCTTTAAGAGTGGCTTTAGAATAAGCACTAGTAGAGGACGGGGAAAGCAGCTGATCAAGCTTTTTAGTAACAGCCTTGAGATGGCACTTGGTTACTGGAGCATCTTCGTTGTCATCACTTTGAACACGGTTGGGACTGAAGTAAGTGGAATCAAACTCCAAGTCTTCACCTTCAAGAACTGTGTTGGTTTCGGTAGATTGGGTAGGCGTTGAGGGTTTGGTAGTTACACGAGGTTCGGTAGTGACTGGAGGAGTGGGTGCTGAAGAATAAGCCCCCGTATCAGATACGTTGGTTCGAACTCCAGTAGTGGTGGTAGTAGTGGCTTCAGTAAAGATTAGAGCAGAAATGAGAATAGTAGTGGATGGTTGAGATGTAGTGATGGGAAAAATAGGAGGGATAGAAACAGGAACAGAAACTGGTGGAGGAGAAGGGGCTTTGGACCGAACAGGTATCTCTTGTTTACGCGAGCGAGGCGGTGTCTCACCATGTGCCGAACCCTCGTCCTCCGAGCTTTCGCTGTCAGATTCACTTGGAATAGGTGTAGGTTGAGTAGGTGGCACATATTATGAGTCAGAATCACTTGAAGATTGAAGAATTAGTCCTCGAGCTGGTTTCTTGACTTTCTTCAGCTTAGGTTGAGTTGGGGCTGCTTTCTCTGACTTTCGCTTCCTAGGTGTTTGAGAGAATTTGTAAGTGATAAAAGCGTAAAGAGGAGCGTGCCAAATGTTGGATTTATTAGAAACTGTTCCTGATGGGATGGAGTGAACAGTTGGAAAACCCAATGATGAAGCAGGAGAGAGAAAGGACGTTTCAATGTTATGCGCCTTTCCATAAAAAGTGTGTTTTTCAAATTGTCAAAACGATTGGATAACTGCTGACTCAGCCTGAACATTATCCCAAACGTCACCCACATATTTTACATGAACCGTCATCACCATTAACTTTATCGATCATTGGAATACTTTTAGAAACGAAGCTGTAACAATTAGGTCATTGTTAATAGAACCAGATTTTGGAAAATCAAAGATTTTCGTGCATAGAGTGTGAATGATAAATAAATAAAGAAAACTTTTTATGGGAATTTGTGATGTCTTGTTAAGACATAAAGCGACTGATTCTGGGCACAAATCTCTTCCTTCAACGTCAAGAGAGACTTCAAAGTGTTTGTGTGGCTTCCCATTAAATAACGATCAAGTACTTGTTAAGAATTATTGAAATGCATCTTTTTAATTAAAGCTATAAAGGTTGGATTTCGCTTCAATTCATGATTTCGATACTTGATATAAGACCGAAACTGAATGAAGTACTTGTAAGACCAATGTGGCCTGTTAAACAAGTAGGTAGGTTAGGTATTCAGTGATTGTTGACAATTGAGAAATATAAAAAAAAAACTTAACTGGATCCTTGGGGAAGAAAAATCTTGGTAATAGACATTTTCAGAAGAATCACTCACAAAAAAAAAGATTTCATTCAAGAACTTTATCATAGTAATGGTGCACCGTCAAATCATTAAAGGTGTTGAATTGTGGGTTTCACTTTGTACATAGTGACACGAAACAAAGATCATTAACACATATTTTTGTATAACCATAAACCTTAGTGGTAAATGTTGAGAGTCTCAAGGGTTACATTAGTGAGATGAAGTGTAATGAAGAAAAATGATATAGGTGATATAAGAAGCGAAAGTACCTCTGCTATAAAAGAAGGAAAAGGCAGAAAACTCTAAGCTCAGTATGAGAAGAGTAAGGTAGCTCATGATTAGAGTGAATGTAACAGCCTAGTTTGGGAAAACAAGATTTGTATATATCATGTTATTAAGGCTTCACTCAACATCTGTAGAGGCTTTAGTCAACATGCAGCAACATGCATCTAGGGACACTTAACTAATTTATAGAAAATAGGTTATACCTGCTTGAGCTTTACCATCGAGAGTAACATTGATACAAAGGAATAGATAAAAATAAAATAAAAGATATTTTTGTATTTTGTGAAAATTTTTAATAAAACAAAAAAGAAAAATATTTTTGGATTTTATGAAAATAAGAAAATGAAAAGAAACATAAAAATGAGAATTTAAAAGAGTGTACAAAAAAAATAATCAAAATTCATTGCTATGAAAAAGAAGCTAACGAGTTCAGAAGGACCGAACCCGAAATAGATCGAGCGTTCGGTTCATATCGGTTCTTGGTTGAACTGAACCTGAAATAGACCGAACCCGAAATAGACCGAGCGTTTGGTTCATTTCGGTTTGCTCTATTTCGCTTCTTACCTTTATTGAAGCGAAGGCGGTTTTGGTACTGATTCTGCTTCCATCATTCCTAGGCCTTGTAAGATTGTGTTGAAACTTGCTTCAGGTAAAGCCTTAGTGAATATATCTGCCAGTTGATCAGTTGTCCTCACGAAGTGAAACTCCACGTTGCCATCTTCCACGTGATCTTTGATGAAGTGATACCTCAATGCAATGTGTTTTGTCTTCGAGTGTTGCATTGTGTTATGACAAATCCTAATTGCACTTTCAGAGTCCCAATATAGTAGGATTTTCTTCATGTTCAACCCATAATCTCTATGTTGACTCTGTATCCATACAACTTGAGATGTGCATGAGGCGGCAACAATGTATTCAGCTTCTGCCGTAGAAAGAAAAACACATGTTTGTTTCTTTGATTGCCAGCTGACCAATTTACCATCGAGAAATTGGCATCCTCCAGTGGTGCTTTTACGATCCAATCCACAACCACCTAAGTCAGCATCGAAGAACGCTTGGACAAAGAAACCTGAGTTGGCTAGATACCATAGACCGAGAGAGGAGGTTCGTGTAACAACCCAAAGTTGTCCATCGCCGAAATCCGTTCCGCGCGTAAAAATTTGTCTTTATCGATTCGTCCCGTTTTTGTTTTTGGGCTAAGATATATAAACTATAAGTTTATTTTAATCTCGTAAGTGTTCAAATCCATTTAAAACTCATGAAAATGGCCCAAAATCATTAATTGGAAATTTCTAAATTCTATCCCGTCGAATTACGGAAACTTAATCCGATGCGACCAAAAGCCCCGTTTAATGCCGGTATCGGGTAGAATTCCATCGTGTCCAAGTTTTTGGACCTATTTAAATGTGTTTAAACATTCATTTGAAGCTTTTGCTTCCTCTCTCTACTCTCTCTCTAACCTCTCTCCTAAATCCAAGTTTAAGGGTCCAAATCTCAAATTTAAGGCTCCTAATCACCAAGGTACCTTCCCTAACTTGTTATGCAACCCCTCTAGCCTTCAAATTCGACTTCAAATCATGGAATAGCACCACATTTATCAGTTTACGGCCCTAGAACAGTCCTAGGCGGTGAACTCACATAAAATGGGTTTTGGAGCCCAAAAACCCTTCCAATCGACCTTTGGAGCTTAGATATGGCTTAATGGCTTAATGGACCGGACTTAGAACACCTTGAACTTAATTTTTGGAGAGTAAACATGAGTTTACTGCCCAAGATCATGCTTGGGCCGTAAACTCCATATCATGGAGAGTAAACACATATTAAAGGGCTTTTTTAAGCCCTTAAACCCTTCCAAAACACCAATAAGGCTTAGATACGGCTTGTATAATTATGGAATTGGCCTTGGAACACATTGAACATCAATTTAGAGGAGTAAACTTGAGTTTACTGCCCAAGAACAAGCGTGGGCCGTAAACTCATTAAAATGGGGAGTAAACTCCTCTAAATGTGTTAAAATGCCACTTTAACACACCTAAAGCCTTGGGATAAATTCTAGAAGTGTTTACAAACAAGTATTGGACCTTAAAACATATAAAATCACCCTTTCATAAGAGTTCACCGCCATGAGGGTGTTCATGGTCCGTAAACTCCTAAAAGCATGCCAAAAGTCCCCCAAAAATTGATACAAGGCTTAGGAAAAATCATTAGAATCACATGTGATTGTCTAAGGACCAAAACTTTAAGAATTGGATGTGAGGGGGGAGTTTACGGCCGTAAACTCCATGTTTATAGTCGTAAACTCCAATAAATGGTCCCTATGTTAGTTTCAATCTATTCCAAAGTCTAAAATCCAAGTCTAGCAAAATTTCCCAAGTGTTTTGAAGCCATTTTGCACCCAAAATCAACCTCCATGAGTTCACGGCCGTGAACTCATATGGATGAGATGTTTAGGGTAGTAAAATCCTTTAGGAGTTTACTCTTGAAGAGTAAACTCCATTCCCTAGTCATACAAGTCCTTAAACGCCACCCGGGTCCTTCTAAACACTCAAAATGGGGTGTTTCCGCAACTAGAAGTGTATGTCCTTAGCAAATAAATTAATCAAGTCCTAGTTAAATACAAATATGTATCATTTCACAATCCATAGGAATCTTGTGTGTTCGCGAACCCAGAACTGACGTTTAGGATCCAATCTGACACGTTTCTCAACCAGTGAGTTCATACCCCTACCCTTTTTCATGTGTTTTTCAAATGGTTTTCAACATTTTCAGGGGGGAATACAAGCAAAAGTATAAGGAATCTTGTACTTAAACGTATTTTTAGTTCAAATGTTTTATTTCATGTATGATTCTAATAATGAAAATTGTGATAACTAATGGTTCTAATTGCAAGTTAAACAGTTAGACTAAAGCCAGATTTCTTTAAAAAGTGTTTTGATGTATATTACTTTTTGTAAAAGAAATCATACTAATCATAACTAAGATTAATACTAAACGAATGCGAATACGAATTCAATAGGATAGTACAAATACGAATACAAATTAGAGTACATATACGAATACGAATACGAATGTAACCAATAGTATAGTACGAATACGAATACGAATATAACTATTAGGTTAGTACGAATACGAATGCGAATACAAATATAACTAATAGGATAGAATGAATATGAATACGAATCTAACCAATAGCATAGTACGAATAGGAATGCGAATACGAATACAAATATAACTATTAGGTTAATACGAACTCGAATACGAATACGAATAGAAATAGGACTACGAATGCGAATTAACGCCTTTGGATGACACCAAGACTTCGAATATACAGTTAGTGTACGCCTTGAATGTCACCAGAGTTTCGAATTTAATACGAAAGTACGCCTCTGGACCTCTACTGAGTTTCGAATACATCCGCCTTAGAATGTCGCCAGAGATACGAAAATTAAACTAATGTACTCTTTTGGAAATCATCAGAATAATCGAAAATATTGTAATGTACGTTTCTGGTGAATCCAAATATTCAAAAGTACAACTAAGTTAGTAGATGATAGACATTCGAATGTAGGATAACTAAGAGTTTAGAATACTTAACTAATACTACAAGTATGATAATTACTAGTACTTCAAAATCAAACCTAAGAACCAACCTCAACACATAGGAAAATATGGGATTTTCCTGAAGTAACATAATAACTAGTAACGAAATTAGAAACGAATAGACAACACATCACGTAAGAAAATATGGGATTTTCCTTGGGTAGCATAACCACTCATATACGAATAAAGTAACAAACGAATAACTAAACTATTAGGAAAATATGGGATTTTCCTGGAATGACATAACAAACCGTTTTCGAATTTGTAACAAAAGATAACTAAACTGTTTCATAAGAAAATATGGGATTTTCTTGAATATCAACTTTTCAGAAAGCAAAGGAAACTCATTCTTTTCAAAACTAAACCGCTTATGAACTCACCAGCTTTATGCTGATTTTCAAACCACTTGTATTCTCAGGTCAGCGTTAGACAGGTACACCGCCACCTTTTGGAGAAGACGGAGCGTTCTGAAGACTCGTCTTTACTTTTGTTCATATGATATATGTGTATAACACTTGTATAACCTTTCTTTCAAACAGATGTAAACAATATTATGTAATGTAATGTTTTGTGTTTACTGTTTTACTATGTGCATTGGATTTGATATTCAATGTGGAGTCAACCCCGGAAATGTTTCCGCCTTTGGTTTTCGGGGTGTGACAGTTCGCGTGGGTTAGCATGGAATCGGGCATAGTAGCAAACTGAGAACATGATGTCAAGTATGATAGTTGTTAGATACATTAGTGACCCAATCATTTAACAATAAAGCATCATGTCAGCGGCTGGCTTCTCCAAAGACGGGGTAAGCTTTGTCCCAAAATCCATTGGAAATTTCACTTTGGAGTCTCCCATCATGCCAAACTTAGCAAGCAATGTCTTTGTATATGCCTCCTGATTGATAAAAATGCCTTCGGGTCCCTGTCTAATATTTAAGCCAAGGAAAAAGTTAATTGGACCCATTGAGCTCATCTCAAATTTAGTTTCCATCAACTTCCTGAATTCAACTGTTAAGCTGGGATTCGTGGAGCCGAAGATGATGTCATCAACGTAAATTTGGACTATCATAAAGTGGTTACCCTCTCTCTTATGAAAGAAGGTTGGGTCAGCCGAACCTTGTTTAAATTTAGACATTTTTAAGAATCGAGTGAGTGTTTCATACCATGCTCTGGGAGCCTGCTTTAAGCCATATACCGCTTTGTCTAGGATTTAAGAGTAATCTGGGTGGTTCTAATTCACGAAGCCTGGTGGTTGCTCAACGTACACAGTTTCTACAAGTTCTCCGTTGAGAAAGGCACACTTTACGTCCATCTGATAGACTTCAAAGTTTTTATGTGCATCATAAGCAAGAAATATTCGAACCGACTCTAATCTTGCAACTGGAGCGAAGGTCTCTTCATAATCGATACCTTCCTCTTGGTAGTAGCCTTCAACAACCAACCGAGCTTTGTTACGAATCACATTCCCCTCTTTATCCATCTTATTTCTGAATACCCACTTGAGACCGACAACCGAAGCATCCTTTGGAGTTGGAATTAGACGCCAAACTTTGTTTCTTTCAAACTCGTTCAACTCATCTTGCATGGCTTGAACGCAACCAGAATGATCAAGAGCCAAATTCAGAGTCTTCGGTTCAACTTTGGAGACAAAAGAGTTGAACATGCAAAATTCTACTTGAGAGAATAGTGTAGCTTGTTTTGCATTGATCTGTGATCGAGCTAATACATTTTCTGAAGATTCACCAATGATTTGACTTTGAGGATGATCTTTGGTCCATTTAATGAGAGGTGGGTAATTTGGATCACAAGAGGGATTCAGTTCTACATTGATTTCTTCTTCTAATTCTGGTAGTGTATCATCATCATTGACATGTGTATTCTCCCTCTCGAATGATGACACGTATTCAATATCCGGATCAAATTTTTCCTCCTCGTTTGGACTTGCGGTTGAACTAGATGATTGTGACGTTGAATTCTCCCCCTGGAATGAAGAACCTTGATCCTTTGGTAGAGATGAACCCTCCCCCTGGACTGAAGGATGGTCATCAGAAGGTTCACTTAAATCAGGTCTTTCGGTTGCCTTTGGTGGATCAGCAGCCATCTTCTATGCAACATTATCAATGATTTGCTTCAGACTGTCAACTTTGTTATCTTCCGCCTTGGATTCAGAATCAATAGCCTTTTCAGGTTCATCAAAAAGAAGCATATATTGCTTGAAAAGGTTTGAGATAGGAGTTGTAACTTGACTGGTCTTTGGAAAGATTTTTTGCATTGCACCTTCAGTTGTCTTCATCTTCTTGACATAGTTATCGTCAATAGTGACATAGTATGTCTCTTCAATATTCTTAGAGCGCTTATTCAGAACTCTATATGCCTTCGAGTGCAAGGAGTAGCCCAAAAATGTTACTTCATCAGCCTTAGCATCAAACTTGTTTCGATTCTCTCTTGAGTTGAAGACGAAGCATCTTGAACTAAACACGTGAAAGAATTTGACATTCGGCTTGCGATTGTTCAAGATCTCGTAAGGAGTAATAGAGAATCGCTTGTTTAGATATGATATGTTCTGAGTGTAACAAGCAGCATCAATAGCATCATCCCAAAAATACAAAGGCAAGGAAGCAAAGCTTAGCATAGTTCGAGCTGCTTCACACAGAGATCGGTTTCTCCTTTCGACGATTCCATTATGCTATGTAGTATATGGAGCCGAGAAATTATGAGTCGTTCCCTTCTCAGCTAGAAAATCTTCGAAATCCTTATTCTTGAATTCCAAGCCATTGTCACTTCTTACGTTACGAACCACTTTCCTCAGTTGAACCTCAACTTGCTTTGTGAAGAGCTTGAGCTTAGGAGTAGCCTCTGATTTTTGCTTCAAGAAAAATACCCATGTGAAGTGAGAGAAGTCGTCAACGATGACCAGAATGTACTTGTTTCCACCAATGCTTTCAATAGAGGAGGGAACACAAAGATCGATATGCAACAGCTCCAATGGTTCAATCACCTTTGTGTTGATAATCAAAGGATGACTTTGTCTACTTTGCTTTCCCATTTCACAAGCTGCACAAAGATGTTCTTTGTCGAATTTGAGAATGGGAAGACCTCGAACATGACCTCCTAAAACTAGCTTGTTGATATCCTTGAAAATAAGATGAGAGAGCCTTCGATTCCATAACTAGCTTTCGTCTGAGTGAGCCTTCGTTAGCAAGCAGACTGCTGGTTTCCCTCGAATTGGATTGAGGTTTAAAGGGTGCATTTCCCCCTTTCGCCTTGATTTAAACAGAATGTTATTTGACATCTTTTCGATTATCTCTGAGCCTTCATCATCAAACGAGACCTTTAATCCGGTCCCAACTACCAGATGTGATACAGTGATAAGGTTGTGCTGCAATCCTTCAACAGATGCAACCTTTCTTATTGAGAAATCACCATTTGTAATCATTCCATAGCCTTTGGTAGTTCCAAACAAATTGTTGTCGTACTTCACAATTCCACCATCCTTGAGAGACCGAAACTCCCTCAGTTCTTCCTTTCGTCCTGTCATGTGACGCAAGCAGCCACTATCAATATACCATTCTTCGTAAAACTGCTCGTCACGTATAACCTGCAAAATATTAAGAAGATTTAGGAACCCAAAGTTTCTTGGGTCCTTGTGAGCCTTTTACAGGATAGGGAATAGTAAGAGAAACATCAACCAAATAAGTTCTTTTAATTAGAGTTGTTTCATCGTTTCTCTTTATTGTGAAAACTTTAATTTTGTTTGGCTTAGATTCATTAGATGTAGGGTTTGAGATTTTGACGTCTGCTTTCTTTTGGATCTCTTTTGGGCATTTGTTATCTTTTGGAAAGAGCTTTCCTTTCTCCTTTAAATCGTTTGAATGATAAGAATTAGAATGAGAATGAGAAGTTTAGGGTTTAGAAGCGATATTAAATCGTCGATTATTACTCTTCCTTGGTTGACAACGGGAACACTCTTCCCTTCCATTCGTCTGATTGAACTTGGGACCGAACCCATCCTTTCGGTTGCTATTATGTTGAGGACCGAAACCATTCTTTCGATTGCTTACTTGTTATGGACCGAAACCCTCCTTTCAGTTGCTTACCTGCTGTGGACCAAAGCTTTCCTTTCGATTCCTTTTATTCCAAGGACCGAAACCTTCCATTCGGTTGCTTCTTGATTCTCCTCGTGACTTATGCGTCCTTTTATACCTTACATAATGAGGATTTTGAGATCTCCAAAACTCTTTTCTTTCTGAGAGACTCTTTTTGTATCTCAGATTTCGTTGGTGTTTTCGTTCTGCCACCTGTTTTGGATTTTTGTGAATGTTGGCCTTTTTCTTTGGAACTTGAGCATGGCTTTCGCTCTTTGATGAAGATGTCTCACTGGTAGTTATCACTAGTTCGCCCAAAGATGTTTTGGTGCCACTTGTGCTTGGCACATCATATCTTGCAGGCTCATTAAGTGGTTCTGGCATGTACCTACCCATCACTCTCCATGAGATTTTCTGAGAACTCTTCACATCCAGCTGCATTATCTTCTTCTACCATAGCTATCAGTTATGCTGTTTGTTGAGGAGTGACTCCTTGAACTGTGTAGACTTGATGTGGAGTGGTTTGAACCTTTTGATACACAACAGCTTTTTCCTTGAGAATTTTGGTCTTGTCTGTCGACGAGCGAGCGAACTCAACCAAATTTTCATAAATCAGATTTTTGTAAGTTTCAGGTTCGCTTTTGACAAATTCTGAACAGTCCACCACATCCTCTACAGAGATTTCACTCAAGTCATCATCCTCATTAAGTTTAGATGCATTTTCAACATCATTTTTATTTTCTAAACTTAGTTTGGCATTCAATGAGTCAAATTTCTGTATAGTTTTGGTTCTTAACTTCAATCTATCATTTTCTTCTAATATATTTTTGAGCATGCCCTTATCGTGTTTGGACTTTATGTAGGACTCTATTTTGTCAAGACCAATTTTTTAGGCAGGAGAGACTTCGTTAGAAGATACCACATTTTCACAGTTGTAAGCTTCGGCATCGACTTCATCCTCCTTTAACTCAAGGAAGGGTAAAATCATGCGATGTATCTTCTTTCCTATTTCACAATCGAGATGCAATTGAGTGATATTAAAATAGAGTCTTTAATCAATTAAACAAAAAACGTTTCGCTGTTTTCAAAGCTTAAGATTGTCTCGTTGCAAACAGATTGACTCATCCTTAGACCTAATTAAATCTTTCTCCTTCTGCTCAATCCACATCCTCCTTTCCTCACTCTTCGACGATATCCTGTTAATTTGATCAGTCAGGTTAGAGTTTGTGACACGAGTTTGGGTAAAACTACTACTTATACTAGAAAATTTAGAATTTAAGCTATTCAACTCCTTTTCATAGTTAGTAACAGGTATTTTCAGAGAAGCAAGAATATTTTGTACCTTCTTGATCAACTCATCACATTTGTTGATCTGTGCACTGACAAGTTTCGCAGCAAAACACCTGTCCTCTCGCTCCTTTTCATCTTCAGCCCACCATCTGTTGTATATCCTCTCATCTGAGATACTCCTTATGTCATCATCAAACACCTTCCTGCAACATATTCTTCTTTCACCAGCATCGCCTTGCCATGAGTCAGTTTTCTTACTTCTTCGTCCTCTGAATCCGTGGACCACACTTCCAATCCACCGAATTCATCATTATTACATGTATCCTGTACAATCAAAGCATTCATGGTTTTATTGTTAGCTGTTGATTTTCTTTTCTTGATCTCCTCCAAACGTCTCAAGAGGTTCGCTTCCTCATCATCCTCATCAATCTTTTCTGCCTTTTTCTTCAGCACACAGTCCTTGGCAAAGTGATTCTTGCCTCCACAATAATGGCAATCAAATCCTGAGTCACACTCTTCGCCTCTTTCTTGGATTCTTCTAGATTCGAACCCATCTTTGGTTCCTCCTTCACTTTTTTAGAACTATGACTTCCCTTGCATTAATAATATAATTTTATACAAGTGTTTTCTGTCAAGTTATATAGACACCAAAAATACATATCAAAATATAAAGACGAGTCTTGAACGAACTCCATCTTCTCAAACCCTGGCACCTGTACCTGTCTACTGGTGACCTGAGAATACAAGTTATTTTGAAAGCGAATATCAGCTTTAGAGCTGGTGAGATCATAAGTATATCTGTGTCTGTATTTGTATGAAAGTATTTGTGAGATGTTTTGTAAGATGTTTGAACACTCCTAGAAAACCCTATGTTTCCTACTAATTGTAGCCTTCTACCAAGGCATCTAGTATCTGTGTGTGTGTGTGTCTCTTGTAAGAGAGTGTATTTTCCAAAGTCTGACTATCATTAACCAAAAATATAGTTTTTACATTACCGTGCATCGTGTGAATATTCACGAAGTGAATGTAATGGGAAAATATCATAGTACTGTAGTATTTGTAATAAGTTACTACCGTTGTACTAACTACCTTAAACCAATTGACATTTAAAGTAACATGTGATTGGCCTGTATCCTGCTACCGACTCTAGTAAAACGACAGTGTAAGACGTCGTAAGAAATGACATTTGGCACCCGTAGACTTGCAAGTCCCACTGTAGCGA
Organism: Lactuca serriola; assembly: GCF_051521515.1. Taxonomy (NCBI): domain Eukaryota; kingdom Viridiplantae; phylum Streptophyta; class Magnoliopsida; order Asterales; family Asteraceae; genus Lactuca; species Lactuca serriola. The sequence continues at coordinate 180,140,487 of NC_136412.1, read as the reverse complement.
GCAACAAGGTGTACGATAGTCAATCCACTATAGATATATATGCAAAGTCATACGCTCTCCAATTAAGGAGATTCTGGATACAAAAACGGTCATGACAGGTAGTGCCATGCCCCGTTTAATGGTTCACATAACTGCATGAATGTATATGTAACGAATGTGCTAGCTGTATTGTGTGCTCTTTCTCTGTCTAGCCTGTATGTACTGTAATGTTCTGTGTGTGCTAGTTGTAATGTATGTTCTCTCTCTATCTAGCATGTATAGTAATGTACTGTGTGTACTAGATGTATTGTGTGCTCTCTCTCTCTCTCTCTCTCTCTCTCTCTCTATCTAGCAAGTATTAACTCATGAATGAACTGAATCATTGTATGTTTCATTGTTCTAGTAATAGTTTTAGTATCTTCCTAAACTACCCCTATGGTAGGTTACTAGTAATGTATGAACATGCTTGTATACCCTTGCTACTCAAAGGTATGGAACTGATTGAAGGAACTTTTATGACTATGTATGTATACATGATATATAACTAATATTCAAACGACCTTCGGACGGATAACCGATGCCCTAAAGCCACATCCCAACGAGGAAAAGGAGATAAGGCGAGCTAGCCTTCCTAAGCCCTTTAAACATTTCTTATATAACTATACATACATGGGCATGAATTTTAACAATATAAAAGTATTTAAAAGACTTTGAGTAAAAGTATTTGACAACAGAAGATTTTGTAAAAACAGTTTGAAGTAAAGCAGTTTGGTAACACAGATTGAAAGTAAGAATCCACTAGTTTGGTAGTTATTAATCACATGTGATTGATATAATAACTAGAATTGTTCAACTTGTATTCCCTCCCCCCATAAAATCATTTAAAAACATTTAAAAGGTTAATTAAGGGGTATGAACTCACCTGTAGTGAGTGGTATGGATGAAATGAAGAAATAGGATTGCTAGGTGTCAAGTGAAGACTTGTACACACACAATGATCATAGTTAACTTATAAATACACATATATGTATCCAATTAGTCTTTAAACAACTAATTTACCAAGTTAAGACATCCTAAGACAAGTTAAACACTTTATATAAGTGTTTTAAGCCCCAAGGAGTGCATCTAAGTGTTGTAGGACAAAGCTATTGGGTTTAGGGTTCAAGGGAACCCCTTACTTGAGTTTACGCTTTCTTGACCATAACTCATTGAGTTTACGGTCGTAAACCCTTGAGTTTGTGGTCATAAGCTCATACTCTTTTGACCATTTGATGGTTTCAAGCCTTATGAGTCCTTAGAAGTGTTTCCACTTGAAGTATAAGCCTAAGGAAGAAGTTAGGGCACCATTTCCCTCCTTTGAGGAGTTTACGACCCTAAGACCATTTACCTTTGGGTTGACGGTCGGAAACCCCTATGGTATATGGTATTTTGGTGTTTTCAAGTCCTTAACATATCAATGAAGGGATCCATGATAGTTACTAAGGCATAGGAAGGGACTAGGGTCACTTTGGCCCCTAAAGAAGGGTTTACGGTCCAAGGTGTTCTTGGACCGTAAACACCTTTGATCTTGGTGTTTCCTTATGTTTTCTTGATGTAAAGAAGTATAATAAGCTCTATGATACTCTAGGATATAACTACTTACAATATAGAAGCTTGAAATGAGCTAAAAGTCCAAGAACACTAGTGTGTGTTCTTGGTGTTCTTGATGAAACTTGAAGATTCACCCTTTTGGAAAGATCTAATGGATAGAATTGTGTTAAATCACTAGATTAAGTGATATACTAACTTGAAAGGGCTAGAAACACTTACTAGATTGAAGATCTTGAAGAAAACTTGGATGATACTTGAGAGAGTTTGAGATTTGTTCTTGAAAAGGTTGAAAAACGGTATAAATGACTAAGTGTCACTTATATACCCCCTTCCTTGGGGTTTACGGCCGTAAACACCATTGTTTAGGCTGTGAACTCCAATATTTTGATGTGTCGGGATTTTATTGTTGCACAATAAACCCTAGTGCGTCCTCTCTCCCGATATCTCCTAAAGTGTTAATCCTAAAATACTCAAACATAATCCAAAAAGTATGAAAATTAACAGTAAATGTTCTGACTTCTATTGACTTAATAGGTTGTACTGAATAGAAATTTCGGGTTACCACATCAGTGCATACTCTTCACCGGTTAGATCATTGTCAGCAAGATCCAATTCTTCTTCTACTTCAACAACACTTTTCCCTTTTGAAACAAGATCTAACGAACCCAAACTGGAAACCGTCATGGGACTTCAGAATTCCCACCAGTTTTGCTAGAGAGTATGATTTAAACTGTTCGTGTGCCTTTATTGTGGACATGACTGCCATCCATTTGGGTCTAAGACCGTTCATGAAGGTAACCTTCTGTTCAATAACCTTCCTTTGGATCCCGTGCTTTAGCATCTTACTTAAAAGATGATTAAACCGATCAAAAGCCTGAACGAGTTTCTTTTCGGGCTTTTGTTTAAAATCACCAAATTCAGAAAGTAGCAAGGTCTGCATCTAATGTTCCAGATCTTCATCAGTGGAATTCAATTCTTTCAACCTGTCCCAAATCTCTTTAGCTGTAGTGCAAGAATTCACCAATCGAAACGTATCCAAATCTAAAGCAAACCTAATCATTCTTAAGGCCTTGATGTTGCATTGAAACTTCTCTTTCTCGTCTTGAGGAATGTCTTTCACATCATTCACAAGCTAATTGTTCTCCTTTTGAGTTTTGACAATCTTTGAGGTGCTTGAGTGAGCAAATAGGCCAACTGTGATTGCTTCCCAGATCAAGTACCTGTTATCTTCTGAGCCAATCACATAATCTTCGACGTGGTGCGTCCAAACCTCATAATCCTGAGTGTATAAGATTGGAATCCTTGTCATTGATCCAATACTATTGGAGATGTTGATTGGATTGGTTTGTGAATCATCCATGGACATTGTGATGAAGTTTGATCGATATCCTATTTAAGATCAGACTTGTAATTTATCGTTAGATTAAGATCAATAATTAATGAGATACGCCAATATGGAATGACGGCTCAATTAATATCAATCAATGCGGAAAAACCATAATAACTTCTTCAACATAAGAGATGTGTATAAATTACACAGTCTCCTGCTCTGAAACTAATTGATGAGAACAAATCTCAGATCGTTTAGATCTTTCACAGGTATATTGATGAAGAACAAACAATTCAAACACAATACGATTATGAACACTGTATGGAATCAATGAAAGCTTATGATTCAAATATAGTCATGCCTCAGCAGAGCTCGATGAAGAACTTCCACTGTAACGGCGAACTAGGGTTTACAATACCGATGAGAAAAATAATAAAAGCCTTTTCGACTAATGATGCATGCATGCACCTTAAATACTAAAACCCTAGAGAAAAATAATGCACGGTTGGACAGGCCCAAATCGGCAACCAAAACTGGGCTAAGGACCGAGCCCATGACGCAACACTATAAGCCCAACAGTTTTTTTGAGTCAATACATAGTTTTTGGTAGTTTGTGTGTAGTTTACGGTTAGCTTAGAGTTTACGGCTATAAGCCTGTTTACGGCTGTAAACCCCAGTTCGGCCCAGGTCCAGTATATATAGAGGTGTGCTAGGTCTTTTGTCAATTGTTGATGCCTCAGTATTCACGGCTGCTTTCACCACAAGTTGTACCAGACGTTATTCTAAGAGAAAAGTGTGTGCAAGCTTATTATCGTTCTTGTTTCTACTTATTCTTTATTGTTAATTGATTGTATTTGCTATTTGATCACTGGTAAGATCCGTTTCAGGACCTTACAATTGGTATCAAAGAAAAACCAGTGTCAAGGCATCCTACAATTGAATTTTTGACCGTATTCTTCTTTTTTTACAACTGAAGTTGGCATTTTCTGCAGAAGGGTTTCAAGCTTAATTCCAAAACTGTGTTTCTGGGAGTTTACGGCCAAAGCTTACAGCCGCAAACTGAGATTGCGGCCGCAAACTCATTTCAGTTCTTGAACTGTAAACTTGGTTCTTGGGCCGTGAATAAGGATTTTTCAACAACCGAAAACTTGGATTCTTGGACCGTGAACTTAGACCACAAACACTTTACGACCGTAAACTCGGACCGTGAACAGAGTTTACGGCCGTAAACTTGCTTCTGACCGTGAACTTGTGTCGGATCGGAAACTTAATTTACTTTTTAAATAATTTAATTTCTATTTAATATTAGTTTAATATTAATAGATTCACAAAGTCAAACACACCACCACGAGCTAGATTCTGTAATGGGCACAACCACTCGAATTCCAAGACTACTATCCGCTGAAGGTTTCCTTGAATGGAAGTACAAGATTGAGAAGTACATCAAGATGAAAGACTTCAAAATCTGGTGAAGCATCATAAAAGACCCTGTCAGAATAACCACCACTTTTGTAGGGCATGTGGTTGAAAAGAAGATTGAGAATTACACAGATGAAGACTTCGAGAAGGTTGAAGAGCAAGAAAGGGCTTTGGCTACTCTGACTATGGCCCTTTCTCCTGATATAGCTCAAGGTTTTAGGGAGTACACTTCTGCTAAGGCTTTGTGGGAAGCCCTAATCGAAGTTTATGAAGAGAATGAAGACGTGAAGGAGAGTGGCCAAGATATGCTGCGACAACGGTTTAACATGTTCAACTACGTTCCTGGAGAGACTCTTGAAGCACAGCTGCAGCGATTCACTACTCTAACCACTGAGATGACTGTAGTCGGTATCTTTTACACCAAGTCTGAGATAAACAAGAAGCTACTGAATGCTCTCCCAAAGTCATGGGACATGAATGTGGCTGCTATAAAGAAGACTAAAGATCTAAGCCGACTCTCTCTTGCTGAAGTGATGGCAGTTATCAAGGCCTGTGATATCAATGACAAGTAGCGGGAGATAAATCATGTGAACTCATGCTCAGCTGCAAACCTTAGGATCTCTGTTGAGTCCGTTAGTGTTGCGTCTTGGGCCTTATGTTTTGTATCCGGATTGGGCCTGTCCATTCGTGATTTTCTAGATTAGTTAGTAGGGTTGTTATATATATATATATATATATATATATATATATATATATATATATATATATATATATATGTGTGTGTGTGTGTGTGCATGCATGTATGCATTATATAGAGTTGATTTTCACGTTCTTATTTTGTAACCCTAGAATACCTCTACAGTCGAAGTTCTTTGTCGAGCTCTTCTGAGGTGTTAAAGTATTAATCATACGACTTATGTCACACCCCAAAACCACGAACGGCGGAAACGTTCAGGGGTGGAGGACGTCATGTACAGTATCACAACAGTGTAATATAATAAACAAGCAACAACATCATCCATTTCATTATAAGTAAAGTTTTATACATGTGTGTTCTTTATATGTAATGAGACACCAAAAGTATACAATCAAAATATAAGACGAGACTTGACTGCTCCGTCTTCTCCAAAACCTAGCCTCCGTACCTGTCTACTGGCGACCTGAGAATACAAGTTATTTTGAAAGCGAGTATCAGCTTTAAAGCTGGTGAGTTCATAAGTATATAAGTGTCATTTCTTTGTTTGTGAAAACTTGCTATGAATGCCATGAAAACCTTTAAGTAAAAAATGTTGAGGTAAGTATGAAATCCCTAGAAAAAAAACCCTTATTTTCTATAAGTATGAATTGTAGTCTTCTACCAAGACTCGAATGTTTTGTATAGATGAAGTGTAGTCTTCTACCAAGACTCGAATGTTTTGTATGAATGAAGTGTAGTCTTCTACCAAGACCCGAATGTTTTGTATGTATGATGTGTAGTCTTCTACCAAGACCCGAATGTTTTGTGAGTATGAAGTGCAGTCTTCTACCAAGACTCGAATGTTTTGTATGTATGATGTGTAGTCTTCTACCAAGACCCGAATGTTTTGTAAGTATGAAGTGTAGTCTTCTACCAAGACCCGAATGTTTTGTATGTATGATGTGTAGTCTTCTACCAAGCCCCGAATGTTTTGTAAGTATGAAGTGCAGTCTTCTACCAAGACTCGAATGTTTTGTATGTATGATGATAGTTTTTCCTTTGTGTAGACTAGTACTAAAAGTGCTTAGTCTAACTCATCGTTTATGTGAATGTGTCACAAAATAAAGTAAACAGGAAAAATATAATATTGTAAGTGTTGTCACTGGGTACTAGGACCAACACTACATCGCATGAAGCGAAAGATAGACCCTAAGGAACATCCGAAGAGTGTCCCCTCATCCTCTGTAGCAGCAGCAGGATGGAAGGAGGGTTAGTCCCTGCATCGATCTCTTGGCGTAGATCGTCAACCTAATGATCCTCCGAAGATTCACATCTCGTCCACTGTTGCAACAGCGGGCGGAGGGATAGTTAGTCCCGTCACTGACCACAAATCAAGTGACTACCTTAGACATCCGTAGACGTCATCGATCACTGGTGCTAATCAGTGAGATTCGGAATGGTAAGTCCCGCCGAAACATCCCATTGAACGGGGATATGAAAGACAATTTATACAGTAAATACTAATAAATCATCCTCTTAGATCTAAGTTCAAGTATCCAAGGTAAGTAAGTACAGAATAATGTACCTATGAAAAAGTGTCCCTGTATAGGATTCATGTAGGTGTGTTCATGTAACAAGTAAGTATATGTAAACATATTCATGTATCATATAATCCTAAGTACGTGAACTCATGTATCATGTAAGGCATTAGTATAGACTCATGAATGAACTGACTCTTGTTTGATATCTCCTAACTATCCCTACGATAGCTAACTGGAAAGTATGTGATTGATCAAGTAGGTTTATGCAAGATATCTAAGAGCTTTGAACAATAATTTAAAGTGACTTGAAGTCATTAAATATTTGAAAACTAATACTTCTGTTGTCGAAGTATTTTAAGATAGAAAATCATTTCGCGTGACTCCTTTTGAAATATGTGAAACCTACGGAGTGAAAACACAGTTATAAAATACATGAAACTGATTTAATAACTTATTTTTTTCTACTTGTATTCCCCCCATTAAAGCATTTAAAATCCTTTAAAACATTGATTACGGGGTATGAACTCACCTGTAGTTGGTGATTGGAATGAACTGAAAGGTATCGGATTGCTAGGTGTCAAGCGAGGACTTGTGCACACACTACGATCCTAATGAACATATAATCACACATATATGCACTCAATTAGACACAAAAGACTAATTGAAAATGATTAAGACATCCTAGACATAGATAACACTTTTTGTAAGTGTTTTAAGCCGTAAGGACTTCATCTAAGCTATTGTGGGACAGGGTACTTGAGTTTAGGGTTTCCAAAGGACCCTACAAGAGAGTTTACTCTCCATAATCCATCACACATGGAGTTTACAGTCGTAAACTCCCAAACATGTGTGTTTGGTGTGTTTTGAAGTCCAATATGCTTTCTAGAATTATTCTAACCTAGTGGCTATGTTCTTGGAAGGGTTTAAGGCCTAGAAGCACTCCAAATAGGAGTTTACGGCCTCAAGGACATTTCCCCTTGGAGTTTACGGCCGTAAACTCCCTTGGGGTGATTCCTTGGTTGCTTTCAAGCCTTTTGTACTAGTGGGATGTGTTCTAGACTTTTAATCCTAGCATATGAAGGCATTAGGCACCACTTAGTGCCCTTTTTAGGAGTTTACGGCCCAAGAACCATGTCTTGGCCGTAAACTCACTTGTTTAAGTGATCTTGGTGTGGTTTGGTCCTTCCATTTAGTGGGTACATTTTCTTGTAAAGGTCTAGGCCCTTAGGTGTCATGAGAACACCCTTTGTGACCATTTGCATGGAGTTTACGGCCTAGGAGAGTTCTGGGCCGTAAACTCACCTTCATTTGAGTCATTTGATGTGTTTAAGACCTTAAGCTACTTGGGGAATTAACCTAGATGCAAGCCTTAAAGTCCTTAAGTCCTTAAATCACCATTTGGGGCAATGATATGGAGTTTACGGCCTACGAGAGTTCTGGGCCGTAAAATCCCAATCTTGGGTGGTTTTGTGTGTGATTTCATGTCCCAAATGTGATTACCTAATGTCCTAAGACCTTATCCTAGCACCAATGTCGGTTTTGGCTTTGTTTCGGGAGTTTACCGCCCAAGAACACCTTGGGGAGTAAACTCCTAGATCTCATGATTTAGGCATCTAAATCATGTTTTAAGCATCTAATATGTATTCTAACACTACTAGAAAGAGTTACTCACAATCTGGGATAAAAACCCGAAGATCTGTCAGAGAGAAAATGGCTTTTCTCCAGCTGGAATTGTGAATAATGAAGTAAATAAATTCAGAAAACTATTTATAGTCCTGAAATATTTTGACAGAAAATATTTTTATTCTGGAATTAGGACTGTAACATTATGAAACTTGAAATGTCCAAATTTCACAAACTCAGGAGCATCCACTCTCCTGATATCTCCTAAAGTGTAAACCCTAATGTACACAAACTTGTTCGGAAAAGTTTGAAAATCACTGAAATTGGACTGACTTCTATTGAATAGATATTGTTCGTACAAATGGAAATTTCGGGTTGTCACATCATCCCCCCGTTAGAAGGAATTTCGTCCCGAAATTAGAATGTAAGCAAATAAGAAATTACAAATAACTAAGCAAAAAGGTGAGGGTATTTCAGTTTCATCTGATCCTCACGTTACCAAGTGAATTCCGGTCCACGCTTTGCGTTCCAGCGCACCTTCACTATCGGGATACGACTTTGCTTTGTTAGCTTGACCTCTCGGTCCATGATTTCTACTGGTTCCTCCACGAAGTTGAGGCTCTCGTTGATCTCGATCTCGTCGAGTGGAATAACAAGAGTCTCGTCGGATAGGCACTTTTTCAAGTTTGACACGTGGAAGGTAGGATGTACGTTACTGAGTTCTTTCGGTAGATTGAGCTTGTAAGCCACAGGGCCGATTCTTGCGAGAATCTCGAAAAGACCTATGTATCTTGGATTGAGCTTCCCACGCTTTCCAAAGCGTATCAAGCCCTTCCAGGGTGAGACTTTCAGTAGGACTCGGTCGCCCACCTGGAACTCCAATGGTTTCCTACGCTTGTCGGCGTAGCTTTTCTGTCGGTCTCTAGAGGCTTTTAATCGTTCACAAATTTGAACGATCTTCTCTGTCGTTTCCCGAATGCTCTCCGGACCCATGAGAGTTCTGTCGGGAACTCGTCCCTTAGCTAACTGGGTATCACCCACTTCAGCCCAGCACAGAGGGGATCTGCACTTTCGGCCATAGAGGGCCTCGAATGGAGCTGCATTGATGCTCGTGTGATAACTGTTGTTGTAGGAAAATTCAACAAGGGGTAAATGGGTATCCCAAGCTTTTCCAAAGTCAATCACACAGGCGCGTAACATATCTTCTAAGGTTTGGATAGTTCTCTCACTTTGCCCGTCGGTCTGTGGATGGTAGGCTGTACTAATGTCCAGCCTAGTTCCTAGGGAACTTTGTAGTGACTGCCAGAACCTCGAAGTGAATCTACTATCTCGGTCTAAGATGATAGATAAAGGAACACCGTGCAGTCTTACAATCTCCCTAATGTAAGTTCTGGTAAGTTTCTCCATCTTGTCTGTTTCCTTGATTGGTAGGAAGTGTGCAGACTTGGTCAGTCTATCGACGATGACCCATATGGAATCAAGTCCACCCGTCGTCTTGGGCAACTTGGTTATGAAGTCCATAGTGATCCGCTCCCACTTCCATTCTGGTATCTCCGGTTGTTGTAGAAGACCGGAGGGTTTCTGGTATTCGACCTTGACCTTTGCGGAAGTAAGGCATTTACTCACGAAGGTAGCAATATATGCTTTCATGTTAGGCCACCAGTATAGCTTTTTAAGATCCAGATACATCTTATCTGAACCCGGGTGGACGGAATAACGAGTGTTGTGAGCTTCAGTCATGACCAAGTCTCTGAAGCCACCGTGTTTTGGTGTCCAGATCCGATCCATGAGGTATAAGGCTCCGCCACCCTTGACTTCCAAGTTCTTATCCATCCCTCTAAGGGATTCACCCGCCACGTTTTCAGGTTTCAAAGCGTCGAGCTGAGCCTCCTTTATTTGTGTGGACAAGTGCGAATGGATGGTTAGAGTCAAAGATTTGACTCTACGACCAATATATTCCTTCCGACTTAGGGCGTCGGCTACTACATTGGCTTTACCCGGATGATAACGAATTTCGCATTCGTAATCACTAAGTAGCTCGACCCACCGTCGTTGTCTCATGTTGAGCTCTTTCTGGTCGAAAATGTGCTGTAGACTCTTATGGTCTGTAAAGATCGTGCTCTTGGTACCGTATAGGTAATGTCGCCAGATCTTCAGAGCAAACACAACTGCTCCTACTTCGAGATTGTGGGTTGTGTAGTTAACCTCATGTGTCTTCAGCTGTCTTGAGGCATAGGCGATGACTTTACCTCGCTGCATCAGCACACATCCGAGTCCTTGATTGGATGCATCGCAATAGACAATGAAGTCTTTTATTCCTTCGGGAAGGGATAGTACCGGGGCGGTGCACAAGGCTCGTTTGAGCGTTTGGAACGCTCTTTCCTGTTTCTCCTCCCAGTCGAAGGCCACGCCTTTCTGGGTCAGGGTTGTAAGAGGTTTCGCTATGCTGGAGAAGTTCTGAATGAACCTGCGATAGTAGCCAGCTAGACCTAGAAATTGACGAATTTCAGTAGGTGTCTTTGGTGCTGACCAGTTCTCGATGGCCTTAATTTTGGAAGGGTCCACGTGTATACCTTCCTCGCTAACCACATGGCCCAAAAATTCGACTCGCCGAATCCAAAATTCGCACTTCGAGAAGTTTGCGTATAGCTTCTCCGCACGCAATGTTTCTAAGATTTTTTAGAGATGTTGACCATGCTCCTCCTTACTTCAAGAGTATATTAGTATGTCATCAATGATGACGATGACGAACTGATCCAAGTAAGGACGACAAACCCTATTCATCAGATCCATGAATACTGCGGGCGCGTTCGTTAATCAGAATGGCATCACTACAAACTCGTAGTGCCCATAACGAGTTCGGAAGGCTGTCTTGGGAACATCTTCCTCTAACACTCGTAGTTGGTGGTATCCGGATCGCAGATCTATCTTCGAGAAGTAGTTGGCTGCTTGAAGTTGATCAAATAAATCGTCAATGCGGGGCAAGGGATAACGATTTTTAATGGTAAGTTTGTTGAGTTCTCTACAGTCTATGCACATGCGAAACGATCCATCTTTCTTCTGGACGAACAAGACCTGTGCTCCCCATGGTGAGAAGCTTGGTCGAATGAATCCCTTCTTGAGAAGTTCGTTAAGTTGACTAGAAAGTTCCTGCATTTCAGTCGGTGCAAGACGATAAGGAGATTTGGCTACGGGCGTAGCCCCTGGCACTAAGTCGATTCTGAACTCGACTTGGCGTTGTGGTGGTAAACCGGGAAGTTCTTCTGGGAATATGTCAGGAAAGTCGCGTACTTCTGGGATTTTCTGGATGCCTTTCTGTTCTTGGCTGTTATCGACGACGTGTGCGAGAAATGCATGGTACTCCTTCCGCAAACACTTTTGTGCTTGAATGCACGAAATGATGCGAAGGCTGGTACTAGGTTTGTCGTCGTAGATAATTAAAGTTTCGTTGTTAGGAAGGTTAAGACGAACTGCTTTTTCGAAGCACATAATGTCGGCACGCAGAAGACTCAACCAATCCATACCGATGATAACGTCGAAACATTTAATGGTAACTGGCATAAGATCTATCTTGAAAGTATGGCTATCTAAAGTTAAAGTACAACCCATGTATATGCAGTTTGTACTCTCTGTTTTCCCGTTAGCCATTTCTACCGTGAATGAACTATCTAATGCACATGGTTTTTGTTTAAGCAGGTGTGCAAATTTGTGACTTACAAAACTTTTCTCGGCTCCACTATCGAAAAGTATGCAAGCATAAGAGTTATCAAGGAGGAACGTACCAGTAACTATCGTTGGATCAGCTACTGCTACCTCGTGGCCTAGAGCCATAACTCTTCCCACTCCTCCAGCCATCCCTGCTTTAGGGCAGTTCCTCTTGTAATGGCCCACTTCGCCACACCCGTAGCAAGCTTGGCCCATACCGGCGTTAGGAACTTGAGTAGCTTGAGCTGTTGGAGTTTTGCAGAAGCGGACGGTGTGTCCCTTCTTGTTGCAGTTAGAGCAATGCATCTCCTTGCAAGGTCCGTTGTGATGGAAGTTGCACTTGGTGCACTTCGGAATGGTTCCAGCATATGCCCTTGCTGGTAAGAGGTTGGCAGGGGCAACAGGAGTAACTGTGGCAACATTGATTGCCACATATTGTTGTTTCTTGGAGGACCCTTGCGGAGCCCCTCCTTTCCTCTTATTACACCCCTTCTTGTGGTAGTCGGGGTTGGACTTTTGTGGTACAGGGGTAGGGATTGTTATGTTCTGAGGTTTCCGGTGATCGATAAGAGACTGTGCCAGTTCCTTGGCACTATCGAAGGTAATAGGCCTGGAAGCGATCACACTTGACTGGATCTGGGGTGACAGTCCCCAGATATACCTCTCGATCTTTTTGCTCTGGAGAGCAACCATGTCGGGGCATAAGTTTTCCAAATCACAAAACCTATTTGTGTAGGTAGTGATGTCGGATCCAACCATTTGAAGACCCCAGAATTCCTGCTCGAGTTTTTGTACTTCGCCTCGAGGACAGTATTCTTTCATGAGCATCTCTTTCAATTTCTCCCAGCTGATGGAATAAGCCACCACTAGAGTTAGATAGTTAACATGGCTGTTCCACCATGTTAGTGCTCGGTCAGAGAAGGTACAAGCTGCGAACTTGACCTTGCTGCCTTCTTGGCATGCGCAGATCTCGAAGACAGATTCCATCTTCTCGATCCATTGTCTCAACACCATTACACCCCCAGTTCCGTTGAAGCTGCGGGGTTTGGCGTTAGTAAAATCCTTGTAAGTGCATTCCCGAGGGTGTCCATGGCTTTCGCCGTGGTTTGAGGGTAGTGCACCTGTTCCTGATCCACTAGGGGCAGGAGCGTTGATTGCTGACACAGCAGCTGCAACTGCTGCTGTGAAAGCTGCCTGAAACATAGTGGCATCAAAAGGATTCGGTGTTTGAAGTGGTACAGGTGGTGGTGGAGGTGGTGGTATTGGTGCTTCGTTGTTTGGGTTCCTCCTAGGATTCCTGCGTGGCGGCATCTTTAACTATACGTTTAAAAGATGACGACATGGATAAGAATAAATGATAAATGAATGTGTCTCATGGACTAAATCACCATAGTCCAAGAACAGAAGGAATAGTATGACTAAATGAAGAAGATAGCATTTGGATAATAATTTCCATAAGATTAGATATCTGTCAATAATACTGGAATTACAGATGTAACGAGTTCGGGAAAAATGGCCTAAGAGTAGGCCTTACATCAACCAAGATGGAGAATTTTGACAGACTTAAGATCCGATAAAGACCTAACAGGTCTAAGATTTATATAGACAGGAAATTAGACCAAAGTTTTACATAACTAGGTTATATCCAAAAGATGAGATGACGATATTCTATCGGCGACGAGAACTACTAGCATGAGTCCTCGATCCCGTCAGTAGGCGTTCGACGTCCCTTATACGCCTGTCTGACCTTGCTTGTTGAGCTCGAAGTTCTCTAACTTCAGCTCGGGCTTCAGCAAGTTCCCTTTGCAGATTTGCATTGCGGACCAGAGTCCTTTCATGAGCAGACTCTAGTCGGCGAATGTGGACAGTGTTAACACCAGAGTTGGCGTCAACTTCCAAGACTTGATTGATAGCCGCTTGAGCCATTATCGTGTTCTGAGACATCCTACGCACCATGATTGGTAGGACTCTATCAGCAGAACCTCCTTCGGTGAGGTTGTAGAAACTTCGATCGCCATTGTAAGGAATGGGCTGACCTTGTTCCTGACTCCATTCAGTCAAGTTAATGGCCCACAAGGGTGTGGGTCCTTGAAACACAGGGCGAGGGTTCAGGTTTGGGTTTTGAGCAGCCGGGGGTAGGTTGTTGACTTCTGGCTCCGAGTCAGAACTATCGGAAAAGCCCTCAGCATGGTGATCATCCAAAGGGATTGGGTGATCATCTTCTGGCTCTGCCTCTAGCCAACCAGCATTGCCTTGGTTCGGAATGTACGGATCGCCATGGTGAAATCCAGCCATTTTAATCTACGCGAGAAAAGGGATATAAGAAATAGCTAAAATAGACGAACTAACTAAGATAATTTCAGTAAAATCAAATACCCATATGGTATTCCTTTATGGTTGTGTTGGTAAGTTTTTAGACTTGTCACCATATCACAACCATTCTTGGGCATAATCTAATCACTCTTCGGACCAGCATAGTTGATCAGGCTATGCCATTCCCAAGACTGACTATATATCCCCAGGCTTACTTGTGATATTCAACAATCGTAATACTTTTGTTCTTGTCGTTGTGACACTGATTTTAGTATGAATGCAGGCACGTATACTTTGTTAAATATTTTATTATTTAAAAGTATAACTCTGAGACAGAGTGTTTTAATCCCATGTATTTATAGTTAGTATATCTTTTATGGATTGATATACTATATTCACTATAAACAATGCTCTGATACCAATCTGTCACACCCCAAAACCACGAACGGCGGAAACGTTCAGGGGTGGAGGACGTCATGTACAGTATCACAACAGTGTAATATAATAAACAAGCAACAACATCATCCATTTCATTATAAGTAAATTTTTATACATGTGTGTTCTTTACATGTAATGAGACACCAAAAATATACAATCAAAATATAAGACGAGACTTGACTGCTCCGTCTTCTCCAAAACCTGGCCTCCGTACCTATCTACTGGCGACCTGAGAATACAAGTTATTTTGAAAGCGAGTATCAGCTTTAAAGCTGGTGAGTTCATAAGTATATAAGTGTCATTGCTTTGTTTGTGAAAACTTCCTATGAATGCCATGAAAACCTTTAAGTAAAAAATGTTGAGGTAAGTATGAAATCCCTAGAAAAAAAACCCTTATTTTCTATAAGTATGAATTGTAGTCTTCTACCAAGACTCGAATGTTTTGTATAGATGAAGTGTAGTCTTCTACCAAGACTCGAATGTTTTGTATGAATGAAGTGTAGTCTTCTACCAAGACCCGAATGTTTTGTATGTATGATGTGTAGTCTTCTACCAAGACCCGAATGTTTTGTGAGTATGAAGTGCAGTCTTCTACCAAGACTCGAATGTTTTGTATGTATGATGTGTAGTCTTCTACCAAGACCCGAATGTTTTGTAAGTATGAAGTGTAGTCTTCTACCAAGACCCGAATGTTTTGTATGTATGATGTGTAGTCTTCTACCAAGCCCCGAATGTTTTGTAAGTATGAAGTGCAGTCTTCTACCAAGACTCGAATGTTTTGTATGTATGATGATAGTTTTTCCTTTGTGTAGACTAGTACTAAAAGTGCTTAGTCTAACTCATCGTTTATGTGAATGTGTCACAAAATAAAGTAAACAGGAAAAATATAATATTGTAAGTGTTGTCACTGGGTACTAGGACCAACACTACATCGCATGAAGCGAAAGATAGACCCTAAGGAACATTCGAAGAGTGTCCCCTCATCCTCTGTAGCAGCAGCAGGATGGAAGGAGGGTTAGTCCCTGCATCGATCTCTTGGCGTAGATCGTCAACCTAATGATCCTCCGAAGATTCACATCTCGTCCACTGTTGCAACAGAGGGCGGAGGGATAGTTAGTCCCGTCACTGACCACAAATCAAGTGACTACCTTAGACATCCGTAGACGTCATCGATCACTGGTGCTAATCAGTGAGATTCGGAATGGTAAGTCCCGCCGAAACATCCCATTGAATGGGGATATGAAAGACAATTTATACAGTAAATACTAATAAATCATCCTCTTAGATCTAAGTTCAAGTATCCAAGGTAAGTAAGTACAAAATAATGTACCTATGAAAAAGTGTCCCTGTATAGGATTCATGTAGGTGTGTTCATGTAACAAGTAAGTATATGTAAACATATTCATGTATCATATAATCCTAAGTACGTGAACTCATGTATCATGTAAGGCATTAGTATAGACTCATGAATGAACTGACTCTTGTTTGATATCTCCTAACTATCCCTACGATAGCTAACTGGAAAGTATGTGATTGATCATGTAGGTTTATGCAAGATATCTAAGAGCTTTGAACAATAATTTAAAGTGACTTGAAGTAATTAAATATTTGAAAACTAATACTTCTGTTGTCGAAGTATTTTAAGATAGAAAATCATTTCGCGTGACTCCTTTTGAAATATGTGAAACCTACGGAGTGAAAACACAGTTATAAAATACATGAAACTGATTTAATAACTTATTGTTTTCTACTTGTATTCCCCCCCCCCCCCCCCCCCGCCCCATTAAAGCATTTAAAATCCTTTAAAACATTGATTACGGGGTATGAACTCACCTGTAGTTGGTGATTGGAATGAACTGAAAGGTATCGGATTGCTAGGTGTCAAGCGAGGACTTGTGCACACACTACGATCCTAATGAACATATAATCACACATATATGCACTCAATTAGACACAAAAGACTAAATGAAAATGTTTAAGACATCCTAGACATAGATAACATTTTATGTAAGTGTTTTAAGCCGTAAGGACTTCGTCTAAGCTATTGGGGGACAGGGTACTTGAGTTTAGGGTTTCCAAAGGACCCTACAAGAGAGTTTACTCTCCATAATCCATCACACATGGAGTTTACGGTTGTAAACTCTTGAGTTTACGGCCGTAAACTCCCAAACATGTGTGTTTAGTGTGTTTTGAAGTCCAATATGCTTTCTAGAATTATTCTAACCTAGTGGCTATGTTCTTGGAAGGGTTTAAGGCCTAGAAGTACTCCAAATTGGAGTTTACGGCCTCAAGGACATTTCCCCTTGCAGTTTACGGCCGTAAACTCCCTTGGGGTGATTCCTTGGTTGCTTTCAAGCCTTTTGTACTAGTGGGATGTTTTCTAGACTTTTAATCCTAGCATATGAAGGCATTAGGCACCACTTAGTGCCCTTTTTAGGAGTTTACGGCCCAAGAACCATGTCTTGGCCGTAAACTCACTTGTTTAAGTGATCTTGGTGTGGTTTGGTCCTTCCATTTAGTGGGTACATTTTCTTGTAAAGGTCTAGGCCCTTAGGTGTCATGAGAACACCCTTTGTGACCATTTGCATGGAGTTTACGGCCTAGGAGAGTTCTGGGCCGTAAACTCACCTTCATTTGAGTCATTTGATGTGTTTAAGACCTTAAGCTACTTGGGGAATTAACCTAGATGCAAGCCTTAAAGTCCTTAAGTCCTTAAATCACCATTTGGGGCAATGATATGGAGTTTACGGCCTAAGAGAGTTTTGGGCCGTAAAATCCCAATCTTGGGTGGTTTTGTGTGTGATTTCATGTCCCAAATGTGATTACTAATGTCCTAAGGCCTTATCCTAGCACCAATGTCGGTTTTGGCTTTGTTTCGGGAGTTTACCGCCCAAGAACACCTTGGGGAGTAAACTCCTAGATCTCATGATTTAGGCATCTAAATCATGTTTTAAGCATCTAATATGTATTCTAACACTACTAGCAAGAGTTACTCACAATCTGGGATAAAAACCCAAAGATCTATCAGAGAGAAAATGGCTTTTCTCCCGCTGGAATTGTGAATAATGAAGTAAATAAATTTAGAAAACTATTTATAGTCCTGAAATATTTTGACAGAAAATATTTTTATTCTGGAATTAGGACTGTAACGTTATGAAACTTGAAATGTCCAAATTTCACAAACTCAGGAGCATCCACTCTCCTGATATCTCCTAAAGTGTAAACCCTAATGTACACAAACTTGTTCGGAAAAGTTTGAAAATCACTGAAATTGGACTGACTTCTATTGAATAGATATTGTTCGTACAAATGGAAATTTCGGGTTGTCACAACTTATTCAAAGCCATACTTGTATTCTTCATTATGTTCTTAATTATTAGATTGCTTAGAATCTATCGATACGGATAGAACTTTATTCTAACAATTGGTATCAGAGCAGGAGACTGTGTGATCAATACACATTCCTTCTGTATTCAGAATTCGTTAGGGTTACCCCTTTTATCATATAAATAAGAAGTCATCTTCTTTGCTTTGACGGCAACTAAGTTTTAGATAAAACCCTAATCTTAAATTTACAACTTTGATTCTAGCAGGTCACCGTGTCTCACGATGATTCACAAACAAACCCAATCTGCATCTCAAACAGCATTGGATCTAAAACCAGGATATCCATTCTCTACACTCAAGACTACGAAGTATGGGCGCATCACTTCAAAGACTATGTGGTTGGATCTGAAGATAACGGCTATCTTAACTTGGAATCTATCACACTTGGGTCGTTTGTTCACTCAAGAATGAACACTATTGTCAAATCCCAAAAGGAATATAACAAGTTGGTAGCAGATGTAGACAAGATGCCGCAGGACGAGAAAGACAAATTGCTATGTAATGTGAAAGCCATGAGGATGATCAGATTCGCCTTACAATCTGACAACTTTAGGTTGGTTGGTTCATGCACGACGGCCAAAGAAATATGGTATAGGTTGAAAGAACTACAATCGACCGATAAAGATCTAGAACACTCCATTCAAACCTTGCTACTGTCAAAATTTGGAGTATTTGAACAAAAACCTGACGAAAAGCTCATATAGACTATCGATCGATTCAATCATCTCCTAAGTAAGATGGTTAAGCATGGGATAGAGAGGAAATTGATTAAGCAAAAAGTGACTTTCATGAATGGGCTCAGACCAGAATGGATGGCTGTTGTTTCTACAGTAAAAGCGCATGAACAGTTCAAGTCTTAATCACTAGCGAAACTTGTGGGAATAATTAAGTCCCATGAAAGTGTAGTAACCAAAGAAGCGAAAGTGGTTTCTGGTGTAGGATTGTTGGCTCTTGTCTCTAAAGGAAAAGGTATTGTAGAAGAAGATGAAGAAGCTGATATGTTGGAGTGTGACCTCACAAGCGAGGAGTATGCTATGATGGTCACCAATCCAAAGAAGTTCGCAAAGAGAAAATTTCCTGTTAACAAGAACCGAAACTGGCAGGGAAGTAACAGCTCTGAGAAAGTGAAGGATGAAGCAAAGATCACCTCTCAAAAGGATGAAGAAAAGAAGGAGAGCAAGCTTGCAGGAGACTCAGGATACGACTGCAATTACTGCCACAGCAAGAACCACTTTTCCAAAGATTGCATGCTAAGGAAATTGGCTGAGAAAAGAGACGGAGAAGATGATGAAGCATACTATATGCGCAAGTTGGAAGAGATCAAGAAAAAGAAAGCAACTAACAGTTCTATGAATGCTTTGATTGTGCAGGAGAATGCAGGCGAAGATGAGTTCGGTGGCGTCGAAGTTTGGTCAACCGATTCTGAAGACGAAGAGGTGAGAAAGCCTACTCATGGAAAGGCTTGTGTGGCGAAGGAAGTAGGTTTGGCTGGAAAGTGCTTGATTGTCACAGCTAGTTCATCAACTGCGAGTGCAAGTGAGGAACCGAACCTGACTGAAAACAAATGTTTTCCAGCCAAGCCGGTTAGTGAGCAGATCAACGACTGCGATCGTTTGATCAAAAAGGTACAATCTATCCTAGGTTCTCTTAATGTTCCAATAACAGAATATGGAGAAGAATTAAATGAATTAAAACTTAAATTTTCTAATCTAAGTGGTAGTCTCATGCAAACTCGGTTAACAAATTCTAACCAAACTGACCAAATTAGCACGGTGACAACGAAGAGTGAGGAGAGAAGAATGTGGATAGTGTTGAAGGAGCAGGAGTTAGTTAGGGCTAGGGATGAAAGCATTTATTTGCAAAGAGACAATCTAAGGTTTTTGAAACAAAGTGTTTTTTGTTAATTGCTAAGCGTTTATACACTAATATAGCTCAATTGCATTTAAGTTGTGAAATAGGAAAGAAAATTCATAAAATGATTTTGCCATTTCTTGAATTTAAAGAAGACGAGGTCATAGCTGAATGTGAATCAGAAGTATCATCAGAAGATACGTCCATGTCCTACAAAATTGGACTGGATAAAATTGAAACCTTCATTGATTCAAAGGAACACAAATGTATGCTAAAAGATATCTTAGATCAAAATGATAGGTTGAAAATTAAGTCAGACACCATTGACTCATTTGTCGAATCCAATGCCAAATTAGCTTCTGATAATAAAATAGACTTAGAAAATACGTCTGAATTTGATGAAGAAAGTGAGATGAGTGAAATATTTGTAGAAGACGTAGTTGACTGTTCTGAGTTTATGAAGAGCGAAACTGAGAATGAGAAACCATTAATCTCAGAAAATTCAGTTGAATTTGCTCGACTGGCAAAAGATAAGGAAAAGAAACTCAAAGAAAAGGTTATGGTTTATCAAAAAGTTCAGACTGTGCCAAATCAAGTTTATGCAGTTACAAGGGTCACTCCTAAGCAAATGTCAGAATTAAGAATCATGGTCGAAAATGATAATGCTGAAGTATGTGATGACTATTTATGGTCAACACCTATTAATAATGCAGACGAAACTGTAGGTTTGTTTGAGCAGACTTCTTGGAGGGTCAAAGGAAGATACGTAGCTGAACCCATAAATAAACCTTTAAGGTTTGACAAACCAAGCACAAGCGGAACCAAAGATATCCCTGAAGAACCAAAGGAAGAACAGAGAGTTCCGGTCAAAACAACCACAACTCAAAAGGAAAAGCCAAAGGTCAGCTTCAACATTCACAAATCACAAAAGGAGCTAGCTGAATAGAAACACCTAAGAAATCAAAGATATGCAAAGAATCTGAATAAGCGAAAAAGTTATCGGCAATCTCAAAATCCAAATCATGTCCCTTCTAAGAGAGCATCATCGGATAAAGGTAAGGAAAATTTCAGTTCAAGTTCCTACTATTCCAAGTCTCGGAACCGAAATTCAACATTCGGTCCACAACCCAGTTTCGGTCCCAAACCCAGTTTCGGTCCTAAACCCGATTTTGGTCCATCCAAGTCCCAAAGCAAGGCAGATTCGTTGAAGGACATCAAAGGAAAGGGAAAACTAACTTCTGATTATAAGTTCCACAATAAGAAACAATCGGCTAACCCTAGATCTCAAAAGAAAAATCAAATGCCAATACCATCTAACAAACCAACCAATGCACTTAAGTTTAAACAAGATAAAACTAAAATCGAAGTGTATACAATTAAAAGAAAAGATCAAAAAACTCTAATAAAAAGAACATATTTGGTTGATATTTCCACTGCAATTCCGTTTTCTGTGAAAAAATCACAAGGACCCAAGCGACTTTGGGTTCCTAAATCTGCTCGAATTTGCAGGTAATCAGTGGCGAGTAGTTCGATGAGGAATGGTATATAGATAGTGGTTACTCGCGTCACATGACAGGAAGAAAGGAAGAGCTAAGGGAGTTTCGTTCCCTAAAAGATGGTGGGTGTGTGAAATCTAGAAATAACTCCTATGGCACAATCAAGGGCTACGGTATGATAACAAATAGAGATTTCTCGATTCGAAAAGTGGCATGTGTGGAAGGTTTGCAGCATAACCTCATTAGTGTGTCACAATTAGTTGTGGGCACTAGTCTAAAAGTATCATTTGACGATGAGGGTTCTGAAATAAATGATAAACAATCCAAGAAGGTTCTGTTAAAATTCGAACGAAAGGGAGAGATGTACCCTTTAAATTTCAACCCTATATGAGGAAAACCAGCAATATGTTTGCTATCAAAGCCACATACAGATAAAAGCTGGTTGTGGCATCGACGACTGCCGCACATGAACTTCAAAGACATCAATAAGTTGGTGCTTGGTGATCATGTTCGAGGACTTCCTCTTCTCAAGTTCGACAAGGAACATTTGTGTGCAGTATGTGAGATGGGCAAACAAAGCAGAAAAAGCAACCCTACAAGAATCAATACAAAGATAGTTGAAGCTCTTGAACTCTTACACATCGACTTATGCGGCCCTTCTGCTATTGAAAGCTTCGGTGGTAGTAAGTACATTCTTGTAATTGTAGATGACTTTTCACGCTTCACCTGGGTTTTCTTTCTTAAACAAAAATCAGATGCAACTCCCAAGTTGAAGATATTTATCAAGCAAGTGGAATTCAAGAAAACAGTCAGGAATATCAGAAGTGACAATGGTCTGGAATTCAAGAATAATGATTTTGAGAGCTTTCTGGCTGAAAAGGGGATAACTCATAATTTTTCGGCCCCCTATACACCACAACAGAATGGGATTGTTGAAAGACGAAACTGTTCTTTATGTGAGGCATCCAGGACGAAGCTCAGTTTCGCTTCACTTCCGTTATACTTTTGTGCTGATGCTATTTCAACAGCTTGCTATACTCAGAATTGGTCCTTACTAAATAAGAGATTCTCTATTACTCCATATGAGATCTTAAACAACCAAAAGCCTAATGTCAAATTTTTCCACATATTTGGTTTGAGGTGTTTTATTTTCAATTCTAAAGAGAACCGTAATAAGTTTGATGTCAAAGCCGATGAAGGAATTTTTTTGGGTTATTAACTAACTTCAAAGGCATACAAATTGTTAAATAAACGCTCAAAACGAATTGAAGAAACCTATTATGTCACCTTCGACGATAATTACATGAAGAAAGTACAAAGAAGTGAAAGTGACTAAGGAGAAATTTTTCCAGAATCTGGACAAGTCTCAGTTCCAATAGCCAACCTGTTTGAAGAATACATGCGCCTGTTTGATGAACCAGAGAAAGCAGCGCACTCAGAAGCAAAAGCCGAAGATAATACAATTGATAATCTCAAGAAAATTATAGATGAAGCTGCCAAAGAAATGGAAAGTGAACCTCCTACCGCTTAGAGTACTCCACCGTTTCAAGGGGAAAGTTCAACCACATCAACATCAAACAGAGCATCTTTCGAGGGGGAGAATCCCATTTCATCTTCATCTTATAAATGCTCAGGAGAAGGAGAATGCACTAATCCAAAACCACCAAGTAGTAGTTCGATCGAGGGGGATAAAACACCTCCCATAGAAGGTGCAAAATCTAATGCTGCTACAGATTACAGTTTGCCAGTCGAAGGGGAGAAAGAGAGTGAAAGTACAACTGACGAAGGCGAGGGTGATCTATCAGAAGTTGAAATCGAAGTGAATGCTGAATTGGATCCAGCATATGACCCAAGTTATCCTCCATTAGTGAAATGGACCAAACACCATCCCAAAGCACATATTATTGGTGAAACATCATAAAAAGTTCTTACTCATTCTCAACTAAAAGTGAAACAAACTGAATTATTCTCTAAAGTTGAATTTTGTATGTTTAATTCGTTTGTTTCCAAGATAGAACCAAAAAATGTAAATGTTGCACTTGATCATTCAGATTGGGTCCAAGAAATGCAAGATGTGCTTCATGAGTTTGAACGTAACCGAGTTTGGAGGCTGATACCTACACCAAAGGATACGTCTGTGGTTGGCTTGAAGTGGGTCTTCAGAAACAAGTTAGACAAACACGGGAATGTCATTCGCAACAAGGCTCGGTTGGTGGTGAAAGGATATTGTCAAGAAGAAGGTATAGATTATGAGGAAACCTTCGCTCCAGTAGCTAGTTTGGAATCAGTTACAATCTTCTTGGCATATGTTGCTCATAAAAACTTCAAAGTTTTCCAAATGGAAGTCAAATGTGCCTTTTCGAATGGAGAATTAGAAGAAACTGTTTATGTCTAGCAACCACCAGGGTTTGTGAACAAGAAATTCCCTAATCATTGCTGTGTGTTGGACAAAGCAGTTTATGGATTAAAGCAAGCACCGAGAGCCTAGTATGAAACTTTAACTCGCTTCTTAAAAATTTTAAAATTTAAACAAGGTTCGGTTGACCTAACCTTCTTCCGAAAGAAAGAAGGCGAACATCTTATGATCGTTCAGATTTATCTTGATGATATCATCTTTGGCTTTATGAATCCTAGCTTAACAGCTGAATTCAGAAATTTGATGGAGACTAAATTTGAAATGAGCGCAATGGGTCCAATTAACTTTTTCCATGGTTTAAATATAAGACATGGAACAGAAGGTATATTCATAAACCAGGAGGCCTATACAAAGAACTTATTGACAAAATTGGTATGACGGGCGACTCAAAAGTAAAGGTTCCAATGGCATTATGTTTTCTATATCGTCAAATGATAGGGTCCCTTATGTATCTAACAGCTAGTAGACCGGGTATTATGTTTTCTGTTTGTTATTGTGCTAGGTTTCAAGCTAATCCAAGAGAACCTCACATGGTGGTAGTAAAGAATATCTTCAGTTACCTGAAGCGAACGTCTTCTCTTGGTCTCTGGTATCCTGCAAGATTTGGATTCTTTATTCAGTCCTTTTCTGATGCTGATTTAGGAGGAAGTGGACTGGACAGAAAGAGCACCACTGGTGGATGTCAATTTCTTGATGGAAAACTTGTTAGTTCGCAGTCCAAAAAGCAAACTTACGTATCACTATCGACAGCCGAAGCTGAATATATAGCTGCAACATCTTGCACTTCACAAGTAATATGGATTCAAAGTCAACTAAGAGATTACGGGCTAAGTATGAAGAGGATTCCTCTATATTGCGACTCAGAAAGTGCAATAAGGATTTGTCACAATCCAGTGCAACACTCAAAAACTAAGCACATTGCACTTGGATATCATTTCATCAAGGATCATGTAGAAGATGGGAACGTGGAGGTACATTTTGTTCGATCTACTGATCAACTAGCTGACATATTCACTAAGGCATTACCAGAAGCACTCTTTAACAAAATCTTACAAGGCTTGGATATGATGGAAGCAGATTCAGTACCGAACACTCAAATCTCTCAATAAAAATAGACAAGTGAAATGGAGCGAACGCTCGTTCTATTTCGGCTCCTTAATTTTTGGGAACCGAAATGAACCGAGTGCACGGTCTATTTCAGCTCTAAAATTTTTGGGAACCGAAATGAACCAAACGCTCGGTCTATTTCGGCTCTGAAATTTTTAAGAACCGAAATGAATTGAACGCTCGGTCTATTTCGCTTCACTCAATTGAGATAAGGTTTCGGTTGTATACTGTGTATTTTACTTCTCTACTCTTAAAATGGTCTATGCTTATTTAATTTATCTGCTTTCTGTTATTGTTTTTTTTTTTCAAAAAACTTCAAAATTTTAAAAATATTTTATCTTTTTGTTTTTATTTTTTTTTTCCGAAAACTTCAAAAATCCAAAAATATTTTATCTTTCTGTTTTTATTTTTTTTGAAAACTTCAAAAATCCAAAAATACTTTCTATTTCCGTTTTTATTTTTTATTTTTTTTTAATTTATTTCTGTTTTTTTTTTCTTTTTGCTTGTTGTGTTTGTGTGGTGTGTTTGTTTGTTCTTACTTCAATTAGGTCCCAAGGGTACAAGAACCACAGAATTTGGAGTCATGACAGGTACAATTATTTCTATACGAACTAGTTAAGGGTCCCTAGAAGCATGCTGCTGCATGTTGACCAAAGCCTCTATGATTTCGAGCAGGCCTTAATGATTCGATCTATACCTATCGTTTCTTCCTAATAAGGCCGTCTACATCAACTTAGTCTAGAGCTACCTTACTCTTCTCATATGAGTCAAGAGTTTATCTTCTTGGTCATATTTTTACAGCAGAAGGTACTTTCTGTTCTTAAACCACCTTCTTCTATTCTCCATCCACTTTCATTTCACCAATGCAACCCTTGAGACTCTCGGTTCTTACCACTGAGGTTTATGGTTGCACAAAGTATGTGTTTGTGATCTTGGATACGTATACCACATGCTGAGTGAAACCCGTAATCCAACTCCAATAATGAATTGATGGTGAATTATTAAATTTAAGAACTTACTGGTTACCCAATGAAATCCTTTTTCTTATTTTTGCATGGTCTTTATGAAATTGTCTACAACCAAGGCATTTCTTCCAAAAAGATCCAGTTTATTTTTTTTTGGATTTCTACTACTTCACTTGTCACTCCAACTTACACCTCACCTACTTGTTCAATAGACTACATTGGTCTCACAAGTACTTCCACCAACGTTTAGTCTTATGTTAAGACTCAAAGTATGGTTGAAGATAAGCTACCCATAACCTAACAATTAAAAGAAGCCTTTCATTGTTTCTCTACAAACACTTGATTGTATATTTCGGGAAACCACACAAACACTTCAAGTCTCTCTTGACTCTGAAGGAAGCAATTATTGCCCGGGATCATCTGCTTTCGGTCTTATAATGAGACATCACTCACATCCCATATACACTTTTTTTGTTTCTTTATCGATTGTCACTCTATTGCATGAAAATTTTATTTTCACAACTCTCGTAGCTGTTCGTTCAAAGTTTTGTTTAAACAGAGACACTTATGTTTCTTGAAGTCGCACTGAATTTCAAACGATGTCTGAGGATAAGGATTTGGGCGCGTGAATTTGAACGGTCCCTATACCCACGTGTGCTGACGCTTATCTGGGGTACCCAACCTGTCACATCGCGCTTTTCCAGGCGACGTTTTAGTGATCACGTCATTAGCATCGTCTGCATTCTCTCTCCTGGCAATGGTATATAAATAGATTTTCATTTATTTTTCTTTTACCACCAACAAGTTCTCTAAAGATTACGAAGCAAGCATCAACTGCTCATCTTCCTTCTTCGATCAACAATGGTGACTTCTTCCTCAGTTCAAGAACAGACTGCATCTTCCACATTGCATATGATAAAGCCTCATCAGAATATGATCATCGAACTTAACCCGTTCTTGTATGATTCGTATATGCTTCAAGTTGTCGAGTGCTTAAAGTATTCCCCACTGGTGGTTGCCCTAACTCAAGTTGAAGTCGTTGCAATGTCACTCTTATCGCAGGTCTACTCCACGGCCTCATATGACAAGAACAAACAAATCATTTTCTTCCAAATCCATAACAAGAAGGCTTCGATTTCAAAAGGGAGGTTTCGCTCATTGATGAATCTTTCTGTTGATTCTTCAGTTATTTCGCCAGATTTTATCACAACTACACAACTGTTCTACATGTTGTACGAGATGGGATATACACATGTTCTCACCACGGTCACGAAAGTTAAGAAGTCGTGCTTACCGTCTTAGTGGAATGGACTGGTAACTCTTCTCATCAATAGTTTGGCAGAAAGGAGTGGTGGATCAGATGGCACCAGCAAGTTTTTTCTTACGCTCTTATATGGTCTTTACAATGGTCTTAACCTAGACTATAGGATGATCATCTGTTCTCAAGTGGTGCAAATTCTCAACACTTCCACGAGGCATTCATAGTTATCATGTGGGCGCTTCTGGATGCTTATTACAAGGAGGGCGATCAATACTTTGGACATTCCTATGATGAAGAATGCCCTCGTTGCTTCCATTGCAACGTTTCACACAAAGAAGATCATCATCTCTGATCCCACAAAGTTTCATCACAAGGGATCCATTCCTGAATCCATGTTTCGTTGTGTCTCAGCAGAAAGTAAGGTTATGGCAGAATACAAGAAACTTCCTCCAAAAGAACCGCGAGTCCTTACTCCAGAACAACAGGTTGCCCTGGATGCAGTAGACAAGCCTGGCAACCGAGGCAAACGTACTACTAAGAAGGAGTCCACTAAAGAGGATAAAACTCAAGCCTCTAAGTCTCGAAAACGTAAATCTTATAAAGGAGAATCTTCTATGCCCAAGAAGCTTAAGAAAATGGAGAGAAGGTCCAAGAGTCCCACTCCTTCTGGTTCAGATAACGAAAAAGAAGATGAAGAAGAATAGGCTCCTCATGAATCACCGAGAGGTAATACCCCTCCCAGATCCCCAACTCCAACCGAAACCATCCATACTGAAATTCCAACACCACCTCCATCCCCAAAACATACAATTGCAGTTTTAGTTCCCATTGATCCTCCACCCACTACTTCACAACCAACGATGTCTTTACCACAATCTCCACCAGTTACTACCATTCCCATTTCCACTTCACCATTACCACCTCCTATAATTTCCCAATCAACCACCAATACAATCCCTAACCTAACAGTGCAAGTCAACGTATCTGATACAGGGGCCACCACTACTACAATCGAAACTCCAGTCTTCACTAAGCCTCTTTCACCTACTAAATCAACTGATTCCGGTGCCATTCTAGGAGGAGAGAATGATGAGTATGACTCTACGTACTTCAGTCCATATCGCCTTCCTTCTGATGAAGATACTGATGCTCCTGTCAGTATTCACCATTTATAGGGAATTCATGACGAGTTGGATCGTTTGCTTGAAGACAGCAAGGCCTATAGTGGTGTGGTTCTTAAGGCTTTTCTAGAGACTGCTATTGAACAATACACCTCTTCCATTGAAAAATCCACTTATGCTATTGATGCGTCTACTTCCACCTGTAAAAAGGCACTTACTGATGTTACTGAGGTTGTTCATACAACTCAGATTTTTCTAGACCCTTGAAAAATCATGTCGATACAAGTGCAACGAAGATACAAGCCTCTGTGGATTTATTTTCGAATTCCCTTCAGGAAGAGAGCACCAAGTTTGAAGCTATGAGATCCTTTCTTCAAACCGAGAACACTTCATTTTTAAGTTCAGTGAATTCTCGGTTTGCCTCTCATTAAGCTGACCTAGCAACTTAAAGTGAACTGAAGGCAGATCTTGCTAAACAAGCCTCTACCATCGAAGTCCAGAAGGTGCAGTTAGCCCAAGCAGAGAAAGAAATTTCTTTGTTGAAGACATAAAAGGCTGTATTTCATAGTTGTGCAGGCGATGTGAAGGATATGCTGCTCATGATCCCATCCTGACTCTCACCATCAGAAATCATCTTACCACCAAACTGCTTCCTGCCCTTGCAATGCTCCATGAAATGAAGGGTGTTTCTGAGAGGTTCGTACCTCCGAAACAAGGGGGAGAAGGTGTTCGTGTTAATCAACCAATAGTGGTTGTAAAGACAGAAAGTGATCAACCGACAGTAACTGTGAAAATTGAAACACTAACTGTTCACCCAACCGAACTGAAGGATAATGTAGCTTCATGTTCTGGTCCAAATGAGAACGGAAAGCAGACTACTAATCACAGTGATAGTGATTGTCACACCCCGAAACCCAAGGCGCAAACGTTTATGGGGCAGACTCCACGTTGAGTATCAAATCCAATGTACATAGTAAGCGAAGTAAACAACCATTACAGTACATAAAAAGATTTTACATTTGTTTTAGGTAAAAAGTATTACAAGTGTGATACATAAGTATATATATAGATAAAAGTAAGACGTGTCTTCTATGCAATCCATCTTCACCAAAAGGAATCATTGGGTACCTGTCTAATGCGGACCTGAGAATACAAGCAGTTTGAAAATCAGCATAAAGCTGGTGAGTTCATAAGTGGTTTTGTTTTCTGAAAATGTACAAGTTCCTTTCTGTTTTCTGAAAAAGTTACGCACCAAGAAAATCCCATATTTTCTTAAAATTTGGTTATCAAATCCAAATTGTAATGTAAAAGATGTACACTGAAAACATGGTTACCCTTGTAAATTGTAAAGTTTAGTTATATGGTTTGTTACACGAATCTGGTTATGTACAAATGTTACCCCAGGAATATCCCATATTTTCCTAAAAAGTTGATTACCAATCTGAATTGTAATGTAAAAGATTTATACCGAAAACCTGGTTATCCTTGTGAAATGTATTAGTTTTAAGACGTATATAAAACTAATATGTACAAAGTAAACTAGTTACTTTATTCATTATTACTATCAAGTAAATCTCTGTTATCCAAATTGCGAGTTCCATAACCGTACGATAGACTAGATATGGCAATAAGTAGTCCACAACACCTTATGACTTTCGTCACCCTTGAACCTTTTGGTTCGGCTGTAGCTAGCAGCCAGGTGTGGGGTAGTCAGCCCCGTATAGATCTATACACTCAAGTCACGCTCCCTATCTAAGAGATTCTGGTTACCGGTGTGGTCCTCCACTCACGTATCTCTGTGGAGTGTTCTCCGAGGACGTGTCTCTAATTTATAGGAATAACAAATTTACTAGTAATAATACAGAAAGATACTGTTACAAACAATGATCCTCCACACGCGTATCTCTGTGGAGTGTTTCCGAGGACAAAACAGTGTACTAAGTTTCATGTTCAAAGTTCAATTATTATGCTTTTAACTTGATATAATGTGGAAAACCATTTGTGAAAATATAAAACACAACATTTTATAACGTTTTTCACAAATAATACGGTAATGTGTTCTGCAAGATCAAACGGTTATCTGATATGATTATCAACGTTAAAAGCCTATGAAATATGAAACACAACACATGTAAAACAAGTTTTTGAGTACAAGTATTCCTTGTACTTTACTTGTATTCTCCCCTGAAAACAGTGAAAAACATTGAAAAGGGTAGGGGTATGAACTCACCAGACGAGAAAACGTGACAGTTTGAATACTAAGCGTCGGTTCGGGGCTTCATAACGCGCGAGGTTCCTAATTAATATGAAATGGTATACAAATGTATCTAATTAGACTCTAAATCACTAATTAGATATTATTATACACTCCAATATAAGAAAACACTTCAAATCAAGTGTTTGGAGTGACCCGGGTGGCATCTACGGACGTATAGGGCTCGGATAATGTGTTTTCTCTTCAAGAGTAAACTCCTTAAGGATTTTATGGCCCTAAGACCAACTCCACATGAGTTCACGGCTGTGAACTCATGAATGAGGGGTTTTATGGTGTCAATTGGTCAAACAACACTTGGGAAAAATTGCTATGATTTAATCTAAGGTTTAGGAATGGATCTAATCATCAAGAACGTTACCAAATGGAGTTTACGGCTGTAAACTAGGATTCTATAGCCGTAAGCTCCTATGTGACCATTCCTTACATGATTTTGTGGCTCTAGATTAATCACATGTGATTCAAACCAATTTTACAAGCCTTAGAATGAATTTAGGGCATCATTTGACTTGTGTATGTGAGTTTACAGCCCAGGAACCCATTCTTGGGGGTTTACAGCCGTAAGCTCCTACAGGGAGGGTTTTCATCATGTTTATGGCCCCTAAATCGATTGTGGTTGGTTCTAGAATTTAATCCAAGGCTATTGGTGTGTTTAAGTGGCATTTAAACACTCAAATTTGAGTTTACTCCCCATGAAGATGAGTTTACGGCCCAAGCATGTTCTCGGGTAGTAAATTCATGTTTACTCCTCAAAAGTTGGAATCAAGGTGTTCTAAGTCCATTCCCTTAAGTTATTTAGCTATATCTAAGCTCCAAAGGTGGATTGGAAGTGAGGCTAAAAAACCCCCTTTATGTGTGTTTACGGCCCAAGCATCTTCCAGGGCCATAAACACATGAACATGGTCCTTTTCCATAGATTAAACATGAATTTGAAGGCTAAGGATGCTAATCTATGAGTTAGGGAGGTTACCTTGATGAATTGGAGCCTTAATTTGATGATTTTGGACCTTAAGTTTGGATTGAGGAGAGAGGTTAGAGAGAGAGTAGTGAGAGAGAGAAAAGCTTCAAATTGAAGTCTTTTGAGCTTTAAATAAGTTCTAAGTTCGGGACACGGTGGAATTCTACCCGATACCGACGTTAGACGTGGCTTTTGGTCGTACCTGATTAAGTTGCCGTAACCCGATATGGTCGATTCTAAAAATATTCCGATTACTAGAATGGGGTGTTAATATGACTTCCAAACGCGTTAGGACACCCATTAAGTCATTATAGAAATCCCACATTTATGACTTAATTTAATGACGTAAACGAAAATGAAATTGAAAACGACGAATGTATTAACGAAAAGGGTTATAAATAATGGAACGAATTTCGGGTTGTCACAGTGATGTTGGTGAAACTATTGCTGAAGCTCTTCAAAGGAAAAAGAGGGAACGAGAGCAAAAAGAAGCAGAGGATAGGGAAAGGAGAAACAAGGAAGAAGAAGATGCCTTGAACTGCAAAAAGGCTTTGTTTCCCTTGTGGACGAAGGAAGTGCTTGTCAATCAAGCTATAGAGTTTCCATCTGTCTATTGGTTGGAACCTGTCGCTTCGTTTGACTGTGATAATTCAAAGGACTCACAGTTTGATATGCTGATTACAAGGAAGGCATTCACGTTCCATTGTTTTGATTCAACTATGGAGGTTCCTTTTCCTCATCCAAAGATAGATCGTGAGCTGATTGATTTCTATCTCAAGTTTGGCCAACCATAGTACCTGACTTGGAGTGCACAAAAGATCATAACAATCAAGGTTCTCAAACCTTCACCTGCTGGGAGATTTACAAATGTCAATTTCAAGATCACTCATGGTACAACAAACACAGTGTCGACTATCTCTCTTGGAGATCTTCCTAATCTCAATCCTCATGATTCTATTTTTCTATACAACATTTTGCTCACTAATCCAATGACATATGAGCCAATTCTTGAACACTTGAAGCGAATGTTGGCCTCCTAGATTTATGAAGTTGTGACTATGGATAAGGAGATAGCAACGGTTATGAACAAGAAGCCAACAATCAAGCCTACACCGAAGCCAGGGGATGTGAACAGAATAAAGTTAGGTCAAATTGATTCTACACATCTCATTGTGATGTTTAATAAATAAGAAGGGCATGGATTTTTGTTTGCTCTGGTAGATAAACACTTGTTCTCTACTGATTGCTTGGAGCACATCATCAACATAATACATCAGTGCAAGCATAATTCGGAGGCTGACAAGAAGAATTTTACAGATATGCTTCGGTGGTACATTACTTTTCGGTATAATCTTTTGTCCATCATACCGAGAGTGTTTAAGTCTTTAAAGAAGTCTTTTGTTGCTAAACAGAATTGAGGTCTCGACTCCAAAGACGCAAAGGGGGAGATTGTTGAGTCCATTAGTGTTGCGTCTTGGGCCTTATGTTTCGTATCCAGATTGGGTCTGTCCATCCACGATTTTCTAGATTAGTTAGTAGGGTTGTTGTTGTGTGTATATATATATATATATATATATATATATATATATATATATATATATATATATATATATATATATATATATATATACATGTATGCATTATATAGAGTTGATTTTCACGTTCTTATTTTGTAACCCTAGAACACCTCTACAGTCGAAGTTCTTTGTCGAGCTCTTCTGAGGTGTCAAAGTATTAATCATATGACTTATTCAAAGCCATACTTGTGTTCTTCATTATGTTCTTAATTATTAGATTGCTTAGAATTTATCGATCCTGATAGAACTTTGTTCTAACAATGCTCTTTCATCTCTCACTTTTTCTTCTACAGGTCAACCCATTGCTACTCAGCAACCTTAGGTTCAGTCTTTTTCCACTCCATCAGCTTCTTCTCTTCCTGCTGCATTAGCCATGCCTCTCTATCAGAACCAATCATTCGTGGCTGCTCAAGCTGCTTCTTCTTCCAATGTGGCCTCCTCATCAAAAGGAAAGGAGGTTGATTAAAATATTGCTCTTGCTACAGGGCTTGTTACCTGCTACAATGCACTTGTAGCTGGAGATCTTCCACCCCAACTGTCATTTTCCGATCTCGATCAGATACACCCTAAAGATGTAGAAGAGATGGATATCACATGGCAAATTGCCATGGCAGTTTTCAGGGTGAAACAGTTTGCCAAGAAGACCGGAAAGAACAACAGGGGGACGAGTGCTAACAAGAAGGTTGGGTTCAGCAAGGGAAAGTTGTGTTGCTTTAACTGCCACAAGCTAGGACATTTTGCTCGTGAGTGTCCGCAGCCAGATAGAAGACTGAATAATAACCGGACAATGGTTGCAGTTGGGAACAATCGAAGCGGTGCTCAGGTCAACAACGAGAAGGCCATGATTGCACAATCGTTTGATTGGGAGGATCAGATGCAGGCCCTAAACATTTCAGGACCTAAAAATGCTCATTTGGCACAGGTTGGTGATGATGCTCCCGCGGAGATTGTTGCAGCTGAAGATCAAATGATGGAGTTGCAGTTTACGTTGATGGTTTCTTCTCATGAACCAAATAAAAACAAGGTAAGTGTACCCTCATGTTCTCAAGCTTGTATTGATTATGTTAAAATTCTTCATGTGGAAATTGAGACACTAAGTAGAGAAGTAGACAACCTTACAATTCTTCGTGAACATAATGACTTACTAAAAAGAGAAGTAGAGGACCTTAGGTGTGAAGGTTACCAACTCAGAAAAGGACAAAAACCTATTAAGGCCCAGTTAGAATCTAAAATAAAGGACTTTAGGAGACTTCAGGAAGACTATAGTAATAAATGCAAAAATTATGACTACATAAAGAAACAGAACGCTGAACTAGTGGATGAAATTGAATCATTAAAGGGAAAATTTGAAACTGTTGATTTTTATTTTCGAAAATATGATGTATCGAGTGAGGTAGTCAACAATATGATAGACAACTGCATGCAATTTAAACGAAATCAGTCAAAGGGTCTAGGGTATAATCAAGTGCCACCTCCTTTCAATCATTCATATCAGCTTCAACCCTTGTCCAAAGAAGAGATTGCCAATGAACCATTCATGGTTTATGGAAAGCCATCTAGTTTTGTTTCGGTAGGATTTATTAAAGTACTAACATTTCTACTTCTCTTGCAGATCAATCCTTAAATCAGTCAAAGCATGAAGCTGAAGGATCTGTTTCAGAAAATAAAACTGAGTTTGAACTTGAAGTTTTAGTTTTAAATAAAGACAATAATTTTTCTGATGTTGCAAGTGACAATGTTTTTTTTGATGTTTCTACATCTTCTAATACTGTTTTGAATGGTTTTAAAGTTTCTAATACTATTTTGAATGATGTGGTTGGCAATTCTAATGTTTGTGATGATAATAATGAAAAACCACCAGTTTCACAAGTTTCTCCATCTAATGCACCCTCACTTGTCTCACAACCTAATTCTTGTTCCTGTTCATGTGAGAGAAGCAAGGGTGTTGGTATGGAAAACAGATATGAACAATGTAGTACAAGTTTTAACAATAACAAACAGATTTGTTTCAATTGTGGTATTGGTGGTCATATACCTAGGAATTGTCCAAATTGAATGTTTGTACATTTTGAGTCACCAAGAGGAGAGAACGAATTCAGAGGAAGGTATTTAACTAGAAGTTCCTTTAGAAATCGTTCTCGGAATGATGATTGAAAGGATGATCGGAGTAGAAAACGGGTTGTTTTTCAAAAGCATAAAAAGGTCCTTCATAACAAAGTCCCAAGCAGTTTGCCAAAACCGAGCATGGCCAAGCCAAGGTCGGTTTCGTCAAGAAGTAGCAATGGTTCTTCAACCATTTCTGGTAGAAAACCCAAGTGCTCCAAGCAAACTGATAAAAATCCTATTTCAAAATCACCCGGGACTGTTAGAAAACCTAATTATCAATGGTTGCCCAAATTAGCATCCATTCCATCACCTTTGTCCTCTCAAAAGTTATTAAATGATGATAGATATGAAAAGGCATCAGGACAACCCAGGAAAATAATGATCTGGGTTCCCAAATCTAAATAAAACCGCTCATTTTGCAGGGACGGTTGCGGGGGAATGTCGTCAGACCTTGGTTCGTCGACAGCAGCTGCTCCCGGCATATGACAAGAGATATCGCCCAACTGCACAACATTCAATCTTTTAATGGGCGATATATCTCTTTTGCGGGTGGAGAAGGTGGCAAAATCACTCAAACGGGAACCATCACAAATGGGGTGTTAAATTTCGAGAATGTAAACTTTGCTCCCGAATTCAAGCATAGTTTGTTGAGTGTGTCTCAGATATGCGACAAAGGCTATTCTACACATTTCACTAAAAAGGAATGTATGATTCTCAAGCCAGGCTTTGTCATCCCAGAAGAGTGGATTCTTGTGAAATCTAAAAGGGATGGGAATGCATACATCATAGATATGAATAGCAATCTTCCAGAACAAGTTACCTGCCTCTTTTCAAAAATCTTCGAACAAAATCCAATGCTATGGAACTGAAGGCTCGGTCATGCTAATGCCAAGAACATGAATCGCCTTGCACAGAATGAGATGGTCTGTGGTTTTCCTGTCAAGGACTTTATCACCTTTGAGAAGTGTGTGTCATGTGCCCAAGGTAAGCATCATAGAAAACCACACCTGCCACAACAATTCAACTCAATTAGTCGGGTGCTTCAATTGCTACATATGGATCTGTTTGGACCAATCAACGTTCTCAGTATTAACAGAAATTCCTATTGTTTGGTTGTGATTGATGATTTCTCTCTTTTTACGTGGGTTTTCTTTCTATCCAACAAAGTTGGAGTTGCCGATCTAATTAAGAAATTCATTGTGTTGATTCTGAACCAAACTAACAACCGGGTGAAGGCGCTTCATACCGACAACAGAACAGAGTTTAAGAATTCTATACTCGATCATTTTTTGCGCAGAAAAGGGTATTATGTGTCAATACATCTCCTCTCACACACCCCAACAAAATGGTGTTGCTGAGAGGAGAAACAGAAGTTTAAAAGACGTTGCAAGGACGATGCTGTGTGACTCCAAACTACTAGTTTTATTTTGGGCCAAGGCAATAAACACTGCTTTCTACGTTCAGAATCGCGTGTTGATCAACAAAGCTAAAATGAAGACCCCGTATGAGATTCTATATGGTCACAAGCCTTCAGTCAGTCATTTATGAGTATTTGGCTGCCCTTGCACCTTTCTTCACTTAGAGACCAACCTGAAGTTTAATGCCAATGTCGATGATTGTTACATCGTAGGGTATGCTTCTCGCACCGCTTATAGGGTCTACAATAAGAAGACAAAGCAGGTTGTAGAATCTTATGACGTGTGCTGGTTGGAAGAAAATCAGACGGATGCTCGAGTAGGTCCAGATTGGTTGTTTGATTACACATCTCTGTTCAAATCCATAAATGTGTCTTCAGGTAGCTAATGTGGATCTGTCTCTGGTTCGAAGGATGTTTATGAAGACGAAGACGAAGAAGTTGTCTACAGACCTCCAATGGAATCCTCTTCACAACCTGAGGAGGAGACTCCTGCTTCGCCTGTGGGGGAGTCGTTCGCTTCGCCTGAGGGGGAGTCAGCTGTACATCCTGATAATCCAAAATCTCCAGTTCAGAATGATACTTCTGATGCTAAAACTACACCACTCACTCCTAAAGAAAGAGAGTTCATGTCTAAAGATGCTTCCGCTGCTACTTCAACTTTTATGGAGCTACTCTTTCCTGAAGACTTTTCAAATGAGTTTGTGGCGTAGTCGTCTAGCGCGGCTCAATCAGCAAATGAAGGAGGTGTCAATATTCACAATCTTCCTGTCTCGCTTAATGATATCAGCCAGGAAATACCCTCAAGGATTCAACGTGATCATCTGATTGACAACATTATTGGTCAGCTGGGTGACGGCGTTAAAACCAGAAGTCAGAGTGGAGATGTCAATACCTGTCTTTACTCTTGCTTTATCT
Organism: Lactuca serriola; assembly: GCF_051521515.1. Taxonomy (NCBI): domain Eukaryota; kingdom Viridiplantae; phylum Streptophyta; class Magnoliopsida; order Asterales; family Asteraceae; genus Lactuca; species Lactuca serriola. The sequence goes on along the minus strand of NC_136412.1, from coordinate 180,103,024 downwards.
CTCAAATAGAGCCCAAGAATGTTGAAATGGCTTTGAATGAGCCCAGCTGGGTAGATGCAGTGCATGAAGAATTACATCAATTTGAAAAACTCGGGGTTTGAAAGTTAGTTGAGTTGCCAAAGGGCAAATAATCTCTTGACACACGATGGGTCTATCGAAACAAGCAGGATGATTCAGGGATCATAGTGCGAAATAAAGCAAGACTGGTGGTTCGTGGGTTTTGACAAGTTGAGGGTCTTGATTACACTGAAGTTTATGCTCCTGTAGCTCGCTTGGAGGCTATTCGTATCTTCCTTGCATACGCTTCTTACATGAACTTCACCGTTTACCAAATGGACGTCAAGACTGCCTTCATGTATGGCAAGGTGAAGGAAGAAATCTATGTTGATCAACCCCCTGGGTTTGTTGACTCGAAGTTTCCTAATCATGTCTACAAGTTGGACAAGGCATTGTATGGGTTACATCAAGCTCCTCGAGCGTGGTATGCAACTCTAACAAAGCATATGCTCGAGCATGGATACTCTCGTGGCACTATCGATCAAACTTTGTTTATCAAGCATGTCAGTAATGATCAAATTTTGGTTCAAATCTATGTTGACGACATTATCTTTGGGTCGACCAGTCCGCAGCTTTGCAAGGAATTCAAAGGTGTAATGAAAAAGCGGTTCGAAATGAGTTCATTAGGGGAAATGACCATGTTTTTGGGGCTTTAGGTCAAACAAAATTCAACTGGAATCCTGCTACATCAAGCCAAGTATGTAGAGGATATTCTTGAGAAGTTCGGGTTTCACGACGCTAAATCTGCATCGACGCCAATGGCTGAAAGACCTCTTCTGACTCCAGATCCTGATGGCGAATCCGTAGATCAGACTCACTATAGATCGATGATCGGATCGTTTATGTATCTTACTGCAAGCTGACCTGACATCATGTTTGCAGTTTTTCAATGCGCACGTTATCAGGCTAATCCTAAACTTTCACATCTTATTGTTGTCAAAAGAATTTTTCGATATATCAAAGGTAGCCCAAAATTGGGTCTTTGGTATCCGAAGAATTATGAATTTGATATATACATATATATGCTTTTGCTGAAAGTAATTATGGAGGTTGTGAGCTTGACAGTAAATCTACTTCAGGAGGGTGTCAATATCTTGGTAACAGACTAGTGTCGTGGCAGTGCAAGAAGCAACATACTATCTCAGCCTCAACAGCGGAGGCGGAATACGTTGCTCCATCTGCCTGTTCTTCTGAAGTTATCTGGATCCAACATCAACTGTTGGACTACGGTTTGAATTACTTAGAAAGCCTCATTTACTGTGATAATGAGGCCGCAATTCAAATTGCCAAAAATCCAGTCCAACATTCTAAAACCAAGCACATCGATATTAAAATTCATTTCATTAGAGACTGTTATGAACGTTTACTAATTCGGCTGGAATAGGTTCCCACTGCTAATAATGTGGCGGATCTATTCACTAAGCCTTTTAACAAAGCTCGTTTCGATGTGCTTGTGGGATTTCTGAAAATGATTCTTTTTGAGGATTAAGTTTTTCTGTTTTATTTTCTTTCTTAATTCTTTTTAATTTTTATATTTGTTTTTTTTTCTGTAGGTAAGTTAATTAAAATCTGCACATTTTATTCTCTTTTATTTTTATTCTCACCCATGCACAAATTTAGGGGGAGAAATAATTAAAAATCCAAAAACAATAAAAATTTCAAAAATCCAAAAACAACAAAAATCCAGAAAATTAAAAAGTGTGCTGTTAATATTGGTTTGTAGGTGTTGTGACGGGAAATGAAATTAGCAAGTGATAATGGGCAATCTGAATCTGCATAATGTACCTAAGTTGAATTGTCTACGCTTTGTGCTCGATGCGCTGGTAGGCATGAAAGACGCTCGGATAGGTTGAACAAACATTGACCTAGTTAGATTCGTTTAGGCTGACAATAAGACGCTCGGATAGGTTGAACAGGGAGATCTACACGGGAATCTACTAGTCACACTAAAAGAACCCGTATCTAGAATTGTGGATTCACTTTTCCTTGATGTGCAGATTTTGTCCTTAATTCCGGTTTTGATGGGGTGACTAGGGAATTCCGATAAACTAGGTCTGTAGAAGGTTATTTTCTTGCTTTCTGTATGTTAGTCATATGTTGCCTCCTTTGCGTGATCGAAAGATCCGACCTAGACTGTGACATATGCAATTCTATCTCTATGCAATTCTTTCTATTTGTTAGCCATATATTGTCTCCTTTGCGTGACTCAAAATCCGACCTGGTACACAATATATGCACCATTCTCTTCTCAATCCCTCTAAAAACTTCAGTTAGTCATATGTTTCATCCTTTGCGTGATTGGAAGAGATCCGACCTAGATGTACAGCATATGCATTCTAAAATCTATCTTCTCTCTTAATAATTGTCTGCTCACCCGGTGTAAGGAGTATTCTGGAAGTCCTTGATGGCTGGAGCATATCTGGAAGTGGGAAACACCTTCTAGTACAATTAAAATTGAACACATACAGATTGTCTGTAGATCTCGCTGCTCAATTTAGGTGGACAACAATATCCCTGGTCGTCGTCAACTAAATGGTCCCTAGGAAATTTATTTAAGAATAAGGGCTAAAAATTTCATGTTATTATTAAATTGTCCAAAATTATGTCACAAATGTTTCGTGTATAAATGGACCACAATACTGGCGATCGATCAGACGAAGACGTGAAAATAAGGGTACCAACAAGTGGATTAGGGTTGTCCAACGGCTTTGATCCCAGAGTCATAAATTTATTATCAGTAATTAAATTCATATGTTTTGTTGTGTAATTCATTTGACTTTATTTAATTTTAATTTTAATTTTAATTTTAATTTTAATTTTAATTTTAATTTTAATTTTCATTTTAATTTTATTATTTATTATTTTTCTTTTCTTTTATTAATTGTTAAAATTTAATTGTTAATTTTTAATTTTTAATTTTTAAATTTTACAAATTAATTTTATTTTGTTTTATTTTTAATTTTAGTTTTAATTTTAATCCTCAAAAGGTTTGAAAAACTTGGACTGTGTTTTACACTGTGTGGCCAATAGGTAAAGAGTTCTAGGGTATTTAAAGTGTTTACAGCCGGAATCATTCTCAATTCTCTGATTCCGGCTGCAAACACTCCCCATCTCCCTCTCTCTCTCTCTCTATCTCTCTCTCTCTCTCTTCCAATTTTTTTTGTGTTTTTTAGTGAAATTGCTCCGATAGCTTCAAAGGTACAATGATTTCAACCGTGAATATGTATTTCTTTCAGTGATTAACCGTGTTTTGAGCCTGAAATCGAGAAAAAAAGATGTGTCGGAGTTTACGGCCCAAGCTTACGGCCGTAAGGAGCTTACGACCGTAAACTTAGTTTGCAGCCACAGGCTTCCAGTCACGAGTTTACGACCGTAAACTCCCGTTGACCGTAAACCATCCGTTGACCGTAAACTCCCCACTAACCATGAAACTTAATTTTTTTTTAATAATTCTCTCTTGGGCTCAAAATTAAATTATTTAAAACATTATTTAATCAAGTTTCTCTTTTGTCTTACTTGGGGTGTTTTAGTGCAGATAAAATGGCAGCCTTAAAATTTGCAGGTATGCATAACCTGGCTATGGTTCTCGTTGATCCTCCGTTGGCCCATGGGGACTTCAAATCGATGATTCACAGATTAGGAGAATGATGTTTGTCCTCTGCCATTACTATGAACACGGTTATCTACCATAAAATCATTCAGGAGTTCTGGCAGACTGCCAAAATGACAAGGGACGATAATGGAGTTGTCACTGTGATGCGATCGTTTAGGGATTCAAGATTGTTATTGATGAGACATTTGTGAGAGAGACCCTGCTGATCAATGACCTTCCAACCTTTCGTACGGAGATTGGTATTTATGATACTCAAAGAATATTAAGGAATATGGGGTACGAGTGTGATTCTCCACCAACAATGAAGAAACCTCTGCCGCCAATAAAAAGATGCTTTGGGAGTGTGAGATAGGCGGACGGGGAGTACGCGTTGGTTTTTCCAACGAAACAGTGAAAGATGTTGTTTTATCCTTATCCATGGATGGAGGGAGAGCCATTCTTTATTTATTTGAAAAGCCTGACTTTGCAGACAGTTCATTATCTCGCAGAGCTTCTTGGGATTATTAAGCTCTATAGTCTTCAAAGTGACTTTGGTGTGTTATTAAATATAAAAGCCATTCTTTATTTATTTGAAAAGCCTGACTTTCAGCCGGATCGACCAACAAATGATAGGCCAGAGGGAAAGATATCACACACTACACAAGACAATCATGTGCAAGCTGCTTGAGTTGAATCAGCCTCAATTCCTTTCTCACTCACGATGAAAGCTAATTTGTTCCGAGGAATGCAAAATAGCTGGACCTCTTATTGAAGTAAGACAGTCACAGCAGGGCTATAACCAGCAACCTTCGGTTGATTCATTGAAGTTTAGAGTCAGTGTCTTTCTATCGAATCTGAGTTACCGGCTCTCCCTTCCCGGGTACACAAGTTCTGCACACCACCAAATAATTAGGTGGTGGGACTGGATGAAGGTCGGGGCGGTATAAAGGATAGGCTAGATTCATTGAATAACTTCTAGTCTTTTTCTATTCTATTTTTATATAAAAGAGTTCCCATGGTCATGATTGTTGACTAAACTGCCCTTTCTCTGATTCCCCTTGCCGACTCTGAACTAACTCATGCTTGAATGTGAACAACCGATAGAAAGCAGCATTCTACTAATTGGATTACCTTCTTCCCTCGGGCCAATCTACTACACGCTAATAATGGTCTTTTGGATTTAATATCCCTAAACAGTAAGCCTTTTCTTGTTCGTTCTTCGAATGAGGCTAGTGGGGACTAATTCCTTCCGGCTAATGAAGAGACTACTCCAGTCTTTCTTCTTCTTTGAAATCCCTTGCCACTTCCCTTCTTTGCTGCCGTCCTATTGGAGATTTCTAGCTCACGTGTTCGTGAGCTGCATCTCTGGCAGAAGGTTCGGTGCTGATGAGATATCCCTAAGAAACGCAGGCGCTATTGTTTCTCTCGCTGCGGGGATCGACTTCAACTTTTCTAGGTTTATCCTGGATGAGTTTGTGGTCAACATTAATGCCACTACTCGGGATACTTTCCAAATGTACCCTCGGTTTGTTCAGTTCTTCATCAATAAGGAATTTCCCAATTTGGTAAAGGTTGGAGAAACACTCGATATGAAGTCTTTGGGCCCTCGCACCATTGGGCTCACTAAACAAAACTGCAAGGGGAAGGTGGTGTTTTAGGGGTTGTATCCATTGGTCAAGTTCGGACGATTTGCTGAACCGAACGAAGCCACCAAGTCACATGGATCTTCGGACAAGATTTCATCGGAGCACACTTTGTCGGAAAAGGTGATCTCAGAATGAGATGTGATCACCGTGTCGGATCAAGAAGGAGAAGAGACTGTTGCTCTTGCTGTGTCAGTTGTAGAGGAGCGTGACCTACAAAATGTTCAAGTTGAAGGAGATTACAATGAAGGGTCTTCTAAGAAATCTGCTGAACCTAATCAATTTAAAGACCTTGATCTCACAGGTTTCGACAGAGATGAGATTCTGACTAATTTTGGAACTAATGATGATTTTCTGTCAAACGTCAACCTCAACTTGCTGCTATATAATCTCAGTGATGTTGCTCACACGGCAACAAAGAGTAGGGATTCAGAAGACGCTCTCGAATCAACCCCCACAACTACAGAACAAGTGGCTCTCTCTACAATTCCAATGGTGACAATGTCAGGGATTCCTCCCCTTGGCGTTGCTTCACCTACATCTGAGCTACTTCATGGTAATTTCTCAACAGACCAGACTTCGCAGCTGATGGGTTTTGAGCATTCTAACACTTCCTAAGTATACATGCAACCCTAATAACCTTGGATCTACATTTGTATAATTATCATGCAAAGTTGAATCCCAAGGTTATATTCCTATCTAGCATACAGGGGGAACAATTTTTAACTTGAATGAAAGATAGAATAACTTACCTTGTTGTTGCTTATGATCCTTGAAACCTTGTGAGCCTAGCACCCCATGTGTGATGCCTCGAATGCTTCACACAACACCAAATGATTTTGGAATGACTTTAGAGAGAATAGACACTTCTAAAATCGGTCTAGCCCTCTTGTTTCTATTGTGTAGCCGATTTTGGTGGAGAATATGTTCTTTATATAGTGTTGACACATCTAGGGTTACACCATGTAAACCCTAATGTGTCATGACTCTTCATTTCCATGACCCATGAGTTTGTAACTCCCATGGAGCATCCATGGTGCATCCTATGGGTTTAACCCAACTTGATAATCCAAGGAGCCTCTTAGCCCACTATAAAAGTTATGGATGATTTACATAATCAACCCATATATTTAATTAGTTATCTTTTGACCGCTTAATTAATTTTAAAATAATTCTTGATCAAACTAATTAAATAATACTATTAATATATTAGAACTTATAATATATTAATAATCCACAAGTGTTATTTCTCTCATTTAGTCTATCCAATTGCATGGTTCCATGCAACCCAAATGGACCATGCCGGGTCGGGTCAAGTATATACCAGAAATAGTTATGGACTTAGACACCTTATCCAACAGTCTCCCACTTGGAAAAAGTCTAATAACTATAACTGAAAGTATGACTTCAGAAACCGATCGGAAATTGTAGCTCTTTTAAGGTCTCTCGGAACTGAGAAAATGATGATACGCCATTTAAGATAAGTGATCATATAATCCTCTGTTGTAGATATCAGTCGGACAAATACATGGAATGATGTCTTACTTATTTTCCAGCAGTTTGTTTCCCGATTTCCGATTTGTTTGAAAAAGAACTTAATTGAACACATCAACTTAGTTCTGACCAGGCCCGGTACATAGGTCAAAACAAAATCATCGAGGGGCCCAGATATCAGCTTCTAATCCAAGAAGGAACAGATAAACGTCGACTCATATGTTTGTTCTACTACTCATTGAATTATACACAAAAGCACATTTTATAACATCGAGTGTGGGTTGAGTCCAATGCTCAGAACTTATGAGCTCTCATGATTGTTGTAGCCATGTCCAACACCTTAGAACTCTGCAACCAATCATGACAGTCTTGATTCATACCCACTTCCTACATATGACCGACTGTGGAGGTTTGAATAATATGATATACCAAACATAATTATTCTGGAAGTCAAAACATGCAAAAGAAATATAGTAAATGACGGACAAGAGATAGCAACACTTTATTCATAAATAAAACACCTTTTATTCATCATCTAATGTCAATTACACTTTAGAAATTTCAAGGTTATCTAACTACTAAATCTAATATCATCCTTCAACCTATGCTCTAAGCATGTTGGAGATGCTTAACCCGAGTCAGTCCCTTCGTGAGGGGAGCTGCTGGATTCTCATCCAATGATACCCTCTTCGCCACGAGGAGTCATTCTTCTATTCGATGTCTGATGAAATGGTATTTTCTGTCGATGTGTCTGGATCTCCTGTGATCCCTTGGTTCCTTAGCTAAGGCAACAACACTTTTACTATCACATAAAATTTCCATTGGCTCTTTAATAGCTGGTACAACTCCAAGGTCTCCAATGAAGTTCTTCAGCCATATCGCCTCCTTTGCTGCCTCGCTAGCTGCAGTATACTCTGATTCGCAAGTTGAATCAGCCACTGCCTCTTGCTAGGAACTCTTCCAAGAAATTGCTCCTCCGTTTAGGATAAAGACCCAGCCTGACTGAGAGTGGAAATTATCCCTATCAGTCTGAAAGCTAGCATCACTATACCCTACAACTCTGAAGTCATCACTCCCACCGAGGGTAAGAACCCAGTCCTTAGTCCTCCGTGGGTACTTGAGGATATTCTTTACCACAGTCCAGTGTGCCTTGCCAGGGTTCCCCTAATACCTGCTAACCATGCTCAAGGCAAAGGCTACATCAGGTCGAGTACACGTCATAGCATACATGATCGATCCTACAGCCGAAGCATAAGGTATTCGACTCATTTCTACTATCTCATCCTCAGTACTAGGGCTTTGTGTCTTACTCAATCTGGCGTTACTCTAGATGGGTAACTCTCCTTTCTTGGAGTCCTGCATGCTGAATCTCTTCAGCACCTTATCCAAGTAGGTACTCTGACTAAGTCCAATTAGTCTTTTACTCTGGTCTATCCAGATCCTTATCCCTAGAATATAGGCAGCTTCTCCTAGGTCCTTCATAAAGAAACACTTCCCAAGCCAGGACTTCACTTCCTGCAGAGTTGGGTTGTCATTTCCTATGAGCAGTATGTCATCCACATACAATATCAAGAACCTAACTATACTGCCACTAGCCTTGACATATACACAAGATTCATCTTCACTCCTAGAAAAGCCAAATTCTTTGAATTTCTCATCGAAGCAAAGATTCCATCTGCGAGGTGCTTGCTTTAATCCATAAATGGATTTCTCAAGCTTACACACTCTATTAGGGTACTCTGTGTTGAAAAAGCCTCTGGCTAACTCATGTAAACATCCTCATCCAACTTTCCATTAAGTAAAGTGGTTTTGACATCCATTTTCCATATTTCATAGTCATGAAATGCGGCTATGGCTAACAGAACCCTATAGACTTAATCTTGGCCACTGGAGAAAAGGTCTCATCATAATCAACTCCCGGAGTATGTGAGAAACCCTTTGCAACCAATCGAGCCTTATAAGTATGTACCTTACCATCCATGTCGGTCTTCTTCTTGAAGATCCATTTGCACCCTATAGTCTTATGACCTGGTATATTCTCAACCAAGTTCCAATCTTGATTGTCATACATGGACTGTATCTCGCTGTCCATTGCCTCTTTCCACTTGGCTGACTCAGGGCCTGCCATGGCTTCCGCGTAACTATTAGTTTCATCCGGACCTATCAGTGTCTCATCACTGATAAGTGTATCACCTTTCGCAGTAATATGGAATCCATATTAATGCTTAGGTGCATTCCTAACCCTTGTGGAACGCCTCAGAGGTACAGACTTGTCAATTGGCTCAACAGGAATTTCCTCCTCAAGCTGAGTGCTAGGGTTTGAAGTTCCTTTACTGCTTGACTCTTGAATTTCTTCAAGGTCAACTTGCCTCCCACTGTTTCCTTGGCTTATGAACTCTCTCTCTCTCTCTCTCTCTCTCTCTAAAGAAAGCCCTCCTAGCTACAAAGACAACATTTTCACTAGGTCTGTAGAAGAGGTAACCAAAGGATTGTTGTGGGTATCCGATGACAATACACCTCTCGCTTCGAGGTTCGAGCTTGTCATGAGTCTCGCATCTCACGAAAGCCTTGCAACCCCAAATCTTGATGTCGTCTAGTTTGGGTACTTTACCCGTCCACATCTCATGAGGAGTTTTGGCAACTTTCTTTGTAGGGACCAGATTAAGGATATGGGTGGTAGTCTCTAAGGCATACCCCCAAAATGATATTGGTAGCGAAGCTCGACTCATCATAGAACGAACCATATCTAACAAGGTTCGATTACGCCTCTCAGACACACCATTTAACTAGTGTCCTGGGAGGTGTCAATTGTGAGGCAATCCCACATTCCCTAAGATAGTCGAGGAACTCTGAAATAAGATACTCACCACCTCGATCGGATCGAAGCATCTTAATGTTCCTGCCCAATTGATTCTCGACTTCTTGTTTAAATTCTTTAAACCTTCTGAAAGTCTCTGACTTATGCTTGATTAAGTAGACATATCCATATCTACTATAATCATCAGTAAAAGTCAAATAATAACGATTAGCATCCCTTGTGGCATGTTTGAAGGGTCCACACACATCCGTGTGTATAAGATCCAACAAGCCTTCACCCCTCTCAGAAGAACCTTTGAAGGGTGACTTTGTCATTTTTCCAAGTAAGCATGATTCGCAACTATCATCTGACTTTAGGTCAAATGACTCCAAGACTCCATCCTTTTGGAGTTGGCCTATGCCTTTCTTTCTTATATGTCCAAGACGACAATGCCACAATGATGCTTTATCCAAGTTATTGTTATTAACAGAATCAATACACAATACATTATTTCCTAAGTTATCAACCACATATACAGTTTCATACACACCATCACAAGGTAATGCTTTAAAATAAAGAACATTATTAAAGAAAGCATTAATCGAAGCAACTTCATTATCAAATGAAAAGGTAAAACCTTGTTTATACAATGCATGAAAGGAAATAATGTTTCTTGCCATTTCTGGAGAATAACAACACTTATTCAAATCTAAACTAAACCCACTACTTAGCGAAAAAGTATAAACTCCAATCTTGTTGACAGGTAAAGCTTTCCTATTCCCCATGATTAAGTTTATTCTTCCTTGCTCCACATTCTCACTTCTTCTTAGTCCCTGTAAATCATAACAAATATGAATACCACAAACGGTATCAAGGACCCAAGTGTTAGAATACGTTGAGTTATTAGATAAGATAGTGTAAATATCTGCATAGGGTTTAACTTTCACATCCTTCACATCTTGCTGGTACTTTGGGCAGTTCCGCTTTCAATGTGACTTTTCATGGCAAAAGAAGCATTCAGCCTCTTTTGGGTCAGAAGAAGGAGTGACTAAACCTTTCTTGGTTCCACTTGAAGAGGAGCCATCAAGGGTCCTAGCCTTGGTACCCTTCGAAGAGCTCTTCTTCTTCTTCCCTCGACTTTTCCTGATTGCCAAAACTAGCATGGAGTTTGGAGTAGGAGTGTGAACAACCAACTTCCCCTTATGACCTGTTTCTGCGGTCTTGAGAAGTCCCTGAAGTTTGTTGAGTGTGTCATCTTCCTTATTCATCTGATATGTCATGTGGAATTGATCATAGCACGATGGTAAGGAGTGCAAAATGATACCTATTGCAAGCTTCTCAGGGAAGTTCACATTAAGCTTCAGCAACCGATCCACATACCTTTGGATTTTCTGCATGTGGCTCATGACAGACTCTCCGTCCTTCATCATGGTTGTTATCATGGAGTAGATGATTTCATACCTCTATTGTCGTGCACTTTGATGGTATCTTTCCATCAGATCTTGGTGCATTTCAAAAGGGTGGAAGTCCTTATAGGACTTTTGGAGTTCTGCTATCATCGTGGCCAACATGATGCAAGCCACTTTGGTAGCATCCCTTTCATGTGCCTGGAAGTCAGCGATCTCCTGGGGAGTTACAGTGGTCTCATCAATCTCCTTAAGCTCCTTATCAAGGACATATTCTTTGTCCTCGTAGCGGGTAATCATCCTGATGTTTCTGATCCATTCATTGAAGTTGGATCCATCAAAAGTGACTTTCCCACATAAGTTCATAAGGGTAAAGGAGCCATTAGGATTAGAGCCAGAAGCAGCATTGTTGGAAGACATCTGAAAGAAAAGGACAAGATTAGTTTAGATATTAAGAGAGTCCTTAATAAAACACACAAATGTAATATTAAGGCTAGGATCCAATCACAATATATTATAACTTAGAAGAGGTATGCCGTAATCCAATCTATAACAGATTTGAAAGGTAGGTGCATGACGATTCACCAATTTCCACCATAAAAAACGAAATATTAAATATTAGGTTTTTGATGGTTCTTAGAAATTCCTAGATTCTTTTGAGATTCAATGAAATTTTCAAAGGCATGTTTCAATCTCGAGTGTGCCCTCCAAGTTTTGTGACTGGGATACCGAGGATCACAAAACGAGGTGTGAAGTAACCATGCAAATCACTTGGTACCCTTAAAGTTTATCACTCAATCGATGTCCAGGTAAACCACACACGCTCCATCGATACTATGATAAACCTTAAGTCACCCTTTACCTACCTTGTTAAGTCCAAGTTAGTGTGTCGGTTAACCACGCACGCTCCACCAACGACTTAAACAAAGTGTAAAGTGTAATTTCATGGATTACGACCTTATTCACATTTTTCCTAAAGTAACTAAGATTGGGAATTTAATAAAAGCATTTAGTTACTTTATAATATTCATCATACTTTTAATGAGAATTTATAAGTCCTTGTATTACCCGTTCGACTAACGACCCTCCACCGATTAAGGAAGCGGTGGGTGAGAGTGGATACCCATTAAGTTGCCATTTTATAGGTAACAACCTTATACCCCCCCTTATAGAACGACTTCGTGAATGAGGCGTACTAGCGGTAAGATGACTTGATCTTATATATATATATATATATATATATATATATATATATATATATATATATATATATATATTATTAACTTATAATATTATAAAGTATAAGGGTTGAATTTTAATTTTTAAAATTGCAAGGGTTGGAACTAAAGTTTTAATCAAGACTTTACTTGTTCCAAAACTTGTGGGCAAGTTTTCTAAACTTTCAAAACTTTTGATTTCTTGTAACTTATGAGTTAATTGAGTAATAAAATGAAGACTCTTCATTTTTATAACTCTCGTGTTCTTTTAATGGTTTTAATAAAAGTGTGACTTTTGGTTTTCCATAACTTGAGGATAAGTTATGGACTCCATTAAAACACACTATGATCATGAATTAAACTACCATGAAGGTTACAGGTAATTCCTATGATCATCTAATCTTCATAAGTTCAAGAACATGAATATGAACACTTTCAAGAATCAAAAATTACACTTAAAAACTATGTAATTTTGATAATTTCCATTGCAAATGGATTAGCATAAACATTACACCATCTAAAACAAGTTTTCAAGTACCAAAACAGTTTAGGGTATTGTTTCTAGTCCATTTCCAGCAACAAAAGTCGAAAATATGCGTTCTGAGGCTCCTACTCGTCGAGTGCACGAACCTACTCGGCGAATAGGATGAATTTACACATGAACATGGCGAGTCCCCCCATGGAATCGGCGAGTTCAACAGGCAAATTGCACAATATTGACTTTTTTCAACAATTTTTCACAAATAACAAACAAGGCTCTGATACCACTGATGAGATTTGAGCATTCTAACACTTCCTAAGTGTACATGCAACCCGAATAACCTTGGATCTATGTTTGTCTAATTATCATGCAATGTTGAATTGCAAGGTTATATTCCTATCTAGTATACATGGGGAACAGTTTTTAACTTGAATAAAAGATAGAATAACATACCTTGTCGTTACTTATGATCCTTGAAACCTTGTGTGCCTAGCACCCCAGGTGTGATGCCTCAAATGCTTCACACAACACCAAATGCTTTTGGAATGACTTTAGAGAGAATACACACTTCTAAAATTGGCCTAGCCCTCTTGTTTCTATTGTGTAGCCAATTTTGGTAGAGAATATGTTCTTTATATAGTGTTGACACATCTAGGGTTACATCATGTAAACCCTAATGTGCCATGACTCTTCATTTCCGTGACCCATGGGTTTGTAACTCCCATGGAGCATCTTGTGGGTTTAACCCAACTTGATAATCCATGGAGCTTCTTAGCCCACTATACAAGTTATGGATGATTTACATAATCAACCCATATATTTAATTAGTTATCTTTTGATCGCTTAATTAGTTCTAAATTAATTCTTGATCAAACAAATTAAATAGTATTATTAATATATTAGAAATTATAATATAATAATAATCCACAAGTGTTATTTCTCTCATTTAGTATATCAAATTTCATGGTGCCATGCAACCCAAATGGACCATGCCGGGTCGGGTCAAGTACATACCAGAAATAGTTATGGACTTAGACACCTTATCCAACAGCAGTTGTAAGTCCCTAATTTGCCTGTGTATCAATCAGATCCGTTTGATGGTGCGGAATCCCAATCAAACAGATGATGTCAGATCAAATAGAAGATAAGGAGAAGAAGAATAATATGAATCTCTGTATGAATTGATTAGAATTAAAGTTCCAGATACAAAAGATTCACACACACAAAATGCTCTCTAGTTTCTCTCTTCTCTCGTTCATCAATCAGTTTCTCACACCCTAACACCTATATTTATACAAAGGGAACATGGCCTTGGTGGACATGGGCCGTAAATGGGTTTACGGCCGTAAACCTGTTTACTGCCGTAAACTCAACCGTAAACCCCACCGGACCGTAAACTAGACTGAAAGCTCATAAAATATTACATAAAAATATAATTGCCTAGAAAAGCAAAGTATAAACCATATTTTGACCCAACAATCTCCCCCTTGGTTTATAGCTTTCTTTTCTTAATTGACCCAACAAGCTCCCCCTAAAAAGTAGCTGGCTCTTCTTGTTAGTCTTCATTGGGAGATTGGCTTCAGCATTTATCTTCAAATTCTTCACAACTTCAAGATGAACTTGATAAATCTTCAATGAATGACTTCATCTTGAGCACTTGAACTTTTCTTCAAGATTTGACTATGAACGCACATTGGGTGAGGAGGCTTGACGTACTGATTCTTGAAAGATAGCGCTTTCAGCTTGAGAATCTTCAGAGAGAACATCAGAGAGAACAAATCTTCTGGATCACTTCAGCAGGTTTAAGATAGCAGCAGACTGATTGAGGAGGCTTCAATGCAATCCGTCACATAATCTTCAATTTCAGCTTCACCTTGCTTCTGGGGTTGAAAGATTGAATTTGAAAGAATAAGCTTCATTTCTTGCTCCTTTGAATGAGAATTCTTCGATGCTCACGGACGAAGCCTTTGGCTCAGAAATCTTCGACACAAACTCCATGAATTTCATCTTCACCTGAAATCACTTTTCAAGACAAAACAAAACTAAACGAAAACTTAGAACAAATTAAAACAGAAACAAAAATATTTTTGGATTTTTTTTATTTTTCTGAACAAGAAATAAAACTTTTGTTTTAATTTTCTGATTTTTGTTTGGTTTTTAAAATTTTTAATTCTCCCCTAATATTTAAATTAGAAGAACACTATGAACAACCTTAACAAAAATAAAATGATATCTAACTTTAAGAGTGATTTGGGATCAAAGTTATTGGACAACCTTATTCCACTTGTCGGTACCCTTAACTTCACATCTTCGTCTGATTGATCGCCAATATTATGGTCCACTTAAACACGAAAAATTTGTGACAATTTTGGACAATTTACCAATGACATGATACATGCATATATCTAATTGTAACTTTATTATCATGATTGGCCCTAATTATTAAATAAATTTTTCTTATGACCATTTCACTGACTACAACCAGGGATATTGTTGTCCACCTAAATCAAGCAGCGAGATCTACAGACAATCTGTATGCGTTCAATTTTAAGTGTACTAGAACCTGTTTCCCGCTTCCTGATATGCCCCAGCCATCAAGAACTTCCAGAGTACTCCTTACATCGGTTGAGCAGACAATCATTCAGAGAGAGAACAGATTCAGATTGCTATTACTTATTGTTTTAGAGGGATTGAGAAGTAAAAGGTTGCATATGCTGTGTTCCAGGTCGGATTGGAAGTCACACAAAGGAGACATCATATGGCTAACAGATAAGAAGAATTATACCCAGGATTGTAACATATGCAACTCTATTTCTCTACATGTTATATATATATATATATATATATATATATATATATATATATATATATATATATATAACATGCAGAGAAATAGAGTTGCATATGTTACAGTCCTGGTCGGATCTCCCGATCACGCAAAGGAGGCAATATATGACTAACATACAGAAAGAAAGAAAACAATTTTCTACAAACCTAATTTATCAGAATTTACCAGTCGTTCAATAGGTTCAACTTTCCCTAGCCAAGTCCATTTAAAATTATTCGTGCCTACCAGCGCATCGAACACATAGCATAGACGATTCAACTTAGGTACGTGACGCCGATTCAAATTGCCCGTTATCACTTGCTAATTTCATTTCCCAAAACATCTCCTGCAAGCACATTCCATTAACATTATATTTTTTATTTTTTGATTTTCTAATGTTTTTGGATTTTTTTAAAATTTTCTAATTTTGATTTTTTTTATTTCTCCCCCTAAATTTGTGCATGGGAGAGAAACAAAAGAAAATGCGCAAATTTAAACTATGCTAAAACAAAAATTAGTCTTTAAAGCGAATCAGCTTAAGAAAAAACTCCGTAGTATAGAGAAGAAAACGCAAACCGTAATTCACCAATTGAATCTGCATTCAGAAGGACTGAGAACAACAAGCATAATCTCATAACAGATCCAAAATTCTTCATATCATTAACCACTAACCCCATTTGTGATCTCTTCCTTTCTTCCTTCCCCACAAAAGGACACATACTCTCAACAAAGGTCTGAATGTTGTATAGTTGAGAGATGTCCCCAATCATATGCCAGGAGCAGCCACTACCAACAAACCGAAGTCTGATGATATGCCTCCATAGCTTCTCTAACAAAGAGTGGGATTAGTTGGTCTTTGGAACCCAGTCCATTTTGACACTGGGTTGACCTTTGTCATCAATGCAGGGTACTCTCTCTCATGACATATCCTACTTATCACAAACAGAAGACGATGAAATATTAGAGTCATTAGAAGAGTTGGGAATTTTCACCTTTGGAACCCATCTATATTCGGGTTTAACTCATTTCTTGTTCGATCCGATGGGTGCCTCGGCACTTGATTTGGAACTTGAAGTCGTCTGTCTAGATGACTTTGACCTAATCGGTCTTGGCTTCACAGTAGCATCTCTTGAACAAGAATTTTGGGCCAGCATTCCCTTCTTGTTCTTGGGAGTTGGATGCTTGGCCTTGGGAGTTGGATACTTGGCCTTGGGAGTTGAATTCTTGGCCTTCATGGCATTCCAGTCGGCATTGTCTGAACGTGACCTTGAAGGGATTCTTTTGAAAACTCTCCCTCTTGGCGCATTCTGCCAGCCTTGTGCATAGTACGGAACATATGCGTGATTAGGACAATTTCTGGCAATGTGTCCAGGTGTTCCACAGTGAAAACATGTCTTTTTCTTCACTGTGAAGTTGTTTCTTCCTGCCCCCGGTGGCGTATCCATGCCTTGTCTCTTGCTTTTCCTACACTCACAGTTACAATAGGCACTCTGCTTCACTAGAATTGGTGGCTTGTATTTCTCAATGGCAGGTTTGTTAGGAGTAACAGAATTCGAAGCAACAGATTCTGAGTTCAAGGATTCATTGGTTTGTTCAGTAGTGTTCTCCTTATTCTCATCTTCTGCTACTTTACCAGCACATGAAGTAGCAACATTAGTATCTTCAATATTAATAACTCCTCCTGACACAAATCCCGCTGGTTTGCCATAAACCTTGAATGGTTCGTTGGCAATCTCCTCTTTGGTCAAAGGGTGATACTGATATGCATGATTGAAAGGAGGAGGTACATTATCGTATCCTAAACCCTTTTGTTGGTTTTGTTTGAACTTTAATTGGGTTTCAAATAAGGACTCGACTGTATGACTTAACGTCTGTTTTTCCACATTTAATTTTTAAAGCGTCAAGTTCTTCAGTTACAGCAGCAAGTTGTCTCTTAATATAGTCATAATTTTCACACTTGTTGCTATACTCTTCCTAAAGCTTCCTAAAGTCCTTGGTTTTTGCTTCTGATTCGGCCTTCAGGGGTTTCTGTCCTTTCCTGAGTTGATATCCTTCATATCTCAGGTTCTCAATTTCTCTTTTTAATAAATCAATTTGTTCCCGGAGAAATTTAATCGTAGTTTCACAAGCTGAAGTACATGTAACTTCAGTGACCGGAATGTTTTCAGAACTCATTGTTTTTCTACACTTCAAAGCATCAAGTTCTTGAATTACATCAGCAAGACTAAGATGATTGAGATCTTTTGGCTTCTTGATGATAGCCACATTCATATCCCACGATTTCGGAAGTGAATTTAGCAGCTTTTTGTTTATCTCGGACTTAGTCAAGAAGATCCCAACTATATTCATCTCAGTAGTGAGTGTAGTAAATCGTTGCAACTGAGTTTCAAGGGTTTCTCCAGTGATATAATCGAAAATGTTGAAATTTTGTCTTAACATATCCTGACGACTCTCTTTCATGTTTTCAACTCCCTCGTAGACCTTAAAATCAATTAAAAAGCACAACTAGAAGCCAAAATCAAACTTAAATGTCAAACCCTTTGATTATAAAAGTCAAATTTAAAAAGTTAAACTCAAAGTCAAACTTGAAAAGTCAAACGTAAAAGTCAAACCGAAAAGTTAAATTTGAAAATTTAAAAGTTAAACGAAAAAGTTAAAGTTTAAAGTCAAAGGTCAAACTTGGAAGTCAAAGTCAAAATAAAAATCAAAAATAAATTTTTTTTAATTATATTATTATTATTATTATTATTATTATTATTATTAATTTTAAATTTATTTTATTTTATTTTTAAGAAAAAGGAATTTAAAATTAAAAAAGTTTAATTTTGGGCTAAAAATGACAATTTTGCGAAACTAGGTTCGAAAATGAGAGTTTTTCAATTAAATTCGGGAAGATTGAATCATCTATCAACCTAGATGAGCTGGTAAGGCGGATGGAATGATTGTGCAAGGCGCCCAGGTTCGAATCCTAGCAGGTGCAACAACTCTTCCTTATTTTTTTAGATAAGCGTTGAATGAAGAATGTTGCCGAGCCGCAAGCCGCCTAGCCGCAAACGTCCGAGTTGCAACCGCCGCCGTAAGCTGTTTCCGGCCGTGAACTCCGATCGGCCGTAAACTCCGGTGACCCTAGCGGTAAACGCCAACGCCGCCGCAGGCCGTGAACGGTTTCCGGCTGTAAGCTCCGGCAGTAAACCCTTCCCAGATTATGTGAAAAACAGCGTTTTCACATCTTTTTGCACCAAAACTCGATCAAAAACCTTTTTTTATGAAAAACACGAAGAACAAACCCCCCCTTATTTTTTCAGAGATCTATCCAAAAATGCAAGAATATTTCGAAAATAAGATCAAATTATGCCCCAAATCTGACAAAATTGAGTAATACAACTTGGCTCTGATACCAATTGTAAGTCCCTAATCTGCTTGTGTATCAGTCAGATTTGTTTGATGGTGTGGAATCCCAATCAAACGGATGATGTTAGATCAAATAGAAGAGAAGGAGAAGAAGAATAATATGAATCTCTGTATGAATTGATTAGAATTAAAGTACCAGATACAAAAGATTCACACACAAAATGCTCTCTAGTTTCTCTCTTCTCTCGTTCATCAATCCGATCCTGACACCCTAGCACCTATATTTATACAAGGGGAACATGGGCCGTAAATGGGTTTACGGCCTTAAGGTGTTTACGACTGTAAACTCAACTGTAAACATGACCGTAAACTCCAAAAATATTACAGAAAAATACAATTGCCCAGAAAAGCAAAGTATAAACCATATTTTGACCCAACAGTACCCTATAACTCTCAAGTCTTCACTCCCACCGAGGGTAAGGACCCAGTCTTTAGTCCTCCGCATGTACTTGAGGATATTCTTGTTGGATTAATGTCTAAGTCCATAACTATAATTGGTAATACTTGACCCAACCCGGCATGCTCCATTTGGGTTGCATGGCATCATGCACTTGGATAGACTAAATGAGAGAAATAAGAGACTTATGGTTATTAATATATTATAAGTTCTAGTATATTAATAATAAGAATAATGAGATTATTTAATTAGTATTGATCAAGAATTAATCTAGGATTAACTAAGTGATCAAAAGAAGACTAATTAAATATATGGGTTGATTGTGTAAATCATCCATACTTGTATAGTGGGCTAATGCTCCATGGATAATCAAGTTGGGCTAAAACCCATAGGATGGTCCATGGATGCTCCATGGTGTATTTGAACCCATGGATCCAAGGAAATGGAAAGCCATGACAATTAAGGGTTTACCCTAATTGTAACACTATATAAAGATCACATTCTTGGGAAAAATCGGCCACTAGTGAGAAAAAGAAAGGGCTAGCCGATTTCATGAGTGTAGAATTCTCTCAAGTTATTCCAAGGGTATTTGGTGTTGTGTGAACCATTTGAGTTGTCACACTTGGGGCACTTGGCACTCAAGCTTCATGAAGACTTTCTACATCAAAGAGGTATGTATTCTATCTTGCTATAGTCATTGTTTTGTATGCTAGATTAGGATAATACCTTGGAAGTTCTTATTTGCATGTATAATAGAGAAAATATAGATCCAAGGTATTTAGGGTTGCATGTACACTTAGGAGTGTTAGAATGCTCAAAACCTAATAGTGGTATCAGAGCCTAGGCTTGTTTTCTTGTTATACTTGCAAAAGAAGCTGGAAAATCGAGTTTTGACGCTGTCTGCCCAGCAGACTCGCCGAGTCCAAGGAAAAAAGCATCCAACTCGCCGAGTTGGACCCCCAGACAGCATAAATCCAACTTTTTTGGCTGGAATTGGACTATGAACATTACCCTAAGATGTTTTTGAACTTATAAACTTGTTTTTGATGTGGTAATGTTCATGCTAATCCAATTTCAAAGATAATTGTCAAGAGATTCATGTTTTGTATTAGTTTAAGGTTTAGACTAATTACATGAAAAAGTTTGATTTGAATTATCTTGTTCTTATGAGTTGCTTAGATTAATAGAAAAGTTGAGTGAAATAGTTGTTTTCAATCCAAATTAATATAAGAGTTGATTCTAAAATGTGTTTTTGTAACTTGTCCTCAAGTTATATGAAAAGTCACATTTAAGTTTCATAAAACTCATAAAAGTTGGCAATGGTTACAAAAGATGAAGAGTCTTGTCCTTAAGTTATGGAGGTTCAAGAGTCACTTCATTAATAAATAAATAAATAAAGTGTAACCTTAATTAATTTCATAAGTTATAAAATAAAGAAAAGTTAATTCTTTTATTAGTTTAAAGTCTTCCATAACTTGTCCTCAAGTTATGGAACTTTAAGAGTGTTTGGATTAAAACTACTTTAAACACATAAGTTATGGAATTAATTAGTTTTGAATAGTATCAAAGCTTGCCCTCAAGTTTTGGAATTTGTAAAGTTTTCTCTTATGAATACTTTAATTCCAAGTTAGCCCTTAGAATTTTAAAAGTTAAAATTCAACCCTTATACTTTATAATATTATAAGTTAATAATAATAATAATATATATATATATATATATATATATATATATATATATATATATATATATATATATGTATGTATGTATAAGAGTAAAGTCAGTCTTACCTCTAGTACGCCTCATTCATGAAGCCGGTCTATAGGGTGGGTATAAGGTTGTTGCCTATAAAACGGCAACTTAATGGGTGTCCACTCTCACCCACCGCTTGCTTGACCGGTGGAGGGTCGTTAGCCGAACGGGTTTGACAGGACTATAATTATCCCTTCATTAAAAGTATTAATGATAAATACTAAGTAACTAAACTCTTAATAATACCCAATCTTAGTTAATTAGGAAAAATGTGAATAAGGTGCTAATCCATGAAATTACACTTTGCACTTTGTTTAAGTCGGTTAGTGGAGCGTGTGTGGTTAACCGGCACACTAACGCGTATTTAACAAGGTAGGCAAAGGGTAACTTAATGTTTATCATAATATCGATGGAGCGTGTGTGGTTAACCGGCACATCGATTAAGGGGTAAACACTTAATGGTACCAAGTAATTTGCATGGTTACTTCACACCTTGTTTTGTGATCCTCGGCATCCCAGTCACAAAACCTGAAGGGCACACTCAAGATTGAAACATGCCTTTGAACAGTTCAATGAATCTCAAAGATCTAGGAGTTTCAAAACCAATTAAAACCTAATAATACATTTCGTTTATCTTGGTGGAATTTGGTGAATCGTCATTCACCTACCTTCAAATATTTTATAGCTTGGATTACCGCATACCTCTTCTAAGTTATAAAATAGTTTCTTGGGTCCTAGCCTTAATATTTCATATTGGGTGTCATATTAAGGACTTTAAAAAACAACTTTCTTGAATATCTCCCAAAATCATGTCTGTTTTAGACATTTATGATCTTCCCAAATCTCTTGAAACAAGCTTTCCTAAATGAAGATGATGTCCCTTGGAAATCATACTTCATTCACCTCCTCCAATTATTCTCCCCAACCCACAAGTTCTTGAAAAGTTTAAGGTCACTCAGGCCCTATTAGCAAGGCAAGGTCTAGGTGTGGGCACATCTTGGAGATGTAGTCACATATTGACAAGCCGGGAGAGTTGGGTGTCAAAGTCTTGAGAAAGTTGGTGGTTCAATCACTTTCTAAGTCACATAGTGAGTTCCTTTGGGACACCTATGAAACAGACTATGACAAGACCCTTAATGATCTTATCTATTTGTTAAGATCAACTTCCTTGAAACTTGATGGACATTGACAATAGTGACACAGGAAATCCAGAAAAATATTCTCTTCCCAATGGAAAGGGATCGGCCATAGTCAACTTGGTTGACCAAATGGTAAAGAGAAAAGCTAAGTCTGTGATAGTCCCGTGTACCATTATCAAAGGGTCCATATGTTTATATTGCCAAAGGAAGGGAAATTGGTTACGAATCTGCCAAATTTACCTAAGGATGTTGAAGTCAATAAGTTTGACTCTACTTCAGGTAAAGTCCACTATCTAACTCCTCTAAGTTTCTAATCTGAGATTCTTGATACATGATGTGACTGGGTCACATGTTGATGTTTTAAGAATCAAAGAAAAGTAAAGAAACTTAAAGAAAGAATATGTTGAATCTGATCGCGTAGATGGATTTCTATCACGTAGCTTGAAGATCGGATTCTTGAGCTACTTCTTAGGAGTTATGAGATATTGCTTAGGAATAGATAACAATAAGTTTTCATATAGATTTTAAGGATAAGTTTTTCCGCAAAGGTTTAAAATAAAAGAAAATTTTTAGATTTTATTTATTTTAAAATATCCTTACAATGGCATTTGAGAAAAAATTGTTGCTTATATGATTCCATTCATAGCAAGAGTGGAAATATGAAATTGATTCTTTCATTTGTGGTAATGTCTAAATTTACCAAATAAGGAAAGATTCTCATCACCCGAGTTTCATTTGGACCGGAACTTGGAATCATGCAAGTTGTATAGCATGATGAATGAGAACTTTCAAGTATTGGAAAATTAAGACTAATTACTCGGTCACATGGATGTGTGAGTCACGTAAAGGACTAAGGGATCGAGTACACATTCTTGTGCACTGATTAAGTCCACCCCAAAAGATTGATAAGACTATTCGTCATAGTTTACTAAAGCTCAGTAAATATGATTATACTTACAAGCTTAAGTGTAACTCTGAGACATTGGAAAAGGTTCCAATGTCTGGCAGAGCGGATAAGAAGAATCAAATTAGGCGGAAGGATAAAAGTTTCTCAAATCTGAAAAGATGGGAGAGTACTTTAGTATCAGTTTTGTGATCATCTTAATGATTAAGAAACCAGATCAAAATTAGTTCTCTAAGGAAGTCTTAGTGCATTCTTATGACTAAGAAGAAGGGATCTTGAATTGTTGAAATGGTTAAATCAAGAAGATGAGTCATACTTCGTTTCAATACAAGTATTAGAGTCATACTCCAAGATTGTAACTTGAGTGACATTTCTTAAAGAAGGTTTAAAACACTTGTCAAATGTAAGAGTAAAAGTTTTGTACTCTTGTACATTTGAAATTGGTAGGTTGTGATGTTTTGGATAAAACAAAGACCAACTAAGGCCAATTATGTGAAGTGTTTGTCTTGATTAGAATCCGTACTATCTCTTGGATGTTTGACAAGGGAGTCTTATATGTCAAGAGGACAGTGGGAGTCTTAAAGGTCTTGAAAGTCTCAAGAACTAATCAAGAATGAAACCTGAAGTTCCTCACTAGCACACGACTTGAGGTTCATAACCTATCGTGTTGACATATTCTGTGCCCATTCCAATTAAATTTGGCTTTGCATATGAGTTCTTAGAGTTCTCAATTTGTTGCACAACAACTTGGAAGCAATGGCAGGCCCTTGAGCTGCCAGGTGGCAAGAAGTTAAGATTGAGTTCAATCCATATGAGTTTGGATTTGTCATTATCCTAGTCCTGTGACTATGGTTTTGACAATTCACATGGATAAGAACACATACACCAGCAAATCTAAGTGTCATAAGGTTTCTCTCTGATTCATGAAAATGATGGTGAGGAAACACTTTCACTAAGTAGATTTTAGCTAGATAGCAATTGTGATATTTGCATTCTCAAAGTCGTTAGTGGAGCGTGTGTGGTTTACCGGCACACTAACCTGGAGTTGTGAGAAGTGGCAAAAAGGTCTAACCATTATGATTACGGCATCCCTCTTCATAATTGTTTAGACACACAAGTGTGCTATCTAAGCGAAGGTGTATGATTTTGATAAAGTTTTATCAAAACAATCTAGCATCAGAAATCTGAACTTTGGTAAGAAAGTCAATGAAGTATTGATTTCTAGAAGTCCAGCTGATTTCTGAGTACATGTCAAAGCTAGTGGAAGCATAAGTGTTATGCTAATAATCATCATGTTAGTGGGAGCATGATAATTATGATAAGTATTGCAAGTTAGCAATGTTAATTATAGAAAACAAAAGGTTTCAATTGGGAAAAGTTGTTTTGCTATAAATAAGGGAGAGGAAATTATACTTCATCTCAAATCTATAAGCTTAGATCGTGAGGTTTTAATCATTTAGTCAAGGAAATATATATGAATTTCATGTTGGAATGGCTCAACATAAGGAAATTCTGTATATGGATCCATTATTTGCGTTCTAAAATTCGATTATGATTACGGCATCCCTTTTCATAATCTGAATTATGAGAACTTGGCAAATTGAAATGGAAATGTCATAGCAAAAGACTGGTTTAGTCTTTATGTGAGACATCATGAATCGTGTCCTATATGCTTCGGATATAGGATCGATTACATGTGCTATATTCATCCTTTCTAAAATTTTCCAAATGCCTAGGGCATTAAGAAGGGAAAAGGTTTAGAGCTGGATATGACTAAAAGGATTAAACAATTGTCGAGGACAATCTAAGGTTTACCAAAGATTGGTTGCTCAAGGACAGTTGGAAGTATAGTGATAATTCTGGAAGGACCATATTGACATAGTCTGTAAGGAGGCAACTCTTGTTCAGAAGTGATAAGTCAGAATGGAATCTGGAAATGTTTCAAAGTTAGAAGTTTTCAATCTGTGTAAGATTAAGGAAACTTAATGCAAGAAGGATGTTTCCAAGGAGCTAATCTCCTTTGGAATACTCTGTAATGATTGTTGTCAAGTCTTTCTGATTTTGTACATAATCATTACAAGAAGATCAATGCATATAAGTTTAGAATCTATCAAATTTCAGTAAATGGCATGAATTTGGAATTCTTGCATTTGCAGTAAGGATTTGGGAGTGTGAAAAGAGAATCATTGAAGTTATGTTCAATTGATCTAGTTCACAAAGTAAAGATCATAGAAAAACATAGTATGCATACTTGGTGTGTGGCATGACTAGTGTTTTGAAAAAAAAACATAGTGTACATGCTTGGAGCATGGGACAACTATTGTTTTAAATTCAAGAATAAAGTTGATAGCTGAAACGGTATACAATGAATAATGTGTAATCATATGGTGATAAATAAAAGGTGTTTTATTTATGTTCATAGGTTTTGATACCATATTGGATTCAATTATTATTGTGCTTCACTTTGCATGTTTTGACTTCCCGAATAAACTAGGTTATTCTTCCGGAATGACTAAGTTATTCAAACCATCCACAGTCGGTCATATGTTGGAAGTAGATATGAATTAAGACTGTCATGGGTTGGCTTGTAGAGGTCTAAGGTGTTGGACAAAGGGCTACAAAACTCATGAGTGCTCATAAGTTCTGAGTATTGGATTCAACCCGCGCTCATTGGAATCACTTCATGGATTTTATCACGAGTGATCATGAGACGATAATATCTTATATTCTTCAAACCTAGAGATATGATTTGTTACTATGAGTTGGTTGTACATTGATTGCACGAAAACGCATTTGGTAACTCGGTGCTATAAAACGTGCCTTTGTGTATGATTCAACAAGTAGTAGAACAAGCCATATGAGTCGAAGTTTATCCATTCCTTTTACCTTCGGGATAAAAGCGATATCTGTGGGCCCCTCGATGATTTGATGATGACAAATGGAAGTGCTCAGCCGGGCCAGGACTGATTTGATTTGTTCAATTAGTCAGTCGTCATAAATCGGAAATCGGGAAACAACAAATGGACAGAGAGAATGATTATAATCCATGTCTCAGTCCATACGATATCTAGAATGGAGGAATATATGATCCCTTATCTAATGGACAAGTCACTGACTAAGGTCAGAGTTCATCGACAAGGTCAGAGCTCGACAGAAGCTTTTGAGAGCTACGATTGTCAGTTGGTTCCTGAAGTCATACGCAATATTAGTTTTAGACTTATCCAAGTGGGAGACTGTTGGATTAATGTCTAAGTCCATAACTATAATTGGTAAGAGTTGACCCGACCCGGCATGGTCCATTTGGGTTGCATGGCATCATGCACTTGGATAGACTAAATGAGAGAAATAAGACACTTATGGTTATTAATATATTATAAGTTCTAGTATATTAATAATAAGAATAATGAGATTATTTAATTAGTATTGATCAAGAATTAATCTAGGATTAATTAAGTGATCAAAAGAAGACTAATTAAATATATGGGTTGATTGTGTAAATCATCCATACTTGTATAGTGGGCTAATGCTCCATGGATAATCAAGTTGGGCTAAAACCCATAGGATGGTCCATGGATGCTCCATGGTGTATTTGAATCCATGGATCCAAGGAAATGGAAAGCCATGACAATTAAGGGTTTACCCTAATTGTAACACTATATAAAGATCACATTCTTGGGAAAAATCGGCCACTAGTGAGAAAAAGAAAGGGCTAGCCGATTTCATGAGTGTAGAATTCTCTCAAGTTATTCCAAGGGTATTTGGTGTTGTGTGAACCATTTGAGGTGTCACACTTGGGGCACTATATAAAGATCACATTCTCAGCCTCAGTACTCGGACTCTGAGTTTTACTCAGTATGGCGTTACTCTGGATGAGTAACTCTCCTTTCTTGGAGTCCTGCATGCTGAATCTCTTCAGCACCTTCTCCAAGTAAGTACTCTGACTATGTCCAATTAGTCTTTTACTCCGGTCTCTCAAAATCCTTATCCCTAAAATACAGGCAACATCTCCTAGGTATTTCATAGAAAAAGACTTCCCAAGCCAGGACTTCACTTCCTGCAGGGTTGGGATGTCATTTCCTATGAGTAGTATGTCCTCCACATACAGTACCAAAAAGCTGACTATACTCCCACTAACCTTGACATAGACACAAGATTCATCTTCACTCCTTGAAAAGCCAAATTCTTTGACTTTCTCATCAAAGCAAAGATTCCATCTCCGAGGTGCCTGTTTCAATCCATAAATGGATTTCTCGAGTTTACACACTCTATTAGGGTCTTTTGTACTGACAAAACCCTCTGGCCGACTCATGTAAACATCTTCAGCCAAACTTCCATTAAGTAAGGCGGTTTTGACATTCATTTGCTATATTTCATAATCATGAAATGCAGCGATGACTAACAGAACTCTAATGGACTTAATCTTTGCAACCGGTGAAAAGGTCTCATCATAGTCAACTCCCGGAGTTTGAGAAAAGCCCTTTGCAACCAGTCGCTCTTTATATGTGTGTACATTACCATCCATGTCGGTCTTCTTCTTAAAGATCCATTTGCACCCAACTGTCTTACGACCTGGTACATTGTCCACCAAGCTACAAACTTGATTGTCATACATGGATTGTATCTCGCTGTCCATTGCCTCTTTCCGTTTAGCAGACTCGGGGCCTGCCATGGCTTCTGTGAAACTATTAGGTTCATCCAGACTTACCAATGTCTCATCACTGATAAGTGTCTCACCTTCCGCAGTAATATGGAAACCATAATAATGCTCATGTGCATTCCTAACCCTTGTGGAACGCCTCAGAGGTTCAGACTTGTCAATTGGCTCAACATGAGTTTTCTCCTCAGGTTGAGTGCTAGCATTTGAAGTTCCTTCACCACTTGACTCTTGAATTTCTTCAAGGTCAATTTGCCTCCCACTGTTTCCTTGGCTTATGAACTCTCTCTATCTCTCTCTCTCTCAAGACACCCCTCCTTGCTACAAAGACCACATTGTCACTAGGTCTGTAGAAGAGGTAACCAAAGGATTTCTGTGGGTAGCCGATCAAAATACACCTATCACTTCGAGTTTCGAGCTTATCGTGAGTCTTGCGTCTCACGAAAGCCTCGCAACCTCAAATATTGATGTGGACTAGTTTGGGAACTTTACCAGTCCACATCTCATGAGGAGTTTTGGCAACTTTCTTTGTAGGGACCAGATTAAGGATATGGGCGGCAGTCTCTAAGGAATACCCCCAAAAAGAGATTGTTAGTGAAGCTCGACTCATCATGGAACGAACCATATCCAACAAGTTTCGATTACGCCACTCAGCCACACCATTCAACTGTGGTGTCCTAGGAGGTGTCAACTTTGAGATAATCCCACATTCCTTGAGATATTCGAGGAACTTTGTACTAAGATACTCACCACCACGATCGGATCGAAGCATCTTAATGTTCCTGCCCAATTGATTCTCGACTTCCTGTTTAAACTCGTTAAACCTGTCGAAATTCTCTGACTTATGCTTGATTAAATAGATATATCTATATCTACTATAATCATCAGTGAAAGTTAAATAATAACGATTAGCATCCCTTGTGGCTATTTTGAAGGGTCCACACACATCTGTGTGTACGAGATCCAACAAACCTTTACCCCTTTCACAAGAACTAGTGAAAGGTGACTTTTTCATTTTCCCAAGTAAGCATGATTCACAACTATCATCTAGATTTAGGTAAAATGACTCCAATACTCAATCCTTTTGGAGTTGGCGTATGCGTTTCTTGCTCACATGTCCAACTCGACAATGCCATAATGATGCTTTATCGAAGTTATTATTACTCGAAGAATCAATACACATCACATTATTTGCTAGATTATCTACAACAGATACAACTTCATACACACCATCACAAGGTAATGCTTTAAAATAAAGAACATTATCAATGAAAGCATTTATTCCACCATTTTCATTATTAAAAGAAAAGGTAAGCCCTTGTTTGTACAAAGCATGAAAGGAAATAATATTTCTTGCTATTTCAGGCGACTAACAACATTTATTCAAATATAAAATAAACCCACTACTTAGAAACAAAGAATAAACTCCAATCTTGGTGACAGGTGAAGCTTTCCAATTCCCCACGATCAAGTTTATCTTTCCATGCTCCACATTCTCACTTCTTCTTAGTCCCTGCAAATCAGAACATATACGAATACCGCAACCGGTATCAAGGACCCAAGAGTTAGAATAGGGTGAGTTAATAGATAGAATAGTGTAAATACCTACATGGTTGGGTTTGACTTTCCCATCCTTCACATCTTGCTGGTACTTTGGACAGTTCCACTTTTAGTGCGACTTTCATGGCAATAGAAGCATTCAACCTCTTTTGGGTCAGAAGAAGGAGTGAAGAAACCTTTCTTGGTTCCACTTGAAGAAGATCCATCAAGGGTCCTAGCCTTGGTACCCTTCGAAGAACTTTTCCTCTTCTTCCCTCTACCTTTCCCGATTGCCAAGAGAAGGGCGGAGTTTGAAGTAGGAGTAGGAGTGTTAACAACCGACTTACCTTTAAGACATGTTTCTGCAGTC
Organism: Lactuca serriola; assembly: GCF_051521515.1. Classification (NCBI taxonomy): domain Eukaryota; kingdom Viridiplantae; phylum Streptophyta; class Magnoliopsida; order Asterales; family Asteraceae; genus Lactuca; species Lactuca serriola. The sequence continues at coordinate 180,073,346 of NC_136412.1, read as the reverse complement.
TTTAGGAGTCCCTGAAGTTTGTTGAGTGTGATTTCTTCCTTATTCATGTGGTATGTCATGCAAAATTGGTCATAACACAAGAGTAAGGAGTGCAAAGTGATATCTATTGCAAGCTCCTCTTGGAAGTTCACATTAAGCTTCAGCAAACAATCCGCATACATTTGCATTTTCTGCATGTGGGCCGTGGCAGATTCTTCGTCCTTCATCCTGGTTGTTATCATGGAGGATATTATTTCATACCGCTCTTGACGAGCACTCTGATGGTATCATTCCATCATATCTTGGTGCATTTCAAAAGGGTAGTAGTCCTCATAGGACTTCTATAGTTCAGCCGTCACGGTGGCCATCATGATGCATGCCACTTTGGTGGCATATTTATCATGGGTCCGTAAGTCAGCGATCTCCTGAGGAGTAGGTGAATGACGATTCACCAATTTGAAAGGTAGGTGAATGACGATTCACCAATTTCCACCAAAAAACGAAATATAAACTATTAGGTTTTTAATTGGTTCTTAGAAATTCCTAGATTCGTTTGAGATTCAATGAACTTTTTCAAAGTCATGTTTCAATCTCAAGTGTGCCCTCCAAGTTTTGTGACTGGGATACCGAGGATCACAAAACGAGGTGTGAAGTAACCATGCAAATCACTTGGTACCCTTAATGTTTATCACTTAATCGATGTGCTGGTTAACCACACGTACTCCACCGATACTATGATAACCTTTAAGTCACCATTTACCTACCTTGTTGAGTCCAGGTTAGTGTGCCGGTTAACCATATACGCTCCACCAACGACTTAATCAAAGTGTAAAGTGTAATTTCATAGATTAGCACCTTATTCACATTTTCCTAAAGTAACTAATATTGGGAATTTAATAAAACATTTAGTTACTTTATAATATTCATCATACTTTTTAATGAGAATTTATAAGTCCTTGTCCTACCCGTTCGGCTAACGACCCTCCACCGATCAAGGAAGCAGTGGGTGAGAGTGGACACCTATTAAGCTGCCATTTTATAGGAAGCAACCTTATACCCCCCTTATGGACCGGCTTCGTGAATGAGGCCTACTAACGGTAAGACGAATTGCTCTTATACATATATATATATATATATATATATATATATATATATTATTATCTTTAATATTATAAAGTATAAGGGTTGATTTTTAACTTTTAAAAATCAAGGGGTTGGAATTAAAGTTTATTAAGTGACTTTACATGTTCCAAAACTTGAGGGCAAGTTTTGTAACTATACAAAACCTTTCACATTCATAACTTATGTGTTCTTTTAATGGCTTTTAACACAAAGAGACTTTTGGTTATCCATAACTTAAGGACAAGTTATGGAATCCATTAAAACACATACATATAATGAATTAATCATTAAACAAGTAATTCGTATGATCTATCAAGAGCTCACAAGAACATGAACATTCATATCAAAATTTCAAGAACATATGAACACATATAATCATGTAATTTTGATATTAGCCATTGTAAATGGATTAGAACAACCATTACACCATCTAAAATAAGTTTTATAACACCAAAACTGTTTAGGGTAATATCTCTAGTCCATTTCCAGCAGCACAAATCGAATTTTTGCACTCTGCATGGCCAATTCGTCGAGTGCATGAACTGACTTAACGAGTTGGTTGCATTTTCACTTGGACTCATCGAGTCCTCCCCATGGACTTGTCAAGTCCCCTGTGCAGACAACAAAAAATTCGATTTTCAACACTATTTTGCATCAAGTATTCACAAACAAGCCTAGGCTCTGATACCACTAATGGGTTTTGAGCATTCTAACACCCCTAAGTGTACATGCAACCCTATAAAACCTTGGATCTATATTTGTCTAAAATACATGCAAAATATGATTTCCAAGGCTCATAATCCTATCTAGCATACATGGGGAACTTTTAATCTAAAAAGATGGCTAGAATTACATACCTTGTAGTTGATTTGATTCCTTGAAAACCTTGAGAGCCTAGCACGCCAAGTGTGATGCCTCAAATTCTTCACACAACACCAAATGCTTTGGAATGACTTTGAGAGAATGTGTAACACTCTCAAAAATCGACCCAGCCCTCTTGTAACTTAGTGTAGCCGATTTTGGAAGAGAACATGTAGCTTATGTATTGTGTCACATCTAGGGTAACACCATGTAAACCCTAATGTGACATGACTCTTCATTTCCATGACCCATGGGTTTGTAACTCCCATGGAGCATCATATAGGTTTAACCCATCTTGACAATCCATGGAGCCTTAAGCCCACTATACAAGTATGAGTGATTTACATAATCAACTCATATATTTAATTAGTTATCTTTTGATCACTTAATTAATTCCAAATTAATTATTGATCAATACTAATTAAATAATACTATTAATATATTAGAACTTATAATATATTAATAAGCCACAAGTATATTTCTCTCATTTAGTCTATCCAAATGCATGATGCCATGCAACCCAAATGGACCATGTCGGGTCGGGTCAAGTACATACCAGAAATAGTTATGGACTTAGACACCTTATCCAACAGTTGTAATAACAATTCATGATTTAAAAGATAGTATTTGTCTTCTAGTAGTAATTTAAATTTTTATAAAATATGTGTCGTGAATAGTTAAAACTCGAATTGTAATATATAAATTAAAACCTTGAAATGCTAAAACTAAAATCATATAAAACAAATAATTTAAAACTATAAAATGAAGGAAGAAAATTTAAAATTTAAAAAAACAAAACAATTAAAAGACTACAAGCTTAGGGATCTATTATGTAAATGTATACTTTTATTTAGTAATTGACATTTTGTAATCACATCTTTGTTTTATATGTAATGAGGCTAGGATTTGATCCTCTAGTCTTATTATTAGCATATATGTTTCAAGTGGATCCAACTTTAGTTGTCCTTATAGTGGTTACAAAGATGGTTGGGGCAGATGATGGTTGCTTTATAGGATTACATGGTTCTTGTGCTATTTACCGTAATTATGGTTCTGCCATCCTTACATTGTGCTATATCGAGAGCATGGTCCTGATGTTGTTTACTTTATCTATGTTTTTTTCATGCTTATTTCTTGGCGCTGCTCAAATTCTATGACTTCATTAAGTTTTTTCCAAGTGTACGATGTATTTGTTTATTGAGTAAATTACACGAATGGTCCCTCACCCTCTCACATTACCTTACATACCCTACCATTTTTAGTTATTTAAATAATAGTCTTTTTAAGTAAGACATGGACCAAATGTGTAACAATAACAAACTGTAGGGGCCAAACGCGTAACAAAAACAAACAATAGGGACTTTCCGAGTTAAAAACTAAGTTAGGGATCAAGTGTGCAAATTACCCCAAACCATAGGGACCATTCGTGTAATTTACTCTTGTTTATTTTGTAATTAGGAGTTGTCCTTTATTTGAAAGTGGACTTTTATTTTTAAGATGGCTTCTTAAGTTGGTTACTATTTTTTTTAGATGGTTAGTGTGTTGGTTTCTTTTGTGATTTGGTTTGGAGGTTTCTACTTATGCTTCTTTGATCAGCTGCTATGTTTGTTCTAAGTGGTTGAAGTTTTGGATTGGGCTATTTTGCCCTTGTTGGCTCCTCTTTCTGCTCTATTTTTGTGGCGATTTTCATGTTAGTCGTTGTGGACGTTATTACCCTTGGTGATTTAATTTGCATTCTTTTCAGCATTGTAGATTGAAACTCTATGTACTTAACCAATCTACTTTGATTTTTTTTCCATTTTAGCATTATACTTCCAAAACGTTTTTTTTATTTTGAATTGTAACTCATTTTGTTTCTAAACCGTGGTTTCCATGGGTTTAAACTTAGTTCTTCATAAAAACACTTAGCCAATTTCTCATTATCTGCTGAGGATCACTTCATGCTTCAACAGTTTTCGTTGTGTTTATGGTTTGTAGTAGTCACCAAGATTCAATAGGAGTTTGGTAGGCAAACATCAGAGATATAGATAATTATATAAGTTGTAGATAATGGATTGGTAAATTCTTCGTCAACGCATTAATGTAGGGAGCGGGGAAAGCTCTATAACAAAATTATTGCAACATAATCATTTAATAAAGAAATTCCAAGTTAAAAAAAAATGATATGAACCTCATTGAGTAATACAAACCACACAGGCCATTTTTGTAATTACCTCGTTTAATAATAATAATAATAATAAAAACAACAACAACTAGATATGTTGCCCATTCTACGCATGGGCCGTGTGCGTCTGATTAGAGTGTCGTTTTTGTTAAAAGACGCAGGTGGGATAATTCGACCCCAAATTTTCACAGACGGAGACAGATAGATAGAGGCAGGAAAAAAAGAAGAAAAATAAATATGCGGACCAATAGATAAAAAAATATACCAAAAGAAGAAAATGACAGATGGTAGAAAGTGCAAGGGATGGGAAAAAAAATAAATATGAGGACAAACCCGGACTTTGCCCGGGGCCGTTTTTCGTGTTTTTTATGAAAAATATATAGTTTAGACTGTAAGGACCAAAAGTGTCAAAACTGCTAAAGAATTAAAGGGGTTAAAATTAGCAAGTTTTTAGAAAAGTGACGAAAGTTGTCAATTCCTTAAAGTTTCATAGCCAAACTTTGAATATTAAAAAGTTCCTAAAAAATATAAAAATTTTGATTATAAGGACCAAAGGTGTCAGAATGACTAAAGAATAAAAACAAATTTGATAAAAAGCATGCATGTTCACTATTTCTAACTTTTTAATATATATATATATATATATATATATATATATATATATATATATATATATATATATATATATATATATATAATAATAATAAAAGATAACAAAAAATTTTAAAAAAAATGCAAAATATTAAATCTTCAACTAACAATCAAGTGGTATGAATAGACTCATTTTTTTATATTATTAAATTATATTATTCTCTCTTTTAATATCTTCTTATATTATTTTATTATTTTATAAAAATATATAATGAATAGTTAAGTTAAAAACATAAAAATATATTAATAGTTATTTTAATCAATGTTCTAAATAGCGTTACACATGATTTTGTGACAATGTCAACCCAAAAGTTTTTACGAGTTGTGGCTAGTCACGTCGTTTGTAAATGATGATTTAATTGACAATTTTATATATATATATATATATATATATATATATATATATATATATATATATATATATATATATATATATATATATATATATATATATATATATAGTAAAGGGGCATTTTGTTAAAGCATAACATTAAAAACAAGTCTTTTAAGTCATGGAGAAGTCGTAATAAGTTTTTTAGAACCTTTTCTTTATTGCCCTTAATAATTGTTTTTATTTTATTAAAACTTTTTATTATTCTATTTATTATTAAATAAATTAAACTATTAATATATTATTATAAAAATGACACACTCTACATCAATCCTCTAACAACTCCGGTTACCATCTCCGGTAATAGATCCGTCCCCGACATGTGCTCTGGTTATCATTACCTTCTATATATCAAATACAATAGAAATCAATCAAAATTTAACACAAAACTACCTAGTCGTCAATAAAAAATAAAAAATACAACTAAAACCAACCTCTAACACATATCCAAAACCCAAATCAAATCTGAAAATCAAATCTTAAAAAAATGTAACATACATTGCAAACAAAATCCAAAATCAAAAGATGCGGTTGAAATTAAATCCAGTTAACTCCCATACCCCTAAAGCTCCCCTATTTCGTCGGTAGCAGAAGAACAACCCTTTGATGGTACTGATGGTGAGGGGTCAAATGGTTTCCGAATTCAATGTTGCATTACCACCCACGACCAAATGAATTCTCTAATCTTGTGGGAAATCGAAACTTCGCCCCCTCTACTGGTTTATCAGTTTGTGGACAGAAAACTCATAAGTAACAAAAGCGCACTCTATCATTCCTCTATTTTCTCACAGAAAACATCTCCAAAAACTCATCGGTTTCCATTATTCTCTCGTCGGAACCCTAACCAACGCCTTGTTTATGTTTTGGTTCGAAATCAAAAAATCAATCTGCACTCTAAATCTTATGTACAAGACCGGTTTTTGAAAATCAATTCCAATAGGTCTCTAAAGATTTCTGATTCGTTAACTGTCTCAACTTCGACAACAATTCTTTGTGGATCAGGGACAGGAAAATTAGGGATGTCGGGGACGAAGACAACAAATGAGATTCGGTTCTCTTGATGTTTGGTTATAAATTATAAGTTTATTTGATTTTCTAATAAATTAAATAGAATAAAAAAGAGTTAACAAAATAAGAATAGTTCTAACGGCAAAATAGACATTTTAAAAGTGATTGAGACCAAGTGCCCAACAAAAATATAAAATACGGACAATCCGAGTTAGAAAAATTTATAAAGGACCAAACACACAGATTATCCTAAATTACATAGACCATTCTCCTCCACATTAATTATATGCAACACGTTTTGTATTTATAAACATCATTGATATCACACATAAAAAGTATTTTATATTTACATATAAAAAAAACATTAAGTATTTTAAAACATGTTTTGTTTTGCAAATGTCTTTTTCAACATAAAAGCTTTGCAAGCGATGTAATATATATATATATATATATATATATATATATATATATATATATATATATATATATATATATATATATATATAAAGTAACATCAGTAGAAAAAAACATAAACTTTAAAAACTTTAAAAACCTTAAAAATAAAAATAAAATAAACTAAAATAAAATAATAACCTTTGAAATATCTAATCCTTCTTTTTTTACTTTACAAACTTAAAAATCAAAACATTTTATTCAAAATCGTTGTAATATATATATATATATATATATATATATATATATATATATATATATATATATATATATAGATAGAGAGAGAGAGAGGCTTGAAAATCATTTAAGTTTAAAAAGAAATGTAAAAAAAAACATTTTGTAAAATTGTTATTGTTTTTGGTTACATATAAATATAAAATACTTTTTAGATGAATGATATATATATATATATATATATATATATATATATATATATATATATATATATATATATATATATATATATATATATATAGAGAGAGAGAGAGAGAGAGGCTTGAAAATCATTTAAGTTTAAAAAGAAATGTAAAAAAAAACATTTTGTAAAATTGTTATTGTTTTTGGTTACATATAAATATAAAATACTTTTTAGATGAATGATATATATATATATATATATATATATATATATATATATATATATATATATATATATATATATATATAGGGTTAGATTATTTTGTTTTTACTATCTATTGTGTGCATGTATGACTGATTCTGGACCAATAATTTTAGTTATTTTAATAAATTAATTAATGCATATTACATGTTGAAGATATAATATGTATTAATTACATCTTCAGCATTTAATAAGCATTAATTACTTTCTTAAAATAACTAAAATGATTGGTCCAGAATCAATAATACATGCACACAATAGATAGTGAAAACATTTGAACCTAACTCTCTCTCTCTCTCTATCTCTCTCTCTCTCTCTCTCTCTCTATATATATATATATATATATATATATATATATATATATATATATATATATATATATATTCATTTGAAACTTTATAACATTTTAAATTTTAAGCGGTTAATGACAATTATTTGATAGCTTTTTTAGCTTATAACTTATAATTATTAAGTATTAAAACTTCAACTTATTTTTTAAATACTACAACTACAATGACTTTTTCGGTTATGATAAAACTTGAAGCATTTCAAATATTTAACTATTTTTCTTAAACAATATTTATTTGAAACTTAAGAAATCATATATAGCATAATTTATTACTGGTGCAACACAAACTTATTACTGGGGCAACACAAACTTTTTGATAGATCGTATTCTTAAACAATATTTATTTGAAATTTAAGAAATCTTTTAACTTTCAACCGGTTAATTACAACTATTTAACTATTTTTCTTTTTTAATTTATTTCTTATAATTATTAAAAACTCAAAATTCAACTTATGTTTTAAATACTACAAGTCTAAAGACTTTTTCACTTATGATGAAACTTGAAACATTTTGAATACTAACACATGAAATTCTATATAGCATAATTTATTACCATTGCAACATAAACATTTTTTTCTTACAAAGGAAAGATGAATTGGTGTTCAATCAAAACTCACATGCCGACTTTAAGTAAGTCATTGTTATTTTTATATTTTTTGAGATTAAATTCTTTATCATTGATGTCAAATTGTCAAGGACCACTAAATTTCACTCGTAAATTTCCCTCGTAATAAAGATTATGCACAAAAAACTAGCTCGTTAGCGTGATGTGGGGGGTGGTGTTCATCACTCATTAAAAATTTTAATAGTTATTAAATTACAATATGTTTCTTTCATGATACTAGAAAGCTAAGGAACACATTGTAAACATGTTTGAAAAAATTTAAATAATAATATTTGCTTTTTTAATTCACCATAGATATAATTCACCATAGATATGAAATGAAAAAATTTAAATAATAATATTTGCTTTTTTTGTCTATATAAAAAAGTTGGTTTTTTTAGCTTTTTAAGGATCACCTAAAACAAAAAATTTCCCTCATTAAACAACAAAACCACAAAATAACTTGAAACATGGATCAATGAGGCAACATTCAAAATATAACTAAATAAATTAAACTATTATATCACGTCGCATATTAACAGAAGGTATAACTTTCAATTTATATTATGAATTACAAATATCAACAAACTTATAGGTGCATTTTGCATAGTAAAGGCCATGAATATTACATAAGTCATAAGTGTGCAACATCTAACCTTCTTTCCTGATATCCTCCAACTGAAAGTAATGTGTTTGTAATTTTAATAAAAATACTAATTTTCTAAACATGTGCAACTTTTGAATGAATAAAAAAAATAATTGGTTCCTCTCCCATGAAGTACCTTGCGAAAGCATATCTGCACAATAACGTTTCATAATTAATATAAAAATCTAAAAATTTTAAAGTTGTAAAGTTGTAACATCCGATTTCGAGAAGTTTCTTATTTTAGGATTGAGGACAATAAATTGATCAAGTAAAGACATTGGGCTTTAAGGGAATATGGTTTAGAACTCATTAGATATTGATAATATTGGTTATGTGATCTAAGTCTTGGTTTTTTGTTTTGGAGTCAAAGGGGAAAGAGGGAAAAGTGATGTTTTGGGCTTCCTTTATGCATTATGGTTTTTAGTTTGGCATGTGTTAAACCAAAATTAACTAGATTGAAGTGTGGGGCTCGTCATACCTTTCCATGGATATAAGGATCGTTGAAAACAGAGTTGAAAAGAAGAAGTTATGATTGTCTGAAGGTGGAAAGGATTTGGGCAAACACCATCACCACGGATCGGTGAGACGGGACAACGAGGTGGTGGTCACCACGGAGTGGTGAGTCGGACCACGAGGTGTTGGTCACCACAGAGTGGTGAGTCGGACCACGAGGTGGTGATCTGTCAGGCCCAAACCCATGATTTTAGGGTTTTCAATGTATTTAAGCGTAATGTTCCACATTTTTTTTGGCATTTTATTAGCCTCCACCACCTCTAAGACCCTTTCGGAGAAACCCTAGCCTCCACCTTTAATATTTGAGCCCCTCCTCTCTCATCTCTCCTCTTTTGGATGCTTTTTTATGATATTTTGATGAAGCACAAAGATTAAGGAAGTTCTTTTGGTTGCAAGGAATGATGCTTCACGCTTGGATCCATCACAGGCGTGCCATTTATGGAATATTGTAAGTATAAAGTTCCAATCTTGCTCTTTTGTTCTTTAGATCTCTTTGTATATGGTTTTTGGCACTTTTTGTCCATTTTATGAGTGATCTTGGAGCTGAGTGGAGTCTAACACCTTTTTTATCAATTTAGAGTGTTTCTTGGACCTCGTGGATTAGGAAAGTTATGATCTTTTTCCTTCCTTTTTAGCATGTAAGTTATCTTGGTTCTGTTGGGTTTTGAGCATTCTAACACTCCTAAGTGTACATGCAACCCTAAATACCTTGGATCTATGTTTTCTCTATTATACATGCAAATATGAACATCCAAGGTATTATCCTAATCTAGCATACAAAACAATGAATATAACAACATATAATACATACCTCTTTGATGTAGAAAGTCTTCATGAAGCTTGAGTGCCTAGTGCCCCAAGTGTGACATTTCAAATTGTTCACACAACACCAAATACACTTGGAATAAATTGATAGAATTCTACACTTCATGAAAATCGGCTAGCCCTTTTCTTTCACACACTCTAGTGACCGATTTTGTCAAGAATAAGATCTTTATATAGTGTTACAATTAGGGTAAACCCTAATTGTCATGACTTTTCATTTCCTTGGATCCATGGGTTCAAATACACCATGGAGCATCCATGGACCATCCTATGGGTTTTAGCCCAACTTGATTATCCATGGAGCATTAGCCCACTATACAACTATGGATGATTTACACAATCAACCCATATATTTAATTAGTCTTCTTTTGATCACTTAATTAATCCTAGATTAATTCTTGATCAATACTAATTAAATAATCTTATTATTCTAATTATTAATATACTAGAACTTATAATATATTAATAACCATAAGTGTCTTATTTCTCTCATTATAGTCTATCCAATTGGATGATGCCATGCAACCCAAATGGACCATGTCGGGTCGGGTCAAGTCTTAACAATTATAGTTATGTACTTAGACATTATTCCAACAGTCTCCCACTTGGATAAGTCTAAAACTATTATTGCGTATGACTTCAGGAACCGACTGGCAATCGTAGCTCTCAAAAGCTTCTGTCGAACTCTAACCTTGTAGATGAACTCTGACCTTTGTCAGTGACTTGTCCATTAGATAAGGGATCATATATTCCTCCATTCTAGATATCATATGGACTGAGACATGGATTATAATCATTCTCTCTGTCCATTTGTTGTTTCCCGATTTCCGATTTATGACGACTAACTAATTGAACAAATCAAATAAGTCCTGGCCCGGCCAAGCACTTCCATTTGTCATCATCAAATCATCGAGGGGCCCACAGATATCGCTTTTATCCCGAAGGTAAAAGGAATGGATAAACTTCGACTCATATGGCTTGTTCTACTACTTGTCGAATCATACACAAACGCACATTTTATAGCACCGAGTTACCAAATGCGTTTTCGTGCAATCAATGTACAACCAACTCATAGTAACAACTCATATCTCTAGGTATGAAGAATATAAGATATTATCGTCTCATGATCACTCGTGATAAAATCCATGAAGTGATTCCAATGAGCGCGGGTTGAATCCAATACTAAAAACTTATGAGCACTCATGAGTGTTGTAGCCCTTTGTCCAACACCTTAGACCTCTACAAGCCAACCCATGACAGTCTTAATTCATATCTACTTCCAACATATGACCGGCTGTGGATGGTTTGAATAGCTTAGTCATTCCGGAAGAATAACCCAGTTTATTCGGGAAGTCAAAACATGCAAAGTGAAACACAATAATAATTGAATCCCACATGGTATCAAAACCTATGAACATAAATAAAACACCTTTTATTTATCACCATATGATTACACATTATTCATTGTCTACTGTTTCAGCTATCAACTTTATTCTTGAATTTAAAACAATAGTTGTCCCATGCTCCAAGCATGTGTACTATGTTTTCTAAACACTAGTCATGCCATACACCAAGTATGCATACTATGTTTGTCTATGATCTTTACTTTGTGAACTAGATCAATTGAACATAACTTCAATGATTCTCTTTTCACACTCCCAAATCCTTACTGCAAATGCAAGAATTCCAAATTCATGTCATTTACTGAAATCTGTTAGATTCTAAACTTATATTCATTGGCCCTGTTGTAATGATTATGCACAAAGTCAGAAAGACTTGACAACAATCATTACAGAGTATTCCAAAGGAGATCAGCTTCTTGGAAACATCCTTCATGCATTAAGTTTCCTAATCTTAAACAGATTGAAAATTCTAACTTTGAAACATTTCCAGATTCCATTTTGACTATCACTTCTAAACAAGAGTTGCCTCCTTACAGACTATGTCAATATGGTCCTTCTAGATTTATCACTATACTTCCAACTGTCCTTGAGCAACCAATCTTTGGTAAACCTTAGATTGTCCTCGACAACTGTTTAATCCTTTTTAGTCACATCCAGTTCTAAACCTTTTCACTTCTTAATGCCCCAGACATTAGGAAAATTTTAGAATGGATGAATATAGCACATGTAATCGATCCTATATCCGAAGCATAAGGGACACGATTCATGATGTCTCAAATAAAGACTAAACCAGTCTTTTGCTATAACATTTCCATTTCTATTTGCCAAGTTCTCATAATTCAGATTATGACAAGGGATGCCGTAATCATAATCGAATTTAAGAACGCAAATAATGGACCCATATACAGAATTTCCTTATGTTGAGCCATTCCAACATGAAATTCATATATATTTCCTTGACTAAATGATTAAAACCTCACGATCTAAGCTTATAGAATTGGATTAAAACCTCACGATCTAAGCTTATAGATTTGAGATGAAGTATAATTTCCTCTCCCTTAATTATAGCAAAACAACTCTTTCCCAATTGAAACTTTTGTTTTCTATAATTAACATTGCTAACTTGCAATACTTATCATAATTATCATGCTCCCACTAACATGATGATTATTAGCATAACACTTATGCTCCCACTAGCTTTGACATGTACTAAGATATCTGCTGACTTTCTTACAAAAGTTCAGATTTCTGATACTAGATTGTTTTGATAAGACTTTATCAAAATCATACACCTTCCCTAAGATAGCACACTTGTGTGTCTAAACAATTATGAAGAGGGATGCCGTAATCATAATTGTTAGACCTTTTTGCCACTTCTCAGAAGTCCAGGTTAGTGTGCCGGTAAACCACACACGCTCCACTAACGACTTTGAGAATGCAAATATCACAATTGCTATCTAGCTAAAATCTACTTAGTGAAAGTGTTTCCTCACCATCATTTTCATGAATCGGAGAGAAACCTTATGACACTTAGATTTAATGGTGTATGTGTTCTTATCCATGTGAATTGTCAAAACCATAGTCACAGGATAAGGATAATGACAAACCCAAACTCATATGGACTGAACTCAATCTAATTTCTTGCCATCTGGCAGCTCAAGGGCCTGCCATTGCTTCCAAGTTGTTATGCACCCAATTGAGAACTCTAAGAACTCATATGCAAATCCAATTTTAACTAGAATGGGCACAGAATATGTCAACACGATAGGTTATAAACCTCAAGTCGTGTGCTAATGAAGAATTTCAGGTTTTATTCTTGATTAGTTCTTAAGACTTTCAAGACCTTTAAGACTCCCACTGTCCTCTTGACATATAAGACTCCCTTGTCAAACATCCAAGAGATAGTGCGGATTCTAATGAAGACAAACACTTCACACAATTGGCCTAAGTTGGTCTTTGTTTTATCCAAAACATCACAACTTACCAATTTCAAATGTACAAGAGTAGAAAACTTTTACTCTTACATTTGACAAGTGTTTTAAACCTTCTTTAAGACTTGTCACTGAAGTTACAATCTTGGAGTATGACTCTAAGAATTGTTTTTGGAACGAAGTATGAATCATCTTCTTGATTTAACCACTCCAACAATTCATAGTTCCTCTTCTTAGCTATCAGAATGCACTTAGAGGATGAATTGTGATTAGGTCTCTAAATCATTAAGATGATCATACAAACTGATACTAAAGTACTCTCCCATCTTTTCAAATTTGAGAAACTTTTATCTTTCTGCCTAATTTGATTCTTCTTATTCGCTCTGTCATACATTGGAACCTTTTTCCAATGTCTCCAAGTTACACTTAAGCTTGTAAGTATAATCATATTTACTGAGCTTTCGTAAACTATGACGAATAGTTTTATCAATCTTTTGTGGTGGACTTAATCAGTGCACAAGAATGTGTACTCGATCCCTTAGTCCTTTACTTGACTCACACATCCATGTGACCGAGTAATTAATCTTAATTTCTCCAATACTTGAAAGTTCTCATTCATCATGCTATACAACTTGCATGATTCCAAGTTCCGGTCCAATTGAAACTTGGGTGATGAGAATCTTTCCTTATTTGGTAAATTTAGACATTACCACAAATGAAAGAATCAATTTCATATTTCCACTCTTGCTATTAATGGAATCATATAAGCAACAATTTTTCCTCAAATGCCATTGTAAGGATATTTTAAAATAAATAAAATCTAAATTTTTCTTTTATTTTAAAACTTTGTCGAAAAACTTATCCTTACAATCCATATGAAAACTTGTTGTTATCTATTCCTAAGCAATATCTCATAACTCCTAAGAAGTAGCTCAAGAATCCGATCTTCAAACTATGCGATAGAAATCCATCTACGCCATCAGATTCAGCATATTCTTTCTTTAAGTTTCTTCACTTTTCTTTGATTCTTAAAACATCACCATGTGACCCAGTCACATCATGTATCAAGAATCTCAGAATAGAAACTTAGCAGAGTTAGATAGTGGACTTTACCTGAAGTAGAGTCAAACTTATTGACTTCAACATCCTTAGGTAAATTTGGCAGATTCGTAACCAATGTCCCTTCCTTTGGCAATTTAAACATATGGACCCTTTGATAAAGGTACACGGGACTATCACACACTTAGCTTTTCTCTTTACCATTTGGTCAACCGAGTTGACTATGGCCGATCCCTTTCCATTGGGAAGAGAATGTTTTTTTTTGGATTTTCTGTGTCACTATTGTGAATGTCCATCAAGTTTTAAGGAAGTTGATCATAACAAATAGATAAGATCATTAAGGGTCTTGTCATAGTCTGTTTCATAGGTGTCCCAAAGGAACTCACTATGTGACTTAGAAAGTGATTGAACTACCAAATTTCTCAAGACTTTGACACCCAACTGTCCCGGCTTGTCAATATGTGACTACATCTCCAAGATGTGATCACATCTAGACCTTGCCTTGCCAATAGGGCTTGAGTGATCTTGAACTTATGGGTTAGGGAGAATAATTGGAGGAGGTGAAAGAAGTATGATTTCCAAGGGACATCATCTCCATTTAGGAAAGCTTGTTTCAAGAGATTTGGGAAGATCATAAATGTCTAAACCAGACATGTTTTTGGGAGATATTCAAGATAATTGATTTAAAGTCCTTAATATGACACCTAATATGAAATATTAAGGCTAAGACCCAACAAACTATTTTATAACTCCTATATCTTTGAGATTCATTGAACTGTTCAATGGCATGTTTCAATCTTGAGTGTGCCCTTCAGGTTTTGTGACTGGGATGCCGAGGATCACAAAACAAGGTGTGAAGTAACCATGCAAATTACTTGGTACCCTTAAGTGTTTACCCCTCAATCGATGTGCCGATTAACCACACACGGTCCATCGATACTATGATAAACATTAAGTTACCCTTTACCTACCTTGTTAAATACGAGTTAGTGTGCCGGTTAACCACACACGCTCCACTAACCGACTTAAACAAAGTGCAAAGTGTAATTTCATGGATTAGCACCTTATTCACATTTTCCTAAGTAACTAAGATTGGGTATTATTAAGAGTTTAGTTACTTAGTATTTATCATTAATACTTTTAATGAAGGGAGAATTCTAGTCCTGTCAAACCCGTTCGGCTAACGACCCTCCACCAGTCAAGCAAGCGGTGGGTGAGAGTCGACACCCATTAAGTTTCCATTTTATAGGCGACAACCTTATACCCACCTTATAGACCGGCTTCGCGAATGAGGCGTACTAGCGGTAAGACTGACTTTACTCTTATACATATATATATATATATATATATATATATATATATATATATTATTAACTTATAATATTATAAAGTAAAAGGGTTGAATTTTAACTCTTTAAAATTCTAAGGGCTAACTTGGAATTAAAGTATTCATAAGAGAAAACTTTACAAATTCCAAAACTTGAGGGCAAGTTTTGAAACTATTCAAAACTAATTCATTCCATAACTTATGTGTTTAAAGTAGTTTTAATCCAAAAACTCTTCAAGTTCCATAACTTGAGGACAAGTTATGGAAGACTTTAAACTAATAAAAGAATTAACTTTTCTTTATTTTATAACTTATGGAATTAATTAAGGTTACACTTTATTTATTTATTTATTACTTAATGAAGAGACTCTTGGTCCTCCATAACTTGAGGACAAGTTATGAAGTCATAAAACCATTTAATTAGAACTAGATTCTTCATTTTTGTAACCTTTGCCAACTTTTATGAGTTTTATGAAACTTAAATGTGACTTTTCATATAACTTGAGGACAAGTTACAAAAACACATTTTAGAATCAACTCTTAGATTAATTTGGATTGAAAACAACCATTTCACTCAACTTTTCTATTAATCTAAGCAACTCATAAGAACAAGATAATTCAAATCAAACTTTTTCATGTAATTAGTCAAAACCTTAAACTAATACAAAACATGAATGTATTGACAATTATCTTTGAATTTGGATTAGCATGAACATTACCACATCAAAAACAAGTTTATAAGTTCAAAAACATCTTAGGGTAATGTTCCTAGTCCAATTCCAGCCAAAAAAGTCGAATTTATGCTATCTGGGGGTCCAACTCGTCGAGTGCATGAACCAACTCGACGAGTTGGATGCTTTTTGCCTTGGACTCGGCGAGTCCATTCATGAACTCGGCGAGTCTGCTGGGCTTTGATACCATTGTTGGGTTTTGAGCATTCTAACACTCCTAAGTGTACATGCAACCCTAAATACCTTGGATCTATGTTTTCTCTATTATACATGCAAATATGAACATCCAAGGTATTATCCTAATCTAGCATACAAAACAATGAATATAACAAGATAGAATACATACCTCTTTGATGTAGAAAGTCTTCATGAAGCTTGAGTGCCTAGTGCCCCAAGTGTGACACCTCAAATGGTTCACACAACACCAAATACACTTGGAATAACTTGAGAGAATTCTACACTTCATGAAAATCGGCTAGCCCTTTTCTTTCACACACTCTAGTGACCGATTTTTCCAAGAATAAGATCTTTATATAGTGCTACAATTAGGGTAAACCCTAATTGTCATGACTTTCCATTTCCTTGGACCCATGGGTTCAAATACACCATGGAGCATCCATGGACCATCCTATGGGCTTTAGCCCAACTTGATTATCCATGGAGCATTAGCCCACTATACAAGTATGGATGATTTACACAACCAACCCATATATTTAATTAGTCTTCTTTTGATCACTTAATTAATCCTAGATTAATTCTTGATCAATACTAATTAAATAATCTTATTATTTTTATTATTAATATACTAGAACTTATAATATATTAATAACCATAAGTGTCTTATTTCTCGCATTATAGTCTATCCAAGTGCATGATGCCATGCAACCCAAATGGACCATGTCGGGTCGGGTCAAGTCTTACCAATTATAGTTATGGACTTAGACATTAATCCAACAGTCTCCCACTTGGATAAGTCTAAAACTATTATTACGTATGACTTCAGGAACCGACTGGCAATCGTAGCTCTGAAAAGCTTCTGTCGAACTCTGACCTTGTAGATGAACTCTGATCTTTGTCAGTGACTTGTCCATTAGATAAGGGATCATATATTCCTCCATTCTAGATATCATATGGACTGAGACATGGATTATAATCATTCTCTCTATCCATTTGTTGTTTCCCGATTTCCGATTTATGACGACTAACTAATTGAACAAATCAAATAAGTCCTGGCCCGACCGAGCACTTCCATTTGTCATCATCAAATCAACGAGGGGCCCACAGATATCGGTTTTATCCCGAAGGTAAAAGGAATGGATAAACTTCGACTCATATGGCTTGTTCTACTACTTGTTGAATCATACACAAAGGCACGTTTTATAGCACCGAGTTACCAAATGCGTTTTCGTGCAATCAATGTACAACCAAATAATAGTAACAACTCATATCTATAGGTTTGAAGAATATAAGATATTATCGTCTCATGATCACTCGTGATAAAATCCATGAAGTGATTCCAATGAGCGCGGGTTGAATCCAATACTCAGAACTTATGAGCACTCATGAGTGTTGTAGCCCTTTGTCCAACACCTTAGAACTCTACACGCCAACCCATGACAGTCTTAATTCATATCCACTTCCAACATATGACCGACTGTGGATGGTTTGAATAACTTAGTCATTCCGGAAGAATAACCCAGTTTATTCGGGAAGTCAAAGCATGCAAAGTGAAACACAATAATAATTGAATCCCATATGGTATCAAAACCTATGAACATAAATAAAACACCTTTTATTTATCACCATATGATTACACATTATTCATTGTATACTGTTTCAGCTATCAACTTTATTCTTGAATTTAAAACAATAGTTGTCCCATGCTCCAAGCATGTACACTATGTTTTCTAAACACTAGTCATGCCATACACCAAGTATGCATACTATGTTTGTCTATGATCTTTACTTTGTGAATTAGATCAATTGAACATAACTTCAATGATTCTCTTTTCACACTCCCAAATCCTTACTGCAAATGCAAGAATTCCAAATTCATGTCATTTACTGAAATCTGTTAGATTCTAAACTTATATTCATTGGCCCTGTTGTAATGATTATGCACAAAGTCAGAAAGACTTGACAACAATCATTACAGAGTATTCCAAAGGAGATCAGCTCCTTGGAAACATCCTTCTTGCATTAAGTTTCCTAATCTTAAACAGATTGAAAATTCTAACTTTGAAACATTTCCAGATTCCATTTTGACTATCACTTCTAAACAAGAGTTGCCTCCTTACAGACTATGTCAATATGGTCCTTCCAGATTTATCACTATACTTCCAACTGTCCTTGAGCAACCAATCTTTGGTAAACCTTAGATTGTCCTCGACAACTGTTTAATCCTTTTTAGTCACATCCAGTTCTAAACCTTTTCACTTCTTAATGCCCCAGACATTAGGAAAATTTTAGAATGGATGAATATAGCACATGTAATCGATCCTATATCCGAAGCATAAGGGACACGATTCATGATGTCTCAAATAAAGACTAAACCAGTCTTTTGCTATAACATTTCCATTTCTATTTGCCAAGTTCTCATAATTCAGATTATGACAAGGGATGCCGTAATCATAATCGAATTTAAGAACGCAAATAATGGACCCATATACAGAATTTCCTTATGTTGAGCCATTCCAACATGAAATTCATATATATTTCCTTGACTAAATGATTAAAACCTCACGATCTAAGCTTATAGATTTGAGATGAAGTATAATTTCCTTTTGCCTTAATTATAGCAAAACAACTCTTTCCCAATCGAAACTTATGTTTTCTATAATTAACATTGCTAACTTGCAATACTTATCATAATTATCATGCTCCCACTAACATGATGATTATTAGCATAACACTTATGCTCCCACTAGCTTTGACATGTACTCAGATATCTGCTGACTTTCTTACAAAAGTTCAGATTTCTGATACTAGATTGTTTTGATAAGACTTTATCAAAATCATACACCTTCCCTAAGATAGCACACTTGTGTGTCTAAACAATTATGAAGAGGGATGCCGTAATCATAATGGTTAGACCTTTTTGCCACTTCTCAGAAGTCCAGGTTAGTGTGCCGGTAAACCACACACGCTCCACTAACGACTTTGAGAATGCAAATATCACAATTGCTATATAGCTAAAATCCACTTAGTGAAAGTGTTTCCTCACCATCATTTTCATGAATCGGAGAGAAACCTTATGACACTTAGATTTAATGGTGTATGTGTTCTTATCCATGTGAATTGTCAAAACCATTGTCACAGGACAAGGATAATGACAAACCCAAACTCATATGGACTGAACTCAATCTAATTTCTTGCCATCTGGCAGCTCAAGGGCCTGCCATTGCTTCCAAGTTGTTATGCACCCAATTGAGTACTCTAAGAACTCATATGCAAAGCCAATTTTAACTGGAATGGGCACAGAATATGTCAACACGATTGGTTATAAACCTCAAGTCGTGTGCTAGTGAAGAATTTCAGGTTTTATTCTTGATTAGTTCTTAAGCCTTTCAAGACCTTTAAGACTCCCACTGTCCTCTTGATATATAAGACTCCCTTGTCAAACATCCAAGAGATAGTGCGGATTCTAATCAAGACAAACACTTCACACAATTGGCCTAAGTTGGTCTTTGTTTTATCCAAAACATCACAACTTACCAATTTCAAATGTACAAGAGTAGAAAACTTTTACTCTTACATTTGACAAGTGTTTTAAACCTTCTTTAAGACATGTCACTGAAGTTACAATCTTGGAGTATGACTCTAAGAATTGTTTTTGGAACGAAGTATGAATCATCTTCTTGATTTAACCACTCCAACAATTCATAGTTCCTCTTCTTAGCTATCAGAATGCACTTAGAGGATGAATTGTGATTAGGTCTCTAAATCATTAAGATGATCATACAAACTGATACTAAAGTACTCTTCCATCTTTTCAAATTTGAGAAACTTTTATCTTTATGCCTAATTTGATTCTTCTTATTCACTCTGTCATACATTGGAACCTTTTTCCAATGTCTCAAAGTTACACTTAAGCTTGTAAGTATAATCATATTTACTGAGCTTTCGTAAACTATGACGAATAGTTTTATCAATCTTTTGTGGTGGACTTAATCAGTGCACAAGAATGTGTACTCGATCCCTTAGTCCTTTACTTGACTCACACATCCATGTGACCGAGTAATTAGTCTTAATTTCTCCAATACTTGAAAGTTCTCATTCATCATGCTATACAACTTGCATGATTCCAAGTTCCGGTCCAATTGAAACTTGGGTGATGAGAATCTTTCCTTATTTGGTAAATTTAGACATTACCACAAATGAAAGAATCAATTTCATATTTCCACTCTTGCTATTAATGGAATCATATAAGCAACAATTTTTCCTCAAATGCCATTGTAAGGATATTTTAAAATAATTAAAATCTAAAATTTTCTTTTATTTTAAAACTTTGTGGAAAAACTTATCCTTACAATCCATATGAAAACTTTTTGTTATCTATTCCTAAGCAATATCTCATAACTCCTAAGAAGTAGCTCAAGAATCCGATCTTCAAACTATGCGATAGAAATCCATCTACGCCATCAGATTCAACATATTCTTTCTTTAAGTTTCTTCACTTTTCTTTGATTCTTAAAACATCACCATGTGACCCAGTCACATCATGTATCAAGAATCTCAGAATAGAAACTTAGTAGAGTTAGATAGTGGACTTTACCTGAAGTAGAGTCAAACTTATTGACTTCAACATCCTTAGGTAAATTTGGCAGATTCGTAACCAATGTCCCTTCCTTTGGCAATTTAAACATATGGACCCTTTGATAAAGGTACACGGGACTATCACACACTTAGCTTTTCTCTTTACCATTTGGTCAACCGAGTTGACTATGGCCGATCCCTTTCCATTGGGAAGAGAATGTTTTTTTTGGATTTTCTGTGTCACTATTGTGAATGTCCATCAAGTTTTAAGGAAGTTGATCATAACAAATAGATAAGATCATTAAGGGTCTTGTCATAGTCTGTTTCATAGGTGTCCCAAAGGAACTCACTATGTGACTTAGAAAGTGATTGAACTACCAAATTTCTCAAGACTTTGACACCCAACTGTCCCGGCTTGTCAATATGTGACTACATCTCCAAGATGTGATCACATCTAGACCTTGCCTTGCCAATAGGGCTTGAGTGATCTTAAACTTGTGGGTTAGGGAGAATAATTGGAGGAGGTGAAAGAAGTATGATTTCCAAGGGACATCATCTCCATTTAGGAAAGCTTGTTTCAAGAGATTTCGGAAGATCATAAATGTCTAAACCAGACATGTTTTTGGGAGATATTCAAGATAGTTGATTGAAAGTCCTTAATATGACACCTAATATGAAATATTAAGGCTAGGACCCAACAAACTATTTTATAACTTAGAAGAGGGATGCCGTAATCCAAGCTATAAAATATTTGAAGGTAGGTAAATGACGATTCACCAATTTCCACCATGAAAAACGAAATAATAATTAGGTTTTTAATTGGTTTTGAAACTCCTATATCTTTGAGATTCATTGAACTGTTCAATGGCATGTTTCAATCTTGAGTGTGCCCTTCAGGTTTTGTGACTGGGATGCCGAGGATCACAAAACAAGGTGTGAAGTAACCATGCAAATTACTTGGTACCCTTAAGTGTTTACCCCTCAATCGATGTGCCGATTAACCACACACGGTCCATCGATACTATGATAAACATTAAGTTACCCTTTACCTACCTTGTTAAATACGAGTTAGTGTGCCGGTTAACCACACACGCTCCACTAACCGACTTAAACAAAGTGCAAAGTGTAATTTCATGGATTAGCACCTTATTCACATTTTCCTAAGTAACTAAGATTGGGTATTATTAAGAGTTTAGTTACTTAGTATTTATCATTAATACTTTTAATGAAGGGAGAATTCTAGTCCTGTCAAACCAGTTCGGCTAACGACCCTCCACCAGTCAAGCAAGCGGTGGGTGAGAGTCGACACCCATTAAGTTGCCATTTTATAGGCGACAACCTTATACCCACCTTATAGACCGGCTTCGCGAATGAGGCGTACTAGCGGTAAGACTGACTTTACTCTTATACATATATATATATATATATATATATATATATATATATTATTAACTTATAATATTATAAAGTAAAAGGGTTGAATTTTAACTCTTTAAAATTCTAAGGGCTAACTTGGAATTAAAGTATTCATAAGAGAAAACTTTACAAATTCCAAAACTTGAGGGCAAGTTTTGAAACTATTCAAAACTAATTCATTCCATAACTTATGTGTTTAAAGTAGTTTTAATCCAAAAACTCTTCAAGTTCCATAACTTGAGGACAAGTTATGGAAGACTTTAAACTAATAAAAGAATTAACTTTTCTTTATTTTATAACTTATGGAATTAATTAAGGTTACACTTTATTTATTTATTTATTACTTAATGAAGAGACTCTTGGTCCTCCATAACTTGAGGACAAGTTATGAAGTCATAAAACCATTTAATTAGAACTAGATTCTTCATTTTTGTAACCTTTGCCAACTTTTATGAGTTTTATGAAACTTAAATGTGACTTTTCATATAACTTGAGGACAAGTTACAAAAACACATTTTAGAATCAACTCTTAGATTAATTTGGATTGAAAACAACCATTTCACTCAACTTTTCTATTAATCTAAGCAACTCATAAGAACAAGATAATTCAAATCAAACTTTTTCATGTAATTAGTCAAAACCTTAAACTAATACAAAACATGAATGTATTGACAATTATCTTTGAAATTGGATTAGCATGAACATTACCACATCAAAAACAAGTTTATAAGTTCAAAAACATCTTAGGGTAATGTTCCTAGTCCAATTCCAGCCAAAAAAGTCGAATTTATGCTATCTGGGGGTCCAACTCGTCGAGTGCATGAACCAACTCGACGAGTTGGATGCTTTTTGCCTTGGACTCGGCGAGTCCATTCATGAACTCGGCGAGTCTTCTGGGCTTTGATACCATTGTTGGGTTTTGAGCATTCTAACACTCCTAAGTGTACATGCAACCCTAAATACCTTGGATCTATGTTTTCTCTATTATACATGCAAATATGAACATCCAAGGTATTATCCTAATCTAGCATACAAAACAATGAATATAACAAGATAGAATACATACCTCTTTGATGTAGAAAGTCTTCATGAAGCTTGAGTGCCTAGTGCCCCAAGTGTGACACCTCAAATGGTTCACACAACACCAAATACACTTGGAATAACTTGAGAGAATTCTACACTTCATGAAAATCGGCTAGCCCTTTTCTTTCACACACTCTAGTGACCGATTTTGTCAAGAATAAGATCTTTATATAGTGTTACAATTAGGGTAAACCCTAATTGTCATGTCTTTCCATTTCCTTGGATCCATGGGTTCAAATACACCATGGAACATCCTATGGGTTTTAGCCCAACTTGATTTTCCGTGGAGCATTAGCCCACTATACAAGTATGGATGATTTACACAATCATCCCATCTATTTAATTAGTCTTCTTTTGATCACTTAATTAATCCTAGATTAATTCTTGATCAATACTAATTAAATAATCTTATTATTCTTATTATTAATATACTAGAACTTATAATATATTAATAACCATAAGTGTCTTATTTCTCTCATTATAGTCTATCCAAGTGCATGATGCCATGCAACCCAAATGGAGCATGCCGGGTTGGGTCAAGTATTACAAATTATAGTTATGGACTTAGTCATTAATCCAACAGGTTCCTTAGGTCATTTTGGTGCAATAAAGTTTATATCTTGAAGGATTGTGGCATTATTATAGATAAAGTCTGAAAGTTTATCCATCTAGACATCTTTTTTATTCAAATATGAATGTGGGAGACTTAGACTTAATGGATTAAGTTGAGAAAGATGCATTTTTGGGTCCCTTTAAAAATTAAAGTCTAGATCTTGGTGGTTTGGACCATCTTAATGGATAAAGTTGGAAACTTTATCATTATGTAGCCATTAGGAATCAGATCTGATGTTTTAGCTTTGGTCCTTATGACTTAACCTCTTTTTGTAGAAAAGTCTTTCAGACTGAGAACCACAACGTGGTAAAGGAAGGACACGGTCTGTTGTTTGGTCTTATCACGTTTTTTTTTGTCTAGGCGTGCTCACGATGTGGTGGCATGTCTGCCATAGCGCTGTAGTAGATTTTGATTGGACTGGATTGAGTGGCCACTGTGTTGTCATGGGTTGTCCATGACATGGGTGTCAACCGGATTGCCTTAGATCGTTGACTTTTTAACATGTTGACTTTTGGTCAACCTTGGGTAGCATGGAGTATTTGACTAAGCTCTGGTATAAGTTTGGCTTTAGGAAGCTTGGGTTAGTTGATTTGTTTTTGAGGTATTTGTGAGCTTCTGTTGAGTAGTTAATGTGAGTCTCCTCACATTACTTGCAGGTCGAAGGCACCAATGTCGACTCATTGGAATATATTATAGTATACTAGCTATTTTTGTGACTATTTCATGTATTGTATGTGTTTGTATGTATACTGAGTGGGGTCTAATGAGTATGTTGTATGCTAGTTGTCTTTGTGACTCTCGCATGTATGGATGTGTTTGTATGTATACCAATCAGGGCCTGATGATTGTGTTGGGCAGGGCCCATCGCATGTTACCGACAGATTCATTCCGGGTAAGGCCTGATGGTTGTCTGGAAAGGCCCATCGTATGTATGGTATGTGGTATTTTGGGAACTCACTTGCTTTGTATACATTCCATGGCTCATGGATGTTATACATATGGGTTGTTGTTAGGTCATATTTTGTTGGTTTGGGTTAGGCATTCATTTTTATGAGTCTTGTTAGTCTTTGTTTGGGTGTTTATAGGGTTTGTGGTTGGGTGAACCGAAAATAGTGTTTTTTCGGTTCAACTAGTGTTTGCGGTTGCTAGTTTGTTTGCGGCCGTGAACTCATTTAGGGTTCATGTCCCCTTTATATAGTGTCAGTGTTGTCAGAAGTAGTGTTTCGTTATGTGTGTGTGTCCATTGTACCACACATTTGCGGTTCAATAGAAACGTGTACAATTTGGATCATTCTTCCTTCTACTTCTTCTTGTTCTTATGTTATTGCTTGTTCTTGTGTTGGATCACTAGTTGGTTCCAAATTTGGGGACTTACAATTGGTATCAGAGCCATACTTGTGTCAAAACTGTTCAAGTTGTGTTTTAGGTTGGAGTTGTTCTTCATATTATGATTTTTCAACCTTGGTTACTGAGTTTCTGCTGTTGATTGTGATTTCAAGGCCAAAGAGATTGAAGATCTGCTCGAAATCAGCTGTTGTCATCAAATTCAGGGTGCTGTAAAATTTTCACTTGTTTACGGGTGTAAACTAGTTTTTTGTAACACCCCGAATCCAAAAGACCAAGAAAGGAAAGGAAAACCTCAAAATCAGGAAGCGACTCGTCGAGTAGGTGGGCTGACTCGACGAGTAGGAGCAAGATTTGGGTCGTAGGTTAAGTGCCCTACTCGAGGAGTCGGGGGACCGACTCGACGAGTTGGTCTGGGTTGGGAAAACCCTAAATTCGGGACTTGGTAACCTATTTAAGTATCTTATTCCCTTTCTACTGGTCTCATCTTTTGCCTCCAAGACCAGAATCCACAGATCTCGAAACCCTAATGCTCGTGATCCATTTTTTGAGAGTATTTTGGGTTCTTGAAGTCAAGAAGAAGAAGAGGAAACTTCAAGGCTCAAGGAAAGGCTTGTGGATCCAAAAGTATCTTCTCAATCTCATCATTTTCTGATAATCAAGTCTCTAACTTGATCATTAGTTCATTAGATCTATTCTTTTCCCCTTTTATGAAGATTTTGGTCCAAGAATGGCTGCTTTTGGGATTTGGACGTCCCCAAGCAAGATCCTTTCAGATCTGGAAGTATTTAGGGTGGTTAAGGAAAAAAGGTGCATGCTTTATGCCATTAGAACTCCCCATGCAAGGTTAAAGAGGTTGTTATGGCCTTTTAAGTAAAAAGGGCCATGCATGCATGTAAAGGCAGAGGCTTTGCATGTTATTTCGACCCTAGAAGGTTAGATATGGGTCCTGGATGCTTTGGGCCCGACTGAAATTGTCTGAATATAATTTGACTTAGGAGGACTCGACGACTTGCTCTTAGGACTCGGCGAGTCAGGCCTTTTTTCTTGCCCAAAACCCTTCCAATAGCGGGTGTGTGATGAGTTGGTAGAGGACTCAGACAGTTGGGATCATTATGGACTTTAAGATCATCGTACTCGATGAGTTCAAGGATGAACTCGGCAAGTCCAAGGAAATACGCCTAACTTATAAAGATGGACTCAACGAGTTCAAGGTGCACTCGGCGAGTCAGCTGTAGAAAGGTCCCGGCATGTTGAAAGGTGAACTCGACGAGCTCAAGGAAGACTCAATGAGTAGGATCGAAGTCTAGAATTACGTGTGGATTATGGGACTCAACGAGTTGGTGGGTCAACTCGGCGAGTTGATTCAACTCGGAGCGTTGAATTTGACTGTTGACCTTGATCAAGTTTGACCTGGTTTGACTTTTGAGGTATTGCGGTCTAAGTGCTATTTTGGGTATTGATAGTTCGGGGAGCCGAAGGATCAACAGTTCAAGAGTTTCCAGTTAGCAGTCAGACGTGTCCAACTAATCTTCAGCAGTGCGAGGTGAGTCTCCTCACTGTGTGTATGGGTCTACGACCACAATGCCGACCCATTATGTTTATGTATCGTAGGAAGACCTGGGGGTTATCACTAGGCACTTATTGTATATGTTCCGGGTTACGACCTGATGTTGGGCGAGGCCCAAGGAATGTTAGAATACTAGAGGTCTTTTTGATTCTTCCATGTGTAGGTATGATAGGTTCTGGATAGGGGGTCCAATGTCGGGACAATCCTGAAGTATGTTAAATTAAAATATGTTTATGGACCGGGAATCCGATGCAGGGGAAATCCCGAGGAAGATTCATACATTATATGGTAGATTATACTTGTTGTCTCTGTGATACTTGTATGTGCCTGGAAGGGAGGTGAGTGTGGGCGAGGCCTCGTATCTCATCACTAGTTGAGTATGGATGGGGTTTCGTATCTAAATATTAGCATAGTAGAGGTGAGGCCCGTGCTAGGAAGGGAGCGAGTGTAGGCGGGGGCCCTTATCTCACTATTAGTAGGAGTATGGATGGGGTTCCACGATTTCTTAGTAGCAGACCAGGGGCGGGGCCTAAGATCGGCGAGGCCTTAGTTTAGGAGTCCAGTTAGGGTATGTTAAAGTATACACTAGTATTTTATTTGATTATATGTATGTGTATAGCGGGTGAGGCCCAGAGATAGGCGGGGCCTAAGAGAGATAGATCTGTATACCGAGCAGGGCTCGATGCCAGGCGGGGTCCGATGCTGGGCAAGGCCCGATGCAGCGGTCGGGGGCCCAGTATGTGGTTATGTGTTTGTGGTATGTGGTAGGTTGGGGAACTCACTAAGCTTTGGGCTTACGATTTTAAGTTTTGGTTTTAGGTACTTCTGGTAGCGGAGGGAAGGGCTCGGGATGATCGCATTGCACACACCAAGAAGTTTTAGCCTGGGATGTTTTACTCTGATAAAAAGAACATATTTTAAGATGATACTCTGATTGATATATATACCTTTGTTTATGGATGAAATGATTTGATACTTATGATTTTATTAGTGTATTAAAAGGAAACATTTGGTCATGGTTTTTGGGATGTTACAACTTGGTATTAGAGCCTTGGTTTGAGGGATTCGGGCACACTCTCAGGTGTGTCTGAACTCAAACTGAGGACTTGGTATGTAGATTTTGAAAGAAAGTCGTTTTTATAAAAGAACTTTGAGAATAGAAAAGAACTTAGAAAAAGAGAAAAAGGGTGTCATGCATGCAATCGGCCGAGCTCAAGTAAGTTCTCCCAAATTATCCATACATGTTTGTTTAGATATGATATGCTAATGAGAACCGCATGCTAGATTATGACTAAGGATCTAGGAAGGATTCCTTAAGTGCCTGTTATATGTGTATGAGCTTTATGAGTTGCATGCTAGTACAGATTCCCAATATGTGAGTAGAATACCTTGATTATGTTATGGTTAGATTTTCCATTTTGTCTGAATGCTACTTGATTTGTGCTTTATGGGACTCTAAGTGATGGGAGTTAGCCATTAGGTGAATACGCTAAGTCACATGTGATCAGGATTGAATAATCTCATAGTGCTAGATTTGGCCCTATTGTGCAGCTCTTGTTTGAGTCTAACCATTATAGGGACAAGTCCTTTACTCGAAGGATTATCTGAGCCTCGTTACATGTGATGGTATTTAGGTAATGGCTAATTGGAATTATGAAGATACCTTCAGTAGCTGAGGACTGGGTTTGGGTTGGATATTTCCCTAGGGCAAGTCTAGGATGAGTTTAGTGATGGGAGCGGTAGTAGTAGTGAAAGGGACTTGGTGGAGGTGAGGCAACTCTTGAGGAAAGTACGGATAGATTTGTAAGGTAGTATCGGCCCGTACTACTGAAAGCAAAGGATTCGTACTCGATTCAAGAAGGGCCGAGATAAAAACCAAGGAACTTATAGTGCGTGTGTGATCCCTCGGTAGTGATGTGTATTATGATGGTTATTATGGTATGTTTTTAGCATGGTGACGTTGCATGAGAGACCAATGGGCGGATCAGGCACCAGAGAGGGATTAGTCTTGGGTTGAAGAATTGAGCAGCTCGAGGAGCGGATGAGGGATTTTTTTATCAGCTGAGATTACGCGCAGTATTCCAGACCAAACTCTTGATCTTTCGCACGGTCAAGGAGGGCATACTGGAGATTTTGGATGAGAGGCTGAGAGCCTTCCGCACTGAGATCATGGACATAATGGGAGTGCGTACATTGACATTTCAAGAGTTCAGAGCTTGAGTAGCTCCAGATTATGATGGGGTTAGGGACCCCATTGCTAGCAGCAGATGCTTGGCTGATGTCGCCAACACCTTTCGTTTTAGCCATGATAAGTTATTAAATAAACTTGAAGATCGATTAGATCTTTGTAACAGGTAGTGCGAAGAACATAAAACAATAAACAAGACAAGATTGAATCACAATGTGTCGAATGATTAATTCAAATAATCCTCAGCAGAGCTCGACTAAGAACTTCCGCTGTAGAGGATTTAGGGTTACAAGAACGATAATAAAACTTCTCTGATCAATCTATTCTATCGTTACTATCGTTAACCTAAGATGCATGCAAGCACCTATATTTATAATAAACCCTACTATGCTCACGGATGGATAGGCCCATACCGGAGATACAAAAACGGACTAACAAACGAGCCCAATAGACGCAACATACAAAACACGACCCAACAATCTCCCCCTTTGCGTCAAATTGGAGCGAGACTACTTCTTCTTCTTGCTTGGGCCAGCAGCGGGAACTTTCTTTGTGGTATCAAACAAACGAGAGATTAGTGCAAGTATCGTCTGTCTGAACCGAATGTACCAATGTATCATGTCATCGAAGTACTTGACATCATCCGCTGTGTTTTGCTTGCATCTGTGGATGATCCCCAACACATGCTCTAAGCAAGCAGTAGTGTACAAATGTTTGTCAGCCAAGGCAAAAAGACATTTTTGTCCTTCGTTCCTGGTGAACATCACCGAATTCCTTCTTGAGTCAATTTTTCCCATCTGCATTTGGTTCAGATCACTGGCAGAGCCAACAGGAGATATTGTTGGTTTCTTCTTAAATACGCTCGCTATCTCCTGATCCATCAGTGCAACTTCCATGATGTAGCACACGAGCATCCTTTTGAAATGGTCGATGATCGGACCGTATTCAACTTCATTGGTTAGAAGGATGTTGTGCAAGATTATCCAATCATGGGGATTGAGGTTCGGAAGATCTGCAAGAGAAATGGAATGTTTGGTTTTGGCAGATCCCCGAAGTATCTTGAACCGAATGTTGATGAAGTTCCCTTCACTGTACGGCTTCAAGACCCGAACGTTTACAATTTTCTGAGCGCTCCAAGTCTGATATTGAGGTTGAGAGGCCTTCAGATAAAAAATAATCAAGTCCCGATCAACCTGTGGATGAGGATGAGGGAACTCTGAAACGTTGGCGAAGGCGTGAAAGATGAACGCCTTTCGGGTCAGAGGCATGTCGAATTTAGAGTCGACAGTGTTGGAACAATCAAGCGATATTACAGGTTCCAGCCACAAGATACTTGGAGTGTCGATGGCTTCTTTTATCATCCTCTCGAGAGTCCAAGCAGGAAAAATAGTTTTCCTACTCTCAAGAAGGTCGTGGGCTTCCTTCTGTTTTCTTTCTGCTTCTTCAGCTTCTCTAGCCACACGAGCACTGATATCAGCATCATCACCTCGACGTTTTCGCTTTAACAGATCAACGATAGTCTCTTGATCTTCATCTTCATCCTCCTCAGCAATCTTCTTGCCTTTATCTTTCACACCAGAACCGGAGGCTTGGCCTACTGGAGGAGGTTCGGTAGTGTGAGTTGCCTTTGAGGAAGGAAGTGGTTGAGACATTGACTCCTTCTCTCCCCCTTGTTTCGGAATGGACACGAAATCAAGTAGCCCTTCGATTTTGCTTAGCAGGGAAAGGTCGGGAGCGAGCTTCTCTGCAAGGGTACGCCTCACGGAGTAGTTTAGAATGAGATCATGTGCTTCGAGGATGTTGGAAATGGCAGAGTGGACATCCGAAACACACGTCTTTATCACCTCCCTTTCGGACCGAAGAGAGTCAATCTCCTGCTGAGAGTGAGAGAGTTGAACACTCTTGACCTTCAGAGCAGTGGTCTTCTTGGCTAGAACATCCATCAAAGAGTTCTCAGCAGCCAAATCTTCTTGTAGCTTCGAGAGACGCTCGTCAATCGTTGCACGAAATGCTGAGTTGTCGTCGGAAAGCGTTTGACGAAATGAAGCAAAGGACTTCAACTCAGTGGAGACAGACGTTGTCAATTGTTGAACAATTGGTTCCAACGTAGTCTTAGCAACATTGGCACTCTCCTGTAAAGACTGTAACAGGAAGGAGGCATCAGAAAATAGTTTATCGACTTTTTCGGTCGCATCCTGACAAGCTTTTGTTGAGGCGTCGATGGCGGAGGTTGTAGAAGCAATGGAATCTTGCTGAGCCTTGGAGAAAGCATCAACAATCTTCTGAACTGCATCTTCAGAAAGGGATGACTGAGTAGTGGAAGAGGAAGCGATGAGCAAGTCAATCTTGTCATTGAGCTCCTTGAGATCTCGCTTGGTTACGGGAGCGTCATCGTCGTCATCACTCTGCACTTGAAACGGACTAAAGTAGACCGAGTCAAACGTCATATCCTCTCCGCCAAGGAGTGGTTCTTCTCCTTCTGAAGCATGATCAGGAGAGGGTGGTGGAGCTGAAGTGTGAGTAGGTTCGGTTGGGTTGTTTCGGGTGTTGGTGTAGGTTCGGGTGCTTTTGTGGTTTCGGGTGCTGGTGTAGGTTCGGGTGCATCAGTATGAACCCCCGTATCAGATACGTTGGCCCTAACATCTGCAGTGGATGTTGTGGTTGCTTCGGTGAATATTGGTGTTGGTATGGGGATGGAAGTGGATGGTATTGAAGTAGTGGAAGTTATGGGGGGAATAGAAAAAGGAATGGTTCTAGGTGGAGAGTTAATTGGAGAAGTAGAGACATGAACTTCTGGGGTAGGAGATCTGGGTGGAGTGTTGCCTCGTGGAGAGTCGTCAGAATCCGAACTCTCACCCTCAGACTCGCTTGAGGAGGAAGCGATGATCAGCTTTCGCTTAGGCTGAGTTTTTCGGCGCTTTTGCGGCGGAGACTGAGCAGCCTTGGTTGGTTTCCTCTTCTTTGGAGAAGGGTCTTTAGCCCCTTTCGCCACCTGTTTCCCTTTATTAGCCTTCTTGCCTCTTGGAGCAGGCTTGTCAGCGTCATGAATGGACTTCAACATCTCCGGAGTGAGATCCCTCGGACCAGAACGCTTGAATTCTTTGTATGTTCTGATAATCCGGCTATCAGCAGGAACGTCGCCATACATAGTTTCCGGAATTGAACCGTTGAATGGAAACTTGGAAGCGTCCGAGACAATGATCTTCGTGGTATGGAATGTACCAATCGAAGACATTGGAGCACCAGCGACAATGGGGACGTGGTATTTGTCCATCACCCATTTTGTGATCAAGGTCCAGAACCTAGCATAAGAAACCTCTAAATGCCTGGAAGTAGAGGAGAGACTCTGGATGAGTTGTTGCCATAGAACAGACCCATAATCTACATTGATGCCATTGTAGATTCCATACATTATTGATAAAAATAACCGACTGGCACCATCAGATCCAGGACTTGTTTCGGAAAGCCCTTTGAATAGAACAGTGAACATCCCGTTCCACTGTGGAGGTAGGCACGACTTCTTGAACTTTGCGACTGAAGTAAGCACCTCCGTATAACCCATGTTATAAAACATGTTGAACAAGTGCCCCAATAGAATCATCTCAGGGTTAACCCTCGTAGAATCAGCTTCAAACCCTAACAGGGAGCAAAACCTTTGCTTTGAAATTGATGCTTTGTGCTGAAAAACGTCAAAGAAGATTCTGTCAACAGCCTTGTCATAATGAGCAGTCGCAATGATTTGCGACAAGAACTCCATCGGAACAGATTCAGCTCTTGTTAGTGCAGGAGCGATCGGAGAAAACTTCAAGCACTCGATAATGGGGAACATGAAGGTGTCGTAAGCCTGAGGAGTTAAATCAATGATGAGGCTTTGTTGTGGACGAATGGGTAGTATGTGGGATGTTGCGTGAACAGAAGAAGAATCTGCCATTGCTTGAAGAGTGTGGAGAAGATGATGAACAGGAAAGAATTAAGGAATTTTTGCTCTCTGGGAATTTTAATTGCGGTAAAGAGGTAAATGAAGGATAATGTTGGCTTTTATACTGGGGATTGAGGAGAGAGAAAGATCTTCCCAAATCTTCAATTGAAAATCGAAGAGTTTTTCGGAGTTGACTGATGCGTGACAGTTGGGGTAGCCGATGATCACGTATGAGAGAGAGTGTCAGACCCCTAAGAACACGCCTCCCATCAAGCGCCGTTTGAATATGAACCGTTACAGATTCACACGCGCTCCTTCTGCGCCATTTGGAGATGAGACGTTTCCAATTCGCACGCTTTCCCTTTTTCGCCGTTTGAAATCAAATCGATTAGACTCCCGCCTGAGTCAGCATGTCTTTACCTTATCCCTTTAGAGTGTAACGGCATCTTTTGAGAAAACCCTCACATGGATTAAAATCAACCACAACCTTTAATCAACCATTAATCCAATGAAAATGCCTGTAATTAATAGAACCTGAATTTTGGAAAATCAAAGATTTTCGTGCTAAGGGTGTAAAAGATAAGAAATAAAGCAATACTTTTTAGGAAAAATTGTGATGTCAATAAAGACACGAAACAAATGATCTCGGGCACGAATCTCTTTCTTCAAAGTCAAGAGAGACCTTAAAGTGTTTATGTGGTTTCCCTTTGAATAACGATCAAACAGTTATTAAGAAGTGTTGAAAGGCTTCTTTTAATTAGGCATATTAGGGTGGCTTTCGCTTCGATTCAACATTCCTAATCTTGAAATAAGACAGAAAGTGAACGAAGTACTTGTGAGACCGGTGTTGTCTGTTGAACAAGTAGGTTGGGAATAATTTAAACTGGCTAGGAATATAAAATCTAAAAAAAAAAAAAACTGGATCCCAAGGGAAGAAATGTTATTGGTTGTAACAATTTCATAGGAATCACACAAAAGAAAAATTTGAGATAGCATTAAGATACGTCCATCAATTCAATAGTGAAAACTAGAGCAAATTAATTGTTCACCGTCAATTCGTATTGGGTATTGAATTTTGGGTTTCACTCAGCTCGTAGTGGCACGAAACTAAGATCATGAACACAGTTATTGGGTAACCATAAACCTCAGTGGTAATTTATGAGAGTCTCAAGGGTTACGTTTGTGAAACGAGTGTGATGGAGAAATATAATGTAGATGGTGTAAGAATTCAAAGTACCTCTGCTGTGAAAAATAGGACCAAGCAGACAACTCTTATCTCATGTGAGACGAGAGTTAGGTAGCTCATGATTAGAATAAATGTGATAGCCTAATTGGGAAGACAAGGTTTGTGTATACCAAGTCATTAAGGCTGTTATTCAGAATCAGGTGAGGCTTTGGACACATACAGCAGCATGCTTCTAGGGACACTTAGCTAATTCAACAATTTCCCCATAAACGAACACAAAAATTAAAGCCAAAAAGAAAATAAAGAACAAAATATTTTTGGAGTTTTTGAATTTAAAAAAAAATTAAAGAGAGAAATAAAACAAAAAAAATATTTTTGGAATTTTTTGAGAAATAAAATTGAAAGAAATAATAAAAAAAAATAAGACAGAAAAAAAAACTTTGGAACCGAACCCGAGCGTTCGGTCTATTTCGGTTGTGAAAAACTTTGGAACCGAATCCGAGCGTTCGGTCTATTTCGAGTGAGAAAAATTTTGAAACCGAACCCGAACGTTCGGTCTATTTCGGTTACCAAAGAAAATAGATTTTCAAAAAGAAAATAATTTTGAACAATTATACAAAAAATTTACAACCAAGAAACTACCTTTGATTGATGAGCGAAAAGCAGATTATCCAACCGAACCCGAGCGTTCAGTTCATTTCGGTACATTAGTACAAGACCCGAACCCGAACGTTCGGTCTATTTCGCTTCTTACTTTTGAGTTTGAGAGGTAATTTGTGGTACTGACTCCAATTCCATCATACCTAGCCCTTGTAGAATTTTTTTGAACGACGCTTCAGGAAGGGCTTTGGTGAAGATGTCAGCCAGTTGATCAGTGGTTCGAACAAAATGAATTTCGACGTTCCCATCTTCCACATCATCTTTAATGAAGTGATACCTCAGTGCTATGTGCTTGGTCTTGGAGTGTTGCACTGGGTTATGACAGATCCTAATTGCACTTTCAGAGTCACAATATAGTGGGATCTTTTTCATATTGAGTCCATAGTTCCGGAGTTGACTTTGGATCCAAATCACTTGAGAAGTACAGGAGGTAGCTGCAATGTATTCCGCTTCAGCTGTAGACAAAGACACACAAGTTTGTTTCTTTGATTGCCAGCTAACCAACTTCCCGTCAAGGAATTGGCAGCCTCCCGTGGTGCTTTTCCTATCTAATCCACAACCTCCAAGGTCAGCATCTGAGTAGGCTTGAACGAAGAAGCCTGAGTTGGATGGATACCATAGGCCTAAAGAGGTCGTTCGCTTGAGATAACGGAGTATGTTCTTCACTGCGAGCATGTGAGGTTCACGTGGATTTGCCTGAAATCTAGAACAGTAGCATGCATAGAACATTATATTAGGCCTGCTAGCAGTAAGATACATCAGAGAACCGATCATCTGGCGATATAGCGTATTATCAACTGCTGGCTTATCCAAGGATGGAGTGAGCTTGGTGTCGAACGCCATTGGAACTTTAAACTTTGAATCTCCCATCATGCCAAATTTTGCAAGGAGAGTCTTTGTGTAAGTTTCCTGATTAATAAAGATGCCTTCGGGTCCCTGTCTAATATTTAAACCAAGGTAAAAGTTAATTGGACCCATTGAGCTCATTTCAAATTTAGTCTCCATCAGCTTTCTGAATTCAGCCGTTAAGCTAGGATTCGTTGAGCCAAAGATGATATCATCGACATAAATTTGAACAATCATAGGGTGGTTACCTTCCTTCTTACGAAAGAAGGTTGGGTCAACCGAACCTTGTTTGAATTTGGACAACTTTAAAAACTTGGTAAGCGTTTCATACTAAGCTCTCGGAGCTTGTTTCAGTCCATATACGGCTTGGTCCAAAATATAACAATGATTGGGGTACCTTTCATTTACGAATCCAGGAGGTTGCTCCACGTACACGGTTTCTTCAAGTTCTCCATTTAGAAATGCACACTTGACATCCATTTGGTAGACTTCAAAGTTTTTGTGTGCAGCATAGGCAAGAAATATTCTAACGGATTCCAGCCTAGCTACAGGAGCAAACGTTTCTTCATAGTCAATTCCTTCCTCCTAACAGTATCCTTTCACCACCAGACGTGCTTTGTTTCGTATCACGTTGCCTTCCTTGTCCATTTTATTTCTGAAGACCCATTTGAGACCAACAACTGAGGCATCTTGAGGAGTTGGAATGAGGCGCCAAACTTTGTTCCTTTCGAACTCATTCAGTTCGTCTTGCATAGCTTGAACCCAATCAGAGTGATCAAGAGCAGTGTTAACTGTCTTTGGTTCAACTTTTGAGACGAAGGAGTTAAACATACAAAATTCTACTTTTGAAAATAAGAAACTTTGTTTTGCCTTAAGTTGTGATCGGGTCAGAACCTTTTCAGAGACATTACCAACAACCTGGGAGACAGGATGATCTCTGGTCCATCTGACAAGAGGAGGGTAATTTGGATCATAAGATGGATCCAATTCAGCGTTTACCATCTCTTCTAGTTCGGATTGACTGTCATCGTCACAAAGCATATCGGCATTTTCCCCCTCGACAGATAAGCTTTCTGGTGTGTCTTGAGTTTCCGGAGCTACAGGGGTTTCGGGCGGTGTCGAGCTTTCGGGTGTTGACACACCTTCGGGTGTTGTAATACCTTCGGCAGCTATTGTTCGTTCGGGATCAGCTTGAGAACTGTCCTCCCCCTCAGCATGTGAACTCTTCTGTAATGAAGAAGATGGATCCTCCCCCTCGATTGAAGCATTGTGGTGTAGAGGTTCATTGGAACAAGATCCTCCTTCATTCATTTGTTTAGCAACATCTTCGATGAGTTGCTTCAAATGATCTACTTTATTGTCTGCTGCACTGACTTCCGAGAGAGTAGCCTTCTCTGGTTCATCAAATAACTCGACAAACTTCTCAAATAGATTTGCGATTGAGGCTGTGACTTGGCCTGTTTGAGGAAAGATTTCGCAAACTGCGTCTTCGTTGGCCTTTAGCTTTTTAACATAGCTATCATCAAAAGTCACGTAATAAGTCTCTTCTATTTTTCTTGATCGCTTGTTTAATACCCTGTACGCTTTAGAAGTGAGAGAATAGCCCAGAAATATCCCTTCATCGGCTTTGACATCGAACTTGTTACGGTGTTCTTTAGAATTGAAGATGAAACACCATGAGCCGAACACATGGAAAAATTTGACATTTGGCTTTCTGTTGTTGATGATCTCATAAGGAGTGAGAGTGAATCGCTTATTGAGATATGACCTGTTCTGCGTAAAACAAGCTGCAGCAATAGCATTAGCCCAAAAATATAAAGGTTCGGGCTGCCTCACACAAAGATCGGTTTCGTCTTTCGACAATCCCGTTTTGCTGAGGGGTGTAGGAGATGAGAAGTTGTGACTGGTTGCTCTGTCAGCCAAGAATTCTTCGAATTCTTTATTTTTGAACTCCAGTCCATTGTCGCTCCTGATGTTGCGAACGACTTTCTTCAGCTGTACTTCAACCTGCTTGATGAACACCTTTAGCTTGTGAGTCGCTTCAGATTTATGCTTTAGAAAGAACACCCATGTAAAACGCGAGAAGTCATCAACAATGACAAGAATGTACTTGCTACCGCCGATGCTTTCGATAGATGATGGACCACACAGATCAATATGAATTAACTCTAGTGGTTCAACAACTTTAGTGTTTATAATAGATGGATGACTTTGACGACTCTGCTTCCCCATTTCACATGCAGCACACAAATGTTCTCTATCGTACTTGAGCAATGGAAGACCTCGAACATGACCTCCAGTGACAAGTTTGTTGATGTCCTTAAAGTTGAGACGAGAGAGCCTTCGGTGCCACAGCCAGCTTTCGTCAGATTGTGCTTTGGATAACAGGAAGATAGCTGGATTCCCTTTGATGTGTTTGAGGTTCAGAGGAAACATTTCACATTTGCGCTCCGATTTGAGAATAACTCTTTTCGTTTTCTTCTCAATTATTTCCGAACCCTCATCATCGAATGAGACTTTGAGACCGGTACCTCCAACAAGCTGAGATACACTGATGAGGTTGTGCTGTAGTCCTTCAACGTATGCAACGTTCCTAATCATAAAATCACCATTTGTTATCATTCCATAGCCTTTTATTGTGCCAAATGAGTTGTTCCCGAACTTGACATTTCCACCGTTTGAAAGAGACCGAAATTCCCTCAGCTCTTCCTTCCTTCCTGTCATGTGACGTGAGCAGCCATTGTCAATATACCATTCTTCGTCAAACTGCTCGTCACTGATAACCTGCAAAATTAAGCAGATTTAGGAACCCAAAGTTTCTTGGGTCCACGTGAGCCTTTCACAGGAACATGAATAGTAAGAGAGATGTCAACAAGATATGTTCTTTTTATTAACGTTGTTTCATCTTTCCTTTTAACGGTGAAAACCTTAATTTTATTGGGATTTATTTCTTTCGGTTTGGATTCTGGTTTAGGTATTTGGACTCTGGGTTTATTTTGATTTGTCTCAACTGATGAAAACTTTGATTTTCCTTTCAGATCTGTTGATGATTTAGGTTTTTGAGTGCGGACAGAATTAGATTTAGAAAGAGGTTGAGAGGAATTAAAAGAATTAGAAGAATCAGAACGAGAGAATTTAGACTGAGATGATTTCTTGGCTTGAGATTCTAAGTGACCCTTTTGTTTTTGATCATTTGTGTGACCGAACCTAGATCTTTGGTCTCTTTTGCTCTCGGAACCGAACCTCTGCTTTTGGTAGATTGTGTTCTTTGAACCGAACCTTTGCTTTCGGTTGTCAAATTTTTCAGAACCGAACGTATCCTTTCGGTTGTTTTGACTTTCAGAACCGAACCTCTCTCTTCGGTTGTTATGACTCTCTTGTGACCTAACAGTACTTTTCTCTGACTTTAAATTTCTGTCATGATAAGAGAAATGGGCATTTTGAGATTGCCAAAACTGTTTTCTTTCAGAGAGATTCTTCTTGTACTGATGATGGATATTCGCCTTTTGTTTTTGCTTTCTGTCAGCTGGTTCACTTTGAACTGATGATGTTTCGCTTGAAGGAGTGACTTCTTTTGCAGGAGCTCCTTTTCTTCAGGAACATCTTTTGTACCACTAGTACTTGGCACGTCGAAGCTATCAGGCTTGTTCAAAGGTTCTGGCACATATCTGCCTTTGGTTTTCCATGAAGTCCTTTCTGACAGACCAACTGTTTCGTCAGCATTGTCGATAGGAGCGGACCAGAAGAATTCATCGCAACCATCAGCATTATCTTCGTTTACAATGGCTATGAGTTCGGCTGTCTGATGTTCGGTTACACCTGTGACCTTATACACCTGATTTGGAGTTGTCCTTACCTTTTGGTATACTACAACCTTTTCTTCAAGGATCGGGGACTTTTGTTGGGACAAACGAGCAAACTCCATAGAATTTTCTGAAATAAGATTCTTGTGGTTTTCGGGTTCGCTCTTGACAAACTCTGAACAGTCAACTATGTCCTCTATAGAAATTTCACTCATATCATCGTCCTCATTAAGCTCAGATGCATTTTTAACATCAATTTTATTTTCTGAGCTCAAGTTGGCATTCAATGAATCAAACTTTTGTATGGTTTCGGTTCTTAGTTTTAGTTTATCATTTTCATCCAAAAGATTTTTCAGCATATCCTTATGGTCCTTGGACTTTATGAAAGATTCGATTTTGTCTAGACCATACATATATGTCGTATTAACATCCTCAGACGAAACTACACTTTCACAATTATATGCATCAGCGTCAATTTCATCCTCCTTGAACTCAAGGAAGGGCAAAATCATGCGATGAATTTTCTGCCCTATTTCACAGTTCAAATGAAGTTGAGTGATATTAGTGTAAAGACGTTTAGCAATTAAACAAAAGACATTTCTCTGTTTTCAAAGTTTTAAATTGTCTCTTTGCAAATAAATGTTCTCGTCCTTGGATTTGATTAACTCAGACTCCTTTAGCTCGATCCACATCCTCCGTTCCTCACTCTTTGAAGACACCCTGCTTATTTGGTCAGTTAGGTTAGAATTGGTGACCCGTGTTTGAGTTAAACTGTTGTCTAGATGAGAGATTCTTGAATTAACATTTTTTAGTTCTTTTTCATATGAACTTTGTGGGACTTTGAATGAAACAAAAATGGATTGTACCTTCTTGATTAATTCATCAAGCTCGTTAAACTGCACACTGAGAGGTTTTGCTGTGAAGCACAAGTCCTCTCGCTCCTTTGTGTCTTCATTCCCACCATCTGTGTTGTATCCCCTCATCTGAGATACATCTGACACCATCAAGCATTTTCCACCGCTACCCTCATCTTTCGCCACATAATCCTTTCCATGAGATGGCTTCCTGACTTCATCATCCTCAGAATTAGTTGACCAGACCTCCATGCCACCAAACTCATCATCTGCTACCGAACCCTGCACAATTAAAGCATTCATTGAAGGGTTAGCAGTAGATTTCTTTCTCTTGATCTCTTCCAGCTTTTTCAACAAGATAGCTTCTTCGTCTTTCTCCTCATCCTTTTCTACCATTTTCTTGAGAACACAATCTTTGGCATAGTGGTTCTTTCCTCCACAAAAATAGCAGCTCACACCCGAATCTCCTTCAGCTTTCGGTTCCTTCTTTGGTTCTTCTGCCTTTGGTTCTTCCCTGACCTTTTCGGAACTATAACTTCCCTGCCAATTTCGGTTCTTATTGGTAGGAAATCTTTTCTTGATGAACCTCTTGGGGTTTGACACCATCATTGCATAGTCTTCAGAGGTAAGGTCATAGTCCTCTAAATTAAGGTCTTCATCTTCCATCACACCTTTGCTTTTGGACAGAAGGGCCAATGATCATAAGCTTGAAACCACATTTTTCTCCTGTAACACAATCTTTTCTTGGGATTTCAAAATCCCTACCAGTTTTGCCAAAGAGTAAGATTTGAATTGCTCATGTGCTTTAACAGTGGACACAACCGCTCTCCACTCAGATCTGAGACCGTTCAAAAATGTAACCTTTTGTTTAATCAACTTCCTTTCAATATCATGTTTAATCATCTTACTAAGAAGATGATTGAAGCGATCGAACGTCTGAGTTACAGTTTCTTCAAGAGTCTGCTTGAACTCACCAAACTCCGACAAAAGCAAGGTTTGAATAGAATGCTCGAGATCTTCGTTCGTAGAATATAACTCTCGCAGCCTATCCCATATTTCTTTGGTAGTGCTGCATGAACTCACCAGCCTGAAAGTGTCAGATTGAAGAGCGAATCTGATTAGTCTCAATGCTTTAATATTGCATTGAAATTTATCTTTTTCGTCTTGAGCAATATCTTTAACGTCTTTCAAAAGATCATTATACTCCTTCTGAGTTTTTATAATTCTTGAAGTTGCTGAATGAGCGAATGGTCCAGATACGATTGCTTCCCAGATGAGATATCCATTGTCCTCAGATCCGATGACATAATCTTCAAAGTGATGTGCCCAGACTTCGTAATCCTGGGTGTAAAGGATGGGAATCTTTGTCGTTATTCCAATGCTGTTTGAGATGTTAATGGGATTTGATTGTGACTCGTTCATGCTTGATCGAATAACCTGTTTAAAAGATCAGACTTGTAATAAATTAAATTAGGGCAACACAAATAAATGTTGAGTTACGTCAATTATGGGATGACGGCTCAATAAATACTAGTTAATGCGGAATAACCCTAATCGCAACCTTTTTCACAGAAAAGATGTGTATGAATTACACAACCTCCTGCTCTGATACCAATTGATAAGTTATTAAATAAACTTGAAGATCGATTAGATCTTTGTAATAGGTAGTGCGAAGAACATAAAACAATAAACAAGACAAGATTGAATCACAATGTGTCGAATGATTAATTCAAACAATCCTCAGCAGAGCTCGACTAAGAACTTCCGCTGTAGAGGATTTAGGGTTACAAGAACGATACTAAAACTTCTCTGATCAATCTATTCTATCGTTACTATCGTTAACCTAAGATGCATGCAAGCACCTATATTTATAATAAACCCTACTATGCTCACGGATGGACAGGCCCATACCGGAGATACAAAAACGGACTAACAAACGAGCCCAATAGACGCAACATACAAAACACGACCCAACAAGCCAGTGTCCCGAGGTGGACAAGGTCAAACTCGCCTCTTGTCTTCTGAAGGACAGAGTGCGTGGTTGGTAGGAGGAGGTTGGCAATGCTATTGGGGATGATGTCGCATTGGACGCGATGACATGGAGTGATTTCTTGCCCAGGTTCAAGGTTGAGTTTGCACTAGTGATTGAGGTACATAATTTAGCACGAGAGTTCTAGGACTTGCAGAAGACTACAGAGACAGTGGAGGAGATCACCGCCAAGTTCGGGGAAAGAGCCCTTCTGGTTCCGTAGTATGTGGCGGACAAGGAGATGAAGAAGGCTCGGTACCATGAGATGTTGAGGAGCGATATCGGTCAGTTTGTGAGTCGGTCCAGCTGCAAGACGTTAGAAGATATGATCATTCGAGCCAGAGAGAGAGAGAGATTGATCTAGAGACAGAAAAACAGAGGAAGCTAGCAGATGTTCAAGTATCTTTGGGTTCGGGCCAAAGGCCCAAGACATGAGATTCTAGGTCGAAAGGTCATCAGGATTGGGGCCGTTGTGGCATGTGCGGCCAGACGCACGAGGGTGCGTGTAGGAGCGGCAGTGGTGGTGATTCAGGTTGTTTCAAGTGCAGCCAAATCGGTCATTTTAGCAGAGATTGTACTGCCACCACCACTTAAGGATCAGACCTAATATGTTTCCATTTCAGTCAGAGGGGCCATAAGAAGGTCCAATGTCCGAGTTTGCTTCCAGCAGGACAAGTGATAGCACCTGCCCCTGCAACCTTGAGGATCACCGATGGCCGTCAGGGCCGGGCAGAGGCGCATGCGGCGAGGAGCAGGGCGTATCAGATGGTTTTAGAGGAGGTGTGAGTAGCCCCGATGTGTCAGGTGCGTATCTTTCTTTTCTCTATCAGCGTATGTTATAATTTCATTGTTATGGTTTTGCGTTAGTATTGGTAAAGGTATTTGTGACAACCCCAAAATCTCGGCCAGAAAAGACCGATTTCATTTATGCTTTTTAAAATAATTTCAGAGTAAATCCTTTTGATTTAAAAGTGTTGCGGAATTTGTTCCCAAAACAAAACATGATAAAATAATATTTATCAAAGCATTTCATCAAGAGATGCATTTTCATTATATAGTCAAAACTCGGGATGTCATGTTCCGATACAGACCATAAAGCATAAACGATAACATTACAAGTCATTCAACAAATATATACATATACAGACTTGTAAACAAAACAACTCGATGATTCATCCATCTTACGCCCTTGCGCCACTTCCTGTAATACAAATAAAACTGAGTGGGTCAGGCTTGGGAGCCTGGTGAGCACATAGGGTTTTCAACCCACAATAAATAAATTATATTTAATTTTGTAGGGTTTCAAAGCACTCCATGGATGATGGCAATGGGCCCCTTTGATGAATTCTAGGTTAAAAGCCCAAGACTTCTCTTTTCCCTATAAATAGTCATGTATTATTCATTATTAGGTTTAAGAGTGAGGCAAAATGTAGCAGCCACGTGAGGTTTCTTGTAGAGTTAGATTCTTATTTC
Organism: Lactuca serriola; assembly: GCF_051521515.1. Lineage (NCBI taxonomy): Eukaryota > Viridiplantae > Streptophyta > Magnoliopsida > Asterales > Asteraceae > Lactuca > Lactuca serriola. Next base: position 180,028,971 of record NC_136412.1, on the reverse strand, counting down.
TTAAGTGTAATTCGTTCCTTACAATTCAATAAATCGAGTGATCATTCGACATAATCTTCATTATTTGTGTTTGTTCTTATTTTCCGCATCTTGTTCATCAAATCACAATTAGGGTTTTAATCCCAACAAGTGGTATCAGAGCGGGTCTTTGAAGATCTACTGATTTTTGAAGTATCGGTTCTTGATTTGATGATTTTCTGCACAAGTTATTGAAGATTTTGGTGTTTTGGCGGTATGGAATCAAAATTTCTGTTCAAGAAACTGTTCATGAAAACTTATGTTTTCTGTCACTGTTCATCTGGGTATTATTTTAATCCAATCTCGTATTTTATTCATTCTTTCTATTAGATCTGATCGATTGTTTTGTCCAAAATCAATATATTGCTTCGTAGATCAATTTCTTTCGATTTGGCCCAAAGATTCGGTTGGTTACTGTTCATCCGATTTCTTTAAGACCAAGTTCTGTTTTCTTCATATCTTAATTCCTCACTTGTGGCGATCTTCATCGTTTCACTGTTATCATTTTTTTGATGCCTAAATCGTTATTTGGGTGATCGATTCAAGTCCTTTATAAGTCATGATTCTGATGGTGTCGATCCTTCATCATTTTTTTATTTCATTGGTTTTTGTTCTTCAATTAGACTCCTTTTAAATCCTTTAGCGATTCGTGAAACTATGTTTTAGAATTCACCATCGATGATTTGTGCAATCAATATCCATCGACTCACCGTCTCACAGTGAGTTATGGTTTTGTACTTAGAACAAAAATTGCTTTCGAATGAAGAACATTTGCTAGTTTGATCTAAAATCGATTCAAAGGGAATGAGATTTGTGCTTGTCAGGTATGTTGAACGGTATCACATTTGGGATAAAGCTGAGTCGGAATGGTTGAGATTGTTTTGCATAGTCAAACGTAAAGTCAAAATTACGAACATCTTACCCAGGAACGTTTGTTGAGTGTGGTTCGTAGCGAATCTGTGATTGGATTCGGTTTGGCTAAAGTTTTGATTTTGTTCTGTGATCTATTGCTTTGGAGCGAAAGGGTGAGAAATCGGGAACGGAAATATGGGATTGCACTCGTTCTTCTCCCACGATCGTTTGATTAGGAAGTGAACCTGTGATTGGGTTTGTGTTTGAAATTGGTTCGCTTTGGGTGAGATTCTTGGTGTTCAGAACTCAAGGCTCGGTATGAAGGCTTGTGCTCAAAACGAACGTGGAACAAACTTGGGGTCATTTGGTAGCTCTTGGAACGAAAGGGCTTGAAGTGAATGTAGAGTGGAACAATAAGCGAACCTGTGAGTGGATTCGCCTTGGGTTAATGCTGATGAATTAGGACCGAACATGGAACAACGAAATTGGGTTCGGTTGTTAATGGTTGGAGCGAACGAAGGATGAACCGAAAGCGAAAGGAGTTTCGCCTGATGAAGCTTGATATGGAAATAAGAAACGAACCGAACGTTCGGTTGTGTTCGCTTCAGGTGAATAAATGGCGGTCTTGAAACGAACTTAGGTTCGGTTGCTTGTACTTGAAACGAAAGTCTACAAAGAGTTGATTGGAATCGTATGTGTGGTTTCGTTTGTGAACGCTCGTATGAACCCCCCTTCCAGTCGTGTTCTTCAAATCAGGGGTAAATTGGGGAAGATGACTTAACGTTTCTTTTTTGTCCCTGCAACACCTACGATTTGACAATTCCAGTCCCTGTATTTTTCATGGCTTGGCGATTATGGACCATTTCCAGAATCTGTTACAAATGAAGGGGCATTTGATGCAAAATTACCTTTTCAGTCCTGGATCTTTCAGCAAAGTGACAGTTTCAGCCCGTTTTTTCGAAAAGTTTGCAAATTTGAGGGCCGATGAACAGTTTTGAATTCTTTAACGCACATATTTTTTTTGTGAACAGAAAATTTTGGATTCCATCAAGTCTTGGCGGTTCGGAAAGTCGTTTTTCGTGATAACGTCAAATTTTCACGATTTTTTCGGATTTTATACTTCATTGTGTATATCTTTTTGTCGCGGGGGAGCATAGTAAATTTTTATCCATTCAAGATCATTCTCATGACCATTTGAAGGCTTTATAATCATGTTTTTGATTATAAATCGGGGGAGAATTTGGTATGGCCATTCGAAATTAGATTTGTGACTTTTCAAAGTTGAAGATTTTTGATAAAGCTTCTGGGAGAATTATGAAGGTAGCTTTTTCAACAGAAGTTCTTCATCGAGCTCTACTAAAGCTTTTACAGAGAAGTATCCTTTACAGCGGAAGTTTTTCATCGAGCTCTGCTAAGGACTTGTTATATCTCCGACTTCTTGTATTTTCTCGATCAAGTGGCGTTACGAATCTTAAAGTTTGGGTTGTTACATGATATTTTTTGATGGCTTATATCATTAGCTTATTTGAAGATCATTGTGACTTGGAGGGGGAGCTCTTCAAAGACAAGAAGTAATTCAGTTTCTTTGTTCTGAAATGGTTTTTTATGGCGGGTTTGGTTTTCATGAAGATTCTTTGGGATTACATTCGAAAATGAAGTTTAAAGACATTACTTCAGTGCTTGATTTATATATCCTAGAGCTCGTGTTTGAAGACTATTGAAGAATCAAGATTCGTGGATTGCTTCATATATTCCTCGTTGCAGATCTTTTTATTTGCTAGATGCTTGTTTTGGAAGTTAAAGCATTGTCATCCATTCCATACTTTGAGGGGGAGATTGTAGGGTTTCAAAGCACTCCATGGATGATGGCAATGGGCCCCTTTGATGAATTCTAGGTTAAAAGCCCAAGACTTGTCTTTTCCCTATAAATAGTCATGTATTATTCATTATTAGGGTTAAGAGTGAGGCAAAATGTAGCAGCCACGTGAGGTTTCTTGTAGAGTTAGATTCTTATTTCTTAAGTGTAATTCGTTCCTCACAATTCAATAAATCGAGTGATCATTCGACATAATCTTCATTATTTGTGTTTGTTCTTATTTTCCGCATCTTGTTCATCAAATCACAATTAGGGTTTTAATCCCAACAAATTTCACCAACCAATCACTATCCCGATTACCCATTCCCGTTATCCTCACTATACGTCCCTAAAATAACATCTATCTCAAGGGACCTAATCTAGGATTTTCATCGGGACGGACATTACTGCTAAGGGGTTTCCTCAACAATAGATATCCTAAAGGCAACCATGAGGGGGATAGAATACACCGGTGAACACATCATTCACAACACCTACAGGTTATGAACCTGCTAGCGTTCCATTGGACTGTCTAGAAAGAGGCCGTGGTCGTTATCCATAATCCGCTGAATAACTAGATCAACAACAACAACAACATTAAGGCCTCTCATCTGTTTATTACACACCAACTATCTACCCATGTTCTACCCAACATATTATTAGATAAAAATATATATTTTCATACATAGTTTAAAACCTGTATATCATTTTCCTTCAATACATATTCCACATAACAGATGAGGCACACCCACATAACACGTATTTCATAGAAAGTAAATCAGATCTATGAGATAGAAGAGAATGAATATACATGCACACTTATAACAACAAAATTATACACATAAACAACAATATACTTAATACACTCAAACCATACTTGTATTATTATCGTGTTTATGAAAGGTAGTATACACTCACTTGATCAGAAGATGATCGGACGGCACTACGACTTGCAAAAGTAGTAATCCACAGCAGATCTGGAAGATCTCCACAAAAATCAAACTTCTCGCGGGCAGAGCTTCGGCTCGGGAACCGCACTTCTCGGGATCTTCGGGATCTCGGGACTTGCCTCGGGGCTCGAGAATAATACTGGGGCTTCAGGGTATTTCTAGCACGAAAAACGATGCAAAACGGGAGAGAGAAGAGAGGAAATTAGCAAAATACCCGGCTGCCCTCGCATCCTATTTATAGGAGGCTAGAGCCTCGGAGTACGCGGGGCGTACTGGCCTCCGAAGTCATCACTGCATGCGTCATCCGAAGTGTCGACACTCTTCGGAGTACGCGGGGCGTACGCGAGTACGCGGGCGTACTCGCGTACGCAGGGCGTACTCGCGTACGCGGGGCATACGTCGGATCGGACTGCTGACTCCCCCTTCGGATAATGCCGGATTTTTCAATTAAAAATAAATACAATTTATCTATCAAACTTCGGAAATTCATATCTTCTTCATACAAACTCCGTTTTTGATGTTCTTTATATCCACGGAAAGGTGAGACTACGCTCTACAACTTTCGTTTAGACTCCGTCGGCAAATTTTGACTTTATTTTTATTATTTATTTTTAATAGGCCGCGACAGAAAAACTTCGTTATAAATTCATAACTTCTTTGTTTGACGTCTGTTCTCGCCTAACTTTTTATCGCTTCGATACCAACAACGAGACCTTCGATCCCTGTTTAGATTGTTTCGGCGAAAAACCGCTCGATCTCAAATCGAGTATTTCAGGCTGCATACCGCTAAGTCGAAACTTCGATAAATCATAACTTCCTCATACGAAGTGAGATTTGGGCGTTCTATATATATTCGGAAACCTCGTTTCAAGTACTACAACATTAATAAAAGAGATTAAGTTTATTTTACACTTAAAGTTTGTCGCTTATTTTTATTCTTAATTAATCAGACCACATAATTAAGCAATTAAGCACAAAACACTTAATACTCAAATAATACATTCTTATTATTTCAAAACGGGTTACAAAGGTTAACCTAGACTATTACATTGCTAAAAATGGCAAGCCCGGAAACACAGGCGTTACAATTCTCTCCACCTTAGAATGATTCCGTCCCCGGAATCACAGATCAACAAACAAATGCGGATAGCGACCCATCATGTCACTCTTCGTCTCCCAGGTGAGATTCGGCCCATTCGTGTGTTTCCATCGGACAAGCACTAACCCAACCATCTTGCGTCGCAACTTCTTAGTCTTTCGGTCAACAATTGCCTCTGGTTCTTCAATCAACCTTTTGTTCTCATCGATTCTCAACTCCGAAAGTGGAATCATGTCGGGAACTTCTCCCGTGAACTTCCTCAAATAACACACATGAAAAGTGTTATGAATTCCATTCAGTTCTTCTGGTAGTTCGAGCTTGTAAGCTTGGTTCCCAATCCTCTGAAGAACTTTAAACGGTCCAATAAACCTTGGACTCAACTTTCCCCTTTTACCAAATCTTATAAGTCCCTTCTACGGCGAGACTTTAAGAAAAAATGAATCTCCAACCTCAAAAGTCATCGGTCTTCGCTTCTTGTCAGCATAGCTCTTTTGACGATCCTGAGCTGCTAACATTCTTTCCCTAATTATTTTCAATTTTTCAGCAGTTTGATGAACCAACTCCGGTCCCATAAACTGCTTTTTCCCAGCCTCAAGCCAACAAGACGGCGTACGACACTTCTGTCCATACAAAGCTTGGTAAGGTGCCATCTTAATGCTCGAGTGGAAACTATTATTATAGGAAAATTCTACCAATGGTAAATGTTCATCCCAATTACCTAGGAATTCCAAGGTACATGCTCTCAGCATATCTTCAAGTGTTTGTATCGTTCTTTCACTCTGACCATCAGTCTGCGGATGTTAAGCTGTACTTAAACATAACTTGGTACCCAATTCCTCTTGTAGACTTTTCCAAAATCGTGAGGTGAAACGGCTATCACGATCCAACACAATCGTTAACGGAACACCGTGCAGCCTCACAATTTCCTTTACGTAAGAATTCACAAGCTTCTCAATAGACCATTTCTCCTTGGCCGCTATGAAATGCGCACTCTTAGTGAATCGATCAACGACCACCCAAATCATGTCGTGACCATTCTTTCTTCTGGGTAGTTTAGTGACAAAATCCATAGCAATGTCTTCCCACTTACCCATAGGCACAGGCAAAGGTTCTAAACTCCCGTACGGTTTCTGATGTTGTGTCTTGACTCTCGCGCAAGCCACACACTCAGCCACATACTTTGCAACATTAAGCTTCATCGTCGGCCACCAGTAGTAGGGTTTCAGGTCCCTATACATTTTAGTCCTACCAGGATGAATCGAGTACATGGTCTTGTGAGCTTCTTCCATCAGAAGATCTCTGACTCCTCCTGTCTTAGGTATCCAAATCCGATCTTGGAACACCTTCAGTCCATGACTATTTACACCGAACACCAACGTTTTGCCCAAACGTTCCTCCTTTTGTCATTCTTCTCAGAAGCTTCGCTCTGAGCTTTCTTTATACTTTCCAAAATAGTCGAGACAACTTCAATTCTCAATGCTCTTGGCCTTTTCCTTTCAATATTGACTTTCCAACTGAGAGCATCAGCAACAACATTAGCTTTACCGGGGTGGTAAAGTATCTCGCAGTCGTAGTCTTTAAGTAATTCTAGCCAGCGTCGTTGCCTCATATTTAATTCTTTCTGATTAAAGAGATATTGGAGACTCTTATGATCAGTGAAAAGTTTGCACTTCGTGCCATAGAGGTAATGCCTCCATATTTTCAGAGCGAAAACTACCGCTGCCAACTCCAAATCATGAGTCGGGTAGTTCTTTTCATGCTCTTTCAGCTGTCGAGACGCATATGCTATCACCTTTTCTCTTTGGGTCAAAACACAACCCAATCCAACCCCAGACGCATCGCTATAAACAGCGAAGTCTTCAACTCCATCGGGTAGAGAAAGTATCGGTGCCTCGCATAGCTTCTTCTTTAGCTTCTCGAATGCTTCTTTATGCTTCTCACTCCAAGCATAAGTAGCTCCTTTGTGGGTCAAAGCTGTCAACGGAGTAGCAATTGAAGAAAAGCCTTGGATAAACCTTCGGTAATATCCGGCTAATCCTAAGAAGCTTCGGATCTCCGTGGGACTTTTCGGTTGTTTCCACTTCGTTACAGCTTCAATCTTTGCTGGATCAACCATTATCCCTTCTTGGTTGACCACGTGACCCAAGAATTGGACTTCACGAATCCAAAAATCACATTTGGAGAACTTAGCATACAACTTCTCCTTCTTCAAGACTTCCAACACTTCTCGCAAGTGTCTGCCATGCTCCTCCTGGATTTTCGAGTAAATCAGAATGTCGTTTATGAACACTATCACGGATTTATCAAGGAACGGATTACAAACCCTATTCATCAAATCCATGAACGCTGCCGGAGCATTGGTTAGTCCAAACGACATAACCAAGAACTCGTAGTGTCCATATCTAGTTCTGAATGCAGTCTTCTCGATATCTTGCTCTCTTACTTTTAGTTGATGATATCCTGACCTAAGATCGATCTTCGAGAAATAGCTCGAACCTTGCAATTGATCAAATAGGTCACCAATCCTCGGCAACGGATATCTATTCTTTATTGTTGCCTTGTTCAGCTCTCGGTAATCAATGCACATTCTCATACTTCCATCTTTCTTCTTTACAAATAACACCGGAGCTCCCCAGGGTGATGAACTAGGTCTAATGAAACCTTTGTCCAATAACTCCTGAAGTTGCATCATTAGCTCCTTCATCTCCGTCGGTGCTAATCGATAAGGTGCTTTCGCAATTGGCGTTGTTCCTGGCAACAAGTCAATACGGAATTCCACTTGTCGATCAGGCGGTAATCCAGGAAGATCTTCGGGAAATACTTCCGGATAATCACACATAACTGGAATATTTTGCATCACCTTCTTTTCCTTCTTAGCATCAATCACGAATGCTAAATATGATGTACACCCCTTGTTCAAACATTTTCTGGCTTTCATCAATGAAATGATTCCAGAATTCATTCTGCGTTTGTCCCCATACACCATAAACGAATCTTTCCCAGGCGGGTTTACTTTGACTATTTTCTTCTTGCATAAAATTTCGGCGTCATTGGGGCTAAGCCAATCCATTCCCAATACGATGTCGAAACCATTTAGTTCGATAGGCAATAATTCCTCGTGGAACTTATTCCCATTAAGATCAATTAAGATGTTTTTCATACGAGGGCTAACAGGTACAAACTTGCCAGTAGCAACTTCGACTAATAAGGCATCATCTAGTCTAACAACAGGCAAAGCTAGCTTTCTACCAAATTCATTCGATATAAAGGAGTAGTTGGCTCCAGAATCAAATAAAATTTGGGCAGGCAATTCGTTAACGAGAAAGGTACCTGAAGCGACATCAGCTTCATCTTTAGCAGCTTCCAGTGTCATCTGGAATGCTCTCGCCTTTGGCTTTGGTGGAATGTTGGGTCTAGCTGCCTCCTTCTTTTTCGGGCAGTCCCTCGACATGTGTCCCTCCTCACCACAACCATAGCAAACTTTCTTAGTGAGGGTACATTCATTGGCATAGTGCCCTGGCTTTCCACATTTGTAGCATGTGTTCGCCACCTCACATCTTCCATGATGCTTCTTCTTACATTTGTCGCACCATTTCGCTTCACCTCCACTTCCCCTCGAACCAGACTTCGAGAACTTGTTTTTCTTGTTGGACCCTGAAGTTCCATCGAACTTCCTCTTTTCGCCAACATCTATCCTTTCCAGACCCTTTTCCTTCTGCTGGGCCTCCACATTCTTAGCTGCACGAATAGCCGTTTTCAAAGTAGTTGCCATCTTGACTGTCGGACCAAAGTCGGCAGGCAGTCCATTAGCAAACCTCTCAATCTTGGAGAGTTCCGTTGGCACTAGGTACGGAAACAACTTCATTTTCTCAGTAAATGCAGTAGCATAGTCATCTATGCTCATCTTCCCCTTCTTAAAGTTTTGGAACTCATTGTTCAGATCAATCAGATCTATCTCTGAACAATACTGCACCCTTAGTTGTTCCAAAAACTCCTCCCATGACATTTTCAGGGCTTCTCCTCGTGGCATAGTATCTGCCAACAACTTCCACCAACTCAAGACTCCAGTCTTCAGTTGTCTAACCGCAAAGACGGTCTTTTGTTTGTTGCTACAGTCGCAACTTTCAAATACCATCTCCATTTCGGAGATCCAATCCATTATCTCAACAGGCTTTGGGCTCCCAGAAAGACTTGGTGGTTTGGCGCCCAAGAAGTTCTTGTACATTTGCCCATCCTTGTTGTTTCTCTCCTTTCTGGATCGTTCCTTCATTCTCCTTGAGTCCCAACTTGACTCATCATGCGACTATTGTTCCCTTCCTCCGATTGCTCGGGAATCAATTCGGGTTCCTCAATAGGTTTGATAGGTTCATCCCTATTATCATGCAACATCTGTCGCATCTCCTCCCTTTGTTCGGCTAGCATAGCCCGAATCATGGCTTGCACCGCAGCCATTGTTATTGGTTTTGGTGCTGCTGCTACAACAGGTATTTGCTCAATAACTGGCGGTTGATTCCTGTTTTCATCCGCGTTTCCAACGCCACTCCTTGTTCTCACCATTTTGTTCTACACACCGAATAAGGTGAAATTAGATCCTCATTTACGATAGATATTCAAATCATCCTTATTACTCCGAAACATTTACATGCTAGTTCTAATATCGTAGACGCACACTTAGAATCCTACACACATAAGGTTTCTAGATCCGATCGGCAACAGACCGTAGTTCCGAACAAATAATATCATATATGGCAACATATAACATTTAGCACATAAAGCATTTTAGGCAACCTTCCTAAAATAAACTAGTGCTCGTGTCTAAAATCCAACAGACACACATCTCAAAATTCCACTTAGCATTCAACGTTTAAGTCTATAAATCCTAAAAATCCCTAGTTCGCTTAAACTAATGCTCTGATACCAACTGTGACATCCCCAAAATCTCGGCTAGAAAAGACCGATTTCATTTATGCTTTTTAAAATAATTTTAGAGTAAATCCTTTTGATTTAAAAGTGTTGCGGAATTTGTTCCCAAAACAAAACATGATAAAATAATATTTATCAAAGCATTTCATCAAGAGATGCATTTTCATTATATAGTCAAAACTCGGGATGTCATGTTCCGATACAGACCATAAAGCATAAACGATAACATTACAAGTCATTCAACAAATATATACATATACAGACTTGTAAACAAAACGACTCGATGATTCATCCATCTTACGCCCTTGCGCCACTTCCTGTAATACAAATAAAACTGAGTGGGTCAGGCTTGGGAGCCTGGTGAGCATATAGGGTTTTCAACCCACAATAAATAAATTATATTTAATTCCACCAACCAATCACTATCACGATTACCCATTCCCGTTATCCTCACTTTACGTCCCTAAAATAACATCTATCTTAAGGGACCTAATCTAGGATTTTCATCGGGACGGACATTACTGCTAAGGGGTTTCCTCAACAATAGATTTCCTAAAGGCAACCATGAGGGGGATAGAGTACACCGGTGAACACATCGTTCACAACACCTACAGGTTATGAACCTGCTAGCGTTCCACTGGACTGTCTAGAAAGAGTCCGTGGTCGTTATCCATACTCCGCTGAATAACTAGATCAACAACAACAACAACATCGAGGCCTCTCATCTGTTTATTACACACCAACTATCTACCCATGTTCTACCCAACATATTAGTAGATAAAAATATATATTTTCATACATAGTTTAAAACCTGTATATCATTTTCCTTCAATACATATTCCACATAACAGATGAGGCACACCCACATAACACGTATTTCAAAGAAAGTAAATCAGATCTATGATATAGAAGAGAATGAATATACATTCACACTTATAACAACAAAATTATACACATAAACAACAATATACTTAATACACTCAAACCATACTTGTATTATTATCGTGTTTATGAAAGGTAGTATACACTCACTTGATCAGAAGATGATCGGACGGCACTACGACTTACAGAAGTAGTAATCCACAGCATATCTAGAAGATCTACACAAAAATCGAACTTCTCGCGGGCAGAGCTTCGGCTCGGGAACTGCACTTCTCGGGATCTTCGGGATCTCGGGACTTGCCTTGGGGCTCAAGAATAATACCGGGGCTTCGGGGTATTTCTGGCACGCAAAACGATGTAAAACGGCAGAGAGAAGAGTGGAAATTAGCAAAGTAGTCGGCTGCCCTCGCATCTTATTTATAGGAGGCTGGAGCCTCGGAGTACGCGAGGCGTACAGGCGTACGCGGGGCGTACTAGCTTCCGAAGACGTCACTGCATGCGTCATCCGAAGTGTCGACACTCTTCGGAGTACGCGGGGCGTACTCGCGTATGCGGGGCGTACGTCGGATCGGACTGCTGACTCCCTCTTCGGATAATGTCGGATTTTTCAATTAAAAATAAATACAATTTATTTATCAAACTTTGGAAATTCATATCTTCTTCATACGAACTCCGTATTCGACGTTCTTTATATCCACAGAAAGGTGAGACTACGCTCCATAACTTTCGTTTAGACTCCGTCGGCAAATTTTGACTTTATTTTTATTATTTATTTTTAATAGGCCGCGACAGAAAAACTTCGTTATAAATTCATAACTTCTTCGTTTGACGTCCGTTCTCGCCTAACTTTTTATCGCTTCGATACCAACAACGAGACCTTCGATCCTCGTTTAGATTTTTTCGGCTAAAAACCGCTCGATCTCAAATCGAGTATTTCAGGCTGCATACCGCTAAGTCGAAACTTCGATAAATCATAACTTCCTCATACGAAGTCAGATTTGGGCGTTCTATGTATATTTGGAAACCTCGTTTCAACTACTACAACATTAACCAAAGATATTAAGTTTATTTTACACTTAAATTTTGACGCTTATTTTTATTCTTAATTAACTAGACCACATAATTAAGCAACTAAGCACAAAACACATAATACTCAAATAATACATTCTTATTATTTCAAAACGGGTTACAAAGGTTAACCTCGACTATTACATTGCTAAAAATGGCAAGCCCGAAAACACAGGCGTTACAGTATTTCTAATTTTAGTGGCCTGCTTGTGATAGAGTTATATGCCATCTGCATACCCTGGATTTTAGGATGATAGTTAGAGGTCATTACCTTTTAGAGCAGGTTACTCACGATGCAGTAACTGTAGTATGCATGTGTGAGATTCGAGAGTGTCTCGCTAGTTTTCAGGGGAAATATCGTTTGGGAATAGGTCGGTTAGATCACCAATAGTGGTAGCGTGGGTTGTCAGCAGAGTGGCCAGAGGATGATGGGGAGAATTAGGAAATTCTTCCAAGCTGTGAGCTATGAGGAACTAGCTGAATCAAAGTGGGGGAGAGCCACCCGAATGGCCAAGGGCAGAAGTAGGTGCGGGACTCGGATGAGCTCGCATTATTAGTAAGGAGGAAGCAACTTAAGTGGCTTCTTGGATTGAGGGGCATGTGAGCTGTGAGTTTGGGAAACTTTCCCACATTGAGTTTATGTCCCCACAATTAGTTGATGACTGGGTTGCGAAACAGGTTGGAGAATTCCGACAAGGCGCGGGTTTAGGCAGGATTTAAGATTGCGGGATAGTCGCAGCTTTCCTCAGCAGTGATTTAGTGAGGGAAGTGTTGTGGGAATGCGGGGTAAGCCATAGCATTCATAAGTAGCTTAGTTAGCAGAGTGTGGGCGTGGGCCCATATCTCCAAATTAGCATGATAAGAATTAGGATAGGATAGCAAGTTGAGATTAGAGGATGAGTGGGCTTGCATAGCCCTAGATAGGTGAGACCGGTGGAGGAGGCCGCTCCGAAATATAGTTTGGGTGAGACCCGTAGGCGAGGCCCGTGTACTTATAGCAGTACAGGTGGGACCTGGTAGAGACTGTAGGGTCAGGGTAGGGGATCGAGGATCCCAGGTCTTCGAGAGTCAGAGTGGCTAGGTAGGTAGAGCAGTTCAGGTCGTCGTAGTATCTTTAGAAGTCGCTGAGAGCGGCTGAGGGATCATTAATTTTTGCTTTCAGTCATCGGTAGGGGACCGGTATTTCGGGAAATGGCAAATCAGTTGGGACCAGGGTGGTCTCGGTTCATCCAGAAGGCGGATGAGTGTCATCAGGATTTCAGGCAGGAGTGGTGATAAGGGAATTAGTGTGTAGAGCAGTGAGCTGATCAAAAGATGCTAATTAACTCACGACGGGATTAGATAATCTCAAAGTGATTGATTTGACTCTGTTGCGTAGCTTGCTTCTGATTCTTAACCGTTGCTGAGAGGAATCTTTTACTCGAAGGTTTATTTGATTCACACGCCGGGTGGGTTTTCAGCTTGGAGCATAGTAAGTGAAATTATGCAGTGAGTATTGGTGTGATAGTTGTACCAGGAGTGGTCGGGATTGCATTTTCAATAGAAGGTTTGATCATGATGGAGATAAGAAAGGTTTGTTGCTTATGGCGAGTTGCCTTGGGAAGGCTAGTGACAACACCGGGTAAAGGGCGTGAACCCCTTACATTTCAAGTGTAAGTGCTTGGGAAGTACAGGAAGGATTACTGGTTGAGTAAGAGTGTTGTACCCGAAGGTTGTAGTGAGTGGATTGTTCTAAGGATGATATTCTCAAAGATTGGACCGAGCAGGTAAGGTATGCGACAATTAGGAATGTCGTGAAAGTTTGCGGGGTTGTGAGCCAAAGCGGACTTCGAGGACGAAGTCCAGTTTAAGTGGATAAGAGTTGTAACACCCTGAATCCAGAAGACCAAGAAAGGAAAGGAAAACCTCAAAATCATGAAGCGACTCGTCGAGTAGGTGGGATGACTTGACGAGTAGGAGAACGATTTGGTTCGCGGGTTAAGTGACCTACTCGACGAGTCAGGGGACCGACTCGGCGAGTTAGTCTTGGTTGGGAAAACCCTAAATTCGGGACTTTGTACCCTATTTAAGGATCTTATTCCCCTTCTCTTGGTCTCATCCCAGGCTTCCAAGACCAGAACCCACAAAAAAGGAAACTTGAAGCCTCAAGTAAAGGCTTGTGGATCCAGAAGTAGCTTCTCAATCTCATCATTTTCTGGTAATCAAGTCTCTAACTTGATCATTAGTTCATTAGATCTATTATTTTTCCCTTTTATGAAGATTTTGGTCCAAGAATGGTTGCTTTGGGGATTTGGACATCCCCAACCAAGATCCTTTCAGATCGGGAAGTTATTAGGGTGGTTAAGGCATAAAGGTGCAAGCTTTATGCCATTATGTCACACCCCAAAACCTGAACGGCGAAAACGTTCGGGGGCGGAGGACGTCATGTACAGTATCACAACAATGCATAATAGTAAACAAGCAACAACATCATCCATTACATTAATATTGTGATCTTCTCACACAAACGGTAATGTAAACTATATTTTGGTAATGATAGTCATACTTGGGAAAGATACACACTTTTACAAACAACACAACACACAGAACATGTGGGCCTTGGTAGAAAGCTGCTATCTAGTAGAAAATATAGGATTTTCTAAGAGATACAAACAATTACTACAAACATTTACAAACACTCTCATACAACCAATGACACTAAAATACTTATGAACTCACCAACTTTAATGTTGATCTATGCTTTCAAAATAACTTGTATTCTCAGGTCACCAGTAGACAGGTACCGATGACCAGGTTTTGAGAAGATGGAGCACGTTCAAGACCCATCTCTTATTTTGATTCATATTTTTGGTGTCTTATCAACTATACAGAACACACATGTATTAAAATAATATTATTAATGCAATGGATGATATTGTTGCTTGTTTACTATTATGCATTTTTGTGATACTGTACATGACGTCCTCCGCCCCCGTACGTTTCCGCTATTTAGGTTTTGGGGTGTGACAGATTGGTATTAGAGCTCTGTTTTTAGTGAATTGAGTATATCAACCCATAAAAGATATACAATCTATAAACACAAATGAGATTAAATACTCTGACCAAGAGTTTATACTTTTAAATAATAAAATATTTAACTAAGTATACATACCTGCATTCATACTAAAATCAGTGTCCCTAGGACAGAACAAAAGTATTACGATTGTTGGACAACACAAGTAGGCTTGGGGACATATAATCGGATCTGGGAGCGATATAGCCTGATCAACTATATCTTTCCGAGAAGTGATTAGCATGTTCCTAGGAATGGTTGTGGTATTGCAGCAAGTCTAAAAACTTACCAACATTAGCAAAATGAAAACATTAGAACAGAACATAAACTTAAAATACTATAGGAGTATTTTGTGTTACTATAATTACTTATTTGAGAACTAAAGGTCTTTATTAGTAGATCAATAGCTGCTTGGTGGATAAGCTAAGGTTATATGTGACTAAGGTGTCATAGACTTAGAATCTGTGATCTTTGCTTTATTTCATGTTCTTTGTTTGGTTGTGGATTTGGAGTTAGGGTCACTTATTCGAAGGTCTATCCTGTTTTGATTACATGTAACTAGTATGCACTATACAAGTATTGAAGTAACTGATAAATATCATCCTATAATTATCTTAATTAGTACGTCTATTAATTATTTCTTTTATCCCTATTCTCGCGTAGATAACATGGCTGGATTCCATCCCCACGGTGACCCGTACTTCCCCACCCAAGGTATCGGGGTATGCCTCGATGTAGAGCCAGAAGAGAACCATCCAATCCCTCTGGATGGCGACTTCGCAGAGAACTTTTCAGAGGATTTTGACTCCGAGCCCGAAGTCAATAACCTAGCCCCAGTGGTTCAAATCCCAAATCCTAACCCTCACCTAGCATTTCAAGGTCACACACCTCTGTGGGCAACAAACTTGAACAAATAGAGTCACGAACAGGGTCAACCCTTACCTTACAATGGATATCGAAGCTTTTATAACTTGAGTGAGGGAGGCTCAGCGGACAGAGTCCTGCCTATTCTGGTCCGCATGATTGCTCGTAATAATGAGCAGGGTAGAGCGGCCATCAACCGAATCATGGAAGTTGATGCCGATGCAGGAGTCAATACCATTCGCATTTTCCATCTAGAGTCTGCTTATGAAAGAACTCAAAACCAGAATGCGGCCCTGCAGAGAGATCTTACTACAACTTAAGCTGAAGTCAGGGAACTTCGAGCTCGGAAGGCAACGTATGAAAGACGCATGAGGGATATGGAGCGTCGTCTGGCAAAATCAAGGACTTATGCTAGTGGTTCTCGTCGCAGATAGAGCCTACTCAGCTTTCTCTTTTGGATATAACTTAGGTCTATGTAAAAGCTCTTGTTTTAGTTTACTGTCTATGCTAAGAATTCGAACTTATTAAGTCTTGCTAGGTCTTAGTTCTGTCAAAAATTTCCTATCTTGTTGTGGTGTAAGTGTTGGATTAGTGTCTAAGTCCATAACTATTTTGGTATGTACTTGAGCTGATGGTGCATGGTCCTTTTGGGTTGCCTTCACCAAAGCAACTTGATAGGATGAATTATGGAGAGAAAGGATTAATTATGATTAATTAATATATTATGAGAATAATATATTAAAGGAGAAATCATATTCTTTAATTGATATTAGTCAAGAATTAATTGATAATTGATTCTGTGGCTAAAAGAGATTAATTAAACTTAAGGGACTAGAACTGTAATTATAAGATAATTGCATTTGGGCTGTGGATCACCTTGGAATAATAGGTTGGACGAATTCTATGGGGAAACCCATTAGAAAGCGTCCAAGGGATATTCTAAAAGGGTCCATGGGCTGCTTAGGGCTTAAGCAGTCAGATTAGGGTTTCTTAGTTGAAAACCCTAATAGCCTACATGTATATATAGTACCCTTAAGCCCCAAAAACGTGGCTAAGATTTCCACTAGGGTTTCTGGACGTTTTGGGTAGCCTCCTCTCTCCTTATTCTTCATCGTCTTGCTCTTGGTGTTTGTGAGCCATTACAAGACTGACAATTGTGACTCTAAGCTTTCTAAAGCCATTACAAGGAGGATTTATGATTGTTATTGCTATATAACAATCAAAGGTAATTCTCTAAACCCTAATTTCAGTTTATAATATGTTAGATCTAAGTTTGTAAGTCTTGGATACATTGCATGTACAATAGAGAAACCAAGATCCAAGCGTTAGGGTTTGCATGAGCACATAGGATGTTCTTTTGGCTAAAACCCATCAGTGGTATCAGAGCCTTGATTGGTTTCTCTTGTATGTGATGCTATGTTGAATTATTAACTGAAAATTGAATTTTGGCCTTCTGTTCGAACTGACTCGGCGACTCTGCCCTACTCGGCGAGTTCCATTGTGTGACTCGGTGAGTCGGAGCGTCAGACAGAGGGAATTTCGATTTTATTGTTGTTTTGCTTAAGGATAATTACCATATTCGTTTTAAACTTATAAAATACGATTTTTAATGTTTCTAAAAGATTATCCTTGCCAAAACACAAGATAATTACCAATTGATTAGACAATAACTTCCTTATATGATTAAAGATTGATTATTTGTATTAATTGGGTAATTTATCTTGCAATAAATTGAAATTAGGTCAAATATAGATAATGACAAATTAATTGTTTAATTTCTATTATTTCTTATTTGATCCTTGTATTGTCAAAAAGTTTCTATTGTGCCCATGTAAGTTTTATGGTTTAAATTTGAACTTAAAGGTTTTGTTTTGAAATTTAAATAGTTGAAACCCTAATGTTTTGAAATGTTTTAAAACTTGCCCTCAAGTTTTGGAATTTAAAAGTTGATTAAAAGTTTAATTTAGAAATGTTAAAATTCTGAAACCCTAGTATTGTTTTTGAAAAGTTCAAATCACACCCTTATGGTTTTATTAATTAATTAAGGTGTATAATTAACAGAGATTTAATAAACCCATATAGTTTTGGTTTACATTTAATTAAATTAAAAGTATAATTTATTAAATTAGAACTCCTAGTGTTTTAAAAGTGTAAAATACACCCTATACTATACATAACATTAAAAGTCTTATATTATATATCTGTATGAGTAAAAGTCAGTCTTACCGTTAGTAGGCCTCATTCACGAAGCTGGTCTATAAGGGGTGTTTAAGGAAATTACGTATAAAATGGCGATTGAATGGGTATGCACTCTTACCCACCGCACTCTTGACGAGTGGAGGGTCGTTAGCCGAACGGGTAGGATAGGACAGAAACCTTCCATTATAAGTATAATTAAGTACAAGAGTAACTAAATGCTTTTACAAAATTCCCAATCTTAGTTACTTTAGGCGAAAGTGAATTGATGCAATTCAATGAAATTACACATTGTGCCCTTGCGAAGACGTTAGTGGAGCGTGTGTGGTTAACCGACACACTAAATGGTTCTAAGCAAAGGTAGCAAAGGGTGACTCAATGTTTTTCATAGTTCGGTGGAGCGTGTGTGGTTAACCGGAACATCGAATAGGTGAATGTAACATGTGGGGGCACAATATAAGTTTGCATGGTTATTCACACCCTGTTTTGTGATCCTCGACATCCCGATCACAAATCGAGGGGCATATCGAGATTTAAACATGCCATTGAGAAGTTCACTGAATCTCAAAGGGTCTAGGAATTTTCAATAGATTTAAAACTTAATTTTTTTTCGTTTTTTATGGTGGAAATTGGTAAATCGTCATTTACCTACCTTCAAATATTCTACAACTAGATTACGGCATCCCTTTTCTAGGTTGTAGAGTATTGTTTTGGATCCTAGCCTCGATGTTTCATTTGGGTGTCACATCGAGGATTCTAATCAACCTAACTTGAATTTTTCTCTTGTTTTGTAGATGTCAAAGTATGACAACTATGGTCTTCCCAAATCCCGTGAAAGAAGCTTTTCACATGAAGATGATATTCCACGATTCGATTGAGGAACACGAGATCATGCTTCACTTCCTCCACAACCTCCTATTGTTCTCCCTAACCCACAAGTTCAAAAGATTGAAAAGTTCAAACTCACTTAAGCCCTTTTAGCAAGTAAACATGAAGAAGGAAAGTCAGTGTGTGCACACGTCCTAGAGATGAAGTCACAAATTGATAGGTTAAGAATGTTAAGATCTGTTGTCTATGAGGAGCTGGCTGTTAACTGGGTTCTTCAGTCTCTTCCTGACTCATATAGTGAGTTCGTAAGAGAGTACTATATGATGAACCATGACGTAACCCTCATCGATCTCACCTATATGCTTATTGTTGCTGAATCAGCGATGATTCGGCGCACTGGAAAAGCAAAGTTGATTGGTGGATCTGCCTTCCAGACCACTATGGATATAGGCAATGGCAACGAAAGGCATGTCATGATCAAAGTGTGATCATAAGAGAAAGGCAAAGTCAGAAGTAGTTCCATGTGCTGTTCCAAAAGAGTCAATTTGTTTTTAAGTTCCTAAGAGATCTAAGAGATGGGAGAGTCAAAACGTATGGCTCTACTTTAGGTAAAATCCATTAACTAACTCTTTTAAGTTCCTATTCTAGATTCTTAATACATAATGTGATAAGATTACATTTCGATGTTTTGTAGGATCAAAGAAAAGAGAGGAAGCTTAAGGGAAGAAGTGAGCGGAATCTAATCGTGAAGAAATGGATTTCGATCGCATTACTTGAAGATTAGAATCTTGAGCTACTACTTGGAGTTAGAATAAGATTGCTAAGATATATGTATGTATTAACATATTTTTTCAATTGAATTGAATTGTAAGGACAAATTTTTCCGCAATAAAATAAATTTTGATTTTATATTATTTATTTATCTTTGCAATGGCGTATATGAAAAATTGATGTTTGTAAGTTTCTATTATTAGCAATAATGGATTTGACTCTTAATTATGTTATTTATGGAAAGGTCAAGAATTTAGCAAATAGGGAAAGTTTCTCATCGCCCAAGACAGAAACTGGGAATCATACAACTTGATTGCATGATGAATGAGAAATTACATATTTGGAAATTAGACTAATTCGTTGACAAAGTGTTAAATGAAGGACTAGGAGATCAAGTACACAAGGTTGTGTGTTGATCAAGTCCACCACAAGAGTAACAAAGATATTTGTCATGATTTACTAAGGTTAAGTAAATATGATTATACTTATGAGATTAAGTGTATTTCTCAGTTGATTGAAAGAGTTTCAATAAATAGCAGAACAAATAAAGAAGAATCAAGTAGGCAGAAAGATAAAAGTTTCTCTATTCTAAGAAGAAGGGAGAGTACCTTTTATTATGTTTTATGATAGGTCTTAATGATTAAGAACCATATATCAATTGATCCTCTAAGTGAGTCTTAGTACAATTTTATGTCTAAGAAGAGGAATCAAAAATTGAAGAAATGGTTAAATCAAGAAGTCAATCATACTTCGTTCCAAAAACAAGTCTCAGAGTTAAGATTGTGAATTGAGTGACTAGCCTCAAGATGGTTTATAAAATTTATCAAATGTGGAGTTTGGAAAAGGTTTTCTTATTCTTGCACATTTAAAATTAGAAACTTGTGATGTCTTGGATAAGACAAAGACCAACTAGGACAAATTTTGTGAAGTGTTTTTTCTTGATAAAAACTACACTAACTATTGAATATTTGTTTGTCAAGAAATGTTTATTGACAAAAGAATCTTATATCTCAAGGAGTCAGTGGGAGTCTCAATGGTCTTGAAAGGTTTCAAGAACAAATCAAGAATAAACCTTATCAATCATCACTAGCACATGACTTGAGGTTTATGACCTATCTTGTTGACATTATTTAGTTTTTGTGCCATTCCAATCGAGTTAATTACGCATATGAGTTCTATGAGTTCTCATTTGAACGCATAAAAGGCAAGCACCTTGATCAATGAAAAGTACATTGATATGAAAGGGTGAGCTGCTTAACTACTTGGAAGACATGGTGGGCACTCGTGTTACCATAAGGCAAGAAATCAAGATTGAGAAAGTTCAGTCCATATGAATTTGGATTTGTCGCAAACTTTGGTTTTGACAAATTCGCATGGATAGGAACACATACACCATTAAAATCTAAGTGTCATAAGATTCCCTCCATAAAAATGATTGTGAGGAAATGCTTTCACTAAGAGAGATTTTAAGAAGATAGTGATTGTGAAAATTGTATTCTCGAATTCAATTACGGTTACGATATCCCTTTCCATAATTCGAATTGTGAGATTTGGCAATTAGTCTGAATTGTTTAGACACACATATGAGCTATCTAAGGCAAAGGTGTATAAGTTTGAGAAGCTTGGATAAAGGATTATCAAAGAATTAGGTATTAGAAATATGAACTTAAGAAATTCAATAGGTATTGTTTTCTGGAAGTTAAGTTGTTTTCTGAATACATGTCAAAGCTAGTGGGAGCATAAGTGTTATGCTTATATGATAATAATCATCATGATAGTGGGCACATAAATGTTGTGCTTGTATGATTATTAAGGAAAGTATTGCAAGTTAGCAATATTAATTATAGAAAACAAGAGTTATACTTTGCAAAGTCGTAAGGGTTGAATAGTTGTTTTGCTATAATTAAGGGAGATAATATTTTGCTTCATTTCAAATCTAAAGGCTTAGGTTGTGGAATGTTAATAAATTTAGTCAAGGATACATAGTGTGTTCTCAAATTTCGATTATGATTATGGAATCAAGATTGATAAAGTATTAGATCTTCATGTAAGACATTATGCATCGTATCCCATACGCTTAGGGTATAGGATTGATTGCTAGTGCTATTATATTTGACCATTCTAAAATTTTCCAAATGTCTAGCGCATTAAGAGGGAAAAAGGACTAGAATCGGTTTTGACTAAAATAATTAAACAACTATCAAAGGACGATCAAAATTTTGCTGAAGATTGGTTGCTTGTGAGTAGTTGGAAGTATGGTATTGGATGGACCGTATCGACATTATTAATGAATAGATAAGATTCTATTAAGAATGAGTTGTCATATGGCAAATATGGAAATGTTTCCATATTGGGAGTTGGATATTGAGAATCTATATCTAGATTAGAAACTTTTATGCAAGAAGGATGTTCAAAGGAATGTAATTTGAGTGAGAGACATCATATCTATAGAATTGTTTCTGATAGAGATTAGCCAAGTCTTGATGATTTTGAGCTATGAGTTTACGAAAGAATCATTGCATAAAATGTTAGAATCTAGTACAAGTAACAAGAATTTGATATTCTTATACTTATGATAGGGATTGGGAGTTGTGAAATGAGTATGATTGGAAATGTGTTCATTTGATCTATTTCACAAAGTAAGGACCGTCGGTAAACATTGTGTGCATGCTGAGCAAGAAGTTGACTACCCAAAAAAACAAATAATGAGTAATAAATATGGTGATTAAATAAAATGATTTATTTATACCCAGAGTTTGGGGCCATATGGGATTAGTATTATTCTTGTGTTTCACTTTGCATGTTTTGACTTCCTGAATAATTAAATTGATTCAGAACAATCAAATTATTCAAACGGACCACAGTCGTTCATATGTTGGAAGTAGGTATGAATGAAGACTGTCGTGAATTGGTGTGTGGATTGTCTAAAGTGTATTAGACATAAGCAAATGTTTGCTGCAATGTTCATGAGCACTTATGAATATGATTTGAGCATTAGATTAAACCCACGCTCACTTGGATCACTTCATGGATTTTATCACGAGTGATTGGTGAGACGATAATATCTTATATTCTTCAAACCGAGATGTGTGAGTTGTATCTTGTGAGTCGGTTACACATTGATAATATGTAAATGCAACAGTACTTGGTGTCATAAAACAGATTGTTGTGTGTGATTCGGTGAGTGAGTGCAAGCAAGCATTGAATCAAAGTTTATCCGTTCCTTTTATCCAAAGTGAGATGAAAGCGATATCTGTGGGCCCCTCGATATCTGTGGGCCCCTCAATTGATGTGTTCAATTGTAGTTTGTTGTCATTCGTCATAAATCGGAAATCGGGAAACAAATAGACTGAGAGAATGATTTCAATCCATGTCTCACGTCTATACGATATCTAGAATGGAGGAATATATGATCCCTTATCTAAACGAAACGTGTTTCTGATAAGATCAGAGTTGACAGCGGTTTTTGAAAGCTACGATTGCAGATCAGGATCTGAAGTCATACGCAGAATAGTTATTAGACTTATCCAAGTGGGAGACTGTTGGATTAGTGTCTAAGTCCATAACTATTTTGGTATGCACTTGACGCGATGGTGCATGGTCCTTTTGGGTTGCCTTCACCAAAGCAACTTGAGAGGATGAATTATGGAGAGAACGGATTAATTATGATTTATTAATATATTATGAGAATAATATATTAAAGGAGAAATCGTATTATTTAATTGATATTAGTCAAGAATTAATTGATAATTGATTTTATGGCTAAAAGAGATTAATTAAACTTAAGGGACTGGAACTGTAATTATAAGATAATTGCATTTGGGCTATGGATCACCTTGGAATAATAGGTTGGACGAATTCTATGGGGAAACCCATTAGAAATCGTCCAAGGGATATTCTAAAAGGGTCCATGGGCTGCTTAGGGCTTAAGGAGTCAGATTAGGGTTTCTTAGTTGAAAACCCTAATAGCCTACATGTATATATCATACCCTTAAGCCCCAAAAACGTGGCTAAGAGTTCCACTAGGGTTTCTGGACGTTTTGGGCAGCCTCCTCTCTCCTTATTCTCCATCCTCTTGCTCTTGGTGTTTGTGAGCCATTAGAGGAGTTACAATTGTAACTCTAAGCTTTCTAAAGTCATTACAAGGAGGATTTGTGATTGTTATTGCTATATAACAATTAAAGGTAATTCTCTAAACCCTAATTTCAGTTTATAATATGTTAGATCTAAGATTGTAAGTCTTGGATACATTGCATGTACAATAGAGAAACCTAGATCCAAGCGTTAGGCTTTGCATGATCACATAGGATGTTCTCTTGGTTAAAACCCATCAGTAAGACCTACTCCTAGGTCATTTTTCCCGAACTTGCTACATCTGTAATACCAATATTATTGATAGATATCTAATCTCATGGAAATTAATATCCATATGATTTCATCTTTCTAGTACTAGATCTCTATTCAATCATACTTTCATTTGTGTTGTTGGACTGTGGAGTGTTAGGCCATGAGTCACTCTCGCCATTCTCTTTATTAAACTCTTATCAATATCTTCATCTTTGTGATCTTATAAATACAAGATGCCTCCACGTCGATCAGCGAGGCGCACTACTCCAATAACTCTAAATCAAACTCCTCCTCCTCAATACAACGCAGCAGCTATCCAAGCTGTTGTGAATGCGGCTGTTACAGCAGCGTTAGCACAATTCACCAATACCGGTACTAGTGGGAATGGGACTTATGTGCCTCCCACTATTGTCGAAGCCCCAGTGCGCTTTAGAGAGTGCTCATACAAAGACTTCACCAGCTGCAAACCCAGGGCCTTCAATGGAACTGACAGAATCATTGCCCTCTCGCAATGGTTCGAGAAAACGGAGTCGATCTTTGAGATATGCTCCTGTCTGGAAGGGAGCAAGGTTAAATTTTCTGCCTGCACCTTCGCATACCGAGCCCTGACATGGTGGAATATCCATGTCAATTCACTATCTCTTATAGTGGAAAATGCTATCGGCTGGGAAGCTCTGACGGAGCACATGATCGAAGGGTACTGCCCGAGGGGCGAAGTTCAGATGTTGGAGCAGGAACTCTGGAGCCTAACCATGATGGGCTCCGACATAGTCTCCTACACTGCCAGATTCAGCGATCTGGTAGCACTATGTCCGGGAATGGTCCCTTCTGAAGAAAAGAAGGTGGAGAGGTATATCTGGGGGCTGGTGCCTCCATTCCAGCGGAATGTGCTAGCTTCAAACCCCGCTACCTTTGATAGTGTCAAGCGATTGGCACAACAGCTCATTGACCATGGGGTCCATGTTGAATCATAAAAGTGACCCTCTTGAACTCAGCTACCGCAACCATCTCTCTACCGCAACGGTTCTGCACCCACAGCCAATTCAGCACCCGGAGTCAGTTCTTCATCAGCAACCGCAATCAGTCTTTTGCTACCGCAGTCTACTTAACTAGATTACTTTATTTATCTTTTATGTAATACACTCTATTATACAGTATGCCTTGCACGGCTTCTTATAGAGTTGTAGTCTAGTATAGTTCAGAGTCTCTATAAATAGAGACTTATGCTACTGTATTGAATACCCTCTCGATCACTGATAACTTACGTATTATTCTGAATATATTTCTCCAAGTTATCTTTTTCATTTCTCTATCTTTCTATTCTTCTTACTCTTAATTGGTACTAGAGTATATCTAATTATAACCTCTCTCCCGAGGAAGTCTTTAAGACTTAATCACTAAGCTTGATCTTCCGAATTAACTTGGAGTGAATGCATTCCTTGTTATGAATCAGCTTAAGTGTATTCTTGATATAACTATTGTTGTCATTTATATTTCTTTTTCCGCAACTAACTCTCTAACTATCTAACTATATTATTTTTGAGCTTTTAGATCCTTTGAGATTAACTATTTCGCAATATACTTGTTCTAACTTTTGTTCAAGTGTGTCTCCAAGTTTTTCTCTCAACAATTGGTATTAGAGCCAAAGTGGTTGCTTTTTGGATATTGGAACTCTGATTTTTCAAAAAGCCTTCTATACCACTAAAGCTCATTTCTTAAAAAAACAACAAAAACAATCTCAAATGGCACAATCGTTATCTCTGAATGTCTCCAACAGTGTTGGTGGTTCTAACCGAGCTCCAATACTGGTAGAAAATGAATATCATCATTGTTCACAAGGAATGGAGAGGTACTTGAGAAGACTGGGAAGAGATGTATAGTGATCCGTAGAAGAAGGACGACATGTTCCAGTCCTTACATCAGTCCAAAATGACGACACTGCAACCAGGCTAGGAGGAGGTCAACCAACTATGAGCCGTCCCACCAAGGATTATATTGATAAAATGGAAAATGATGTTGTTGCTTTCTATGAAATTTCCTGTGGAGTTGCTCCTGACAACTTCGATATTATCATAAACTGCAAATCAGTAAAAGGGATCTGGGATGTGCTCAAAAACCTGTACGAAGCCTCAAACAAGCACAAGACAAGAAGCTCACTACCGCACTCAACGATTTCAACAACTTCAAAGCTCATACTGGTGAGAGTTTGGAAGCCTCCTTCAAAAGGTTCAACTTGATAGTCACTAAGTTATCCAATGCGGGCACCATCCGTAGTAACCATGAAACCAATCTCCAGTTCCTTAATGGTTTAGGAAGACATTGGACTACAGCTAAGATGATAGTCCAAGGCGACATGAAGATTCACTCTTTATCACCCTACAAACTCTATAGAGAGCTTCAAGCACAAGAATCCACCGTACTCAAAAACTGTGCTGACTTCGGAGGACCACTTGCTCTCATAGCACAAGTTCCACCGCAGTCACCCTACTCTTCATCGTATGACACTCCACCGCAATCATACGAAGCGGATTCTGAGTATGATGATGAAGAAGAATTTCAGAAGGCTATTGCTCTGGTTAGCCAACTGTTCAACCGTATACCACCTCCTTCCTTCCGCAAGAATCAACAGTTCAACAAACCTCCATTCAACCGTAACTTCGGTAATCAGAACAACCATTCTCGATATCCCAAAAGTTCTCATCCACCACCGCAATCTCAGAACAATCAACCAAAGGAGGTGTCGCAGTCTCCTCATACCACTGACTCTGGTACTCAATCAGAAGACAAGACTAATGTTGTGATTTGTCACAAATGCAACAAAGAAAATCACTTCGCAAGAGATTGTAAGGCCAATGTAGTCAAAGACAGAGCATTCTACCTTAGAATGGCTCAAGAGCTGGAAGGAAAGGCAAAGGCAAGGGCATATGTGCCCATGTCAAAAGAGACCATCAAGTTTGGTCATCCGGAGACGAAGAAGAGATCATCAGCAGTGTTAAAGGAAAAGGGAAAATCTGCATGCTGGCCACTATGGATGATGATGGGTCTACAATGCTGAACAAGAACTACTGCTACATGGCAAAGGATGGGACTCTAAGCATCATCGAATAGGTAAAACTCATGATCCAAACTTTAAATTATAGTATGCATGACTGTCAACCCTACATAGATGATCTAAATGAGACTTGTGCTGCCATCCTTACAGACTATAACAAAGCCTTAGATGAGAAGAACATTGCATCCCAAGAGATGTTCCATGTGAGAGGACGACTGGATAACAAAAGACTTAAGATGGCTATGTTAGAGAAGGATATAGAGTTAGAAAAAGATGCTAGAATGTTAAGCGAAACCCAATTAGAGATAGCTTTGAACCAGAGAGATTTAGCTCAGAGAGAAATTGTACGCTTAAATCTCTTAATTGAAAAACTGTTTAATGAAAGTGAGGCTATTGAAAATTTGGTAAACAATGGAACCGTGGACAATACATATAATTGGGGTTGGTCAAATGGATATCCTACCGCAATGGATTCCTCACCCCGGTTGAATAAAGACAGATTGTATGTCCCTCCTGATAGAGAATTTCATTTCCCTGTCAATGACAAGACTTTTCCCAAAGTTATCAAAACTCACTTCGGTAGACTGCACAATTTAAGCAATAATTGTGTCATTGAGGAAATTGTGCCTGAGGTTTCGAGTCACACATGTGATCAAATTCCTATCTGTGGCACCATTTATCCAAATTCTCAAACTTCATCCGTAATTGATGAAGAGATTGTTGTTGAGGGCCCAGAAGTCTCAAAAGACTTTCCATCTCTATCCTCAGACCACAGTGTCTCACACTGTAGTCAAATGTCCCACAAGTGTCCCACCGAAGTTCCATCTAAGACCTACTCAGCGGTAGTCAAGTCATCCCTACCGTAGTCATCAGTTCAAGGAACCACAACTCTTCAGCCAATATTTCATTAGTTACCCATAGAAAATTTTGAAGTAGGTCAATGCTCTCAAATCCCAGAATCCTCAAGTTCTGATGATTCAAGCCCACATTTTCAAAATCATTCGAAAAATTCCAAGAAACCACAATTGAATAACAATGATTGCGGTTCACCAAAATCTTTGGCAAAAAAGGCTTTCAAAGAAGAAATTAGATCTCGAGGCACAAACAAACAAAGTTTTTCGAAAAATTAGAGACATGTCAGAATTCGAAAATCTAAGAGTCTAGAAAAATTTGTTTTCTCAAACTACATTTCAAAAAACTCTTCTTTCATGAAAACAAGCAAAAAGGAAAGTCCAGTTTCAAAATTCATTCCTACTATTTCTGACACAACCCAAAAAGGTGTCAATTCTTTCAGAAACTACGTTTTTTAGGTCTATTCTTCAAATGACCCTAATTGGAAAGGAATTTTACCCACTCCAACACTTTTAACATCACATCAAACTTTCAACAAATGGAAGGGTATCTTACCAAATCCACCTAAAGGGACTCAAAGATTTAGACATGCTAAACCTCGTTCAAAACAAAATTTTCAGAAACCAAACAACACGCATGTCAGAAGTTACGCACCTCGGACCGGTACCAAGTCCAATTCATTCTATAAACCGTTGACCAAGCAAAGTGTCAAATTCAATGACAAAATCTCTTTTTGTAAATGTCAGTGTAGTTTTCAAAAGGTTTTATCTCATGTCAAATTGAATCAAAGTAAGAAACCTTGTATTTTTTCGAAAACTCACAACAATCCAAATATGAACAAACACCCAGGACTAGGTCTAAAAGTTGACAAGAGACCTGTCCATGCAACCTCGGACTATGCATCATTCAGAAATACATCAATTGTCCCTGGCTCCAAACTTGTTTGGATGCCTAAACTAACCATGTAATTCTCAAGCTTTGTGCAAGGAGGAACAAGAAGAAGAATGGTTAATTGACAGTGCCTGCTCCTTGCACATGACCGGAAGGTTAGAGTACCTTCGGGATTTCAGGCCTATATGAAATGGTGGAAATGTCACGTTTGGCAACAATGCGAACGGTGTCATCCGCGGTTACGGTGTTCTCACTACGGGGAACTTTTCTATTCAGAAGGTTTCTTATGTAGAAAGCCTTAAACACAATCTCATCAGTGTTGGCCAACTATGTAAAGCAGGACATTGTGTTGAATTTGATGATGAGTTTTGTTATGTAATGA
Organism: Lactuca serriola; assembly: GCF_051521515.1. Classification (NCBI taxonomy): domain Eukaryota; kingdom Viridiplantae; phylum Streptophyta; class Magnoliopsida; order Asterales; family Asteraceae; genus Lactuca; species Lactuca serriola. Next base: position 180,000,089 of record NC_136412.1, on the reverse strand, counting down.
AAAGTGATAGGAGCTCATGTCTGATCAAATCTCGATCCGAAGGTACCATGTATCATTTGGATGTCTCTCTAATCATTGGCAGACCGCAGTTGTGTTTCCTGTCCAAAGCTGTATCTGAAGTCAGCTGGCTATGGCACCGCAAGCTAGCTCATCTCAACTTCCGGTACATCAACAACCTGGTCACTAGAGAACTAGTCTGCGGTCTCCGTATTCTCAAATTCAGCAACGATACTCTCTGTCCAGCTTGTGAATGCGGCAAACAATCAAAAGCAAGTCACCATCTGATAATGGACTCTTCTATTTCTGAACCACTGGAGCTGTTACACATTGATCTTTGCGGTCCCTCAACAGTAGCTAGTCTCCACCAGAAAAAGTATACACTGGTTATTGTTGATGACTATACACGCTTCACATGGGTCTTCTTTCTGAGACTCAAATCAGAGACACCGCATATCTTCATCAACTTCATCAACGAAATCGAACTTCAGATCAAGCTTCCAGTTAGACGCGTCCGCAGTGATAATATAACCGAGTTCACTAATCATCTTCTCAATAGTTTCTTAGTTTCCAAAGGCATCTCTCACAACTTCTCAGCACCCTATACACCGCAACAAAATGGTGTAGTAGAAAGAAGGAACCGCACACTAGTAGAAGCAACCAGATCCATGCTTAACTTCGCCTAACTTCCTCTCTACTTCTGGGCTGAAGCAGTAGCAACCGCATGCTTTGTTGAAAACCAAAGTATAGTGTGAAAATGCCTCAATAAAACACCATATGAGGTTCTTAACAAACGCAAGCCAAATGTTCGCTTCTTTCATATTTTTGGATGTAGATGCTTCGTGGTCAACAATAGAGACCAACTCAACAAGTTTGCACCAAATTCTGACGAAGGCATCTTCCTTGGTTATTCCACTAACAAGGTTGCTTATCGAGTGCTCATCAGATGTACAAGGAGGATCATTGAAAGCTTTGATGTGAAATTTGATGATTCTCACATCCGTGACACCCCTCCGTCCATAGAAACCACCGTAATAGTGGAATGTGACATTCCTACCTCTTCAGGACCCTTAATTCTAGTTGAAGTCAATTATGACGATCTTTTCGATCTTGTTGAAACGGCGAAACTATCCGAAGTTCTTGTGTCACCCGCAGCTCAACAACAACATGCTGATGTTTCTGGACCATCTTTATCTGAAGTAGTATCTCTCAATACTTCCACATCTCCGGTTGAGGAGGAAAGCTCTACTCTGGATCTAGCCGCAACCGTTGAGGTTCCAGTACTTGATGTTGTTCAAATTCCTGCCTGCAGAGAAGCATTACCATCAAATGCATCTTCGGATTTGGATGATGAAATCATATAGAATATTGACACTAGAACCGATCCAAGGATTGTCACTCTCCCATATGCAGTCCAGGGGGAACCTTCTCAGGTTCCAGAGGAACTCCCGTCCGCAACCCAGGGGGAACCCCTCCTGGCTACTCAAGAAAATTATGTCCCAATAGATCAAGATGATTCAGCAGGATGTTCTCAAATCCAGGAAGAATTGCCATCTCCAACCGTAGATTACTCTGATATCCAAGATATCCCTTCTACCGTAGCTGCCGATCATCTGCTGCCACGTCTTCATGTATGGACGAAAGACCACCCACCAGGTCAAATCATCGGCAACCCATCCACAGGTATCCAGACGCGATCTTCCAAGGAGTTATCTAATCACTGCCACTATGCAGCATGTATGTCCTCGGTAGAGCCTAGAATGATCAAAGAAGCACTGCTTGAACCAGACTGGATAGCCACAATGCAAGAAGATCTTGAAGAATTTCAAAGAAACAAAGTATGGCAACTCGTTCCGAAGCTACATGGTCACTCCATTGTTGGCACTAGATGGGTGTTCAAAAACAAGCTGGATGAATTTGGTGCGGTAGTCAGAAACAAGGCAAGGCTTGTTGCCAAGGGCTATAGTCAACTGGAAGGCATTGACTACGATGAAACGTATGCTCCGGTAGCACGCATGGAAGCCATCCAGATCTTTCTAGCATATGCAGCCCACAAAAACGTCAAGGTACACCAGATGGACGTTAAAAGTTCCTTTCTCAATGGGGAACTAAAAGCAGAGGTTTATCTTCAGCAACCTCCAGGATTTGAAAATGTTGAATTCCCAGACCACTACTACAAGCTTGAAAAAGCAGTCTACGGTTTGAAACAAGCCCTAAGAGTTTGGTATGAGACACTCTCTGAATTCCTCGTCTCATCCGGGTACAAGAGAAGAGTGATTGATCCCACACTATTTAGAAAAGCAAATGGTGACCACCTTATGATGGTACAAATATATGTGGATGATATCATCTTCAGTTCGACTGATCAAGGCATGGTAGATGAATTTGCTAAGCTCATGACCAACAAGTTCAAAATGAGCATGAATAGAGAGATTAACTTCTTTCTAGGTCTTCAAGTGAAACAAGTACCACAAGGCATATTCATTGATAAAGAGAAATACACCACTAAACTATTGAAGAAATATTCAATGGACAACTGTTCATTTGCTAAGGTCCCCATGGCCTTTGGTTATAAGATCTCTGCTGAACCCTTAGGCAAATATGTGGATCACAAGACTTATAGAGGTATCAGAGGCTCTTTGATGTACCTCACCGCAAGCAGACCAGACATTGTTTTTGCAACTGGTGTTTGTGCAAGGTATCAGGCTGACCCAAAAGCATCTCACCTGACCGCAACCAAACAGATTCTACGGTACCTGAAAGGAAGCAAATCTCTTGGTCTATGGTACCCCGCAGGCAATGACTTCAGCCTACAAGCCTTCATAGATGCGGATCATGTTGGATGCAAGCTCGATCGAAAAAGCACTTCAGGTGGATGTCAATTTTTGGGTGAACGTCTCGTCAGCTGGTCTTCAAGGAAACAAAGTTGTGTCTCTCTATCAACTACATAAGCTGAGTATGTGGCCGCAGCCAGCTGTTACTCTCAAGTCCTTTGGATAAAGACACAATTACTAGACTACGGGTACAGAATTCTGCAGATACCAATTTACTGTGACTCTAAAAGTGCCATAGCAATCTCTCATAATCCTATTAAGCATTCCAAGACAAAACATATTGAGTTACAGTATCATTTCATCAAAGATCATATTCTGAAAGGTAATATTGAAATCATCTTTGTTCCTTCTCATGAAGAGATTTCTGATGTGTTCACAAAAGCTCTCAACTCCACAAAACTCAACACTTTCCTAAAAATGCTAGGGATGATGAATCCAGACCCGCAATTCTTTTTGAATTGATAGCTACCGCAGACCATTCTTGGTTTCCGTTGCAGTTCAAACTGAGAATTACATATGATAGATAGTTTTGGTACCACAGTCTAGGTACCACAACCATACGTCATACGTATCTCTCATGGGTCCTAATGGTTTGTTATTACTAATTTTTGTACGAGTGTTTTCCTCTCAGTTCCTCACTGCAGTCTTTCCTTTGTTTATCTGCGATGACGATTTTAAACCACAATGCATTTTCATCCGCAATGAAGATTCTCAACCACGATGACGTTTCCATCCGCGACCATCATGATAATTTCCCAACTGTTTCATCAACTCTTGAATCTTTGTGTGCTATTTAATGATCCTTCATTAAAAAAAATAAAACATTCCCTTTAGAAGCTGTCATATTCTCTTTCTGAAGAATTCCCGTATCAGACCTAATTTAGGGATGATGACAAAAAGAATGATTTTACAGTAAACTCATCCTTATTTTGTCCTTTCCTCTCCCTACCACATCCCATTCGTTACAACTTCCTCTCTCACCACCCCTACGTTTACCTGACATATTGACATGCGTCTGACCTTACATTAAATGCAAAACCCCTTTTGGAAATCTCCCAAAATCCTTTTAAACCCGTTTTAATTTTGTGTGGTTGAGATTTAATCCAAAAATCATAGATCCCCGCCCCCCCCAAAAAAAAACCAATCGATGTTGTACCCTCTTCTACCTTTTTACCTAGGGTTAAAACCTTTTTCACCGCCCTTTATAAACCCATCTTCTTCCCCAATAATCCTTTACGCTTTCTGATTATCGACTATTCTCTCTCAACCATCAAAACCTCTATAACTCTCAAGAACTCCATTTTTTTTTCTTTTCTCTCACAATGGTGAAATCACGTGCATCTAAGAAGCAATCCAAGGCTTCAGGTTCTGTGAATCCAACTGGTTCCGACTCTCCAATAATAGCTTCAAGTAATTTTAGAGCAATTTTTGAAGATCACCCCTCATACAATGCCCCAACCAAGCTTATGATCAAGTTTCTAAAGAACCATATCCTATTTGGTCCATTTGATGCTTTTACAGACGTTGTTCCAGTTTCAACACTCTTCAAATGTGCTTTTTCTGCATATCGTCCATTGGAGAACCCCCAAGAAGTTCATCTCAACCTCATCAATGATTCTTTGGTCATCTTGACCAAAGAGAAATTCTTATCCGCCATTAATCTTCTGATTCACCTCTACATCAAGATTTTCTCACCATCAATGTATGACGTCACAACCGCACTCTACTAGATGGGGTATCAGAAACCAATCCAAGGGATTGGTGAGTTTAAAAAGAACCAACTGATGGGTTTTAGCCATAAGAACATCCTATGTTCTCATGCAAACCCTAATGCTTGGATCTAGGTTTCTCTATTGTACATGCAATTCATCCAAGACTTTAAACCCTAGTTCTAGCATACAGTTAATCAAATTAACTTATGAATGGGGTTTAGATCTTATCTTGATTGTTATGTAGCAATAACAATCTCAAATCTTCCGTGTAATGACTTTAGAAAGCTTAGAGTCACAATTGTCACTCCTCTAATGGTTCACAAACACCAAGAGCAAGAGGATGAAGAATAAGGAGAGAGGAGGCTGCCCAAAACGTGTGGAAACCCTAAGGAATAAGTTCACCATGTTTTTGAGTCTCAAGGGTCCTTTAAATAGTGAGGCTATTAGGGTTATCTAACAAGGAAACCCTAATTTTGATGCTTAGGCCCTAAGCAACCCATGGACTCCCTCCTTAGAGGCCTAGGACGTTTTCTAATGGGTTTCCCCATAGAATTCGTCCACCCCTCTAATATGGAGTCAATTAGCCCAATACTCAACTATCATACAATTGACAGTTCTAGTCCCTTAAGTTTAATTAATGTCTTTTTGCCAAAAACTTAATTCTTATTAATTGTTGACTAATATTAATTAAACAATATGATTTCTCCTTTAATATATTATTCTCACAATATATTAATAAATCATAATAAATCCTTTCTCTCCATAATTCATCCTATCAAGTTGCTTTGGTGAAGGCAACCCAAAAGGACCATGCACCATCGGGTCAAGTACATACAAAAATAGTTATGGACTTAGACACTAATCCAACAGTCTCCCACTTGGATAAGACTAATAACTATTCTGCGTATGACTTCAGATCCTGATCTGCAATCGTAGCTTTCCAAAGCCGCTGTCAACTCTGATCTTATCAGATACACCTTTCCTTTAGATAAGGGATCATATATTTCTCCATTCTAGATATCGTATAGATATAAGACATGAATTCTAATCATTCTCTCTATACTATTTCCCGACTTTCGATTTATGACGACTAACAACAGACTACAACTAATCACATCAAATTAGTCCTGGCTCGGCCAAGCGCTTAGGTGCCATCACTAAATCATCGAGGGCCCCAAAGATATCGCTTTTATCCTACTTTGGATAAAAGGAATGGATAAACTTTGACTCAATGCTCTCTTGCACTTACTTACCGAACTACACACAACAATATGCTTTATAACACCAAGTTACTGGTGCGTTTACATATTATCAATGTGCAAACGACTCGCAAGATACAACTTACACATCTCGGTTTCAAGAATATAAGATGTTATCGTCTCACCAATCACTCGTGATACAATTCATGAAGTGATCCAAGTGAGCGTGGGTTTAATCCAATGCTCAAACTCATATTCATAAGCACGCATGAACGTGGCAGCAAACATTTGCTTATGTCTAATACACTTTAGACAATCCACATGCCAATTTACGACAGTCCTTATTCATACCTACTTCCAGCATATGATAGACTATGGTCCGTTCGAATAATTTGACTGTTCTGAACCAATTAAATTATTCAGGAAGTCAAAACATGCAAACTGAAACACAAGAATAATACTAATCCCATATGGCCCCAAACTCTAGATATAAATAAAACATTTTATTTAATCACCATATTTATTACTCATTATTTTTTGTTTCGGGTAATCAACTTCTTACTTGAATAATTACTACACTTGTCCCATGCTCTTAGCATGCACACAATGTTTACCTATGGTTCTTACTTTGTGAAATAGATCAAATGAACACATTTCCAATCATACTCATTTCACAATTCCTAATCCATTTTCACAAGTGAAAGAATATCAAATTCTTCCCACTTATAGAATATGCTAGATTCTAACATTTTATGCAATGATGCTATCATAATGTCATAGTACAAAAGTCACAATGACTATTGCCAATGAAATTACAAAGTCCTCTATCTGATATTGTTACTATACAATTCCATAGACATGATGTCTCTCTCTCAAAGAACGTTCCTTTGAACATCATCTTGCATAAAATTTCTAATCTAGACATAGACTCTCAATATCCAACTCCCAATATGGAAACATTTCCATATTTACCAGATGACAACTCATTCTTAATTGAATCTTATCTATTCATAATAATGTCGATATGGTCCATCCAATACCATACTTCCAACTACTCACAAACGACCAATCCTCAGCGAGCTTTGGATCGTCCTTTGATAGTTGATTAATTATCTTAGTCAAAACCTATTCTACTCCCTTTTCCCTCTAAATGCGTTAGACATTTGAAAAATTTTAGAATGGTTAAATATTATAGCCCTTGCAATCGATCCTATACCCGAAGCGTATGGGACACAATGCAAAATGTCCTACATAAAGATATGATACTTTATCAATCTTCTGCCACAATATTTAACGTGTCACGTTCTCACAATTCGAATTATGAAGACGGATACCATGATCATAATCGAAATTTAAGAACGCACTGTGTATCCTTGACTAAATTTATTAACATTCCACAACCTAATCCTTTAGATTTGAAATGAAGCATGATATTCTCTCCCTTAATTATAGCAAAACAACTTTTCAATCCTTACGACTTTGCAAGGTATAACTCTTGTTTTCTATAATTGATATTGCTAACTTGCAATACTTACCTTAATAATCATACAAGCACAACATTTATGCTCCCACTATCATGATGATTATTGTCATATAAGCATAACACTTATTCTCCCACTAGCTTTGACATGTATTCAGAAAATAGCTTACCTTCCAGAAAAACAATACCTATTGAATTTCTTAAGTTCATATTTCTAATATCTGATGCTTTGATAATCCTTTTATCTAAGCTTCTCAAACTTATACACTTTTGCCTTAAATAGCTCACATGTGTGTCTAACCAATTCAGACTAATTGCAAAAATCTGATAATTCGAATCATGGAAAGGGATACCGTAACCATACTCGAATTCGAGAATCCAATTTTCACAATCACTGTCTTCTTAAAATCTCTCTTAGTGAAAGCATTTCCTCACAATCATTTTCATGAAGGAGGGAATCTTATGACACTTAGATTTTAATGGTGTATGTGTTCCTATCCAAAGTTTACGACAAATTCAAACTCATATGGACCAAACCTTGTCAATCTTGATTTCTTGCCTTATGGTAACACGAGTGCTCACCATGTCTTCCAGGTTAAGTAGCTCACCCTTTCCTATCAATGTACTTTTCATTGATCAAGGTACTTGCCTTTTATGCATTCAAACGAGAACTCATAGAACTCATATGCATAATTAACTCGATTGGAAAGACACAGAAACAAGATAGTGTCAACACAATAGGTTGTAAACCTCAAGTCGTATGCTAGTGATGTTCGATAAAGTTTATTTTGATTTGTTCTTGAACCCTTTCAAGACTATTAAGACTCCCACTGACTCTTGATATATAAGATTCTCTTGTCAATAAACATTTATCGACAAACAAATATTCAAGAGTTAGTGTAGCTTTTATCAAGACAGAACACTTTATAAAATTGGTCCTAGTTGGTCTTTGTCTTATCCAAGACATCACAACTTTCCACATTTGATGATTGTTATAAACCTTCTTAAGGCTTGTCACTCAATGTCACAATCTTAACTCTAAGATTTGCTTTGGAACGAAGTATGATTGACTTTTTGATTTAACCATTTCTTCGATTCTTGATTCCTCTTCTCAGACATACATTTGTACTAAGACTCACTTAGAGGATGAATTGGGATATGGTTCTTAATCATTAAGACCTATCATAAAACATAATAAAAGGTACTCTCCTTTCTTCTTAGAATAGAGAAACTTTTATCTTTCTGCCTACTTGATTCTTCTTATTCGTTCTGCTATTGATTTAAACTCTTTCAATCAATTCAGAATTACACTTAATCTTATAAGTATAATCATATTTACTAAACTTTTAGTAAATCATGACGAATATCTTTGTTACTCTTGTGGTGTACTTGATCAACACACAAATTTGTGTACTCGATCTCTTAGTCCTTCACTTGACACTTTGTCAACGAATTAGTCTAATTTCCAAATGTGAAAGTTTTTTATTCATCATACACGTTGCATGATTCCAAGTTTCTGTCCAATTGAAACTTGGGCGATGAGAAACTCTCCCTATTTGGTAAATTCTCGACATTTCCACAAATAACATAATTAAGAATCAAATCCATTATTGCTAATAATAGAAATCTTTAAACATCAATTTTTCATGCATGCCATTGTAAGGATAAATAAATAATATAAAACAAAATTTTATTTTATTGCGGAAAAATTTGTCCTTACAATGTAACTCATCGAAAAACTATGTTAGTACATATTTCTTAGCAATCTTTTCTAACTCTAAGTAGTAGCTCAAGAATCCAATCTTCAAGCAATGCGATCGAAATCCATTTCTTCACGATTAGATTCCGCTCACTTCTTCCCTTAAGCTTCCTCTCCTTTTCTTTGATCCTATAAAACATCAATTGTAATCTTATGACATCATGTATTAAAAATCTAGAATAGGAACTTAAAAGAGTTAGTTAATGGACATTACCTAAAGTAGAGCCATACGTTTTGACTCTCCCATCTCTTAGATCTCTTAGGTAAATAGGGAAGCTTCGTCTTCAATGTCCCTTCTCTTGCCAATAAAAGCAAATTGACTCTTTTGGAATAACACATGGAACTTCTTCAGACTTTGCCTTTATGATCAAACTTTTCGATCATGACATGCCTTTCATTGCCATTGCCTATATCCATAGAGGTCTCGAAGGCAGATTCACCAATCAATTTTGCTTTTCCAGTGCACCAAACCATCGCTAATTTAGTAGCAATAAGCATGTAAGTGAGATCTATAAGTGTCACATCGTGGTTCATCATATAGTACTCTCTTACGAACTCACTATACGAGTTAGGAAGTGACTGAAGAACCTAGTCAACAGCCAGCTCCTCACAGACAACGGATCCCAACATTCTTAACCTATCAATGTGTGACTACATCTCTAGGATGTGTACACACATCAACGTTCCTTCTTCATGTTTACTTGCCAAAAGGGCTTGAGTGAGCTTGAACTTTTCAAGCCTTCGAACTTGTGGGTTAGGGAGAATACTTGGAGGAGGTGGGGGAAGTGAAGCATGATCTCTTGTTCCTCGATCGAATCGTGGAATATCATCTTCATGTGGAAAGCTTGTTCCACGGGATTTGGGAATACCATAGTTATCATACTTTGGCATCTAGAAAACGGGAGAAAACAAATTCAAGTTAGTTGATTAGAATCCTCGATGTGACACCCAAATGAAACATCGAGGCTAGGATCCAGCACAATACACTACAACCTAGAAAAGGGATGTCGTAATCTAGTTGCCGAATATTTGAAGGTAGGTAAATGACGATTTACCAATTTCCACCATGAAAAACGAAAAAGAAATTTAAGTTTTAAATCTATTGAAAATTCCTAGCTCTTTTGAGATTTATTGAACATTTCAATGGCATGTTTAAATCTCGATATGCCCCTCTAGTTTGTAACTGGGATACCGAGGATCACAAAGCGGGTGTGAATAACCATGCAAACTTACATGGTGCCCCCACATGTTACAATCACATATTCGATGTGCCGGTTAACCACACACGCTCCACCGAACTATGAAAAACAGTGAGTCACCCTTTCCTACCTCTGCTTTGAACCATTTAGTGTGCCGGTTAACCACACGCGCTCCACTAACGTCTTCGCAAGGGTACAAAGTGTAATTTCATGGAATTGCATCAATTCACTTTTGCCTAAAGTAACTAAGATTAGGAATTTTGGAAAAGCATTTAGTTACTTTTGTACTTCATTATACTTATAATGGGAGGTTTCTATCCTATCCTACCCATTCGGCTAACGGCCCTCCACTAGTCAAGAGTGTGGTGGGTAAGAGTGGATACCCATTCAATCGCCATTTTATAGGCAATTTCCTTTAACACCCCTTATAGACCAACTTCGTGAATGAGGCCTACTAACGGTAAGACTGACTTTTACTCATACATATATATAATATTAGGCTTCTAATGTTATATATAGTATAGGGTGTATTTTACACTTTTAAAATACTAGGTGGTCAAATTTAATAATTATACTTTTAATTTAATTAAATTGTAAACCAAAACTTTATGGATTTATTAAATCTCTTTTAATTATACACTTTAATTAATTAATAAAACCATAAGGGTGTGATTTGAACTTTTCAAAACTATACTAGGGTTTTAGAATTTAACATTTCTAAATTAAACATTTAATCAACTTTTAAATTCCAAAACTTGAGGGCAAGTTTTGAAACACTTCAAAACATTAGGGTTTAACTTATTTAAATTTTCAAAAACAAAACTTTTGAGTTCAAATTTAAACTATAAAACCTAAAGGGGGAAAATTGAAACTTTTTAACAAGATAATTCAAATCTAAATTACAAATAATCAAACTTTATCTAATAAGACAAATGATTATCTAAATTTTGACAATTATCTTCTATTTTGGTAAGGATAATCACCAAATATTGATAAAATTTGGATTTTATTACAAAAACATGTTTATGGTAATTATCCAAAGCCAAAATAGGAAGAAAATCGCGAAAACGAGCTGTCAGACCCTTTGACTCGTCGAGTCTGGACTTGGACTCGTCGAGTACAGCTGACTCGGGGAGTTCACCAAGTGACTCGGCGAGTCAAACACTCAGAAGCAAAAAAATTCGATTTTCAGTGATAATTTCGATCAAATAAGAATCAATACAACAGAAACCAATCAAGGCTCTGATACCACTGATGGGTTTTAGCCATAAGAACATCGTATGTGCTCATGCAAACCCTAATGCTTGGATCTAGGTTTCTCTATTGTACATGCAACTCATCCAAGATTTTAAACCCTAGTTCTAGCATACAATTAATCAAATTAACTTATGAATGGGGTATAGATCTTACCTTGATTGTTATGTAGCAATAACAATCTCAAATCCTCCTTGTAATGACTTTAGAAAGCTTAGAGTCACAATTGTCACTCCTTTAATGGTTCACAAACACCAAGAGCAAGAGGATGAAGAATAAGGAGAAAGGAGGCTGCCCAAAACGTGTGGAAACCCTAAGGAATAAGTTCACCACGTTTTGAGTCTCTAGGGTCCTTTAAATAGTGAGGCTATTAGGGTTATCTAACAAGGAAACCCTAATTTGGATGCTTAGGCCCTAAGCAACAAATTGGACTCCCTCCTTAGAGGCCTAGGACGATTTCTAATGGGTTTCCCCATAGAATTCATCCACCCCTCTAATATGGAGTCCATTAGCCCAATATTCAACTATCACACAATTGACAGTTCTAGTACTTTAAGTTTAAATAAATGTCTGTTAGCCACAAACTTAATTCTTATTAATTCTTGACTAATATTAATTAAACAATATGATTTCTCCTTTAATATATTATTCTCATAATATATTAATAAATCATAATAAATCCTTTCTCTCCATAATTCATCCTATCAACTTGCTTTGGTGAAGGCAACCCAAAAGGACCATGCACCATCGGGTCAAGTACATACCAAAATAGTTATGGACTTAGACACTAATCCAACACCAACTGCCGGCGGTTTGGCAGTTTGTGTGGCACTTCGTCATCCACTGTCTATCCGGCAGAATCGGAGGCATCGACAACATGGGATTGAAGCTGCTAGAACTGGTGTGGAGCATCTACACAAGCCATGATGTCAGCTATGGGCAGATTCTTTTGGGAAGATTTCCTCCAATATATTCCCAAAAAGCACCCAAGGGAGAACCCAACCGAGCTCACATTTTCTCAGTTCTGGTCACTATGCATCTCAGACTTGCATGTGGATGCTAGCATTGACATGGGCAGTGACATAAACTTCTTTGTCACTAAGGATCTAAAAAGGTACAACCCTTCTTCTGACCAAACTTTATTTGGACCGATCTGCAGGCTTCCCACCCATATTCTTACTTTTCTTGGTCTTGAGACTACTGATGTCTCAGACCACATTGAGGCTATGGAGGGTATTGCCCCATACCCTTCTACCCTGCCTCTTCCATCTGCAACCATTATCCCTGAGGGTACCGTAGTCCCCATTGCCACTACACTATCCAACCTTTATCAAAGAAGAAAGAAGTTGGCATCCAAGAAGAAACAAAGCACACCTAAGAAGGATGCTCCAAAACGAACCGCACCCTCCAAGAAACGCAAGACAAAACCTCACCCAACCGTATCTAGCACTGCTTCAGATGAGGATAGGCAACCTATCTCTATCCTCAAGAAAAGGAAAACAACCAAAACCTCTAGCCATATGTGTGACTGGACAGATGATGAAGCCTCTCAAAAGACTCCGATAGTCCTTGGGGTGGCCGCACACCCATTTGATACATCTAACTTTTTCGAGTCAGACTCAGAAAGTGAGTCTGATTCTCATCTACGTGGAGACTCCCCCCCCTCCCCCCCAATGAACTCCCAAGAGGATGACACTGGTTCGTGCCCTAAGGTCTCCAGGGCTTCCCGACTGCATTTCTTTTCCCCAGAGGAGTTGCGCTCCATCCTTCTTCCTGTTACCCGAACACTACAAACACCTTCCCATCCGCAGGGTACTTCTTTCGCCCATGCCAGAACTGGGCCGAGGCCAGACTTGACCACGAGTCAAGGAGGCCGAGGAAGCCAAGGAAATCCTACTTTGCTTTCATCTTTCATAGGTGGTTTAGGCACGGTGAGCACAAATGTGCAAGGATCCGTGGACCCGAAGGACACTACGGTGCAATTTGAAGGATTTAACGGTGATAACTCAAATGACTCCTGGTTACAGCACAATCCAGTAACCGAGTCGGAGAAGAAGAAGTATGTTGCATTCAAGAGGGCTTTCCAAGGCCGCAAGGAGCAACAGATCAAGCAGCAGCAATACAAAGAACAGGGGATCCAGACAGTGGCTAGGTATTTGGCTAATGCCATCAACAATGCCAATACCGTAGCCACAATTCAAAAGGTTCAAAATTGTATGGATCAGATGGCAGAAACTATGTTGAAAGCTCAGGCTTCAGGCGCAACCGCAGGTGCCTCCACAGTTCCTCCTACTCCAACTACTATTCCATCTCCCACTCCTACAGTCAACCCATCACAAGACAAAGGGCCTGCAATCGAACTCCGCTCAGCTCCTACCTTCGGTCATGATGATGAAGACATCGAAGAGGTCAACAAACCAAACCCTTCAGACGACGACCTGATGATGTTTGAAGAAGAAGAGGAGTCCAGTGGTTCTCAGCATTCAACTTCCAAGCCTAAAGAGAAGAAGAAGAAGAAGAAGAAGAAGAAGAAGAAGAATGTTGTCACCCGGAAGGAGTTCATGAGCCTTCAAGCCAAAGTAGATCAAATCTTGGATGCGGTTAAACTTACTCAACCTCAACCTGAAGACACTCCAGGACCGCAGTCATTGATTCAAAGAATTGAACGACTGGAGACAAGGGAGCGTATGGCTGCTGAACGCATCTCTCTCAAAGTAGAGATGGGGATCCGGTCCCTTGACAACAACTGCAAGGCTAACCATAAGGACTTCATGGCTGCAGCGGAACGCCTCATTACTGAGGTGAACGCAATCAAAAAGGGTCTTCAAGCAGGCATTGCGGATCAAGCTGCTCAGTCTCAGAAAGTGATAAATTAGACTCATACTGCTTATGAGTCCACTATCGCTGTTCTTCACGCAACCATCAACAAAATGCAGAAATCCCTTACCACCAACTTCCATGGCCCTGAAATCCTTCAACTCACTAAGGAGATTCATCGCCTTCTGTTCAAATCCTCCTCTCCAACCAATCAACAACTCACAGATGCTATCAAGGCTCAATTTCAGGAGGCCTTCTCCAAAATTGATGGCCTTCGAACATGGCTTGAGGAAGCTCCGGTTTGGACTTCCTCAAGAGCGGGAATTGAAAAAGATCAAGATCATCAATCTCAGCAATCAATTTCACCACATCAAACTCCACCCATCATCACTGGCAAAGTTCCCTCACCGCAACCATCTCAACATACCCCATCTCCCCACACTTCACCTCCAAAAGACACTCCTAAAAAGCCTGAGACTCCTCCTCAGTTCAAAAATCTTGAGGAGAACATGTCATCCGCAAGCTCCACAGATTCCCCTGCCACATCCCAAAGAAAGCATGATTGGAAGGCGGCCAAGCTTGCTGAACTTATCTGGAGAGAATGCGGATTCGACACGATGATAGATGAGTCCTTGATTAACTCACGGGTCAATCCGCACCGCAGGCTATTGGATGAAGACTACACCCCGCACCTCACATATGCTGAACCCCCTGCTGATGGATACTGGGATATTCCAGTTTCTCCTAATGCCAAATACTTTGTAGTATTTGAGCCATTTGACTGCAGCCTTCCTACTCACAAACGACTCCCAATGGAGTTTGAAAGACTTAACCGATTTTATGCTAAGCATGGCTCCTCCATTGAGAATATATGGTCTAACGATAGACCATCCGCAGTCAAGAACTACAAGATGCGGAAGTTCATGAAGGCTGATTTCATCTAGTATACCCTCACCAGAAGGGAGCATGACTACGTCCGCACCCAGGCAGACTTCCCATGCATGAATCCGGAAGAAAGCTTCCTTATTGTCAGGGTGTTCCAGAACAAGGCAGAAAAGCACCCTAAAATGCAAATAGCGCTTGAAAAAGCCAACTCTTTTATGAGGGATACACTCTGTGACTTTGCCAAGATAGATGCGGATATCTACCCCACCATCATCAAGAAGTTTGATCTCCCACCACTTGAACCTGTGCCAATGCCTACCGAAGGCTTCGAAGAAAGATCACTAGGCGCAAAAAACTTCCCTGAACTTGGAATCATATTCAAATGGAAGACTGACAATGTCAAATACTTCATTCCGATGAATGCCATGCACCGCCTGCCCAAGAAACAACTTGACATCTGCCGGACCACAGTTGAAAAATCAAAGCATACTACTACAGAAGTCGAGTTTGAAATTTCAAGAAGAATCACATGGCTAGAAAATGTCAGGAAGTTCTAGTGGATTTTGATCAAGTTCCTCAAACTTGATAGCTGAACCAGAGTTAAAGAGGTCACTTAAGGGGAAATTGTTGAATCTTAAAAGTGACCCTCTTGAACTCAGCTACCGCAACCATCTCTCTAACGCAACGGTTCAGCACCCGCAGCCAATCCAACACCCGTAGTCGGTTCTTCATCAGCAACCGACATCAGTCTTTTGCTATCGCAGTCTACTTAACTAGATTACTTTATTTATCTTTTATGTAGTACACTCTATTATCCAGTATGCCTTGCACGGCTGCTTATAGAGTTGTAGTCTAGTATTGTTCAGAGTCTCTATAAATAGAGACTTATTCTATTATATTAAATACCCTCTCGATCACGGATAACTTGCGTATTATTCTGAATACATTTCTCCAAGTTATCTTCTTCATTTCTATATCTTTCTATTCTTCTTACTCTTAATTGGTACTAAAGTATATCTGATTATAACCTCTCTCTGGAGCAAGTCTTTAAGACTTAACCACTAAGCTTTATCTTCCTTACTAACTTGGAGTGAACGCATTCCTTGTTACGAATCAGCTTAAGTGTATTCTTGATATAACAATTGCTGTCATTTATATTTCTTTAATTTTCGCAACTAACTCTCTAACTATCTAACTATATTATTGTTGGGCTTTTAGATCCTTTGAGATTAAATATTCCGCAATATACTTGTTCTAACTTTTGTTCAAGTGTGTCTCCAAGTTTTTCTCTCAACAGTCTGTACCCCGTCAACAACAACAACCCTAGCCATCTCAGAACCCTCCAAAGTCGCTGATAACAAGTGGAAATTCCGGGATGACAAGAAGAAGAACGATGCGCATAAAGCTGCCAAAAATCAGCAGGTCGTAGCGATTCATGCTGCGATGGCACCTGCCGCTGCTGCGCTGGTGAAATAGTACGCGAGGAGTTTGCCAAAGTGCAACAAATGCAACTTCCACCACATTGGGCCCTGCTGGGAAATGCAGTGCTCAAACTGCCATAGGAAGTGGCACACTTCCGTTTTTGCAAAGCTTCAGCAAGGCCGATCAACCAAGTCCCCGTCACTGGTGTGGGCCAGGCTTGCTACGGTTGTGGCGAAGTGGGCCACTACAAGAGGAACTTCCCGAAGAAAGGGAATTCTGGTGGAGTGGGAAGAGTTTTGGCTATAGGCCACGAGGAAGCAGTTGCCGACCCCACAATGGTCACTAGTACGTTTCTCCTTGATAACCAGAAATTTGCTCACTTGCTTAAACAACAATCATGTGCACTTAAAGAACCATTCATCGCAGAAATGGCTAACGGAAAGACTGAAAGCACTAGCAGTATATACATAGGATGTACTCTAACTCTTGATACCCATTCCTTTTCAATCGACCTCATGCCAGTCTCAATTAAAAGTTTTGACGTCATTATCGGCATGAATTGGTTGAGTCTACATCGTGCCGACGTCATGTGTTATGAAAAGGTTGTTCTCCTTAATCTGCCGTCTAGCCAAACTCTAGTAGTCTATGGCGACAAACCCGGCACGAACCTTCGTATCATCTCGAGTATTCAAGCCCATATGTACTTATGAAAGGAATGTCGCACATTCCTTACTCATGTTGTCGATGTGAGCCAAGAGACGAAATACATAAAGAACATTCCAGCAGTACGCGACTTTCTCGACGTCTTTCCAGAAGAACTCCCAGGATTACCTCCGCACGTCAAGTCGAGTTCAGAATCGACTTAGTTCCAGGAGCTACCCCAGTAGCCAAATCGCCCAATTGTCTAGCACCAGCTAAGATGCAGGGACTATCCGGTCAACTTAACGAGCTGCTCAGCAAGGGCTTTATTAGACCAAGCTTCTCACCCTAGGGAACTCTGGTGTTGTTCGTGAAGATGAAAGACGAATCGTTTCATATGTGCATCAACTACAGAGAACTAAACAAGCTTACCGTTAAGACTAGTTACCCTCTGCCTCGTATAGACGATTTGCTCGACCAACTACAAGGAGCGAATTACTTTTCAATGATAGATCTGATGTCTGGGTCTCACCAATTGAGAGTGTTAGAGGAAGATGTTCCGAAGACAGGCTTTTGAACTCGTTATGGACACTACGAGTTTGTAGTGATGCCATTCGGATTGACTAATGCGCCCGCAGTATTCATGGATTTAATGAATAGGGTATGTCGTCCTTACTTGGATCAGTTTGTCATTGTATTCATTGATGACATACTTATCTACTCTCGTAGTAAAGAAGAGCATAGTAAGCATCTATGTCAGATCTTGGAAACATTATGATCAGAGAAGCTCTACGCAAAGTTCTCTAAATGCAAGTTGTGAATTTGAAGAGTCGAATTCCTGGGTCACGTTGTTAGTGAAGAGGGAATTCATGTTGACCCATCCAAAATAAAGGCCATTGAGAACTGGTCAGCACCGAAGACGTCTACAGAAATTCGCCAATTTCTAGGCCTTGTTGGCTACTATCGTAGGTTCATTCAGAACTTCTCTATGATTGCGAAACCCCTTACTACATGGACCTAGAAGGGTGTGGCCTTTAACTGGGAAGAGAAACAAGAGAAAGCATTCCAAATGCTAAAACGAGCCTACTGCACCGCCCTAATACTATCCCTCCCCGAAGGGATAGAAGACTTCGTGTTCGCTTGAGATGCAACCAATCAAGGGCTCAGTTGTGTTCTGATGCAACGAGGTAAGTTCATCACCTATGCCTCAAGACAGTTGAAGATGCATGAGGTCAAATACACCACACATGATCTTGAGTTAGGAGCAGTTGTGTTTGCTCTGAAGATATGGAGACACTACCTGTATGGTACGAAAAGCACTATCTCTACAGACCACAAGATCCTACAACATATATTCGACCAGAAGAGCACAATATGAGATAACAACGGTTGCTTAAGAGTATGGGTGATCTTGATACCATAAGGGTGATCGTAGACAGGCTAACCAATTCCGCACACTTCCTGCCTATCAAGGAAACTGACAAGATGGAGAAACTAACAAGAACATACATTAGGGAGATAGTACAACTACACGATGTTCCCATATCCATTATCTCTAAGATAGATAGTAGATTCACTTCGAGGTTCTGGTAGTCGCTACAAACGTCCCTAGGAACTAGGTTGGACAAGAGTACGGCCTACCATCCGCAAACCGACGGACAAAGTGAGAGGACTATTCAAACTTTGGAAGATATGTTGCGAGCCTGTGTGATTGACTTCGGAAAGGCATGGGATATTCATCTACCTCTTGTCGAGTTCTCCTACAATAATAGTTATCACACGAGTATAAAGGATGCTCCGTTTGAAGCCCCCTATGGCTGAAAGTGCAGATCCCCTCTGTGCTGGGCTGAGGTGCGTGACACGCAGTTAGCTAAAGGACACATTCCCGACAGCACTCTTACAGGTCCAGAAATCATTCAGGAAACAACAGAGAAGATCGTTCAAATCCATGAACGATTGAAAGCCTTTAGAGACCGACAGAAAAGCTATGCCGACAAGAGAAGGAAATCGTTGGAATTCTAGGTGGGCAACCGTGTTGTATTGAAGGTCTCACCCTGGAAGGGCTTGGTACGCTTCGGAAAGTGTGGAAAGCTAAATCCAAGATACATAGGGCCTTTCGAGATTCTCGCTAGAATCAGACTTGTAGCTTACAAACTCAATCTACCTCGCGAACTAAGTAACGTACATTCTACTTTCCACATCTCGAACTTGAAAAAGTGTCTGTTTGACGAGACTCTTGTAATTCCACTCGACGAGATCGAGATCAACGAGAGCCTCGACTTCGTGGAAGAACCAGTCAAGATCATGGACTGATAGGTCAAGGACGAAGCAAAACTGTATCCCGATAGTGAAGGTTTGCTGGAATGCCAAGCGAGGACCTGAATTCACTTGGGAGCGCGAGGATCAAATGAAATTGAAATATCCTCATCTTTTCGCTTAGTTATTTGTAATAGCTTAATCGTTTAAACTATAATTTCGAGACGAAATTCTCTCTAACGGGGGGATGATGTGACAATCCAAAATTTCTATTTTGTACAACCACTCAACTCAATCAAAGTCAGACTTGTTTTTGCTATCTTTTAACACTGTTTAGAGTCTGTTTGAGTGTTCTAAGCCTAGTACATCCAAGGAATGAGTGATAGGAAGTGTTAGTTAAAGTTCTAAACCACCAAACAAGCCTTAAACTTCATCATGTGGAGTTTATAGCCACACCATGTGAGTTTATGTCCATAAATTCATGGTGGCCGTAAACTCATTCCATAAACATGATATTCTTAATCTTCATTATTCTCCATTTCAAGTCAAGGAACCCGATTTCGCTCTCAAGTATTATAAGGATCTTCATTTTTATCTTGAAAAATGTAAGTGTTTCATCCCTTGATTAGTTGATACATCTTCTTAACTAGCATCACCCTTTGATTTCATCCATTATCTTCATCTTTTGGGTTTGATCTTCAAGATCACCAAGAACACCAAGAACACAGACTAGTGTTTTGGGCCAAAATCAGCTCTTTTAGCTTCTATATCCTAAGTATCACTTCCCTATACTTATTATCTAGTAAAAACACTTGATTAGCACCTTGAAAACCTCCATTTACCATGGCCACTAGGAGCTTACGGCCAAGAGCATCTCCCTTGGCCATAAACCCTTGTTAAGGGTGCAATTGTGGTCATAACTCATCCCAAGGCTTGGATTTGAGTCTAGAACATTTCCTTGTGGACTATAGGACTTTAAAACACCATTTGGCACAAAGTGTGGCCGTGAACACCTTGGCCGTAAACACTAAGGGCCGTGAACACTTGGCCGCAAACACCAAGTGTGGCCGTAAACTCCCCTTTTACACAATCATTTGTGATTCATACCCTTCCATCCAAGTGTATCATAGTTCCTAAGGTGTTTTCCTTTCATGATTAGTTGTATAAACACTAATTATATACATATATGTGTCATTATATGCTTGTTAGGATCCGTTGTGCTCAAGTCTTCACTTGACACTTAGCATCCTACCAACCGATCTTTCATTCTTATAACTCACTACAGGTGAGTTCATACCCCTTAACTTATCTTTTAAATGATTTTAATTGCTTTTATGGGGGGGATACAAGTAGAAACATCATAGTTATTATATCAATCACATGTCATTAATGACTATCAAGCAAATGACTTTCTTATATTTCAAAACTGTGAAATCAAACAAACTACTTCAACTCGCTTAATAAACACTTTTACATATTAAATTCTTTACTTAAACTCTTTCAAACTTATATTTTGTCAAATCATGTCTATATAGATATAGTTACATAAGTAGGATTGAAAAGACTTAGGACTGATAACTTGCCTTACTTCCTGTTCCTTGTTTGGTTGTGGACTTAGGGTCTTGGTTGTTTGTCCGAAGGTCGTTTGAATCTTAGTTATATATTATATGTATGTATATAGATATTAAAGTTATTCATTCAGTTCAATACCTTTGGGTAGCAAAGGTGTACAAACATGTTCAGTCATACAAACAACATTACTATTAAACTAGAATAGGTATAGTTTAGGAAGTCACTACTTAGTATTACTAGAACAATGAAACATACAAGAGTCAGTTCATTCATGAGTCAATACAAACATACTATGATGAGAAACAGAAAGAACATACAATGATGAGAAACAAATAGAACATACTATGATGAGAAACAAAGAGAACATACACTGGACTATGCAAGAAAACATACAATACACTAGTACAAAGAGAACATACAATACACTAGAACATACAATACAAACACTAGAACACTATAAAGTTAATGTGAGTCACTACTTCATGGCATGGAAATCTACAGCTGTGTCACGTTTTGCAACCAGAGTCTCCTAGAGGGAGAGCGTGAATTGGTGTATAGATATATACGAGGTTGACTATCCTACACCTTGTTGCTAGCTACAGTGGGACCTATAGGTCTATGGGTGACTAATTTTATACCATTTCGATGCCTTAAACCATCGTGTTATACTAGTCGATCAAGTATGGTTACAATCATATCACATTTTACCTTAATTAACAAATTGGCTTAAGGTAGTTAGTACATTGGTAGTTACTTACATACAATACTATTGTACACTGTTATTTTCCCATTGCATTCACATTGTCATCTTCTCACATAAATGATAATGTAAACTATATTTTGGTAATGATAGTCACACTCGGGAAAGATACATACTTTTATAAACAACACAACACAGAACATTTGGGCCTTGGTAGAAGGCTGCTATTTAGTAGAAAATATAGGATTTTCTAGGAGATACAAACAATTACTACAAACACTTACAAACATTTACATCAAACATTTACAAACACTTGCGTACAAGCAATGACACTAAAATACTTATGAACTCACCAGCTTTAATGTTGATCTACGCTTTCAAAATAACTTGTATTCTTAGGCCACCAGTAGATAGGTACCATGACCAGGTTTTGAGAAGATGGAGCACGTTCAAGACTCATCGCTAATTTTGATTCATATTTTTGGTGTCTTATAAACTATACAGAACACACTTGTATTAAACTTATATTATTAATACAATGGATGCTTTTTTTGCTTGTTTACTATTATGCATTGTTGTGATACTGTACATGATGTCCTCCGCCCCTAAACGTTTCCGCCGTTCAAGTTTTGGGGTGTGACACATTAGAACTCCGTATGCAAGGGTAAAGAGGTTGTTATGGTATTTTGAGTAAAAAGGGCCATGCATGGATGTAAAGGCAGAGGCTTTGCGTGTTATTTTGACCCTAGAAGGTTAGATCTGCCTCCTAGATACTTTGTGCTTGACTGAAATCGTCTTAATAGAATTGGACTTAGGAGGACTTGACGAGTTGCTCTTAGGACTCGACGAGTCAGGCCTTTTTCTTGCCCAAAACCCTGTTGATAGTGGGTGTGTGATGAGTTGGTAGAGGACTCAGCTAGTTGGTTTCATTATGGACTTCATGATCATCATACTCGACGAGTTCAAGGATGAACTCGGCGAGTCCAAGGCAATATCCCTAACTTATGAAGATGGACTCGACAAGTTCACGGTGCACTCGACGAGTCAGTTGTAAAAGGGTCCCAACGTGTTTAAAGGTGAACTTGACGAGCTCAAGGAAGACTCCAGGAGTAGGATCGAAGTCCAAAATTATAGGTGGATTGTGGGACTCGACGAGTTGGTGGGTCAACTCATGAGTTGAGTCAACTCGGAGCGTTGACTTTGACCATTGTCCTTGATCAAGTTTGTCCTGGTTTGACTTTTGAAGGTATTGCGGTCTAAGTGTTATTTTGGGTATTGATTGTCTGGGGAGCCGAAGGATCAGCAGTTCAGGAGTTGCCAGTTAGCAGTCAGAAGTGTTCAACTAGTCTTCAACAGTGCGAGGTGAATATGCACTTTGTGTGTATGGGTCTATGGCCACAATGCCAGCCCATTATGTTTATGTATCTTAGGAAGACTTGGGGGTTAGCCCTAGGCACTTATTTTATATGTTTCGGGTTACGACCTAATGTCGGGCGAGGCCCGAGGAATGCAAGAATACTAGAGGTCTTTGTGATTCTTGCATGTGTAGGTACGATAGGTTCCGAACTGGTGGTCCGATGTCGGGACAAGCCTGAAGTATGTGAAATTACAATACGTTTCCGGACTGGGAGTCTAATGCCAGGGCAATCCCGAGGATGGTTCATATGTTGTATGTTAGATTATACTTGGTAGGGAGGTGAGTGTGGGTGAGGTCTTGTATCTCATCACTAGCTGAGTATGGATGGGGTTCCATATCTCAATATTATCATCGTAGGGGAAAAGTCTGTGCTAGCAAGAGAGTGAGTGTGGGCGGTGTAGTGACAAAGAACATGCTTTGGCATGCGGAATTAAAGCTTGCACAATTGAACATGGTGATTTGTACCTCTGAACCATTTGGAGTGTTAGACTAGAGAGAGAAACTTGTACAAACCCATTTGTATATCCTTTCTAGATCTAATATGAGCTTACAAAGATTTATTTACTCCTTGTGTTCTTGAGTTTACATGATGATTCACTAGATCTTTTCTAATTTCACACATGCCATCATAATCAACACCACTACAATTGGTATCAGAGCGGGTCTTCAAGATCAAGGTGATATTTGAAGAACGATTCTCAGTTTGGCAACTTTTGTCCCAATTTGAGCAATTTTGGTGAGTCTCTCTCTCTATGATCTCTCTTAATTTCATTCGTGCGTTGCATTCTTGATTCATGATCGTTTGACTCGTTGAGATGATACTCTAATTGATATATAAACATTTGTTTATGGATGAAATGATTTGATACTTATGATTTTATTAGTGTTTTAAAAGGAAATTTTTGGTCATGATTTTTGGGATGATACATTTTCGGCCGTAAACCTCTTGAGTTTTAGGCTGTAAACTCTTTTCGACTGCAAACAACTTGTTTTTGACAGTGAAACTAATTTCAGTTGTGAGCCGTAAAGTGTTCTCAACCGCATACCGTGTACGACCGTAAACCCTCTTTAGCTGTGTTCTCGGCTGTGAACCTCTTTTCGATTGTGTTTTCTTTACAAGATTTATTTTCAGTCAGTTAAGAAAATTTAAAAAAAAAATGGAACCGCAAAACAGTGCAATTCATCAGGAGTTGGACTCAATCATGGGAACTACCACAAGGATTCCCCGTCTACTGTCTGCCGAAGGATTTCCTAAATGGAAATACAGAATGGAGAAATACATTAAAATGAAGGATTTCAAGATATGGCGCAACATTATGAAGGTTCGAGTTAGAATCACTACAACACTTGAAAATAGAACCATTGTTAACAAAGATTTTGCGAATTACACAGATGAGGATTTCGAAAAAATTGAAGAGCAAGCAAAGGCTCTCGCAACACTAACAATGGCTTTATCTCCATAAATTGCACAAGGATTTAGGGAGTATGACTTAGCCAAAGCTCTATGGGAAGCATCGATTGAAGTTTATGAGGGAAATGAATACATGAAGCAGAGCCGACAAGACATGCTCAGACAGAAGTTCAACATGTTTTATCATATTCTTGGAGAATCATTGGAGGCTTAACTACAACGATTTATTACTTTTACCACTGAGATGAGTTATGCTGGAATTACAGTGCCACGATCAGATATTAACAAGAAACTGCTGAACTCTCTCCCTAAGTCACGGGACATGAATGTCTCTGTTATCAAGAAGATAAAGGATCTCAGCCTACTCAATCTTGCAGAAACAATGGCAATCATTAAAGCTTGTGATCTTGATGACAAACAAAGGGAAATTAACCATGTGAACTCCTATTCGACTGCAAATCTAGGGGATTTCATCAACCAATGACTTTTCATCCTTTACTGCTCCACAAAATCAAGCTTTTTCTATTTCACAACCACCATCCCATATCGTTCCACCATCCATGCCTTATCTACATGCAACCTCCTCCTCAAAAGCTCGTGTTACCACTTCTTCTCCCAAAGAAGCCGAAGAGAACATGGCCCTAACCTCTGGTCTAGTGAATTGCTACAATGCCTTTGTGGCTAGAGAATTGCCTCCTCAAATTTCTTTCGTTGATCTTGATCAGATTCACCCATAGGATGTAGAAGAAATAGACATTACTTGGAATATTGCAATGGCGGTATTTAGGGCTAACCAATCTGCTAAAAAAATTGAAAGAATAACTGGGGCATGAATGCAGAGAAGACGGTTGGATTCATCAAAGGAAAGTTGAGGTGCTCCAACTGTCATGTGCCTGGTCACTTTGCTCGTGATTGTCCAAAGCTTGATAGAAGAGTAAATCATGAAAGAACAATGGTGTTGGTTCGAAATAACAGGGGAGCTGCTGCTAACGACGAGACTGCAAATCTAGTGGTGGTAGCTCAGTTATTTGATTGGGAAGACAAATTCAGGCCATGAACATTTCAAGACCTGAAAAGGGACATTTGGCCCATATAAGTGAAGTCACCGAGAAGAATATTGGAAAGGATCCTGAAGAAGAGATAATGGAGTTGCAGTTTGCCTTCATGGTATCCACTACCCCTGAGCCTGAGAAGAAAGAGGTCGGTGAAATTTCCTGTTCACAAAAATGCATTGATACTGTTAAATTTTTACGTGAACAAATCGAATTATTGCGTAGAGAAAACGAGGACCTTAAGTACAAAGGTTATAACCTTAGGAAAGGCCAAAGACCACTAAAAGAACAATTAGAGGCCAAAACTAGGGATTTTAGGAAACTACAGAAAGAGTATAGCAACAAGTGTGAGAACTACAATTTTATCAAGAAACAACTTACCACTGTGACTGACGAACTTGACAAATTAAAAATTCTATTCGAAAATGCTGATTTTAATTTCAAAAAGTTTGATGTGTCAAGTGAGATAGTTGCAACCATAATAGAGAAACAAATGAGATAGAAAGACAAGAAGCAGGTAGGTCTAGGGTATGAGAGTGTCCCTCTTCCTTTTAATCACAAGTACACTGCTATCCATATGACCAAAGAAGAGATGGACAGAGAGGAATACCTTGCTTATGGAAAACCAGTTGTACTTGTGTCGGATAGTAGTGCTAAGGAAAAGGATACTAAAATTTCTACTTCCTATGTAGATTCACCACTAAGTCAAGGCAAGCAGGCTTCTGAACAGAGTGTTTCTAATAATAATCATATTTCAAAATTTGATGTTTTTGTTTTAAACAATGATGCATTTGTTTCTAACTCTAAAACTGATGGTTGGGGTTGTGATGATTCTATGTCAAATTCTAATGATTCAGATGTTTTTGATAAATGTGGTGACGTGTTTGATAAATATGATGTTCCTGTTACTAGCACATACACTCCACCTACACCTGTCACACAACCTGAATCTTGGACATGCAATTATGGGAAGAGTAAGGGAGTTAATAAGAACACTAGACCACAAAAGAGCGGTACCAATTTTTATGCTAAGAAACAGACATGCTTTAGCTGTTGAACTACTGGTCATCTTGCATACAATTGTCCAAATCGGGCATTTGTTCCCTTTTATGCACAAAGAAGAGAAAACGAGTCACGAGGAAGATCTCTAATTAGAAAATTTTTGAGATTTCGTTCTCGTGATGACGATTGGAATGTGAATAAAGAGAGTAAATGGGTTGAGCTTGAAAAGAATAAACAGGCTTTACATGAAAATACAATCGGTACTTTAACAAAACCGAACATGGCTAAGCCAAGATCAGGTTCGTCAAAGTCTTCATCTAGGTCTTCGGCCAATCTTAGATGGAAACCCAAACGATAAAAAATAAAGAAAAATGTTTCAAAAACACTTGTAAATGGTTCTAAACCTAACTATAAATGGGTGCCCAAACATTTAAATGTACAGTCACCTCAGTCTTCTGTATGTGCGTCTGGTAATCAATCAAATTCCAAAGGTGAAAAAGAAATTTATGTTGCTAATGAGAGAAAACCCAGTGTTTCAATGACATGGGTTCCAAAATCTAATTAATCATGTGCATCGTGCAGGAACAGCTATGGAGGAATGTCGTCAAACCCTGGTATGTCGACAGTGGTTGTTCCAGGCACATGACAGGAGACATCTCACAACTACATGACATTCAAAATTTTAATGGGTGCTATGTTTTCTTCGTGGGAGGAGAAGGTGAGATCACCCATAAAGGAACTGTCACAAACGGAGTGCTTAGCTTTGAGAATGTCAACTATGCTCCTGAGATGAAGCACAGTCTCTTGAGTGTCTCACAAATCTGTGACAAATACTATTCAACACACTTCACTGACAACGAGTGTCTCATCTTGAAGCCTGGAATAATTATCCCGGAAGAATGGATCTTGGTGAAATCGAAGAGGGATTGAAATGCATATATCATCGACATGAATCGTAATATTCCAGAACAAGTCACATGTCTTTTCTTTAAAGTCTCGGAACACAATGCCATGCTTTGGCATCATCGCCTGGGCCATGCGAATGCCAAGAACCTAAACTGTCTTGCTAAAAACGAGATTGTGCGTGGTCTTCCTGTCAAACACTTTATCACTTTTGAAAAATATGTGGTGTGTGCTTAAGGCAAACATCATCGCAAGCCCCATTTTCCAAAGACTGTCAACTCAATCAGGAAAGTTCTTTAATTATTGCACATGGATTTATTTGGTCCGTTCAACATTCTTAGCATCAACAAGAGCTCTTATTGCCTGGTTGTGATAGATGACTACTCATGGTTCACATGGTTTTTCTTCTTATCCAACAAGATTCGGATCGTTGATCTGATCAAGAAGTTCATTTTGATGATTGAGAATCAAACCAATGAAAATATAAAGGCGCTTTGAACTGATAATGGCACAGCATTCAAGAACGCTATTCTGGATCATTTATGTGCCGACAAGGGTATAATGCGTCAGTACAGTGCTATTCGAACTCCTCAGCAAAATGGTGTTGCGGAATGGTGCAATCGTACACTGATAAATGCTGTAAGGATGATACTTTGTGATTCCAAACTACCGGTCTTCTTCTAGACTGAGGCGGTCAACACTACTTGCTATGTCTAGAACCGTGTCCTAATCAACAAAGCCCAAATGAAGACCCCATATGAACTTATGTACAATCACAGGCCATCAGTTGCTCACTTCAAAATATTTGGATGTCCCTGCACCCTTCTTCACCTTGAATCCAACCCCAAGTCCAAGTCGAAGGCCAATGACTGCTACTTTGTGGGATACATCGTTCGCACTTCTTATCGTGTATACAACAAGACCACCAAGCAGATTGTGGAATCTTTTGATGTGCACTGGCTAGAAGAGAATGAGACAGATGCCTAAGTCGGTCCTGGCTGGTTATTTGATTATGCTTCTTTATTTAAATCATTTAATGGGTTTTCAGATGATGTTTCACGTTCTTGCTCAGGTACGAAGGCTGTTATTGAATATGAAGAGGAATATGTTGTGTACAGACCACCTTTGGTACTTCTTACGACTGCTATGGTGGATGAAGTTGTTCCAAGTACTTCTTCAGGTTCTCCAAGTCAAAGAAACAATCCTGATGTTGAAGCCACTCCTCTTACTCCTACTGAAAGAGAATTCATGACCAAAGATACTTCCGCTACTACTCAATCTTTCATGGAGCTTCTCTTTCCTGAGCCAATTGCAAATGAGTATGTGGAAAGAACCTCTCACGGTTCCAGATCGTCTGAGGAGCATGGTTCAGCAGATGAAAAACTCATCAACATCAACAACCTTCCTGTCACATTCAATAACATCAGCCATGAAATTCCCACTAGACTTCAACGTGATCATTCGATCCAAAACGTCATTGGTCAACTAGGAGACGAAGTTAAAATGAGAAGTCAGAGTGCAGATGTCAACTCTTGTCTCTACTCTTGTTTCATTTCTCAGATCGAGCCAAAGAACGTGGAAATGGCACTAAATGAGCCTAATTAGGTTGATGCAATGCACGACGAACTTAATCAATTTGAGAAATTGGGGGTATGGAAGCTGGTTGAGCTTCCTAATGGAAAGAAGTCTTTGGACACGTGCTGGGTGTTCCGTAATATGCAAGACAATTATGGGGTGATTTTGCAAAACAAAGAACGTCTGGTTGTTTGTGGGTTTCAGCAAATTGAAGGCCTTGACTACACTAAAGTGTATGCTCCTGTAGCGCGCCTTAAAGTTATCTGTATCTTCCTGGCTTATGCATCCTACATGGGGTTCACCGTTTATCAGATGGATGTTAAGACCGCCTTTCTATATGGATTTGTGAAAGTGGAAATTTACATTGATCAACCTCCTGGTTTTGTCAACTCAAAATTTCCAATTCATGTCTACAAATTAGATAAGGCTTTGTATAGGTTACAGCAGGCTCCTCGAGCTTGGAATTCTACTCTAACAGATCATTTTCTTGAGCATGGTTATACTAGAGGCACGATTGATCAAACGCTCTTCATGAAGGATATGGATGCCGACCTAATTCTTGTAAAAATATATGTTGATGACATCATTTTCGGGTCGACAAGATCGAAGTTGTGCAAAGAGTTCGAGATTGTTATGAAGAAGAGATTTAAGATGAGTTCCTTGGGAGAAATGACCATGTTCTTGGGGCTACAAGTTCGACAAGATTCAACCAGAATCCTTTTTCATCAAGGAAAATATGTTGAAGACATGCTTGAGAGGTTTGGGTTTAAAGATTCCAAAGTTGCCTTGACGCCGATGGCTGAACGACCCTTTTTGACTCCAGATCCTGATGGAGAATACATAGATCAAATAGAGTATAGATCAATGATCGGATCCCTGATGTATCTGACTGTGAGCAGACCTGACATCATGTTCGTAGTCTGTCAATGCGTACGTTATCAGGCGAATCCTAAACTCTCTCACTTAATTGCTGTCAAAAGAATTTTTAGGTATCTCAAAAGTAGCCTAAAACTTGGTCTTTGGTATCCAAAAAATTCTGATTTTGATTTATATGCATTTACTAACAGCAATTATGGAGGTTGTGAACTTGACAGGAAATCAACTTCAGGGGTATGTCAATTCCTAGGAGACCGTTTGGTGTCGTGGCAATGCAAAAAACAACAAACTGTCTCAACCTCAACAGTTGAGGCGGAATATGTTGATGCCTCTACATGTTGCTCTTAAGTAATCTGGATTCAACATCAACTTTTGGACTACGGTTTGAATTTTCTAGAAACCCATATCTTTTGTGATAATGAAATTGCAATCCAAATAGCTAAAAATCCTGTCCAACACTCCAAAACCAAGAACATCGACATCAAATTTCATTTTATTATATATTGTTATGAGCGTTCATGTAACAAACCATTATTTCAAACCTATGTAATAGTGTAGGTCAATTTGTACTTCTTTCTAAATTAATAAAGAGAAATTTTGGCATACTGTGTATATTTACATAATTGACCCTCAAAAATAAATTATTAAATAATCTCAATTGGGATGAACCAAGTGATAGAGATTGTAACAAGGTTTCCAAAAATATAAAGAACACTAAAATCCGAGTTATAACGAAGAAGTTATGACCAATCGAAAATCCGCGACAAAACCGGCAAAACACTGTTCAGTGTAAAAACAGAATTTTTAATAAAAGGCTTTCTCGCCTTAAAAATCTAAATCAAAGTTGTAGTTTATGTTAAACTGAGAACTTTCATAAAAAGAACGCCAAAATCTGACTTCGTATGAGGAAGTTATGATTTTTCTAAGTTTCAGTATAGCAGTGTACAACTAAAAACTCGAAATAAAGATCGAGAGGTTTTTTACCGACACAAACTAAACGAGAATTGAAGGTCTCGTCATTAGTAGTACAACGGTAAAAAGACAGACAAAAACAGACGTCGTATGAAGAAGTTATGAATTTATAACGGATTCCCGTCCCGGTCTGTTTAAAATAATAATATTAAAAAAAAGTCAAAATTAGCCGGCGAAGTCTAAACGAAAGTCATAGAGTATAATGTTTTCTACGCGTGCATATAAAGATCGTCAAAAACAGAGTTCGTATGGAAAAGTTATGAATTTTACAAGTTTTTGGCATAAAAATAAAGAAAAATAGAAAAACCGGAAATTTTCGCATGAACAGTAACGCCACGTCACCCTCGCATGCGAGGCCTCCACGTGTCGGCTGCTGATTGGACAGAAGCCTCGCGTGTCATCTTCTGATTGGATCAACTCCGTAGTCCACTAAGCTTCGGACAGGCTCGTAGGAGACACCCCGCGGATGCTCCTCGGACACCCCCCTCGCATAGTGGCATCCTCCCATTGGACCGAAGGTTGGTCAAGTCCGAAGCCCCCATCTGTCCGACCCTCGCACGTGTACACTTCGCATGAACGACGTGTAGCTGCTGACTCCTCGCCCTCGCCAGCTGTCTCCCTTCGGACCGCACCCTCACACCCCTATATAAAGGGTGCGAGACTTCTCGGATTTGAGAGGTTTTTCACCCCAAATTTCACCATCTTTCACCTTTTCACCCCCTAGACATTCTCATGACCCCCCAAGGCCCCGATATCACGTCTAAAGCCCGAAGCAAGCCCCGGAGCCCTGGAATTCTTGAGAATACATCCTCTCTCCTATCGAAACTCTACCCGATTTAAGCCGGTTTTTTGCCAAACATACTAATTTCCGAGAAACAAAACGTTGCCTGTATTACCACCTGTCAAGTGAGTTCATACCCCCGTATTTTCATAATTTCTACTATTTTAAGGGGGAAATACAAGTATAACACAACATTTGTGTTATACATAAATTATTTCAAATCACGATAAAACGATTTTAAAGCGTATTAAATACTCCAAATATTGAACTCTTTTATAAATTTATATTTTTCCCAAATATTCATATTCGCAATTATATATATATATATATATATATATATATATA
Source organism: Lactuca serriola (assembly GCF_051521515.1). Lineage (NCBI taxonomy): Eukaryota > Viridiplantae > Streptophyta > Magnoliopsida > Asterales > Asteraceae > Lactuca > Lactuca serriola. Next base: position 179,968,030 of record NC_136412.1, on the reverse strand, counting down.
TATATATATATATATATATATATATATATATATATATATAAGATTTAAAAGGCTTAGGACTAATAACTCATTCTAGGTCCTTTTCCTTGTTTGGATGTGGACTTATAGTACCGGTTATTTTTCCGAATGTCGTTTAACTTTTACTTATATATTAAATTGTATATGTATATAAATATAAAAGTTATTTCATTAAGTTTAATTGCCCTTTGTAACATGTTGAGCAAAGGATTACATGCAAAAAAAGTTATTTACCAATTCGTAAACTACTTATAAATTATAATAGGTATAATTTATGATGCATAGAACAATTATTAATGATACAAGTATACTAGAACACACTGTTTTACATGAAACAAGGGTTTTGATTCAAGAAAAAACAAGGGTTTACACTTATCAAATACATGTTCGGAATACTAATTCAAGAACATACTATCAGTCATTTATTTCAGAATGATTGGGTTTTCACATTTAATATACATGTAACGTTTATATGCTTTTTATGAGACATTCAATTCAGGTTGTTTAATTCATTTTAGACAACCAAGGTAAAGCCCTGACATTATAACCAGAATCTCCAGTCCTGGGATCGAAACAAGTTGTGTGTAGATCTATATCGGGATTAACAACCCCGCACTCAGGCTGCTAGCTACAGTTAGGCATACACGCCAATGAGTGGCAATTGTTATCAACAGTTTAAACGCTCACAAGGCGTTTTTTTCAGGGGTTCATGTCTTAGTATGGTTATAATAACTCATTAAAAAGATATTAACAATACGTTAGTGTATAAACAACTAAATGTAAGTACATCTTCAAAGTACCAGTTTACAAAATACAAAGTACAATGGTATACTACAGTTTTCAATAACAGCTCGTGAAGCCAGGCACACTCTCCGTTACAAGTTTTACAAATACATTGGCTTCCAAATAGGATTGTTTTATGGGAATAAAACTACTTTTCACATACCACAGAAAATATGGGATTTTCTAGAACAGTTTTCGTATTCAAAATACAAAGACACCCATTTAAACATAAAGACTTATGTACTCACTCAACTTATTGTTGATACTCTATTTTCAAATTACTTGTATTCTAAAGGAAATAATAACAGGTACTCCCCAAGCTTGTTGAGAAGATGGAGCCATTATGAGTCTTATCTTCTTCTTTTGTATAACTATTTTGGTTTCAATATACAACGATTGAACACATGTAAATATTATACTTTTAAATACAATGGTTGTTTGTACTTTGATTACTATGATGCATGTGTTGTGATACTACAAATGAAGTCCTCCACCCCCTGACATTTCCGCCATCTGGTTTGGGGGTGTGACAGTTCGCTCATCCGTTTGGAACAGATTCACACTGATAATAATGTGGCGTATCTGTTCACCAAACCGTTCAACAAAGCTTGATTTGATGTGCTTGTGGGCTTTCTCAAAATGATACATTTTGAAGACTAATTTTTGTTTTAGGTCAGTATAAATTTGTGCATTTATTTTCCTTTCTCTCCTATGCACAAATTTAGGAGGAGAAATAAAAACCAAACAAAAATCATAAAATTCAAAAATCCAAAAATTTGTTCTAATGGATGTTGTCTGTAGGTAATTAGTTGGGAAGTGATATTAACCAACTGATAACATGCAATTTTAATTTGTGTAAGGTACCAATGCTGAATTGTGTAGGCTCTGTGTTCAATGCGTTGGTAGGCACGAAAGATTTAAATGGACCAGACTAGGCATAGATTGACATTTAAAAGGACTTGACAAGTATTGACTTAGTTCTGCTAGGTATGACAATACGACACTCGGGTAAATTGAGCAATGAGATATATAAGGGAATCTGCGGGCTACACTAAAGTAATATGTATCTAGAACTGTGGTGTAACTTTTCCTTGATGTATGGATGCATGTCCTTAATTCCGATACAAATAGGGCGACTAGGAAATTCCGATAAAGTTGGTATGTAGAATGTTATTTTCTTGCTTTCTTTATGGTAGTCATATGTTGCCTCCTCTCCGTGATTGGAAGAGATCCGGCCTGGACTACAACATATGCAACTCTATCTCTATGCATCTCCTTCTATATGCAATTCTTTCTGTCTGTTAATCATATGTTTTCTCTATTGCATTCTTATCTGACCTGGAACACAATATATGCAACATTCTACTTCTTAATCCCTCTAATTCAGTTAGTCATATGTCAAATCCCTCTGCGTGATTGGAAGATATCCGACTTGGGAATAAGACATATGCATCTCTAAATCTATCTTCTTCGTTAATATTTGTCTGCTCATCTAAGGTAAGGAGTATTTTGGAAATCCTTGATTACCGGGGTATATAAGGAAGCGGGAAACACGTTCTATTGCATCTAAAATTGAACCATTTAATAGGTTGTTTGTAGATCTTGTTGTTTAATTTAAGTGGACAACAATATCCTTCGTCGTCGTCAGTTAAATGGTCCATTTAGGAAAATATATCACAATGACTTGTCACTTATAATATGTCAAATCTTTCCATATCCTTTGTGTTTAAGTGGACCACAATACCGATGATTGACCAGATCTAGACATGCAGGCGTGTGTTGATAAACGATATTGGATTGCCTGACAACTTTGATCCCAAAAGTCTTAAATTTAGTCATTATTTTTGTTTTTATTAGATTTGTTCATAGTTTTCCTCTATGCACAAATTTGGGGGAGAATTATAATTTTAAAAATCAAAAAAGAAATCAGAAAATTTAAAATCCAAAAAATAGTGTTGTTTCTGTTCTATTTCTTTTTCAGAAAAATCAAAAATCCAATAATATTTTTGTTTCTGTTTTATTTTTTCCATAAAATATGAAAAATTCAAAAATATTGTTTTTATTTTCAAAGTTTTGTTTGTCTTGAAAAGCGAATCAGGGAACTCCAAGAAAGAAGAGACTCATGGAGACTGTATCGAGATTTTCTGAGCCAAGGCTTCATCCGTGAGTGTCGAAGAATTTTCATTCGAAGGAAAAACGAATGAAGATTATTCTTTCAACATTTAATCTTTCAACCCCAGAAGCATGGTGAAGATGTATTTAAAGACTATGTGACAAATTGCACTAAAGCCTCCTCAATCAAGTTGCTATTATCTATGAACCTGCTGAAGTGATCCAGAAGAATCGGTTTCTCTATCATTCTCTCCGAAGATTCTTAAGTTGAATGTGCTGATTTTTAAGAATCTTTACAAGAAGCCTCCTCACCCAACGTGCGTTCAATGTTAAATTTTGAAGTGAAGCCCAAATGTTCAAGATGAAGTCGTTCACCTTGAAGATTCAGTTGTTTATCTTGAAGTTGTGAAGAAATAGAAGACAAAAAGCTGAAGCCAAGCTCCAAATGAAGATTGACAAGAAAACCCAGCTACATTTTTAGGGGAAGTTTGTTGGGTCAAAGAAAAGAAAGTTATAAACCAGGGGGGGATTGTTGGGTCAAAATAGTTTATACGTTGCTTTTCTAATAATTTGTTGTTCTTAGTCTTGGGCCGAAAACTCGTTGGGTTTAATTGTAGCTTGGACCGAAAACCCATGTGTTTTCGATCTAGCATTGGGTTTGGGCCTTGGGATTGCGGTCCATATATATAAATATATATATATATATATATATATATATATATATATATATATGTATATATATACATATATATAGAAGTAGGGGTGAGGAGTGGGAGTAGGCAAGAGAGAGAGAACACAAGTGTAGGTGCGAAGTGTGTGAAAATTAAGGTGTTCTAGAGAGAGAAAGTAGAGAGAAGAAGAGAGTGTGTGTGTGTGTGTGTGAATCTCATGTGTATGGAGCATCATTGAATATTCATCAATACATCATAGATTCATCAAGTTGTTCTTCTTCTTCTTTATTTGATCTTGAATCATCCACTTGATTGGGATTCCGCACTATCAAGTGGATCTACTTGATACATCAAGCTAATTTTTGGGACTTACAAAACAAAACAAAACAAAAATCAAAAAAATCCAAAAATCCAAAAATATGTTCTAATGGAGGTTGTCTGCATGTAATTAATTGGGAAGTGATATTAACCAAGTGATAACAGGCAATTTTAATTTGTGTAAGGTACCAACGTTGAATTGTTTAGGCTCTGTGTTCAATGTGCTGGTAGGCATGAAAGATTTAAATCGACCAAACTAGGCATAGATTGACATTTAAAAGGACGTGACAAGTACTAACTTAGATAGTTCCGTTTGGTCTGACAATACGATGCTCGTATATATTGAGAGTGAGATATACATGGGAATCTATGGGCTACACTAAAGTAATCTGTATGTAGAACTGTGGTGTAACTTTTCCTCGATGTATGGACGCATGTCCTTAATTAGGGGTGTAAACAAGCCAAGTCAAGCAAAATACTACCAAGCTCGAAGCTCAGGTCGACTAAAATACTCGAGCTCGAAACTCAACTCGAACTTGACTCGAGCCTTGATTTTAAGCTCGAGCTCCGGCTCGTGAAATACTCGACAGTCTCGAGCATGGCTCGGCTCGGCTCGACTAATATTTTAAAAAATTAAAATCACTAACTTGAGTAAGAAATATTAAACATTCCACATATAAATGTCCAAACTACCAAAAAAAATCACTATTAATCACCTAATATCAATATAACATCAACCATATATGTCATAAATGAATAATTATAAAGAAATGACATATATCTTATAAATGAAAAATTATAAAGAAATGACATATATGTAAATTACACTAAGCTCGCGAGCCTTACGACCTGAGTATTTTGGTAGTCGAGCTCGACTCGATAAGGTACTGAGTAGCTCGAGCTCGAGCTCGGCTCGACTAAGGTCGTGTCGATTTCGAGTATTTTCCGAGTCGGTCTCGAGTTTCTCACGAGTTGGCTTGTCTCACTTACACCCCTATCCTTAATTCCGATACTGATAGGGCGACTGGGAAATTTCGATAAAGTAGGTCTGTAGAAGGTTATTTTATTGCTTTTTTTTCTGTTAGTCATATGTTGCCTCCTCTCCGTGATTGGAAGAGATCCCACCTGGACTGCAACATATGCAACTCTATCTATATGCATCTCCTTCTATATGCAATTCATTTTGTCTGTTAGTCATATGTTGTCTCCTTTACGTGATAAGTTCTTATCCGACCTAGAGCACAACATATGCAACATTCTACTTCTCGATACCTCTAATTCAGTTAGTCGTATGTCAATCCCTCTGCATGATTGGGAGATATCTGACATGGGAATAATAATTATGCATATCTAAATCTACTTCTTCCTTTATAATTGTCTACTAATCTAAAGTAAGGAGTATTTTGGAAGTCCTTAATTACCACGTTATATCAGGAAGCGGGAAACACATTTTAGTACATCTAAAACTCAACATTTAATTGGTTATCTATGATGGGTTTTGGTCCTAAGAACATCCTATGTGCTCATACAAACCCTAATGCTTAGATCTAGGTTTCTCTATTGTACATGCAAGTTATCCAACACTATAAACCCTAATTCTAGTATTCAAGTAATCATATTAACATGACAATAGGTTTAAGATGTTACCTTGATTGTTATGTAGCAATAACAATCCCAAATCTCCTTGTGTTGACTTTAGAAAGCTTAGAGTCACAAATGTCACTCCTCTAATGGTTCACAAACACCATAAGCAAGAGGATGAAGAGGAGAGAGGATGGAGGCTTCCCAAAACCGTCTACAAACCCTAGAGAAGTCTTGTCCACGTTTTTGGTCCTTAAGGGGTCTATATATAGTGAGGCTATTAGGGTTATCTAACAAGGAAACCCTAATTTGGATGCTTAAGCCCTATGCAACCCATGGACTCATTTAATTAAGGCCTTGGACGATTTCCTTATGGACTTCCCCATAGAATTCGTCTACTACTTAATACAAGGCAATCCATGGCCCAAATTGCAATTTTCTTATAATTACAATTCCAGTCCCTTAAGTTTAATTAATCTCTTTTAGTCACAAAACTAATTACCAATTAATTCTTGACTAATATTAATTAAACAATATGATTTCTCCTTTAATATATTATTCCCATAATATATTAATAAATCATATTTAATCCTTTCTCTCCATAATTCATCCTATCAAGTTGCTTTGGTGAAGGCAACCCAAAAGGACCATGCACCATCGGGTTAAGTACATACCAAAATAGTTATGGACTTAGACACTAATCCAACAGTCTCCCACTTGGATAAGTCTAACAACTATTTTGCGAATGACTTTAGATCCTGATCTGCAATCGTAGCTTTCCAAAGCTGCTGTCAACTCTGATCCTATCAGATACGCGTGAAGTTTAGATAAGGGATCATATATTCCTCCGTTCTAGATATCATATGAGATATGATTTCTAATCATTCTCTTTGTACTATATCCCGATTCCCGATTTATGTCGACTGACTAATTGAACTAATCAAATTAGCCCTAGCCCGGTCGAGCATTTACGTTTGTCATCACTAAATCATCGAGGGGCCCAAAGATATCGCTTTTATCCTACTTTGGATAAAAGGAACGGATAAACTTTGATACAATGCTTGCTTGCACTTACTCACCAAATCACACACAACAATATGTTTTATAACACCAAGTTACTAGTGCGTTTCATATTATCAATGTGCAACCAATTTGCAAGATACAACTCACACATCTCGGTTTCAAGAATATAAGATGTTATCGTCTCACCAATCACACGTGATACAATTTCATGGAGTGATCCAAGTGAGCGTGGGTTTAATCCAATGCTCAAATCATATTCATAAGCACTCATGAATGTTGCAGCAAACATTTTCTTATGTCTAATACACTTTAGACAATCCACACACCAATTCACGACAGTCTTCTTTCATATCTACTTCCAACATATGAACGACTGTGGCCCGTTTGAATAATTTTACTGTTCTTAACCAATTAAATTATTCTGGAAGTCAAAACATGCAAAGTGAAACACAAGAATAATACTAATCCCATATGGCCTCAAACCTTTGAGCATAAATAAAACACCTTTTATTTATCACCATATCGATTACTCATTATTTGTTGTTTCGGGTAATCAACTTCTTACTCAAATTATTACTACACTTGTCCCATGCTCCTAGCATGCACACAGTGTTTACCTATGGTTCTTTCTTTGTGAAATAGATTAAATTGAACACATTTCCAATCATACTCATTTCACAACTCTGAATCCTTTTCACAAGTGAAAGAATATCAAATTCTTGCCACTTATGGAATATGTTAGATTCTAACATTTTATGCAACGATCCTTTTGTAATGTCACTGCACTAAAGTCACAATGACTATTGCCAATGAAATTACAAAGTCCTCTATCGGAGATTGTTACAAGACAATTCCTTAGATATGATGTCTCTCAATCAAAGTACATTCCTTTGAACATCCTTTTGCATAAAAGTTTCTAATCTTAGACATAGATTTTTCAATATTCAATTCCTAATATGGACATGCTTCCATATTTTCCATATGACAACTCATTCTTAATAGAATCTTATCTATTCGTAATAATGTCGATATGGTCCATCCAATATGGAAACATTTCCATATTTTCCATATAACAACTCATTCTTAATAGAATCTTTTCTATTCACAATAATGTCTATATGGTCCATTCAATACCATGCTTCCAACTACTCACAAGCAACCAATCCTCGTCGAACTTTAGATTGTCCTTTGATAGTTGTTTAATTATTTTAGTCAAAACCGATTCTAGTCCTTTTTTCCCTCTAAATGCGCTAGACATTTGGAAAATTTTAGAATGGTCAAATATTATAGCATTTGCAATTGATCCTATACCCGAAGCGTATGGGACAAGACGCATAATGTTTTGTTTGCTATGTTCTCAAAATTCGAATTGTGAAGAGGAATGTCGTAATCATAATCGAAATTTTAAGAACACACTCTGTACCTTTGACTAAATTTATTAACATTCCACAACCTAAGCCTTTAGATTTGAAATGAAGCATAATATTATCTCCCTTAATTATAGCAAAACAACTTTACAACCCTTACTACTTTCCAAGGTATAACTCTTGTTTTCTATAATTAATATTGCCAACTTGCAATACGTGCCTTAATAATCATACAACATAACATTTATTCTCCCACTATCATGATGATTATTATAAACATGACACTTATGCTCCCACTAGCTTCGACATGTATTCATAAACATCTTAACTTTTAGAAAACAATACCTATTGAATTTCTTAAGTTCATGTTTCTAATACTTAGTGCTTTGATAATCTTTTATCAAGGCTCCTTGAACTTATACACCTTTGCCTTAGATAGTTCATATGTGTGTCTAAACAATTGCCAAACCTCACAATTCAAATTATGGAAAGGGATACCGTAACCATAATCGAATTCAAGAACGCAATTTTACAATCACTATCTTCTTAAAATCATTCTTAGTGAAAGCATTTCCTCACAATCATTTTCATGAAGGAGAAAATCTTATGACACTTAGATTTAAACAATGTATGTGTATCCATGTGAATTTTTTAAAACCAAAGTTTACGACAAATTCAAACTCATATGGATCAAACTTTCTTAATCTCGATTTCTTGCCCTATGGTAGCACAGATGCCCACCATGTCTTCCAAGTAGTTAAGCAGCTCACCTTTTCTTATCAATGTACTTTCCATTGATCAAGGTCATTGCCTTTTGTGCATTCAAATGAGAACTCATAGGACTCACATGCATAATTAACTCGATTGGATTGGAACAGAAACAAAATAATGTCAGCACGATAGGTTGTAAACCTCAACTCGTGTGCTAGTGATGATCGATAAGGTTTATTTGATTTGTTCTTGAAACCTTTCATTAAGAGTCCCACTGACTCCTTGACATATAAGATTCTCTTGTCAACAAATATTTATTGACAAACAAATATTCAAGAGTTAGTGTAGTTTTTATCAAAACACTTCATAAATTGGTCCTAGTTGGTCTTTGTCTTATCCAAGACATCACAACTTTCCACATTTGATGAATGTTATAAACCTTCTTAATACTTTTCAACTCAATGTCACAATCTTAACTCTAAGACTTGTTTTGGAACGAAGTATGATTGACTTCTTGATTTAACCATTTCTCCAATCCTTGATTCCCCTTCTTAAACATACAATTGTACTAAGACTCACTTAGAGGATCAATTGAGATATGGTTCTTAATCATTAAGACCTATCATAAAGCATAAAAGCTACTCTCCCTACTTCTTAGAATGGAGAAACTTTTATCTTTCTGCCTACTTGATTCTTCTTATTCGTTTTTCTATTGATTTAAACCTTTTTAATCAATTCCGAATTACACTTAATATTATAAGTATAATCATATTTACTAAACCTTTAGTAAATCATGATGAATATCTTTGTTACTCTTATGGTGGACTTGATCAACACGCAACTTTGTGTATTCGATCTCGTAGTCCTTCACTTGACACTTTGTTAATGAATTAGTCTAATTTCCAAATATGAAATTTCTCATTCATCGTGCAACCAAGTTGCATGATTCCAAGTTTCTGTCCAATTGAAACTTGGGCGATGAGAAACTCTCCATATTCGGTAAACTCTCGACTTTCAATAAATAACATAATAAGAACCAAATCCATTCTTGCTAATAATAGAAACATTCAAACATCAATTTTTCATATACGCCATTGCAAGGATAAATAAATAATATAAAATCAAAATTTATTTTATTGCGGAAATTTTTTTTCCTTACAATGCAATTCATTGAAAAACTATGCTAATACATCTTTCTTAGAAATCTAATTCTAACTCTAAGTAGTAACTCAAGAATCTAATCTTCGATAAATGCGATCGAAATCCATTCCTTCACGGTTAGATTTTGCTCACTTCTTCCCTTAAGCTTCCTTTCTTTTCTTCGATCCTACAAAACATCAATTGTAATCTTATCACATTATGTATTAAGAATCTAGAATAGAAGCTTAAAAGAGTTAGTTAATGGATTTTATCTATATTAGAGCCATACGTTTCGACTCTCCCATCTCTTAGATCTCTTAGGTAAATGGGGCAGCTTCGTCTCCAATGCCCTTTCTCTTGGCAATAAAAGCAAATTGACTCTTTTGGAACATGACATGGAACTACTTCAGACATTTCCTTTCTCTTATGATCAAACTTTTCGATCATATCATGTATTTCGTTGCCATTGTCTATATCCATAGAGGTCTTGAAGGCAGATTCACCAATGTGACAACCCGAAATTTCCATTCTGAACAAACCATTTCAATCCAATAGAAGTTAGAACAGTTACAATGTAAACTCATATTTCGAGTATAAGTTTGGCAGTTTTCAGGATTTTACACTTAAGGAGTTATTAGGAGATTGGATGCACTAGGGTTTTGTGCAACACTGTTATTCCAAGACTCTAGTGTTGGGTTTTGAGCAATCTAACACTTCCTAAGTGTGCATGCAACCCTAATAAACCTTGGATCTATGTTTGTCTAAATACATGCAAAATAATAATTTTCCAAGGTTCATAACCTATCTAACATGGCATGAAGAACATTTCAACATAAAAGAGTTAGAAGAGATTACATACCTTTTTGATGAGTTTGATTCTTGAGGAGTTTGAGGGCCAAGCACCAATAGTGTGAATGCCTCAAATGGAATCACAAAACACCACAAACTCTTGGAAAACTTTGAGAGAGTACACACACACTTATATTTTCGGCCACACACAAGCATACATACTCTAGTGGCTATTTCATGCAACATAAGCATGCTTATATAATGTACATGGTTAGGGTGAAACCCTAATAACCAATGACCTTTCCTTTTCCAAGGATCCATGGGTTAAAAGCTCCATGGATCATCCATGGACTTCCATACAAGCCTAGCCCATTAACAAATGAGTGCTAGCCCACACCATATAAAACCAATAGCCCATAATCTAATTAGTCTTCCTTTTAATCTCTTAATTAATTCATAATTAATTTAAGACTAAGACTAATTAAATAACATAACTTCATATTAATATATTATAACTTATAATATATTAATAAACATATGTGTATAACTCTCATAAAATTATCCATAAATAGTTCGGGTGAAATGCAACCCAAATGGACCATGCCGGGTCGGGTCAAGTATATACCAAATAAGTTATGGACTTAGACACCTTATCCAACAGACTCCCACTTGGATAAATCTAATAACTGTATTTGCCTATATAACTTCAGGAACCAACCAGCAATCGTAGCTCTCGAAAACTCCGTTGAACTATGAAGCGCCATTTTAAGACAAGTGATCATATAATCCTCTGTTCTCATGATATCAGCCGGACAAACACATGGAACTATGTCTTGCTTATTGTCTGGCAGTTGTTTCTCGATTTCCGATTTGTTTGACAAAGAACTTCATTGAACACATCAGTTTAGTTCTGACCGGGCCCGGTACATGGGTTAACACAAAATCATCGAGGGGCCCAGATATCGCTTCTATTTCTAGAAGGAACAGATAAACTTCGACTCATATGCTTGTTCTACTACTTGTTGAATTGTACACAAAGGCACGTTTTATAACATCAAGTTACTGATGCGTTTACGTGCAATCAATGCACAACCAGCTCATAGGTAACAACTCATATCTCTAGGTTTGAAGATTTATATGATATTATCGTCTCACGATCACTCGAGATAAATTCCATGAAGTGATACAAGTGAGCGTGGGTTTATACGAATACTCATAACTTATGAGTACTCATGAATGTTGCAGCAACCATTGCCTAGTCTAAACACTTTTAGCCATCTACAAACCCAATTCATGACAATCTTGATTCATACCTACTTCCGACGTATAACCGATTGTGGAGGTTTGAATAAATTAATTATTCTGGAAGTCAAAACATGCAAAACTGAAACAATAGTAAATAATTTACAATGACAGTAACACTTTACTTATAAATAAATCACAACTTTTATTCATCATCAAACGTCGATTACATTTTACAAGTTTCAGGAAAACTATCTAATCTGTAAAACTAATATCGTCTCTCATCCCGATGCGCCTCGCATGCTGAAAATGCTTAACCCTCGTCAGTCCCTTCGTAAGGGGATCTGCAGGATTCTCATCCGATGATATCCTCCTTGCCACGAGGAGTCCTTCTTCAATCTTGTGTCTTATGAAGTGATATTTTCTGTCAATGTGTCAGGATCTGCCATGATCTCTTGGTTCCTTGGCTAAGGAAACCGCACTGTTGTTGTCACAGAAAATCTCCATAGGTTCCTTAATAGCTGGTACAACTCCAAGGTCTCCGATGAAGTTCTTTACCCATATCGCCTCCTTCGCTACTTCACTCGCTGCTATATATTCTGATTCACAAGTCGAATCAGCCACCGTCTCCTGCTTGGAACTCTTCCAAGAAATTGCCCCTCCATTTAAGGTAAAGATCCAGCCCGACTGAGAGCGGAAGTTATCCCTATCAGTCTGAAAACTAGCATCACTATACCCTAATACTCTCAAGTCATCACTCCCACCAAAGGTAAGGATCCAATCCTTAGTCCTCCACAGGTACTTGAGAATGTTCTTTACCACGATCCAATGAGCCTTGCCAGGGTTCCCCTGATACCTGCTGACCATGCTCAAAGCAAATGCCACATCAGGGCGGGTACAAGTCATAGCATACATGATCGAGCCAACAGCGGAAGCATACGGTAATTGTCTCATCTTAGCTATCTCTACCTCTGTACTCGGACTCTGAGTCTTACTTAGTTTGGCATTGCTTTGGATCGGTAAATCTCCTTTCTTGGAATTCTGCATGTTGAACCTATTCAACACCTTATCCAAGTAGGTACTCTGACTAAGTCCAATTAGTCTTTTACTCCTTTCTCTTAATATCCTTATCCCTAGGATATAGGCAGCCTCCCCTAGGTCCTTCATAGCAAAGCACTTCCCAAGCCAGGACTTAACCTCCTGCAAGGTTGGGATGTCATTTCCTATAAGCAGTATGTCATCCACATAAAGTACCAAGAAGCTAACTATACTCCCACTAGCTCTGACATACACGCAAGACTCATCTTCGCTTCTCGAGAAGCCAAACTCTTTGACCTTCTCATCAAAACAAAGATTCCAGCTACGAGATGCTTGTTTTAATCCATAAATGGATTTCTCAAGCTTGCATACTCTATTAAGGTACTCCGCACTGACAAAACCCTCTGGCTGATTCATGTACACATCCTCAGCCAACTTTCCATTAAGGAAAGCGGTTTTGACATCCATTTGCCATATTTCATAATCATGAAATGCTGCAATGGCTAGCATAACCCTAATAGACTTAATCTTTGCTACCGGCGAGAAGGTTTCATCATAATCAATACCCTGAGTCTGAGTAAAACCCTTCGCAACCAGTCGAGCCTTATATGTATGCACTTTTCCTTCCATGTCGGTCTTCTTCTTGAAGATCCATTTGCACCCGACTGTTTTACGGCCTGGTACATTATCAACCAAGTTCCAAACTTGATTGGCATACATGGACTGTATCTCGCTGTCCATAGCCTCCTTCCATTTAGCAGACTCCGGGCCTGCCATGGCTTCCTTAACACTGCTAGGTTCATCCAAATTTACCAGTGTACTATCACTGATAAACATATCACCTTCCGTAGTAATATGAAAGCCATAATAAAACGAAGGTGTGTTCCTAACCCGTGTGGAACGCCTCGGAGGAACAGACATGTCATCTTGCTCAATAGGAGTTTCCTCCTCAGGTTGATTGCTAGTGTCTGAGGTTCCTTCACCAATTGCTTCTTGAATTTCTTCAAGATCAATTAGCCTCCCACTGTCTCCTTGGCTTATAAACTCTCTCTCACGAAAGACCCCTCTTCTTGCTACAAAGACCACATTCTCACTAGGTCTGTAGAAGAGGTAACCAAAAGATTTTTGTGGGTAGCCGATGAAAATACACCTTTCACTTCGGGGTTCGAGCTTATCATGAGTCTCACGCCTCACGAAATCCTCGCAACCCAAATCTTGATGTGGTCCAAATTGGGAACCTTCCCATGCCACATCTCATGAGGTGTTTTGGTAACCTTCTTTGTAGGGACTAGATTAAGGATATGGGCGGCAGTCTCTAAGGCATACCCCCAAAAGGAGATTGGTAGCGAAACTCGACTCATCATAGAGCGAACCATGTCCAACAAGGTTTGATTACGCCTCTCAGCTAAACCATTCAGCTGTGGTGTCCTGGGAGGAGTCAATTGTGAGACAATCCCACACTCCTTAAGATAGTCAAGGAACCCGGTACTAAGATACTCACCACCTCGATCGGATCTAAGCATCTTAATGTTCCTGCCCAATTGATTTTCCACTTCCTGTTTGAATTCCTTAAATCTTTCAAAGGTTTCTGACTTATGTTTGATTAAGTAGACATACCCATATCTACTAAAATCATCAATAAAAGTCACATAATACCGATTAGCATCCCTTGTGGCGGTTTTGAATGGCCCACATACATCAGTATGTATTAGGTCCAACAAACCCTCACCCTTTTCACAAGTTCCAGTGAAGGGTGATTTTGTCATTTTTCCAAGTAGACAAGATTCACAACTATCATCCGATTTAAGGTCGAATGATTCCAAGACTCCACTCTTTTGGAGTTGGCCTATGTGTTTCTTGTTTACATGTCTAAGACGACAATGCCACAATAATGCTTTATTTAGGCTATTAGAAGAATCAATATACAACACATTATTTCCTAAGTTGTCTACAATCGACACAGTTTCATACACACCATCACAAGGTAACGCTTTAAAATAAAACACATTTTTAAAGAAAGCATTAATACCACCACATTCATTATCAAACGAAAAGGTAAAACCTTGTTTGTACAAAGCATGAAAAGAAATAATATTCCTCGCCATATCAGACGAGTACACACATTTATTCAAATCTAATTTTAACCCATTATTAAGCAACAAAGTATAAACTCCAATCTTGGAAACAGGTGAAGCCTTCCTATTCCCTATGATCAAGTTTATCTTCCCGTGCTCCACATCCTCACTTCTTCTTAGGCCCTGCAAATCAGAACATATGTGAATACCACATCCTGTATCAAGCACCCCAAGAGTTAGAATATGTTGAGTAATTAGACAATATAGTGTAAATACCTGCATGGGTGGGTTTCACTTTCCCATCCTTTAGATCCTGCAAGTACTTAGGGCAGTTTCGCTTCCAGTGTGCCTTTTCATGGCAATAAAAGCATTCAGCATCCTTGGGAATGGCAGAAGGAGTGACAGAACCGCTCTTGGTCTTCGATGATGAGCCTTCAAGAGACTTTCCCTTGGTACCCTTCGAAGGGTGCTTCCTCTTTTTCCCTTTGCCTTGCCCGATAGCCAAAACAGGGGTAGATGTTGGAGTAGGAGTAGGAGAGGTAACAACCGCCTTGCCCTTAAGATTGGTTTCCGCGGTTTTCAAGAGTCCTTGAAGCTTGCTGAGGGTAACTTCCTCCTTGTTCATATGATATGTCATACGAAATTGGTCATAACAAGAAGGTAAGGAGTGCAAAATTATGTCAATTACCAACTCCTCAGGGATGTTCACATTCAGCTTCAGCAAACGGTCCACATACCTTTGCATCTTTTGCATGTGAGCCGTGACAGAATCACCGTCCTTCATGCGGGTAGTTATTATGGAGGAGATTATTTCATACCGCTCTTGACGAGCACTCTGATGGTACCTTTCCATCAGGTCCTGGTGCATCTCAAAAGGGTAGAAATCTTCATATGACTTTTGGAGCTCGGCTGTCATCGTGGCCATCATGATACATGCCACCTTAGTAGCATCTCTCTCATGTGTCCTGAATTCAGCGATCTCCTCAGGAGTAGCAGTAGACTCATCAAGCTCTTTTAACTCCTTATCGAGGACATATTCCTTGTCCTCATAACGAGTAACCATCCTGATGTTCCTAATCCAATCCATGAAGTTGGAACCATCAAAGATGACCCTCCCACAAAGATTCATGAGAGAGAAAGAACCAGTTGGGTTAGAGCCTAAAGCATTAGTGTTGGAAGACATCTGAAAGAAGAAAGCAAGTTTAGATTAGATATATAGAATCCTTAATAAGACACCCAAATGTAATATTAAGGCTAGGTTACCAATCACAATATATTATACTTAGAAGAGGGATGCCGTAATCTAAGTAATAATATATTTGAAAGGTAGGTGAATGACGATTTACCAATTTCCACCATGAAAACAAAATGTATTATTAGGTTTTAATTGGATTTGAAATTCCTAGATTGTTTTGAGATTCATTGAACTTTTCAATGACATATTTCAATCTCGATTGTGCCCTTCAAGTTTTGTGATTGGGATGTCGAGGATCACAAAACAAGGTGTGAATAACCATGCTAATTCACTTGGTACCCTTAATAATATCACCTAATCAATGTGCCGGTTAACCACACACGCTCCATTGATCTATGAAAAACATTAAGTCACCCTTCGTGATCCTTACTAGTCCAAGTTAGTGTGTCGGTTAACCACACACGCTCCACCAACGACTTGGTAAGGTACAAAGTGTGAATTCCATGGACTAGCACCATGTTCACATTTTTCCTAAAATAACTAAGATTAGGAATTTAAAAGGTTTAGTTACTTTATAATAATCATTATACTTTTAATGAGGATTTAAAGTCATTGTCCTACCCGTTCGGCTAACGACCCTCCACCAGTCAAGCAAGCGGTGGGTGAGAGTGGACACCCATTAAGTCGCCATTTTATAGGCAACAACCTTATACCCACCTTATAGACCGGCTTCGTGAATGAGGCCTACTAACGGTAGAACGACTTATTCTTATACATATATATAATAATTAACCATTAATGTTATAAATAGTATAAGGGTTGAATTTTAACTATTAAAACTCTAAGGGTTGGAATTAAAGTTTATTAAAGTGTGTGAAACTTTACAAATTCCAAAACTTGAGGGCAAGTTGTGTACCTATCCAAAACTTTTCATTTCATAACCTATGAATTAAAGGTTCATAAAAATGAAGACTCTTCATTTTCATGTAACTTATGTGTTTAAATGTGTGTGTTAAAGAAATTGACCTTTGGATATCCATAACTTGAGGACAAATTATGGACTCCATTAAAACATATAAATGATCAAGAGTTAATTCTAAACAATTCAGCAAATAATTCCTATCATCTTCTAAATTCATAAGAACATGAACATGATTATCAAAACTTCAAGAATTATATGAACACATAAAAATCATGGAATTTTGATATATGCTATTGTAAATGGATTAGAACAACCATTACACCAACTAAAACAAGTTTTAAAACACCAAAACAGTTTAGGGTAATGTTTCTAGTCCATTTCCAACAGCTAAAGTCGAAAATCTGCACTCTGTCGCTCCTACTCGTCGAGTGCATGAACCTACTCGGCGAGTAGGTTGAAGATACGCATGGACTCGGCGAGTCCCCCCATGGACTCGGCGAGTTCATCAGCCAGACAGCAAGTTTTTTTACTTTTTCAACTATTTTGCATCAAGTATCAAACAAGCAAGCCTAGGCTCTGATACCACTGTTGGGTTTTGAGCAATCTAACACTTCCTAAGTGTGCATGCAACCCTAATAAACCTTCGATCTATGTTTGTCTAAATACATGCAAAATAATAATTTTCCAAGGTTCATAACCTATCTAACATGGCATGGGGAACATTTCAACATAAAAGAGTTAGAAGAGATTACATACCTTTTTGATGAGTTTGATTCTTGAGGAGTTTGAGGGCCAAGCACCAATAGTGTGAATGCCTCAAATGGAATCACAAAACACCACAAACTCTTGGAAAATTTTGAGAGAGTACACACACACTTATATTTTCGGCCACACACAAGCATACATACTCTAGTGGCTATTTCATGCAACATAAGCATGCTTATATAGTGTACATGGTTAGGGTGAAACCCTAATAACCCATGACCTTTCCTTTTCCAAGGATCTATGGGTTAAAAGCTCCATGGATCATCCATGGACTTCCATCCAAACCTAGCCCATTAACAAATGAGTGCTAGCCCACACCATATAAAACCAATAGCCCATAATCTAATTAGTCTTCCTTTTAATCTCTAAATTAATTCATAATTAATTAAAGACTAAGACTAATTAAATAACATAACTTCATATTAATATATTATAACTTATAATATATTAATAAACATATGTGTATAAGTCTCATAAAATTATCCATAAATAGTTCGGGTGAAATGCAACCCAAATGGACCATGCCGGGTCGGGTCAAGTATATACCAAATAAGTTATGGACTTAGACACCTTATCCAACATCTAGGACATTAGAGTTCGTTCCAGGAATAAAAATATTTTCTGCCAAAAATATTTCAGGACTATAAAAAGATTTCTGAACTAAATTCATTCATTATTCACAATTCCAACTAGAGAAAAGCCATTTTCTCTCTCACGGATCTTCGGGTTTTCATCCCAAATCGTGAGTACACTTCTCTAGTTGTGTTATAATGCTTGTTTTATGCTTATTAACATAGATTACATGTCAAATATATGAGATCTGGCAGTTTACCGCCCAAGAACGTTCTTGGGGAGTAAACTCCAAAATGAAGCTTAATGGTCATCTAGTCCCATTTCCATGTTAGGTATCTAGCTTAGGATAATATGTATGAACATTTGAGACTAGAAATCAATCAAGAACACCTAGCTTTAGGAGTTTACGGCCCAAGAGTTTCTTGGACCGTAAACACCAATTTCAAGGGCTTAAATGTGCCCTAATCACCCCCAAAGGCTTAGGTTTTATTATAGACATGTACCCTAAAGTGATTAGAACCTAGAAAACACATGGAAACACAAGTGTTGAAGTGTTTACGGCCAGGAGTAGTTCTTGGGCCGTAAACTCCTATAAAGGGGTCAAAGGACACCCTAACTCCTTCCTTAAGCCAAGAGACCAATTTGGGCATGTACCTAAATGAGTTTTGGACTAGCTAAAACACTTAGAACACCAAGAGTGAGGGAGTTTACGGCCCAAAAGGTTCTATGGCCGTAAACTCCATAAAATGGTGCCAAATGGTGGCATAAACTCTTCTAAAGCCAAGTACCTAAGCCTAGTTTAGTACCTAGAAATGTTTGAGACTTGAAAACAACATAAAAACCCTCCCAAGGGAGTTTACAGCCGTAAACTCCAAGGGAATGTGGTCTCTGGGCCGTAAACTCCCCAAAGGAGTTAATATGGCACCCAAACACTTGTATAGCCTTGAAACAATTCCCCACTAGAGTTGTAGTAATTCTAAGCTTCAATTAGGGACCTTAAGGAGAGTTTATGGCCAGGAGTTTACTCCCCTGGGCCGTAAACTCCAAAACATATGGTCATTTGACCATAAACTTCCATTAGGGGCATTGCACTCCTTTGTTGTAACCCATTACCCTCCTAGCACTTGACCAAAAGTGTTTTCCTCACGCTTAAATGTTATTACTTGTATAATTAGTGTTATAATCACTAATTATTTATATACATATGTTTTCATATGTAATTAGGATCATTGTGTATGTCTAAGTCTTCACTTGACACCAAGCACTTGTCCGATCCTTCCGTACGATAACAGTCTGTTCAATTCCAGTCACTTACTACAGGTGAGTTCATACCCCTTAACTAATCTTTTAAACTATTTTTAAATGTTTTATGGGGGGGGATACAAGTAGAATCATGCTAGTTATTATATCAATCACATGTGATTAATAAGTAGAATTATGCTAGTTATTACATCAATCACATGTGATTAATATACAGCATTCAAATGATTTGGCTACTCATTAGCCGTTTTACCAAACAGTTTCCTTCAAATGATTTTTATAAACATCTTAGATGTTTTAAACTCCTTATTACACTGTACATCTTACTCTGTATATTACCTTTTCAAACTTATTTACAACTGTGTTTCAAACAAATGTTTCCTTATACTTAAACTGTTTTATCAAACTTATGCCTCCAAATTCTTTTATAGATTGACATCAAGTCGATCTTTTCTTGAAATAATATTTCTATTTCAAATGTCTTACAAAACTTATTATGCTTTTATATTATAAATTGCATGCCTCTATATGTATAGTTATATAAGAAATGTTTAAAAGACTTAGGAAGGCTATCCACCCTATTTCCTTTTCGCGCTTGAGATGTGGTCTGGTGGGATATCGGGTACTCGTGCGAAAGTCGTTTAAATATTAGTTATATATCATGTGTACATATATAGTCATAAAAGGTCCTTCCAGTTCATCCCATGCCCTTGGGTAGCAAGGGTATACATCCTTGTCCATACGTACCACATAGATTACTAGTAAGCTACCATATGGGTAGTTTAGGAAGATACTAGAACTATTACTAGAACACGATATCATTCAATGAGTCAGTTCATTCATGAGTCAATACTTTCTAGAACATTACAGTACATTACTATACTTGCTAGGTAGAGAGCACGTACATTACAGATAGAACAGTTCGTTACATTACACTTAGATTAATACGCCAATAAAATTGTGATCCACTGTATGGAAGCATGCCTTAATTGTCATGCCCCGGGTTGTAGCCAGAGTCTCTTGAAGGGAGAGTGTGAGTTTGTGTATAGATCCATACTAGATTGACTATCCTACACCTTGCTGCTAGCTACAGCAGGACCGGCAGGTCTGCACGTGCCAAACGTCATACCTTATTTTCGACTATACGTTGTCGTTGTTACCAGTCTATAGTATGGTGCAATTTATCACATAATGCCTTAATATAAATCCGGTTTAAGGTAGTTAGTACAGCAGTAGTTCTTATAGCGCTACGTTTTAGTACTACATTAGTTTTCCCTGTACATATATTTAGTGATCTTTTCACTTAAACTATAAATGTAAAAACTATATTTTATAAATGATAGTGATACTTGGGAAAATTACACACTTTTACAAGAAACGAACATTGAGAACAGTTAGGTCTTGGTAGAAGACGCACTTTATATAATAGTAGGAATCATAGGGATTTCTAGGGTTTTATCAAACGTTTACAGTTGTTTTACAAACATTTTCATACTTATAGTTCATATACAGTTTCAATACTTACAATTCATTTACTTACAAATTCTTACATACAAATTAAGACACTAAAATACTTATGATCTCACCAGCTTCAAAGCTGATACTCGCTTTCAAAATTACTTGTATCCTCAGGTCATCATAGACAGGTACCGATGCAAGAAGAAAGGAAGATGGAGCTTGCTCAAGACTCATCTTTCATTTTGATTTATGCTTTAGTGTTTATCAAAATTTGACAGAACATATTTGTATAATAATTATTTTATTAATGCAATGGATGATGTTGTTGCTTGTTTACTACTTTACATTGTTGTTGATATTAAACATGACGTCCTCCGCCCCAGAACGTTTCCGCCGTTCTTGGTTTTGGGGTGTGACAACCAATCAACTTTGCTTTTCTATTGCGCCAAACCATTGTTGATTCAGCAGCAATAAGCATATAGGTGAGATCTATTAGGGTCATGTTGCGGTTCATCATATAGTACTCTCTTACGAACTCACTATATGAGTTAGGAAGTGACTGAAGAACCCAATCAACAGCCATTTCGTCACAGACAATGGATCCCAACATTCTTAACCTATCAATGTGTGACTTCATCCCTAGGACGTGTGCACACACCGACTTTCCTTCTTTATGTTTACTTGCCAAAAGGGCTTGAGTGATCTTGAACTTTTCAAGCCTTTGAACTTGTGGGTTAGGGAGAATAATTGGAGGAGGTGGAGGAAGTGAAGCATGATCTCTCGTTCCTCAATCGAATCGTGGAATATCATCTTCATGTGGAAAGCTTGTTCCACGGGATTTAGGAAGACCATAGTTGTCGAACTTTGACATCTACAGAACGGGAGAAAACGAATTCAAGTTGGTTGATAGATTGAGTCCTTAGTAAATCACCCAAATCAGATACTAAGTCTAGGTCCCAACACAATATTCTACAACTCGGGAAAGGGATGCCGTAACCCAAATTGTAGAACATTTGAAGGTAAGTGAATGACGATTCACTAATTTCCACCATGAAAAACGAAAAAGAAATTTAAGTTTTAAATCTATGAAAACTCCTAGATCCTTTGAGATTCATTGAACAATTCAATGGCATGTTTAAATCTCGATATGCCCCTCTTGTTTGTGACTGGGATGCCGAGGATCACAAAGCGGGTGTGAATAACCATGCAAACTTACATGGTGCCCTCACATGTTACAGTCACGCTCCACCGAACTATGACAACCATTGAGTCAATCTTTGCTACCTTTGCTTAGAACCATTTAGTGTGCCGGTAAACCAGACACGCTCCACTAACATCTTCGCAAGGGCACAAAGTGTAATTTCATGGAATTGCATCAATTCACTTTTGCCTAAGTAACTAAGATTGGGAATTTTATGAAAACATTTAGTTACTTTTATACTTCATTATACTTATAATGGAAGGTTTCCGTCATATCCTACCCGTTCGGCTAACGACCCTCCACTAGTCAAGAGTGCGGTGGGTAAGAGTGGATACCCATTCAATCGCCATTTTATAGGCAATTTCCTTAAACACCCCTTATAGACCAGCTTCGTGAATGAGGCCTACTAACGGTAAGACTGACTTTTACTCATACATATATATAATGTTAGACTTTTAATGTTATATATAGTATATGGTATATTTTACACTTTTAGAATATTAGGTGGTCAAATTTAATAATTATACTTTTAATTCAATTAAATTGTAAACCTAAACTTTTATGGATTTATTAATCCTCTTTTAATTATACACCTTAATTAATTAATAAAACCATAAGGGTGTGATTTGAACTTTGAAAACAATACTAGGGTTTTACAATTTAACATTCCTAATTAAACTTTTAATCAACTTTTAAATTCCAAAACTTAAGGGCAAGTTTTGAAACATTTCAAAACATTAGGGTATAGAATTTAAATATACATCAAAATTAAACAATTAATCAAAATTTAAATTCCAAAACTTGAGGGCAAGTTTTGAAACCTTTTTCAAAACATTAGGGTTTTAACTATTTAAATTTCAAAACAACAAAACTTTTGGGTTTAAATTTAAACTATAAAACCTATAGGGGAAAATATGAAACTTTTCATAACACAAGGATCAAATAACAAATAATCTAAATTAACAAGTAATCACATAATTATCCATATTTGATTTATTTAATGATTTCTTGCAAAACAATTTATCAATTTAATCAAAATAATTAATCAATTATCACATAGGGAAACAAATATTTTATTAATTGATAAATATCTTCAATTAGATCAAGAATATAGTCAAATATATCATAAAATCGGATTTATATTGATCTAATATGATAAGGAATCTATCTTTAAGCAAAAACGGCAAGAAATCCTGGTTTTCCCTCCATCTGACCAGCCGACTCGCCGAGTCAGGCATGGACTCGTCGAGTCAGCATGGACTCGGCGAGTTCATCTATGGACTCGGCGAGTCCAGCCTCCAGAAACACAAAAATCAAAATTTTCAATCATACAAAGCATCAATACAATAGAAACCAATCTAGGCTCTGATACCACTGATGGGTTTTGGTCCTAAGAACATCCTATGTGCTCATACAAACCCTAATGCTTGGATCTAGGTTTCTCTATTGTACATGCAAGTTATCCAAGACTATAAACCCTAATTCTAGCATTCAATTAATCATATTAACATGAGAATAGGTTTAAGATGTTACCTTGATTGTTATGTAGCAATAGCAATCCCAAATCTCCTTGTATTGACTTTAGAAAGCTTAGAGTCACAAATGTCACTCCTCTAATGGTTAACAAACACCATAAGCAAGAGGATGAAGAGGAGAGAGGATGGAGGCTGCCCAAAACCGTCTACAAACCCTAGAGAAGTCTTGTCCACGTTTTTGGTCCTTAAGGGGCCTCTATATATAGTGAGGCTATTAGGGTTGTCTAACAAGGAAACCCTAATTTGGATGCTTAAGCCCTAAGCAACCCATGGACTCATTTCATTAAGGCCTTGGACGATTTCCTTATGGGCTTCCCCATAGAATTCGTCCACTCCTTAATACAAGGCAATCCATGGCCCAAATTGCAATTATCTTATAATTACAATGCCAGTCCCTTAAGTTTAATTAATCTCTTTTAGTCACAAAACTAATTACCAATTAATTCTTCACTAATATTAATTAAACAATATGATTTCTCATTTAATATATTATTCTCATAATATATTAATAAATCATATTTAATCCTTTCTCTCCATAATTCATCCTATCAAGTTGCTTTGGTGAAGGCAACCCAAAAGGACCATGCACCATCGGGTCAAGTACATACCAAAATAGTTATGGACTTAGACACTAATCCAACAATTTGTAGATCTCGCTGCTGAATTTAGGTGGAAAAACAATATTCTTGGTTGTCGTCAACTAAATGGTCCCTCTAAGTGTATTATTTAGGAATATAGGGTCAAAAGTCTTGTCACTTGTAATATTTCCAAAATTCGTCACAACCTTTCGTATTTAAGTGGACCACAATACTGACAATTGACCAGATTTATTCATGATGGTGGAGCTACCGAAAAACAGATTAAGGATGTCTTAAAACTTTGATCCCAAAATCATAAAAATAATATTAGCAATGGTGAAGAGAAATTAGTGTTATTTGATTTTTATTTTTGTTTTTATTTTCTAAAAATTAAAAATTAAACAAAATAAATTTAGTTTAAATTTTTAGATTTTATTTTATTTTATTTTGAATTTTAGTTTTAAAGACTTCAAAAAGTTTTATTTTTTATTAGAAATTGGATGTATTGGGTTTAGATTTGAGGCTTTTGGGTTTGCAGCCCATGAGCTATGGGCCGGAAATGGTCCAGGGTATAATAGGATCGGCTCCCTACTATAAACTCCTTCACCCTCATTTTTTAGTTCTCATCCGTAAACCCCTCTAAGTTTTCTATCACCTATTTGTCAACCTCTTCTCTAATTCACCATCTTTTTGCGTTTTTCATCCGAAATTGATCCTTGATTCTTGTAGGTACACCAAAGGCGCCCTCACTATGTTGAATTTAACTCGAATCGATCACGTTTTGCATGATTTTGAAGCAAAAATGATTTTTCGGCATCGAACAGTGTTTACGGCCGCAAAACGTTTAGAATTGTAAACATGTTTTTCATCTAAATAAAATTAAATCAAGGCCTAATCAATTGATAAATGAGAAATTTTTAATTTTAATTGATCAAATCATTAGTTTTGTCACTTGGCTCGTTTGGTGCAGAACAAATGGAAGACTTGAAATTTTCGGATAATCACAACATTGTTGCTTTCTTGTTTGATCCTCCAGCAACACACCAGGAATTTAGGTCCATAATTCATGGACTTAAGAGATGTTGTCTTGCATATGACTTCAGGTCAAATCCCATCATTTGTTAAGACTTAATAGAGCAATTTTAGAACAAGGCTTATGTGAGTAAAGGGGAAGATAAAGAAGACACGGTGGAATCTATTATTCACGAAAGAAAAATTGTAGTGTCTGAGCAAAGTATTCACGAAGTGTTGCAAATCAATGACCAGCCCAGGTTTTAAACTGAGATTTCTACCTACCGTGAAGAAGCTATTGCCTCTTTACTGGCAATTTCTTGTTCACTCCTTCATAATCTGAATCTCAGGCAGGAAATCTGGTGCTGATGAGATTTCCTTATTGAACACTGGTGCTATTGCTGCTCTTGCCATGGGTCTTCAGTTCAACTTTTCAAGATACATTTTGAATGAGATGATGAGCCATTTAGATGGAAAAAGGAAGGATGAGTTTCTGATGTTCCCAAGATTTCTTCAGATGATATTTGAAAATAAATATATGGAGTTAGAAAGAAGAGGTGAGATGTTGGACTTGAGGTCTTTGGGTGCTAATAATTTTGGCATCATGAAACAAAACCGCAAGGGTACGGAATTTGTATTCCAAGGAAAGTACCCACTGGATAAGTTTGGCCAATTTGCGAAGATCAGTCAAGCATCCGAATCAGAAAGCTCCTCTGACAATGAAGAACATGAAGATGATGTTATTATTGCTTCTGAGCATGAAGAAGACCTTATTCCTCCCATTGCAGTTATTGTCTAGGAACATGTACCGATGACTAATGTGGAGGTAAATGATGATGACGATGATGTGAATGATGATGATGAAGGTGAAGATGTGATGAATCTAGGGGATGAGGTATTTGACTTTGATGATGACGAGGATGATGATGCATCTAATATGGATCAAGGTGGTGATTTATCTGGATTTGACGATGATGAATTACTCTTCGACTTCGAGCAGGGTGATGATTTCAGTCCAAGTAATGAGGAAGTCAATGCATTTTTTGATGAAGTCCATGATGTTGTACAACCTACAACGGAGACTGAGGGAGTTGGAAATGTTCTCAAGGTGACGCCTCTAACTGTTGGATTAGTGTCTAAGTCCATAACTATTGTCGTATGTACATGACCCGATGGTGAATGGTCCTTTTGGGTTGCCTTCACCAAAGCAACTTGATAGGATGAATTATGGAGAGAGAGGATGAATTATGATTTATTAATATATTATGAGAATAATATATTAAAGGAGAAATCATATTGTTTAATTGATATTAGTCAAGAATTAATTGATAATTAATTTTGTGGCTAAAAGACATTAATTAAATAAAGGGGACTGGAACTGTCAATTGTGTGATAGTTGGATATTGGGCTAATGGACTCCATATTAGAGGAGTGGATGAATTCTATGGGGAGACCCATTAGAAATCGTCCAAGGCCTCCATGGAGGGAGTCTATGGGCTGCTTAGGGCTTAAGCAGATAAATTAGGGTTTCCTTGTTACATAACCCTAATAGCCTCACTATTTAAGGACCCCTAGGGCACCAAAAACGTAGCTAAGAGTTTCCTTAGGGTTTCTAGCCGTTTTTGGGTGTCTCTCCTCTTCTCCTTCTTCATCCTCTTGCTCTTGGTGTTTGTGAGCCATTAGAGGAGTGACACTTATGACTCTAAGCTTTCTAAAGCCATTACAAGGAGGATTTGAGATTGTTATTGCTACATAACAATCAAAGTAAGATCTAAACCCTATTTACATATATGATTTCGATTATAGTATGCTAGATCTAGAGTTTATGAGCTTTGGATAATGTGCATGTACAATTAGATAAAACTAGATCCAAAGTTTTAGGGTTTTGCATTTGCACCATAGGATTGATGATTTTCTCAAAACCCATCAGTGGTATCAGAGCCTAGGGTGTTCTTCTATTGTATTTGATGCAAAATTATGTTTTCAAAGCTGAAAAATTGCGAATTTCGAATCTGACCTGATTCACGTCGTGAACACAGTGTGTTCACCTCGTAAATTCAATCTGATAGCAGATTTTCGAATTAAACCAGACTCATGTCGTGAACACAGTGTGTTCACCTCATGAATTCAGTCTGACAGCATGATTTCGAAAATTTTGCCTTAATTTGCTTTGGATAATTACCATAAATTGTTTTTTCAAATAAAAATCAGAATTTTTAAGTTTGGTAATTGATATCCTAATCAAATTAATAGATAATTGTCAAATTTAAGATAATTACTTGTTATATATGATAACGATTAATTATTTGTATATTTTATTTGAATTATCTTGTAAGAAATTAAATTAGGTCAAATTTAGATAACTCCAATTATTTGATTAATTTAATTATTTGTAATTTGATATAGATAGTTTTGAAAAGTTTCAAAACTTGCCCTTAAGTTTTGGAATTTAAATTTTTGATTAAAAGTTTAATTTTGAAATATTTAAATTCTAAACCCCAATGTTTTGAAATGTTTCAAGACTTGCCTTCAAATTTTGGAATTTAAAATTGTTTGATTAAAGGTTTAATTTTTGAAAAAGTTCAAATTGCACCCTTATGGTTTTATTAAATTAATTAAGTGTATAATTAATAGAAAGTTGATAAATCTATAGTGATATGGTTTACATTTAATTAAATTAAAAGTGTAATTTATTAAATTAGACCACCTAGTATTTTAAAAGTGTAAAATACACCCTTGTACTATATATAACATTAAAAGTCTAATATTATATAAGTATAACTTAAACTGCTAGTCTAACCGTTAGAAGGCCTCATTCACAAAGCCGATCTATAAGGGGGGTATAAGGTTATAGCCTACAAAATGGTTGTTTAATGGGTGTCCACTCTCACCCACTGCTTCCTTGATTGGTGGAGGGTCGTTAGCCGAACGGGTAGGATAGGGCAAACCCTTTCCATTAAAATTATAATGAAGTATAAAGTAACTGAATGTTTTTACAAAAAATTCCCAATCTTAGCTACTTTAGGTAAAAGTGAATTGATGCAATTCCATGAAATTACACTTTGTACCCTTGAGATGATGTTAGTGGAGCGTGTGTGGTTAACCGGCACACTAAATGGTTCTAAGCAAAGGTAGCAAAGGGTGACTCAATGTTTTTCATAGTTCGGTGGAGTGTGTGTGGTTAACCGACACATCGAATAGTTAACTGTAACATTGGGGGCACCATGTAAGTTTGCATTCCATTAAAAAGTTCAATGAATCTCAAAGGATCTAGGAGTTTTTCAATAGATTTAAAACCTAATCTCTTTTTCGTTTTTCGTGGTGGAAAATTAGTGAATCGTCATTCACTTACCTTCAAATGTACTGCAATTTGGGTTACGACATCCCTCTCCCAAGTTGTGGAATATTGTGCTGGGTCCTAGCCTTAATATCTTATTTGGGTGATTTATTAAGGATTTAATCAATTAACTAACTTGAATTTTTTCTCCTGTTTTGTAAATGTCAAAGTATAACAACTATGGTCTTCCTAAATCCCGTGGAACAAGCTTTCCACATGAAGATGATATTCCATGATTCGATCGAGCAACACGAGATCATGCTTCACTTCCTCCACATCCTCCTATTGTTCTCCCTAACCCACAAGTTCAAAGGCTTGAAAAGTTCAAGCTCACTCAAGCCCTTTTGGCAAGTAAACATGAAGAAGGAAAGTCAGTGTGTGCACACGTCTTAGAGATGAAGTTGCACATTAATAGGTTAAGAATGTTGGGAGTCGTTGTCTATGAGGAACTGGCTGTTGACTGGGTTCTTCAGTCGCTTCCTAAATCATATAGTGAGTTCGTAAAAGATTACTATATGATAGACCATGACGTAACCCTCATCGGTCTCACCTATTTGCTTGTTGCTGCTGAATCAACAATGATTTGGCGCACTGGAGAAGCAAATTTGATTGGTGGATCTGCCTTCCAAACCTATATGGACATAGGCAATGGAAACGAAAGGCATGCCATGATCAAAAAGTTTGATCATAAGAGAAAGGCAAAGTCTGAAGTAGTTTCGTGTGTTGTTCCAAAGGAGTCAATTTGCTTTTATTGCCAAGAGAAGGTGCATTGGTGACGAAGCTGCCCAGTCTACCTGAGAGATCTAAGAGATGGGAGAGTCACGACGTTTGGCTCTACTTCATGTAAAATCCACTATCTAACTCCAGTAAGTTCCTATTCATTGATTCTTAATACATAATGTGATAAGATTGCATTTGAATGTATTGCAGGATCAGAGAAAAGAGAGGAAGCTTAATGGAAGAGCAAGATGAGTCTGATCACAAAGAAATGGATCACGATCGCGTGGATTCGAAGTTTAGATTTTGAGCTTAGAAAGTTATGATAGAGTTGTTAGGAATATTTGATTACATAGTTTTTTAGTTGAATTGGAATTGTAAGGACATGTTTTCCGCTGCTTTTATGAATAAAATAAATTTTTGATTGGTCTTCTTTATATATATCCTTGCAATGAAATCGTTGTGAAAAATTGATGTTTGTGTATTTCTATAAATGTATGTGATTCTTAGTTATCTTATTTATGGTAGTGTCAAAATTCTCTAAGTATGGAAAGATTCCCATCACCTAAGTTTCAATTGGACAGAAACTTGGAATCATATGATTTGAATCATGTGATGTATGGAAATCTTGGTACTTAGGAAATTAAGACGAATTCCTTGATCACACAAGTATGTGAGTCAAGCGAAGGACTAAAGAAATAGAACACAATGTTGTGCACTAGTCAAGTCCACCACAAATAACAACAAGACTATCCGTCATAATTTACTAAAAGTCTAGTAAATGTGGTTATGGTTACAAGATTAAGTGGAATTCTGAATCATTGAAAAGTTTCAATGAATGGCAGAACGAATAAGAAGAATCAATTAGGCAGAAAGATAAAAGTTTCTCCAATATAAGAAGAAGGGAGAGTAATTTTGTATCGGATTTTATGATCATCTTAATGATTAAGAACCATATCACAATTGATCCTCTAAGGACATCTTAGTGCACTAGTATGGCTAAGAAGAGGAATCAGGAATTGTTGAAATGGTTAATCAAAAGGATGGGTCATACTTCGTTCCAAAATCAATTCTTAGAATCGTACTCCAAGATTATGAATTGAGTGACACACACTCATGAAATGTGAAGTAAATAATTGTTTTTCTTACTCTTGCACGTTTAAAATTGGTGTGTAGTGTTTGTCTTGATGAGAATCCGCACTAACTCTTGAATATTTGTTTATCAAGAAATGTTCCTTGATAAGAGAATCTTATATGTCAAGAGGTCAGTAGGAGTCTAAATGATCTTGAAAAGTTCCGAGAACTAATCAAGAGTAAACCTATTATTAAACACTAGCACACGACTTGAGGTTTGTAACCCATCATGTTGACATGATCTTGTTTCTGTGCCATTCCGATTTACTGAACTATGCATATGAGTTCTACGAGTTCTCGACAGAATGCATAAGGCAAGCACCTTATTCAATGAAAGTACATTGACTATAATAGGTGAGCTGCTAGATAACTTGGAAGCAATGGTGGGACCCTTGATGGCAAGAAATTAAGAATGAACAAGTTCTGCCCATAAGAGTTTGAATTTGTCAAAAACATTATCTTTCGATTATGGTTATGGAAAATTCACATGGATAGGAACACATACACCATAAAATCAAATTGTCATAAGGTTTTTCTCCTTCATGAAAATGATTGTGAGGAAACGCTTTCACTAAGAGATATTTTAAGGAGATAGCGATTATGTAAATTGCATTCTCAAATTCGATTATGATTACGGCATCCCTTTTCATAGTTCGAATTGTGAGATGTGGCAATTAGTCTGAACATTTAGGACTTAGTAAAATAAGTTTTGAATTAGTTTAGACACACATGTGAGCTGTCTAAGGTAAGGTGTGTGATTTTGAGAAGCTTAGATAAAGGCTTATCGAAGCATATCATATTAGAAACAATGAAATTTGGAAGTCAATAAGTATTGTTTTCTAGAAGTTTAGTTGGTTTCTATATACGTGCCAAAGCTAGTGGGAGCATAAATGTTATGCTGGAATGGATATAGTCATCATGTTAGTGGGAGCATGATTACTAATTAAGTATTGCAAGTTGGCAATATTAATTATATAAAAACAAAAGTATCACTTTGCAAAGTTGTAGGGGTAGAATAGTTGTTTTTTCTATAATTAAGGGAGAGAATCTTGTACTTTGTTTCCAATCTAAATGTAACGTCCGTAGATCCGGGCTAGTCAATTTAGAGACGATAGGCATCAAAAATGGATTTTTTATGAAAGATTATTTAGAATGAATAATCTTAAATAAGTTATAGTATATGTTACAAGGTTTCCGTTCATATAAAGAACGCCAAAATCCGAGTTATAACGAAGAAGTTATGACATGTCGAAGTTTAGCGACAGAACCGTTACAACACAGCGCAACGTAAATACTGAATTTACGTTAGAGAGATATTTAGCCTTAGAGATCTAAACGAAAGTTGTGTATTTCGTTAAACCATGAACGTGCATAAAAAGAACGTCCGAATCTGACTTCGTATGAGGAAGTTATGATTTTTCTAAGTTTCGACTTAGCGGTATGCAGCCCGAATACTCGATTTGAGATCGAGCGGTTTTTAGCCGAAAAATCTAAACGAGAATCGAAGATCTCACCAATTTTAGTGAAATGATAAAAAGATAGGCGAAAACGGACTTCGGATGAAGAAGTTATGAATTTATAACGAAGTTTTCCTGTCCCGACCTACTAAAAAAATATAATAAAAATAAAGTCAAAATTAGCCAACAGAGTCTAAATGAAAGTTGTAGAGTATAATCTCACCTACGCGTGGATATAAAGAACGTTCAAAATGGAGCTCGTATGCGAAAGTTATGAATTTTTGAAGATCGTGGCATGCATACCAAAGCTTATCCGAAGATTACGCCCAGCCAACTCTATGTACGCCCAACGTACTGATTACGCCCAGCATACTCCAAAATTACACCCAGCGTAATCCCAGACCCAGCAGCCTATAAATAGAACCCGAGATCAGCCATTTCCCTTGCTAATTTTCTTCCTTTCTCTCTAAGTTTTGCATCGTTTTGCGTTCCAATTATATCCCGAAGCCCCGGTATCATTCCCGAGCCCCGAAGCAAGTTCCGAAACCCCGAGGACCCCGAGAAGTGAGATTCCCGAGCCGAAGCCCTGCCCGGGAGGAGCCTGGTTTTTGTGAAGATCTTCCAGATCTACCCAAGAATACTACTTCTACAAGTCGTAGTGTTGTCCGATCAACTTCTAATCAAGTGAGTGTATAGTCACTTTCATCTTACACATAGATATGAAGTATTTGCTATGAAATACATGCTATGTGTTTATACATTATTTGTTTACTTGATATGGATGCTGAATGAGTGTTTTATATGAGTTTTGAAATAAGTTGTATATTTAATTTATATCTATAAATATGTTAGGTAGAACATGGGTAGATGAAATAGTTGGTGTGTGATAAAAAAAATGATGAGAGATAGGTGAGAGTATAATGGTGATGATAAATAGGTGATGATATATAGGTGATGAATTACGAGTCCAGGCGATGTTGTGGCTACGTATTCATGCGATGATAGACTAACCCGTATTTTGATTTACAAGTCCAGGCGATGTTGTGGCTGCGTAATCATGTGATGATACCCTAACCCTTGCTAGACACATATTGAGGGAGTAATCCCCGAATTAGTATTGTCTATGCAATGTAGGCGATGATCCTTAGGAAAAGTTCATAGGAACAAACATATAAGGAAATACGATGTAAGGAGATGAGAAGTAAATATGATATAGGAGATGACGCTTGAGATAATATCTTTAAGGAAGACTAAAAGAAGATAATCGGTATGGGTAATTGGGTTGATTGTTTGATGATTAAATATAATAATTATATTATTGTGGGTTGAAAACCCTATATGCTCACCAGGCTCCCAAGCCTGACCCACTCAGTTTTCTTTGTATCACAGGTATCAATACGAAGACATATTTCACTGAGAGATTAAAGGAAATGTAAATCATTAGTGTAAATAAATGTAAGTTCTGTTTATGCTCATGTGTCTGTATCGGAACATGACATCCCGAGATTTTTGTTATATAATGAAAATACTTTTCTTTAAGAAATACTTTGATAAATTCTTATCATATTTTGTTTTGGGGACAAATTCCGCAACAATTTTCTTTAAACGATTACTCTGATTTTAGAAACAAAGCATAAACAAATCGGTTTTTTCTGGTCGTGAAATTGGGGATGTCACAGTTGGTATCAGAGCATTAGTTTAAGCGAACTAGGAGTTTGTAGGAAATTTCTAGACTTAAACTTAGAATGCTAAGTAATGATTGTGAGGATTGTGTCTAAAATATGTTAGGTAGTACACCTAAATTGACACAAGCACTAGTTTACTTTAGGAATGATG
The DNA here is from genome assembly GCF_051521515.1 of Lactuca serriola. Classification (NCBI taxonomy): domain Eukaryota; kingdom Viridiplantae; phylum Streptophyta; class Magnoliopsida; order Asterales; family Asteraceae; genus Lactuca; species Lactuca serriola. The sequence goes on along the minus strand of NC_136412.1, from coordinate 179,934,183 downwards.
CCTAAAATACTTTTATGTGCTAAATGTTTTGTGTGATAGCTATATTGATGCTATTATTTGTTCGAATCTATGGTCTGTTGCCGACCGGATCTGGAAACCTTATGTGTTTAGGATTCTAAGCGTATGGCTACGATATTAGAACTAGCATATAAACGTTTCGGAGTGATAAGGATGATTTGATTTCTATCGTGATTAAGGATCTAAATTTACCTTATTTGGTGTATAGATCAAGAATGGCAAGAACAAGAAGCGGAGTTGGAAACGCGAACGAAAACAGGAATTGACCACCTGTAATCGAGCAAATACCTGTTGTAACTGCTGCACCTGAGCCAGTAACGATGGCTGGTGTACAATTAATGATTCAGACAATGTTGGATCGTCAGATGGAAGAAACTAGACGTCTGCTTCAACAAAATCGTGAAGAACTTTCAATCCAATTTGAAGAGCCCAAAGTGAATGGAGGGCCATCGGAAGGTGGCAACTTCAGTGGTACCGTTGGTCAAGCCAACCCACCAATTGCTAGACAAAACAATTATGATGGAGGAAATGATGGAAGAGGATGTAAATACAAGGATTTCATGGCATCCAAACCACCGTGTCTATCTGGGAGCCCAACGTCGGTGCAACTCATGGACTGGATCTCCGTGATCGAGACAATGTTTCAAAGTTGCGAGTGTAGCAACAGACAGAAGACAGCTCTTGCAATTCCTCTATTAAAATCTGGAGTACTGAGCTGGTGGAACTTACTAGCCGATTCGATGCCCAAGGGGGAAGCTAGCAAGATGTCTTGGGAAGAGTTCGTGGTGCAACTGAAAATGCAATACTGCTCTGAGCAGGATCTTCTGGAAATCAACAATGAGTTCCAGAATTTGAAGAAAGGAAAACTGAGCGTCACTGAATACGCTACAAGCTTTCCGAAGAAGATGAAGCTTATTCCATACCTAATTCCAACTGAACTTTCCAAGGTCGACAAGTTTGCCAATGGATTACTAGCAGACTATCGTCCGATAGTCAAGCAAGCAACCACTCTGAAAGCCGCCATCTGGGCAGCTAAAAATGTTGAGACCCAAATAAAAGAAAAGGGTCTGGAGAGAGCTGAAGTTGGAGGGAAAAGGAAACATGAGGGATCTTCAATGATCGATAAAGAAACCAAACTCTCGAAATCGGGAGGAAGAGATGAAACCAAGTGGTGTGAAAAGTGCAAGAAGAAGCACTTCGGAAGATGCGATGGAGAATTGACATGCTATAAGTGTGGTAGGACTGGTCACTATTCCAGAGATTATACGTTTGACAATCGGAAGTGTTATGAATGTGGAGATGGTGGTCATATTTCGAAGAACTACCCAAAGAAGGACAAAGCTGCAAAGAAAAACATACCGCCACAGCCAAGGGCATTCCACATGATCCTCGACGAAGCAAATCAAGAATGAGGATTTTATATCCAAGGATGAAGTTATGAAGTAGCAATGCGAATAGTAACTTATGATGTAGCCTATTAAAGGCGTAGTATAGGGTGAACTTGAACTTCTGTGTAATAGTTTCAAGGAATTAATATAAACCCTAGTTTTGTTTGATGGTGTGTTGAATGATTGTCTGATTTTCTTGTATGGTGACTTGGTCGACTGCAAGACAATACATGGGCCGAGTATGAGTAGGTGTGATAGGTAGTAGATGCATACACTACCGGAAGCACATGACTCACACTTGGATCAGGGAAAGTCACAAGGTTACCAAGAAGCTAGTGATTGATTCCGTTTTATTCGGATTTGTCATTACCCTTGTTTCGGTAATTACTAGTAAGATGGTTGTTATTCCGACCCTAGTGATCATATCAAATTGAGTCCGACTACGATGAGTTTGTTATGTGGTTCATAGAACCATGTTCGAGGTAGCATCTGACTTAAGTCAAAAGATTGAAATCAATGTGATCGATAGCATCACGCTAGTTGTTAAGGAAGCTTGTAGCTAGAAATGCTACATGTAAAAATGTGATTATATCACATTAGAATATGAAGGAAGATATATTCCATTATGGAATTTAACTCTAAGAAACCTAATTCTAAGCATTGCATCATTCGATGAGAGGTCAGTAGGACACGACCCATCAGTCTGTTACAATAGATAAATGAATGTATTTATCCTAAGAAGAAGAAGGAGTCCACAATAAGGATTTATTTTATAAATTGAAGGATATGATCGGAAGTCCAACATAGTATGAAGAGCAGATGTAAGATTGAACATCGTGGTCATTAATTAGGATGGAAAGTTAATGTATGGAATCATTATACAAGCCCTATTTCGTTGATGATTCCGGGACGTAATCATCCTAGGGGGGAGATAATTGTAACGCCCGTAGATCCGGGCTAGTTAATTTAGAGACGATAGGCATCAAAATTGGATTTTTGATGAAAGATTATTTAGAATAAATAATCTTAACTAAGTTATAGTATAATTCCGTGCATATAAAGAACGCCGAAATCTGAGTTATAACGAAGAAGTTATGACCTGTCGAATTTTTGCGACAGAACCGACACGACACAACGCGACGTAAATAGTGAATTTACGTTAGAGAGATACTTAGCCTTAGCGATCTAAACGAAAGTCGTGGAGTTCGTTAAACCATGAGCGTGCATAAAAAGAACGTTCGAATCTGACTTCGTATGAGGAAGTTATGATTTTTCTAAGTTTTGACTTAGCAATATGCAGCCCGAATACTCGATTTGAGATCGAGCGGTTTTTAGCCGAAACAATCTAAACGAGAATCGAAGATCTCGTCAATTGTAGTGAAACGATAAAAAGATAGGCGAAAACGGACGTCGAATGAAGAAGTTATGAATTTATAACGGAGTTTTCCTGTCCCGGCCTACTAAAAGTAATATAATAAAAATAAAGTCAAAACTAGCCAACAGAGTCTAAATTAAAGTTGTAGAGTATAATCTCACCTACGCGTGGATATAAAGAACGTCAAAAATAGAGCTCGTATGCGAAATTTATGAATTTTTGAAGATCGTGGCACACATACTAAAGCTTATCCGAAGATTACGCCCAGCCTACTCTATGTATGCCCAGCGTACTGATTACACCTAACGTAATCCCAAACCCAGCAGCCCATAAATAGAACCTGAGATCAGCCATTTCCCTTGCTAATTTTCTTCCTTTCTCTCTAATTTTTGCATCGTTTTGCGTACCAATTATATCCCGAAGCCCCGGTATCATTCCCGAGCCCCGAAGCAAGTTCCGAAGCCCCGAGGACCCCGAGAAGTGAGATTCCCGAGCCGAAGCCCTGCTCGCGAGGAGCCTGGTTTTTGTGAAGATCTTCCAGATCTACCCAAGAATACTACTTCTACAAGTCGTAGTGCTGTCCGATCAACTTCTAATCAAGTGAGTGTATAGTCACTTTCATCTTACACATAGATATGAAGTATTTGCTATGAAATACATGCTATGTGTTTATACATTGTTTGTTTACTTGAGATGGATGCTGAATGAATGTTTTATACGAGTTTTTAAATAAGTTGTATATGTAATTTATATATACAAATATGTTGGGTAGAACATGGGTAGATGAAATAGTTGGTGTGTGATAAAAAAAATGATGAGAGATAGGTGAGGATATAATGGTGATGATAAATAGGTGATGAATTACGAGTCCAGGCAATGTCGTGGCTACGTATTCATGCGATGATAGTCTAACCCTTATTATAAATTACGAGTCTAGGCGATGTTGTGGCTACGTATTCACGCGATGATATTCTAACCCTTATTATGAATTACGAGTCCAGGCGATGTTGTGGCTATGTATTCATGCGATGATAGACTAACCCTTATTATGATTTACAAGTCCAGGCGATGTTGTGGCTGCGTAATCATGCGATGATACCCTAACCCTTGCTAGACACATATTGAGGGAGTAATCCCCGAATTAGTATTGTCTATGCAATGTAGGCGATGATCCTTAGGAAAAGTTCATAGGAACAAACATATAAGGAAATATGATGTATGGAGATGAGAAGTAAATATGATATAGGAGATGACCCTTGAGATAATATCTTTAGGGAAGACTAAAAGAAGATAATGGGGATGGGTAATTGGGTTGATTGGTTGATGATTAAATATAATAATTATATTATTGTGGGTTGAAAACCCTATATGCTCACCAGGCTCCCAAGCCTAACCCACTCAGTTTTCTTTGTATCACCGGTATCAATACGAAGACATATTTCACTGAGTGATTAAAGGAGATGTAAATCATTAGTGTAAATAAATGTAAGTTCTGTTTATGCTTATGTGTCTGTATCGGAACATGACTTCCCGAGATTTTGTTATATAATGAAAATACTTTTCTTTAAGAAATACTTTGATAAATTCTTATCATATTTTGTTTTAGGGACAAATTCCGCAACAATTTTATTTAAACGACTACTCTGATTTTAGAAATAAAGCATAAACAAATCGGTCTTTTCTGGCAGTGAAATTGGGGATGTCACACTAAAAGCTTAGATCGATAAATTTTAATTGAATTTAGTCAAGGATATATTTATTATTTGGATTCTTAAAGTTCGATTATGATTACGGCATCACTCTTTCTAGTTTGAATTTTTTAGAACACGACAAATAGAAATATTGTGACGATATTATAGTAAGAAACTGGTAAAGTATCACGTTTTTCTTTGTGCCATTCTATCCTATACACTTCGGGTATAGGATCGATTTCATATGCTATAATATTCGACCGTTCTAAAATTTTCCAAATGCCTAGGGCATTTAGAGGGAAAAAGAAATAGAACCAATTTTGACTAAGAATCTAAGGATTCGCCAAGGATCGGTCGCTTGTATGGACAGTTGAAAGTATAGTCATGGATGGACCATATTGACATTATTATGAATAGATAAGATTCTATTTAGAATGAGTTGTCATATGGAAAATACGAAAATTGTGACATCCCCATTTTCACGGCCAGAAAAGACCGATTTTGTTTATGCTTTGTTTAAAAATCAGAGTAACATTTTAAATAAAAGTGTTGTGGAATTTGTCCCAAAACAAAATATGATAAGGATTTATAAAAAGCATTTCCATAGAAATGTATTTCATTAAAAGACTCGGGATGTCATGTTCGATACATATCATAAACATAAACAATACATCATAGGCCTTACTACATTATTATGTATTTACAGGCCTAAAATCCCTTAATCTCTCATCCCAAGACATCACATCTATGCTCATGCGCCACTACTTGTAATACAACAAACTGAGTGGGTCAGGCTTGGGAGTCTGGTGAGCACATAGGGTTTTCAACCCACAATAAATAAGTTTATTAGCTTTATCAAACCAAACAAACCCGATTACCCGTTCCCGATATCCTCACTTTACGTCCCTAAAACATCTAACACAAGGGACCTAGTCTAAGGACTATCATCGGGATGGACACTACTGCTAAGGGGATTCCTCAGCAATAAATGTCCTTAAGGCAACCATGTGGGGGATGGAGTACACCTGGTGAGCACACAGTTCAAATAAACACCTACAGGTTGCGAGCCTTCTAGTGTTCCACTGGACTATCTAGAATAGTCCGTAGTCGTCATCTATACTCTGCTAGATGACTGGATCATCAATATCATCTATAATGAGGCCTCTCATTATTTCATTTTATCACACAACAACTAATACATCTACCAATGTTTTACCCCAACATTTTCGTAGATATAAAATACATATACAGTTTAAATCATTGAAAACATGTATAAAAATGTTCATCCAACATAAACAACAAGTATTCAGATAATATGCACACATACCACGTAATTCATATAAAATACTTCATATCTATGTGTAAGCTGAAAGTAACTATGCACTCACTTGAAAGGTGGTGACTTAGCACTCGGACAACGCTTCGATACTCTCAAAACAATTTTCCTTCGATAAAACCTAATACCAATACCACTAGGGTTTAGTCTAACAATAACCACGACAAATTAATAGTCTGACTATTATTATTATTATTATTATTATTATTATTATTATTATTATTATTATTATTATATAAGCGTTAATAACACTCAATATAACTCATAATAATAGCCAAAATAATTAATTTAAGGACCTAATAACATTCCTATAATTATTTGAAAGCTATATTAAAAATTGCATAAGCGAAGCTCACTTACATTGGATTTTAAAGAAAATCGGGCTTTGCTCAGAGCAGCGTTTCCGAAACCGAAAGACCCTTTTTCTCGGGACTCCGGGAGCCTCGGGCCTTCCTTAGGGTGCTAGGGGATCACCTAGGCTTAGGGGAGGGTTAAAACCCTTAGAAAGAGAAAGTTATTTAGAGAGAGAAAGAAAATGGTGTGAAAAACCCGGAGACCCTCACAGGTATTTATAGTCGCAAAGCCTCTCGGTTACGTTGGGCGTCCAGCAGTCTACGCAGGGCGTAGGCTTCAGATAAGACCACCAGCTTGGATCCAGCTGGCTCACACGCGCCTACTCTCGGAAGTGGATCAGATCAGTACGCCGGGCATACTCAATTTTGGACGCGGGGCGTATCGAAGGGCGACGTGTCCTTCATCCGAAGCGAGCCGTGATCAGCAAGCGAGGGTTAGGATTGAGCCACGCCATCGATCGAGCAACTGATTTCACAAATTGCATTCTCGACTTCTAAAAATCATAACTTTCGCATACCAGCTCCGTTTTCGACGTTCTTTATATGCACGCGAAGGTGGGAACGTACTCTACAACTTTCATTTAGACTCCATTGGCTAATTTTGATTCTATATTAAAAGTTATATTATTAACAGGCCGGGACATGATTGGTCCGTTAAATTCTCATAACTTCTTCATCCGACGTCCGTTTTCGCCCATCTTTTTCTCATTACGCTACTCTTAACGAGATCTTTGATTCTCGTTCAGGTCGTGTCGGCTAAAAACTGCTCGATCTAACATTCGAATTTCGGGTTGTACACTGCTAATCTGAAAGTTCGAAAAATCATAACTTCCTCATACGAAGTCAAATTTGGGCGTTCATTTTATCGACGCTCTTAGTTTAACATATTATACGACTTTCGTTTAGATTGCTAAGGCTAAATCTCGCTCTATCGTAAATTCGTTAATTACGCTTCCCGGTATCGTTCCGGTTCTGTCGCGAAACTTCAACGGGTCATAACTTCTTCGTTATAACTCGGATTTCGGCGTTCTTTATATCCCCGGAATCCTTGTTTCGACCACTAAAACTTTATATAAAGATATCGGGCTTATCTCACACTTTAATTTTGACGCTTATTTTTATTCTTTATTAATTACACATTAATAATTAAATAATAAGCACATAAATACACATAATACTCAAACATTTCATCTTTATTACTTCAAAAAGAGTTACAATAGTTGACCTAGACTATTACATTGTCAAAAATGCTTAGCCTTGAAACCTGGGCGTTACAATTCTCTCCCCCTTAGGATGATTCCGTCCCGGAATCATGTATCAGCAAACAGATGTGGATAGCGACTCATCATGTCATCCTCTGTTTCCCAAGTGAGATTCGTCCCATTCGAATGTTTCCATCGGACTAGCACTAAGTCGACCATCTTGTGTCGTAACTTCTTAGTCTTACGGTTAACAACTGCCTTAGGCTCTTCGATCGGCCTCTTATTCTCATCCATCCTTAACTCTGAGATTGGAATTATGTCAGGAACTTCTCCCGTGAATTTCCGCAGATAACACACATGGAAGGTGTTATGGATACCATCGAATTCTTCAGGCAACTCCAGCTTGTAAGCTTGGTTCCCAATCTTCTGAAGAACTTTAAACGGTCCAATAAACCTTGGAATTAGCTTTCCTTGTTTCCTGAATCGTATAAGTCCCTTCCACGGTGAGACTTTTAGCAAAACCGAATCCCCAACTTCGAAGGTCATTGGTCGTCTTTTCTTGTCCGCATAGCTCTTCTAACGATCCTGAGCTACTAACATTCTTTCCCTAATCACCTTCACTTTCTCAGCAGTCTCATAGACTATCTCGGGGCCCATAAACTGCTTCTCTCCGGCTTCAAGCCAACAAGACGGCGTACGACATTTATGTCCATACAAGGCTTGATAAGGTGCCATCTTGATGCTCGAGTGGAAACTGTTGTTGTAGGAAAATTCTACCAGAGGTAAGTGCTCATCCCAGTTCCCTTGGAACTCAAGGGTACATGCTCTCAGCATATCTTCCAATGTTTGAATCGTTCTTTCGCTCTTGCCATCAGTGTGCGGATGGTAAGCTGTACTCAAGCATAACTTTGTACCCAACTCCTCTTGTAGACTCCTCCAAAACCGTGACGTGAAACGACTATCACGATCAGATACAATTATTAGAGGAACACCGTGAAGTCTTACAATCTCCTTCATGTAAGCATTTGCGAGCTTATCCATAGACCACCTCTCATTGGCTACTATGAAGTGTGCACTCTTGGTGAAACGATCCACGACCACCCAAATCATGTCGTGACCATTCTTCGTCCTGGGTAGTTTAGTGACAAAATCCATGGTGATGTCTTCCCATTTACCCATGTGTACAGGTAAAGGTTCTAAACTCCCATATGGTTTCTTATGTTGTGCCTTAACCCTTGCACAAGTTACACACTCGACCACATACTTCGCAACGTCGAGCTTCATCGTCGGCCACCAGTAGTAGGGTTTTAGATCCCTATACATTTTAGTGCTACCGGGATGAATCGTGTTCATGGTCTTGTGTGCTTCTTCCATCAGAAGATATCTTATTCCTCCCGTCTTAGGTACCCAAATCAAATCTTAGAATACCTTTAGTCCTTGACTGTTTGTACCGAACGCTAAAGTTTTGCCCAAACGTTCTTCCTTTCGGTCATTCTTCTCTAAAGCTTCTTCTTGAGCTTTCCTGATACTTTCCACAATTGTCGAGACGACTTTGATTGTCAACGCTCTTGGCATTTTCCTTTCAAGGTTGACTTTCTTACTGAGAACATCAACAAAAATATTTGCTTTACTGGGGTGGTAAAGTATCTCACAGTCGTAGTCCTTGAGTAGCTCTAGCCAACGTCGTTGCCTCATGTTCAACTCCTTTTGATTAAAGAGATACTGGAGACTCTTATGATCAGTGAACAACCTGCACTTCGTGCCGTAGAGTTAATGCCTCCATAACTTTAGAGCAAGTACTACCGCCGCCAACTCCAAATCGCGAGTGGGGTAGTTCTTTTCGTGCTCTTTCAATTGTCGAGATGTGTATGCTATCACCTTTTCTCTTTGGGTCAGAACACAACCCAACCCGACCCCAGATGCATCACTGTAAACCGCGAAGTCTTCAACTCCATCTGGTAGAGAAAGTATCGGTGCTTCACATAACTTCTTCTTTAGCTTCTCGAATGCCTCGTCGTGCTTCTCATTCCACGTATACGTAGCTCCTTTGTTGGTCGATGCTGTTAATGGAGCAGCTATCGAAGAAAAGCCTTGGATAAATCGTCGGTAATATTCGGCTAATCCTAGAAAGCTTTGAAACTCCGTGGGACTTTTCGGACGCTCCGACTTCATTACAGCCTCAATATTTGCGGGATCAACCATTATCCCTTCTTGGTTAACCACGTAACCCAAGAACTGGAATTCTCGTACCCAAAAGTCGCATTTGGAGAACTTAGCGTAAAGCTTCTCCTTCTTTAACACTTCCAACACTTCCCGTAGATGCTTGCCATGCTCCTCTTGGCTTTTCGAGTAGATCAGAATGTCGTCGATGAACACTATCACGGATTTATCGAGGAATGGTTTATAAACCCTGTTCATCAAATCCATGAATGCTACAGGAGCATTGGTTAGTCCAAATGACATAACCAAGAACTCGTAGTGTCCATATCGAGTTCTGAATGCAGTCTTCTCAATATCCTGATCTCTCACTTTCAGCTAATGATATCCCGACCTAAGATCAATCTTTGAGAAGTAGCTCGAACCTTGCAGCTGATCAAATAGGTCATCAATCCTCGGCAATGGATACTTGTTCTTCACCGTTTCCTTATTCATTTCTTGGTAGTCTATACACATTCTCATACTTCCGTCCTTTTTCTTCACGAATAACATTGGGGCTCCCCAGGGTGATGAACTAGGTCGAATGAAACCGTTGTCCAACAGCTCCTGGAGTTGCGTCATAAGCTCCTTCATCTCCGTTGGTGCTAATCGGTAAGGCGCCTTTACTATCGGTGTTGTACCTGGTAACAAGTCTATTCGAAACTCCACTTGTTTATCAGGTGGTAATCCGGGAAGATCTTCGGGAAAGACTTTCGGATAATCACATACGACCGGTATATTCTGTACCTCCTTCTTTTCCTTCTTAGCATCAATCACAAATGCCAAATATGATGCACATCCTTTGGATAAACATTTTATGGCTTTCATTAGAGAGATGATTCCAGAATTCACTCTACGTTTGTCCCCGTACACCATAAATGACTCTTATCCAAGGGGATTTATCCTAACTATCTTCTTTTAGCATAATATCTCGGCATCGTTGGCGCTAAGCCAGTCCATTCCCAAAACGATGTCGAAACCGTTTAACTCTATGGGTAATAGCTATTCGTGGAATTCATTTCCGTTTAGGTCGATGACTACGTTCTTAATATGATTACTAACAGGTACGAACTTGCCACTAGCAACTTCTACAATCAGGGCATTATCAAGTTTTCTACAGGAAATGCTAATTTCCAACCACATCTATACGATACAAAGGAATAGTTGGCTCTGGAATCAAATAGTATATTTGCAAGAAAACCATTTACAAGAAAGCTAGCTGAAGTGATGTTTGCTGCCTCCTTCGCAGCCTTGAGCGTCATCTGGAAGGGTCTTGCCTTTGGCTTCGGTGGTATGTTGGGCCTTCCCGCATCTTTCTTGTTTGGGCAATCCTTAGCAATATGCCCTTCTTCACGGCACTCGTAGCACACCCTCTTTTTGATGGTCCACTCATTAGCATAGTGCCCAGTTTTCCCATACTTGTAGCTGGTTATTTCCTCGCTACATTTTCCCGAGTGCTTCTTCTTGCACTTCTCGCACTATTTCAATTAATTTCCTCCTCCCCCGAGCTTCGTTGAACCGAACTTGCTCTTGTTTTTGTTGGGTTTAGCAGAACCTTCAAATTTCCTTTTCTCGCCAACCTCAACTTTGCTGGCAGCTCTTCCCTTAATCGTATCCTCCACAGACTTGGCAGCCCAGATAGCTGCCTCCAGTGTAAGTGCCTGACGAACTGGCACTGCATACTCCTATGGGAGTCCCTTAGTGTACTTGTCGATCTTTTTCAGCTCATCCAGAACAAGATGCAAGGAAAACTCCATCTTTTCTGTGAAGTTTTTCGTGCGTTCATCGATTGACATACTTCCCTTCTTCAGGGTTAGAAACTGGTTCTCTAGCTCGAGCAGGTTTTGAGCTGAGCAGTACTTTCGTTTGAATTGCACCAAAAATTCTTCCCATGTCAGTTGCAGGGGCTCGTTGGGGCTTAAAGTCTTCCCCAAGGTATTCCAGCAACATACAGCGCCTCCTCGAAATTGACGCACTGCAAACATGGTCTGTAGTTTTCCTCTACAACTGCACGTCATGAAAGCTAACTCCATCTCTGAGATTCAATCCATGACCCCGATCGGATCTTCTTTTCCAGTGAAATTCGATGGCTTGCAAGTCAGAAAATCCTTCTACTAGCATCCATTCCTCTCGACTCCGTCATCTTGGTTGTTTTGTTGAACTATTGGTGGGTTGGCTTGACCAACAGTCCCACTATAGTTTCCCTCCTCAGTCTGCCCTTCGTTCAACTCAGGCCGTTCGATCTGAACAGTTGCTTCTTCTCGATTTTGCTGGAGCAAACGTCTGGTTTCCTCCATTTGACGATCCAACATCGCCTGGATCATCGCTTGCACTCCGGCCATCGTTATTGGGTCAGCAGCGGCTTCCATAACTTGTATTTGCTCAATCACTGGGGGTTGGATTCTATTCCCATTTGCCTTCACGTTTCCACTACGGGTCCTTACCATCTCGATCTATACACCGAATAAGGTGAATTTAGATCTTTATTTAGGACTGATGTTCAAATCATCCTTACCTCTTCGAAACGTTTACATGCTAGTTTTAATATCATAGTCGTACGTTTAGAATCCTAAACACATAAGGTTCCCAGATCCGGTCGGCAATAGACCATAGATCCGAACAAATAATAGCATGTCAGGCACAAAGCATTTAGCACATAAAAGCATTTTAGGCCTAATTCCTAAAATAAGCTAGTGCTCACCCCTCACAATCATCGCTTAGCATTGTATGTTTAAGTCTAGAAATCCTACAAATTCCTAGTTCGCTTAAACTAATGCTCTGATACCAACTGTGACATCCCCATTTTCGCGGCCAGAAAAGATCGATTTTGTTTATGATTTGTTTAAAAATCAGAGTAACATTTTAAATACAAGTGTTGCGGAATTTGTCCCAAACCAAAATATGATAAGGATTTATCAAAAGCATTTCCATAGAAATGTATTTCATTAAAAGACTCGAGATGTCATGTTCGATACAGATCATAAGCATAAACAATACATCATAGGCCTTACTACATTATTCTGTATTTACAGGCCTAAAATCCCTTAATCTCTCATCCCAAGACATCACATCTATGCTCATGCGCCACTACTTGTAATACAACAAACTGAGTGGGTCAGGCTTGGGAATCTGGTGAGCACATAGGGTTTTCAACCCACAATAAATAAGTTTATTAGCTTTATCAAACCAAACAAACCCAATTACCCGTTCCCGATATCCTCACTTTACGTCCCTAAAACATCTAACACAAGGGACCTAGTCTAAGGACTATCATCGGGATGGACACTACTGCTAAGGGGATTCCTCAGCAATAAATGTCCTTAAGGCAACCATGTGGGGGATGGAGTACACCTGGTGAGCATACAATTCAAATAAACACCTACAGGTTGCGAGCCTGCTAGTGTTCTACTGGACTGTCTAGAATAGTCCGTGGTCGTCATCTGTACTCTGCTAGATGACTAGATCATCAATAACATCTATAACGAGGCCTCTCATTATTTCATTTTATCACACAACAACTAATACATCTACCCATGTTTTACCCCAACATTTTCGTAGATATAAAATACATATACAGTTTAAATCATTGAAAACATGTATAAAAATGTTCATACATCATAGATAGCAAGTATTCAGATAATATGCACACATAGCACGTAATTCATATAAAATACTTCTTATCTATGTGTAAGCTGAAAGTAACTATGCACTCACTTGAAAGGTGGTGACTTAGCACTCGCACAACGCTTCGATACTCTCAAAACAATTTTCCTTCGATAAAACCTAGTACCAATACCACTAGGGTTTAGTCTAACAACAACCGCAACAAATTAATAGTCTGACTATTATTATTATATAAGCGTTAATAACACTCAATATAACTCATAATAATAGCCAAAATAATTATTTTAAGGACCTAATAACATTCCTATAATTATTTGAAAGCTATATTAAAAATTGCGTAAGCATAGCTCACTTACAACGAATTTTAAAGAAAACCGGGTTTTGCTCGGAGCAGCGTTTCCGAAACCGAAAGGCCCTTTTTCTCGGGACTCCGGGAGCCTCGGGGCTTCCTTAGGGTGCTAGGGGATCACCTAGGCTTAGGGGAGGGTTAAAACCCTTAGAGAGAGAAAGTTATTTAGAGAGAGAAAGAAAATGGTGTGAAAAACCCGGAGACCCTCGCAGGTATTTATAGTCGCGAAGCCTCTCGGTTACGTTGGGCGTCCAGCAGTCTACACGGGGCGTAGGCTTCGGATAAGACCACCAACTCGGATCCAGCTGGCTCGCACGCGCCTACTCTCGGAAGTGGATCAGATCAATACGTCGGGCGTACTCAATTTCAGACGCGGGGAGTAGCGAAAGGCGACGTGTCCTTCATCCAAAGCGAGCCGTGATCAGCAAGCGATGGTTAGGATTGAACCACGTCATCGATCGAGCAACAGATTTCGCAAATTGCATTCTCGACTTCTAAAAATCATAAAATTCGCATACGAGCTCCGTTTTTTACGTTCTTAATATCCACGCGCAGGTGGGAACGTACTCTACAACTTTCATTTAGTCTCCGTCGGCTAATTTTGACTCTATTTTAAAAGTTATATTATTAATATGTCGGGACATGATTGGTCCGTTAAATTCTCATAACTTCCTCATCCGACGTCCGTTTTCGCCCATCTTTTTCTCATTACACTACTCTTAACGAGATCTTCGATTCTCGTTTAGGTCGTGTCGGCTAAAAACCGTTCGATCTAACATTCGAATTTCGGGTTGTACACTACTAATCCGAAACTACGAAAAATCATAACATCCTTATACGAAGTCAGATTTGGGCGTTCTTTTTATTGACGCTCTTAGTTTAACATTTTTTACGACTTTCGTTTAGATCGCTAAGGCTAAATTTCGCTCTATCGTAAATTCGCTATTTACGCTTACTGGTATCGTGTCGGTTCTGTCGCGAAACTTCAATGGGTCATAACTTCTTCCTTATAACTCGGATTTCAGCGTTCTTTATATCCCCGGAATCCTTGTTTCGACCACTACAACTTTAAATAAAGATATCCGACTTATATCACACTTTAATTTTGACGCTTATTTTTATTCTTTATTAATTACACATTTATAATTAAATATTAAGCACATAAATACACATAATTCACATAATACTCAAACATTTCATCTTTATTACTTCAAAAAGAGTTACAATAGTTGACCTAGACTATTAAATTTTCAAAAATGCTTAGCCCTGAAACCCGGGAGTTATAGAAATGTTTCCATATTGGGAGTTGGATATCGAGAATCCATGTCTAGATTAGAAACTTTTATGCAAGAAGGATGTTCAAAGGAATGTACTTTGAATACGAGACTTCATGACTATGGAATTGTCTTGTAACAATATCCAATAGATCATTTTGTAATTTCGTTGGCCGAGTCTTGGTGACTTTTGTGCCTTGACATTACGAAATGACTGTTGCATAAAATGTTAGAATCTAACATGTTCTAGTAGTGGCGAGAATTTTGTATTCTTACACTAATGGATTAGGAATTGTGAAACGAGTGTGATTGAAAATGTTATTCAATTATACTCTTTCACAAAGTAAGGACCATAGGTAAACATAGTGTGCATGCTAGGAGCATGGGACAATTGTTGTTATAATTCGAGTAATAAGTTGATTACCCGAAACATTATACAATGAATAATTTGTAATCAATATGGTGATTAAATAAAAGGAGTTTTATTTATACTCAAAAGTTTGGGGCCATATTGGGTTCGATTATTCTTGTGTTTCACTTTGCATGTTTTGACATCCTGAATAATAAGATTATTCAAACGTTCCACAGTCACTCATACTTTGGAAGTAGGTATGAAAGAAGATTGTCATGAATTGGTTTGTAGATTGCCTAAAGTGTATTAGACATAGCAAATGTTTGCTGCAACATTCATGAGTGCTTATGAATATGATTTGAGCATTGGATTAAACCCACACTCATTTGGATCGCTTCATGGATTTTATCACGAGTGATTGGTGAGACGGTAATATCTTATATTCTTGAAACTGAGATGTGTGAGTTGTATCTTGCGAGTCGGTTACACATTGATAATATGTAAACACACCAGTAACTTGGTGTTATAAAACATATTATTGTGTGTCCACGCGAGCATTGATTCGAAGTTTATCCGTTCCTTTTACCCAAAGTGGGATAAAACCGATGTATGTGGGCCCCTCAATTATTTAGTGATGACACCTAAGCGCTTGGCCAAGCCGGGACTAAGTTGATATGTTCAATTATAGTCTGTTGTCAGTCGCCATATATCAGAAATCGGGAAACAACACATAGACTGATAGAATGATTATAATCCATGTCTCATGTCTATATGATATCTAGAATGGAGGAATATATGATCCTTTATCTAAAGGACACGCTTCTGATAGGATCAGAGTTGACAGTGGCTTTTCAAAGCTACGATTGCGGATCAGGATCTGAATTCATACGCAAAATAGTTATTAGACTTATCCAAGTGGGAGACTGTTGGATTAGTGTCTAAGTCCACAACTATTTTTGTATGTACTTAACCCGATGGTGCATGGTCCTTTTGGGTTGCCTTCACAAAAGCAACTTGATAGGATGAATTATGGAGAGAGAGGATTAATTATGATTTATTAATATATTATGAGAATAATATATTAAAGGAGAAATCATATTGTTTAATTGATATTAGTCAATAATTAATTATGGGCTAAAAGACATTAATTAAATAAAGAGAACAAGAACTGTCAACTGTGTGATAGTTGGATCTTGGGCTAATGGACTCCATATTAGAGGAGTGGATGAATTCTATGGGGAGACCCATTAGAAATCGTCCAAGGCCTCTAAGGAGGGAGTCCATGGGCTGCTTAGGGCTTAAGCAGTCAAATTAGGGTTTCCTTGTTAGATAACCTTAATAGCCTCACTATTTAAGGACCCCTAGGGCACCAAAAACGTGGCTAAGAGTTTCCTTAGGGTTTCCAGCCGCTTTTGGGTGTCTCTCCTCTTCTCCTTCTTCATCCTCTTGCTCTTGGTGTTTGTGAGCTATTAGAGGAGTGACACTTGTGACTCTAAGCTTTCTGAAGCCATTACAAGGAGGATTTGAGATTGTTATTGCTACATAACAATCAAAGTAAGATCTAAACCCATATTTACATATATGATTTTGATTATAGTATGCTAGATCTAGGATTTATGAGCTCTGGATAATTTGCATGTACAATTAGATAAACCTAGATCCAAAGTTTTGGGGTTTTGCATGTGCACCATAGGATTGATGATTTGCTCAAAACGCATCACCAACTACTGATCAGATGGCCAACACTTCAACTAATTTGGATTCAACTCTAAGGATTCCTCCCCTTACAGTTGCTACTCCAGCCACTTTTCCTTCTGAAGGTGATCTCAGTATGACACTAGCCTCCCAGCCTCCACTCAAAAGGAGAAGCGCTAATCCAAGGCTGGGAGTGCTGATTAGGGAACAAGCTTCACCGGCCCAACAATCCTTTGCAACTGCTACACCGACCTAACAAGCCCATGTTTTGAAAGAAGGACCAAGTCATGTTCGATATTCGTATGAAGCCAGGAGTTCTTCAATTTCTGAGGGTTCTTCTCCACCACAACATGCGCACGATGCTGCCTCCAAGAGGCTTTCCAGGTTTTTCGCTCAACAAGATTACGACCCTTCAACCCGAGGCAAAGGGATATCTATAGGTGAAGGAAGTTTAGGTGGAACGGATCCATCACTTTTTGAGCGCAAGGAGGAGATTGGAGTCCTGAATCAAAGACTCATTGAAAAGGATGTTTTGATAGGAAAACTTGACGTCAGAGTTTCCGAGCCTGAACAGGAAAATATTCAAAAATCAAAACAGATCTCCGAATTGCAGCTAAACCTTGGTGCCTTGACAGCTGGGTACTTCGACCTGAAAAACAAGCTAATCAGTGAATTTGATGACAAATTCAAGACACCGGTTGCTGAACCAAATGCAATAGAACCTTCTCATAGTGTTCCTTCCCAAGCTGCTCAAGATCCTCCTAATGATCATCCTGTCATAACCACAAGAATTGTTGACCGATTTGAGAGTGAACCGGCTCAAGTCAATCCAAGAGTTATTCTCAAACGAGCACAAAAATAGGTATCTTCACAAAAACAGGGGAATTGGCTCGTCATGAAAAATTCAGATCAAAATGTTCGTAGAGACCAGCCCCAACAGACTGTGACTGAGCTCAGAAAGAAGAGGTTCAGAGATAAGTATGGTGACCGGTCATGAATTCTAATGTGGGGCTTTCATGACAAATTAATTTCCTGGTTGGTAAAGCGCAAGAGCGGAAATACGGAGTATTACAAGCACAAAAATGATTTTTCTTCTTGGACGAAGGTGGACCTCACTGAACTTGCCAGTGCTCCATTTTCAAACCCAGCTAATGATCCATGAGGAATGGATTTCAAACTCTTCTAGGAAATCAAGTAAAGAGGAAATTCGATAGAATGAAGACATTCGAATCCTTAGTGAAAAAAGCCAAAGATGTCTTTGACCCTAAGACCAACAAGAGCTTCAAGATTGTGATGTGGCCTCCTACAAATCAGATGACACAAATTCCTATTGTTAAGCATTTTTGTGATGGATCTCTAGACAATATGGAGTTTTGGGTTTATGATGAAGCAACAGCCACTTCAGTCATAAAATTTCCAACCACGTTTTCCTACTAGTTGAAGCAAAGGATCTTTTTACAATTTGGTGAACGCAACCTTCATACCTTAGCTCGACATCATATTGTTGTCACGGCTGAAATTCTGGAGCCTGTTGCTAAAGAATTCATAGGATGGTCGCATACATTATTAGCAAGAAAATGTGGTTGGGAGCAATGGGAAGGTCAGGCGTGCTTATCATTGAGAAGCATTGAGCTTATGCTAGCCTCAAACCAAGGGGGAGACTATTAGGTCATATTTTGTTGGTTTGGGCTACACATTCATTTGTATGAGTCTTGTTAGAATTTGTTTGGGTATTTATAAGGTTTGTGGTTGGGTGAACCGAAAACAGAGTGTTTTCGGTTCAACTAGTGTTTGCGATTGCTAGTTTGTTTGCAGCCGTGAACTCTTTTATGGTTCATGTTCCCTTTATATAGTGTCAGTGTTGTCAGAAGTAGTGTTCGGTTATGTGTGTGTGTCAATTTTATTAGACGTTTGCGGTTAAATATAAACGTGTGCAATTTGGATCGTTCTTCCTTCTACTCCTTCTTTTTCTTATTGGTTATTGCTTGTTCTTGTGCAATTTGGACGTTTGCGGTTCAGTAGCTGGTGGTGGTTTGAAACCTAAGTTGGGGAGAGTTGGATACTCTATTTAAAGGGTTAATGATCTGTTTAAGTTATGGTTTCAGAAGAATGGGTCAAAGTGAATTGTGGTTCGGGTATGCAAAATGTTTGTTCAGGAGTGCTCAAGACGGGAGTGGAGGGCAAGTTGCCATCAGATGTATGTGCTCAGGAATACATGAGTTGTCCACATGATAGGAAGCTATTGAATACTGAGCTATTTGTATCTAGTGGTTTCTTTCGTGATCGTCGATGCAAGGTCATGAGGCGTTTGGGTCGCTCAAGTCGAGTATCAGTTGTTAAGGGATTTGCTAGCTCGTTGTATAGATTGCTATCTACAGTCTAGGATGGGTAGTTGTTGATCGGTAAATCAAATTCGGGGTTCGGCATGTGTAGCTCCTCATGGGCTTTATTCAGAAGTGTATTGGATTAGTGGATTGGTTGTCAATTCATTCTCGATCGTTGGTCATTTTTTTCATCGTCAATGGTTAAGGTTCCTCGAAGTTTTTGAGATGTATCATTTGAAGTTCAATGGATGTGTCAACCTATTGCCCAATTTTTTGTACGTTGTATATTTTGGTTTATGGGTATGGGTACCCTCAATTATTGGTCCTAGGGGTATTGTTCATTGCAGGCTCAGGTATGCTAGCTGTCCTTGATTACTAGGAGTTCAGATGTCGGAGAAGCGTTGTTAACTTTTTTATGTGTGGATTTGGATCTATGTGGATTCCAATATTGGCATGTTGCAGCGACAGGGTTGGTATCTGGATTGATCCGACCACATATTTCACAACATTTCTGAATAATTATGGAAGTTTTATCGAGCTAATTACGTATTTGTGGAATCTGTTCAGTTTCAATAAAGATGTGGGATCTTGTTTCAATCGTTCATGTGGATACTACTGTTAGCCGTTGAGATATGTCACTTCGTCCTATTTAATGGTACTTCACCCTTTAGGTAAGACTGTGAAGAAGGAATACCGTGGATTTAGGGTTGGTTACGTGTTTCCCCTTGGGGTGTGTATTGTGGTACTACATCAAGTATTGTCATGAGGGGTCTATGTGGACTGAATAAGATAGAAAGAGAACAATTGATTCAAATTATTGGCATGGTTCTTATTTCGTTTACAACCTTTGAATTAGGGAAAAAGTACAACCACCTATCTCATTCATGGGTTGTGTGTGACTATGTTTTCATCCGATTTTGCATTCGTAGCAGCCTATACTATGAAAGGAATTATGTGGTATAGAAAGGTTTGGCTCATGTTGTGTTTTGGTTAGTATTGAGAGGGATGTTGTTGGTTTCCTTCAAGTAGTTGGGTTGATGATTGAGTACCTTTAGGCCCCTATGGTGCCGGTTGCATGTCATCAGGACGATAATTGAATGACGACAAGATCAGCGTACCACCGTGAGTTTATCGTTCTAGTGGTTAAAGGGTGTCACAATGTATTGTGAACTAGTGGTTATATGACTCATATGGGTGGGACTCGGTAGTCATTTGATTAAGACTCTTAAGTCTTAGATCATTGGTCTTATTGCCATGTTTCGGTGTTAGTGCCTTATTGGGAGTCAAAAGACTCAGTGACCAACTAGTTGGGATCATGTGGATAGTAAAAGGTTGATGGGAGTATTAATTGTGCGTCAGAAGCCTCTTGCTGAATTGTTTACATTATGAACCATGTTTTCTTTGTGGGATGATTATTAGCTGTTGGTTACTAGTATTGGATATCGGTTCTGAATTCTCGAGTCATTGAGTTCATTTTAAATGTCTCGAGTGATTTTTTAGGTTGATGTACACCTGAACTGATGAGGGATTTGGAAGCAACATGACAATTATTGGATTTAACATCATTATGCTCGTGGGAGTTATGGGTTGGTGATGGCTTGTCAAGTATTCGATTCTGTATTTAAGGAATTTAGGCGTAATTTATGGATTCATGGTTGGTTGAAATTCATGTTCGGTATGTTTTGAGTATCCTATTCCAGATCGGGGCAAGGGGTAGGTACAACAAATGGATGATCATCAGTCTTAGGGTATCGTTCGTGAGATTAAACTGATGCTTTTCCGGTTTAGGGGGGTATGTTTGTGTTGTTGGTTGTGGTTGTAGTTTTGAGAATTCCCAGTATGAGTGGTTTTCATTGGAAGTTGGGCCTTCAACTAGGAATAGAAGATAGTTGTTGCGGTTTATTATTTTTAAGTTATTGGGTTGTTTATTTTCAATTGTGGGATGCCAAATAGTCTCTCGAGTTTTCTTTATAAGATGCCTTGATTTCAAAGTGGCCAGAGGAAGCTTAGAGGATATGTTGGCGTTCTTTTTAGAGATTCTAACCAAGACGGATTTCGAGGATTAAATCTAGTTTAAGTGGGGGAGAGTTGTAACATCCGGTTTCGAGAACTTTCTTATTTTAGGATTGTGGACAATAAATGGATCAAGTAAAGTCCTTAGGCTTTAAGGGAATAAGGTTACAACCCATTGGATGTAGATAATATTGGTTATGTGATCTAATCTTTGGGTTTTTTATTTTGGAGTCAAAAGAAAAAGAGGGAAAAATGATGTTTCGGGCTTTCTTTATGGATTATGTTTATTTGTTCGGCTTGTGTTAAGCCAAAATTAACTAGAGAGAAGTGTAGGGATCATCAATACCTTTCTGTGAATATAAGGATCACTGAAAACAGAGTTGAAACAAAGAAATTATGATTGATTGAAGCTGGAAAGGATTTGGGCGAAAACCGTTACCACATAGTGGTGAGATGGGACCACGAGGTGATGGTCACCATGGAGTATTGACTCAGACCACGAGATGGAAGTCACCACGGAGTGGTGAGTCGGGACCACGAGGTGGTGATCTATCAGGTCCAATCCTATTATTTTAGGGTTTTCAATGTATTTAAGCTTAATGTTCCGCATTTTTGGGCATTTAATTAGCCACCACCACCTCAAAGACCCTTTAGGAGAAACCCTAGCCTCCACCTTCAAGATTTGAGCCTCTCCTCTCTCCTCTCTCCACTTCTAAATGCTTTTTATGATATTTTGATTAAGCAAAAAGATTAAGGAAGTTTTTTTTTTTGCAAGGAATGATGCTTCAAGCTTGGATCCATCAAAGGCACAACATTTCTGGAATATTGTAAGGATAAAGTTCCAATATTTCTCTTTATTTCTTTAGATCTCTTCATATGTGGTTTTTGACACTTTTGGCCCATTTTATGAGTGATCTTGAAGTTGAGTGGACTCTAACACCTCTTGATTAGCTTGGAGTGTTTCTTGGACCTCATGGACTAGGTAAGTTATGATCTTTTGCCTTCCCATTTAGCCATGCAAGTTATATTGGTCCTTTAGGTCATTTTGGTACAATAAAGTTTAGATCTTGAAGGATTGTGGCATTATTATGGATAAAGTTGGAAACTTTATCCATCTAGACATCTTTTTGATTCAGATTTTAAAGTGGGAGAGTTGGACTTAATGGATTGAGTTGAGAGAGATGCATTTTTTGGTCCCTTTAACACTTAAAGTCTAAATCTTGATGGTTTGAACCGTCTTAATGGATAAAGTTGGAAACTTTATCCTCAGTCTAAAGGATTTTCTACAAAATGAGATTTATTCCTAAGGACCAAAGCTAAAACATCAAATTTGATTCCTAATGGCTTCATAATGGATAAAGTTGGTCGTAGAAGGCCACGATGTGGTGGCAGGACTAGTCGTGTTTGTTTTTTTATATGTCCACGGCGTGGTGGCATGTCTACCTCAATGTGATAGTAGATTTTGATCGAGATTGGATTGAGTGGCCACGGCATGGCCATGGGTTCGGCACGACGTGGGAGTCAACTGGATTGACTTTGATCATTCAATTTTTAACCAGTTAACTTTTTGTCAACCTTGGGTATCATGGAGTATTTAACTAAGGTCTGGTACCGATTTAGATTTAGCAAGCTTGGGTTGGTTGATTTATTGTTGAGGAAACTGTGAACTTCTCTTGAGTAGTTAGGTAAGTCTCCTCGTAGTACTTGTGGGTCAAAGTCACCAATGTCGGCCCATTGGGTTATGTTACAGTATGCTAGCAGTTTTTGTGACTTTTGCATGCATTTATGTGTTTGTATGTATACCGGGGGCGGCCTGATGAGTGTGTTGTATGCTAGTTATCTTTGTGACTCGCATGTGTTGTATGTGTTTGTATGTATGCTAGTTGTCTTTGTGACACTCGCATGTATTGTATGTGTTCGTATGTATGGTGTGTGGTATTTTGGGGAACTCACTATTTTTTGTGCTTATCGTTTTATGTTTATGGTTTCAGGTACTTCCGGTATGAAAGGGAAGGATCCAGTATGACTGCACCGCATCCACAAGAGTTTTCCACATCGACAATATCTACTCTGATGTTTAAATAGTATATTTGCTTTCATTGGTTTTGGAACAACTCGTTTTCATGGTTTATTACTTTAAAATAAAATTTTGACAATGAATTTTTGGGATGTAATATATAAAGAAATTTAAAATAACAATAGTTAAAGCAAAAACATGAAGAGTAACAGTCTAAGGTCTCATCACAAAAGGTAAATAGGACTACCAACCATAAACATTAAGCATTTGAAAGTTTACATCGCATAAAAAACAAATACATTCAGTTTTCACAATACATAGTTTAATACATAACAAAAGCAACAACTTAAATCATGTTGGTGTCTTATTGATTCACTGACCGTTCCCTGAAAAGCATGCAAAAAAGTGGGTCAACTATAAAATAGTTGTTGAGTTCACAGGTTTATAATAGTACATTATTTCAACAACAAAATGTTGTTTTTTCAATAAAAGTTCTAGTTTAGAAAATGATGAATGCCATTGCATTCCGTTCACAACTAAGCCTAACGACCATTCTTGCCCATTCCATCATGTCCATGGTTCCCATGATGTCCGTTCATGGAAATATGCACTCGCGGTTCTGGGCGACTGGGGATGTCGACCCCAAACAGCATTGAGTTAATAGGTTGTATCAGTTCTCTGGGGACTTATCATACAAGTTCATAACACCAAATTCATAGTACAAGTTCATAACACAAGGTTCATACAACAAAGTTCATATCATATAGTTCTTAACACAAGTTCATCAATTAATGTTCATAGAAATTGTAGCATGCTTTTGACCCCAAAACATTTAAAAACCGAAAATAGGAGGAGGTGTGAATACTCATAATGGAAAGTTTGTGGCTTGGGCTTCCTGGGTCGATGTTGACGAGTGTGATTCCTAATAGCGTCCAATGGAAAAAATAGTTTCTAGTGAGATATAATTCACTAATCTAATTTCTAGGAACTACTTATCAAACTAGTAGTGTCGTAAAAGTGCCAAAAGTGTGTACGATTCATTATCGGTAATATTAATTCATAATGCATTGGGTTCAAATTTTCACAAAGGCATGGAAATAAATTCCAAAAATTACAAAAATTGGTTTTCCAGATCTAACAAAGGGCATTGGTGTCCAAAAATTTAGTAGACATTTTTGAAGTTCATTTGATATTTATTTGTAAATTAAAGCCCAATTAATAAAGAAAATTCAAAATAAAGGGTAACCAGTTTCTAAAATTCGTAATCTAATTTTTACACGTTCTCATAATGTTTTCAAGGTTGCGAAAATATTGGTTAGGGTTTTTGAGTCCAATAACCCGAATTTGTAAATTCATACTCTAATTTAATGAAAAATACGGATAAAATACCAAACAGTGTCCAAAATGTCTGAAAATTTACATGGCTTTCTTATTCTTTGAATATAGTAATACTACGATTTTTCAGAGTTTATCTTTTCTGAAAATGATTATTTTGAATTTATAGCCATTAATTCACTATTTTTATAGAAAAATAAGAAATTGGTTCTAGCCCTTGGGGTTTTACAGAACATCATTTGGATGTATGAACTTTCATAAACAATTTGTTTCAAAATATATTTAGAATCAGAATAGGGGTATTGAACCCCAACAAGTTAAGCAATGCTGAAGAATATAGTGCATTAGTTCTAGATGTAGCTGAAAGTTCACGATATTGTCTAGAAAATTATGTGGGGTTTTAATCCACGAAATTTAAGGCATTGTTCGTTGGATATGTGAAGTTTCTAAAATATTTTCCCCAGATTTAAGGTGGGGTTTAAGACCCTTTATCATGTAAAGCAAAACTATTGATCATAGAAAAAGTTCTGTTTACGCAACTATTTTGTAAAAATAGTCAAAAATCAGATGTTTATTGTTTTATAGTAAGAACAATTAGGTTCAAAAGATACCTCAAGGAAGTAGCCCTTAGAAAATTTATATTTTGATTTGGTTTAGTAATGAGTGAGTTGTGCCTGTTTAAAATTGAACAAAATATTCTGACAGAATGCATGTCATCCTTGGTTGCTTTGAGTGCCCTCTTAGGGGCACTTTCACAAAAACAACATGCATACTTCTTTTATGGTCGAATATAAATAACAATAAACTAGATTTTACAGAATAACAAAAAAACTTTTAGGTTCATGCATCTAAGTCTTAGATTTAGGGTTATTCCAAGGCCCCAAATCTTACACTAGGATTGCATCACAAATCCGATTTCTAGCACATGCATGGAGTGAATAAGCATCCATGATATACTTGAAATGGTTTAAACTCTTTTTTTTATGTAAGAACACAAAAGAAATGAAAAAGAAGGTGTGAAACTCGATTTTTGAAATCATATGAACATATGTGCATCTTTTCACTCTTAGCATGGGTTTGATCTGGGATTTTCACTATCTCAAACACATGTAAGGTGTTATGGTGAGAACCTACAAACACCAAGAGGAAAACACAAGGATTTTTAGCCATAAAAGCGCATAGAATCCGAAAAGTAAAGAAGAACTATTAAGAAGAGGAAGTAAAATCGTAAAACTATGAGAAAGGGTTGTGTTGTTTACCTTGGTATCGATCTTGAGTGAAGCAAGAACACTTCAAGACCTTAAAAAGTACGACATTTGGACAGAGAATGGAGGATTTTCTGAGATGTAGGGGAGGTTTTATGGATAGGAAACGTTACTTGAAGAGTGGGAGAGAGTTAGAGTGTAGAAATGGTCCATATGAATTGTAATAATGGGTTTTAAGGCATGGGGAAGAGGGAAAGGCCTAATGGCCGAATTTTTAAGAGAGAGAGAGAGAGAGTATTTTTCTTGATATTTGATAAAATAATAAATGCCTCCCTTGAATTTTTATAAATCTAGGGTTTAAATTTTATAAAAACTCAAATATTATCATAATTTCCTAGGGTTTTATTTATTGGGTTTTATTGAAATATTTACATTTGGAAATAAGCTGTAAACTTATATTTCTTGAATTAATTTAGAAAAATGATAACCTATGATTTTATTTTCATAAAAATCAATTTCTCATATTTCAAAAATTGTAACAAGGGTTCATAATATGTGGTTGTAGAATTTTGAAATCCTTGGATTTTACTTTTGATTCACATTTGGAATTATGAATTATTTGAATTTATCATCAACTTAAAAGTTGGTGTCACAACTTGGAATTTTGGTGCCCTGTAACTACAACACCTATAACAACTATGAATCAATAACATGAAAGCATGCATGATGCTTATTCTATAACAACAAAAATTCATCAAATACTTCATTCTAGCACTACAAATGGTCAACAAAGAATTGGAAACCTTTGAAATCTCGGTTTAAGTCCATTTTGGACTAGGACTTGCTTATTGGGCCTAATGAACTAATAAACTTCCAATTTATCCATCTTGAACCTAGAAGTCTCTAATGGGCCCTAATTGGACCCATATACACAAAACATAATGTTTTGGGCCTTAATGGGTCACAACCAATTTAATTTAGCCCTAATAGGTCATAAAAGTTATACTTTGATTTATTTGGGCCAAGCATCATCTAACTTAACTATAATATGGGCTTGAGGGAAAAAAAAGCCCAAATCTTTTCTCTTCCCCTCTCCATTCTCGGCCCAAACCCACAAGAGAAAGAGGAGTTGACTTTCTTATTGCCACCTCACTAATAATTGGTGGGTTTCCATGAAAATCCCATGCTTCCAAGCAAACATCTCATCAACTTTCTCTTTTCCCCTCTCCTTTCTTCTCTCGGCCAAACACAACACACACACACTCACAAAATTCATCTCCATTCTAGCAAGCTCTCACTAGAACATCCTTACACTCTCCCTCAAAAATTTCGAGAATAAAAAATCTAAGGTAAGTTGATGTTTAATCCATGATCTAACTACTTCATTTCATCAAAAATCTCTTCTAAATCCATGCAATCTTGTGATCTTGCATCTTAGAAGCCTCTAAATTCGAGATCATCCAAGAAAGCTTACTAGGATCGAAATTTTCATCACTCCTCTCTTCAAAACCGAAACCACAACTCAAGGTGAGCTTCATACCCCTCTCTTTTCGGTTTTCATATGTTTTATGGGCGAGAATACAAGAAAATGTGTATATCTATGTGTATGTGTATGCTATGTGTGATGTATGCATGTATGTGTGTGATTTATGTGCTTTTGTTATAAATATGTAACCAAAAGGGTGTTAACTAGAGATCTATGACATGAGAAAGGAAACAAACATAATCTAAGTTATTTACACTAAACAAGTCAAGAAAAATAGCTTATAAGGTTATGAGGAACATATTCTAACATAAAACCCATTTTAGGGCTTAAATTGTCAAAAATACAAAACTTGGGTTAAAAATTGTCAAGTCACGGTTTCTTGAGGGTCAAAAGGGTCAAAACAGTTTCTATAATCAATTTTCTGAATATTAGAATTTTCAAAGGACTTGAAATGCAAATTTTTAACTTAGTGGGCTAAATTTGGGCTTTTTGTCCCAATAATCCCATAATTGCGAAAAATGAAGTTTAAAAGGGGCTGAAATGAAACTTTCTACAAAACAGGGGATAAGAAGTGCAATAAAACTATTTCAAAGGTCAAAAATGCTTTTCAATTCCAAAAAGGATAAAAAAATGTAAACTTTTTAGATTTTGGGCCAAAACTGTAAAAGTTGCGAAATATGGGGTTCTAACCGAGAAACTCCATTCTCGAAGGGCCAAAGTTATTAACAAAATAATTTTTGGGTTAAAACTGTCTTTTCAACAAGTTTATGATACAAAAGTGTCAACAAAATGTTTTAAGGACTAAAAATGAAATTCTTTTATATAAAGGACTAAAAGTGTTATTTTATAAAAGAAAGGTAGTGAAAAGGTCAAATCCTACTTTTAAACAATATAATTCATTAAGACAAAATATAAGATCCACGACTACCGACGAAACGGAAAACGAATACACATTCAACACCAAATATCGTTGTAAACGAATTGATTCGGTCTCGAATCAATACAAAACAACAATCATTAAATCAAAACACTCCAATAGATACTTGATGACTAAAATGAGTAAATCTTCAAACTTTGGGCTTGTGAGTTTCAAATCATGCTTTTTGGGCCTTGCAAGCCCACCAACATGATCTTTGGGCCCAAAGGGATAACACTTATATGTTATTGGGCCTTCAATGACCCAATATTTTATAAAAGGAATTTCAATAGCTTTTATGTGCTAGTGGGCCAAAGTGTCCTGTTAGAAAAGCTAATAAGGTCACAGTAATCAAATGCGAGTTGGACCATCGTGTCTTTCGCATCCACGACAACCTAGGGTACTTACGATAGTAGTGGGACATAATGGTCCCCTTCTCTTCGTTCGCTAAGGCTTACGAGAAATCAAAGTAGACGAAATTAGGACGATATACAATGTGGATTAATCAATATTCATTCATTAAGACAATACAAAAATCAGTAATCACGAATAAATTTCAACATCGGAAAACATCGGGTTTTCTGGGGAATTCAATACTACTCGCTCGAAATTTTATAACTATAATACAAAATACCCTTCATATATATGTTTTTGAAATCATTCATGCATCAACTTATGGATCTTCACACTTTGATAAACAAATGTCTTTTCAGAAAATATCAGATTTTCTGGGTTTTACAAACTACGCAAATCATTTTATCACAACATTGCTTATGAACTCACCAATATTTCATATGTTGATGTTTTTCCAAAATAACTTGTATTCTCAGGTAACAGGTAAGCGGAAGAGTAATATGAAGTAATGTTAGGATGTTATGTTGTTAAAAGCACTCAAACAATTTATGTTATGAATGTGTATGTTAAAACAATGTACTTGATGTGAACAATTCCAGTTGTAATATATTGATGCATGGTGATGTTTATGTTATGATTCATGTATATTCATTGTGATGATATTCAATTAAAGTCACGCGAGCCCTCGGACGTTTCTGTCGTCTGGTTCGGGGGTGTGACAGTTGGTTCAAATTATGATTTAATTTTGTTCATATTATCTTAGAATACTTAACCTTGTTAAACCTTAGATTGTTCAAATATGGAAATTTTAGGGTTGTGATCTATTGAACATATTTTGTGTTTAGACTTAAGGTTCAACTGTGGCACTTTACGACTCAGTTGGTTCATTCACATATCAATGTGATCGTTCAATACAAGCTAAGGTAGACTAATTGTTCCGAGGGATCTATTAAGTCACGAACCTAGTTCAACTTGTACTTTAGAGCCAAGTTAACTACACACAAGGAAATGACAAGGTTCTAGATGAGTACTCACCTGAGTTTTAGCGAATGTCACAGTCTCCCCCAGTTGTGGGAATTTCGTCCTGAAATTCAACTGGCGGTAACACTAGTTCAGACATAGCGAATAGTTGAGGATATTTGTTCTTCATGATCTCCTCCTGTTCCCACGTAAACTCGATCTCATGCTTAGAATTCCAACAAACTTTCATGATCGGTATTTTGCTTCGATTTAGTTGCTTAAGCTCTGGGTCGAGGATCTATATGGTTTCCTCCACGAACTTTAGTTGATCGTCAATTTGGAGGTCCCCGAGAGGTAAGTGTAGTGATACGTCCACCAAGCACTTTTTGAGGTTCGACACAAGGAATGTGTCGTGTATCGCACTCAGTTCATCTGGTAGCTTGAGCTTATATGCCACCAGACCGACCCTTTTGATAATCTCAAAGGGTCCTAAATAACGGGCGCACGAATCCCTTCCATGGGGATACTTTTAAGAATACTCTGTTTCCCTTTTGAAATTCCAAGGGTTTCCTACGCTTGTTAGCATAACTCATCTCGCGATCGCGAGCAGCTTTTAGTCCATCGTGTATTATCGAGATCTTTTCAGTGGTGTCTTGAATAGATCCTGCCTCGTCAACTGCCTATCGCCAATTTCCAACAACACAATGGGGAGCGACATTTTCGCCTGTACAAGGCCTCAAAGGGGGCACATTGAATGTTGGTATGGTAGCTATTGTTATAAGAGAACTCGACTAACGGCAAATAGTTATCCCAACTTCCTCCAAAGTCGATCACGCAAGACCGGAGCATGTCTTCTAATGTATGAATGGTTCGTTTTCTCTAACTGTCTATCTGGGATGATAGGTTGTACTTAAGTCTAAATGTGTCCCCAAGGCTTTTTGAAGTGACTGCCAAAATCCAGATGTAAAACGTCTATCTCTATCTGAAATGATAGAAATAGGTACTCCGTGGCATACTATGATCTCGTCTATGTAAATTCAAGCAAGCCTTTCCATTCAGTAATCTTCTCAAATGGGAAGAAAGTGTGCGGATTTCGTCAGTCTGTCCACCACCACCCAAATAGAATTGTGTCCCTTCGCGGTCCTTGGCAACTTGGTAAAAAAATCCATGGATATTTTCTCCCATTTCCATTGAGGTATTTCTGGTTGCTGAAGCAAACCGAAAGGCTTTTGATATTCATCCTTCGCTTTGGAACAAGTTAAACATTTCCCAATATACAAGGCAATATTTTCTTCATTCCAGGCCATCGATAGTATTCCTTTATATCCAAGTACATTTTGTCTACTCCAAGGTGGA
Organism: Lactuca serriola; assembly: GCF_051521515.1. Lineage (NCBI taxonomy): Eukaryota > Viridiplantae > Streptophyta > Magnoliopsida > Asterales > Asteraceae > Lactuca > Lactuca serriola. Next base: position 179,903,364 of record NC_136412.1, on the reverse strand, counting down.
TCGAGTATCAGGAATTAAGGGCTTCCTTTAAAATTACCTTACGTAATTCGTCGATCTTTGGTACCCATACTCTATTTTTGAAGTACTTTACTGCATCAGAACGTGTTTTAAATCGTCGCTCTAGGCCGTGCAATGTTTCATGATTCAAGTTCTCAGTTTTTAAAGCTTCGCCTTGAGCAGCAAGGATCTCGGTCTTCAAACTGGTCTGAATAAGGGCTCTGAAGGTGTGTGCACATGACGATTTGACCCTTTCCTTCCTACTCAGCACATCGGCTACAACATTGGCCTTTCTTGGATGGTATTTAATTTTGCAATCTATTCATTGAGTAATTCCACCCACCGCCTCTATCTCATGTTAAACATCTTCTGATCTAAGATGTTTTGTAAGCTTTTGTAATTGGTATAAATAGTGCATTTAGTTCCGTACAAGTAATGTCTCTAAATCTTAAGGGCGAATACAAACGCTCCTAATTCTACGTCGTGGGTTGTGTAGTTTCTTTCATGAACCTTCAATTGCCTTGACGCATATGCAATAACCTTGTCCTTCTGCATAGTACGTAACCCATACCTTGGTGTGATGCATCATAATACACCATGAAGTTTTCCACACCATCTAGCAAAGCCAAAACCGACGCATGACACCACTTATGTTTCAGCAATTAGAAGGTATCTTCCTGTGGTTCTCCCCATACAAATTTCATATCCTTTTGGGTCAGCATAGTCAATGGTTAGCCAATTTTTTATAAGTTCTCAATAAAGCGCCTATAATAACATGCCAATCCTAGAAATTGTCGTATTTGCGTTGGGGATCTTGGGGCTTCCCATTTCTTAATTGCTTCAACTTTGGTAGGATCCATGTGTATTCCATTTTCTCCCACCACATTACCAAGGAATCGTACTTCACTGATCTAAAATTTGCACTTAGAGAATTTCACAAATAATTTATGGTCTCTCAACAGTTCTAACACTAGCCTAAGATTTCGTTCATGCTCTTCTTTGTTTGGGGAATAGACTAGTATGTCGTCAACGAACACGATCACAAACTTGTCAAGGTACAGCCTACAAATCCTATTCATAAGATCCATAAAGGCAGGTGGCGTGTTAGTTAGGCCAAAAGGCATAACTAAGAATTCATAGTGTCCATAACGAATACTAAAGGTAGTTTTAGGAACATCTTCGTCGCATACTCTTTATTGGTGGTATCCCGATCGTAGATCAATTGTTGAAAAGTACAAGGCACCTTGGAGTTTATCAAACAAATCGTCTATTCGAGGAAGGGGGTATATGTTTTTGATAGTCAATTTGTTTAGTTCTCTATAATCGATGCACATTCACATCGATCCATGCTTCTTTTTCATAAATAAGACTGATGCGCCCCACGACGAGGAACTTGGACATATGAATCCCTTTTCCAAAATTTCCTGAAGTTGGCCCGACAGTTCTTTCATTTCAGAGGGTGCCAAGCGATAGGCTGCTTTAGCTACAGGTGCCACTCCATGAATTAGGTTAATTCGTAATTTGACTTGTCTTGCTAAGGGAAGTCCAGGCAATTCTTCTGGAAATACTCCGAGGTAGTCTCACACTATCAGAACGTCCTAAATATGTTTTTCATCCAGATTGTTCTCCACTACATGAGCTAAGAATGAAGGGTGTTTCTTCCTTATATATCTGCAAATCTTCAAGCACGAGATTATCTTCAAGTTTTTACCTGGTTTCTCTCTATACACTATGAGGGTTTCATTGTTTTGGACGGGTATTTTGACAACCTTCTCAAAGCATCCTCTGTCTGCTCGATTCTTGGACAGCAAGTTTTGGAATAGTGTCTAAGGCAGCAACTATATTAGGCAAGTATTTGACCCGATTGTGCATGGTCCTTTTGGGTTGCCTTCACCATAGCAACTTGATAGGATGATTTATTATGAGAGAATAGATATTATTAATATATTATGAGAATAATATAAGGAATAATAATATTGTTATTTGATTAATATAAGTCATAGATTAATTAGTATTAAATTGGTGACTTAAAGAAATTAATTAAATAAGAGGGTATAAACTATCAATTGTTTGATAGTTACACTTTGGGCTGTAAATCCTCCATGGATAGAGGTTGGACAAATTGTAGGGCTTGGGCTAGCCTCAAATTCGTCCAAGGCATTATCTTGGAAAGGATTTGGATTGCTTTAAGGAAAGATTATCCAACTAGGGTTTAAGGGTGAAACCATAGGAGCCTTACAAGTATAAATAGACCCCTAGGGCAAGGGAAATCGGCATCTCTTCAAAAGTAAAGTACCCCTGGCCGATTTCTTCCCTAACCTCTCTCTCAAATCATCCTCCTTGCTAGTTGGTGTTTGTAAGCCTTTAGAGGAGTGACAATTGTGACTCTAGAGCTCCAAGACAACAAGATCAAACAAGAGATTCAAAGGTAAACTTCTAGATGTAATTTTGTATTGTTCTTATACCTAATTAGTCATTAGAAGTCTTGGATTCAAAGTATGTTTAATTAGAGAAACCTAGATCCAAGCATTAGGGTTTGCATGTGCACATAGGAATGTTCATATGGCTAAAACCCATCAATGGTATCAGAGCCTAGATTGGTTTCTATTAAATTGTTGCTTGTTTGTTTGAATCTTGCTTAACAAATTCGAATTTTATGTTTCTGACGCATGGACTTGGCGAGTTGGCCTGACTCGGCGAGTCCCATGGTGCACTCGGCGAGTCCGAGCGTCAGGAAGGGCTAGATTCGGGATTTTTTGATATTTATCTTATGGAAACTTGCCTTTATCATATTAGATCAACCCTAATCCAATTTTTTGATATATATGACTATAATCTTGATCTAATTAAAGATATTTATCAATTAATAAAATATTTAATTTCCTTATGTGATAATTAATTAATTATTTTGATTAAATTGGTAAATTATTATGCAAGAAATCTTAAATAAATCAAATATGGATAATTATGGAATTAATTTTTAATTAAGATTATTTGTTATTTGATCCTCCATGTTTTAAATGTTTAAAACTTGTCCTCAAGTTTTGAAATTTATGTTTTGTGATTAAAAGTTTTAATTTAGAAAATTTAAATTTCAAACCCTAGAATTTTACAAGTTTAAAATACAACCCTATACTAATATAATATTACAAGATCAATATATATATATATATATATATATATATATATATATATATATATATATATATATATATATATATATGTATAACTAAAATGCTAGTCTTACCGTTAGTAGACCTCATTCACGAAGCCGATCTATAAGGTGGGTATAAGGTTGCGGCCTATAAAATGGCGCTTAATGGGTGTACACTCACACCCACCGCTTGCTTGATCGGTGGAGGGTCGTTAGCCGAATGGGTAGGATAGGGCAACCTCATCCTCTCATTAAAAGTATAATATGAAATACAAAGTAACTACATGTTTTTTTTAAAATTTCCTAATCTTAGTTACTTTAGGAAAAGTGAATTGATGCAATCCCATGAAATTACACTTTGCACCCTTGCTAAGAAGTTAGTGGAGCGTGTGTGGTTTACCGGCACACTAATTGGTTCTAAGCAAAGGTGGCAAAGGGTGATTCATTGTTTTTCATAGTTCGATGGAGCGTGTGTGGTTTACCGGCACATCGAATAGTTGATCGTTACAATGAAGGCACCATGTGAATTTGCATGGTAATTCACACCCGCTTTGTGATCCTCGGTATCCCAGTCACAAACAAGAGGGGCATATCGAGATTTAAACATGCCATTGAAATGTTTCAATGAATCTCATCTAAACCTAGGAATTCTCAAATTCTTTTAGAACTTAAAGTTAGGTTTTGTGGTGGAGAATTAGTGAATCGTCATTCACTTACCTTCAAATTGTTTGCATGTTAGATTACGGCATCCCTTTTCTAATATGTAAATATTGTTGTTGGATCCTAGCCCTAATTTTTTTCTTATTGGGTGATAATTAGGGATTCATATTCTAATCTATCTTTGTCCTTTCTATTTGTAGATGTCGAACGCGAATAACGCTGCTGCTAGTTCTTTCACATTGATGAGCCTTTGTCAAAAGGTCACTTTCGATGGGACGAACTTTAGCGAATGGATAAGATACATTCGCAGTATTGCTCGCTATGAGGATAAGGAGTATGTCTTCTATGAAAAGCTCGAGAAAATCAACCCTGAAATCGCTACTCCGGCTGAAATGACCGCTTTTGAAACTCACGAGCGAGATGCAACGAAGGTACATTGCATCACGATAGCCACTATGAACTCCTAATTCCAAAAGTCCTATGAGGACATGTACCCGTACGAGATGCATCAAGACTTATTGGAGAGATACCACCAAAATGCGAGACAAGAGCATTATGAGATTTTCACTAACATGATTTCCGCTAAGATGGGTCATGGAGAGTCTCTTACTGTGCACCTGCAAAAGATGCAAAGGTATGTCGACCGTCTTCGCAAGTTGAATGTTGACTTTGGGGAAGACTTGGCGATTGACATGGTGCTTCACTCTTTGCCTCCAAGCTACAATCAATTTAGGATGATCTACCACATGAACAAAGAGGAGGTCACCCTAAGCAAACTCCAAGGTCTCTTGAGGGTCGTTGAGAGCAACTTCAAGGACAAGTCTGTTGCACCAACTCCCAATCCACCCGCTGCTCCTGTCTTGGCTATTGGAAAAGGAAAGGGAAAGAAAAGGAAGGCTTCGTCTAAGAACTATCGCAAGGTTAAAGCCCGAGATGGTGCCTCTTCTAGTGGGACCAAAGTTGATCCTGCTAAGCCCTGCCCTAACCTAAAGGCAGCAGAGTGCCACCACTGCCACAAGATAGGACATTAGAAGAGAAGCTGCCCAGAGTACCTGCAAGCCATCAAGGAAGGAAAGATCAAGCCGTCTTTCGCAGGTATATACACAATTAAATCTAACGATTCAACTCATGCTATTTCTTGGGTTCTTGATACCGGTTGTGGTTACCACATTTGTTCTAATGTGCAGGGACTAAGAAGAAATAGGGATGTGGAGCATGGAAGGATTAATCTAATCATGGGGAACAGAAGATCGTCGCCTGTGACCAAGATTGGAGTGTATTCTTTAGTGCTTAGGAATGGTTTAAGTTTAGATTTGAACAATTGTTGCTATTCGCTAGAAATGGCTAGAAACATCATTTCATTTCATGGTTTGTTTAGACAAGGTTTTAGATTTTCTTTTAATAATGAGATTGGTTCTATTTTGGCTTATCTAAATGGTGTCTTTTATTTTTAAGCAATACCGTGTAATGGAATTTATGAAACTGTTATGATTGTTGATAACTTAGGAAATGATGTTTTGAACATAGATTCTTCCAATAGTATGGATAAAGCATCCTTGTGGCATTGTCGTCTTGGACATGTCAACAAGAAACGCATACCCAAACTCCAAAAGGATGGAGTGTTGGAGTCATTCGACCTTAGGGAAGATGACACATGCGAGTCTTGTTTGCTTGGAAAGATGACTAAGTCACCCTTCGTTGGGTCTTGCAAAAGGGGTGAGGGTCTATTGGACCTAATACATACCGATGTATGTGGACCATTTAGATCAACCACGAAGGATGGGAACCGCTTCTACGTGACTTTTACCGATGACTATAGTAGATATGGGTATATCTATTTAATCAAGCAAAAGTCAGAAACTTTTGAAAAGTTCAAAGAGTTCAACAATGAAGTGGAGAATCAATTGGGCAGGAAAATCAAGATGCTTCGATCCGATCGAGGAGTAGAGTACCTAAGTCTTGAATTCCACGATTATCTCAAGGAGTGTGGAATAGTTTCACAATTGAAGCCTCCTAGGACACCGTAGTTGAATGGTGTGGTAGAAAGTTGTAATCGAACCTTATTGGATATGGTTCGCTCTATGATGAGTCGTGCTTCACTATCAATCTCTTTTTGGGGGTATGCCTTAGAGACTACCGCCCATATCCTTAACTGAGTCCCTACTAAGAAGGTTGTCAAAACACCTCACGAGATGTGGACAGGGAAAGCTCCCTCGTTAGCACATATCATGGTTTGGGGTTGCGAGGCTTTCATAAGACGAGACACTCACGACAAGCTCGAACCTCGTAGTGAGCGATGTATTTTCATCGGCTACCCGTAGAAATCCTTTGTATATCTCTTCTATAGACTGAAGGACAATGTTGTTTTTGTTGTGAGGAGAGGAGTTTTCCGAGAGCGAGAACTCATAGGCCAAGGAGACAGTGGGAGGCAAATTGAGCTTGAAGAGATTCAAGAGTCGATAGATGAAGGAACCTCTACCGTTGGCACTCAACCCGAGGAGGAAACTCCGGTTGAACCGATTGACGAATCCTTACCTCTTAGACGTTCCGAAAGAGTTAGAGTTCAACCCCAGTTTTATGGTTTTCATATTACTACCGAAGGGGACACATATATTAGTGATGGTACACTAATAAACCTTGATGAACCTAATAGCTATAAGGAAGCCATGGCAGGCCCGTAATCTGTGAAATGGAAAGAGGCAATGGATAGCGAGATCCAATCCATGTATGATAACCAAGTTTGGAATTTGGTTGATAATGTGCCCGGACGTAAGACCATTGGGTGCAAATGGATCTTCAAGAAGAAGACCGACGTGGATGGAAACGTACACACATATAAGGCGCGATTGGTTGCGAAGGGCTTTACTCAAACTCCTGGAGTTGACTATGATGAGACCTTCTCACTAATTGCAAAGAAAAAATCTATTAGAGTGATGCTAGGTATTGCCGCATTTCATGATTATGAGATTTGGAAAATGGATGTCAAGACCGCTTTCCTTAACGGGAAGTTGGCTGAGGATGTTTACATGGCTCAGCGAGAGGGGTTTGTGGATCCGAAGCATCCGAATAGAGTGTGTAAGCTTGAGAAGTCCATTTATGGACTTAAGCAAGCGTCTCGCAGATGGAATCTTTGCTTCGTTAAGAAAGTCAAAGAGTTTGGATTTGTACGAAGCGAAAATGAATCGTGTGTATATGTCAAAGCCAGTGGGAGTATAGTAAGCTTCCTCGTTCTATATGTCGATGACATATTACTCAGAGGAAACGACATCCCAACTCTGCAGGAGGTTAAGTCCTGGCTCGGGATGTGCTTCGCTATAAAGGACCTCGGAGAGGCTTCTTACATTTTGGGAATAAGGATAGTGAGAGAAAGAAGTAAGAGACTAATAGGACTTAGTAAGAACACTTACTTAGAGAAAGTACTAAAACGTTTTAGTATGGAAAACTCGAAGAAGGGAGAATTACCGATACAAAGTAATGCCAATTTGAGTAAGACTCAAAGTCCGAGTACCGAAGCTGAAATAGTAGAAATGAGCCGAGTACCATACGCTTCCGCAGTTGGCTCAATCATGTACGCTATGACTTGTACTCGCCCTGATGTACCCTTTGCTTTGAGCATGGTTAGTAGATATCAAGGGAACCCTGGCAGAGCCCATTGGATTGCGGTGAAGAATATCCTTAAGTACCTTCGGAGGACGAAGGTATGGTTCTTAGTCCTCGGAGGGAGTGATGACTTGAAGGTGCGAGGGTATAGTGACGCCAGCTTTCAAACCGATAGGGACAACTACCGTTCGCAGTCGGGCTGGATCTTTACCCTAAATGGAGGAGAAGTAACCTGGAAAAGTTCCAAACAAGAAACCGTAGCTGATTCAACGTGCGAATCAGAGTACATTGCAGCGAGTGAAGCGTCGAAGGAGGCAATATGGTTGAAGAACTTCATCGGTGATCTTGGAGTTGTACCTGCCATAAAGGAGCCCATGGAGATTTTCTGTGATAATGAAGGAGTGGTTGCCTTGACCAAGGAACCGAGAGATAATGGTAGATCTCGACACATCGACAGAAAATATCTCTTTATTAGACATCATGTAGAAGAAGGACAACTCGTAGTGAAGAGGATATCATCAGAAGATAACCCAGCAGATCCACCTACGAAGGGACTGAGTAGGGTTAAGCACTTGCAGCATGGTAGGAGTATTGGTCTGAAGGATGATATTAGCATAGATTAGATAGTATTAGAAACGTGTAATAGATAAATGTAATTAACATTTGATGATTAAATAAAGGAGTTTTATTTATGAGTAATGTTACTATCTTATGTTAATTGTTTAACTATTGTTTCTTTTTGCATGTTTTGACTTCCAGAATAATTGAATTTATTAAGAATAATCGAATTGTTCAAATTGTCCACAATCGTTCATATGTTGGAAGTAGATATGAATGAAGATTGTCATGAATTGGTGTGCAGATTGTCTAAATGGTATTAGACATAGCAAAAGATTGTTGTGACGTTCATGAATGCTTATGAGCTAGTTTTGAGCATTGGAACAAACCCGTGCTTGCTGGAATCACTTTATGGAATATGATAAAAAGGGTGATCGCAAGACGATAATATCATATAGTCTTAAAACCTAGATATATGGTTTGTTGTTTGTTAATTGATTGTACATTTATAATGCGAAACCGCATCAGTAACTTGATGTTATAAAATGCATTGTTGTGTATAATTGATTAATGAATAAGTAAATGCATATAAGTCGAAGTTTATCTGTTACTTTTATCCCAAGGGGATAAAAGTGATATCTCGGCCGCTCGATGATTTGATTTGACTTATGTGCCGGGCCCGGTCAGAACTGAATTGATGTGTTCGATTAAGCTCTATGTCAAATAAATCAGAGATCGAGAAACCTAAATGCTAGACTAATCATTCCATAGAATTGTCAGCATGATATTTAACAGAGGATTGTACAATCACTTATCTAAAGGACAAGATTGAATAGATCAGAGTTTGACAGCGTCTTTGAGAGCTACGATTGCGAATCGGATTATACTTGTGCATATAGTTACTAGACTTATCCAAGTGGGAGACTGTTGGAATAGTGTCTAAGACTGCAACTATATTAGGCAAGTATTTGACCCGATTGTGCATGGTCCTTTTGGGTTGCCTTCACCATAGCAACTTGATAGGATGATTTATTATGAGAGAATAGATATTATTAATATATTATGAGAATAATATAAGGAATAATAATATTGTTATTTGATTAATATAAGTCATAGATTAATTAGTATTAATTTGGTGACTTAAAGAGATTAATTAAATAAGAGGGTATAAACTGTCAATTGTTTGATAGTTACACTTTGGGCTGTAAATCCTCCATGGATAGAGGTTGGACGAATTCTAGGGCTTGGGATAGCCTCAAATTCGTCCAAGGCATTATCTTGGAAAGGATTTGGATTGCTTTAAGGAAAGATTATCCAACTAGGGTTTAAGGGTGAAACCCTATGAGCCTTACACATACAAATAGACCCCTAGGGCAAGGGAAATCGGCATCTCTTCAAAAGTAAAGTACCCCTGGCCGATTTCTTCCCTAACTTCTCTCTCAAATCATCCTCCTTTCTAGTTGGTGTTTGTAAGCCATTAGAGGAGTGACAATTGTGACTCTAGAGCTCCAAGACAACAAGATCAAACAAGAGATTCAAAGGTAAACTTCTAGATCTGATTTTGTATTGTTCTTATACCTAATTAGTCATTAGAAGTCTTGGATTCAAGGCATGTTTAATTAGAGAAACCTAGATCCAAGCATTAGGGTTTGCATGTGCACATAGGAATGTTCATATGGCTAAAACCCATCAGCAAGTCCATTCCAACCACTACGTCAAAGCTTCACAGTTGAACGGTGACAGGGTCAATACTAAAAAGTTTATTAGCTAAATTCAAGATACAATTAAGAACTATCTCCCTAGCCTTAATTTCATGACCATTAGCAACTTCAACTACATAGGCATGTTCCAACATTTTTGATTTCAAGTCGATTAGGGGTCTAAATTCATGTGGCACAAAACTTCTATCTTCCCCAGAGTCGAATAAAACTAATGCATAGTGGTTGTTTAGGAGGAATGTACCTGCCACCACCTCTGGGTCCTGGCAGGCCTCTTCCGCCTTAATCACAAATGCTCGCCCACGAGCCCGGCCTCGTTGATTTCCACGGTTTATGTGGCCTTCCTGGTTCCTGTTATTGTTGTTGTTAGGGCCCTTATTTAGATTTGGGCAGGCATTCCAAAAGTGGTCCACGCTCCCTCATTCGTAGAACGCCTTTTTACTATGCTTGCGATCTTTGTCTATGCTGCAATATTTTGCAAAATGTCTTGCTCGATTGCACTTGTGACAAACAGGGAAAGCACCCTCATGATGATGGCTACATCTTTCGTCCTTAGGTTTAAGCCCTCGGTATTGCACAGATTCCTCTATTTTGACCCCAAAGTTCCTTGCCCTTTTCCCGTTCTTGTCTAAGTTATCATTCTTCTTCCTTCCCGATTGGTTCTCCAATTTTCTTTTGTTGCATGAGTTGCTCATGACCAATATCAAGGCCCTAACTTTTGTTGGATTAGGTGTCTAAGCCTATAACTTTAATTGGTATGTACTTGACCCGATAGTAGCATGGTCCTTTTGGGTTGCCTTCACCAGAGCAATTTGATAGCATGTATAGTTGACAAAGAGGTTATTTGTGAGTTATTAATATATTATATGAATAATATATTAATTGAGAAATTATATTATTATTTAATTGGTATTGATCAAGAATTAATTTGGAATTAATTTAGTGATCAAAAGAGACTGGTTAAATTTATAGGGACTGATTAGGTAAATCATTAATACTTATAGTTTGGGCTAATGATCCATGTTGATTAGGGATGGACTAAATCTATGTGAAATTCCATGAAGATTTAGTCCAAAGGGCCTATCATATGGATTATTGGAGTACTTAAAGGCTTAAGTAAATTAGGGTTTTATGTAAGAAACCCTAAGGAGTCCACACTATAAATTGAACCCCTAGCCTTCCCAAAATCGGCCATTCATTTCCAAGGTGAAACCCTAGCTAGTTTTGGTGCTTCCTAACCTCTCTCACAAGCCTCCTCTTGCTTTTGGTGTTTGTGACTTGTTAGAGGTATCACATTTGAGGTACTAAGCTCTTAAAAGGCCAAGTTCTACAAGCTACAACCAAGAGGTATTCATCTAACTTTTTTTATGTTGTAAATCTCTAAATTGTATGCTAGTTAGGGTTCATGCTTTGGATAAATGAAAATTTCATGTATAACTTGAGAAAACATAGATCCAAACCATTAGGGTTGTATGTGCACCATAGGATTGTTATAGTACTCAAAAACTCATCAGTGGTATCAGAGACTATGGTGTTTTCTGTTATATTGATGTAATTGTATTGTTTCTAAAGCTAAAAAATTTCAATCTTTGGGCTCTGACCACTGGACTCAACGAGTCCTATGAAGGAACTCGATGAGTAGAGCCAACTCACCGAGTCCATTGCCTGACTCGACGAGTTGGATCATTTGTTGGTTGATTTTTCAAGTTGTTGGCCAAATATGGATTACAGTCATTACCACAAAATGTTTTGACTAATAAAATTCAATTTTTCTGATAAGGTAATGATTATCCTCATCCAATTGAATGATGATTGTCCAATTTTAAGATAATTACTGGATTTTGTGAAAAAAAATTAATTATTTGTAGAATTTGATTTAAATCATCTTGCTATATGAAATTAGATTAGGTCAATTTTGTGATACAATTAATTATATGATTAATTTAATTGTTTTCAAATTGATCCAAGAAGTTTTGAAAAGTTCCAAAATCCGCCCTAAAGTTTTGGAATTTATAAATTGATTAAAAGTTTTTAATTTTTAAATATTTAAATTCTAAACCCTAGAATTTTAAAATTGTAAAATTCAACCCTTATATTATTATAATATTAAAACCTTAATACTTATATATATGTATAAGACAGTTAGTCTTACTATTAGTATGCCTCCTTCACGAAGCTGGTCTATAAGGGGGTATAAGGAAATTGCCTATAAGATAGCCATTGAATGGGTGTCCACTCTCACCCGCCGCTCCCTTGACTAGTGGAGGGTCGTTAGCCAAACGTGTAGGATAGGACATTAATTATCATTAGACAGCATAATGATAATTATAAAAGTTACTTAATGTTTTACATAAATTCCTAATCTTAGTTACTTTAGGAAAAATGTGAAAATGGTGCTATTCCATGAATTTGCACTTTGCACCTTGCCAAGTCGTTAGTGGAGCGTGTGTGGTTAACCGGCACACTAATTCAGACTAACAATGGTGGAAAAGGGTAGCTCGATGGTTGTCACAAATCAATGGAGTGTGTGTGGTTCACCGACACATTGATTAGGTGATAAATGACATCAAGAGTACCACGTGTATTTGCATGGTTATTCACACCTTGTTTGTGATCATCGGTAGCCTAGTCACAAATTTGAAGGGCATAATCGAGATTAAACATGCCATTGAAAGGTTCAATGAATCTCAAAGAACTAGGAATTTCATAAAACTTAATTCTTTAAAATTTTAGTTTTGGGTGGTGAAATTGGTAAATCGTCATTTACCTACCTTCAAAATATTTTGCAATTGGATTACGACATCCCTCTTCCGAATTGTGAAATATTGTGTTGGGTCCAAGCCTTAATATCTCATTTGGGTGTTATATTAAGGAATTTCTATCAAATGAAACTTGTCCTTCTTTTTAGATGTCTACTTCAAACTCAAATGCTTCTGGTTCTTTCTCCCTCATTAACTTATGTGGGACGGTCATTTTCGATGGATCAAATTTCAATGACTGGATTTGATATGAGGAAAAGGAATATGTCCTTGACAAAGAGCTAAAGGAGATTGATGAAGAAACTACTGCTCCTGAGCAATTGGCTGAGTATAGGGCACATGAGAAGGACGCCACAAAGGTGTCGTGCATCATGCTAGCCACTATGACTTCTGAGCTTCAGAAGTCCTACGAGGACTTGTAGCCTTTTAAGATGCACCAAGACTTGATGGAAAGGTTCCATCAGAGTGCTCAACAAGAAAGGTATGAAATCATTGCCTCCATGATAACAACAAAAATGAAGGATGGAGAGTCCATCACGACCCACTTGCAAAAGATTCAAAGATATGTGGACCGCTTACTAAAGGTGAATGTCAATTTCGACGAATTGGCTATTGACATTATCCTACACTCCTTGCCTCCTTGTTATAATCAGTTTAGAATGACTTATCATATTAACAAGGAGGAAGTCACTCTAAGAAAGCTTTAAGGCCTACTGATAATTGTTGAAAGTAGTCTAAAAGGAATGTCTGTTGTACCCACTCCTACTGGTGCTGGCCCAGTCCTGGCAATTAGACATAGAAAGGGAAAGAAGAGGAAAGCTTCCTCAAAGAATCACAAGGGAAAGTTGTTGGGTTTAGTGTCTAAGCCCATAACTATAATTGGGATGTACTTGACATGATTGTAGCATGGTCCTTTTGGGTTCCTTCAACAATGCAATTTGATAGGATGAAGTTTTGAGAATAAGGTTATTTATGATTTATTAATATATTAAAAGTATAATATATTAATATGAAATCATATTATTTAATTAGTATTGATCAAGATTTAATTTGAAATTAATTTTGTGGTCAAAAGAGACTAATTAAATATATGGGGATTGATTATGTAAATCAATGATTCTAATAGTGTGGGCCAATTATCCATGATTATGGGCTAAACTAATCAATGGATAGTCCATGGAGGATAAACCCATGCAGCATGAGAATGTGCAAAGTCATGGGTTATGAGGGCTTACAAAGTGTAACCCTAGCATGTGCAACACTATAAATAGAGTCCCCTAGAGCCAAAATCGGTTGCCCCATCATTCCAAGAGAGTGATACAAGATTTTGAGCTTGCTAACCTATTCTCTCAAGCCTCCTCTTCCATACAGTGTTTCTGAACCATTAGAGGCATCACACTCGAGGTGCTCAATCTTTCAAAGCTCAATAACTCTACCCTACTAAAGAGGTAAACATCCAAACTAAGTTTTTATTATATAGCTTCAATTGTATGCTAACTAGGGTGAAATCTTTAGAAAACCAAAATTCATGTATAATTGGAGAAAACATAGATCCAAAGCATTTAGGATTGCATGTGCACAATAGGAGTGTTATAGTGCTCAAAACCCAACAGTGGTATTAGAGTCTAGGATTGTTTTCTATTATATTTGATGCTTACTAGTTTTTCAAAGCTGAAAAAGTCGACATTTTTGCACCTGACTAATGAACTCGTCGAGTACATGAACAGACTCGACAAGTCCACTCAATAAACAGGGCAACTCGGCGAGTCAGTTCATGCACTCGACTAGTTGAAGGCCCTGTTTGCATAATTTCGAGTTTCTTGGCCTGGTTTGGATTAGGAACACTACCACAAACTGTTTTGGATCATTGGAAATGTTTTTTTATGATATGGTAGTGATTGTACTCATCCAACCACAAGATAATTGTCAAAGTTTTAAAATAATTGTTGTTTTTATATGATAAACAAAATTGCTTTCAAATTGTTGACTTGAAATTATCTTGATTATGAGTTTAGTTATATCATAAATTATGTGATAATTTTAGTTGTTAGAAAATGATCTAAATTAATTTTAATGACATTCATAACTTGTCCTCAAGTTATGGAAAATGAAAAGTCTCATACATTAAAATGTCATTAAACTCATATGCTATGAAAATGAAAGGACAACTGTCAAATAGTAATATAATAGGTTAATTATTTGTATTATTCGATATGAATTGCCTTGCTACGTGAGTTAGATTAGATAAATAGAATATTATATGATAATCTTTCCTTGTTAGAATTGATCTAAATATTATTTAATGGGTTCCATAACTTGTCCTCAAGTTATGGAACATGAAAAGTCTTTTGATAAATTTTTTTAATGAACTCCGTAACTTGTCCTCAAGTTATGGATTATCAAGAGTCTTTTCATAAAACAAACATTAAACTCAGAAGTTATAGATATGAAGAGTTTTGAAAAGTTTCAAAATTTGCCCTCAAGTTTTGGAATTTCTAAAGTCTCGCTTTTGAAACATTTAAATTCCAAACGTTAGAATTTTAAAAGTTTAAAATTCAACCCTTATACTTTATAATATTAAAAGTTAATACGTATATATATATATATATATATATATATATATATATATATGTAAGACAAGTCAGTCTTATTGTTAGTAGGCCTCATTCACGAAGTCGTTCTATAAGGGGGTATAAGGTTACTGCCTATAAAATGGTGATTTAATGTGTGTCCACTCTCATCCACCGCTTCCTTGATTGGTGGAGGGTCGTTAGCCAAACGGGTAGGATAGGACATTAATTCCCCCTCATTAAAAGTATAATGATAAATATAAAGTAATTAAACTTTTATTAAATTCCTAATATTAGTTACTTTAGAAAAAATGTGAAAATGGTGCTAATCCATGAAATTACACTTTGCACCTTGTTAAGTCATTAGTGGAGCATGTGTGGTTAACCGACACACTAATCTGGAACTGACAATGTGTGGCAAAGGGTAACCTTTTGTTAATCATAGATCAATGAAGCGTGTGTGGTTAACCGGCACATTGATTAGGTGATCTGTAACATTGGGTGTACCAAGCTAATTTGCATGGTTATTCACACCTTGTTTGTGATCCTCGGCATCCCAATCACAAACTTGAAGGGCACAATCGAGATTTAAACATGCCATTGAAAAGTTCAATGAATCTCAAAGATCTAGGAATTTCAAACCAATTAAAACTTAATAATCTATTTCATTTTTCATGGTGGAAATTGGTAAATCGTCATTTACTTACCTTCAAATATTATACAATTGGAATACGACATCCATCTTCGCAATTGTAAAATATTATGTTGGGTCCTAGCCTTAATATTTCGTTTTGGGTGTTATATTAAGGATTTAAATCAACTAACTTGAATATCTCCTTTTATAGATGTCTAGGTCGGACAACTGTGGTCTTCCCGAATTTGTTGGAAAAGGCTTTCCACATGAAGATGATATTCCACAATATCATACTTCACTTCCTCCACCTCCTCCTATTATTCTCCGTGACCTACAAGTTCAAAGACTTGAAATGTTCAAGGTCACTCAAGCCCTACTAGCAATGAAACATCAGGATGGAAAGTCTATATGTGCTCATGTCTTGGACATGAAGCTACATATTGACAGGATGGGAATGTTGGGTGTCGTGTTCCCGAGGAAGTTGGCTTTTGACTTGGTTCTTCAGTCACTTCCCAAATCATATAGTGAGCTCGTTCAAGAATACTATGTGAGAGATCACGACATGACCCTTATTGATCTTGCCTATTTGCTAATTGTTGTTGAATCAACAATGATTTGGCGCAATGATCAAGCAAACATGATTGAAAGATCTACTTTCCATGCCACCATGAACATAGACAATGACATCGATAGTCCAGAAATGATTCCTACTCCTAAAGGAAAAGAATTGGCCATGGTAAAAAGTTTTAAACACAAGAGAAGGGCGGCTTCTAGGATTGTCTCATGTGCCAATGCAAATGGAGCCAATTGTTTCTACTGCCATTTGAAGGGTCATTGGAAGCGAAGCTGCCCAGACTACCTGAAATATCTAAGAGAAGGTAGAATCAAAATGGTTTGAGTCTGCTTTAGGTAAGTCCTCTATCTAACTCTATTAAGTTCCTATTGATAGATTCTTAATACATGATGTGATAAGATTACATTTTGATGTTTTGTCGGATCAAAGGAAACTTAAAGGAAAGGGATGTTGAGTCTGATCATGAAGAGTTGGATTTCGATCGAATGGTTCGATGATCGGATTCTGAGCTGCTGCTTAAGAGTTATGTTAGATTGCTTAGAAATTTGTAATAACATAGTTTTCATTTGTAATTGCATTGT
The DNA here is from genome assembly GCF_051521515.1 of Lactuca serriola. Classification (NCBI taxonomy): domain Eukaryota; kingdom Viridiplantae; phylum Streptophyta; class Magnoliopsida; order Asterales; family Asteraceae; genus Lactuca; species Lactuca serriola. The sequence goes on along the minus strand of NC_136412.1, from coordinate 179,886,559 downwards.
AAGGAAAAGTTTTTCCGCACATTTTTTTATATAAATAAAGAAAAAATTTATTTTATCTTATTTTATATTTCCTTGCAATGGCATATGTGAAAATTGATGGTTGTATTTTTAACGATATGGATTTGATTCTTTTGTTTGTGGTAGTGTCTAAATTTACCAAATAAGGAACGATTCTTATCACCCAAGTTTCAGTTGGATAGAAACTTCGAATCATGCAACTTGTATTGTATGATGAATGAGAACCTTCATCTTTGGGAAATTAAGACTAATTCCTTGTTCACATGTATATGTAAGTCAAGTGAAGGACTAGGGGATCGGGTACACTGGGTTGTGCACTGATCAGGTCCACCACAAAGAACAATATGACTATTCGTTATGGTTTACTAAAGTTAGTAAATATGGTTATGCTTACAAGACTAAGTATAATTATGAGTCATTGAAAAGTCTCAGTGTATAGTACAACGAATAAGAAGAAGCAAAGTCGGCTGAAAGATACAAGTTTCTCCAATCTGAAAAGATGGGAGAGTACTTGAGTATCGTGTTTTATGATCATCTTAATCATTATGAAAACCATATCAAAATTGGATCCTCTAAGGACATCTTAGTGCATTTGTTTTGCTAAGAAGAGGAATCAGGAATTGTTGAAATGGTTAAATCAATTAAGATGAATCATACTTCGTTCCAAAATCAAATATTAAAGTCATCCTCCAAGATTGTATATTGAGTGACTTATCAACAAATGTAGAGTAAAATGTTTGCTACTCTTGTACATTTGAAATTGGTAAGTTGTAATGTTTTGGATAAAACAAAGATCAAGTAAGACCGATTGTCAAAAGTGTTTGTCTTGATAAGAAATTGCAATAACTCTTGAATATTTGTTTGTCAAGTAATGTTTCTTGATAGAGAGAGACTTATATGTCAAGAGGTCAGTGGGAGTCTTAAAGATCTTAACAAGTTTAAGGAACTAATCAAGAATAAACCTATTTTTAGCCACTACGACTTGAGGTTTGTAACCTATCGTGTTGACATATTCTTGTTTTATGTGCCCATTCCAGTTAAAGTTGACTATGCAGATGATTTCTATGAGTTATCAATTGTTTGCATTACAACCTGGAAGCAATGGTAGACCCTTGTGCTGCCAGATGACAAGAAATTAAGATGGAACAAGTTCAGTCCATATGAGTTTGGATTTGTCACTAACCTTGTCTTGTGATTATGGTTTTGAAAAATTCACATGGATAGGAGCACATACACCATAAAATCTAAATGTCATAAGATTTATCTCCAATTCATGAAAATGATGGTGAGGAAACGCTTTCACTAAGTATATTTTAAGGAGATAGCATTTGTGATATTTGCATTCTCAAATTCGATTATGAATATGGTATCCCTCTTCATAGTTCGAATTGTGAGAAATGGCAAAAGGTCTACACATTCAGAACTTATTGTTGTAAGTTCTGAAATAGTTTCGAAACACATGTGAGCTGTTTAAGGAAAGGTATATAACATTGAGAATCATAGATAAAGGCTTTTCGAAGCATCTCGTATCAGAAATCTGAACTTTGGTAAGAAAGTCAACAAGTACTGATTTCTAGAAGTCCAGCTAATTTTGGATACATGTCAAAGCTAGTGGGAGCATAAGTGTTATGCCAATAAGATAATAAGTATTGATTTCTAGAAGTCCTGCTAATTTATTATGATAAGTGTTGCAAGTTAGCAATGTTAATTCTAGAAAACAAAGTTTTCAATTCACAAAGTTGCAGGGTTTGAAAAAGTTGTTTTACTATAATTAAGGGAGAGGAACTTATACTTCATTTTTCAATTCTAAAAGCTTAGATTGAGATTTTTAATCAAATTTAGTCAAAGACATATATGAATGTTATGTTGAAAAGATTCGACATAAGGAAATTCTATATATGGAAATGTTAATTGCATTCTCAAAATTTGATTATGATTATGGCAGCTCTCTTTATAGTTCGAATTGTGAGAACATGGCAAATAGGAATATTATAGCAAAAGACTGATTAAGTATCATGTATTTATATAAGACATTATGAATCGTGTCCTATATGCTTCGGATATAGGGTCGATTGCATATGCTATAATATTCATGTGGTCTAATCTTTCCAAATGCCTAGGTCATTAAGAGGGAAAAAGGACTAGAACTAAATATGACTAAAGTGGTTACACAAATATCAAGGAAAATATAAGGTTCGCTAAGTATTGATTGCTTATGGATAGTTGGAAGTATAGTAATGAACGGACCATATTGATATAATTCTGAATAAATAGGATTCTGTTAAGAATGGTAGTCATATGGAAATTATGGAAAAGTTTCCATAATGGGAGTTGGATATCAAGAATATATGAGTAAGTTAGAAACTTTTATGCAAATAAGGATGTCTAAATAAATGTACTTTGAATTTGAGACTTCATCTCCATGGAATTGTCTTGTAACAATCTCCAAAGGAATGTACAAAAGGAATCTTTGCATAACAGTTTAGAACTAACACATTCTAATAGTGGCAAGAATTTGGTATTCTTACGCTTAAAGATTTGGAATTACGAAATGAGTTTAATTGGAAATCAAATTTATTTATTTCACAAATTCAGGACCATAGGTAAACATAGTGTGCATGCTTGGATCATGGGATAACTATTGTTTTAATTCAAGTATTAAGTTGATCAATCGTAACATTATACAATGAATAATGAGTAATCAATATGGTGATTAAACAAAAGGTGTTTTATTTACGCTCACAAGTTTTTGGGCCATATTGGATTGGTATTATTCTTGTGTTTCACTTTGCATGTTTTGACTTCCGGAATAAAACGATTGTTCAAACTATCCACAATCGATCATACTTTGGAAGTAGGTATGAAAGAAGACTGTCATGAGTTGGCTTGTAAGATTGTCTAAGGAGTTAAGCATAGCAACAGGTTTGCTACACCATTCATGAGTACTTCTGAAATAAGATTTGAGTATTGGATCAACCCGCGCTCACTTAAATCACTTAATGGAATTTATCACGAGTGATCATGAGATGATAATATCATATAATTATTCACACCTAGATATATGAATTGTTAACTATGAATTTATTGTGCATTGATGATACGAAAACACATCAGTAACTTGATGTTATAAAACGTATCGTTGTGCATGATTTAATGAGTAGTTAGTACAATCATATAATGTCGAATTTTACCTGTTCCCTTTTATCTTAATAGGATTAAAAGCGATATCTTGGGCCCCTCGATGATTCTATTTTGACTATGTGTCGGGCCTGGTCAGAACTAAATTGATGTGTTCAGTTATATTCTATGTCAAACGAATCGGAAATAGGGAAACAAACTGTTGGAAAATAAGTATGACATTGTTCCATATATTTGTCCAGCTGATATCTTGAGAACAGAGGATTATATGATCCCTTATCTAAATGATGCGTCACTGACTGGGTCAAATTTGACAACGACTTTTGAAAGCTTACGATTGCTAAGTCGGATCCTGAAGGTGCATTGGCATTAATAGTTATTAGACTTATCCAAGTGGAAGATTGTTCGATTTAGTGTCTAAGCCCATAACTATAACTTGGATGTACTTGACTCGATTGTAGAATGGTCCTTTTGGGTTGCCTTCATCAGTGCAATTTTATAGGATAGACTTTTGAGAATAAGGTTATTTATGATTTATTAATATATTACAAGTATAATATATTAATATGAAATCATATTATTTAAATAGTAGTGATCAAGAATTAATTTGGAATTAATTTTTTGGTCAAAAGAGACTAATTAAATATATGGGGATTGATTATGTAAATCAATGATTCTAATAGTGTAGGCCAATGATCCATGATTATGGGCTAAACTAATCCATGGATAGTCCATGGAGGTTAAACCCATGGAGCATGAGAAGGTGGAAAGTCATGGGTTATTAGGGTTTACAAAGTGTAACCCTAGCATGTGCAACACTATAAATATAGTCCCCTATAGCCAAAATCGGTTGCCTCATCATTCCAAGAGAGTGACACACAATTTTGAGCTTGCTAACCTATTCTCTCAAGCCTCCTCTTGCATGTGGTGTTTGTGAACCATTAGAGGCATCACACTTGAGGTGATCAAGCTTTCAAAGGTCAAGAACTCTACCCTACTAAAGAGGTAAGCATCCAAACTAAGTTTTTATTATATATCTTCCATTGTATGCCAGCTAGGGTGAATGTTGCGGAAAACCAAAATGCATATATAATTAGAGAAAACATAGATCCAAAGCATTTAGGGTTGCATGTGCACCATAGGAGTGTTATAGTGCTCTAAACCCAACAAAAGTCTCATGATGGATCCTTTTCTAGTGGGTCCAAAGGTGGTTCTACTATTCCCTCATCCAATCCAAAGGAAGCAGAGTGCTTCCATTGTCATGAAAAAGGGCACTTGAAACGAAGCTGCCTTAAATAATTGCAGGACATTAAGGATGGGAAGATAAAGCCCACCTTCGGAGGTATTTACACTATTCAATCTAATAACTCATCACATGCTAGTTCTTGGGTCCTTGATACAGGATGTGGTTTTCACATTTGTTCTTAATTGCAAGGTCTCAGAAGAAGTAGGAATGTGGAGCACGGGAAGATGAACTTGATCATGGGGAATAGGAAAGTATCGCATGTCACCAAGATTGGACTTTTATTCTTTATTGCTTAGTGATGGGTTAGGATTAGATTTGAACGATTGCTGCTACTCGCCAGATATGGTGAGAAACATTATTTCTTTTCATGGTTTGTATAAACACGATTTTAGATTTTCATTTAACAATGAAATTGGTTCTATTAATGCTTTTTGTAATGGTAAATTTTATTTTGAAGCATTGCCTTGTAATGGTATATATGAAACTTTGATGGTTGTAGACAGCTTAGGAAATAATGTATTGCGTATTGATTCGTCCAATGGTTTGGACAAGGCATGCTTGTGGCATTGTCGTCTTGGACATGTCAAAAAGTAGCGCATAGCCCAACTCCAAAAGGATGGAGTGTTTGAGTCATTTGACATGAATTCGGATGACACGTGCGAATCTTGTTTGCTTGGAAAGATGAGCAAGTCACCTTTCACTGACATTTGTGAAAGAGGTGAGGGTTTGTTGGATCTCATACACACGGATGTGTGTGGACCCTTCAGATCCACCACAAGGGATGCTAACTGCTTCTATGTAACCTTTATCAAAGATTATAGCAGATATGGATATATCTACTTAATCAAGCACAAGTCGGAAACCTATGAAAAGTTCAAAGACTTAAGCAAGAACCGGAGAATCAATTGGACATGAAGATAAAGATGCTCCGATAAGATCGAGGTGGTGAGTATCTTAGTATTGAGTTCCATGACTATCTTAAAGAATGTGGAATTGTTTCACAATTGACGCCACCTAGGACATCGCAGCTTAATGGTGTGGCTGAGAGGCGCAATCGAACCTTTTTGGACATGGCTCGTTCCATGAGGAATCATGCTTCGTTACCAATCTCATTTTGGGGGTATGCCTTAGAGATTGTCGCCCATATCCTTAATCCAGTCCCAACTAAGAAGGTTGCCAAAACACCTCACGAAATGTGGATAGGGAAGGTTCCGTTATTAGTGCATATCACGGTTTTTGGTTGTGAGGTTTTCGTAAGACGAGAGACTAACGATAAGCTCGAACCTCGTAGTGAGCATTGTATTTTAATCGGCTACCCACAAAAATCCTTTGGATATTTTTTCTATGGACCTAGTGAGAATGTGGTCTTCGTAGCGCGGAGGGGTGTCTTTCGTGAAAAAGAACTCATATGCCAAGAGGATAGTGGGAGGCAAATTGACCTTGAAGAGCTTCAAGAGTTAAGAAATGAAGGAACCTCTAACGCTAGCAATCAACCTGAGGATGAGAGTCATGTTGAACCAGTTGATGAGTATGTACCTTTAAGACGTTCCAGTAGAGTTAGTGTTCCACCTATGTTGTATGTTTTTCATATAACAAGTGAAGGTGATACATTTATAAGTGATAGCACATTGATAAATTTGGATGAACTAACAACTACAAGGAAGCCATGGTGGGCCAAGAGTCTGCAAAGTGGAAAGAGGCAATGTACAGCGAGATTCAGTCCATGTATAACAATCAAGTTTGGAACTTGGTGGAAATTATACCAGGTCGTAAGACGGTCGGGTGCAAGTGAATCTTCAAGAAAAAGACCAACATGGATGGGAAAGTACACCGTATAAGGCGCGATTGGTTGCGAAGGGCTTTACTTAAACTCCTGGAGTTGACTATGACGATACCTTCTCACCAGTAGCGAAGATCAAATCCGTAAGCGTTATGCTAGCCATAGTTGTGTTTCATGATTATGAAATTTGGCAGATGGATGTCAAAACCTCTTTCCTTAATGGGAAGTTCGTTGAGGATATTTACATGAGTCATCCAGAGGGTTTTGTAGATGTGAAGTACCCTAATAGAGTGTGTAACCTTGAGAAATCCATTGATGGATTAAAGCAACCATCTCGCAGACGGAATCTTTGTTTCGAAGAGAAAGTCAAAGAGTTTGATTTTTTGAGAAGTGAGGATGAGTCCTGCGTATATGTCAAAGCTAGTGGGAGTATAGTTAGCTTTCTGTTATTGTATGTGGATGACATACTACTCATAGGAAATGACGTTCCAACCTTGTAGGAAGTTAAGTCCTGGCTTGGGAAATGTTTCGCTATGAAGGACCTCGTGGATGCTGCTTACATTCTAGGGATAAGGATATTGAGAAATAGGAGTAAAAGACTAATAAGACTTAGTCAAAGTACCTACTTGGACAAGGTGTTGAAACGTTTCAACATGGAGAATTCCAAGAAAGGAGAATTGCCTATCGAGAGCAATACCAAACTGAGTAAGACTCAGATTCCGAGTACTGATGCCGAAATAGCAAAAATGATTTGAGTACCATATGCTTCTGGCGTTGGCTCGATCATGTATGCTATGACATGTACTCACCCTGATGTGGTTTTTTATTTGAGCATGATTAGTCGATTTCAAGGGAATCCTGGTAGAACTCACTGGATAGCAGTAAAGAACATTCTTAAGTACTTGCAGAGGACTAAGGACTAGGTCCTTACCCTCGGTGGGAGTGATGACTTGAGAGTGACAGGGTATAGTGACGCCAACTTTCAGACCGACATAGATAATTTCCGCTCTCAGTCGGGTTGGGTATTTACCCTAAACGGAGGAGCAGTAACATGGAAAAGCTCCAAAAAGGAGACTCTAACTGATTCAACGTGTGAATCAGAGTACATAGCCGCAGGTGAAGCATCAAAGGAGGAAATATGGCTAAAGAACTTCATCAAAGACCTTGGAGTTGTACTAGCTGTGAAGGAGCATATGGATATTTTCTATGACAACAAGGGTGCGGTTGCCTTAACCAAGACACCAATGGATCATGGTAGATCCAGGAACACCGACAAAAAATATCACTTCATAAGACATTGATTAGAAGAGGGACTCCTCATAGTGAAGAGGGTATCGTCAGAGGATAACCAAGCAGATCCCCTTACGATGGGACTGAGTAAGGTTAAGCATTTGCAGCACGCTAAGAGCATTGGCCTAAGGGACGATATCAGTTTTGGTGATTAGATAGGCAATTAGAAACTTGTAATAAATAAGTGTAATTGACATTTGATAATTAAATAATAAGGGTTTTATTTATAAGTAAAGCTTACTGTCTTCTATCAATTGGTTATTTTATGTTTCACTTTTGCTTGTTTTGACTTCCAGGATCATATGTGATGAGTTCAAAACTCTAAGATCGATTAGATCTTTCACATGTACGATAAAAAAAATCAAACAGTTTAAGAACAATATAAGAATGAACACAGATCAGAATCAAATATGTGCTTATGATTCAAAACTGAGTCACGCCTTAGCAGAGCTCGATGAAGAACTTCCGTTGTAGACGCGAGCTAGGGTTTAAAGAAAATATGAAGCAAAAACAATGAAAGCGATAAATTCTAAGTCTGCATGCATGCAACATATGTACTAAACCCTAATACAAAATAATGCACAGCTGGACAGGCCCAATACCGGCATTCAAACTGGACTAAGGACCGAGCCCATGACGCAATCTAATAGACTCAAATATCTCCCCCTTTGCGTCAAATGAGGCGAAAAATCATTTCCTCTGAGTAGGCTTCACCGTCTTTATAACTTTAAACAAACGAGGAATTATGGCGAGAAGAGTCTGTCTGAACTATATGTACCACCTCAGCATGTCAGTGAATAATTTCTTGTCAGCTGCACTATTATGATCGCACCTGTGAATGATCTCCAAGATATGCTCAAGACAAGACGTCGAGAAGAGGTGTTTGTCAACAAGAGCGAACAGACATTTTTAACCTTCGCCCTTGAGGAACATAATTGTGTGATACTTTGAATCTATCTTCCCCTTGATCATGGTATTGACATTGCCAGCCCTGCCCATAGTCTTGATTGTTGTTCGCTTGTGTATGGCAGAGGCAATCTCCTGGTCCTTCTTCGCTACCTCATGTATGTAGGAAACAAGCATACGCTTGACATGATCGATTATTGGGTGGTACTCCATAGGATTCGACAAAATAATATTAATGAGGAGTATCCAGTCATGAGGGTTAAGATTTGGTAGATCAGTGAGGGTAAAATGGTAGACTGAGCCTTCGGTTCCTCGAGTCACCCTGAATTTGACATTGATAAATTTCCCTGCTGAATAGGGCTTCATCACCTTGACTGTGGTTATTTTCTTTAAGCTCCAAGTCAGGTATTGGGGTTGTGCAAACTCCAAGTAAAATTACAGAAGATCCCTATCTACCTTCGGGTCTGGAGATGGAATAGCAGCAGTTGAGTTGAAGCTGTGGAAGATAAATGCCTTTCGAGTGATTGGCATATCAAACTGTGCATCCTTGGAATTGTCAAGACCAAAGGACAAAATAGGCTCAAGCAAGAGAATGCTTGGCTCATTAATTGCACATCTTTGAAGCGAGTCTTTTCTCCACACAGGAAACATGGACTTTTTCTTCTCAAGGATCTCATCCTCCTTTCGCTTCAGCTCTAGCTCAGCTTGCTGGTTCTTGGTGTTGTCGTCCATTTCTTTTTCAGAAGTATTAGCCTGTTGGACGGGTTTCTTGGGAATCTCGACATAGACATCATCTTCATTGTCTGTATCGTCTTCACCAATTTTCTTCTTCTTTTTATCTTTATTTCTGACCGAAGCTTCATTACCCTTCGGTTCAGCAGATGGTTTTGATCCAGAAGGGGGAGGTTGCTTTGACACTTTCTCTCCCCCTTGTTTTGATTGGACCCCGGTCACCGGAACACCCTCGATACGGCTGAGAACGTCCAATGTCGGTCTGAGCTTGTCTGCCAAATGCCTTCTGACAGTGATAGTGATAAGCGGATCATGAGCCTCAATAAGATGAAGAAGGATAGAGTGAACATCTGCAGAAGAACTCCTAGTGACCTCCCTTTCGGACTTGAGGTCATTAATCTTAGTATTAGTAGTTTATAGCTTGTGTGTTTGTAATTTGAGCTGGGCTATACGTCTTTCAAGCTCATCCATAATCTGATTTTCCACTGCTAATTCCGCTTCCAGTTGAGTTAAGCATTCGTTGACATTAGCATGGAGTGATTCATTGGCTTCTTCAATGGCTTGGTGTGCCGCTTCAAGACTCGAGCACTCAGATTGAAGAGACCTTTGAAGATTCTCTACTGAAGTATTGACAGTTTCAGCATTTTTGGCAGCAACAGCCTACAAAGAGTCTAGAAATAAGTGAGCTTCTAAAACTAGTTTATCGACTTTTGCAGTCACTTCCTTGCACTCCTTAGTAGAGGCATTAACAGCGAGAAATACCTGTTGACATTGGGAAGTGGAGGCTTCAATATCCTTGGCTGTAGCAGATAAAGTGGCACTGTGTTCGGCGACGGCCGAGGAGAACAAAGCCTTTAAGGCAGCCTCTAAATAGGCACCAGTGGAAGAAGATGAAAGCAGTTGGTCAAGCTTGACGTTTACTGCCTTGAGATGACGTTTTGTAACAGGCTCATCGTCATCGTCATTGCTCTGTACTCGATAAGCACTAAAATATGTGGAATCAAATTCCAAGTCCTCACCGCCTAAAATAGAGGTTGTTTCAGTAGATGGTGTGGGGGATAAGGGCTTTGAAGAAGGTGGAGGTTTGGTTGTGACAGGAGGTTTGGTTACAGGTGGATTGGGAACAGTAAAGGTAGGTTTTGTAGTAGTAGTGGTAGTAGTTGTATCTGTGAAACTGGGTGTGAGAATAGGAATTGTGGTAAAGGGTTGAGAGATGGTAATTGGAGAGATAGGAGGGATGGAAATTGGGATGGTAACCGATGGGGGTGAAAGAGGAGAAGAGCGAACCGGAATTTCTGGAGTAGGGGAGCGAGGCGGAGTGTCCCGTCGGCCCAAAGCCTATTCATTAGAGCTTTCGCTCTTAGATTCTGAAGGTGGAGCGTTCTTCTGCTTAGGAGGGACATATTCGAAATCCGAATCACTGAAGGATTGAAGAATAAGTCTCCTAGCAGGCTTCTTCTGCCTTTTCGGTTGAGCCTGAGAAGTTGCAACTTTATCATATTTCCGCTTCTTGGGGGTTTGCCCCTTGGTTGGTTTAATGACCGGTCCCTCTTTCTGTGTTTCAGCCTTTTTACCCCTCTTGGCTGGCTTGTCAGCCTCTTCAATGGAACGAAGCATTGCCGGTGTAAGCTCTCTTGGACCAACAGATGGACACTTCCTGTACTGTTGAAGAACGTTACTCGACGCTGAAATACGTCCGAGCATAGCTTCAGGAATGCATCCAATGAATGAAAACTTCGTTGGGTCAGTGACGATGATTTTCGTCGTGTGAAAGGTGCCAATAAGAGGAGAGCAACGAGTCTGCCATTATTGGAACACGAAGACGATCCATTGCCCAGCTGTGACATCCCCAAAATCTCGGCCAGAAAAGACCCATTTTCATTTATGCTTTTACAATATTGTCAGAGTAAATCCTTTTGATTTGAAAGAGTTGCGGAATTTGTTCCCAAAAACAAAAACATGATAAAACAATGTTTACCAAAGCATTTCATAAAAGAAATGTATTTTTCATTATAATCAAAACTCCGGGTGTCATGTTCCGATACATACCAATAAGCATAAACGATAACATTACAAGTCATTCAACAAATATAAACATATGCAGACTTGTAAACAAAACAACTGATGGTTCATCCATCTCATGCCCTTCCGCCACTTCCTGTAATACAAATAAAACTGAGTGGGTCAGGCTTGGGAGCCTGGTGAGCATATAGGGTTTTCAACCCACAATAAATAATCATATTTAATTTTCACCAACCGACAATAGCCCAATTACCCATTCCCGTTATTCTCACTTTATGTCCCTAAAACAACTAACATAAGGGACCTAGTCTAAGAATATTTCATCGGGGCGACAACACATGCTTTGGGGGTACCTCAGCAATATAAGTCAAATAAGGCAACCATGAGGGGGATGGAGTGCAACGAATGAACACCCAAGTTCATTAACACCTACAGGTGGCGAACCTGCTAATGTTTCCAGAAGACTATCTAGAAAAGTATGTGGTCGTCATCTAAACTCCGCTAGATGACTAAATCAAACAACAACGAGGCCTCTCATCTGTTTATTACACACCAACTATCTACCCATGTTCTACCCAACATATTAGTAGATAAAAATATACATTTGTATACATAGTTTTGAAAACCTGTATAGCATGCTTTAATCAACACATATTTCACATAACAGATGAGGCACACACACACATAACACGTATATCATAGAGAATAAATCATATCTATGAGTTAGAAGAAAGTGAATACACATTCACACACATAACCACAAAATTATACACATAATACGTATTCCGTATAAAATACTTCATAATTATGCGTTAGAAGAAAGTAACTACACACTCACACTTATAAACAACAATATGCTTAATACACTCGAACCATACTTGTATTATTATCGTGTTTATGAAAGGTAGTATACACTCACTTGATCAGAAGATTATCGGACAACACTACGACTTGAAGAAGTAGTAATCCTCCGCAGATCTGGAAGATCTCTACAAAAATCGAACTTCTCGCGGGCAGAGCTTCGGCTCGGGAACCGCACTTCTCGGGATCTTCGGGATCTCGGGACTTGCCTCGGGGCTCGAGAACAATACCGAGGCTTCGGGATATTTCTGGCATGCAAAACGATGCAAAACGGGAGAGAGAAGAGAGGAAATTGGCAAAAGACTCGGCTGCCTTCGAATCCTATTTATAGGAGGCTGGAGCCTCGGTGTACGCAGGGCGTACTGCAGTACGCAGCGCGTACTACTTCCGAAATCGTCATTGCATGCGTCATCCGAAGTGTCGACACTCTTCGGAGTACGTGGGGCGTACTCGCGTACGCAGGGCGTACGTCAGATCGGACCGGTGACTAATAAATACATATCTTCTTAATACGAACTCCGTTTTCGACGTTCTTTATATCCACGCGAAGGTGAGACTACGCTCTACAACTTTCGTTTAGACTCCATCGGCTAATTTTGAATTTATTTTTAATAGGCCGTGACAGAAAAACTTCGTTATAAATTCATAACTTCTTCGTTTGACGTCCGTTCTCGCCTAACTTTTCATCGCTTCGATACCAACAATGAGATCTTCGATTCTCATTTAGATTGCTTCGCCTAAAAACCCCTCGATCTCAAATCGAGTAAAACAGGCTGCACACCGCTAAGCCGAAACTTCGGTAAATCATAACTTCCTCATACGAAGTCAGATTTGGGCGTTCTATATATATTTGGAAACCTCGTTTCAACTACTACAACATTAACCCAAGATATTAAGTTTATTTTACACTTCAATTTTGACGCTTATTTTTATTCTTAATTAATCAAACCACATAATTAAGCAATTAAGCACAAAACACACAATACTTAAATAATACAATCTTATTATTTCAAAACGGGTTATAGAGGTTAACCTAGACTATTACATTGCTAAAAATGGCAAGCCCGGAAACACAGGCGTTACACCAGCCGGTGATGAGAGACCAGAAACGCCCACATGAGATCTCAGAATGCCTGGAGGAAGAAACCAAGCTTTGATCCAACTGCTGCCAAATAATGGACCTATAATCTAGGTTAAGGCCATTGTACAACCCATACAGCACCGTCATGAATGACATTCTTGCACCATCGGAGCCAGCTCTTCCCTCAGAAAGTCCCTAGAACAATAGCGTGAAAAGACCATTCCATTGAGGAGGAAGGCAGGACTTCTTGAACTTCGTAACAGTGGTTAGGGTTTCAGTATACCCCATCTGATAGAACATAGAGAACAGTTGACCGGTTGTAATAGAATCAGGGTTTACCAGAGATGGATCTCGAGAAAGACCAATTAGGGCACATAATCAACTCTTGGAGATGGAGGTCTTCTCATCATGGAGTTCTAACTGAATCCGTTCATTAATCTTGTCATAGAATGAAGTAGAGTACACAAGAGATAAGCACGGCATTGGAACCACTTCAACCTTTGTCAGTGCATCGACGAGTGGTGAGTAATTGAGACACTCAACCACATACAACATATAGGGCTCATAGATGAATGGAGTGAGATCAATGATCAGGTTCTGTTGGGTTTTGATGGTGAGAAGCGGTTGACGAACAGAAGTATCGTGAACGGATGATGAGTCTGCCATTGTAGTAGCTTGGAGAAGACGATGAACAGTTGCAGAGAATCGCCGGGTTTCTTTGAGAAAGTTTTGGGAGGTGATAAAGGTTGCGAGAGTATCGTTCCAATTCCTTTTATATGTACAAGGAAGAGAGAGAAAAATACAGCTGAAATCTTCGATTATCTCAAAAATAGCGCCTGAGTTGATGGGTGAACAGTTGGCATGCCGAAGATGACGCAGGAGAGAGAAAAAACATTTCCATTTTACACGCCCTTTAATAAAACTCACTTTTTGAAATCGCCAAACCGTTTGGATAGCCACTGAGTCAGCTTCCACTTTATCCCAATCGTTTCTTCTCATGACGTTTGAATCTTTGTGCCTTTAGCATTTGAATTATCATTCTGTAAAAACTAGAATTTGGAAATTAAAAATTTTCGTGCATAGGGTGTAAAAGATAAAGAAATAAAACAAGATTTTAGGTATCATATGTGATGTCATCTGACATGAAACAATTGATTCTGGGCAAAAATCACTTCCTTCAAAGTCAAGAGAGACATTAAAGTGCTTGCTTGGTTTCCCATTGAATAACGATCAATAACTTTTTGAAAAGTTTTGAAAGGCATCTTTTAAGGTTAAAGAGGGTGGCTTTCGCTTCAATTCATAATTTCGATACTTAAAATAAGACCGAAACTAAATGAAGTACTTGTGAGATCATTGTGATCTGTTGAACAAGTAGGTATGATAAACTTTATAGTGACGATAGATGAATGGAAATCTTAAAAAAATTAAATTGGATCTTTGAGGGTTAGAGAAACCTTGGTGGAAGGCAAGCTCATAAAGATCACTAAAAAGAAAAAGAGATTCCATTGTGTAACAAGTAAGAGCTTGAATGTTTTGAATTCACCGTCGATTCATTATAGGTGTTGAACTTTGGGTTTCACTTAGTACATAGTGGCATGAAACTATAAACCTCAGTGGTTAATACTGAAAGTCTCAGGGGTTATATTGATGAAGCGAATTATAATGGAGAAAGATGATGGAGATGGTATAAGGAGAAAATTTACCTCTACTTTAAAGAAAAGAAGGACCAAACAGAAAACTCAAAACTCAATGTGAGTAGAGTAAGGTAGCTCATGGTTAGAGTGAACTTGATAGCCTGTATTGGGAAAACATGATTGGTATAAATCATGTTATTAAGGGTTCACTCAAAATCAGTCGAGGCTTTGGTCAACATACAGTAGCATGCTTATAGGGACTCCTAACTAATAAATCCATTAACTTACCTTAGCTTTGCCATCGAGAATCATACTTAAAAAAAAAAAAAAAAAAAAAAAAAAAAAAAAAAAAAAAAAAACATTAAAAAATAAATAAATAATATTTTTGTGTTTTGAGAGAATGAAGTAATTGAACAAAAAGAAAAATATTTTTGGATTTTATAAGAATTTTTATGAGAGCAAGAAAAAAAATATATTTTTGGGATTTTATAAGTAGAAAGGAAGTAGTGAAAAACTTGTACACAAGAAAACAGTTGAAATGCCTTAAAAAAATGAACGGGTTAAGAAGGACCGAACCCGAAATAAACCGAACGCTCGGTTCATTTTGGTTCATGATCGAACTTCACCCAAAATAGACCGAACGTTCGGTTCGCTCTATTTCGCTTGTAACCTTTATGGAAGCAAAGGCAATTTCGGTACAGACTCGGCTTGCATCATTCCTAGGCCTTGTAGAATCTTATTGAAGCTTGCTTCGGGTAAGGCCTTTGTGAATAAGTCTGCCAGTTGATCAGTCGTTCTGACGAAGTGAATTTCTACGTTACCATCTTCAACGTGATCCTTGATGAAATGATATCTTAGTGTTATATGCTTAGTCTTCGAGTGTTGCACTGGGTTGTGACAAATCCTAATTGCGCTTTCAGAGTCACAATATAGTGGGATTTTCTTCATGTTTAGCCCATAATCTCGGAGTTGACTTTGTATCCATACGACTTGAGATGTATAAGATGCTGCAGCAATATATTCGGCTTCTACATTGGATAACGAAACACATGTCTGTTTCTTTGATTGCCAACTCACTAATTTACCATCTAGAAATTGACATTCTCCGGTGGTGCTTTTACGATCTAATCCACAGCCACCCAGATCAGCTTCTGAAAATGCTTGAACGAAGAATATGTAGTTGGCTAGATACCATAGGCCGAGAGAGGAGGATCGCTTTAGATAGCGAAAGATGCTCTTCATGGCTTGAAGATGAGGTTCTCATGGGTTGGCTTGAAATCATGAACAGTAACAGACAGAGAACATGGTGTCAGGTCTACTGGCTGTGAGATACATCAGAGATCCAATCATCTGTCGATAGAGTGTTGTATCAGTTGTTGGTTTCTCCAATGATGGTGTGAGTTTAGTTCCAAAAGCCATAGGTACTTTCACTTTAGAGTCTCCCATCATTCCAAACTTGCTTAGCAAAGTCTTGGTATATGCTTCCTGATTAATAAAGATGCCTTCGGGTCCCTGTCGAATTTTCAATTGAAGAAAAAAGTTAATTGGACCCATTGAGCTCATCTCAAATTTAGTTTCCATCAACTTTCTGAATTCAGTTGTTAAGCTAGGATTCGTGGAGCCAAAGATGATGTCATCAACATAAATTTGGACTATTATAAGGTGGTTACCTTCTCACTTACGAAAGAAGGTTGGGTCAACTGAACCTTGTTTGAATTTAGACATTTTTAAGAAGCGTGTGAGAGTTTCATACCATGCTCTAGGAGCCTGTTTGAGGCCATAGACAGCTTTGTTAAGGATATAACAATGATAGGGATACTTCTCGTTCACAAATCCTGGCGGTTGCTCAACATATACGGTTTCTTCAAGTTCACCGTTGAGGAAAGCACATTTGACGTCCATTTGATAGACTTCAAAGTTCTTGTGGGCAGTGTACGCAAGAAAGATACAAACAGATTCCAATCGTGCCATGGGAGCGAAGGTTTCTTCATAATCAATTCCCTCTTCCTGACAATATCCTTTGACTACCAACCTTGCTTTATTATGAATGACATTCCCTCTTTGTCCATCTTGTTTCTGAATACCCATTTGAGACCGACAACCGAAGCATCCTTTGGAGTTGGAATAAGACGTCATACCTTGTTTCGTTCAAACTCATTTAACTCATCCTGCATGGCTTGAACCCAGTCTGCATGATCAAGAGCTGAGTTAACAGTCTTTGGTTCAATTTTAGGAACGAATGAATTGAACATGCAAAACTCTACTTTTGAAAAAAGTGCAGCCTATTTCGCTTTGATTTGAGAGCGACTTACACTTTTTCTGAGGATTCCCCAATAATTTGAGTTTGAGGATGATCTTTGGTCCATTTGATCAGTGGATGAAACATTGGATCATAGATAGGATCCAGTTCAGCATTGATTTATTCCTCTAGTTCAGACAAGATGTCATCATCACCAACATTGGTGTTCTCCACCTCGAAGAATAATTCCTGTTCAGGACCATCATTTGTATCCCCTTCATTGGCTGGAATTTCAGTATAACTTGATGTATTTGGCGATGAGTTCTCCCCCCGGAATGAAGAACCTTGATCATGATGAATAGAGGAACCCTCCCCCTGGATAGTAGGATGGTCACCAGAAGGTTCGCTTACGTTTGCACCTTCAGTTTCTTTGGATTGATCATCAGGCATCTTCTTGGCAACATCATCTATAACTTGTTTCAGATGATCAACTTTGTTGTATTTTGCAGTTGATTCAGAGTCAATTGCCTTTTGAGGCTCATCAAACAGGATCATGAATTGGTCAAAAAGATTCGAGATGGAGATAGTAACCTGACCATTCTTTGGAAATATGTCTTGCGATGCATCTTCTGTTGGTTTCAACTTCTTAACATAACTATTTTCAAAGGTGACATAGTATGTTGCTTCAATTTTCTTCAAGCGTTTATTGAGAACTCTATACGCCTTGGAGTTCAGGGAGTAGCCTAAGAAAATTCCTTCATCTGCCTTGACATCGAACTTGTTTCGATTCTCTTTGGAGTTGAAAATGAAACATCTTGAACCGAACACATGAAAGAATTTCACGTTTGGTTTTCGATTGTTCAGGATCTCGTAAGGAGTAATTGACAACCATTTACTCAAGTATGATCGATTCTGACTATAACATGCAGCCGCAATTGCATCAGCCCATAAATACAACGGTAGGGACGCGAAGCATAACATGGTACGAGCAACTTCACACAGAGACTTATTTCTCCTTTCAACAATGCCCTTTTGCTGCGGAGTATAGGGAGCTGAGAAATTGTGAGTCGTCCCTTTTTCAGCAAGAAAACCTTCAAATTCTTTGTTCTTGAATTCCAAGCCATTGTTGCTCCTTATATTACGAACTACCTTTCTTAGTTGCGTCTCGATCTGTTTAATGAAGAGCTTGAGCTTTGGAGTAGCTTCAGACTTTTGCTTGAGAAAGAAAATCCATGTAAACCTTGAGAAATCGTCCACAATAACCAGAATGTATTTGTTTCCCCCAATGCTTTCGATGGACGAAGGACCACATAGATCAATGTGCAGTAATTCCAGTGGTTCTATCACCTTAGTATTGATAATAGAAGGATGACTTTGTCGACTCTGCTTTCCCATTTCACATGATGCACATAGATGTTCTTTATCGAATTTTAGAACTGGAAGACCTCGAACGTGATCACCTAAGACCAATTTGTTGATGTCCTTGAAGTTCAGATGATAGAGTCTTCTATGCCATAACCAGCTTTCATTAGAGTGAGCCTTTGTGAGTAAGCACACTGTTGGTTTACCTCTTATAGGATTGAGATTCAAAGGATAAATTTCCCCTTTTCGCTTTGATTTCAACATAATGTTGTTTGAGCTCTTTTCGACAATTTCTGAGCCTTCATCGTCGAATGATACTTTTAATCCAGTACCAACCACCAGCTGCGATACGCTGATGAGATTGTGTTGGAGCCCTTCAACATATGAAACCTTCCTTATGGAGAACTCACCATTAGTGATCATTCCATAGCCTTTGATAGTTCCAAAAGAGTTGTTGCCTTATTTTACAATGCCAGCATCTTTGAGAGAACGAAACTCTCTTAGTTCCTCCTTCCTTCCTGTCATGTGACGCGAGCAACCACTATCGATGTAGCATTTTTCGTCAAACTGCTCGTCACGTTTCTTGGTTCCTTGTGAGCCTTTTACAGGACATGGAATAGTAAGAGAAATATCAACCAAATATGTGCGTTTGATTAAAGTTGTTTCATCTTTTCTTTTAATGGTGAAAACTTTAACTTTTGTTTATTTAGGAGGACTGGGGTTTTTAACTGAGGAACTAGAATTTAGAGAATTGAATTTAGAAGAGACATTAGATTTCCGGTTTTGCATATCAGACTTGCAGGCATGAGGACCGAAATTGCTATTTCGGTTGCCATGGGATGAGGGACTGAAACTCTCCTTTCGGTTGTCGTAGGATGAAGGACCGAAACCGCTCTTTCGGTTGTTAATGGGTGACGGACCGAAACTCTCCTTTCGGTTGTTTTCAGTCGAGGGACCGAAACTACCCTTTCGGCACCTATTGGTCGACGGACCGAAACTATCCTTTACGGTTCCTATCAATTGAAGGACCGAAACTACCCTTTCGGTTCCTGTTGGTTGAAGGACCGAAACCTTCCTTTCGGTTGGTATTGTCATGAGAACCGAAACTGCTCTTCTGGTTCCTTGAGTTTTCTTCTGGTTTATACTTCCTTTCAATCCTTACAAAATCAGGATTCTGAGAATTCCAAAATTGTTTTCTTTCTGAGAGATTCTTCTTATATCTCAGATTTCTTTGATGCTTTCGATCAACCACCTGTTTTGGATTTCTAAGAATGTTAGCCTTTCTTTTCGAAGCATGAGCACAACATTCACTCTTTGTTGAAGAACTATCACTTGTGGTTGGAATTGGTTCATCCAAAGGTGGTTTAGTTCCACTTGTGCTCGGCACATCGTACTTTGTAGGCTCATTTAGTGGTTCATGTATGTATCTACCTTTCACTCTCCATGAGGTTTTCTGAGAAAGACCCTTCGTCTCATCTGTGTTGTCTATTGGGGCCGACCAGAAGAATTCATCACATCCCCCAGCATTGTCTTCTTCTACCATAGCAGTTAACTCTGCAGTTTGTTGTGGATTGACTCTCAGTACAGTGTAGACTTGATTTGGGGTAGTTTGAACCTTTTGGTATACAACAGCTTTAGCTTTGAGAACTTTTGATTTGTCGGTAGAGGAACGAGCAAACTCAACAGCGTTTTCGGAAATTAGGTTCTTATGGGACTTGGGTTCATTTTTGGCTAATTCAGAACAGTCTACCAAATCTTCTACATAAATTTCACTTATATCATCATCCTCATTAAGTTCAGATGTATTTTCAACATCAATTTTGTTTTCTGAACTTAAATTGGCATTCAATGAGTCAAATTTTTGTATAGTTTCGGCTCTCAATTTCAATCTATCTTTTTCATCTAACAGATTTTTGAGCATGTCTTTGTGGTCCTTGGACTTTATGTAGGATTCAATTTTGTCCTGACCTATTTTATACGCTGGAGACACTTCATCAGAAGATACAACACTTTCACAATTGTAGGCTTCAGAGTCGATTTCATCCTCCTTTAATTCAAGGAAAGGTACAATCATACGATGTATCTTCTTCCCTATTTCACAATCAAGATGCAACTGAGTGATGTTAAAATAGAGTCTCTTAGAAATTAAACAAAAAACATTTCGCTGTTTAAGAAGTTTAAGATTGTCTCTCTGCAAATAAATAGAATCATCTTTAGATCTAATTAACTCCTTTTCCTTCTGCTCGATCCACATCCTTCGTTCCTCACTCTTTGAAGAAATCATGCTGATTTGATCAGTTAGGTTAGAATTTGTGACACGGGTTTGGGTGAGACTGCTACTTATGCTTGAGAATTTTTAAATTATTTAATTCCTTTTCATAATTATTAGCAGGTATTTTTAGAGAAGCAAGAACATTTTGTAACTTTTTGATCAACTCATCACATTCGTTGATCTAAGCACTAACAGGCTTGGCAACAAAACATATGTCCTCTCGCTCTCTTTCTTCTTCAACTCCCCCATCAGTTGTGTATCCTCTCATTTGGGACACACCCTCGGTTACTACAAAGCATCTCCCCGTTTCATGTTCTGCTTTTGCCAGCATAGCCTTTCCATCAGTAGGCTTCCTGACTTCATCATCCTCAGAATCTGTGGACCAGACCTCCACACCACCAAACTCATCATTGTTGTTTGTACCCTGCACAATCAATGCATTCATGGTAGAGTTATTAACAACAGACTTTCTTTTCTTTATTTCCTCCAATCTTCTTAGGAGGCTCGCTTCCTCATCTTCTTCGTTTGTCTTTTCTTCTTTCTTTCTCAGCATACAGTCTTTAGCAAAATGATTTTTGCCTCCACAGTAATGGCAGTTGAATCCTGAGACTCCTCCAACTTTAGCTTCCTTCTTTGACCCTTTAGACTTTAACCCCATCTTTGGTTCCTCCTTTATCCTTTCGGCGCTGTAACTACCCTGCCAGTTTCGGTTCTTGTTGGCTGGGAATTTCTTCTTAATGAATTTTCTGGGATTTGACACCATCATGGTGTATTCTTTGCCGGTTAGATCAAAATCCTCAAGATCTAATTCCTCTTCTTCTTCAACCGAACTCTTTCCTTCGGAGACAAGAGCTAAAGAACCCTGACCTGAAACCACATTCGTTTCCTTTGATAAAGCATTCTCATGGGATTTTAAAATACCCATCAGTTTTTCCAGAGAGTAGGACTTGAACTGTTCATGAGCTTTGACTGTTGACACAACAGCCATCCATTCAGGTCTGAGACGATTCATGAACGTAACCTTTTGTTCAATAACTTTCCTTTCAATCCCATGCTTTATCATCTTACTTAAAAGATGATTGAAGCGATTGAAAGTTCGAACAACTTTTTCTTCAGGCTTCTGCTTAAAGTCACCAAACTCTGATAGCAAGAGAGTTTGGATAGAGTGTTCCAAGTCTTCGTCTGTGGAATACAATTCCTTCAATCTATCCCAAATTTCCTTAGTTGTTGCACAAGAACTCACTAAACAAAACGTATCTGATTGCAGCGCAAACCTTATCATCCTTAGAGCCTTGATGTTGCATTGAAACTTCTCTTTTTCATTCTGAGGAATATCTTTGACATCATTGACAAGCTGATTGTATTCTTTCTGTGTTTTAACAATCTTTGATGTGCTTGAGTGAGCGCACGGGCCTGCAATAATTGCTTCCCAGATTAAATACCCATTGTCCTCCGATCCAATCATGTAGTCTTCAAAGTGATGCGTCCAAACTTCATAGTCTTGTGTATACAAGATTGGTATTCTTGTTGTAGACCCTATGCTGTTGGAGATATTGATCGGATTGGTTTGTGAATCGTCCATCGACATTGTAAATACTTTTGATCGATAACCTGTAAAAGATCAGACTTGTGATATTTCGTTACGGTTAGATCAACAATTAATGAGATACGTCAATAAAGAGTGATGGCTCAATAAATATCAATCAATGCGGAATTAAAACCCTATGAACTTCATCGACAGAAGAGGTGTGTATGAATTACACAGTCTCCTGCTTTGATACCAATTGATGAGTTCAAAACTCTAAGATCGATTAGATCTTTCACAAGTACAATAAAAGAAATCAAACAGTTTAAGAACAATATAAGAATGAACACAGATCAGAATCAAATATGTGCTTATGATTCAAAACTGAGTCACGCCTCAGCAGAGCTCGATGAAGAACTTCTGCTGTAGAGGCGAGCTAGGGTTTACAGAAAATATGAAGCAAAAACAATGAAAGCGATAACTTCTAAGTCTGCATGCATGCAACTTATATACTAAACCCTAATACAAAATAATGCACGGCTAGACAAGCCCAATACCGACATTCAAACTGGACTAAGGACCGAGCCCATGACGCACTCTAATAGACTCAACAATATGATTATTCGAAGTATCCACAAAGTATCCACATTCAATCAAACTTTGGAAGTAAGCTATGAGGTTAGACTGTCATGAATTGGCTTGTAGATTGTCTAAGGTGTTTAGCCATAGAAAAAGTTTGCTACAATGTTCATGAGTTCTCCTAAAATAAGATTTGAGTATTGGATTAAACCCACGCTCACATGAATCACTTCATGCAAATTATCACGAGTGATTGTGAGACGATCATATCGTATAGTCTTCAAACCCAGATATATGAGTTGTTGATTATGAGTTGGTTGTGCATTGATAGTACGAAAACGCATCAGTAACTTGATGTTATAAAACGTGTTGTTGTATATAATTTAACAAGTGATTAGTAGAAGCATATAAGTCGATGTTTATCTGTTCCTTTTATCCTAAGAGGATTAAAAGGTATATCATGGGCCCCTCGATGATTTTGTTTTGACTTATGTGGCAGGCCCGTTCAGGACTCAATTTATGTGTTCAATTAAGTTCTATGCCAAACAAATCAGAAATCGGGAAACAAACGATTGGACAATGAGTATGACTTTATTCCATGTCTTTGTCCACACAATATCTTGAAGAACAGAGGATTATATGATCCTTTATCTAAAGGACACGTTATTGACTAGGTCAGAGTTTGACAGTGGCTTTTAAAAGCTACGATTGCTAATCGAATTTTGAAGTTACGTTGGTAGTTATAGTTATTAGACTTATCCAAGTGGGAGGTTGTTGGATTAGGTATCTAAGCCCATAACTATAATTCATATGTACTTGACCCGATAGTAGCATGGTCCTTTAGGGTTGCCCTTACGGGAGCAATTTGATAGCATGGATATTTGAGAAAGAGGTTATTTGTGATTTTTTAATATATTGTATGAATAATATATTAATTAAGAAATTATATTATTATTTAATAGGTAGTGATCAAGAAATAATTTAGTGATCAAAAGAGACTGATTAAATTTACAGGGATTGATTAGGTAAATCAGTAATACTTATAGTTTTGGCTAATGATCCATGTTGATCAGGGATGGACTAAATCTATGTGAGAGTCCATAAAGAGTTAGTCCAAAGGGCCTATCATATGGATTATTGGAATACTTAAAGGCTTAAGTAAATTAGGGTTTTATGTAAGAAACCCTAAGGATTCCACACTATAAATTGAAAGCTTCCCAAAATCGCCAATCATTTCCAAGGTGAAACCCTAGCCGATTTTAGTGCTTCCTAACCTCTCTCTCACAAGCCTCCTCTTGCAATTGGTGTTTGTGACTTGTTAGAGGTATCACATTTAAGGTACAAAACTCTTGAAAGGCCAAGTTCTACAAGCTACAACCAAGAGGTATTCATCTAACTTGTTTTATGTTGTAAATCTCTAAGTTGTATGCTAGTTAGGGATCATGCTTTGGATAAATGAAAATTACATGTATAACTTGAGAAAACGTAGATCCAAAGAATTAGGGTTGTCTGTGCACCATAGGATTGTTATAGTGCTCAAACCCATCAACTTTATCATTCGTAAGGCGGTACTGCAACGACCCAATTTTCAAGACCAAAAACTTCTTTTTAATTAACTAACTCATAAAAACATTCATAAGAAAATACTGTGAAATCACAACATCTCATAAACCAATGTATCATGTCTCAAGTGATAAAATAAGAACATGTCAGATTACAATCCTAGAATACCATAGTGCGGAAAACAATGAATGTGCGTATCATGTGCTGGTACCGTGCCAACTCCTTCCCCTTCGCTGAAGAGGTACCTGAAACCAAAACTGTAAACTGTAAGCACGAAGCTTAGTGAGTTCCCCCATCGTACCGCATACCATACAATCACATAACATACACATACTATCAGGCATATCATGGTGCCCGACCTACCCTTTCGGTCCTCTCGACCGGATGCTGCCTAGCATACCTGGGTGCTGGCCTCCCCTTCGGTCCTCTCAACCGGATACTGCCTAGCATATTTGGGTGTTGGCCTCCCTAGTGGTCCTCTCGACCGAGTACTGCCTAGCATACCTGGTTGCGGTCCTCCCCTTCGGTCCTCTCGACCGGATGTTGGGGACTATTTCACCCCTATACTACTACCAGATAGGATGTAACACATAACCATATTCTATCTAGTATGACTGGGTATAACCACCCCCTTTGGCCCTATCGACCGGAAATCTTAGGGAGTATCTCCCCTACTGCTACTAGCATCTAATATCATATCATACTAGCTCATAACATATCAGGTAGTAGCAAACCTAGATGAATATCACAAATACAATCATCTAACATAAAACTCCTATTGGTGGGACGACATTGTGGCCATAGACCCACCGCTACTGGAAGGTAACTCACCTCGAATCAGTAGCTGCTGATAATCTGTGCGGGAAACCTTTGTCTGATGCTGCTCCGGAAATACTCCGGCTATAATCCCCACAAAACGCTCAGTCAGAATCTGATATCTACTCTTAGGGTAAAATCACTATTTTACCCCCAACCAAGTCCAAGTCAAAGTCAACTTCTAGTTGACTCGACTCGACGAGTTGGGCCGTCAACTCGTCGAGTCCCTAACCCTTTATCCTTCCTTGTCCACGACTCGACTCTTCGAGTTTAGCAACGACTCGACGAGTTCCTCCTCTACATGAACATTGAATGAACCTTCATCCGACTCGCCGAGTTATATGAACAACTCGTCGAGTTCACCTTCATCTGATGAACAAGTTTTGTCCTTGACTTGCCGATTTGTATGAACAACTCGTCGAGTTCATCTTCAACCATAAGGAGATTGCATTGGACTCGCCGAGTCTGTTCTAGCACTCGTCGAGTCCCATGAACTCCAGGTCTAAGGCTAAGTCCAATACGTTGGGTCACTCCTTCGGACCTTCTACAACCCTTCTAACACCCAATTGAGTTCTTTTGACCCTCAACAAATATGGGACTTTATGCCTTGGACTCATCGAGTCAACAACGTCCATGCCCTATTTCCTGGATTTCTGATGTACAACCTTTGACCAAATGATAGATCCAATCCCCTAAGCTTGATCTAACATGTAAATTCCGAACAATACATGCATGCATGGGACTTTGAGCCTAAAATGCTCTAAAATGGCTCTTATGTTGCATGGGACCTTCCTTGGGTGCAAAAGCAACCCAAATATGCCTTGTGACTCCTCTTAATACTTAGATCCGAAATCCTGACCCCCCCCCCCCCAACGATGTTTGCAATCAAGGTAGGCCACCTCATATGGCTTAAAAAACCCTAAATCTTCCCCAAAAAGGGATCTAACAAATGAACAAGCAAGGTACAGACTTTATACCTTTCAAAGACTGAAAATGATGCACCAAACTCGAATCCTTTAATCTCCTCTTGATCCTTCTATGCTCTTCCTTCTTCTTTGTGAACAAAACTAAAAAAAGTCACCACAAAAGCCTTAGATCTTGCACCAAAACACTTAGGGTTTGCTATGGAGGGTTTCTGGGAGCAATAGGGACGAGTGGTCGCTAAAGAGATGATTAAATAGGGTGCAAACCCTTAGATTAGGGTTTTGTCCAGTAAGAGCCTACTCGTCGAGTCGGGACCCGACTCGACGAGTCCATCACTTAAATCCCACGTCCCATCCCGCTTCTACTCGGCGAGTTGATCCTTCAGCTCACCGAGTCCAAGGCCAAAAATGCAAAATACTTAAATAAATTACATACCAAGAACCAGGTGCTACAAATCTCACCCACTTATTTTAGACTTCGTCCTCGAAGTCTGCTGCTCGTTCCTGGAACAGTTCTGGGTAATGCTCCATCATCTCATCACCGGCTCCCAAGTCCATTCCGAGCCCTTCCGGTGTTGCCATTACACCTTCACTAGCTCAACCCTCTTGTTCCTCAGATCCTTCGACTTCCTGTCGAGGATCGCTATTGGCCGCTCAATGTAATACAGACTGTCATCCACCTGAATGTCCTCCAAGGGTATCACTACTGAGTAGTCCACCAGGAACTTTCGTAGCTGGGAGACGTGTACGCCACCTTGCCCACCCGTGCTAAGACCCTGAACGGTCCAATGTACCTGGGGCCCAACTTGACCCATTTCCTGAATCGGATGATGCCCTTCCATGGCGAAACCTTCAAGAGAACCATATCCCCGACCTGGAACTCCAGGTCTGATCGGCGCTTATCCGCATAACTTTTCTGCCGACTTTGAGCAGTCTGAAGCCTGCTCCGGACCTGCTGAATCCTCTCTGTCATCTTGAGCACGGCTTCAATGCTCTCCATTACCCTCTGGCCAATCTCGCCCCAACATATCGGGGTCCTGCACCTCCTCCCATACAGCATCTCGAAAGGAGGATAGTCATTGCTCGCATGATAACTATTGTTATAAGAGAACTCTGCTAATGGAAGGTAGGTATCCCAACTACCTCCGAAGTCTAACATGCATGCTTGCAGCATATCCTCTAGAGTCTGGATGGTCCGCTCGCTCTGACCATCCGTCTGCGGGTGAAAGGCGGTGCTAAAATGCAGACGAGTACCCAGTTCGTCATGAAACTTCTTCCAAAACCTTGAAGTGAAACGGACATCTATGTCTGAAATCACCAATACCGGCACCCCGTGCCGCGCCATTACCTCCTTGATATAGATATCGGCCAACCTTTCGGCCGAAATACTCTCCTGAATTAGGATAAAATGGGTGCTCTTGTTCAATCGATCGACGATGACCCAAATCGAATCCACTCCTCGTGCGGTCCTGGGAAGCTTTGTAATAAAATCCATCGTAATGTCTTCCCATTTCCACGGTGGATTATCCAATGGCTGCATCTTGTCGTGTAGCCTCTGGTGCTCGGCCTTGACCTTCCTGCAGGTCAAGCACCACTCCACGTACCATGCCACATCCCGCATCATGCAGGGCAACTAATAGTCCAGGCGAAGATCCCTATACATCTTCGTCGCCCCGGGATGAATGGATAATCGAGATTTGTGCGCCTCCTCCATCAGAACATGGCGCACACACCCATGGTACGGCACCCACACCCTACGGTGTAGGGTCAACAACCCTCGGCTATCATAATCGAAGGAGGAAACCTGGCCTACAATCCGATCACTCTTCCGGTGTTCCTCCTTCGTGGCCTCCTGTTGGGCCTCTCGAAACTGCTCCAACTGTGGAGTCACCACTGTCATCCTTAGACAGATGTCCCAGATCGGTGCTACCTTGCAGCTAAGCGCATCGGCCACCACATTGGCCTTCCCCGGGTGGTAAAGGATCTCGCAATCATAATCCTTCACCACATCCAACCACCGACGCTGCCTCATGTTTAGATTCGGCTGATCCATGAGGTACCTCAAACCCTTATGGTCTATGTAGATGGTACAATGGACCCCATAGAGGTAATGACGCCAAATCTTGAGGGCGAACACAACCCATCTCCAAATCATGCGTCCGGTAGTTCGCCTCGTGAGGCTTCAGCTGCCTCGAAGCGTAAGCAATAACATGTCCTCTCTGCATCAATACTGCACCCAAACCCAAGATGGACGCATTGCAATATACAAAAAAATCCTCCATGCCCTCCGGCAGGGCTAAGATCGGTGTCTCACACAATCTTTGTCTCAAAATCTCGAACGCAGCCTGCTGCTCAGGCTCCCAACGAAAGACCACAGCTTACCTCGTCAGCCAGGTCAGGGACACGGATATCTTGGAGAAATCTTGGATAAATCTTCGATAGTAGCCGGCTTATCCTATGAAACTACGAATCTCAGATGGAGACCTCAAAACCTCCCATCTCATCACATCCTCCACTTTGGCCGGGTCCACCGATATCCCATTCTGTTTGACAAGATGCCCGAGAAACTGCACCTCGCGCAACCAGAACTCACACTTGGAGAACTTAGCATACAAGTTCTCCCTTCTCAAAGTCTCCAGAACCTCTCGCAGATGCTCCTCGTACTCCTCCTGCGTCTTGGAGTAAACCAAGATATCATCAATAAACATTATCACAGACCGGTCTAACATCGGTCTACACACGTGGTTCATGAGGTCTATGAACGTGGCAGGAGCATTGGTGAGCCCGAAGGGCATCACCACGAACTCGAAGTGGCCATGGCACGTCCGGAACGCAGTTTTCTACACATCCTCCTCTCTGACCCTCATCTGATGATATCCTGAACGCAGATCAATCATGGAGAACCAAGATGCTCCCTGTAGCTGGTCAAAGAGGTCATTAATCCTCGGGAGTGGGTAGCAGTTCTTCACTATTACCTTGTTCAGCTCCCGATAATCTATACACATCCGATGCGACCCATCCTTCTTCTTAACAAACAGGATTGGGGCTCCCCAAGGTGAACTACTTGGCCTGATAAATCCTTTGTCTAGCAGCTCCTGCAGCTGCGTACACAACTCCTGCATCTCGGGAGGAGCCAACCGATACGGTGCCTTGGCTATCAGAGCCGCACCAGGGACTAGGTCGATCTTGAACTCCACCTGTCTCTTCGGAGGTATCCCAGGCAACTCCTCGGGGAATACATCCGCAAACTCTCGCACCACGGGCACATCGCCCACTGTCGCCTTACCCGCCTCCTGGGTGTCCATGACATAAGCAACATATCCTGCGCAACCCTGCTGAAGGTAATGCCTTGCCCTTATTGTCGAACATAAAGTTGGACCTCGTTGTGGCCTTTCGCCCTGAATCACTAACTCCCCCCCTCCTGGGGTCCTGACTCGCACCAACTGTTGTGTGGAATCTATCACTGCCCCCATTGGGGCTTAGCCAATCCATGTCGATAATAACTTTGTTCCCCCGCAAAGGTATGGGAACCAAGTCTACCAGGTAACGCTCCTCGAACAATCCCAAAACATAATCTCGGAAGACCTCTGATGCTCACACTGACCGGTCGTCCGCAATCTCTACCTCTAGAGGGCAACCCAACATGCCCAAAGACTTAGGAAACTTTTTGCTAAGCGCAAGAGAGACAAATGATCGGGTAGCACCCGAATAAAACAATACCTGAACTGGAATACCGTTCACATGGAACGATCCTAAACAGAGCACATACATAACATATCAAAATCACAGCAACATATCATAATAACATAAATAAGAAATCATACCCAGCACTACATCGGGTGCAGCGCATGCCTCCTAGGTAGTCAACTGGAAGGCCCGACACCTCACCACTGGAGCCTCAGCCTTGGCCTGTCGGGCATCAGTAATCCGCAGGGTCGCTGGAGTTAATGCCTTCATTGGCGCTGCTGCTGTCAACTGGGGCAACTAGCCTTCTTATGGCCCCTCTAGTTGCAGTGGAAACACAACAACTCAGATTCTGAATAGTAGGCGCAGGGGCAGTACAGTCGCTGCTGAAATGCCCTAGCTTGCAGCACTTATAGAAGCCAGGCGATCCCAACTTGCACGCTCCCTCGTGCGTCTTTCCGCATTTCCTGCAGCGGCCTCGCCCCTGTTGGCCTTTCGGCCCAACGTCTGATCCCTTGGGCTTCTTCCCCGAAGCCCCAGTCACATGCCCTTCCTCGTCCTTCCTCTACCGAACATGCTGCCGATCGATCTCTCTCTCCCTTGCCCCGGCAATCTAGGAATCCAAGGTAGGGCAAGCTAAAAAAACAAACATGCTCCCGAATGTCGGCTCACAGCATGTAATGGTAGCTGGTCCTCCTCATATCCTCATCTCCTGCATTCTGGGGCACTAGTAACGCC
This sequence comes from Lactuca serriola, assembly GCF_051521515.1. Taxonomy (NCBI): domain Eukaryota; kingdom Viridiplantae; phylum Streptophyta; class Magnoliopsida; order Asterales; family Asteraceae; genus Lactuca; species Lactuca serriola. The sequence goes on along the minus strand of NC_136412.1, from coordinate 179,856,150 downwards.
CTCTCCCGGAACTTGGCGGTGATCTCTGCCATAGTCTCCGTAGTTTGTCCCATGTCCAAAAACTCCTTGGCCAATTGCTGAAGCTCTACAGCTGGTGCAAACTCCGCCCTGAATCTGGTCATAAAGTCTGACCAGGTCATAGCCTCAACAGCCGAGGCTCCCAATGAGTCACCAGCAGACTCCCACCAATCTCTAACTCTGTCTCTCAAACACCCTGCTGCATATCTCACCTTTGACCCCTTAGGGCATAAGCTGGTCAGCTGTGCAGACTCAATGTCCGCAATCCATTGTCTAGCAGCAATGGGGTGCTTCGCCCCATGGAAATCCGGCGCACCACTGCCCCTGAAGTCCTTAAACAACAGTGTGCGGGATCCTGACTGGCTGGTCGCCATGTCACTCCTGAACGCCCTAAGGCGATCCTCCATCAGCTCAACAATCCCTTCCTTGATCGACCCAAAGATGATCGGGGTTGGCTCTAGAATGCCTCTAGTGATCTCAGACGCGATGAACTCGTGTAGCCTCTCATCCACTGGTTAGGAGCCTAATCCCGAACCTGATCCCTCTCCTGAGCTGCCAACTGTTGGCCTCGGACGTAGTACCACCATTCTACAATACATCATGACAACCGTCAGTGATACTGATACATCTAGAGGGATCACTCCCACTACAAGTTCCCCGGTCTTGCCTCAGCCTTCCTTAATTCGAGTACGGATCCTCTGCTTTTAGTAGTATGGGCCCATACTACCTTCCACATCTATACGTACTTTCCTCAAGGTATGCCTTGACTCCACCAAGTCCCTTTTTCCACTTCTAATCTCTGCTACTCTCATCCTAGGCTTACCCTAGGAAACCTCTGACTCCACCCACCCTAGTCCTCAGTTGTTGAAGGCCTCCTTCTGATGCCAATTAGCCACCACCTGAGTACCATCACATATAGCGAGGCTCATATAATCCTTCAAGTAAACGACTCGTCCCTACAACGGTTAGACTCAAATGAGACAAGCGCAATAGGGCCACATCCAACACTCTATGATTATTCAATCCTAATCACATGTGACGCGACATACTCACCTAATGGCTAACTCCCATCGTTTAGAGTCCTACAAGCACGAAGCAAGCAGCATTCGTACATAGGAAACTACTCAAGCAACGCTATCCTTATAACGAAAAACTGTACTAGCATACAATGTTGAGCTCATACTACCATGCATAACCTAAACAGGCTATCCTATTACTGTCAACTTAATACTAGAATGCAATTCGCATAAGCTGAAGCACATAAAGCAGGCACATAAGGCATCATTCCTTGATCCTGAGTCCTATTCTAGCAGTTGTTCTGCTGAAACTGATAAACATAATATAAGCTTGTATGGGTACTTTGGGGAATACTTACTTGAGCTCGGTCGATCGCGCACATCACACACTTTGTTCTTTCCCAAAACTCTTTTATATTAGTTTTTAGGAAACCATTTTTCTTGAAAAAAAAATCTTTTAATCCCTCGATTTGAGTCTGAACACTCCCAAGGGTGTGTCCAAATCCCTCAAACCAGGGCTCTGATACCAACTTGTAACAACCCAATTTTCAAGACCAAAAATTTCTTTCTAATTAACTGACTCATAAAAACATTCATAAGAAAATACTGTGAAATCAGAACATCTCATAAAACAATGTATCATGTCTGAAAACCCAAGTCATAAAATAAGAACATGTTAGAGTACAATCCCAGAATCTCCATAGTGCGGAAAACAATGAGTGTGTATGATGTTCCGGTACCGTGCCAGCTCATTCCCCTTCGCTGAAGAGGTACCTGAAACCAAAACTGTAAAATGTAAGAACGAAGCATAGTGAGTTCCCTCATCGTACCGCATACCATACAATCACATAACATACACATACTATCAGGCATACCAGGGTGCCCGACCTACCCCTTCGGTCCTCTCGACCGGATGTTGCCTAGCATACCTGGGTGCTGGCCTCCCCTTCAGTCCTCTCGACCGGATACTGCCTAGCATATCTGGGTGCTGGCCTCCCTAGCGGTCCTCTCGACCGGGTACTGCATAGCATAACTGGGTGCTAGCCTCCCCTTTGGTCCTTTCGACCGGATGTTGGGGACTATTTCACCCCTCTACTACTACCACATAGCATGTAACACATAACCATATTCTATCTAGTATGACTGGGTATAACCACCCCCTTTGGCCCTATCGACCAGAAATCTTGGGGACTATCTCCCTTACTACTACTAGCATCTAATATCATATCATAATAGCTCATAACATATCAGGTAGTAGCAAACCTACATGAATATCACAAAGACAATCATCTAACATACAACTCCTACTGGTGGGTCGGCATTGTGGTCGTAGACCCACCACTACTGGAAGGTAACTCACCTCGAACGAGTAGCTTCTGATAATCTGTGCGGGAAACCTCTGTCTGCTGCTACTCCGGAAAGCGTCTGGCTATAATCCCCACAAAACACTCAGTCAGAATCTGATATCTACTCTTAGGGTAAAATGACTATTTTACCCCCAACCAAGTCCAAGTCAAAGTCAACTTCCAGTTAACCCGACTCACCGATTTGGGTCGCAACTCGTCGAGTCCCTAAACCTTTATCCTTCCTTGTCCACGACTCGAATCGTCGAGTTTAGCAACGACTCTACGAATTCCTCCTCTACATGAACATCGAATGAACCTTCATTTGACTCGCCGAGTTGTATGAACAACTTGTCAAGTTCACCTTCATCGGATGAACAAGTTCTTGTTGGATATAGTGTCTAAGTCCATAACTATATTTGGTATGGACTTGACCCGACCCGGCATGGTCCGTTTGGGTTGCACTTCACCCGAACAAATTATGGATAATCTTTTGAGAATCGTATAAGTTATGATTTATTAATATATTATAAGTTCTAATATATTAATATAAAATCATATTATTTAATTAGTATTTATCTATAATTAATCTAGAATTAATTTAGAGATCAAAAGTATGACTAATTAAATATGGGCTCTTGTATTTATATAGTGTGGGCTAATGCTTATTTGGAATGGGCTAGGCTTGCATGGAAAGTCCATGGATACTCCATGGAGCTTTAACCCATGGATCTCATGGAAATGAAAAGACATGGGTATTAGGGTTTATATGGATGTAACCCTAATCCACCACACTTTATAAATGAGGCTTTGGTACTTCAAATCACACTAGTTGTAGTGAGGATATTAAGAGGGCCGATTTCAAGAAGGTGATTACTATTCTCTCAAAGTTCCAAATTTTGTGGTGATTTGTGATTTCCATTTAAGGCATCCACACTGTTGGTGCTAGGCTTTGAAATTCTAGGCAATCAACTACAACTACAAGGTAAGTAATTCTACTAGCTTTATTTGATTCAAGTTCCCCATGCCATGCTAGATAGGATAAGAACCTTGGAAAAATAATTATTTGCATGTATCTTAGTAAAACATAGATCCAAGGTTTCCACGGTTGCATGTACACCATAAGAGTGTTAGGATTCTCAAAAACCATCAGTGGTATCAGAGCCTAGGCTTGTTTACTTGATTCTTGATGCAAATAGCTTAAAAATCGAATTTTTTTGTTCACTGTCGTATGAACTCGCCGAGTCCATGAGGGGACTTGACGAGTCCATGAAGAAATGCATGCTACTTGTCAACTCTGTTCATGCACTCGACGAGTAGAGGCTGCAGTGTCCAGTTTTTTGAGTTTTGTTGCTGGAAATGGACTAGAAAGATTACCCTAAACTGTTTTGGTGTTATAAAACTTGTGTTACATGGTGTAATGTTTATGCTAATCCATTTACAATGGCTATTATCAAAAATTACAAGTTTTATGAGTAATTTATGATTCTTGAAATGTTCATATTCATGTTCTTGAACTTATGAAGACTAGATTATCATAGGAATTGTTTGTAACCTACTTGGTAGTTTAAATTTATGGTCATTATGTGTTTTAATGGAGTCCATAACTTGTCCACAAGTTAGAAAAAATGAAGAGTCATCATTTTAATACTCAATTAAATTCATAAGTTATAAGAAATGAAAAGTTTTCAATGTTTACAAAACTTTCCATCAAGTTTTGGAACAAGTAATTAAAGTCATGATTAAAACTTTAGTTCCAACCTTTAGAAATTAAAAGTTAAAATTCAATCCCTATACTTTATAATATTATAAGTTAATAATATATATATATATATATACACATACATATATATATATATATATATATATATATATATATATATATATATAAGATCAAGTCGTCTTACTGCTAGTACGCCTCATTCACGAAGCCGGTCTATAAGGCGGGTATAAGGTTGTTGCCTATAAAATGGCAACTTAATGGGTGTCCACTCTCACCCACCGCTTCCTTGGTCGGTGGAGGGTCGTTAGCCGAACGGGTAGGACAAGGACTTATAAATTCTCATTAAAAGTATAATGATAATACTAAAGTAACTAAACCTTATTAAATTCCCAATCTTAGTTATTTTAGCAAAATGTGAACTAGGATAACCTTGTCTTTTCAGCTTTCGGCTTGTATCCGTTGCTATAGAATTATTCCGTCTCATGTTTGTTTTCTTTTAGCAAAGATGTCTCCTCGCAGATAACCCAGACACACTACTCCGATAACTCCAATACCTTCTCCACAAATGGATGCAGCAACTCTGAACACTGCAGTGGTTGTGCTATGGCAACAGCCATGGCACAATATCACCCCATCAGTACAGGTGGAGGTGAAACGCCTACAAATTTTACTCAAGGTGAGGTCCCTGTGCGCCAGGAAGAGTTCTCCTACAAGGACTTCACCAGATGCCAACCGTTGTCCTTTAAGGACTGAAGGAGTCATTGCCCTCATGCAATGGTTCGAGAAAACAGAGTCGGTCTTCGAAATATGTTTATGCCCAGAAGGAAGCAAAGTGAAATTTGCTACCTGCACCTTCGATGGCAAGGCCCTAACATGGTGGAACAGCCATGTTAAGTCACTGACCCTATCAGTGGAAAACTCAATAGGTTGGGAAAACCGAAAAGAGTTAATGCAGGAAGAATATTGCCCTTTAGATGAGATTCAAAAACAAGAACAAGAGTTGTGGGATCTCACTATGCTCGGCTCAGACATAGTGACCTACACGGACCAGTTCAGCGAACTAGCAGCTCCATGCCCCGAGATGATTACCTCAGAGTGCAAGAAGATAGAAAGGTACATTTAGGGTCTGACTGCTCCGACCCAAGGAAATGTGCTGTCTTCTAACCCAGCCACGTTCGATAGTGCTAAACGCTTGGCTCAGCGACTCATTGATCATGGAGTCCGCCATAGCGTAAAAGTCCCTATTCCCGAGTCATCTAGGGAAGAGGATAATAATCACAAGTCGGGGAACAAGAGGAAGAAGAAGCGAACAACACAATACACCCCACAAGAGCAACGAGCGAGTACTATGTACGCCGCTACGAGGCCTACTGCTTAAGCACCTGCCAGTCGATATGCGGGAAACCTTCCGAAGTGTGGGAAATGCAACATTCACCATACTGGAGTGTGCTGGGAAATGCAGTGTCTAAACTGCCACAGAAAGGGACACACAGTCCGTTACTGCAGGGCACCGGCTCAACCGATCTCCCAAGTCCTTGGAACTGAAGAAAACAAAGCCTGCTACGGCTGTGGTGAGAATGGACACAATCAGAGGGACTGCCCGATAATCAGGAACTCAGGCGCGGATGGACGTATTCTGATGATCACCGAAGGAGAATCTGTTGGACTAATGTCTAAGTCCATAACTATAATTGGTAAGACTTGACCCGACCCGGAATGGTCCATTTGGGTTGCATGGCATCATGCACTTGGATAGACTAAATGAGAGGAATAAGACACTTATGGTTATTAATATATTATAAGTTCTAGTATATTAATAAGAATAATAAGATTATTTAATTAGTATTGATCAAGAATTAATCTAGGATTAATTAAGTGATCAAAAGAAGACTAATTAAATATATGGGTTGATTGTGTAAATCATCCATACTTGTATACTGGGCTAATGCTCCATGGATAATCAAGTTGGGCTAAAACCCATAGGATGGTCCACGGATGCTCCATGGTGTATTTGTACCCATGGATCATGTAAATGAAAGGCCATGTCAATTAGGGTTTACATGGTGTAACCCTAACTATATAAGCATCTTATTCTTGACCAAAATCGGCCACTAGTGTGTGAGAGTAAGAAAGGGCTAGCCGATTTTTATGAGTGTAGAATTCTCTCAAGTTATTCCAAGTGTATTTGGTGTTGTTTGAACCATTTGAGGTGTCACACTTGGGGCACTAGGCACTCAACCTTCATGAAGACTTTCTACACCAAAGAGGTATGTATTCTATCTTGTTACACTCATTGTTTTGTATGCTAGATTAGGATAATACCTTGGAAGATCTTATTTGCATGTATAATAGAGAAAACATAGATCCAAGGTATTTAGGGTTGCATGTACACTTAGGAGTGTTATAATGCTCAAAACCCAACAGTGGTATCAAAGCCAGGTTTGTTTTCTTGGTATACTTGCAAATGGAGCTGAAAAAACGAGTTTTGATGCTGTCTGCCCAGCAGACTCGCCGAGTCCAAGGCAAAAAGCATCCAACTCGCCGAGTTGGTTCGTGCACTCGACGAGTTGGACCCCCAGACAGCATAAATTCGACTTTTTTGGCTGGAATTGGACTAGGAACATTACCCTAAGATGTTTTTGAACTTATAAACTTGTTTTTGATGTGGTAATGTTCATGCTAATCCAATTTCAAAGATAATTGTCAATAGATTCATGTTTTGTATTAGTTTAAGGTTTAGACTAATTACATGAAAAAGTTTGATTTGAATTATCTTGTTCTTATGAGTTGCTTAGATTAATAGAAAAGTTGAGTGAAATAGTTGTTTTCAATCCAAATTAATCTAAGAGTTGATTCTAAAATGTGTTTTTGTAACTTGTCCTCAAGTTATATGAAAAGTCACATTTAAGTTTCATAAAACTCATAAAAGTTGGCAATGGTTACAAAAGATGAAGAGTCTTGTCCTTAAGTTATGGAGGTTCAAGAGTCACTTCATTAATAAATAAATAAATAAAGTGTAACCTTAATTAATTTCATAAGTTATAAAATAAAGAAAAGTTAATTCTTTTATTAGTTTAAAGTCTTCCATAACTTGTCCTCAAGTTTTGGAATTTGAAAAGTTTTCACTTATGAATACTTTAATTCCAAGTTAGCCCTTAGAATTTTAAAAAGTTAAAATTCAACCCTTATACTTTATAATATTATAAGTTAATAATATATATATGTATAAGAGTAAAGTCAGTCTTACCGCTAGTACGCCTCATTCACGAAGCCGGTCTATAAGGTGGGTATATGGTTGTTGCCTATAAAATGGCAACTTAATGGGTGTCCACTCTCACCCACCGCTTGCTTGACCGGTGGAGGGTCGTTAGTCGAACGGGTTTGACAGGACTATAATTCTCCCTTCATTAAAAGTATTAATGATAAATACTAAGTAACTAAACTCTTAATAATACCCAATCTTAGTTACTTAGGAAAAATGTGAATAAGGTGCTAATCCATGAAATTACACTTTGCACTTTGTTTAAGTCGGTTAGTGGAGCGTGTGTGGTTAACCGGCACACTAACGCGTATTTAACAAGGTAGGAAAAGGGTAACTTAATGTTTAACATAGTATCGATGGAGCGTGTGTGGTTAATCGGCACATCGATTAAGGGGTAAACACTTAAGGGTACCAAGTGATTTGCATGGTTACTTCATACCTTGTTTTGTGATCCTCGACATCCCAGTCACAAAACCTGAAGGGCACACTCGAGATTGAAACATGCCTTTGAACAGTTCAATGAATCTCAAAGATCTAGGAGTTTCAAAACCAATTAAAACCTAATAATACATTTCATTTATCTTGGTGGAAATTGGTGAATCGTCATTTACCTACCTTCAAATATTCTATAGCTTGGATTACGACATACCTCTTCTAAGTTATAAAATAGTTTGTTGGGTCCTAGCCTTAATATTTCACATTGGGTGTCATATTAAGGACTTTAAAATTCAACTATCTTGAATATCTCCCACAACATGTCTGGTTTAGACATTTATGATCTTCCTAAATCTCTTGAAACAAGCTTTCCTAAATGAAGATGATGTCCCTTGGAAATCATACTTCTTTAACCTCCTCCAATTATTCTCCCTATCCCACAAGTTCTTGAAAAGTTTAAGGTCACTCAAGCCTATTGGCAAGGCAAGGTCTAGGTTTGATCACATCTTGGAGATGTAGTCACATATTGACAAGCCGGGAGAGTTGCGTGTCAAAGTCTTGAGAAAGTTGGTGGTTCAATGACTTTCTAAGTCACATAGTGAGTTCCTTTGGGACACCTATCAAACAGACTATGACAAGACCCTTAATGATCTTATCTATTTGTTAAGATCAACTTCCTTAAAACTTGATGGACATTGACAATAGTGACATAGGAAATCCTGGAAAGCATTCTCTTCCCAATGGAAAGGGATCGGCCATAGTCAACTCGGTTGACCAAATGGTAAAGAGAAAAAGCTAAGTTCGTGATAGTCCCGTGTACCATTATGAAAGGGTCCATATGTTTGTATTGCCAAAGAAAGAGGCATTGGTTGCGAAGCTGCCAAATTTACCTAAGGATGTTAAAGTCAATAAGTTTGACTCTACTTCAGGTAAAGTCCACTATCTAACTCTATTAAGTTTCTATTATGAGATTCTTGATACATGATGTGACTGGGTCACATGGTGATGTTTTTAAGAATCAAAGAAAAGTGAAGAAACTTAAAGAAAGAATATGCTGAATCTGATCGCGTAGATGGATTTCTATCGCATAGTTTAAAGATCGGATTCTTGAGCTACTTCTTAGGAGTTATGAGATATTGCTTAGGAATAGATAACAACAAGTTTTCATATGGATTGTAAGGATAAGTTTTTCCGCAAAGATTTAAAATAAAAGAAAATTTTTGATTTTATTTATTTTAAAATATCCTTACAATGGCATTTGAGGAAAATTGTTGTTTATAAGATTCCATTAATAGCAAGAGTGGAAGTATGAAATTGATTCTTTCATTTGTGGTAATGTCTAAATTTACCAAATAAGGAAAGATTCTCATCACCCAAGTTTCAATTGGACCGAAACATGGAATCATGCAAGTTGTATAGCATGATGAATGAGAACTTTCAAGTATTGGAAAAATTAAGACTAATTACTTATTCACATGGATGCGTGAGTCAAGTAATGGACTAAGGGATCGAGTACATAGTCTTGTGCACTGATTAAATCCACCACAAAAGATTGATAAGACTATTCGTCATAGTTTACTAAAGCTCAGTAAATATGATTATACTTACAAGCTTAAGTGTAACTCTGAGACATTGGAAAAGGTTCCAATGTATGGCAGAGCGAATAAGAATAATCAAATTAGGAAGAAGGATAAAAGTTTCTCAAATCTGAAAACATGGGAGATTACTTTAGTATCAATTTTGTGATCATCTTAATGATTAAGAAACCATATCAAAATTAGTTCTTTAAGGAAATCTTAGTGCATTCTTATGACTAAGAAGAGGGAACTTGAATTGTTGAAATGGTTAAATCAAGAAGATGAGTCATACTTCGTTCCAATACAAGTCTTAGAGTCATAATCCAAGATTGGAACTTGAGTGACATGTCTCAAAGAAGGTTTAAAACACTTATCAAATGTAAGAGTAAAAGTTTTATATTCTTGTACATTTGAAATTGGTAAGTTGTGATGTTTTTGATAAAACAAAGACCAACTTAGGCCAATTGTGTGAAGTGTTTGTCTTGATTAGAATCTGCACTATCTCTTGGATGTTTGACAAGGGAGTCTTATATGTCAAGAGGAGAGTGGGAGTCTTAAAGGTCTTGAAAGTCTCAAGAACTAATCAAGAATAAAACCTGAAGTTCTTCACTAGCACACGACTTGAGGTTTATAACCTATCGTGTTGACATATTATGTACCCATTCCAGTTAAAGTTGGATTTGCATATGAGTTCTTAGAGTTCTCAATGTGTTGCACAACAACTTGGAAGCAATGGCAGGCCCTTGAGCTGCCAGGTGGCAAGAAAATTAAGATTGAGTTCAGTCCATACGAGTTTGGATTTGTCTTTATCTTTGTCTTGTGACTATGGTTTTGACAATTCACATGGATAAGAACACATACACCATTAAATCTAAGTGTCATAAGGTTTCTCTCCGATTCATGAAAATGATGGTGAGGAAACACTTTCACTAAGTAGATTTTAGCTAGATAGCAATTGTGATATTTGCATTCTCAAAGTCGTTAGTGGAGCGTGTGTGGTTTACCGGCACACTAACCTGGACTTGTGAGAAGTGGCAAAAAGGTCTAACCATTATGATTAAGGCATCCCTCTTTATAATTGTTTAGACACACAAGTGTGCTATCTAAGGAAAGGTGTATGATTTTGATAAAGTCCTATCAAAACAATCTAGTATCAAAAATCTGAACTTTAGTAAGAAAGTCAGCTGATTTCTGAGTACATGTCAAAACTAGTGGGAGCATAAGTGTTATGCCAATAATCATCATGTTAGTGGGAGCATTATAATTATGATAAGTATTGCAAGCTAGCAATGTTAATTATAGAAAACAAAAGGTTTCAATTGGGAAAAGTTGTTTTGCTATAATTAAGGGAGAGGAAATTATACTTCATCTCAAATCTATAAGCTTAGATCATGAGGTTTTAATCATTTAGTCAAGGGTATATATATGAATTTCATGTTGGAATGGCTCAACATAAGGAAATTCTGTATATGGGTCCATTATTTGCGTTCTAAAATTCGATTATGATTACGGCATCCCTTTTCATAATCTGAATTATGAGAACTTGGCAAATAGAAATGGAAATGTTATAGCAAAAGACTGGTTTAGTCTTTATGTGAGACATCATGAATCGTGTCCCATATGCTTCGGATATAGGATCGATTACATGTGCTATATTCATCCTTTCTAAAATTTTCAAAATGCCTAGGGCATTAAGAAGGGAAAAGGTTTAGAACTGGATATGACTAAAGGGATTAAACAATTGTCAAGGACAATCTAAGGTTTATCAAAGATTGGTTGCTCAAGGACAGTTGGAAGTGTAGTGATAATTTTGGAAGGACCATATTGACATAATCTCTGTAAGGAGGCAACTCTTGTTCAGTAGTGATAGTCAAAATGGAATATGGAAATGTTTCAAAGTTAGAAATTATTCAATCTGTGTAAGATTAGGAAACTTAATGCAAGAAGGATGTTCCCAAGGAGCTGATCTCCTGTGGAATACTTTGTAATGGTTGTTGTCAAGTCCTTGTGATTTTGTGCATAATCATTACAAGAGGATCAATGCGTATAAGTTTAGAATCTAACAGATTTCAGTAAATGGCATGAATTTGGAATTCTTACATTTGCAGTAAGGATTTGGGAGTGTGAAAAGTGAATCACTAAAGTTATGTTCAATTGATCTAGTTCACAAAGTAAAGATCATAGACAAACATAGTATGCATACTTAGTGTATGGCATGACTAGTGTTTAGAAAACATAGTGTACATGCTTGGAGCGTGGGACAACTATTGTTTTAAACTCAAGTATAAATTTGATAGCTGAAACAGTATACAATGAATAATGTGTAATCATATGGTGATAAATAAAAGGTGTTTTATTTATGTTCATAGGTTTTGATACCATATTGGATTCAATTATTCTTGTGGTTCATTTTGCATGTTTTGACTTCCCGAATAAACTGGGTTATTCTTCCGGAATGACTAAGTTATTCAAATCATCCACAGTCGGTCATATGTTGGAAGTAGATATGAATTAAGACTATCATGGGTTGGCTTGTAGAGGTCTAAGGTGTTGGACAAAGGGCTACAACACTCATGAGTGCTCATCAGTTCTGAGTATTGGATTCAACCCGCGCTCATTGGAATCACTTCATGGATTTTATCACGAGTGATCATGAGACGATAATATCTTATATTCTTCAAACCAAGAGATATGAGTTGTTACTATGAGTTGGTTGTACATTGATTGCACGAAAACGCATTTGGTAAGTCGGTGCTATAAAACGTACCTTTGTGTATGATTCAACAAGTAGTAGAACAAGCCATATGAGTCGAAGTTTATCCATTCCTTTTACCTTCGGGATAAAAGCGATATATGTGGGCCCCTCGATGATTTGATGATGACAAATGGAAGTGCTCGGCCGGGCCAAGACTGATTCGATTTGTTCAATTACTCAGTCATCATAAATCGGAAATCGGGAAACAACAAATGGACAGAGAGAATGATTATAATCCATGTCTCAGTCCATATGATATCTAGAATGGAGGAATATATGATCCCTTATCTAATGGACAAGTCACTGACAAGGGTCAGAGTTCATCTACAAGGTCAGAGTTCGACAGAAGCTTTTGAGAGCTATGATTGCCAGTTGGTTCCTGAAGTCATACGCAATAATAGTTTTAGACTTATCCAAGTGGGAGACTGTTGGATTAATGTCTAAGTCCATAACTATAATTGGTAAGACTTGACCCTACCCGGAATGGTCCATTTGGGTTGCATGGCATCATGCACTTGGATAGACTAAATGAGAGGAATAAGACACTTATGGTTATTAATATATTATAAGTTCTAGTATATTAATAAGAATAATAAGATTATTTAATTAGTATTGATCAAGAATTAATCTAGGATTAATTAAGTGATCAAAAGAAGACTAATTAAATATATGGGTTGATTGTGTAAATCATCCATACTTGTATAGTGGGCTAATGCTCCATGGATAATCAAGTTGGGCTAAAACCCATAGGATGGTCCATGGATGCTCCATGGTGTATTTGTACCCATGGATCATGGAAATGAAAGGCCATGTCAATTAGGGTTTACATGGTGTAACCCTAACTATTTAAGCATATTATTCTTGACCAAAATCGGCCACTAGTGTGTGAGAGTAAGAAAGGGCTAGCCGATTTTTATGAGTGTAGAATTCTCTCAAGTTATTCCAAGTGTATTTGGTGTTGTGTGAACCATTTGAGGTGTCACACTTGGGGCACCAGGCACTCAAGCTTCATGAAGACTTTCTACACCAAAGAGGTATGTATTCTATCTTGTTACACTCATTGTTTTGTATGCTAGATTAGGATAATACCTTGGAAGATCTTATTTGCATGTATAATAGAGAAAACATAGATCCAAGGTATTTAGGGTTGCATGTACACTTAGGAGTGTTAGAATGCTCAAAACCCAACAGAATCTACCCCGGAGTCGTCGACGAGTAATGGTACGTTTTCAAAATAGTAATTACTTTTAAAATTAATTTATATTCTTATAAGAATTAAAATTTGGGGATGACACTTAAAAGTAACTATAACAACTCACATGTTGAAATAGGCCGTAATATTCAAGAGAACTAAAAGATCCCTTAGAGAAGCTATTATGACTCACCATATACATCAGGGTTGTGCGCAACTAAGATGTTGCAGACTTAGAGTGAGTGACTCCGATTAGGTCCCCTTTCCTTAATTGGTTGAGGATTTCAGGCAGAGATGCTCAGTCGACTTCCTGGCTCATCTTAAGTATTCACAATTTGTATATGACGGGCGATGGTAGTGCTACCATGGGGGATCATGGTATAAAAGTATCCATTCAGTTAGTAAAGCACTTTTAATTGTATGTATGCGCACATAGCTGTACGATACATAGGAGTGTTAACTACAAACAGAAAATAGGAAACACGGGATTAGTTACAAGGAGTACATTGTTGAACATACTAGTAGTACAGTACCAAGCATACCAGGGATACATCGTCGTTTATCAGACGTTTCTTTCATTTGACCAAAACTTTGTTCAGTATAGATTCCATTGTATTCTTTTGTCATGAGTTGGCGTGGTCCTCACCGTACTGAGTTCATATGTTTCTATCGCCTCGATCGGCAAGTTCTCGAAACTTTCATCATTCATATTGAAAGTCCGACCTGAATCAAAAATTTTATCTTTCGCATTCTAAACCTCCGAAGTACTCGTGCGAAGAGTACTTTGTCCTCCAAAGCCTTATCGTCAGACGTCCGCAGACCGTCACGAAATACCACTCCTCTAGCAAACCAAGTTCGAACACAGAGGCTATAGACGAATACAGCGCGCCTATTATTTTTGAATGTATACGCAAGGGTGGTATATGAGTATGATTACGCAGATCTAGTATGCGTGTTTCCGCCCTATCTCCTGTTCCCCGTTGGGTTGTGGACCTAGGGCAGAGTCGCACATCCGACAATCCTACTAATCTTAATCATATACGGCTTGTATACGTGAGGTAATGATAGATGGACCAAGTATGAATCCTATCAAGAACACCAGGGCAAAGTTGCCAGGTCTACGAGTGAGTATTCTACAAAGCAGAAGAGCTCAACCCCAGTAGTAATGTTAAGAGAGCTAATTTCGGGACGAAATTCATTATAATGGGGGGGATGATGTGACAACCCAAAACTTCCATTCTGTAAAACCATCCACCGCAATCGAAGTCAAATCCGTTCTACTAACTTTCAAACTTTTGGGATAAGTTTCAGTATTTCAGGATTTACGCTTAAAGAGATATCAGGAGAGACGATGCACTAGGGTATTGTGCAACTCTGTTTTTCCAAAACTCGTTGATATTAGAGTTCAATGCTTGAATAAAATATTTTCTGTTAAAAACCCTATGGGTATATATATGGTTCTTAGCCATATTTATTCATTTGTTACATTTCCAACTAGAGAAAAGCCGATTTCTCTCTCAAGGATCTTCATCCGTTCACCCCCAATTGTAAGTAAATCCACCCTAGAGTGTATTAAAGGGTACTACATGACTAGATAACATGGAAATCTGTTGGATTAATGTCTAAGTCCATAACTATAATTGGTAAGACTTGACCCGACCCGGCATGGTCCATTTGGGTTGCATGGCATCATGCATTTGGATAGACTGTAATGAGAGAAATAAGACACTTATGGTTATTAATATATTACAAGTTCTAGTATATTAATAATAAGATTAATAAGATTATTTAATTATTATTGATCAAGAATTAATCTAGGATTAATTAAGTGATCAAAAGAAGACTAATTAAATATATGGGTTGATTGTGTAAATCATCCATACTTATATAGTGGGCTAATGCTCCATGGATTATCTAGTTGGGCTAAAACCCATATGATGCTCCTTGGATGCTCCATGATGTTTTTGTACCCATGGATCATGGAAATGAAAGGCCATGTTAATTAGGGTTTACATGGTGTAACCCTAACTATATATGCATCTTATTCTTGACCAAAATCGGCACTAGTGTGTAAAATGAGGGCTAGCCTATTTTCATGAAGTGTGTAATTCTCTCAAGTTATTCCAAGTGTATTTGGTGTTGTGTGAACCATTTGAGGTGTCACACTTGAGGCACTTGGCACTCAAGCTTCGTGAAGACTTTCTACATGAAAGAGGTATGTATTCTATCTTGTTATATTCATTGTTTTGTATGCTAGATTAGGATAATACCTTGGATGTTCATATTTGTATGAATAATAGAGAAAACATAGATCCAAGGTATTTAGGGTTGCATGTACACTTAGGAGTGTTAGAATGCTCAAAACCCAACAGTGGTATTAGAGCCTAGGCCTGTTTTCTTGTTATACTTGCAAAAGTAGCTGAAAAACCGAGTTTTGATGCTGTCTGCCCAGAAGACTCGCCGAGTCCATGAATGGACTCGCCGAGTCCAAGGCAAAATGCATCCAACTCGCCGAGTTGGTTCGTGCATTCGACGAGTTGGACCCCCAGACAGCATAAATTCGACTTTTTTAGCTAGAAATGGACTAGAAACATTACCCTAAGGTGTTTTGGACTTATAAACTTGTTTTTGATGTGGTAATGTTCATGCTAATCCAATTTCAAAGATAATTGTCAATAGATTTATGTTTTGTATTAGTTTAAGGTTTAGACTAATTACATGAAAAAGTTTGATTTGAATTATCATTAATAGAAAAGTTGAGTGAAATAGTTGTTTTCAATCCATATTAATCTAAGAGTTGATTCTAAAATGTGTTTTTGTAACTTGTCCTCAAGTTATATGAAAAGTCACATTTAAGTTTCATAAAACTCATAAAAGTTGGCAAAGGTTACAAAATGAAGAGTCTAGTTCTAATTAAATGGTTTAATGACTCCAAAACTTGTCCTCAAGTTATGGAGGACCAAGAGTCTCTTCATTAAATAATAAATAAATCTAAAAGTGTAACCTTAATTAATTCCATAAGTTATAAAATAAAGAAAAGTTAATTCTTTTATTAGTTTAAAGTCTTCCATAACTTGTCCTCAAGTTATAGAACTTGAAGAGTTTTTGGATTAAAACTACTTTAAACACATAAATTATGGAATTAATTAGTTTTGAATAGTTTCAAAACTTGCCCTCAAGTTTTGGAATTTGTAAAGTTTCTCTTATGAATACTTTAATTCCAAGTTAGCCCTTAGAATTTTAAAAGTTAAAATTCAACCCTTATACATTATAATATTATAAGTTAATAATATTTATATATATATATATATATATATATATATATATATATATATATATATATATATATGTATAAGAGTAAAGTCAGTCTTACCGTTTGTAGGCCTCATTCACGAAGTCGGTCTATAAGGGGGGTATAAGGTTACTGCCTATAAAATGGCAGTTTAACGGGTGTCCACTCTCACCCACCGCTTCCATGACCGGTGGAGGGTCGTTAGCCGTACGGGTTTGACAGGACTATAATTCTCCCTTCATTAAAAGTATTAATGATAAATACTAAGTAACTAAACTCTTAATAATACCCAATCTTAGTTACTTAGGAAAATGTTAATAAGGTGCTAATCCATGAAATTACACTTTGCATTTTGTTTAAGTCGGTTAGTGGAGCGTGTGTGGTTAACCGGCACACTAACTCGTATTTAACAAGATAGGCAAAGGGTAACTTAATGTTTATCATAGTATCGATGGAGCGTGTGTGGTTAACCGGCACATCGATTGAGGGGTAAACACTTAAGGGTACCAAGTAATTTGCATGGTTACTTCACACCTTGTTTTGTGATCCTCGGCATCCCAGTCACAAAAGTTGAAGGGCACACTCGAGATTGAAACATGCCATTGAACAGTTCAATGAATCTCAAAGATCTAGGAGTTTCAAATCCAATTAAAACCTAATAATACATTTTGTTTATCTTGGTGGAAATTGGTGAATCGTCATTCACCTGCCTTCAAATATTTTATAGCTTGGATTACGGCATCCCTCTTCTAAGCTATAAAATAGTTTGTAGGGTCCTAGCCTTAATATTTCATATTGGGTGTCATATTAAGGACTTTAGATCAACTATCTTGAATATCTCCCAAAAGATGTTTGGTTTACACATCTATGATCTTCCCAAATTTCTTGAAACAAGCTTTCCTAAATGAAGATGATGTCCCTTGGAAATCATACTTCTTTCACCTCCTCCAATTATTCTCCCTAACCCACAAGTTCTTGAAAAGTTTAAGGTCACTCAAGCCCTATTGGCAAGTAAAGGTCTATGTGTGGTCACATCTTGGAGATGTAGTCACATATTGACAAGCCGAGAGAGTTGGGTGTCAAAGTCTTGAGAAAGTTGGTGGTTCAATCACTTTCTAAGTCACATAGTGAGCTCCTTAGGGACTCCTAAGAACCAGACTATAACAAGACCCTTAATGATGTTATCTATTTGCTAAGATCAACTTCCTAAAACTTTATGGACATTGACAATGATGACATTGGATATCCAGTAAAGCTCTCTCTTCCCAATGAAAAGGAATCGGCCATAGTCAACTAGGTTGACCAAATGGTAAAGAGAAAAGATAAGTCTGTGATAGTCCCGTGTACCATTACCAAAGGGTCCATATGCTCAATTACCAAAGGAAGGGGCATTGGTTGTGAAGCTGCCAAATTTACCTAAGGATGTTAAAGTCAATAGTTTGACTCTACTTCAGGTAAAGTCCACTATCTAACTCTGCTAAGTTTCTATTCTGAGATTCTTGATATATGATGTGACTGGGTGACGTGGTGATGTTTTTAAGAATCAAAGAAAAGTGAAGAAACTTAAAGAAAGAATATGTTGAATCTGATCATGTAGATGGATTTATATCGCATAGTTTGAAGTTCAGATTCTTGAGCTACTTCTTAGGAGTTATGAGATATTGCTTAGGATCAGATAACAATAAGTTTTCATATGGATTGTAAGGATAGTTCTTCCGCAAAGTTTTTTAAAATAAAAGGAAAATTTTTGTTTTATTTATTTTAAAATATCCTTACAATGGCATCTGTGAAAAATTTTGTTGCTTATCAGATTCCATTATTAGCAAGAGTGGAAGTATGAAATTGACTCTTTCATTTGTGGTAATGTCTAAATTTACCAAATAAGGAAAGATTCTCATCACCCAAGTTTCAATTGGACCGGAACTTTGAATCATGCAAGTTGTATAGCATGATGAATGAGAACTTTCAAGTATTGGAAAATTAAGACTAATCCCTTTTTCACATGGATGTGTGAGTCAAGTGAAGGACTAAGGGATCGAGTACACATTCTTGTGCACTGATTAAGTCCACCAAAAAAGATCGATAAGACTATTCGTCATAGTTTACTAAAGCTCAGTAAATATGATTATACTTACAAGCTTAAGTGTAACTCTGAGACATTGGAAAAGGTTCCAATGTATGGCAGAGCGAATAAGAAGAATTAAATTAGGCAGAAGGATAAAAGTTTCTCAAATCTGAAAAGATGGGAGAGTACTTTAGTATCAGTTTTTATGATCATCTTAATGATTTAGAGACCTTATCACAATTCATCCTCTAAGTGCTTTCTTATAGCGAAGAAGAGAAGCTATGAATTGGTGAAGTAGTTAAATCAAGAAGATGATTCATACTTCATTCCAAAAACAATTCTTAGAGTCATACTCCAAGATTGTAACTTCAGTGACATGTCTTAAAGAAGGTTTAAAACACTTGTTAAATGTAAGAGTAAAGTTTTCTACTCTAGTACATTTGAAATTGGTAAGTTGTGATGTTTTTGGATAAAACGAAGACCAACTAAGGCCAATTGTGTGAAGTGTTTGTCTTGATTAGAATCCACACTATCTCCTGAATATCTGACAAGAAAGTCTTATATGTCAAGAGGACAGTGGGAGTCTTAAAGGTCTTGAAAGTCTCAAGAACTAATCAAGAATAAAACCTGAAGTTCTTCACTAGCACACAACTTGAGGTTTATAACCTATCATGTTGACATATTCTGTGCCCATTCCAGTTAAAGTTGGCTTTGCATATGAGTTCTTAGAGTTCTCAATTGGTTGCACAACAACTTGGAAGCAATGGCAGCCCTTGAGCTGCCAGGTGGCAAGAAATTAAGATTCAGCTCAATCCATATGAGTTTGGATTTATCATTATCCTTGTCTTGTGACTATGGTTATGACAATTCACATGGATAAGAACACATACACCAGAAAATCGAAGTGTCATAAGGTTTCTCTCTGATTCATGAAAATGATGGTGAGGAAACACTTTCACTAAGTAGATTTTAGCTAGATAGCAATTGTGATATTTGCATTCTCAAAGTCGTTAGTGGAGCGTGTGTGGTTTACCAGCACACTAACATGGACTTGTGAGAAGTGGAAAAAAGGTTTAACCATTATGATTACGGCATCCCTCTTCATAATTGTTTAGATACACAAGTGTGCTATCTAAGGGACGGTGTATGATTTAGATAAAGTTTTATCAAAACAATCTAGTATCAGAAATCTGAACTTTGGTAAGAAAGTCAATGAAGTATTGATTTCTAGAAGTCCAGCTGATTTCTAAGTACATGTCAAAGCTAGTGGGAGCATAAGTGTTATGCTAATATTCATCATGTTAGTGGGAGCATGATAATTATGATAAGTATTGCAAGTTAGCAATGTTAATTATAGAAAACAAAAGGTTTCAATTGGGAAAATTGTTTTGCTATAATTAAGGGAGAGGAAATTATACTTCATCTCAAATCTATAAGCTTAGATCGTGAGGTTTTAATCAATTAGTCAAGGATATATATATATATATATATATATATATATATATATATATATATATATATATATATATATATATATATATGAATTTCATGTTGGAATGGCTCAACATAAGGAAATTCTATATATGGGTCCATTATTTGCGTCTAAAATTCAATTATGATTACGGAATCCCTTTTCATAATCTGAGTTATGAGAATTTGGCAAATATAAACGGAAATGTTATAGCAAAAGACTGGTTTAGTCTTTATGTGAGACATCATGAATCGTGTCCCATATGCTTCGGATATAGGATCGATTACATGTGCTATATTCATCTTTTCTAAGCTTTTCCAAATGCCTGGGGCATTAAGAAGGGAAAAGCTCTAGAATTGGATGTGACTAAAAAGGATTAAACAATTATCGAGGACAATCTAAGGTTTACCAAAGATTGGTTGCTCAAGGACAGTTGGAAGTGTAGTGATAATTTTGGAAGGACATATTGACATAATCTCTGTAAGGAGGCAACTCTTGTTCAGTAGTGATAGTCAAAATGGAATATGGAAATGTTTCAAAGTTAGAAATTATTCAATTTGTGTAAGATTAGGAAACTTAATGCAAGAAGGATGTTCCCAAGGAGCTGATCTCCTGTGGAATACTTTGTAATGGTTGTTGTCAAGTCCTTGTGATTTTGTGCATAATCATTGCAAGAGGATCAATGCGTATAAGTTTAGAATCTAACAGATTTCAGTAAATGGAATGAATTTGGAATTCTTACATTTGCAGTAAGGATTTGGGAGTGTGAAAAGAGAATCATTAAAGTTATGTTCAATTGATCTATTTCACAAAGTAAAGATCATAGACAAACATAGTATGCATACTTAGTGTATGGCATGACTAGTGTTTAGAAAACATAGTGTACATGCTTGGAGCGTGGGACAACTATTGTTTTAAATTCAAGTATAAATTTGATAGCTGAAACAGTATACAATGAATAATGTGTATATGGTGATAAATAAAAGGTGTTTTATTTATGTTCATAGGTTTTGATACCATATTGGATTCAATTATTCTTGTGTTTCATTTTGCATGTTTTGACTTCCCGAATAAACTGGGTTATTCTTCCGGAATGACTAAGTTATTCAAACCATCCATAGTCGGTCATATGTTGGAAGTAGATATGAATTAAGACTATCATGGGTTGGCTTGTAGAGGTCTAAGGTGTTGGACAAAGGGCTATAACACTCATGAGTGCTCATTAGTTCTGAGTATTGGATTCAACCCGCGCTCATTGGAATCACTTCATGGATTTTATCACGAGTGATCATGAGACGATAATATCTTATATTCTTCAAACCAAGAGATATGAGTTGTTACTATGAGTTCGTTGTACATTGATTGCACGAAAACGCATTCGGTAAGTCGGTGTTCTAAAACGTGCCTTTGTGTATGATTCAACAAGTAGTAGAACAAGCCATATGAGTCGAAGTTTATCCATTCCTTTTACCTTCGGGATAAAAGCGATATCTGTGGGCCCCTAGATTATTTGATGATTACAAATGGAAGTGCTCGGCCGGGCCAGGACTGATTTGATTTGTTCAATTAGTCAGTCGTCATAAATTGGAAATCGGGAAACAACAAATGGACAGAGAGAATGATTATAATCCATGTCTCAGTCCATATGATATATAGAATGGAGGAATATATGGTCCCTTATCTAATGGACAAGTCATTGACAAAGGTCAAAGTTCATACAGAAGCTTTTGAGAGCTACGATTTCCAGTCGGCTCTTAAAGTCATACGCAATAATAGTTTTAGACTTATCCAAGTGGGAGACTGTTGGATTAATGTCTAAGTCCATAACTATAATTGGTAAGACTTGACCCGACCCGGCATGGTCCATTTGGGTTGCATGGGATCATGCATTTGGATAGACTGTAATGAGAGAAATAAGACACTTATGGTTATTAATATAATATAAGTTCTAGTATATTAATAATAAGATTAATAAGATTATCTAATTAGTATTGATCAAGAACTAATCTAGGATTAATTAAGTGATCAAAAGAAGACTAATTAAATATATGGGTTGATTATGTAAATCATCCATACTTATATAGTGGGCTAATGCTCCATGGATTATCTAGTTGGGCTAAAACCCATATGATGCTCCTTGGCTGCTCCATGGTGTTTTTGTACCCATGGATCATGGAAATGAAACGCCATGTTAATTAGGGTTTACATGGTGTAACCCTAACTATATATGCATCTTATTCTTGACCAAAATCGGCACTAGTGTGTAAAATAAGGGCTAGCCGATTTTCATGAAGTGTAGAATTCTCTCAAGTTATTCCAAGTGTATTTGTTGTTGTGTGAACCATTTGAGGTGTCACACTTCAGGCACTTGGCACTCAAGCTTCATGAAGATTTTCTACATGAAAGAGGTATGTATTCTATCTTGTTATATTCATTGTTTTGTATGCTAGATTAGGATAATACCTTGGATGTTCATATTTGTATGTATAATAGAGAAAACATAGATCCAAGGTATTTAGGGTTGCATGTACACTTAGGAGTGTTAGAATGCTCAAAACCCAACAAAATCATCCATAAAACCCAAGGAAAGGGTGTTCACGGCCCAAGATCCTCTTGGACCGTGAACACAAAATTTGAGGCCAAAAGTGTGGCTTATGCCCCTATAGACCTTGGAACCGAACATAGAACAACCCTTGACATATCTAGGCCTTAAAAACACTAAGAAACAAGGGTTAGAAGAGAGTTCACTGCCAAGGATGTTCTTGGGCCGTGAACTCCCTTTCATGGTGCCAAAATGCACCAAATGCCTTCCTTAAGCCAAGAGACTAGCCTAGCACTTTACCTTGATGTGTTTAGGACTCAAAACAATCAAAATACCATCACCCATAGGTGATTACGGGCCGCAAACACAAGCCAAAATGGTCCAAGGGCCGAAAAATCAAGTTAAGGGTGTTTTGATGCCACAAACACTTCCTAAGGCTTAGACTTGAATTTAGGGTGCTTCATTATGACCTTTAGGACCCTCATAAACATAAATGGCCATGAGTTTACGGTTGTAAACTCATTTGGGCCGTAAACACCTCAACAACTCCAAAGAAGGTGGTCTTCCTCATCCTAGGGTAGAGCTAAGGTCCTTAAATCATTCCCTAGCCTTCAAACTTGCCTTCATACATGAGTAACCATGAGTTCACAGCCGTAAACTCCCTTGGGCCGTAAACCCATGGTAGTAAACTCATGTGAGTGCCATTCTACCTTCCTTTGTTGAATCACATGTGATTCCAACACTTGGTCAAGGTCTTTCCTAGTCCCAGAAGGTGTTTCCTTTCATATAGTTGTTTATAAACACTATATTCATGCCAATATGTGTCATTATATATCATTTAGGACTTATTGTATCTCGGGACTTCATTCGTGGAGCTTCTCAACCTTACACGCATACCTGTTTGAATCACCCACATCAGGTGAGTTTATACCCCATAATGAATCATTTAACTATTTTAACTGTTTTAAGGGGGAATACAGATTGAACACTATGATAATTGTGTAAATGTTTGTTGTTAAACATCCTTAAAAATGTTACTTATGTTATTTATAAGTTGTCAACACATTTCAAAACTTGTTTAATGTTATGTTACTTTATTGTCACACCCCAAAACCGGAACGGCGGAAACGTTCTGGGGTGCATGACGTCATGTCAAGTATCACAACACATGCATTATAGTAATCAAAGTACAACAAAACATTGCATTAATAGAATAATTTTACATGGTTACATTACAAGGTATCAAAGTAATACAGACAAATATAATAAGTACAACAAGGTAATAAGCTATCTTCGTCAACTGCTCCTGGGATGTACCTGTCTAATGCTAACCTGAGAATACAAGTTATTTGAAAAGCGAGTATCAGCATTTTTACAAATGCTGGCGAGTTCATAAGCATTTAGTGACATTTCATTCAAATAACTTAATAAAGTAATAGTTTAAGAGATTTCAGTGTATTAGAGTCCTTTCCAGAAAATCCTATATTTTCTTCAAATAAAGCAGCCTTCTACCAAGACTGGCAGTGATGTGTGGTAAAAAGTAGTTTTCCCTAAGTTGCTATCATTATCAAAATACTGAATTTGATTATTGAGGAAAGCAAACGACATTAGGGAATATCATATGCCTCAGCAGTGAGGACTGCTGACTAAGGCAAGGAACCATAGACTCCAGGAAAGTATCAAACGAACGACACGCCTGGTTCAGTCTAACAAGTGAAGACACAGACCCCAGAAGGTACCAAATGCATGGTACAACTAGTAAGGTCCAATACAATGAATACGGACCACAGACAATATCAAATGAAAGATACGTCTAGCAAGGTCTAAAACAATGAACGCAGTGAACATAGTGAATACAGTGGATTCTGTGAATATAGTGGATACAAACCCCAGACAGCATCAAATGAAAGATACATCTTGTAAGGTCAAAACAGAGGAGACAGACCCCAGACAGTATCAAATGAAAGATACGTCTTGTAAGGTCAAAACAGTGTGACTCTGAAAATGAGCTACCAGTATACAGTGTAAATTGCTGGCGAAATACCGTTACCTTAAGGCCAAAGAATTATAAGGTAACCCGAGATACTCGTAACCATACTAACCGACACTAGAGTACCCGACGCCCTACAAGCGTCTATATAATGTGACATTTGTCACCCCTTGGCTTGGTGAGCCGTAGACTATAGCTAGCAGTCAGGGTGTGGGGGTGTCAATCCTGAATAGATCTATACACACAATGTCCGCTCTCCCTACAGGAGACTCTGGTTACCAACTAGACGACGGAGAAGGCCGTGTCCTGAAGATGCATCCCAAATAGTGGGTAATGACTTCCAAACAGTGGGTAGTGGGTTTCGAATGTAAGTGCTGACCTGCAGGTAGAGACTCTTAACTGAATTGACTGAAGAAAACTCGTATGTCTATGCTCGTGTACATAATATATAATACTAATGAATCGAACGACTTTCAGATGGACATCCGATCCCACCAGACCACATCTCAACGAAGAAAAGGAAATAGGGCGGACAAGCCTTCCTAAGTCCTTCAATCATTATTTGTATACATCTATACAAGCATAAACATACATCTAACTACGCTTGAGTGTGTATTAAGTGGAATCATACAGTGAAGTATAAGTGTACAGTGGATCATCCGAGACGTGAAGTATAAGCGTACAGTGGATCATCCGAGACGTGAAGTATAAGCGTACAGTGGATCATCCGAGACGTGAAGTATAAGCGTACAGGGTGGGATAATCGAATCGTGAAGTATAAGTGTACCAAGTATAAGTGTATTACGAAGCAGAGACGACAATAAGTGAAGTAAGAGCGTCTATCAAGTATAAGCGACTACAAGTATAAGCGAAATAGAGGCAATACCAAGTATAAACGCATCACAAAGTGGAAGCGTTATTGAGTAGGAGTTTAAAAATAAGTATAAGTGAAGCAGCAGTAACTAACAAGTAAAAGTATTCATGAAAACCTTGGAAAAACCTTATTACTCAGGAAAATCGCATTTGTATTCTTTGGTAAAATAAATGTGAAAACCTTTAGAAATCTTTGGGAATCTTTCATAGATCAGTTTGAAAATGGAACTTTGATAAAGCAATAAAAGTAAAAGCTTGAACAAGTGAAAAACCCTTTTTGAAAGCCATTTATAGTGTCCTACTCGGTAAAACAGTGTACAGTGGTAAAATCTTGTGCATGCAGGTTATCAATCACATGTGATTGATATGATAACTGGCATGTTTAACTTGTATTCCCCCCCCCCCCTATAAAACATGTAAAACATTTAAAAAGTTCATTCAGGGGTATGAACTCACTTGGTGTAAGTAGGTCCAACGAAGGTGTCGTTTGGGCGTTCGGTGTCACGCGAGGACTTGAGCACACACAATGACCTGTTTAACATATGATAACATATGTTCACATACAATTAGCATATTTAATACTAATTAAACAAATATACGCGCTCACAGGAGCGGAAAACACTTTGGCTAAGTGTTTGGGTGTCCCGGGTAGCGTTTAAGGGTGCTAAGGGTCTCCTATCACTTGTGGAACCTTGCTAAACTCAACTATCAAGTGTGTGAATGGATTTAAAGCATTAACACGGACCAATCTTGGAGTTTACGGCCCAACCTAAGGGAGTTTACGGCCGTAAACTCCCAAGGTCATATTCTTGGGTGTTTTATGCTTCTAGCTTGCTCATTGATTTATTCTAAGCACTTTTCCCAAAAGGCATGCGTGGGTTTGAGGCTTCTAAGGGCTTTATAATGGAGTTTACGGCCTAGGAACAACTCCTAAAGGAGTTTACGGCCGTAAACTCTAAATCATTGAGTTAAGTGAAGTTTTAAGCCCCTATTACCTTTCTAGCAATTTCTAATGAAGTGTGATGCTATTTTAGGGGATTAAAACCAACATTTGAGTGGGTTTTGGGGAGTTTACGATCTAGATAAATGCTTGGGCCGTAAACTCCAAGTCATCCCTCATTTCCTTGTGTTTAAGCCCTTAAATCCCCTCCAAGTATTTTATGGTAAATGTATAAGGCCATGTGGGGGACAAAACAATTATTTTGGGCATGTTTAAGGGTGTTTACGGCCTTGACCCTTGTCTGGGCCGTAAACTCCCTTTAATAAATCATTTTGGAGTGTTTCAAGGATCTAAACTCTAGAGGATTGAGTCCCTAAATTATGTATGAAGCCCTAGGATGAGTTTGGAGTGCATTTGGGACCATGTCTTGAGGAGTTTACGGCCTAAGCAAGTGCTTGGGCCGTAAACTCTTCGTTGAGCCCTAAATCCATGCATTTTAGTGTTTAAACACTCCTAGGCTATTACCTCAATTTATTTCCTAGCCATTGGGGACAAGTTTGGGTCATTTTGGCCTTGTTTTAAGTGTTTACGGCCTAAGGAGGAGCTTAGGCCGTAAACTCCTTTTCCATTGCTTCTAAGTCCGAATTTTGGGCTATAAACACCAATCAATATGTTTAGAATAAGCTAGGGTAAGCGGACTTACAATTTGGAAGCATTTGGTTGCGAATTCGGGGCGAAAACGGGTCTAGAGAGAGAGTATAGAGAGAGAGTGTGTGTAAAAAGTCTCCCATTTGACTCCACTCACCCTTATATAGGGTTTTGAGTCGGGGCTCAGTGGAATTTTACCCGATACTGCCGTTAAACGGGGCTTTTGGTCACACCCGATTTAGTGGTCGTAATAATAAAACTTAACATTTTCCATATAAATGGAAATGTGTGTCCTGTGTTTTTATTTCCTTTTATCACGACTTAACGGCATTTCAAATGTAATCAAATGGAATGTTTATTAAATTGACGCCCTCTAATTAACGGAACTTTTATACAGTGGAATATTCCGTTTAACGGTAACGGGGAATGTAACGGGACAACTTGGGTTGTCACATTTATGGTTATACAAAACTTCGTTAGTAAAGTAAAAGCTTAACTTAGTAGAGAAATGAGTCATTTCAGTAATAGTCCACGTAGAGCATTAATAAACTATTATAGGTATAGTTTAGGAGAATGCTATTCATTACTTCTAGTACAATGAAGCATACAAAGAAAAATACGACAACAGAACAAACAGTGAAGAGAATCAAACAATACCATAACAGAGCAAACAGTGAAGAGAATCAAACGATACTAGAACAGAACATAACAAACAAGTTAGGTTGCTATAGCATGAGAACACACAAACATGATCTAATTATACTAATGAATCACTAACGCATTAGTGATAGTTATATTGGGTATACATGATCATATAACTTTAATTTGAATTACACGGCTTGTAAGAAATTGTTGGGGTCGCGTTTGGTTCCCTAAATCTCTTTACATTGAGAGCGTTTAGTAAGGGTTCTATAATTCACATTATGACCGTAATAAAACAAATATGTTTTAGGTTATTAGTACATCCGCAGGTCATTATAAACGACATCTGGGTACTTACTTCTCACATTACTTTCATAAAGTGTCGGTACCACTTGAAAGTTGATCTGTTTTCCAGTCAAGATAGTTATAAACTAGGGAGAATATACTTCTACATTGGACAAAGGAATAGTCGGGTTTAACTCAGAACAGAAGATGCCTTGGTAGAAGGCTACGATTAAAGGTTAGGATCATGATGCTAACTTTATGATTCCTTAATGTATACGCTATAGGATACATATATGCTAGTAGATTCCGACAGCTAATAGGATGTGTGCTCTTCACTACAATTCCTGTTCCCATTGGATGTGGGCTTGCACTGAGGTCACCCAATCTATTATCTACCCGAATCTATATATATATATATATATATATATATATATATATATATATATATATATATATATGCTTAGTATACATTAAGTCATCATAAGGGTACCAGGTATGGATCAGGTCATAGGACACAGAGTCAACGCACAGTTATTCTAGTACAAAACTTACTTATCAAAGTTAGTATTTTTGGTAGACAAAACTAGAGATTCCCCAGAAAAGGGCTTAATCCATTTAATTAAGCCAGTATAGTTTTAGAGACTTTAAGTGAGTTAACTCTATAACACCTTAGTTTATACACCATGTTTATATATAAAACTAATATCCAATAGATAGCTAAATGCGTGTCCCCCCCCCCCCCCCGACGTCTTGTTCCAGTTGGATTGTGGGCTTAGGGCAGATTCACCCAATTAACTTTCTACCCGATATCAGATTATATATAGCAGTATAAACAAAGCTATTATAAAAGTAATCACCGTAGTCATTATTTTACTATAAGAAATATAGGTTTTCTTAAAAGAACTCTCCATTAGATATAAAGGAACCATTACAAATAACTCCATGAGTAACAAGTGAATACACTAAGGTTATATATCACAACGATCTAACAACCAATGGAATGTGTGCTATCCGCCTTACTTGTTGTTCCCCGTTGGGTTGTGAGTTTAGGGCAGATTCGCACAATCGATTGTTTATTTACTCTAAGTATATATAACTTGTACCCACTTAGTACCCATAGAAAGGATTGTAGTGTCATTTTACTTAGCTTCCATTAAAGTAGGAAATATAGGATTTTCTAGAGGAACAGGTGAACATTTCAAAACAGAACTTACAGCTTACATCACTTGTGCATATACATTTTCAACCATATTTTACAGCTTACTCACATCACTAAAATCTTATCAACTCACCAGCTTAATTGCCGATCGACTTCTATGTTTTGTGAACCCACAAATTGTAAACACTTTCTTTCTAAATGAAATGGTTGTTCATTACTTGCTTACCATATACATATCTCGTGATACTCGAAATGACGTCCTCCACCCCCAAATGTTTCTGCCGTTCCGGTTTTGGGGTGCGACAGATTGGTATAAGAGCATTGTTTATAGTGAACTAAGTATATCAACCAATAAAAGATATACATCTATGAATACAATGGGGCTTAAGTGCTCTGGATAATGATATAGTTTAGAGTATAACTACAAGTTCTAAAAATATACCTACTTGCTCATACATGTACATAATAGAACTAGGGTCACGAGGAGAACAGAACTAAAAGTATTTAAAGGTTGGACACTGTCGTCAACCTAAACAGTTATGTAATCATAGCTAGGATCAATATAGCATGATCAACTATATTCATTCGAGATGTGACCGACATGTGTTTGGGAATGATGTGGTGTTGCAACAGAGTTAAAACTTACTGAAACACCAGTCAAGAGAACGCTAGAACAAGTACAGTTAGAGTTAGAATACTATAGGAGTATTTTGGTCCAGATAAATAACTTATGTGATAACTTAAAAGACCCTTGCGGATAGGTCTATAATCCTACAGGGTGTATTCATCAAGTTTTATATATAATCAAGATCTTATAGACATAGAATCTGTGACCGACGCTTCGCTGTCCATTCATTTTAAGGAAGTAGTGTTGAAGTGGGATCAATTAATTGAAGGTCTATTTTATCTTCAATTATATACAATACAAACTGGTGTACCTTGTATAATTATAGAAGGATTCCGTAAGGATCACCCCATAAAGTTACCTTAAAGCTCATAGGTTCTTTAGTCACTTTCATTCTCGCACGACAAGCCCAGATAAACGTAACCACTTCCTCATAGTAGACAACAGAAGAGTTCAGGAGGAACAAGGACAAATTCAAGGAAAGATCAGCCGAAGTAACCAAAACGTCTTACGCGTCACACTAATAAATATTAACTAGGTTAATTTATCGAGCGAGTGAAAACACTACTCACATTACATGTGTTAGAATTATTTTCTTACATGCAACTAGTAACAGTTATTCAGGAAACAGATATTCATTCGAGGATATTTATTTCAAATTCATAGAGTTTATTTAGTATAGACTCATTTATCGATTGTTCCTAGAACCCTATGGAAGTCAGGACCTGATACATCCAGAACTAGGATAACCTTGTCTTTTCAGCTTTCGGCTTGTGTCCATTGATATAGACTTATTCCGTCTCATCTTTGTTTTCTTTTAGCAAAGATGCCTCCTCGAAGATCACCCAGACACACTACTCTGATAACTCCAATACCTTCTCCACAAATAGATGCAGCAACTCTGAACGCTGCAGTGGCCGCGGCTATGGCTACAGCCATGGCACAATATCACCCCATCATTACATGTGGAGGTGAAACGCCTACTGATTCTACTCAAGGTGAGGTCCCTGTGCGCCAGGGAGAGTTCTCCTATAAGGACTTCATCAGATGCCAACCAATGTCCTTTAAAGGGACTAAAGGAGTCATTGCCCTCATGCAATGGTTCGAGAAAACAGAGTCGGTCTTCGAAATCTGTTTATGCCCAGAAGGAACCAAAGTGAAATTTGCTGCCTGCACCTTCGATGGCAAGGCCCTAACATGGTGGAACAGCCATGTTAAGTCGCTGACCCTATCAGTGGCAAACACAATAGGTTGGGAAAACGTAAAAGAGTTAGGGGGTGTGTGGATTAGCTTTTTAGCTTATTGCTTATAGCTTATTTGTAGTGGGAATAAGCAATAAGCAATAAGCATGGGGAGAGATGCTTATTAAAATTAGCTTATTTAGCCTAATAAGCTGGATTTTATCCAAACACGTAAATTAGCTTATTACGGGAATAAGCAAATAAGCACCTCTTTTTTTCCTATCCAAACACCCCTTTAATGCGGGAAGAATATTGCCCTATAGGCGAGATTCAAAACTGGAACAAGAGCAGTGGGATCTCACTATGATCGGCTCAGACATAGTGACCTACACGGACCGGTTCAGCGAACTAGCAGCTCTATGCCCCCGAGATGATTACCTCATAGAGCAAGAAGATAGAAAGCTACATTTGGGGTCTGACTGCTCCGACCCAAGGAAATGTGTTGTCTTCTAACCCAGCCACGTTCGATAGTGCTAAACGCTTGGCTCAGCGGCTCACTGATCATGGAGTCCGCCATAGCGTAAAAGTTCCTATTCCCGAGTCATCTAGGGAAGAGGACTATAATCAGAAGTCGGGGAACAAGAGGAAGAAGAAGTGAACAACACAAGACATCCCGCAAGAGCAACGAGCGAATACTATGTACGCCGCTACCAGGCCTACTGCTTCAGCACCTGCCAGTCGATATGCGGGAAACCTTCCGAAGTGTGGGAAATGCAACTTTCACCACACTGGAGTGTGCCAGGAAACACAGTGTCTAAACTGCCATAGAAAGGGACACATAGTCCGTTACTGCAGGGCACCGGCTCAACCGATCTCCCAAGTCCTCGGAACTGAAGAAAACTAAGCCTGCTACGGCTGTGGTGAGAATGGACACAATCAGAGAGACTGCAGGAGAATCTACCCTGGAGTCGTCGACGAGTAGTGGTACGTTTTCAAAATAGTAATTACTTTTAAAATTAATTTATATTCTTATAAGAATTAAAATTTGGGGATGACACTTAAAAGTAACTATAACAACTCACATGTTGAAATAGGTCGTAATATTCAAGAGAACTAAAAGATCCCTTAGAGAAGCTATTATGACTCACCATATACATCAGGGTTGTGCGCAACTAAGATGTTGCAGAATTAGAGTGAGTGACTCCGCTTAGGTCCCCTTTCCTTAATTGGTTGAGGATTTGAGGCAGAAATGCCCAGTCGACTGCCTGGCTCATCTTAAGTATGTATATGACGGGCGATGGTAGTGGTACCATGGGGGATCATGGTATAAAAGTATCCCATCAGTTAGTAAAGCACTTTTATTTGTATGTATGCATACATAGTTGTACGATACATAGGAGTGTTAACTACGAATAGAAAACAGGAAACACGGGATCAGTTACAAGGAGTACATTGTTGAACATACTAGGAGTACAGTACCAAGCATACCAGGGATACATCGTCGTTTATCAGACGTTTCTTTCATTTGACCAAAACTTTGGTCAGTATAGAGTCTGTTGTATTCTTTCGTCATGAGTTGGTGTGGTCCTCACCATACTGAGTTCATATGTTTCTATTGCCTCGATCGGCAAGTTCTCGAAACATTCATCATTCATATCGAAAGTCCGACCTGAATCAAAAATTTTATCTTTCGCATTCTAAACCCCCGAAGTACTCATGCGAAGAGTACTTTGTCCTCGGAAGCCTTATTGTCAGACGTCCGCATACCGTCACGAAATACCACTCGTCCAGCAGACCAAGTTCGAGCATAGAGGCTATGGACGAATACAGCATGCCTATTATTTTTGAATGTATATGCAAGGGTGGTATATGAGTATGATGACGCAGATCTAGTATGTGTGTTTCCGCCCTATCTCTTGTTCCCCGTTGGGTTGTGGACCTGGGGCAGAGTCGCACATCTGACAGTCCTACTAATCTTAATCATATACAGCTTGTATACGCGAGGTAATGATAGATGGACCAAGTATGAATCAAATCAAGAACACCAGGGCAAAGTTGCCAGGTCTACGAGTGAGTATTCTACAAAGTAGAAGAGCTCAACCCCAGTAGTAATGTTAAGAGAGCTAATTTCAGGACGAAATTCATTCTAACGGGGGGGATGATGTGACAACCCAAAAATTTCTATTCTGTAAAACCATCCACAGCAATCGAAGTCAAATCCGTTCTGCTAACTTTCAAGCTTTTGGGATAAGTTTGAGTATTTCAGGATTTACACTTAAAGAGATATTAGGAGAGACGATGCACTAGGGTATTGTGCAACCTTGTTTTTCCAAAACTCGTTGATATTAGACTTCAATGCTTGAATAAAATATTTTCTGCCATAAACCCTAGGGGTATATATATGGTTCTTAGCCCTATTTATTCATTTGTTACATTTCCAACTAGAGAAAAGCCGATTTCTCTCTCAAGGATCTTCATCCGTTCACCCCCAATTGTAAGTACATCGACCCTAGAGTGTATTAAAGGGTACTACATGACTAGATAACATGGAAATCATCCATAAAACCCAAGGAAAGGGTGTTCACGGCCCAAGATCCTCTTGGACCGTGAACACTAAATTTGAGGCCAAAAGTGTGCCTTATGCCCCTATAGACCTTGGAACCGAACATAGAACAACCCTTGATATATCTAGGCCTTAAAAACACTAAGAAACAAGGGTTAGAAGAGAGTTCACGGGCAAGGATGTTCTTGGGCCGTGAACTCCCTTTCATGGTGCCAAAATGCCCCAAATGCCTTCCTTAAGCCAAGAGACTACCCTAGCACTTTACCTTGATGTGTTTAGGACTCAAAACAATCAAAATACCATCACCCATAGGTGATTACGGCCGCAAACACAAGCCAAAATGGTCCAAGGGCTGAAAACTCAAGTTAAGGGTGTTTTGATGCCACAAACACTTCCTAAGGCTTAGACTTGAATTCAGGATGCTTCTGTTGGATATAGTGTCTAAGTCCATAACTATATTTGGTATGCACTTGACCCGACCCGACATGGTCCATTTGGGTTGCACTTCACCCGAACAATTTATGGATAATCCTTTGAGAATAGTACAAGTTATTATTTATTAATATATTATAAGTTCTAATATATTAATATAAGATCATATTATTTAATTAGTATTGATCTATAATTAATCTAGGATTAACTTAGAGGTCAAAGATATTACTAATTAAATATCGTCTTCTATATTTATATAGTGTGGGCTAATGCTTATTTGGAATGGGCTAGGCTTGCATGGAAAGTCCATGGATACTCCGTGGAGCTTTAACCCATGGATCTCATGGAAATGAAGAGACATGGGTATTAGGGTTTACATGGATGTAACCCTAATCCACCACACTATATAAAGGAGGCTTTGGTTCTTGAAATCACACTAGTTGAGGTGAGTAAAGCAAGAGGGCCGATTTCAAGATAGTAGTGACTATTCTCTCAAAGTTCCAAGTTTGTGGTGATTTGTGATTTCCATTTGGGGCATCCACGCTATTGGTGCTAGGCTCTAAAATTCCAAGCAATCAACTACTACTACAAGGTAAGTATTTCTACTAGCTTTATTTGATTAATGATCCCCATACCATGCTAGTTAGGATATGAACCTTGGAAAATAATTATTTGCATGTATCTTAGACAAACATAGATCCAAGGTTTATTAGGGTTGCATGTACACTTAGGAAGTGTTAGAATGGTCATAACCCATCTGTGGTATCAGAGCCTAGGCTTGTTTGTTTGATACTTGATGCAAATATTGGAAAAAGTCGAAAAACTTGTTGTCTGCCTGATGAAATCGCCGAGTCCATGGGGGGACTCGCCGAGTTCATGTGAATCTTCAACCTACTCACTGAGTAGGTTCATGCACTCGGCGAGTACGAGCCTCAGAATGCAGATTTTCGACTTTAG
The DNA here is from genome assembly GCF_051521515.1 of Lactuca serriola. Classification (NCBI taxonomy): domain Eukaryota; kingdom Viridiplantae; phylum Streptophyta; class Magnoliopsida; order Asterales; family Asteraceae; genus Lactuca; species Lactuca serriola. The sequence goes on along the minus strand of NC_136412.1, from coordinate 179,821,164 downwards.
TTGCTAGAAATGGACTAGAAACATTACCCTAAACTGTTTTGGTACTTGAAAACTTGTTTTAGATGGTGTAATGTCTTTGCTAATCCATTTACAACAACTTGTTATCAAAATTACAAAGTTTTAAGTGTAATTTTTGATTCAGGAAAGTGTTCATATTCATGTTCTTGATCTTATGATGTTTAGATGATCATATGAATTATTTGTAACCTATGTTGTAAATTAAATCTTGATCATTATGTGTTTTAATGGAGCCCATAACTTGTCCTCAAGTTATGGAAAACCAAAAGTCACTTTGTTTAAAAAAAAACCATTAAAAGAACACATGGGTTATAAAAATGAAGAGTCTTCATTTTTAATACCCTAATAAACTCATAAGTTACAAGAAATGAAAAGTTTTGAAAGTTTACAAAACTTGCCCTCAAGTTTTGGAACAAGTAAAGTCTTGATTAAAACTTTAGTTCCAACCCTTAGAATTTTAAAAGTTAAAATTCAACCCTTATACTTATTATATTATAAGTTAATAATAATATATATGTGTATAAGATTAAAGTCATCTTACCGCTAGTAAAAAATGTGAATAAGGTGCTAATCCATGAGATTACACTTTACACTTTGTCTAAGTCGTTAGTGGAGCGTGTGTGGTTAACCAGCACACTAACTTGGACTTAACAAGGTAGGTAAAGGGTGACTTAATATTTATCATAGTATCGATGGAGCGTGTGTGGTTAACCGGCACATCGATTGAGGGGTAATTTATTAAGGGTACCAAGTAATTTGCATGGTTACTTCACACCTCGTTTTGTGATCCTCGGCATCCCAGTCACAAAACTTGGAGGGCACACTCGAGATTGAAACATGCCTTTGAAAAGTTCATTGAATCTCAAAAGAATCTAGGAGTTTCTAAAAACCAAATTAAGTATTTTTTTTAATATTCCGTCTTTGATGGAAATTGGTGAATCGTCATTCACCTACCTTTCAAATATGTTATTACTTAGATTACGGCATACCTCTTCTAAGTATAATATATTGTGATTGGGTCTTAGCCTTAATACTACATTTGGGTGTTTTATTAAGGACTATCTCTATATCTAAACTAATCCTTTCTTTCTTCTCTTATCAGATGTCTGCAAACAACGCTGCTTCTGGCTCTAATCCTAGTGGCTCCTTTTCTCTTATGAACTTGTGTGGGAAAGTCACTTTTGATGGATCCAACTTTAATGAATGGATCAGAAACATCAAAATGATTACTCGCTACGAGGACAAGGAATATGTCCTCGATAAGGAGCTTAAGGAGATTGATGAGACAGTTGCTACTCCTCTAGAGATCGCTGAGTTTAGGGCACATTAAAGGGATGCCACCAAAGTGGCATGCATCATGATGGCCACTATGACCGCATGTTCCCCATGCCATGCTAGTTAGGATATGAACCTTGGAAAATAATTATTTGCATGTATCTTAGACAAACATAGATCCAAGGTTTATTAGGGTTGCATGTACACTTAGGAAGTGTTAGAATGCTCATAACCCATCAGCTTCATTATGACCTTTAGGACCCTCATAAACATAAATGGCCATGAGTTTACGGTTGTAAACTCATTTGGGCCGTAAACACCTCAACAACTCCAAAGAAGGTGGTCTTCCTCATCCTAGGGTAGAGCTAAGGTCCCTAAATCATTCCCTAGCCTTCAAACTTGCCTTCATACATGAGTAACCATGATTTTACGGCCGTAAACTCCCTTGGGCCGTAAACCCATGGTAGTAAACTCATGTGAGTGCCATTCTACCTTCCTTTGTTGAATCACATGTGATTCCAACACTTGGTCAAGGTCTTTCCTAGTCCCAGAAGTTGTTTCCTTTCATATAGATGTTTATAAACACTATATTCATGCCAATATGTGTCATTATATATCATTTAGGACTTATTGTGTCTACAGACTTCATTCGTGGAGCTTCTCATCCTTACACGCATACCCGTTTAAATCACCCACATCATGTGAGTTCATACCCCGCAATGAATCATTTAACTATTTGAACTGTTTTAAGCGGGGGGGGGGGGGGGGGGGGGGGGAGGATAACATGTTGAACACAATGATAATTATGTAAATGTTTGTTGTTAAACATCCTTCAAAATGTTACTTATTGATGTGTGTAAAAACCAACTAGTTTTAATCCTACTAACTTAGACACAAAATAAACAAACGAAAGGCAGTGTACCTATCGATTAGTAATATAGTTCAAGCAAGTAGGGTATCGAACACAGGGAACGGTAAACAATTAAAATAAATGCTAATATTATCTAAATAAAACAAGTAATAGAAAATGGGGTTTCTCTAGTTTTGCTAGACTAGAAACTTAAACAATTAACTAAAACTTAAACTAAGAAACTAAGAGCTAAGCAAATAAAAATAAACTAAATTCAATTATAAAGAGGATTTCTGTTTAGGTTCGACTCATTTGTTCTCATGGATGATTTCAATGTATCGGATTAATTCTTCATTGGCTACCGACTAAGATGATTAGTTTCACGTTCGCTATTACTAATCCTTAGGAAACAAATTAACTCAAGCAGTGGCCAGTTGTCTAAATTAACGAATTTCCTAGTTATTGATTCGGGTTAAATAAGACTTGTAATAGTTAATTAAATTGGCCCTTCAATTAACCTCTTGCTGATGTTCATCAAACAAGCTAACACATTAACTTACCTATCTTCTAGTTAATTCTAGTTTCACATTCGTTATTCCTAGACATACAACTATGTGGTCACAATAAATCATATGAAATTAATAACTAAGAGATGTTCATACAACTTAACTACTGATTTTTTTAACCGAAGAATAGTTATTGTTAACACATAAGGTTCTTTAAAAAGTTTAATAAAACATAATCACCAATTAAAATTAATCCTAATCAAATAACCAATCCATGTTCACAAATTCATCTACCTAAACAGAAGTTATGAGTTTTAGCTCATGATTACAGCAGAAACAAGCTCAAAAACGAAATCAATTGGTAAAAACATAGTTCAAACAAGAGATTAGGTAAGAGTAAACTTGATTTTGACTTGATTTTCCTTAAAATTGAATGCAGGGTTGATTCCTTAGCTTCCCACGCTCCAGCAGCACCTTTAGTCGACAATTAGACTCCAAGGGTTCATCTATAAGCTAGGGTATCGATCTGAAAGTCCCTTTATATAGATTTTCCCAAAACAGGGGCTACTCGGTGAGTCCAGCAACCTACTCGGCAAGTCCGTCACTTAAAACCCATGTACGGCAAGTCAGTGCGTCCAAAATCGCGAAAGTTCGAAGTGACTCGTCGATTTTATGGCCTACACGTCGAGTCCGTTTGGAATCAGCATTTCTCAAAACACGAAAGTCGTCCGAAATTGTGTCTAGTTTTCAGAACATTTTTAATCTCGTCAATCGTAGTTACGGTTCATGAGATATGGCCAAAACACTGACGAGGGGTCAAGCTTTCCAACAACATCCTTCTTTCATCAAAATCCAAGATCCAAGCTTCCAATCGCTAGTTCCGCTTCCTTTTCCATCCGAGCATGTCATTGTTGCTGAAAATTTAAATTATAAACTAATTAAGCACCTTTTGTTCATTAAATGAGACAAAAATAACATAAAGTATTAACATAATGCATGAATTTTATAACTAAATATGCCCATATCACTTATGTTATTTATAAGTTGTCAACACATTTAAAAACACGTTTAAGTTTATGTTACTTTATGGTTATACAAAACTTCGTTATTAAAGTAAAAGCTTAACTTAGTAAAGAAATGAGTCATTTAAGTAACCGCCCAAGTAGAGCATTAGTAAACTATTATAGGTATAGTTTAGGAGAGTGCTATTCATTACTTCTAGTACAATGAAGCATACAAAGAAACAATACCACAACAGAACAAACAATGAAGAGAATCAAACAATACCATAACAGAACAAACAGTGAAGAGAATCAAACGATACCAGAACAGAACATAAAAAACAAGTTAGGTTGCTACAGCATGAGAACACACAAACAGGATCTAATTATACTAATGAATCACTAACGCATTAGTGATAGTTATATTGGGTATACATGATCATATAACTTTAATTGGAATTACACGGCTTTTAAGAAATTGTTGGGGTCGCATTTGGTTCCCTAAATCTCTTTACATTGAGAGCGTTTAGTAAGGGTTCTAGATTTGACATTATGACCGTAATAAAACAAATATGTTTTTAGGTTATTAGTACATCCGCAGGTTATTATAAACGACATCCGTGTACTTACTTCTACTATTACTTTCATAAAGTGTCGGTACCACTTGAAATTTGATCTATTTTCTAGTCAAGATAGTTATAAACTAGGGAGAATATACTTCTACATTGGACAAAGGAACAGTCGGGTTTAACTGAGAAAAAAGATGCCTTGGTAGAAGGCTATGATTAAAGGTTAGGATCATGATGCTAACTTTATGATTCCTTAATGTATATGCTATAGGATACATATATGCTAGTAGATTCCGACAGCTAATAGGATGTGTGCTCTTCGCTGCAATTCCTGTTCCCGTTGGATGTGGGCTTGCACTGAGGTCACCCAATCTATTATCTACTCGAATCTATATATATATATATATATATATATATATATATATATATATATATATATATATATATATCCTTAGTATACATTAAGTCATCATAAGGGTACCAAGTATGGATCAGGTCATAGGACACAGAGTCAACGCACAGTTATTCTAGTACAAAACTCACTTATCAAAGTCAATATTTTTGGTAGACAAAACTAGAGATTTCCCAGAAAAGGGCTTAATCTATTTTATTAAGCCAGTACAGTTTTAGAGACTTTAGGTGAGTTAACTCTATAACACCTTATTTTATACACCATGTTTATATATAAAACCAATATCCAATAGATAGCTAAATGTGTGTCCCCCCCCCCCCCGACGTCTTGTTCCCGTTGGATTGTGGGCTTAGGGCAGATTCACCCAATTAACTTTCTACCCGATATCAGATTATATATAGCAGTATAAACAAAGCTATTATAAAACTAATCACCGTAGTCATTATTTTACTATAAGAAATATAAGTTTTCTTAAAAGAACTCTCCATTAGATATAAAGGAATCATTACAAATAACTCCATGAGTAACAAGTGAATACACCAAGGTTATATATCACAACGATCTAACAACCAATGGAATGTGTGCTATCCGCCTTACTTGGTGTTCCCCGTTGGGTTGTGAGTTTAGGGCAGATGCGCACAATCGATTGTTTATTTACTCTAAGTATATATAACTTGTACCCACTTAGTACGCATAGAAAGGCATGTAGTGTCATTTTACTTAACTTCTATTAAAGTAGGAAATATAGGATTTTCTAGAGGAACAAGCGAACATTTCAAAACAGAACTTACAGCTTACATCACTTGTGCATATACATTTTCAACCACATTTTACAGCTTACTCACATCACTAAAAACTTATGAACTCACCAGCTTAATTGCTGATCGACTCTTTCAAATAACTTGTATTCTCAGGACACTATTCGACAGGTGCTCGTGCTTGGAATTTAGAAGATGGAGCATTACAGCTTCAAGTCTTGTTTTGATATTTTTTTATGACTACTATGTTTTGTGAACACACAAATTGTAAACACTTTCTTTCCAAATGAAATGGTTGTTCATTACTTGCTTACCATATAAATATCTCGTGATACTCGAAATGACGTCCTCCACCCCCGAACGTTTCCGTCGTTCCGGTTTTGGTGTGCGACAAACTTAACAAGGTAGGTAAAGGGTGACTTAATTTTTATGATAGTATCGATGAAGCGTGTGTAGTTAACAAGCACATCGATTGAGGGGTAATACATTAAGGGTACCAAGTAATTTGCATGGTTACTTCACACCTTGTTTTGTGATCCTCAGCATCCCAGTCACAAAACTTGAAGGGCACACTCGAGATTGAAACATGAAATTGTAGAAAGTTTAATAAATCTCAAAGAATCTAGGAGTTTCTAAACCAATTAAAACCTAATTAAGTATTTCGTTTTTCATGGTGGAAATTGGTGAATCGTCATTCACCTACCTTCAAATATCTTATAGCTTAGATTACGGCGTCCCTCTTCTAAGTTATAAAACATTGTGTTGGGTCCTAGCCTTAATATTACATTTGGGTGTTCTATTAAGTACTATCTCTATATCTAATCTAATCTACTCCCTCTTCTTTTCAATGTCTTCCAATAACAATGCTTCTGGCTCAAACCCTACTAGCTCCTTCTCTCTCATGAATATCTGTGGGAGAGTCATCTTTGATGGGTCCAACTTTACCGATTGGATCAGGAATATCAGGATGGTCACTCGGTATGAGAACAAAGAATATGTTCTCGACAAGGAGCTGAAGGTACCCGAGCCAACTGCTACTCCTGAAGAGCTTGCTGAATATGAGGTACATGAAAGAGATGCTACAAAAGTGGCATGCACCATGATGGCCACCATGACAGTCAAGCTCCAAAAGTCCTATGAGGACTATTATCCTTATGAGATGCACTAGGACTTGATGGACCGCTACCATCAAAGTGCTCGTCAAGAGCGATATGAAATAATCTCCTCCAAGATAACAACCCGAATGAAGGATGGTGAACCCATCACGGGCCACATGCGGAAAATGCAAAGGTATGTGGACTGTTTACTAAAGCTGAATGTGAAATTCCCCGAGAAATTAGCAATAGACACCATTTTGCACTCCTTTCCATCGTGTTATGATCAATTCCGCATGACATATCACATGAACAAGGAAGATGTCACCCTCAGCAAACTTTAAGCACTCTTGAAGACCGCCGAAAGTGGTCTAAAGGGTAAGTCGGTTGTTACTACTCCTACTTCTACTCCAACTGCGGCCAATGTCTTGGCAATTGGGCTTGGAAAAGCTAGGGAAGATGGGAAAGAACCCTTCTAAGGGTACCAAGGGTAAGACCCTTGAAGGCTTATCTTCAAGCAAAACCAAGAAAGGTTTTGTCACTCCTTCTACTAACCCTAATGAGGCTGAATGCTTCTATTGCCATGAAAAGTCACACTAGAAGCGAAACTGCCCAAAGTACCAGGAAGATTTGAAGGACGGGAAGTAAAACCCAACCATGCATGTATATACATTATATTGTCTAATAACTCACCTCATTCTAAGTCTTGGGTCCTTGATATAGGTTGTGGTATTCACATATGTTGTGATTTGCAGGGACTAAGAAGAAGTGAGAATGTGGAACAGGGAAAGATAAACTTGATCATGGGAAACAGGAAAGCTTCACCTGTCACCAAGATAGGAGTTTATTCCTTAGTGCTAAATAGTGGGTTTACAATAGATTTGAATAAATGTTATTATTCTCCATAAATGGAAAGAAGTGTTATTTCCTTTCATGCATTGTTTAAACAAGATCTTACCTTTTATTTTGATAATAATAATGGTAGTATTGATGCTTTCTTTAATAATGTTCTTTATTTTAAAGCATTACCTTGTGATGGTGTGTATGAAACTGTGTCTGTTGTAGATAATCTAGGAAATAATGTATTGTGTGTTGACTCTTCCACTAGCTTAGATGAAGCATCTTTATGGCATTGTCGTCTTGGACACGTAAGCAAGAAATGCATAGGCCAACTCCAAAAGGATGGAGTCTAGGAGTCATTTGACCTAAAGTCAGATGATAGTTGTGAATCTTGTTTTCTTGGTAAAATGACAAAGTCGCCTTTTATTGGCACTTGTGCTAGGGGTGAAGGTTTGTTGGACCTCATACACACGGATGTGTGTGGACCCTTCATAACTGCCATAAGAGATGTTAATCGCTTCTATGTGACTTTTACTAATGATTTTAGTAGATATGGATATGTCTACTTAATCAAGCATAAGTCAGAAATCTTTGAGAAATCAAAGAGTTTAAGCAAGAAAAGGAGAATCAGTTGGGCAAGAACATTAAGATGCTTCGATCCGATCGTGGTGGTGAGTATCTTAGTATAGAGTTCCTTGACTATCTTAAGGAATTTGGGATTGTTTCACAATTGACACCTCCTAGGACACCACAGTTGAATGGTGTAGTTAAGAGGTGCAATCGGACCTTGTTGGACATGGTTCGTTCAATGATGAGTTGAGCTTCGCTACCAATCTCATTTTGGGGGTATGCCTTAGAGACTGCCACCCATATCCTTAATCTAGTCCCTTCAAAGAAGGTTGCCAAAACACCTCACGAGGAGTGGACTGGAAAAGTTCCCAATCTAGACCACATCAAGATTTGGGGTTGCGAGGCTTTCGTGAGACGCGAGACTCACGATCAGCTCGAACCCCGAAGCGAAAGGTGTATTTTCATCGGCTACCCACAGAAATCCTTTGGCTACATCTTCTATAGACCCAGTGATAATGTGGTCTTTGTAGCAAGAAGATGATTCTTTCGAGAGAGAGAATTCATGAGCCAATGAGACAGTGGGAGGCAAATTGACCTTGAGGAAATTCAAGAGTTAAGTGGTGAAGGAACCTCAAACCCTAGCCCTCAACCTGAGGAGGAAACTCCTGTTGAGAAAACTTAAGAATCTATACCTCTGAGGCGTTCCACCAGAGTTATGAATGCACCTGAGCATTATTATGGTTTCCATATTACTGCAGAAGGTGAAACACTTATCAGTGATAACACACTGGTAAATCTGGATGAGCCTAACAGCTACACGGAAGCCATGGCAGGCTCTGAGACTGCTAAATGGAAAGAGGCTGTGGATAGCAAGATACAGTCCATGTATGACAATCAATTTTGGAACTTGGTTGACAATGTACCTGATCGTAAGATAGTTGGGTGCAAATGGATCTTCAAGAAGAAGACCGACATGGATGGTAATGTACACACTTATAAGGCACGACTGGTTGCAAAGGGTTATTCTCAAACTCCGGGAGTTGATTATGATGAGACCTTTTCACCAGTGGCCAAGATTAAGTCTATTAGGGTTCTGTTTGCCATTTTTGCATTTCATGACTATGAAATATGGCAAATGGATGTCAAAACCGCTTTCCTTAATGGAAAGTTGGCTGAAGATGTTTACATGGTTCAGCCAGAGGGTTTTATCAGTACAGAGTACCCCAATAGAGTGTTTAAGCTCGAGAAATCCATTTATGGATTGAAATAGGCACCTCGCAGATGGAATCTTTGCTTCGATGAGAAAGTCAAAGAATTTGTCTTTTCAAGGAGAGAAGATGAATCTTGTGTCTATATCAAGGCTAGTGGGAGTATAGTCAGCTTTTTGGTACTATATGTGGATGACATACTACTCATAGGAAATGACATCCCAACCCTGCAAGAAGTCAAGTCCTGTCTTGGGAAGTGTTTCGCTATGAAGGACCTTGGAGAAGCTGCCTATATCCTAGGGATAAGGATTTTGAGAAACAGGAGTAAAAGACTAATTGGACTTAGTCAAAGCACCTATGTGGACAAAGTGTTGAAAAGGTTCAACACGCATAACTCCAAGAAAGGTGACTTACCTATCCAGTGTAATACCAGACTGAGTAAAACTCAAAGTCCGAGTATAGAGGCTGAGATAGTTGAGATGAGTCGAGTACCATACGCTTATGTTGTAGGCTTGATCATGTATGTTATGACTTGTACTCACCCTGATGTTGCTTTTGCTTTCAGCATGGTTAGCAGATATCAGGGAAATCCTGGAAAGGCTCACTGGACAGCAGTGAAGAATATTCTCAAGTCCCTACGAAGGACTAAGGACTGGGTCCTTACCATTGGTGGGAGTGATGACTTGAGAGTTGTAGGCTATAGTGATGCTAGCTTTTAGACTGATAGGGATAATTTCCGCTCTTAGTGGGGCTGGGTCTTTACCCTAAACGGAGAAGCAATTACTTGGAAAAGTTCCAAGCAGGAGACAGTGGCTGATTCCACTTGTGAATCAGAGTATATAATAGCAAACGAGGTAGTAAAGGAGGCTATATGGCTAAAGAACTTCATCGGAGACCTTGGATTTTTACCAGCTATAAAGGAGCCAATGGAGATTTTCTATGACAGCAATAGTGCGGTTGCCTTAGCCAAGGAACCAAGAGATCATGGGAGATCTAGACACATTGACAGAAAATATCACTTCATCGGACATCGAATAGAAGAAGGAATCATCGTGGCAAAGAGGGTATCATCGGATGAGAACCTAGCAGATCCCCTCACGAAGGGATTGACTCGGGTTATGCATCTCCAGCATGCTCGGAGCAAAGGGCTGAAGGATGATATTAGTTTTAGTAGTTAGATAATCTTGAAATTTGTAAACTGTAATTGACATATGATGATAAATAAAAGCTGTTATTTATGAGTAAAGTGTTGCTATCTCTTGTCAATCGTTTACTATTATTTCTTTTTGCATGTTTTGACTTCCAGAATAATTATGTTATGAGTTGTTACTTACGAGGTAGCAAAAGCTGTTATTTATGAGTAAAGTGTTGCTATCCCAAGAACAGACTCGTCGATTCGATAACGTCCATGCCTTATTTCCTCTATTTCTGATGTACAACCTTTGACCAAATGATAGATCCAAGCCCCTAAGCTCGATCAGCTGGCACGTAAAGTTTCAAACTTTACATGCATGCATGGGACTTTTGAGCCAAAAAGGCTCTAAAATGGCTCTTATGTTGCATGGGACCTTCCTTGGGTGCAAAAGCAACCCAAATCTGCCTTGTGACTCCTCCCAAGACTTAGATCCGAAGTCTTGACCCCCCCAACCATGTTTGCAATCATGTTTGGCCACCCCATATGGCTTAAAAAGCCCTAAATCTTCCCCAAAAGGGATCTAACAAATGAACAAGCAAGGTACAGACTTTATACCTTTCAAACACTGAAAATGATGCACCAAACTCGAATCCTTCAGTCTCCTCTTGATCCTTCTATGCTCTTCCTTCTTCTTTGTGAACAAAACTACCAAAATCACAACAAAAGCCTTAGATCTTGCACCAAAACACTTAGGGTGTGCTATGGAGGGTTTTTAGGAGCAATAGGGACGAGTAGTGGCTGAAAGAGATGATTAAATAGGGTACAAACCCTCATATTAGGGTTTTGTCCAGTTAGAGCCTACTCGTCGAGTCCGAGACCCGACTCGACGAGTCCATCACTTAAATCCCGCATCCATCCCGCTTCTACCCGGCGAGTTGGTCCTTCAACTCGTCGAGTCTAAGGCCAAAAATGAAAAATACTTAAATAAATTACATACCAAGAACCAGGTGCAACAGGTGCGCTAGGTCTATAGCAGTATGGATTGTGGTAGGATTTTCCAAAGTATCCATGCCTCGGAGGGGTGACCATGTGCAGCACTAGTTCAGCTAGTTCGTGGAAACACATAATGTATCCTTCCACATTGGCTCCTTCCATGGCATGGTTCCAGAAGTCAGATTCCATTTTCTGGATCTCGTCCTTATGACACTATTCCTTCTTGAGTAACTCTTTGAATTCCTCCCAAGTTAATTAGTTTGATGCCTCCCTTTTTGGTTTCTTACTTGTGCATTCCACCATGTTAAGTCTTTATATTGGAGAAGGAAAGCGACATAGGGAACCTTGCATTCATTTGAGCATTTGATGATGTGTAGTACGGCCTCTATTCCTTCTATCCATTTCAATAATCCCACCGCACCCTCTGTTCCATGAAACTCCTTGGGTTTACACGGCATGAAGTACTGATAGGTGCATCCCCTTGTTTCCTTATTCCGAAACCCGCTTCCATTGGTGTTCTCAGTAGGTGTAGGGCCTCCACGGTTTGTCTGACTTACGTTGACTCCCGCAGTGACTTGAGCCATAATGTTAGGGATAGCAGCCATTATTTGTTGTGAAACCAATTAAGCAATATCAGGAGTGGCATTCTCAGTCTGTGCTACGCGTGAGTAAGTGTTTCTTCTTTGGGCCATGGTTCTATAATACACAAACAAAATTAAGGATCTTTTAGAAAGAAAATAATTTCAAGAAAAATTTCAAATCATCAAAACAAATTTTTTTTTTGGCTCATGAACAACAATGGTAGGGTGAAATAACATGGTGATTAACAACCGTTAAGGTAAATTCCATTCGCAGTTCAAAAATAAAAGGTTTAACAAAGCGTAATGATTGACACTGCAACCTACAAAAGACACTTCATTCATTGTTCGAAAATCCATAAACCAAAGGCAATACATCTAATCACAAAAGGTAAATAGGAGTACCAACCATAAACATTAAGTGCTTTAAGTTTACATCCATACAAAACAAATACATTCAGTTTTCACAATACATAGTTTAATACATAACAAAAGCAACAACTTAAATCATGATGGTGTCTTATTGATTCATTGACTATTCCCTGAAAAGCATGCAAAAACGAGGTTCAACTATAAAATAGTTGTTGAGTTCACAGGTTTATAATAGTACATTATTTCAACAAGTAAATGCAGTTTGTTCAATAAAAGTTCTAGTTCAGAAAATGATGAATGCCATTGCATTCCGTTCATAACCAAGCCTAACAACCGTTCTTGCCCCATTCCATCATGTCCATGGTTCCCATGATGTTCGTTCATGGAAATATGCACTCGCGGTTCTGGGTAAGTGGGAGCTGTCGACCCCAAATAGTGCTATCCATAAGAGCATGGCTTGAATACAAGTTAATAGGTTGTATTAGTTCTCTGGGGACTTATCATACAAGTTCATAACACCAAATTCATAGTACAAGTTCATAATACAAGGTTCAAACAACATATTTCATATCATATAGTTCTTAACACAAGTTCATCAAGTAATGTTCATAGAAATTGTAGCATGTTCCCCCCCCCCCCCCCCCCAAACATTTAAAAACTGAAAATAGGGGAAGGCATAAATACTCACAATGGAAAGTTTGTGGCTCGGGCTTCGCGTGTCGATGTTGACGAGTGCGATTCCTAACAGCGTCCTATGGAACAAATAGTTTCTAGTGAGATATAATTCACTAAGCTAATTTCTAGGAACTACCTATCCAGCTAGTGGTGTCGTAAAAGTGCCAAAAGGGTATACAATTCATTATCGGTAACATTAATTCATAATGCATTGGGTTTAAATTTTCACAAAGGCATGGAAATAAATACCAAAAATTACAAAAATTGGTTTTCCAGTTCTAACAAAGGGCATTGGTGTCCAAAAATTTTGTAGACATTTTTGAAGGTAATTTGATATCGATTTGTAAATTAAAGCCCAATTAATAGATAAAATTCAAAATAAATGGTAACAAGTTTCTAAAATTCTCAATTTAATTTTTACATGTACTCATAAGGTTTTCAAGGTTGCGAAAAATATTGGTTAGGGTTTTTGAGTCCAATAACCCGAATGTTTAAATTCATACTCTAATTTAATGAAAAATACGGATAAAATACCAAACAGTGTCCAAAACTTCTGAAAATTTACATGGCTTTCTTATTCTACGAATATAGTAATACTACAATTTTTCAGAGTTTTATCTTTTCTAAAAACGATTATTTTGAATTTATAGCCATTAATTCACTATTTTTATAGAAAAAAAAGAAATTGGTTCTAGCAACATCATTTGTATATATGAACTTTCATAAATCAATTTTTTCAAAATATATTTAGAATCAGAATAGGGGTATTGAACCCCAACAAGTTAAGCAATGTTGAACAATATAGTGCATGAGTTCTAGATGTAGTTGAAAGTTCACGAATTTGTCTAGAAAATTATGTCGGGTTTTAATCCAAGAAATTTTAGGAATTATTCGTTGGATATGTGAAGTTTCTAAACTATTTTTCACTACATTTAAGGTGGGATTTAAGACCCTTTATCATGTAAAGCAAACCTAATGATCACATAAAAAGTTCTGTTTGCGCAACTGTTTTGTAAAAATTGTCAAAAATCATATTTTTACTTTTTTACAGTAATACCAATTGGGTTCGAAAGATAACTAATGGAACTAGCCCTCAGAAAAGAATATTATTATTTGGTTTAGTAATGGGTGATTTGTGCCCGTTCAAAGCTGAACAAAATATTTTGACAGAAAGCATGTCATCCTTGGTTGCTTTGAGTGCCCTCTTAGGGGCACTTTCACAAAAACAGCATGCATACTTCTTATATGGTCGAAGATAAATAACAATAAACTATAGTTTACAGAATAACAAAAAAAATTAGGTTCATTCATCCAAGTCTTAGATTTAGGGTTATTCCAAGGCCCAAAGTGGGTGTTTCATTCATGTGATAGAGAACTCCTTGGAACCACCGAATCTTCCACTAGGATTACATCACAAATCCGATTTCTAGCACATGAATGGAGTGAATAAGCATCCAAGATGTACTAGAAATGGTTTAAATGCTTTTTGTTATGTAAGAACACAAAAGAAATGAAGAAGAAGGTGTAAAACTCGATTTTTGAAATCATATGAACATATGTGCATCTTTTCACTCTTAGCATGGGTTTGATCCGGGATTTTCACCATCTCAAACACATTTAAGTTGTTATGGTGAGAATCTACAAACACCAAGAGGAAAAACAAGGATTACTAGACATAGAAGGGCATAGAATCCAAAAAGTAAAGAAGAACTATGAAGAAGAGGAAGTAAAATCGTAAAACTATGAGAAAGGGTTGTGTTGTTTACCTTGGTTTCAATCTTGAGTGAAGCAAGAACACTTCAAGACCTTAAAAAATCCGAAATTTGGGCAGAGAATAGAGGATTTTCTGAGGTGTAGGAGAGGGTTTAGGGATAGGAATGGTTTCTTGAAGAGTGGGAGAGAGTTAGAGTGTAGAAATGGTCCATGTTAGAACAAAGTTCTTTTAGGACCGTATGATTCTAAGCAGGATATTAAATAAGAACGTAACAAAGAACACAAGTATGGCACTGAATATGTCGTATGATTAATGTGATAACACCTCAGAAGAGCTCCATAAAGAACTTCAATCTGTAGAGGTGTTTAGGGTTACAAGGATCTACGTAATTAACCACTGTTGTTAATATAAGCATACATGCATGCATATATATACTATAACCCTAACAGTTCATCTAGATAACAACGAAACTAATCTAGATAGACACGGATGGACAGGCCCAATCCGGATACAAAATATATGGCCCACGACGCAACACAAATAGACTCAACAATCTCCCCCTTTGCGTCCTTGGAGCCGAAACCTCATTCCTTTTTAACAGCTGCAGGCTTCTTCACAGTTTTGAACACCTTCGGTATAATGGCTATCATATGATGGCAAAAAGTAATATACCAACGAAGCATGTCAGTAAAGTTCTTCTTATCAGCCGCTGAGTTCTGCTTGCATCGGCGTATGATATTGATGATATGCTCAAAACAGTCTGTTGAAAACAGATGCTTATCAGCCAGAGAAAACACAAACTTGATTCCTTCTCCTTTCATGAAGATGACAGTTAGATTTGCTGAATCTATCTGTCCCAATTTAATCATGTTTACATCACCAGGTTTAGGCGTCGGCTTCACAGTCGGCTTTTTATTCATTACCTTTGTTATTTCCTGATCCATAGTTGCAAGCTCATGGATATAGGAAGCCAACATTCTCTTAAGATGATCTAAAATAGGCTCATACTCCCTAGGATCAGAGAGCAGAATGTTGTATAGCAGAATCCAGTCATGAGGATTGAGGTTAGGAAGATCTGCTAGAGAGATTATAGACACCGTGTTTGCTGAACCATAGGTGATTTTGAAATTGACATTTACGAATCTCCCAGCAGGTGACGGTTTCAGTACCTTAACTTTTATAATCTTCTGTGCACTCCAAGTTAAGTATTGTGGTTGACTATACTTCAAGTAAAAATCGACCAATTCCCTGTCATCCTTCAGGTGTGGATGTGGAAACTCAACAGTCGCCTCAAAGCAGTGAAACGTAAAAGCTTTTCTGGTAATAGGCATATCAAACTGCGAGTCTTTAGAGTTATCACAATCAAACGAAGCAACTGGTTCCAACCAACAAACAGAAGGAAATTCAATCTCTTGATTGATAAGTGTGTTTCTATTCCACTTAGGAAACAAAGCCTTCTTGCATTGCAAGACATCCTCTTCTTCCTTGTTTCTCTTTTCCTGCTCCTCTGCTTCACTAACCACTTTCATCATTTCATCAAGCTCTCTGTTTCTTTTCTTTCGTTTTAGAGCATCGGCTAAAGTTTCTTCAACATCACTCTCACTGTCATCATTAATCCCTTTATGCTTTGATTGAGAATCAGAACCCGAAGCTAAATTAACCTTCGGTTCTGTTGTGACTTTCGGTTGTTCATCTTCTGTCTTCACAATCGGTCTTGGTTTAACAAAATAACGAGCGCTACTCTCTCCCCCTTGTTTTGGAGGTACAACCCCCTCCGAAACACCTTTCATTTCACTTAAAATGGCAATAGCAGGAAGGAGTTTGGATTGAAGATGATTCCGAATAGTCAGAGTTAAGATCGGATCATGCGCTTCAAGCAAATTAGTCAGCAAATCTTTCACATCTCCTGCACAACTTTTATAAACAGCCCTCTAAGTTTTCAACAAGCAAATTTCTTTCTCCGCCTAGGCCAGCTGCACTTTCTGAACATCAATTGTTGCTTGCTTTTTAGCCAAATCCTCCTTCAAGGCACTCTCTGTTGCAAGATTAGCAGCCAGAGCATCAAAACGAGAATCCACTGAGTTTAAGAAAGAAGTTGTTTCTGTTTTAAGCTCAGAGCGTACAGCCTCAAACTTAGTAGTTTCATAGTGAAGGGACTTAGAAAAGGAGTCCACAGAGGATTGATAGTGTGTTGCATGGGTGTCAGCATGAGACTTTAACGACTCAAGAAAAATCTGAGTTGTATGAACAATCTCAGAAACGTCTTTGGTGGCCTGCTTACAGGTGGAGGTAGACTCATTAACTGCCTTCGTAAAATTATCAATTGCCAAAGTATACTGCTCAATGGCTGTCTCCAGAAATGCTTTAAGAACAACACCACCATAGGCTTTGCTGTCGGCAAGCAAACAATCCAACTTCTCATGAATGCCCTGTATTTGATGACTTGTAACAGGAGCATCAGTCTCATCATCGGTTTGAAGTCGGTAAGGACTCTAGTAGATTGAGTCAAATTCCTCATCGTCTCCCCCAAGAGTAGCACCAGAATTAGAGGATGGGGTTGGTGAAGGTAGTTTGGTAGTGATTGGAGTTTCAGTCACAGTAGTAGCCCCTGTATCAGATACATTGACTTCCACGGTGGATTTGGGAATGGTAGTGGTTGTTGATTCAGTTATAAGTGGAGAAGATAAGGGTACAGTAGAAATAGGAATAGAAGTAATTGGTGGTGGGGTTGTCAAAGTTGTTACTTGAGTGGTAAGGGGTGTAGTAACAGTGGGAACAGAAAGTGGAACAGTCTGTTTCGGCAATGGGGTTGGAGTTGGAACTTTGTTGTGATTTGGAGATTCTGGTGGAATAGGAGATCGTGGAGGAGTGGGCTCTCGGGGTGAGACATGATGAACCTCTTCTTCCTCACTTTGCTCATCTGCATGATCTGTGCTTGGAGGAGTGTTCCCTCTAGGTCTGCGAGCCATCTTCTTTATCTTCTTCGTTTCGGTTGAGACGTATCGCCTTCACCAGACTTGAGTTTAGAGGACTTGGACTTACGTTCCTCTGGATCCTCTTTCTTTGAAACCCTCTTTCCTCTGTTGGTAGGCTTTTCTAGTGCATCCAAAGCTGCTTGCTGCTCTAGAGACAAAACTCTCGGTCCAATAGGATGAAGTTTCCTATAGTCAGCCAAGATAGTGCTCTTTTCTGTAATGCCACGATACATAGTTTCAGGAATCATTCCATAATGAGGAAACTTGAGCGAATCAGAGAGAATTACCTTCTTCGTATGGAATGTGGCAATAGAAGCAAGTAGAGCATCCTGCATGATCGGAATCTCTAAAGAATTAATTGCCTTCCTTGTAATCAGGGTCCAAAAACGCCCACATGAAACTTCAGAATGCCTGTCGATGTATTGAGACTCTGCACCACCTGAGACCAGATTATAGAGCCATAATCAAGATTGATCTCGTTGTAGAGGCCGTAAAGAATGGCGAGAAAACCCTTGCTTGTAGTATCGGAACCACCACATCGTTATGCTAAACCCTTAATCAGTAGAGTGAGCAAGCCATTCCACTGAGAGGGTAAACAAGATTTCTTCACTTTGGCAATGGTTGTTAGCACATCGGTATACCCCATCTCGTACATCATTGAAATAGCTGAGATGTGGTGATGAAGTCCGGCGAGATGACAGAAGAATCTACTGCAAGATTCAAAATCGAACAGAACTTCACCTTTGAAACGGAAGCCTTCTTGTCGTGGATGGTAAAATAGATACGATCTTTGTTTTTGTCATAATTCGTCGTGGAATAAACCTGTAATAACAGCGACATTGGGACTGCTTCAACCTGGGTTAGGGCTAAAACCAGGGGTAATATTTTAAACATTCCACAACCTGCAGCATATATGAGTCATATAAGAACGGATTAAGTTCAATGATCATATTTTGGTTAGGTTTAATGGTAAGCAAGGATGATGATGCCGTGTGTTCATATACTGCAGAGGAAGTTGCCATTGATGAATGAAGAAGATGATGAACACTATTTACTCATCGTTTGAGAGACTTGAATGCTGGTAAGTTTGAGAGAATTGAATGCTGGTAAAAGACAAATAAGATGTTCAACCCTTTATATACCATTGCCTGGAGAGAGAAAATCGTGATGATTATGATGAGATCACTAAACGTCGCCTGAAAAAACGCGATGTGACAGGGTGGTTACTCCCAGATATACGTCAGCACGCATGGCTTTAGAAACCGTTCAAATTCACACGCCTAAATCTTATCTTCAATCGTCGTTTAAAATTCCACATTAGCCCCTCGTTTGGTTACAATAAATAATCCAAAACTCAAACCAAACAGCAACCAGAATGTTGGAAAATAAAAAAATTCGTGCATAAGAGTGACAAAGATAAAGAAACAAATCAAATGTGTATGGGATGTGAGTGATGTCTTATAATTAGACAGAAAGTAGAAGATTCCGGGCAAGAATCACTTCCTTCAAAGTCAAGAGAGACTTGAAGTGCTTGTGTGGTTTCCCGAAAAATACGATTAATTGTTTGTTAATAAACATTGCAAGGCTTCTTTTAATCATAGGCTTAGGGTAGCTTATCTTCAACCGAACTTCGAGTTTCAACATAAAACCGAACGTTGGAAGAAGTACCTGTGAGACCGATGTGGTCTGTAGAACAGGTAGGTGGGTTTTATTGTTTTAGTGACTATAGAGAAATCAGAAATCTCAAAAAAATAAATTGGATATCTTTGGGAAGAAATGCCTTGGTAGTAGACAATTTCATAAAAGATCACACAAAAATAAAAAGAGAGATTTCCTCAGGTAACCAGTAAGTTCTTGAATATATAATTCACCGTCAATTCATTTTTGGTGTTGGATATTGGGTTTCACTCAGCACGTGGTATACGTATCTAAGATCACAAACACAGATGTTGTGTAACCATAAACCTTAGTGGTAAAGACCGAGAGTCTTAAGGGTTACGTTGGTGAACCGAAAGTAGATGGAGAATATAAGGAGGTGGCTAAAGAACCAAATGTACCTTCTGCTAGATAATCCTGACAAAGCAGAGAAACTCTTTACTCATATGAGAAGAGTAAGGTAGCTCTAGACCGAGTAATATAAATTAGCCTGATTTGGAAGAAACGATGGATGTTAATCGAATCATTAAGGCCTGCTCAAGATCGTAGAGGCTTAAGACAACATGCAGCAACATGCTTCTAGGGACCCTTAACTAGTTCATTTTGAAATTGAATCTTACCTTCCTTAGATCCACAGTCGATTATATGGGCATTTATATCACCTATGAAAAGTAAAGAAACACACCAAACAAGCCAAATAGACAAACATACGAGACAAATAAAAAAAATAAAACAGAAATATAAAATATTTTTGGAATTTTTGAAATTTTCTGAAAAATAATAAAAACAGAAAGATAAAATATTTTTGAAATTTTCTGAAAAAGAATAAAAACAGAAAGATAAAATATTTTTGAAATTTTCTGAAAAACAATAAAAACAGAAAGATAAAATATTTTTGAAATTTTCTGAAAAAGAATAAAAACAGAAATATAAAATATTTTTTAAATTTTTGAAATTTTCTGAAAAAGAATAAAAACAGAAAGATAAAATAATTAAGTTCAAATCAAAAGAGAGATGCACAGAATATACAACCGAAACCTTATTTCAAATGAGTGAAGCGAAATAGACCGAGCATTCGGTTCATTTCGGTTCCAGAAAATTACGGAGCCGAGATAAACCGAGCGGTCTGTCCATTTCGGTTCCCTAAAAGTCTAGAGCCGAAATAGACCGAGCGGTCTATCCATTTCGGTTGTCTAATTTTAATGAGAGTTTGGAGGATTCGGTACCGACTCTCCTTCCATCATGCCCAAGCCTTGTAAGATTTTGTTAAATGTTGCTTCTGGTAAGGCTTTAGTAAAGATGTCAGCCAGTTGATCAGCAGATCGTACAAAGTGTACTTCCACATTCCCATCTTCTACAAGATCCTTGATGAAATGATACCGAAGTGCAATATGCTTGGTTTTTTAGTGTTGCACTGGATTATGACAAATCCTAATTGCACTTTCAGAATCGCAATAGAGAGGAATCTTCTTCATACTTAGCCCATAATCTCTTAGTTCACTTTGAATCCAAACCACTTGAGAGGTGCAGGATGCTGCAGCAATATATTCAGCTTCGGCTATGGATAATGAAACACAGGTTTTTTTCTTGGACTGCCAACTAACAAGTTTCCCGTCAAGAAATTGGCATCCACCTGTAGTACTCTTTCTGTCCGGTCCACATCCTCCAAGATCAGCATCAGAGAAGGCTTGGATGAAGAATCCAGATCTTGTAGGATACCAGAGACCAAGAGATGAAGTTTTCTTCAGATATCGAAAAATGTTCTTCACAGCAAGCATGTGAGGTTCTCTTGGATTGGCTTGAAACCTAGCACAGTAACAAACAGAAAACATAATATCTGGTCTACTAGCTGTTAGATACATAAGGGACCCGATCATTTGACGATAAAGTGTTATATCCACAGCAGGTTTCTTCAAAGATGGGGTTAGCTTAGTGCCAAATGCCATAGGAACCTTCACTTTTGAGTCACCCTTCATTCCAAATTTTGTCTATAAGTTCTTGGTGTATGCTTCCTGGTTTATAAAGATACCTTTTGGTCCCTATCTAATATTCAAACCAAGGAAAAAGTTAATTGGACCCATTGTGATCATTTCAAATTTATTCTCCATCAACTTCCTGAATTCAGCTGTTAAGCTAGGATTCGTGCAGCCGAAGATGATGTCATCAACATAAATCTGAACAATCATCAAATGTTCGCCTTCCTTCTTACGAAAGAAGGTTGGGTCAACCGAACCTTGTTTAAATTTTGACATTTTCAAGAAGCGAGTTAGCGTTTCATACCAGGCTCTCGGTGCTTGTTTTAGTCCATAGACAGCTTTATCCAGCACATAGCAATGATCAGGGTATTTTTCATTCACAAAACCAAACGGTTGCTCAACATAAACGGTTTCTTCTAATTCTCCATTCAAGAAAGCACATTTGACATCCATTTGGAAAACTTCAAAGTTCTTGTGAGCAGCATATGCAAGAAAGATTCTGACAGATTCTAACCTTGCTACTGGAGCAAAGGTTTCTTCATAATCTATCCCTTCTTCTTGACAATAACCTTTTACAACCAACCGAGACTTGTTACGAATGACATTCCCTTCTTTGTCCAGCTTATTTCTAAACACCCATTTCAGGCCGACAACAGAAGCATCTTTCGGTGTAGGAATCAACCTCCAGACTCTGTTGCGTTCGAACTCATGGAGCTCATCCTGCATTGCTTGAACCCATTCTGAATGATCAAGTGCAGCATTTACAGTTTTCGGCTCAATTTTGGAAATAAACGAATTGAACATACAAAATTCCACTTTATAGAATAATGTAGTTTGTTTCGCCTTCAGTTGAGATCGGGTAAGAACGCTTTCTGAGGTTTCACCAATAATTTGTTCTTTGGGATGGTCTTTTGTCCATTTCACTAAAGGAGGATAGCTTGGATCATATTCTGGATTCAATTCAGCTTCTACTTCTATTTCAACATCTGACAGATCACCCTCACCTTTGTCAGTAGAACTATCACTTTCTTTGTCCTTCTCCCCCTCGACTGGCGAAGTGAAATCTCTATCATCATCAGAGTCTGCATTTCTTGTGGAAGTTGGTTTCTCCCCCCTCGATTTGACTATCACTTGGTTGTTTTGGATCAGTGTTTGCCCTATCATCTGAACCTTTAGATGTAGGATCTGAACTTGGATTCTCCCCCTTAACAGAAGCTCCACTTGTCTATGCGGTTGTAGAGCTCTCACCCTGGAAGGTTGAATCTTTGTTTGGAGAGCCTGTTGATGAGTTAGTACTTGGTGGTTCGCTTTCCATCTCTTTAGTAGCTTCGTCTATGATCTTCTTGAGATTATCGAGTTTGTTATCTGCTGTCGTTGCCTCTGAATGTATTGTTTTTTCTGGTTCATCGAATAGCCGAATGTATTCCTCAAACAGGTTGGATATTGGAACCGAGACCTGTCCAGATTCTGGGAATATGTCTCCTAAGGCACTTTCAGTCCTTTGAACCTTATGCATATAATTGTCATCAAAGGTGACATAATAACTCTCTTCAATTGTTTTGGAACGCTTATTCAACACCCTGTATGGTTTTGATGACAGAGAGTAACCCAGAAATATGCCCTCATCGGCTTTAACATCAAACTTATTTCGGTTCTCTTTAGAATTAAAAATAAAGCACCTTGAACCGAAGATATGGAAAAATTTGACATTCGGCTTCCTATTGTTGATGATCTCATAAGGATTTATGGAGAATCTCTTGTTGAGCAAGGACCGATTCTAAGTATAGCATGTAGCGGCAATTGCATCAGCCCAGAAGTATAAAGGTAGGGAAGCGAAACTTAACATGTTTCTGGCTGCTTCACATAACGAGCGGTTTCGTCTTTCAACAATCCCATTCTGCTGTGGTGTATAAGGGGCCGAAAAATTGTGAGTTCTCTCCTTATCAGCCAGAAAGTCCTCAAAATCCTTGTTCTTAAATTCCAGACCATTGTCACTTCTGATGTTTCTGACCGTTTTCTTTAGTTGTACTTCTATTTGCTTGATGAATGCCTTCAGCTTGGGAGTAGCATCTGATTTCTGCTTAAGAAAGAAAACCCAAGTGAAGCGTGAAAAATCATCTACAATAACAAGAATGTACTTACTTCTACTGATACTCTCTATAGCAGAAGGTCCACATAAATCAATGTGTAACAGTTCAAGTGCTTCCACTATCTTAGTATTGATGCGTGTAGGGTGGCTTCTTCTGCTCTGTTTACCCATCTCACATGCTGCACATAAATGCTCCTTTTCGAACTTGAGAAGAGGAAGGCCTCGAACGTGATCACCAATCACTAATTTTTTGATGTCTTTGAAATTCAGGTGTGATAGATGTCGATGCCATAACCAGCTTTCATCGGTGTTTGCCTTTGACAACAGACAGATAGCTGGTGTCCCTCGAATTGGGTTAAGATTCAGAGGGTACATCTCTCCCTTTCGTGCATATTTCAGCAGTACCTTCTTGGATTGTTTTTCCACTATCTCAGACCCCTCATCATCGAATGATACCTTCAAACCCGTGCCAACAACTAATTGTGACACGCTGATGAGATTGTGTTGCAATCCTTCTACATAAGCCATCTTTCTGATCGAGAAGTCTCCATTTGTTATCATGTCGTATCCTTTGATTGTTCCATAGGAATTGTTTGTGACACGCTGATGAGATTGTGTTGCAATCCTTCTACATAAGCCACCTTTCTGATCGAGAAGTCTCCATTTGTTATCATGTCGTATCCTTTGATTGTTCCATAGGAATTGTTTCCAAACTTCACAAACCCACCATCTTTCAGGGACCAAAACTCTCTTAGCTCCTCCTTCCTCCCAGTCATGTGATGCGAGCAGCCACTTTCTATATACCATTTGTCGTCAAACTGCTCATCACTGATTACCTGTAAATTCAAGCAGATTTAGGAACCCAAAGTTTCTTGGGTCCTGGTGAGTTTTTCACAGAGAAAGGAATAACTGCAGAAACATCAACTAAAAAGGTTCGTTTAATGAGAGTGGTTTGATCTTTTCTTTTAATGGTATACACCTTGATTTTTGTTTTATCTTCTTTAAATTTTAGTGTATCAGTTGGGGTTGTTTTTGATGGTTAAGGATTTTTCGTTTGATTCCTAGGTTTAGTAGAGGATTTCTTATTTTCCTTCTCAAAGTCTGATTCCATCTTTCCTTTTCCTTTGATGTGCTTTAAAGAATTTGTTTCAACTTGGGACTTGGAGGATCCATTACTAGGATTGGGACCGAATCTAAGTCGAGGACCGAGTCTAGGTCGAGGACCAAAAGTGGGTTCAGGACCGAGACATGACTTTCGGTTCTGGGATTTGGAATAGTAGGAATTTGGAGTGAAATTTTCCTTCAACTTTTCCTTTCCCTTGTCCATGGATCCTTTCCTAAGAGGCTCATAGTTGGGATTTTGAGAATTCCAATGTTTTTTCCTTTCATTCAGATTCGTGGCATATCTCTGGTTTCTCAAGCGTTTCTGTTCAGTTAGCTCCTTCTGAGATTTGTGAATATTGAAGCTGGCCTTTGGCTTCCCCTTCTGAGTTGCAGTTGTCTTACCTTTCATTTTAGATTTTGTGCTATTCTTAGTTTGAACTTTCGGTTCTTCCCTCTTGATTGGAACATCAGGTTCCACCATTGGTTCCTCAGGAACATCTTTGGTTCCACTTGAGCTTGAAATATCGAAACTGGAGGGTTTGTTGATGGGCTCTCGTATCTATCTACCTTTGACTCTCCATGTGGTTTTATCAGATAGTCCCACAGTCTCATCTGCGTTGTCAATAAGAGCAGACCAGAAATAGTCTTCGCATCCTTCAGCGTTATCTTCGTCAACTATGATTCTTAATTCTGTCGTTTGCCTTTGAGTGACCCCAGTCACAGCATAAACCTGATTTGGCACGGTCTGAACCTTTTGATAGACCAAGGCCTTTTCCTTGAGTTTTGGTTTCTGTTCTTTTTACAAACGAGCAAACTCAACGGAGTTTTCTGATATAAGAGGTTTTTCATTCTCGGTTGCATATTTCATAAACTTCGAGCAATCAACTTCATCCTCTACTAAGATTTCACTCATCTCGCTTTCCGCATCAAATTCAGACGAATTATCTAAGTTTATTTTATTATCTTGAACAATTTTGGCATTTAACAGATCGAATGTTTGTATAGTTTCAGTTTTAATCTTTTGCCTATCATTTTCATCTAAGATATTTTTTAACATACTCTTATGTTCCTTAGAATCGATGAAGGTTTCTATCTTATCCAAACCTAGCCTATACGAACTTGATGTCTCTTCAGAGGACACCTCTGATTCACATTCTGCTATAACTTCATCTTCCTTAAATTCAAGAAAGGGCAAAATCATTTTATGAATTTTCTTGCCAATTTCACAGCTTAAATGTAATTAAGCAATGTTAGTATAAAGACGCTTCGCAATTAAACAGAAAACATTTCTTTGTTTTAATAACTTTAAATTGTCCCTTTGCAAATAAATACATTCATCCCTAGCTCTAACTAACTCTGCTTCCTTCAGCTCAATCCACATTCTCCTTTCCTCACTTTTTGAAGACACCCTGCGAGTTGGTCAGTTAGGTTAGAATTTGCTAAGCAGGTTTGCATGAGGCTACTACTTAGGTTAGAAAATTTAAAGTTTAATTCATTTAATTCTTCTTGATAATCAGTTTTTGAGATTTCAAGAGACTCAAGAATAGAATGTACCTTTTTGATCAATCGATCGTAGTCGTTGATCTTCTCACTCACCGGCTTGGCCGCAAAGCACTTGTTTTCTATCAGATTTGGTTCCGTATCTGCACTTTCCGTTGATGGACCAGCAGTGACGATAAAGCACTTTCCACCCGAACCTTCATTCTTTGCCACATATGCCTTTCCATGAGTGGGTCTTCTAACCTCTTCGTCTTCAGAGTCGGTTGACCAGACTTCTACGCCACCGAACTCATCTTCCCCAGCATTCTCCTATATGATTAAGGCATTCATCGAGTTGTTGGATGCCTTTTTCTTCTTTACTTCTTCTAATTTTCGCATATAATATGCCTCATCATCTTCACCCTCTCTTTTCTCAGCCATCTTTCTCAACATGCAATCTTTGGCAAAATGGTTCTTGTCGTGACAATAGTTGCAGTCGTATCCAGAATCTCCCGTAAGTTTGTTCTCCTTTTTCACTTCATCCTTTTGAGAGGAGACTTTCTGTTCATCCTTCATCTTTTCAGAACTATAACTTCCCTGTCAGTTTCGGTTCTTGCTGACAGGAAATTTTCTCCTTGCAAATTTCTTTGGATTTGTGACCATCAAGGCATACTCCTCACTTGTAAGGTCGCATTCTGACATGTCTGGCTCTTCTTCTTCTTCTGTAGTACTTTTTCCTAGAAACAAGAGCCAACGATCCCACACCAGAGATCACTTTCGCTTCCTTGGTTACAACACTTTCATGAGACTTTAGTATACCTACTAGTTTCGCCAGCGAGTACGATTTGAATTGTTCATGCGCCTTCACAGTGGAAACCACAGCCATCCATTCTGGTCTCAGCCCGTTCATGAACGTTACTTTCTGCTCGATCAGCTTTCTCTCTATCCCATGCTTGATCATCTTACTGAGGAGATGATTGAACCGATCAAAGGTCTGTACAAGCTTCTCTTCTGGTTTCTGTTCGAAAACTCCAAATTCTGACAGCAACAGAGTTTGAATGGAGTGTTCTAGGTCATCATCAGTTGAGTAAAGTTCCTTCAACCTATCCCAGATCTCTTTAGCAGTTGTTCATGAACCTACTAGCCGAAAGGTGTCAGATTGCAGGGCGGATCTTATCATTCGCATGGCTTTAACGTTACACAAGAGCTTGTCCTTCTCATCCTATGGCATCTTCTCAACATCCGTCACCAGCTTGTTGTAATCCGTTTGCGACTTAACAGTCATGTTTGTTCCCGAATGTACAAACGGTCCACGAGTGATAGCTTCCCAGATGATATAGCCATTGTCTTCAGATCCAACCACGTAATCTTCAAAGTGATGAGCCCATACTTCGTAGTCTTGCATATAGAGTATGGGTACTCTGGTTGTTGATCCGATGCTGTTTGAGATGTTTATGGGGTTTGTATGCGAATCATCGTGAGACATGGTGAGCTGCTAGAATCAAACCTGTAAACTTGAGATTAGGGTTTTATCAAAAACAGAGTTGTTCTCGATATGAAGATGACAGCTTCTATTTATACGATAAAAGCAGAAACCCTAAAGTATTATGAATACAGAAGTAATGTGTATTGATCACACAATCTCCTGCTCTGATACCAATTGTTAGAACAAAGTTCTTTTAGGATCGTATGATTCTAAGCAGGATATTAAATAAGAACGTAACAAAGAACACAAGTATGGCACTGAATATGTCGTATGATTAATGTGATAACACCTCAGAAGAGCTCGATAAAGAACTTCAATCTGTAGAGGTGTTTAGGGTTACAAGAATCTACGTAATTAACCATTGTTGTTAATATACGCATACATGCATGCATATATATACTATAACCCTAACAGCTAATCTAGATAACAACGAAACTAATCTAGATAGACACGGATAGACAGGCCCAATCTGGATACAAAATATATGGCCCAAGACGCAACACAAATAGACTCAACAGTCCATATAAGTTGTAATAATGGGTTTTAAGGCATGAGGAAGAGGGAAAGGCCTAAAGACTGAATTTTTAAGAGAGATAGAGGGTATTTTTCTTGATATTTGATAAAATAATAAAAGCCTCCCTTGAATTTTTATAAATCTAGCCTTTAAATTTTATAAAAACTCAAATATTATCATAATTTCCTAGGGTTTTATTTATTGGGTTTTATTGAAATATTTACATTTGGAAATAAGTTGTAAACTTGTATTTATTGAATTAATTTAGAAAAATGATAACCTAATTTAATTTTTATAAAAATCAATTTCTCATATTTCAACAATTGTAACAATGGTTCATAATGTGTGGTTGTAGGATTTTGAAATCCTTGGATTTTACTTTTGGTTCACATTTGGAATAATGAATTATTTGAATTTATCATCAACTTAATAGTTGGTTCATATTATGATTTAATTTTGTTCATATTAGCTTAGAATACTTAACCTTGTTAAGCATTAGATTGTTCCAATATGGAAATTTTAGGGTTGTGGTCTACCGAACATAGTTTTGTGTTTAGACTTAAGGTTCAACTTTGGCACTTTACCACTCAGTTGGTTCATTCACATATCAATGTGATCGTTCAGTACAAGCTAAGGTACACTAATTGTTTCGAGGGATCTATTAAGTCGCGAACCTAGTTCAACTTGTACTCTAGAGCCAAGTTAAGTGCACACAAGGAAATGAAAAGGCTCTAGATGAGTACTGGCCTGAGTTTTGGTGGATGTCACATTATGTAACACTCATTTCCAGGTATGAAGTTATTTTGGTTGCATGTGATATTTATTTTGAGGGCCACAATGTGGCAATGAGTTTTGGGTCGCGAGGGTTTAATGAACCACCACGGCGAAGTGATTTTGCCACCATGTGGTGGTGGCTATTTAGGAAAAACCCTAGAGTTACGGGCTGAGCTCTATTTAAAGATCCTTAGCCCCTCCTAGCATCCCTCCCATCAGCCTCCATCTCTCCAAATTGTCCCTTGCAAACCCTAGATCCCTTTTGTGAGTTTTTGGCCTTAAAGAGTGTGTTTTTGGTGCTTGTGAAGGAAGAAGGTGGTGGAAGATGAATTGGGGAATTCAAAGCAAAGAAGATCCAGGAGTTTGCCTTCTTCTAGCATCTCAAGGAGGTATAAAAGTCTTCACCTTGTTGGGTTAATGGATAGATCTATGGATTTTGCCCACTTTTCTCTTTGTGTTTGTTTCCATGGATGGTTGAACTTCATAAAGTTTGCAACTATATGAATCTCCAGTCCATTTGGAGCATTTAACTCTTTGGATCCAGCTTAGAATCGATTTTTGAGGCCATGCATGGAATATTGGCCTTTTTGCCCTATTTTGACCGAATAAGAGTTTAAGACATGCATGACTGAAAAACACCAATTTTTATGTTGTATTTGATGTTAAAGACTCTTTTGAAGCTTTTGGTTAAGTAAGCTCTTGGATTGGATGATTATTGCTTAAGACATGAAGTGTTTTGGATCTTAAAGTTGAGATCTAAACATTTCGGAGGGTTCTATTGGATAAAGTTGCAAACTTTATCCCTCTAGACCCTATTTTGCACCAGATCTGAGTTGGAGACCCTTTGGAATTGAAGAAAGTGGTTTAATGCATTAAGCTACTGAAAATCTCGTTCCCATGATGTGGCAAGGCCCCACAACAAGGTGTCGGGGCGGATCGCAACAGTTTTGTTATATTCGACACTACGACATGGTACAAGGGTACCACGACGTGGCCGCCAGCTAAGTTGACTTTTATTAACCTTTTGACCGTATGACTTAGTTTGACCCATAAGGGGTATTTTTGGTATTTTGGATTATATTTGAGATTTTGTCTTTGATAGTCAGGAGTCAGTAAGAGCTAAGTTTTGGAGTTGGGATCTCATTTATTATTATTCAAATTGGGAGGTAATTTTCTCACTATATCAATGGGTTGAAGGCACCAAAGTCGGCCCATCCTTTGCGTTACAGTACGCGAATTATTTGTGTGAAATATGTATGAAAGACCAGGATGTGGCCCCTCACAATTGTTTAGAAGACTAGGATCTGGCCCCCAGCAATTGTATGAAAGACCAAGATCTGGCCCCTGGCACCTATGTGTAAGATCGGGATTTAGCCCTTGGCAATAATTGTAAGACAATGATTTGGCCCATATCATTAATTGTTTATTGGTATGTAGTACTTTGGGAAAACTCACTAAGCAATTGCTTACAGTTTGTGTTTATGGTTTTAGGTACTTCCCATACTAAGAAGAAGGGCCCGACGTGATGGCACATCATTCTCTCCCGTTATTTCCGAAATTTTGATATTGTACTATGATGACATAACAATTATACGCTGTGATGGTTTGGGGATAAATTTTATATATGTGCTACTTGTTTATTTTGGAAAAAAATGAAAATTTTTATTCTGGTTTTTGGGTTGTTATAAATAAGGTGGGTTACACCTGATCCCATATCGGCTTGGAAGGAGAAAAAAACATATCCTTATAAGGGGTGTCGATCATTCCTTCTCACAACACGTTTTAAAGTCGTGAGGGCAACAGATCCCATAAGAACTCTTCAGTTAAGCATGTCCAAGTGAGAACAATCTAGGTATGGGTGACCTCATGGAAATTTTCGTGCGGGGAGTACAAAGCGGACAATATTGTGATACGTGTAAGATGGTGATGTTATGAATGGTATCAGAGTTGGGGAGTGGGTCGATGTGTTCGACAAGGACGTCGAAACCGATAATGGGGGGTGAAGGTGGGTTGCACCTGAACCAACACCGGCTTGGAATGAGAACGAAACATTTCCTTATAATGGATGTCGATACCTACCTTTTCACAACGCGTTTGAAAGTCATGAGGGCAGCAGATCTCATAAGAACTCTATAATTAAGAGTGTCTGGACGAGAACAATCCAAGGATGGGTGACCTCCTGTGAAGTTTTCGTGTCGGGAGCCTAAAACGGACAATATTGTGATACGTGCCATAAGGAGATGTTACATATTATGAAACTATAAATTATGCATAATATTGTTAATGTCATGTTGGCATTTGAGATGTCAAACAAACCAGAAAAATATCTAAATATTAGTCTTTTAAGTATTTAAAATTATCGAAATAAAAACTTTTTAAATTAATTAACAATAGTTAATGAAATTTGGAAAATAAATTTATATGGAATTAATAATTATGTTTACCTGAAAAATAATAAATAGTATTTGTAAGAACCATCACGATCAAAATTTTAAATGATCAAATGAGTTGTTTTAAAATTGATTTTGTATAAAATTATACATAATTCTTTTTATGTGTAACCTTTGGATATAAACGACTGAATGATATAATCATACAGTTTAAGATAAATATTTATTTTATACCATGTTGATTTGAATTTTATTTTATGATATTATATTTAACCATTATAATGACTACAACTTATTGTTTTCATATATGTCTGTCTTATCTTAGGACTCAAGATAATAATTATTATGTTTAATGCCAAATTTTAATTAAATATAAAAAATTTGATTTTTTTAGACCTTGATAATAAATTAGTTGTTTATAATAACATATTTATATATATACTTTAACAATATAGTTCAATTTTTATACAATGTTAACACATGCTACAACAAAACGAACCTAAGACAACCAGGGTAAATGTCACACCCCAAAACCATGAACGGCGGAAACGTTTTGGGGCGGAGGATGTCATGTACAGTATCACAACAATGAAAAGTATTAAACAAGCAACAACATCATCCATTGCATTAATAATATAATTTTAATACAAGTGACTTCTGTCAAATTATGATAAACACTAAAGTATAAATCAAAATGAAAGATGAGTCTTGAACGAGCACCATCTTCTCTAAACCTTGCATCGGTACCTGTCTATCGTTGACCTGAGGATACAAGTTATTTTGAAAGAGTGTATCAGCTTTAAAGCTGGTGAGATCATAAGTATTTTAGTGTCTTAATTTGTATGTAAGTATTTGTATGTATATGAACTATAAGTATTTGAATGTATATGAACTGTAAGTAATGAAAACGTTTTGAACATCCTAGAAAACCATATGTTTCCTACTAAAAGTATCCTTCTACCAAGGCATCGAGTGTCTGTGTGTGTGTCTCTTGTAAGAGTGTGTATTTTCCCAAATCGGACTATCATTATCCATAATATAGCTTCTACATTACCGTGCATCGTGTGAATGTTCACGAAGTGAATGTAATGGGAAAATGAAATAGTACTATGGTGTAGTATCAAATAACTACAATCGTACTAACTACTTTAAGTCTATTGTAATCTTGTAAGTACTGTAGTATTTGTAATAAGTGACTACTTCTGTACTAATATTGCCTTATTTGAGGGATAAGGCATAATGTGATGGCTAGATCCCAGGCTAGACGCTCCCTTGTCAAAGGGATTTTTGGGACCCATACACGACCCTTGCATATTTGCAAGCCGTGAACATCCACATTACTATGATCATGTGTACCCAATATAACTATCACAATGCGTTGTGATTCATTGGTATAGTTAGATCCTGAAATCGTTCCATGCTATAGCACCTAGCACTACTAGAAAAAAGGCCTTTTACGACGCTCATTACGCGTCGTAAAACGCTCAGACGACGCGCAAATGCGTGTCAAGGAAGGCCCTGTCATAACGAGAGACGACACGCTTTTGCGCGTCGTCTTTAGACGACGCGCATTTACGATGCGCATTTATGACACGCAATGCGTATCATTAAAGCTGCTGTCAAGAAAGGTCATGTCTAAAATGAAGATGATACACATTTTTGCGTATCGTAATTAAAAAAAATAAAAAAAAAATTATTTACAGGTTTACTAATTTTCAAATTAAATTTTCATTTTCATATCTCATAGTAGAAAATAAAATACCATATATAAAAAATACAATCCATTACACAAAAGTTAATATCATACAAATAATCATTCTCAAGCTTTAAAGCATCAAATGATGAGAAATTGTAGAAATCACAATTTCTTGAATGTAATTACTGATAAACATTGTGTCTACTTGACAAATTAAACCTATATCATCACATTTGCTGCAACCAGGCTTGTTTCGTGCTCTGCATCACATCTTTATACACCTGAAGGATGAAAGCAAAAAGATTAATAGAATTAGCCATAACAATATAACACCATTTATATGCATAAATTCAAAAATATTGTTA
The DNA here is from genome assembly GCF_051521515.1 of Lactuca serriola. Lineage (NCBI taxonomy): Eukaryota > Viridiplantae > Streptophyta > Magnoliopsida > Asterales > Asteraceae > Lactuca > Lactuca serriola. The sequence goes on along the minus strand of NC_136412.1, from coordinate 179,788,092 downwards.
TAGATTTTCTTCTACTTAACCAATATGATAAATAAGTTTAAAACAAAACAATGAAAATAAATTACCATTTATTTAAGTAACTTGTACTCTAATAGGAGAATGCAACAGTGGATAGAGCTAATACATAAGTAACTTGTACTTTAACATTTGACACTATAGAAGACTCAAAAAACATGAAGGGCAAAAAGGTAATCGACACATATTGTTACCTGTTTCTGAGGTTTTGCCATTGTATCTGAGGTAAACAAACTACCCTTTATTTAATTACAGTAATAAACTAAAACTGTACAATATCACAGTAAAAAAAATAACATGATAATTAATCATAATAATTGGAAAAAAAGTGAAAATTATAAAACAATCTAGATATTCGTTATAGTAAATTAACAAAAATATAAATTAAAAAGAGAGATGTGTCTCTATTATGGGGGAAACTGGAAAAGAAAAATTGAATTGTTTTATGGAATCATCACTTTCCTAACTTAACCCACTAGGACATTTTGTTAACATCAAGTAAAAAAGAAACTGTTAAACCATTAAATTTTTTATAAACATCATATATCCAAACAATAGTTGCTCATGAGAAAAGCTCCTTCACAAAAGCACATGTGAAAAGCTGTAGAGTTGGAATGTTTTGAGGATTTATCAGCATCTGATATGGAGATGCTCATGCTCCCATTAAGACCATTACTTTTAGAGTTGGAATGTTTTGGGATAGGAGTCTCCTTCACAAAAGAATTTATTTCTTCCAAGAGATCTCAATAAAAAAGTGCAAGAAAATATATATTTTTCAGATTAAGCAATAATATTTTATTAGTTTTTTAGATTACCTGTGCAAATGCATAAATTGCACGCAAGATTCTTGCATAATCAGTTCCAAGCATTTGAATAACAATGTCTGCTAGTAATGTTCCCCATAGCCTGCATAAATAAATATAAATACATAAATAAATAAAGTATTATTAGTGGAAGGTAAAAAAGGAATAATACATAGGACCAAGTAACACCATTATGCTCCTAATTAACACCAAGATTTCGCGATGCATCACCTGCTAACCCCTGTTCACAAAATCACCAATCCATAAACAATATTTTCACTACAAAAAATTCACAGCTTAATATTATATTATATTTATATTTAATATCCAAAAATATGCAAATAACAACAAAATAAAGAGATTGTGATAATATAAATATATTATATTTATATCTAAATCCAATCACCTGTTTTGCTGCAAGTAAAGCTGCTCTTGACTCCAAGTTTATAGCTGCCATTCGTCCACCCTGATAATAATCAAAACATTAACATATCAGATATATATATATATATATATATATATATATATATATATATATATTATATACACCTCTTTGAGAACTTCCTTCTTTATTTGATAATTAGCAGCTTCCTTCAAAGTATAATGTCTTTAAGATTTTTTTTTTTTGAAATCGTAATGATAGAATAAAAGAATAAAATAAAATAAAATAAGCCAAACAGAAGTACGTTAGTAATTCTTGGATTTGGATGTGAATATATAGGTTATTCAATATCTACATTCTGGGATAAATTATGCTATAGATCTTTTATCACTTATACATCAGCTATTAATAAAAGCATATGCAAATTACAAGATTACCAAGTGGAAACAAACTACAACATGATTTATATAAATATAATATCAATCACAAATCATTTGTTATAATACAAATGACATGGAAACTAAGAGTGAAAAGACCACTTACCATAATGACATAAATTCGCCCTTTGCAAGCATGAAATTGGCTTCCTAACAACACCTTTAATTTGTACATCGTGTAGCTGGAATTTTGTTCCTTTTTGCAATTTTTATACATCATAGGAGATTAGATAGATTTGATCATTTCATTTGTTGTTCATCATCTTATCAAGAACTGTATTAAGATCCACAAATATTCATTTTCTGTGAGGTTTCTCACAGAAGCTCTTACAAGGTCCCTCCTGAAACCCATTGATGTGACCTTATCCACTATATCATCTACTGAAATTGTATTACCATTTCCTTCTGTAATTAACCTGTCTTCTACATCAACACCAGTTGGTAATGCATGAGGCAGTGGTTGGGTTTCAAAAAGAAACCATTATATAATGTAAAATAACTAGAGTTACAGAAAGAAATCATGTAAATGCTTAGTTTTTCAATTTCTTTATGGTTTTGCATTTTTACAAACACCTGGTATATACTATGCAGTTGTACATTTCCCATCAAAATAAAATCAAAAATTCATTCTCTACATACGTAGCTAGAACCAAAAATCTTTTTGACTGCTATAAATAAACACTTTATACTTGTATTATATCTATATATGCTCTCGCCCATACTCCCACACAATCGCAGGCATGCTCTGGATTGGATCTCTCATAGATCTCACACTATCTCAAAATTTATGAGAATGCAGAGAGCCCCAAATTAAAATAAGAAAATGATAAAGTAAGAGAAATAAACCTAGGGCACATATATGGAGAAGAAGAGAATGATATTCAAACCTGGTGCCTCTTCCATTTTCGTTTCCTAATTTCCGATGCTTCCAATCCGACCATGAACCTCCGACTTCTAATCCCATATATGACCATGTGAGGTCCAGAACATAAAATCCTTGTTTTTGAGAATCTCCACTACCGATAAAGTTCCTTCATCGTTCCTGAAAATCAGGTCGAATCCATGAAGTCAAAAAAGATCACATACGATAAAAACCCTAAAGAAGAATTGACAGTAGAGCAGATGAAGGGCAAATAAATTGGAAACCGCAGGAAACAAAGACACAGTAAAACCTTACCAAGAATCAACGGTGGAGTTAATCCATAACAATCAACCACTTCTGTAATTTCGGTGGACCGTCTTCCAAAATTAGGGATAAAAGCAACATCCATCGAGGGCAACACAGATGGAACAAAATCCGACAGAGAGGACAAAGGGGGTGTGGAAGAAGAAGAGCAATTGAACAGCAAATGAAACAAATTTGAGACCCAGCCCATTCACAATCGGCATGAGAGACTCAACCGCTGCGCACACAGTAACTTCATCCGACTCTAGCAAATCAGTGACCAAAAACGATAGGGAGGAGGAGGACGAAGGGACAAGGGAAAGAAATCAGAGTAGGGACCAATACCCTAGGGCTTCTTTCTTTCTTATTGGAAGAGGCGGGGGGGGGGGGGGGGGGTTAAACTTTCAGATAGAATAGGCGGTTGTCTAATTTTTGAGGATTTCATTTTCCCGCTTAAAACGCGTGTTTCATTAAAGAAATATAAAGTGACACACTTAGATGACACACATTTAATGATAGGCGCCCTCCGTATTTCCTTTTTTTTCTTCTCTAACACTAATTGTAGGGGCACGCACAAATGCGTGTCCTCTATCCTTCAGATTTTGCAAAACTGACATTATTTTTTAGGGCACGTACAAATGCGTGTCCTCTATCAGCGTGTGTCATTGTTTACGCGTCATTAAAGGGCTATTTTCTAGTAGTGTAATGATGTATGTCCTATCATCGTATAGGATCTATGTAAAAGTATATGAACGTATACCTTTACTACCCAAAGGTACTAAACTGACTGAAAGGAACTATTATGTCCATATATGTACACATGATATATAACTAATATTTAAACGACCTTCGGACGGATACCTGATACCCACCAAAACACATCCCAACGGTGAAAAGGAAATAGACCGGATAGACTTCCTAAGTCTGTTAAACATTACTTATATAACTATACATATATAGGTATGCTTATAACAGGATCTCTATGTAAACGTATCTATGTAAATGTACTCAGGTAAATATACTCATGTAAATGTACTCATGTAAATGTACTCATGTAAACGTACTCATGTAAATGTACTCATGTAAATGTACTCATGTAAACGTAATCATGTAATAGTATAGTAGTGTACTGTAATGTTCTGCGTGTGCTAGCTGTAACGGGTGTTCTCTCTATCTAGCATGTATAGTAATGTACTGTGTGTACTAACTGTAATGTGTGTTCTCTCTCTATCTAGCATGTATAGACTCATGAATGAACTGACTTGTGGTATGATTCTGTATTCTAGTAAACGTATTAGTATCTTCCTAAACTACCCATATGGTAGCTTACTAGTAATATAACTGGTACGTATGAACATGGAAGTATACCCTTGCTACCCAAGGGTATTGAACTGACTGGAAGAACCTTTATGACTACATATGTACACATGATACATAACTAATATTTAAACGACCTTCGGACGGATACCTGATACCCACCAGACCACATCCCAACAGTGAAAAGGAAATAGAGCGGATAGCCTTCCTAAGTCCTGTAAACATTTCTTATATAACTATACATATATAGGCATGCAATTGTCAATATAAAAGCATAAAATGAGTTTTGTAAAACCTTTGAACATGATTATTATCTAAGAAAAGGTCGACTTGATGTCGGCCTATAAAACGGGTTGGAAGTATTTGTTTGATAAAACAGTTTAAGTATAAAGAAACATTTGTCTGAAACACAATTGGAAATGAGTTTGAAATGAAACATACAGTGTAAAATGAACAGTTTAATAAGGAGTTTTAAACATATAAAACGTATATGAAAATCATTTGAAGAAAACTGTTTGGTAAAACAGCTAATATGTAGTAAATCATTTGAATGCTGCTTATTAATCATATGTGATTGATATAATAACTAGCATGATTCTACTTGTATCCCCCCCCCCCCTCCATAAAAACATTTAAAAACATTTAAACCATTGATTAAGGGGTATGAACTCACCAGTAGTGAGTGGTACGGATGAACTGAAGATGTAGGATTGTTAGGTGTCAAGTGAAGTCTTGAACACACTCTATAATCCTAGTTAACATATAATATCACATATATGAAACAAATTGGTCTTTAAACAACTAATAAACAAAGTCAAGATACCCTAGGACATGCTAAACACGTTTAACAAGTGTTATTAACCTCAAGGATTGCATCTAAGTGTTGTAGGGACAAGCTAGTGTGTGTAGGGTTCAAGGAAAACTCCCTAATGGAGTTCACGACCCTAAGGTCACCAACAAATGAGTTTACAGTCGTAAACTCATGGGTTTGCGGCCGTAAGCTCATACTTACATGACCATTTGATGTTTGAGGCTTTACAAGACCCTAAGAAGCATTTCTACTTAATGGTAAAGTCTTTGAAATAGGTTAGGGCACCTTTCAACTCCTTTGGGGAGTTTACGGCCCTGGAACCAATTCCCTTAGAGATTACGGCCGTAATCTCTCATGGAATGGAGTTTTTGGTGTTTTCAAGTCCCTAAATTAACTAGGAATGAATCTAGGCTAGTGTCCAAGGCTTATGGAGAGTTTAAAGCACACGTTGGCCCTTTTGTGTGGATTTCACGGTCTAAGAACTTCTTGGGCCATGAACACCTTACTCTTGGTGTTCTTGGGGTGTTTTCTAGTCCTACATACATTAGGATACGAGTCTAGGCTAGTTTCATTGCAAGACGAAGGCACTAGGGCACTCTTTGCCCCTTAAAGAAGGGTTTACGGTCCAAGATGTTCTTGGTCCGTAAACTCTTTAATCTTGTTGGTTTCTTATGATTTCTAGTGTATTAGACACATATCAAGCCTTATAACACACTTAGATAGAAGTACTCACGATTTGGGACGAAAAGCCGAAGATCCGTGAGAGAGAATTTGGCTTTTCTCTAGCTGGAAATGTAACAAATGAATAAATATGGCTAAAAACCATATATATACCCCTAGGGTTTTTGGCAGAAAATATTTTATTCAGGCATTGAATTCTAATATCAACGAGTTTTGGAATAACGGAGTTGCACAATACCCTAGTGCATCCTCTCTCCTGATATCTCTTTAAGTGTAAATCCTAAAATATTCAAACTTATACCAAAAGTCTGAAAATTTACTGCAACTGTTCTAACTTCTATTGATTTGATATGGTTTGTACAGAATGGAAATTTCGGGTTGTCACAGTAAAATGTTGCATTAAGCTCTAAAAAAATGGTGTTATGCCTAAAGCAACCCTTTACAAACGGTTGCATCAGGTGAAGTGTATTAGACCTAAGGCGACTCTGTTACTAGAAAATGCAACCATTTATCAAAAAGTTGCATGTGTTATACAAATACAACATTTTTATGATACAACCTTGTTTATATGCTAAGAGGATGCGGTATGGGCCAAAAACGAGAAGCAACCGGGTGATGTGGCACCCTCAACGGCGTCGTGACCGGGGGGGGGGGGGGGGGGGGGGAACACCGCCCCCCCTACTCGTTTTTGCTCGTTATGTTGCATCTTGTGGTAACGAGGACGAGAAAAACAAGAAAAATGATTGGCTATCTCCTTCAACAACCAATCAAATAATTTTCTCTATTTTCTCTCTATACCTCTTAACATGATATAACATGTGGAACACCATTTCCCCCTTGGTGTTATGGTGGTGTTATGGATGAGGTGGCACCAATTTGGTGTTACATCCTGTTGTCCACACCCAATGCTCTAAAGAAACTTTTGTATACCATAATGCAGCCTTTTCTATACTTAAATGCAACCTTTAATATTCTTTTAGTTACAAAAATGCATATCCTTTAGCACACTCAAATGCAACCTTCGTTGTATTTTTATTTAAAATAATGGAACCTATTTTACACTAAATGCAACCTTTATTACGATTTTAGCCCCATCAAACACAACCTTTTGTATAAACAAATGCAACCTTGTTATGCTTATATTTAAAAATAAAGGCAACATTTTCTTCAATCTAAAGCGACCTTTTTAAATTTTCTAATGTTAAAACAAATTTTTTACATATCAAAGCAACACTTTAAGACATGTTTTTATGACAATGGTATCATCATTATTTCATATATTATAATTTCTATTAATATGCACTTGGTTACACCATAATATATATATATATATATATATATATATATATATATATATATATATATATATATATATATATATATATAGGTAGGTTAAATCGAGAACGTTTGAAAGATTAGCATCCCAAGAAGAAACCATAACCATTAAGATTTTCAGATCAAAGGTTGGTATTAATGTGTAACGACCCGAAAATCATACCATTAACGACATTAGTTTTTCCGTTATTCGAAAGACTATTTATGCAAAAATATTTAGCTTTATGAGGATAAAATAATAAATTAAATAAAAATGTCATTAACTAATAATTAAAAGATTATCTAATTATTAAAACGTATAAAAATTAATTAATTAAATTGTGAGTATAGTTAAGATAAATAAAACCCAGTTAAAGTAAAAATAATGTCTAGGGGTGAAATTGATATTCTTGAAAGTGGAGGAATTGGTGCTGTTAAGTTTGGGGTTCAAAGAGTTATTACAATCAAATTTTAGGTACCAAAGTTGTAAGTACGGTTATAACTTCCAATCAATTAAACATACATAATTGAATTTCGCTTAATGCCATACGTCCGTTTCCTTGCTGGGCTATCGCATACGCACAAGAGCTCGTCCAAATCCCTCCTTGGGGATGCTATACATACGTGGGCAATAGCAACAATAATAATAATAATAATAATAATTCACTTTAGGGTTTATTATGGCTTGAGGGGCTAAGGTGTCATTTATAGAAATCTAAATTGTCAAAGATACTATGGTTAGTGTAAAAGAGGTACATTATGGAGAGTTAAGGGGCTAGATGGTAAAGTTTGGAGTAACCCCGAAGTAAAAGGATCCATCCTTCTCCTTGTGTCCGTGCCTTCTTAAGGAAAAAAAATAAAAAAATAAAAAATAAAAATCGGCACCTTTACTTCATGGTGTACGTCGATCGATCCTAATCCAAAAAAAAAAAAAAAAAAAAAACGAACCTCCTTTGTGTGTTTGTGCGACATCGACAACAAGAAGAAAAAAGAAAAAAACAAGGATCGTGACTTTTGGAGGAAGGAGGCAGCGTCGATCAAAGGAGGAGGGGGAGAAAGAAGCCTCGCTCAATCGGTCCTATAGGAAAGAAGAAGGCTGCGATTTTGGCCAAAGTTTGGTAAATAAAATCATCTTCTAATCTCTTTGTGTGGTTACATGTCAAATTCTTTGTCAATTGATGGTTGTTGTTGATTCTCTTCTTAATTGGTGATTACAATCTCATCTTTTTCTTCCTACAAACATTGAAGGTTTATATGGCTTAATTTCATTTTTATTGGGTGTTTATGATGGCTCAATTGCTGTCAAAATTTCTTATGAACACCTTCAATAAGTTTATTGTTCAAGTTTATATTTTGATCAAAGTTTTGGAGTCTCAATCTTTGTTGTTGATTTCTAAAACTTATGTTAACTTCCACCATGTACCAAATGAGTAATTTTCTGTGATAAAATCATGTTTTGGGTCACCCAATAAGCCTCAAAACAATCCTTTAAGGTCCTTCCATGATACTTAGTGGTGGAAGAAATCCAAATTTCTATTTGTGCATCCTACTTTGCTTTCGTCCAAATAATATGTACCTTGATGAGTGGGTTGTGAGTGGAATTGATATTTTTATCGTTTGACATGTTACTTTTGTTAAGAAGTTAATTTTTACCCTTAGCGGTGTTCTTAGCGATGGCTTAATGTGTCAAGTGGTAAAAAAGCCCTTGAAATCCAAAGCTGGAAAATTCAGCAAAAATTACCAATCTGTCCCTATATTTGAAAAATTATAGAAAAATCACCATGAGTCGGATTATTGATCCGTAAACTCTCAAAGTTTGAATTTTGAGTTTAGTTTATCCATGAATTTTTCCAGGACCTTTTGCTGCTTCTAACTTATGTGAAAATCGCCTTTTTCACTAGTTGGTCAGAATTTAGCTGCATTGATAGGCAGTTTTGTAAAAATCATATAAAATTGTAGAAAAATCTTTTGGACCTTCAAAAGTAAATTCTGAAAAACTAAAAGTCTGGAATATGAAATAAAAACGGAATTTATACAGGTTTCAAGTGTGCTAAAACAGCTCTAAACAGGTGACTGTTTTGGGTCCAAAACTGTGAATTTTACTTACTAGTTGATTTTTGTGTTTGGGTTATAAATTTGTCATATTTGGTATTGTAGAACTCCAATAACCTTGTTATTTGAAATTTAATAGGGGCAAGGTTGACACTTCAACCAATACAAGACTTGAAGTGTGAGTTGGTCACATTTTTAGCAAAGGTGAGTCAACTTGTGGTTTTAAAAGTACATTGTTAGGAGTATCTCATATCTTAGATGGATTGGGATGAACCTAGTTATCTAGGATGCATGTGCCCGTTTGATGATTGATTTTTATGCCATTATTGTTGAAATGTTTAATGTGTAATGATATTTTGGGTGTTGCATGTTAGACTCTTCTTTGTTTGGTGTGAGGTGTGAGCTAGGGTCATGCTAGATCGAGTGAAGTGTATGAACATTATGTGATGTGATCATGTTAATTCTTGTTTGAAAAATATTTGTTTAAAATGTTTTAGGACAAGCATGCTAGTGTTGTATCAACTTCATAGATGTGTTGTGTATGAAAGTAGTGTGTGATGTAAAATGTAATAATTTCATGAAATTACATGTTTGCATGAAAATAACCCTTAAAGAGGTAATATGTTAATAAAAGAAAATTCATAACATTTACATGATTACTTGAAAGGGTAAAAGTGTAAATCCTTATTTAATTAATCATTATTAAATTAAAAAGGGGAACACACTAGCGGGGAGAAGGGTAATAACCTAGACATAGTTATATACCCAATCCGGATATCATGATGGCCTAGTGGGTTGAAAGATACCTATGGGATAAAGAGCTTAAGCCAACTTTGATACCGACTGGTTTTTCTAGACAACCACTCGGGACATGGTCTTGGTACACCTTGGTATACCAGGACTACAGTATTGATCAAGAAATAATTTAGTGATCAAAAGAGACTGATTAAATTTATAGAGACTGATTAGGTAAATCAATAATACTTATAGTTTAGGCTAATGATCCATGTTGATTAGGGATGGACTATGTGACAACCCAAAATTTTCTATCCTGTTCAGTCAAGCACTTCATTGGAAGTCAAGACTGTTTCTGCTAACTTTTAAGCTTTTTGGAGTCAGTTTGAGTGTTCTAAAGCCTAGTACTGCAAGAGATAACCGGAGAGAGGATACATTAGGGTAAAGTGTGCAACATTTAAGTTCCAAAACTCCAAGAGTTTGGATTTTATGGCCCAAATGGTATTGGGGTCGTAAACTCCATGACCTATATAAGAAAAACTTAGCCATTTTTGATTCATTCTTGCCATTTCAAGCCTAGAACTCGGGTTTGCTCTCAAGTATCATCCACATTCCATCCTTAGATCATCAAAGGTGTAAGTATTCTATCCCTTGATTAGTTGATACACCTTATTAACTAGCTTCATTAATTGATTTCATCCATGAAAATCATGTTTGTTTAGATCTTCAAGAAACACCAAGACCACCAAGAACACACACTAGTGTTCTTGGACCTTAAACACCCTTTCAATCTCCTTTATTGTAAGTATTCTTACCCTAGTGTGTAATAAGGCTTGTTTCACTTCTTATTCAACTAGAAAACACAAAGAAACACAAGATCAAAGGTGTTTACGTCCAAGGCATGTTCAAATGCTTTTAAATCGTTTTATAAATTGACATCAAGTCAACGATTTTATTATTAAATTCTTCAAATGTTTTACAAAACCTCTTTTAATGCTTTTATATTTTCAAATGCATGCCTTTATATGTATAGTTATGTAAGTAATTTTTAAAGGACTTAAGACTGCAAGCTCGCTTTAATTCTTTTTCCTTGTTTGGATGTGGCCTTAGGGTATCGGTTATTTTTCCGAATGTCGTCTAAATATTAGTTATATATTATGTATACATACATAGACATAAAAGTTCTATCAGTTAATTCAGTACCTTTGGGTAGCAAAGGCATACTTTCGGTTATACACGTACATTACTAGTAACTATAATAGGTATAGTTAGGAGATACTACTTACGATTCCTAATACAAGGAATCATACAAGAGTCAGTTCATTCATGAGTATATACAAATATACTATTACATACTATATGAAGAGATACTATTACATACTATAATAGAGAATACTAGACAGAGAATACTAGACAGTGAATACTATAACAGAGAATATTATACAAAGAATACTATAACAGAGAATACTATACAAGGAATACTCTACAGAGAAATACTATACAGAGAATACTATACATGGAATACTATTACTATAAAAAGATTCAGAGATAAAATAATGTGAGATACTACTTCATGACACATCGACCATTTCGTTATGTCACGTTTTGTAACCAGAATCTCTTGGAGGGAGAGCGTGAGTTTGCGTATAGATCTATACTGGATTGACTATCCTACACCTTGGTTGTTCGCTACAGTGGTACTTGCAAGTCTACGGGTGCCAAATGTCATTCCTTCCGACGTCTTTCATCGTCGTGTTTTAGTAAGATTAGTATGGTAACAATCACATCACATTTTTCCTTAAACCATTGGTTTTAAGGTAGTTATTACTTCAGTGATTAACACAAATAATACTGTAGTACACATATACATTTTCCCATTATTTTCAAATTGTGATCTTCTCACATAAAGGGTAATATAAGGCTATATTTTCATAATAATAGTTCTACATGGGAAAAACCTTCATTCTTACAGAGAGGCAAACCTTCAAAATAGTCGGGTCTTGGTAGAAGACTACTTTTTATACTAATAGAAAATATAGGATTTTCTAGGGTTTTCATACTTATACGAACTTTTTCACTAAATATTTACTAGTCTCTTCTATACAGTTTTACAAAGAAATGACACTAAAATACTTATGAATTCACCAGCTTAAATGTTGATCTACGCTTTCAAAATAACTTGTATTCTCATGTCACCAGTAGACAGGTACGATGACCGGCTTTTGAGAAGACGGAGCAGTCCAGACTCGTATTTCATTTTGATTTCTTATCATGTCTTATTCTATAAAAGAACACTCATGTATTCAAATTTTACTATTAATGCAATGGATGATGTTTTTGCTTGTTTACTACTTTGCACTGTTGTGATACTTTACATGACGTCCTCCACCCCAGAACGTTTCCGCCGTTCTTGGTTTTGGGGTGTAACAGACTAAATCTATGTGAGAGTCCACAAAGAGTTAGTCCAAAGGGCCTATCATATGGATCATTGGAATACTTAAAGGCTTAAGTAAATTAGGGTTTTATGTAAGAAACCCTAAGGATTCCACACTATAAATTGAACCCCTAGCCTTCCCAAAATCGACCAATCATTTCCAAGGTGAAACCCTAGCCGATTTTGGTTCTTCCTAACCTCTCTCTCACAAGCCTCCTCTTGCTTTTGGTATTTGTGACTTGTTAGAGGTATCACATTTGAGGTACTAAGCTCTTGAAAGGACAAGTTCTACAAGCTACAACCAAGAGGTATTCATCTAACTTGTTTTATGTTGTAAATCTCTAAATTGTATGCTAGTTAGGGATCATGCTTTGGATAATTGAAAATTGCATGTATAACTCGAGAAAACTTAGATCCAAAGAATTAGAGTTACATGTGCACCATAGAATTGTTATAGTGCTCAAAACCCATCAACTTTATCATTCGTAAGGCGGTGCGCTAGGTCTATAACAGTATGGATTGTGGTAGGATTTTCCGAAGTAACCATGCCTCGGATTTCTGGTGCTAAACCCCATATGTATCGATCAATCCTCTTGCTCTGAGGGGTGACCATGTCTGGCACTAGTTCAGCCAGTTTGTGGAAACGCACAATGTTCCATGGCATGGCTCCAGAAGTCAGATTCCATTTTCTGGATCTCATCCTTACGAAACTATTCCTTCTTGAGTAAATCTTTGAATTCCTCCCAAGTTAATTGGTTCGTTACCTCCCTTCCATGGTTTCCGACTTGTGCATTCCACCATGTTAATGCTTTGTATTGGAGAAGGAAAGTGACATAGGGAACCTTGCAGTCATTTGAGCATTTGATTATGTGGAGTACGACCTCTATTCCTTCTATCCATTTCAGTAATCCCACCGCACCCTCTGTTGCATGAAACTCCTTGGGTTTACACGACATGAAGTACTAATAGGTGCATCCCCTTGTTTCCTCATTCCAAAACCCGCTTCGATCGGTGTTCTCATTAGGTTTTGGGCCTCCGCGGTTTATTTGACTTGCGTTGACTCCCGTAGTAACTTGAGCCACAATGTTAGGGATAGCAGCCATTATTTGTTGTGAAACCAATTGAGCAATATCAGGAGTGGCATTCTCAGTCTGTGCTAGGCATGAGTGAGTGTTTCTTCTTTGGGCCATGGTTCTATAATACACAAACAAAATTAAGGATCTTTTAGAAAGAAAATAATTTCAAGAAAAATTTCAAATCATCAAAACAATTTTTTTTTGGATCATGAACTACAATGGTAGGGTGAAATAACACGGTGATTGAAAACCGTTAAGGTAAATTCCATTCGCAGTTCAAAAATAAAAGGTTTAACAAAGCGTAATGATTGACACTGCAAGCTACAAAAGACACATCATTCATTGTTCGAAAAGCCATAAACCAAAGGCAATACATCATAATTCATAAAACAAAAATGTGACAAACCAAAATTTCTATTATGTACAACCATTCACTTCAATAGAAGTCAAAACTGTTTCTGCTAACTTTTAAGCTTTTTGGAGTCAGTTTGAGTGTTCTAAAGCCTAGTACTGCAAGAGATAACTGGGTAGAGGATACTTTAGGGTAAAGTGTGCAACATTTAAGTTCCAAAACTCCAAGAGTTTGGAGTTTACCGCCCAAATGGTATTGGGACCGTAAACCCTAAGGACTATATAAGTTACACTTAGTCATTTTTATCTCTTTTTCACATTTTCAAGTTTAGAAACCATTTTTCTCTCAAGTATCATCCAAATCTTCTTCAAAATCTTCAAGAAAGTAATTGTTTTCTTCCTTGATTAGTTCATCTCCTCCTTAATCTAGTGATCTTACATGATTTAATCCATGAAATCATTCCATTTGTTTAGATCTTCAAACATTCTTCATTTCACCAAGAACACACACTAGTGTTCTTGGGCCGTGAACACCCACTCAAGCTTCTAGATTGTAAGTACACTTATCCTAGCTTTGTATACACTATAATGAACTTGTTTAGGCCTTAAAAACATCAAGTTTGTGGGTTGGAAGAGAGTTTACGGCCAAGGATCTCCCAAGGCCGTAAACTCCCTATAAGTGTGCAATGATGCCCTCTTTTCCTTCCTATTGACTAGAACTTAGACTAGAACCAACCACCATTGAACTAGGGACATTAAACATCAAAAGACCATGAACACATAGAGTTTATGGCTGTTAACCCATGAGGAATGGTCCATGGGCCGTAAACCCTATAAAGGGGTGAAATTGTGCCACCATGACTTCATAAAGCTTAGACTTGAAGTAAGGATGCTTCTTTATGACTTATAAGACCTCAAAACACAAAATGGTACCTAATACCAAGAGTTTACGGCCGTAAACTCATGGGGAAATGACCATGGGCCTTAAACTCATGGGGAAATGACCATGGGCCGTAAACTCATGAGTTGTTACCATTTGGACCATAAACTCCTTTGAGAAGCCCTACACTCCTTAGATGCAACCCTAATGTACTCCTAGAACTTGAATCAAAGTGTTATCCATGTTTTAGCATGTCTGTATTTGATTAATTAGTTGTTAATTGACTAACTGGATACATATATGTGTCAATATATGTTAAATAGGATCAGTGTGTGTGCTCAAGTCTTCACTTGACACTTAGCATCCTATACCATCCGTTCATCCAAACCACTCACTATAGGTGAGTTCATACCCCTTAACCAACCTTTTAAATGTTTTTAAATGCTTTTATGGGGGATACAAGTTGAATCATACTAGTTATTATATCAATCACATGTGATTAATAACTAGCATACAAATGGATTTCACTATACTTTTAGCTGTTCTGCCAAACAAACTACTTCAAAATGATTTCTCAAACTCCTTTACATGTTAAAATCTTTATCAAACTTGTTTTCTACACTAGATCTTTCCTTTCAAATTCTCTTATAACTATGTTTCAAACAAAGGATTTCTTATACTTTAAACTATTTATGTCAACAAACTGCTTTTAAATCGTTTTATAAATTGACATCAAGTCATCAATTTTATTATTAAATTCTTCAAATGTTTTACAAAACCTCTTTTAATGCTTTTATATTGTCAAATGCATGCCTTTATATGTATAGTTATATAAGTAATGTTTAAAGGACTTAGGACTGCTAACTCGCTTTAATTCCTTTTCCTTGTTTGGATGTGGCCTTAAGGTATCGGTTATTTGTCCGAATGTCGTCTAAATATTAGTTACATATTATGTATACATATGTAGACATAAAAGTTCTACTAGTCAGTTCAGTACCTTTGTGTAGCAAAGGCATACCTTCATTCAGTCATATACATACATTACTAGTAACTATAATAGGTATAGTTTAGGAGATACTATTTACTATTCCTAGTACAAGGAATCACACAAGAGTCAGTTCATTCATAAGTCTATAAAAATATACTACATACTATATTAAGAGATACTATTACATACTATAACAAAGAACACTAGACAGAGAATACTAGACAGAGAATACTATAACAGAGAATACTATACAAAGAATATTATACATAGAATACTATTACTATAACAAGATTCAGAGATAACATAATGTGAGATACTACTTTATGACACGTCGACCATTTCGTTATGTCACGTTTTGTAACCAGAATCTCCTGGAGGGAGAGCGTGAGTTTACATATAGATCTATACTGGATTGACTACCCTACACCTTTGTTGCTCGCTACAGTGGGACTTGCAAGTCTACGGGTGCCAAATGTCATTTCTTCTAACA
This sequence comes from Lactuca serriola, assembly GCF_051521515.1. Taxonomy (NCBI): domain Eukaryota; kingdom Viridiplantae; phylum Streptophyta; class Magnoliopsida; order Asterales; family Asteraceae; genus Lactuca; species Lactuca serriola. The sequence goes on along the minus strand of NC_136412.1, from coordinate 179,772,161 downwards.
TATTTCATCGTCGTGTTTTAGTCAGATTAGTATGGTAACAATCATATCACATTTTGCCTTAAACCATTGGTTTTAAGGTAGTTATTACTTCAGTGATTAATACAAATAATACTGTAGTACACTTATATATTTTCCCATTATTTTCAAATTTTGACCTTCTCACATAAAGGGTAATATAAGGCTATATTTAGGTAATGATAGTCATACTTGGGAAAAACCTTCATTCTTACAGAGAGGCAAACCTTCAAAACAGTCGGGTCTTGGTAGAAGACCACTTTTTATAATAATAGGAAATATAGGATTTTCTAGGGTTTTCATACTTATACAAACATTTGCACTAAACATTTACTAGTCTTTTCTTTACAGTTTTACAATGCAATGACACTAAAATACTTATGAATTCACCAGCTTAAATGCTGATAAACTCCTTCAAAATAACATATATTCTCAGGTCAACAGTAGACAAGTACGATGACCAGGTTTCGAGAAGACGGAGCAGTCAAGACTCGTCTTTCATTTTGATTACTTATCATGTATTATTCTATAAAATAACACACATGTATTAAAATTTTACTATTAATGCAATGGATGATGTTGTTCCTTGTTTTACTACTTTGCACTGTTATTATACTTTACATGACGTCCTCCGCCCGAGAACGTTTCTGCCGTTCTTGGTTTTGGGGTGTGACAAAAAATCATAAAACTTAAACCATGACAATTAGAATTAACCCCAAAACACAATCACCCAGACAAGTGCCATTGCCAGAAGCAATGTTAGCCTTCCCGCAATAGCACTAGTGATCATAGCTCTAAGTTCCATCCTCCTGGCGGTGTATGCATAATCACACATCGTATCCACCACCTCTGACATGTCAGTAATGTTGTGATGATGATACGCAATCCTACTACGGGTGTCATGTAGGTCTCTGGCCATGGCTTCCATGTTTTGTCTCTCCAAATAAGGCATCCCTATGACTGGGGGTCGAGGGTGACTGGGCTTGGGACGCTCGTTCCTTGGTTCAGGAGGGGCTGACACCGGTTCTGGACGCTCTAACTTCAACACTTCTCTCGGCATTGGTGCGCTCTTTCTTGCTGTCCTCCTGAGGTGTAGTCCATAAAGGGTCCTGTTGAAAAATGTTTTTGTATGTAACCTTGTATGTGACCATCACTGAAATAAGATGAACTATTTTTGTATTATCTAACAAATATTATCAGTTATTTCAGGCTGCATGAATGCGTGATCAAAACGGAAAATATGAAAACACGCGACTGACAGAAAACACATAGACGAGAAGAATTAGCCTTGTAACTAAACAGTTCAACAATATATATATATATATATATATATATATATATATATATATATACATGTATAATATATATATACATGTATAATATATATATATATATGTATGTATGTATATATGTATTATATATAGATATGTTGTGTTGAGTACTCAAAACAAAGGAAAAGTCAACAAATCATGGAAATCAGAAGCTAAATGAAGACCCACGTTTTTGCCTCCTACTCTACCACAACTTGCAGCCAACTCTTTTACTTAAACTCAAGTGCATGAAGATATTTCTTACTCATATATGTATACGTGAGTTTGTGTGTAAAAGTGTGTCTGTTCATTTTGTTAAATCTTGTAACACTTCTTACAAACACTCCCAAGAACATCACCAATCTTCATTATCTTCAAGAACAAAGACAAATCCCTGGAGAAAATGAAGAACACCAAGATCAAACAACAATGAAGTGAAGAACATCAAGATCATCAACAATGAAATGAAGAACACCATCAACCATCTTCATCTTCTTCATTGAAACTCAAGGTTCTTCATCTTCACCACCTTTGTTCATCACATCATACACCAGAAAACACTTTCCTTACATAAATACACCAAAACACAACCATAAAACAACCCAAAACCTTCTGCATCAAGATCAACCACAAAACCCATCACTATTCATCATCATCTTCATAAAAATTTCATCACCATCACCACCTTATATCAACCTCCTTCCAACCTCTAAACAACCTTGAAAACATCCTCAAAACACTATAACACCATTATCTTAGCCAAAACATCACAAACAAAACTTACCTTTAAATCACAAAATCCCGAAATTGACAGTTGCGTGAACACAGCTCATGTTCAGCATGCCTTATATCAGACACGGCCCATGTACTCTTATGTTTGCCTCTGTACTTCAATACGGCCCGTGTGCAAACAAATCCTAAATCCAACACGGCCCGTGTTCAGCATCAATATCAAGAAAACCCTCCAAAACCTTCCTACACGACCCGTGTCACTTGTGCCTTATTTTACACGACCCGTGTGCATGTTTTTACCCAAAAATACCTCAAATACAAATACATAAACTCATGTATTTTGTACTCTTTTGTAAACAACTTGTTTTACATAAAACCGAGCTTTAATTGAACTTTTTGTTACTTATCCAATGTCGGATTGATCTTTGAACAAATATCGACCAGTCGTTCCAAGAGTCCCAATATCGACCAGTCATTCAAAGAAAAAATATCAACCAGTCGTTCCAAGAGTCCCAATATCGACCAATCATTCCAAGAGAACAAATATCGACCAGTCGTTCCACGAGTCCAGTTCAGTCAATTTATAGACGAACCTACTTGATATATATATTTATATACTTATATATATTTTATTATAGTTTTATGTCATTTAAATACAGTCATTTATATTATTATAGTTTTCATTCATTTATATCTTTCATATTTATACTTATTCCACAATTATTATTCTTTATATATATATATATATATATATATATATATATATATATATATATATCTACATATTATATCTTAAACTTATATATCTGTCACACAGTAACTGGTAACCGAGCCTTTTGTTGTGGTGATCAGATTGTTATATTTCCAATAAATCGGTATCTGAGCTGATATATAAAAGGAATAATTTCTCAACAATTGGTATCAGAGCTTGTGTGATTTACCTTGAAATTTTTGTCGAAAAACTTTTGGTTAGAGCGTTTATAAACCTTCCATAAGCTTTCCTTGCAACTCAAATTTGGAGAATCAACAAGAACAAAAAGCAAATTGGAAAGAGACGTTGAAAGAAAATCAGAAGATTATAATCACGTCTTGAAACAATTAAATCAGACCCTAATTCAGAAAAGGGATTTGGAACTAAAAAATCAGTCAATCATTTCTTCTGAAACAAAAGATGTTTTAGAAATGGAAATCCTTCAGTTGAAACAAGACTTTCAAGAATCAACTGAAAAATACAATGTTTTAAATTAAAAATTGACTAATTCTTTAAAAAATATTCGATTCTCTTGAAACCGAGAATAAAAGACTGATACAGAATATGGCTTCTATCAAAGTTGCTAGAAAACTAAGTGATGATATTTTCACCAAGGCAAACACCTTAGGAACTGGCAAAATTGATATGAATTGCAGACCAGGAATTGGAAGAGAATCCTTTGAAATTGAACAAGCAAAATAGGAAAACATGACGAATTGTGAAAACTCTGAATCCACTCTACCATATATTTTCACATCTGTTAATGAGGAAGATTTAGATGACGAAACAGTTATCAACTGTAGCCCAGATGATACTACTTTCACTGTTTTCAAAAATTCTTTCAAAAGAGTGTTAAATTCTGAAACAGACTCTGCTAGCTCTTTAACTCACCGAATCAAACATACCGACGGAACCACTAAACTCAAAAACCTTTTGAATGGAGAGAATTACTCTTATGAGGATGGTAGTACTTCTGTACCAACTACTTTTCCTACAATGAGTTCATCAATTGTTGGAAAAACTAGTCTGGGACACAAATACTCCAAGAAACAACAAACAAGCAAAGAATCCATTCAAGTCACCAAAACCACATTTATCAAGCCAAATGTTTTTGACAACCAACCAAAGAAACCAGTTCAACCCTACGTCAAACCTTAAAAACAGGTTTCCAAAACAAAAACCTTTTGAAAACCGCTTTCAAGATATTACTTTTAATCATTCAAGGAACTTTCAGAAACCATCACATCAGAAAGCTTCAAACCATCATCATCAAAAAACTTTTCAAAACCGCCCATCACATCCCAGATATGAAGAAAACTTTTCAAATAAACCTTCACATCTAGGATATCATTCACCAAATCACGGATCTTATCAACCCACAGATTTTCAAAAACAAATCACATTTTGGGTAAACTTGATAAACCAAATCAAACCTCAACCATTCCATCCTCATAAACCAAACTCTTACAACAACGCAAGGTTAAATGCTAGAATTCATTAAGCAAAGAACCCAAAATAACAACTAACAAACTAGGACCCATTCAGATTTGGGTACCTAGACTTTCTATCTGATTGCAGATACTTAATGCAGGAGAACCCAATGATGATACATGGTATATTGATAGTGGCTGCTCCAAGCATATGAGAGGAAACCGGAACTACTTACGTTACTTCAAACCTACACAAACCAAAATGATGCAGATCAATTCGAGGTGGAACCACCAACACATACATCCTCTTTGGAACAAACACCAAATCCTCCTTTGAACACCCCATCCCTAAATAGCCAAAAAAAAATCTGATGCATCATTTATGGGGGAATCTTCAAAACTAAGGCTCTCGATAAGTTTCAATACTTCCTAGGTCATCTAGGAATGCTAAATCCATATAACATCCATCCTTAAACTTTTACTTTTTGTTTGTACAAAAGCGTGATTACTTTCATTCAAAAAGAAAATTCAAAAACAATTAAAAATTTCTTACCTTTTAAAAAATACCAAAAACATTCAAATAACCAAAAAAAACTTCCAAAAACATTAAGAAAAACAAATCTTCAAAAATATAATAAAATACTTACCATAATAAGCTTTTATAGAACCTTGTGATTAATCGTCTCTTGACTTAATTTTCAGATGCTTATGCTCGATGAAGATTTTAAGTCATATTGATTCTCAATTGGAGTGAAGGTTCAAATCTCATACTTTTCATAATGTATATAACTTTATTTCTGTTAGAACACTGAAAGTGACCATCTTGAACTTACCTGGAACGGCAGCCAATTCGCTACCGCAATGAAGCCTCTACCGCAGTCATCTGAAGTCTGAAGACAGCAAGTTTTTTGTACTTAGTCTATTTTGTATTTTCTTTATGCTTTCTATTTTCCAGTATGCCTTGCATGGCTACTTCTAGAAGTTATCCTTTGTAATGTTTGTGTCTCTATAAATAGAGCTCACTTATTCTGAATCAAATACGCATCTTCAAGTATCTTTACTACTTATCTCATAAATCTTCTCCTCTCTCATTTCTCACTATCATATCTGATCATAATCTCTCTTCGGAGCAAGTACTTGTGACTTCTTCACTAAGTTTGATCTCACTTACTAACATTGGTTTGAATGCATTCCAAGTTATGAATCAACTTACGTGTATTCTTGATATAACAATTGTTGCCATTTACATTACTTTACTTTCCGCATCTAACTCACTAACTTCTAACTATTAATATTATTGTTGAGCTAACAGATCCTTCGAGATTAACTATTCCGCTATATACTTGTTCTAATCATTTTTTGTTCAAGTGTGTCTCAAAGTTTTTCTCTCATTAATTGGTATCAGAGCTATAGTGGTTGCTTTTTGAAAATCAGAACTCTGGTTTTCAAAGAGCCCTCTATACCACTGAAGCTCATTTGTAAACAAAAATTTCTAATGACACAATCGTTATCACTGAATGTTTCCAACAGTGTTGGTGGTTCCAATCGAGCCCTAATAGTGGTTGCAAATGAGTATCACCACTGGTCTCAAAGGATGGAGAGATATCTCAGACGACTTGGTAGAGATGTCTGGAGATCTGTAGAAGAAGGACCCCATGTTCCAGTCCTTACCCCTGCTCAAACTTATGGAGCCACAGCAAGACTTGGAGGAGGTTAACCAGCCTTGAATCATCCCACAAAAGATGATCTAGACAAAATGGAAAGTGATGCTATTGCCTTTTATGAAATCTCTTGTGGAGTTGCTCCTGACAACTTTGACATCATCATAAATTGCAAATCAGCAAAGGAGATTTGGGATGTTTTCAAAAACTTGTATGACGGTTCAGAGCAGGCTCAAGACAAGAAGCTCACTACAGCACTCAACGAATTCAATAATTTCAAAGCCCACTCCGGTGAAAGTTTGGAAGATTCATTTAGAAGGTTCAACTTGATTGTCAAAAAATTGTCCAATGCGGGTACCATCCGCAGCAATCATGAAACAAATTTGCAGTTTCTTAATGGCTTAGGAAGACACTGGACAACAGCCAAAATGATTGTACAAGGTGACAGGAAGATTCACTCTTTATCTCTCTATAAGCTTTATGGAGAATTGCAAGCTCAAGAGTCCACTGTACTCAAGGACTGCTCAGACTTCGGAGGACCACTCGCATTAGTAGCCCAATCACCTCACACTCAAACCTATCCCACCTCATATGACTCTCCACCGCAGTCATATGAAGCTGACTCAGAATATGACAACGAAGAAGAGTTTCAGAATGCCATTGCTCTTATTAGTCAGAAATTCAATCGCTTACCACCTTCATTTCGCAAAAACCAACAATTCAATCGACCACCCTTCAACCGTAACTTTCATAACAATCACTTTCATTCCACTAAAAACCCTCTCCCTCCACCGTAGTCTCAACAGACTCAGTCAAAAGAAGTACCACCGCAGTCCCAATCAACTGACTCCGGTACCTCTATAGAAGACAAGAGTTATGTCATCATATGTCACAAATGCAACAAGGAAAACCATTTTGCCAAAGATTGCAAGGCAAATGTAGTAAAAGATAGAGCCTTCTATCTTCGAATGGCTCAAGAACTGGAAGATAAAGAAAAGGGAAAGGCCTACGTTGCTCAAGTGAAAATGAATCATCAATTGTGGTCATCAGGAGATGAAGATGAAGAAGTCCTTAGCAAAGGGAAAGGCAAGATCTGTATGGTAGCTACTGCTGATGAAGATGGCTCAACCAATCTAAAAAGGAACCATTGCTATATGGCTAAAAATGGAACTCTCAGCATTGTGGAACAGGTAAAACTCATGATTCGGACTTTAAATTACAACATGCATGATTGTCAACCTTTCATAGACACACTCAATGACACTTGTGCTTTCGTCCTTACATACTACAATAAAGCCCTAGATGAGAAGAACATCGCTTCGCAGGAGATGTTCCATGTTAGAGGACGTTTGGACAATAAGAGACTCAAAATGGAAATGTTAGAGAAGGATTTAATGTTAGAAAAGGATGCTAGAATGCTTAGTGAAACTCAATTAGAAATAACCTTAAATCAAAGAGATCTAGCACAAAATGAAATTGTACGTTTAAATCTTTTAATTAAAAAGCTGTTTAATGAAACTGAGGCCATTAAGAATCTTGTCAATAATGGGAATGTTGATAACACTTTTAACTGGGGTTGGTCCAATGGTTACCCAACCGCAATGGACTCATCACCTCGGTTCACACCGGAACGTCCCTATGTCCTACCAGACCGCAACTTCTTATTTCCAGTCAATAACAAAACATTTCCTGAGGATATCCAAGCCCACTTTGGAAAACTTCATGATTTGAGTAATAATTGTGTTATAGAAGAAATTCTCCCTGAATCTTCTACTCATGTCAACAACACAGATTCTCAGACATCATCCGTAGTTGATGAGGAAATTGTTATTGAAAGTCTTGAAGTCTCTTTAGACTTCCCATTCTTACAGTCCGACCGCAGTATCTCTGACTACAGTCACATACCGCAATCTGTCCCATTACCTAATATGAATTGTCCCAAAGAAATATTCACCAAGACTTACTCTGCCGTAGTCCAAATCACTACTCCACTGATCGAAGTCAAGAGTTCTGTGACCATTGAGCCAATTAATCATGAATTACCAATTGAAAATTTTGAATTTGGTCAATGTTCTCAAAGTCCTAATTTCTCAAGTTCGGATGAATCGAGTCACTATTTTTCAAAATCCTCAAAAGATTCTAGGAAACCGCAATTAAATATCACAGACTGCGGTTCTCCTAAGACCGAAGCAAAAAGAGTTTTTAAAGAAGAATTTTGTTCTCATGGCAAGCAACGAGAAATTTGCTCAAAAGTCAAGAAATCTGTGAAATGTCCTAAATCAAAAAGTCATGAGAAGTTTATTTTTTCAAATTATCATTTCAAGAAAACTAATTCCAATAAAACAAAAAAAGGAGTTCACTGTTTCTGACAATACTCAAAAAATATCTAATAATGAGGATAAGTCTTTTCGTTCAAATGGATTTCAAATCTATTCTATCAATGACCAAAAATGGAAAGCTATCTTACCTATTCTAACCATTTCAGTGTCAAAGTCCCAAAAATGGAAAGGAATTTTGCCAACTCTGGCACCCAAAAGGTCATTTCAAACGTTTAAGAAATCACATCACAAAAGGTCAACACGTGTCTTCACACCTGCCAGACCTGTACAAAACACCTTTTCAAAACACACAAACAAAAAGGTCAAATCTGACAATCCTCGGAATGGACAAAAACATACTTTTTCTTCAAAACCTCAAACCAGGTCAAATGCCAGAAAAAATGACAAAAAGTTCTCTTGTCAATGTCAATGTAAAAGATTCAAAGAATTTCCAACACCCAGGATTTCAGGGTCAATCCTAATAATTACTCACAATCTCACAAAACTCCAAAGATCTTCAAACACCCAGGACTAGGTTTGAAAGTTGACTTAAAACCTGTCCCTGCCACATCGCATCATGCATCGATTAACACATCGTATGTGACCTCGGGCTCCAAACTCACTTGGGTGCCCAAATTAACCACTTAACTTTTGTAGGCATTGTGCAAGGAGGATCAAGAAGAAGAATGGTTGATCGACAGTGCCTGCTCCTTGCACATGACCGGAAGGTTAGAATACCTTCGAGATTTCAGGCCTATATGCAATGGTGGAAATGTCACCTTTGGAAACAATGCAAATGGCATCATACGAGGCTACGGTGTTCTCACCACGAGGAACTTTACCATTCAGAAGGTTGCTTATGTAGAAAGTCTTAAACACAATCTCATCAGTGTTGGCCAACTATGTAAAGTAGGCCATCGAGTGGAATTTGATGATCAATTATGTTACATAATGACGGGTGACCGAAGCACTTGCTTAATTAAGTCTCGCTCCGAAGGCACAATGTATCCTCTGGATATTTCTATCATCATTGGTAAACCACAGCTGTGTTTTCTTTCTAAATCTGTATCCGAAGTCAACTGGCTATGGCACCGCAAGCTAGCTCATCTCAACTTCAGATACATCAACAATCTAGTCACTGGAGAACTAGTCCGCAGTCTCCCGATTCTCAAATTCAACAACGATACTCTTTGTCCAGCTTGTGAATGTGGAAAACAAGTCAAAGCAAGTCACCCTCTGATAATGGATTCGTCTATTTCAAAGCCTCTGGAACTATTACACATTGATCTCTGTGGTCCTTCAACAGTATCCAATCTCCACCACAAAAAATACATAGTGGTTATTGTTGATGATTTCACTCGCTTCACATGGGTCTTCTTCCTCAGACTCAAATCAGAGACACCGCAGATCTTTATCAACTTCATCAAAGAAATAGAACTTCAGATCAAGCTTCCAGTCAGACGCATCCGCGGTGATAATGGAACTGAGTTCACTAATCATCTTCTCAACAGTTTCTTGGTGTCCAAGGGTATTTCTCACATCTTCTCAGCACCCTACACTCCGGAACAAAATGGTGTCGTCGAACGAAGAAACTGCACATTAGTAGAAGCAGTCAGATCCATGTTTAACTTTGCCCATCTTCCTCTCTACTTCTGGGCTGAAGCTGTAGCAACTGCGTGCTTTGTCCAGAACCGAAGCATTGTGTGCAAACGTCTCAACAAAACACCATACGAAGGTCTTAACAACCGTAAGCCGAATGTTCGTTTCTTTCATATCTTTGGGTGTAGATGTTTCGTGATCAACAACAGAGATCAGCTTAATAAATTTGCGCCAAAGTATGATGAAGGCATCTTCCTTGGTTATTCCACTAACAAGGTTGCTTATCGAGTGCTTATCAGATGTACAAGGTTGATCATTGAAAGCTTCGATGTGAAATTCGATGATTCTCACATCCGCGATGCCCCTTCATCCACTGAAACCACCGTAATCATGGAATGTGACATTCCTACATCTTCTGGCCCCTTAAATTTAGTAGAAGTCAATTATGATAATCTCTTTGAACCTGTTGAAACGGAAAAACTATCAGAAGTTCTCGTGTCTCCCACAGCTCAACAACAACATGCTGACATCTCTGGACCATCTCCATCCGAAGCAGTATCTCTCAATACTTCCACCTCTCTAGTTGAGGGGGAAAGCTCTACTCCAGATCTAGCCGCAACCATCGAGGTTCCAGTACTTGATGTTGTCCAAGTTCCTGCCCGCAGAGAAACATTACCATCAAACGTATCTTTGGATTCGGATGATGAACTCATAAAGAATATTGATACTAGAACCGATCCAAGAATTCTCACTCTCCCATCCGCAGTCCAGGGGGAACCCTCTCAGGTTCTAGATAGACTCCCTTCAACAATCTAGGGGGAACCTATCAAAGAAAATGTCTCTCTCACTCCAACAAGTCAGGATGACTCAGCAGGCTGTTCTCAAATCCAGGGGGAACTTCCTTCCTCACTCGAAGCAACCTCTGATATTGAAAACATTCCTTCTACCGCAGCTGTTGATCATCTGATGCCTCGCCTACATGTATAGACGAAGGATCACCCACCAGGTCAAATTATTGGGAATCCATCCGCAGGTATACAAACTCGATCTGCCAAAGATTTATCTGATCATTGTCACTATGCAGCATTTATGTCCGCAGTCGAGCCTCGATCTATCAAAGAAGCCTTATTGGAACCATATTGGATTTCTGCAATGCAAGAAGAACTAGAAGAATTTGAAAGAAACAAAGTGTGACAACTTGTTCCCATCTCACAAGGTCATACTATTGTTGGTACAAGATGGGTTTTCAAGAACAAGCTAGATGAATCTGGTGCAATCATCAGGAATAAGGCAAGGCTAGTTGCTAAAGGTTATAGCCAACTGGAAGGTGTTGACTATGATGAGACATACGCTCTGGTAGCTAGAATGGAAGCAATCAGAATATTCTTAGCATATGCCTCTCACAAAAACATCAAAGTGCACCAAATGGACGTTAAGAGTGCTTTTCTCAATGGGGAATTAAAAGAAGAGGTTTATCTTCAACAACCTCCCGAATTTGAAAGTATCGAGTTCCCTGATCATTGTTACAAGCTTCAGAAAGTTGTCTACGATCTGAAACAAGCCCCTAGAGCTTGGTATGAAACTTTCTCTGAATTCTTAGTCTTTTCAGGATACAAAAGAGGAGTGATTGATCCCACAGCAAACGGGAATCACCTTATGCTTGTACAAATATATGTGGATGATATCATTTTCGGGTCATCTGATCAAGGAATGGTGGATGAATTTGCTAAGCTCATGACAAACAAATTTCAAATGAGCATGAATAGAGAGATTAACTTCTTTCTAGGTCTCCAAGTTAAACAAATTCAGCAAGGAATATTCATTCATTAAGAGAAATACACCACTAAACTTCTGAAGAAATACTCAATGGACAACTGTTCTTCTGCTAAGGTCCCTATGGCCTTCGGATATAAGATCTCTGTTGATCCCTCTGGTGAATCTGTGGATCACAAGACTTATAGAGGTATCATTGGTTCGCCGATGTACCTCACCGCAAGCAGACCTGACATTGTCTTCGCAACCGGTGCGTGTGCAAGGTACCAGGTTGATCCAAAAGTGTCACACATGACCGCAGCCAAACAAATTCTTCGGTATCTAAAAGGAGGCAAATCTATGGGTCTATGGTACCCCGCAGGCAATGACTTCAGTCTTTAAGCATTTACTGATGCAGATCATGCTGGATGCAAACTTGATCGAAAAAGTACATCTGGTGGTTGCCAATTTTTAGGAGGAAGACTTGTCAACTGGTCCTCGAGAAAACAAAGTTGTGTATCTTTATCTACCGCAGAAGCAGAATACGTGGCCGCAGCCAGCTGCTCTTCCCAAGTACTTTGGATGAAGACACAATTACTAGACTATGGGTACAAAATGCTGCGGATACCAATTTACTGTGACTCTGAAAGTGTCATAGTAATCTCTCATAATCCTATCCAGCACTCCAAGACAAAACATATTGAGTTACGGTATCATTTCATCAAAGATCATATTCTGAAAGGTAATATTGAACTCATCTTTGTTCCTACTCATGAAGAGATTGCTGATGTTTTTACAAAAGCACTTGACTCTACAAAACTCAATGTATTCCTACAAATGTTGGGAATGATGAATCCAGACCCACAATTCTTTTTGAATTGTTAGCTACCGCAGACCATCCTTGGTCTCCGTTGCGGTTCTAACTGAGAATTACATATGATAGATGGTTTTGGTACCGCAGTCTAGGTACCGCAACCATATGTCATACGTATCGCTCAGGGGTCCTAATGGCCTGTTGTTACTAATTTTTGTTCAAAGTGTTTTCATCTCAGTTCCTCACTACAGTCTTTCCTGTGTTCATCCGCAATGACATCTCCAACCACAATGAAGTTTTTCATCTGTGATCTTTATGATAATTTCTCAACTGTTGTTTTCAACTTAAAAAAAAACTTTGTGTGCTATTTAATGATCCTTCATTAAATAAAATAAAGCATTCTCATTGAAACTATCATCCTCTCTTTAAAAAAAACAAAAAAAAAAACTTTTATCAGACCTATTTTAGGGATGATGAAAAAAAGAGCATATTTCCATCCAACTCATTCTTAATTTGTCCTTTCCTCTCCCAAACACGTCCCATCTCCCAAACATGTCCCATCCGTTACCACTTCCTCTCCCATCACCCCCACGATTATCTGACGTATAAACATGCGTCTGTCTTTACATTAAATGCAAACCCTTTTTGGATATCTCCCAAAATCTTTTTCAACCCGTGTTTAATATCTGTGGCTGAGATTCAATCCATAATTCATAGATTCCCCCCAAAAAAAACCCAATCATCGTTTTATCCTCTTCTTACCTTTTACCTAGTGTAAAACCTTTTTCACCCCCCTTTATAAACCCATCTTCTTCTCCATCAATCCTTTACGCTTTCTGAACATCAATTGTCTCTCTCAACCTTCAAAAAACCTCCATAACTCTCAAGAACTCTATTTCTCTTTTCTCACAATGGTGAAATTCGGTGCATCCAAGAAGCAATCCAAGGCTTCAAGTTCAGACTCTCCATCAATCGCCTCCAGCAATTTCAGAGCTGTATTCGAAGATCATCCTTCATACAATGCTCCCATCAAGCTCATGATCAAGTTCCTCAAGAATCACCCTCTGTTTGGACCTTTTGATTCATTTACAGAAATCGTACCAATTTCCACCTTGTTCAAGTGTGCATTCTCTGCATATCGACCACTCCAAAACCCTCAAGAAGTGCATCTCCATCTTGTGAATGACGCATTGGTAATTCTGACCAAGGAGAAGTTTCTAAGGTCCATCAATCTACTGGTTCATCCGTCGATCAAGTTCTTCTCTTCATCAATGGCGGATATTACTGCTTCACTATACCAAATGGGATACAAGAAAACAATCAAGGGTTTCGGCGAATTCAAGAAAAATCAACTGCCCGCAGTGTGGCAATATGTGTGCCACTTCATCATCCGAAGTCTATCTGGCAGGACCGGAGGAACCGATAATATGGGGCTTAATCTCCTTGAGTTGGTCTGGAGCATATTCACAGGGCATGATGTGAATTATGGGCAAATCCTATGGGATGACTTCCTTCAATACATCCCTAAGGAACATCGCAAGGAAAACCCAACAGAACTCACCTTTGCTAGGTTCTAGTCACTTTGCATCCTGGATCTTCATGTCGATGTGGACATCCCCATGGGCAACGACATCAATCTTTTCACTACAAAAGATCTCAAAAGGTACAATCCTTCATCTGATCAAACTCTTTTTGGACCAATCCGCAGGCTTCCCACCCATATTCTCTCTACTCTTGGTCCTAAGACTGCTGATGTCTCAGACCATATTGAGGCTACGGAGGGTATTGCCCCATACCCTTCTACCCCGCCTCTTCCATCCGCAACCATTATCCCTAAGGGTACCGCAGTCCCCTCTGCCACTACTCTATCCAATCCTTCTCAAAGAAGAAATCAGTTGGCATCCAAAAAGAAACAAAAAACACCACAGAAGGATGCTCCCAAACCAACCGCACCCACCAAGAAACGCAAAACCAAACCCACCACTGTATCTGGCAGTGATTCTGAGGAAGATAGACAACCAATATCAATCCTCAAGAAAAGAAAAACCACCAATACCCCTAGCCAAATGCGTGACCGGACTGATACCTCAGCCTCTCCACAGGCTAAGGTAGTCCTTGGGATTTCCGCAGCTCCATTCAATACCACCATCGAATACCACTCAAGCTCATCATGTGAGCTTGTTTCATCATCATCATCATCTGAACGTGGAGACAGCCCCCCAGTTATATCTCAAGCAGATAAATCTGGACATCGCCCTAAGGTCTCCAGTGCTTCCCGGTTTCATGTCTTTTCTCCCGAGGAGTTAGACTCCATCCTCTTGAACACATCCCAAACACTTCAAACACCAATCCATCCACAGGGCATTTCTTTCGCTCTTGCCAAAACGGAGCCGAGGCCAAACGTGACCACAGGTCACGGAGACCAAGGAAGCTCTGGAAATCCTACTCTGCTTCCATCATTTATAGATGGTTTAGGCATGGTGAGCACACATGTGCAAGGATCCGTGAACCCAAGGGACACCTTGGTGCGCACTCAAAGAATTGACGGAGATGATTCAAGTGATTCTTGGAGTCGGTATCAACCAACTACTGATGCCGAAATCAAGAAATATGCTGCCTTTCGAAGGGCATTCCAAGCCCGAAAGGATCAACAAATCAAACAGCAACAGCAAAAGGAATGAGAACTTCAGATGGTTGCTAAGTATTGGGCTGATGCAATCAACAATGCCTATAATGTAGCAGGAATTCTTCATATTCAAGACTGGATGTCTTAGATGGCCGATTCACTCCTCAAAGCTCAAGCAGCATCCGCGGTCCAACATACACCCAAGTTCCTCCCATTACAGTTCTTGAAACGTCACAAGACGAAGGTCCTGAAATCGCAATCAGCTCAGCTCCTACCTTCGGTCTTGATGATGATGAGGTACAGGAAGTAAACAAACCCTCTCCTTCTGATGACGACCTCATGATGTTCGATGAAGGTGAAGAAGCAAGTGGTTCTCACCACTCCACCTCAAATCCCAAGAAGAAGAAGAAGAACGCAGTCACCAGAAAAGAGTTTCTATCTCTCCAGGAAAAAGTCGATCAAATTCTGGCTGCGATCAAGCCAACTCAACCGCAACAAAAGGCTGTTCCTGGACCTCAATCATTGATTGAAAGGATAGAAAGACTAGAAGCAAGAGAACGATTGGCTGCGGAGCGCATATCTTTAATAGTCGAAATGGGAATCCGATCCCTCGACAACAATCGCAAAGCAGACCACAAAGACTTCATGGAAGCCACTGAACGCCTTATCTCCGAAGTCACTGCAATCAAAAATGATCTTCAAACCGCTATCAAAGATCAAGCCTCTCAGTCTCAAAAGATAATAGATGAAACTCATACCGCTTATGAGTCTACCATCTCCATTCTTCACTCCACCATCAACCGCCTTCAACGATCCTTAACAACCAGCTTCCATGGCCCTGAAATCTTTCAACTCACTAAGGAGATTCATCGCCTGCTGTTCAAATCCTCCTCTCCAACCAATCAACAACTCACAGACGCTATCAAGGCTCAATTTCAGGAGGCTTTCTCCAAAATTGATGGCCTTCAGACATGGCTTGAGGAAGCTCCGGTTTGGACTTCCTCAAGAGGGGGAAGTGAAAAAGATCAAGCCCATCAATCTCATCAATCAGATCACGATCATCAATCTCAGCAATCAATTTCACCAAATCAAACTCCACCCATCATCACTGGAAAAGTTCCCTCACCGCAACCATCATCTCACTCTGCGCCTCACATTCCGAAGAAACCTGAAACTCCCCCACACTTCAAACATCTTGAGGAGCATATGTCATCTCCAAGCTCAACAGATTCTCCCACCACCGCCCAAAGGAAGAAAGACTGGAGGGCAGCCAAACTTGGTGAAGAGATCTGGAGGCTATGCGGATTTGACACAGTCATGGATGAAACTCTTATCAATTCTTGGGTTAATCCCCACCGAAGACTGTTGGATGAAGACTACGTTCCTCATCATACATATGTTAAGCCTCCTACTGATGGTTACTGGGATATCCCCATCTCACCCAATGCCAAATACTTCACTGTGTTTGATCCATTTGATCAAAGCCTTCTAGATGCCAAACGAATGCCTATGGAATTTGAGAGACTTTCTCAATTCTATGCAAAGCATGCTTCTCCCTTTGAGCACATTTGGTCAAATGATCGACCATCCGCAGTGGTGAACTATAGAGCCAGAAAATTTATGAAGGCAAAGTTTTTCCAGTACACTCTGACCCGAAGGGAACAAGATTATGTCCGGAACCAAGCTGATTTTCCTTGCATGAATCCGGAGGAAATTTTTCTCATTGCAAGAGTGTTCCAGGGCAAGGCAGAGAAATATCCGAAGATGCAAATTGCACTTGATAGAGTCAACAGCTTTCTGATGGATACTGTATGCAATTTTGCTAAAATCGATGCAGATATCTATCCTATCATTGTGAAGAAGCATGAGTTACCTCCACTTGATCCAGCACCGATGCCCTCCGAAGGCTTTGAAGAAAGACCCTTAGGTGCATCCAACTTTCCTGAACTCGGTGTCATCTTCAAAAGAAAAACGGTAATGTCAAATATTTCATCCCTACCTTTGCTATTCATCGTCTAACAAAGAAGCAGCTTGACATCTACCGGACCGCAGTTGAAAAGTCAAAATATACCACTCCGGAGGTGAAGTTTGAAATTCTAAGGAGGATTACTTGGTTAGAAAGTGTCAGGAAGTTTTGGTGGATTCTAATCAAGCATCTACGTCTTGATAAGTGATAAAAGTTAAAGAGGTCACTTAGGGGGAAATTGTTAGAACACTGAAAGTGACCCTCTTGAACTTACCTGGAACCGCAGCCAACTCGCTACCGCAATGAAGCCTTTACCGCAGTCATCTGAAGTCTGAAGACAGCAAGTTTTTTGTCCTTAGTCTATTTTGTCTTTTCTTTATGCTTTCTATTTTCCAGTATGCCTTGCATGGCTACTTCTAGAAGTTATCCTTTGTAATGTTTGTGTCTCTATAAATAGAGCTCACTTATTCAGAATCAAATACGCATCTTCAAGTATCTTTACTACTTATCTCAGAAATCTTCTCCTCTCTATAAATTGAGCTAACAGATCCTTCGAGATTAACTATTTCGCTATATACTTGTTCTAATCATTTTTTGTTCAAGTGTGTCTCAAAGTTTTTCTCTCAACAATTTCCTTCAATTTTATTTCATTATTGATGATTTTAAAAAGGGACATAAGGTTAGGAGGTTCAGATGAAAACAAAAACCCATGTGAGAATTTGTGCCTCGTCAATCTATATCACTTTGGAATTCATTTCTTGTGAGCTTACGTGTGTCACTATTGCTTATAAGGTATATCCGATTATACCTTGTCACGGTCTCATTTTTGCTTAGATATCAAAATGACCAGGGACGATACATTCATTTCTTACATACTAGACAAACTGTCTTTTATGCCACCAATCCCTACCTAGATATAAGCCAACCAAAAATGAACTCTTGAGATCCCGTGATCCATCAAAAAGAAAAGACGAAACGAAAAGGATTTCAACAATTACTTATCAAAGAAAAACAAAGATCTATCCACATCCAATCTTCAAAGACGAATCAACAAAAAAAAGGCCAAATCATTCACCGAAGAAATACCAAAGAAAACAAAAATATTCTACATTTGGTATTTTCAAACAAACATTTCAACCAAATGGTTATTTCAAAACAAACATCATCAGATCCTGTGATCTATTTTTAACCATTTTTCACAAAAGAAGATATCTTAATCCCGCAAGACAGATACTCTCAAAAACCCAATTTTCTCAAATGTAGCAAGTTCTCAATGCTAAAACAAAAAATCTTTTTACAAAAATCGATATTGATCAACAAATAGAATATCATCAAAGAAGAAGCTACAACAACATTGGATTTTCCGGGATACTGTAGCCTTCACCACTGAAGATTCTTAGTTGCAAACTACACTATAAAAATTGCTAAACCCCTCTACATGTATTTCCCGACGGAGAGAGAGTGAACGTTAATGGCATGAATGAAGAAACCCGCTGAGTAATGCTGAAACCAGTTTTATGTGATTGATTATCTAATAATGAGACTAAGTGGCCTTTCAAGAAAAGCATAGTTTAACACCTCCAATATGAGTGTGAGTCGTCAGAGAGAGATATCACTCATTTTTTGGTGATCATTAACTTGTTCTGATGCCAGAACAACCAAACACCCAAGTGAAGTGTGAGCTATACATATGTCAACCTGTTAGACCACTTGTCGTCATTAATAATGTTATAAAATCTTAGGAAATTTCTTTAGATACATATATGGATACCCTTTGATAACCGAACCCGAGACTTTGATTCGGAAACAAATTTCTGAAAATCTTTTACATAAGATATGTTAAACCAAGTCACAAACTTTCAAATCAATTACTATGGTTTTATATATATATTATCTATTGACAAATCTTTTATCTCGAATCTTCAAAAGTTCAAAACTGTCAATATGATTATATCATACATGTCCTTATTTCAGCAATGATCACATAGGGGGAAATTGTTGAAAAAAAATATTTGTATGTGACCATCACTGAAATAAGATGAACTGTTTTTGTATTATCGAACAAATATTATCAGTTATTTCAGGTTGCATGAATGTGTGATCAAAACGGAAAATACGAAAACACGCGAATGATAGAAAACGCATAGACGAGAAAAATTAGCCTTGTGACCGAACAGTTCAGCAATATATATATATATATATATATATATATATATATATATATATTTGTGTGTGTGTGTATTATATATATATATATATATATATATATATATATATATATATGTATTATATATAGATATGTTGTGTTGAATAGTAAAAACAAAGGAAAAGTCAACAAAGCATGGAAATGAGAAGCTAAATGAAGACCCACGTTTTTGCCTCCTACTCTACCACAACTTGCAGCCAACTCTTTCACTTAAACTCAAGTGCATGAAGATATTTCTTACTCATATACGTATACGTGAGTTTGTGTGTAAAAGTGTGTGTGTTCATTTTGTTAAATCTTGTAACACTTCTTACAAACACTCCCAAGAACATCACCAATCTTCATCATCTTCAAGAACAAAGACGAATCCCTGGAGAAAATGAAGAACACCAAGATCAAACAACAATGAAGTGAAGAACATCAAGATCTTCAACAATGAAATGAAGAACACCATCAACCATCTTCATCTTCTTCATTGAAACTCAAGGTTCTTCATCTTCACCACCTTTGTTCATCACATCATACACCAGAAAACACTTTCCTTACATAAATACACCAAAACACAACCATGAAACAACCCAAAACCTTCTGCATCAAGATCAACCACAAAACCCATCGCTATTCATCATCATCTTCATAGAAATTTCATCACCATCACCACCTTATATCAACCTCCTTCCAACCTCTAAACAACCTTGAAAACATCCTCAAAACACTATAACACCATTACCTTAGCCAAAACATCACAAACAAAACTTACCTTCAAATCACAAAAATCCTGAAATTGACAGTTGCGTGAACACGGCCCGTGTACTCTTCTGTTTGCCTCTGTACTTCAACACGACCCGTGTTCAAACCAAGCCTAAATCCAACACGGCCCGTGTTCAGCATCATTATCAAGAAAACCCTCCAAAACCCTCCTAAACCTTCCTACATGGCTCGTGTCACTTGTGCCTTATCTGAATTTATGGTACATGAATGATCTTGTGTCTGGCGAAATGGTTAGAGGACTACCACTCCTCAAGTTCGAAAATGATCATTTATGTGTTGCATGTGAGTGTAGAAGGCAATCGAAGAAGATTCATCCCCTCATCATCGAAAAATCAATCTCGGATCCATTGGAACTTCTTCATATTGATCTATGTGGGCCATCAACTGTAGAGAGTCTTCATCACAAGAAATACATTCTTGTGATTGTTGATGATTTTACAAGGTTTACTTGGGTCT